>NC_092333.1:311375000-312657500 GCF_046630445.1 Rutidosis leptorrhynchoides | reverse complement strand
TGTATATATATTATAACTTGAAACGTAAACAAAATATTAGATTAAATACTTTATATGATTGTATCTGTTTCAAAAATGTTTATCAATGGAATTAGAAGATAAGATTAAATGATTGAATTATCAGATATATTGAATTATGATTACAAGTCTCTGTTGAAAGGCCCACGCTGATTTGAGAAATCTTTTCATTTTAACAATATTCGGAAAATGGTAAAGTGATTTATAAATATGAACAAATTGTCAATCATTGAGAACTAGACAAAGGATAGTGGAAGATTGAATCTCATAAAGACTCGATTGATCTATTTAGTTTCAAACGTACAAAAACGTTTTCAGTTTAAAAAGAACTTTATTATTAAAACGTATATAACTTTTATAAATATCTAGAACCACTTTTGACAACTCATTACTTAACTAGTATGATAAAGATAACGATATTTATATTTTATTTTATTAAATATATATAACGATTTAAATTAATATTATATATATTTATACGCGTATTATACGTACATAGTTTTATACTTTTACTATACTTAAACTTTACATTTACATTATTTTTACTTTACTTTAACTTTAATAATTCATACTTTAATATTTCACTTTAATAATTCATACTTTAATAATTCACTTTAATAATTCATACTTTAATAATTCACTTTAATAATTCATACTTTAATAATTCACTTTAATAATTCATACTTTAATAATTCACTTTAATAATTCAAAAATCTATTATAAATAGAATTCAATAGGTTTCATTATTTCATAGAAACTTGAAAATAGTTTTCTCTAAACTCTCTCAATCGATTTACATATATATATTTACTCCGTATTATCTCAAGATATTATTAGTATACATAAAATATTACGACGGAGTGCTGTCCGAGGGATTTCGAAGTTGTTTTTTGAGTGGGATAGGATTAAGGAAATTATGGGTTATAGCTATGGAGGTGATTGAGTATGGTTCATGGGTATGCTCGTGAGGTCAATATAGTGTTTATCATCTCCGTTGCGTTTATGTACCTTTCCTGCAATATTGAATCTCAATATTGATATGTGAGTACTCATAATTTAATTTTTACATACTAATAGTGTATCCCTGACTAGTGCTCGAGTATATAGGATTATGCATGCTTGTACTTTTGATATTGCCATTAGATAGGTTATGTTGATTCCTGAATTAGTTACATATACGATTGAGATAAGGTATAAGATATGCATGTCGTTGGAAAGCTAGCGAAAATAGTTGAATGTTGGTTTAAGAATCACTTGAATCCAAGTAACGGTTAGAAAGTTATGAAATAAACAAATTGCATAATTAATTTCGTAATTAAAATTGCTGATGATAATTAGTGAACTAATTTTCTGGGTGATAAAAAGTGGTTATTTGGATTCTACTCGTCGAGTAGATGAATTTTCATATAAAGCACGTCTCGTTTCGTTGAACGGTTGTCAAGTTATGGACAAAAGAAGTTTTGCAAATTTTGATGAAATGTCGAAACGGGAACTGAAATTCTCGCTGATCTGCGTTGTTTCATATATAAAAAAAATACCACTGAATTCTTTGCTGTAAGGTCTAATAAATGACTCTGGCCGTTTGTCAATTCGAGTCTCGACGATTTTTCTAAAAATCATCAAAGTTGACGGTTTGGTCACATTTTAAAATTCTAAAAAGAGCTGAAACTTTTTTATTTAAAAATGTCAGTTTTGTATCAGTTGTCATGGTCGGCCTGATATGTGTTTACTCTTGCCAAAAATCATGTTATATCTTTGTAGTAACAAGAATTTGCAGGCTTTGACCGTTTGTCAATACGAGTTTTGAGGAATTTTCTAAAAATCTCCAAAGTAGGCTACTCGGTCACTTTTGTAAATTTATTAAAACTGAAAAATTAACTTTGAAACGCCGAAAACGCGTTGTCAACTACGAGTTGTCTAGGTTTAGTTTACTTCTGTAATATTTATGCTTAATCTTTTTGGTAATGTGTAACTTTTATCTTTGGCCGTTTATCAATCGGAGTTCCGATAATTTTTCTAAAAATAGCTGAAGTGGCCCGTTTAGTCATGTTTGATCGAAAATCATTTTTGTATAAGTTATTATATATTTGTATGCGACCTCATTTTTACTTTGACCTTTGACTTTTGACTTTAACCTTTGACTTTTGACTTTGAACTTTGACTTTTCCTGTTAACTTTTCAGTTAACTTTTTGTGTTGATTTTCTCTAAAAAAAAAAAAAAAACCTAAAATACTATTTTATAATTATGAAACCATTTGTGTTACGTTGTTTCACACGTCACCTTTTACTAGAATCTTAATTGAGCATGAGTAATATAACATGTTACTATACTGTAGAATCAGACTCGAGCTATAGGATAGGATTACACTATGACCTGACCTAAATTGCTATACAAATATTGACCAACATATAAATATATATAATTAATATAGGTTCGTGAATCCGAGGCCAACCTTGCACTTGTTCAATGACGTTATATGTATTTTTACTACGAAATACAGTATGGTGAGTTTCATTTGCCTTTTTACCCTTTATATTTTTGGGATTGAGAATACATGCGCTTTTATAAATGTTTGACGAAATAGACACAAGTAATTGAAACTACATTCTATGGTTGAATTATCGAAATTGAATATGCCCCTTTTTATTAAAGTCTGGTAATCTAAGAATTAAGGAACAGACACCCTAATTGACGCGAATCCTAAAGATAGATCTATTGGGCCTAACAAACCCCATCCAAAGTACCGGATGCTTTAGTACTTTGAAATTATATCATGTCCGAAGGAGGATCCCGGAATGATAGGGGATATTCTTATATGTATCTAGTTAATGTCGGTTACCAGGTGTTCACCATATGAATGATTATTTTTTTGTCTCTATGCATGGGACGTATATTTATGAGAACTGGAAATGAAATTCTTGTGGTCTATTAAAATGATGGAAATAAATGATTATGATAAACTAATGAACTCACCAACCTTTTGGTTGACACTTTAAAGCATGTTTATTCTCAGGTGTTAAAGAAATCTTCCGCTGTGCATTTGCTCATTTTAAAGATATTACTTGGAGTCTTTCATAGCATATTTCGAAGAACGTTGCATTCGAGTCATTGGGTTCATCAAAGATTATTATTAAATCAATTTATAGTTGGATAGTGGATATTATGAAATGGTATGCATGCCTGTCAATTTTCGATGTAAACAAAGATTGTCTTTTAAAAACGAATGCAATGTTTGTAAAATGTATCATATAGAGGTCAAATATCTCGCAATGTAATCAACTATTGTGAATCGTTTATAATGCATATAATCGGGTCCTTTCAGTTGGTATCAGAGCAGTGGTCTTAGCGAACCAGGTCTGCATTAGTGTGTCGAACTGATAAGTCGTTAGGATGCATTAGTGAGTCTGGACTTCGACCGTATCTGCATGTCAAAAGTTTTGCTTATCATTTCTAGTCGGAAATCACCTGCTTATCATCCATAGGAAATTACCTGCTTATCATTATTAGTCTAGACACGTCTTGCTACATTAATTGCGTGAGTAGTGTATAGACAAAATTCATATCTTAGCGTATCTGCTAAATCATATCTTATCGTATCTGTCACTTTAAACTTTGCCTGACATATCCCGCAAATTCCTCCGTAATCTATGAAATCTTTTGATCTCTATATATAGATATCCTATGTAAATAGAATACCACCCGATAGCCGAAAAATCATTTTATATCGAAAGTCCTTTATCCAATCCTACGAAATGGAATTTGTCATCAGTTCAAGTCACTCGGATTTCGAAATGGAATCTCACTCAAGCTCCGAAAGCAGTGTGACCAGAATGGATCAACCAATCAGTCATCACCTATTCTGGATGAATTGGGGATGGGTTCGTAGCCTCCTTAATCATTGAAAACAAGAAGAAGGCGATCCTTTCCATCCACCACATTGCCCTCTTGGCGAAGAACCTGAAGCACTTACCGGCGAACCTGTTCGAGACACCATTTTCTCTCTCATTTCCAGGGTATCTCGTCACGATTATATACTACATCAAATTCTAGATTTTATTTATCCGCTCGTTCCGACCGACAATCATCCTGGTATAATAGAAGAAGTCAACGAACTTCGCGCTCGGGTAGTGGCTTTGGAGAATATGGTGCAGAGATTACAAACACCATCAACAGCATCAACAGCATAACCAGTAACACCATCATCAACGCCAATAGTACCATTACCACCCCAACCACAACCACGTCGTAAACCTCAACTTTACACTCTGTCCCACGAGCACCAATGTCATACGCCCAGTAGATACCAAGGAATACCAACAACAATAACCGACGAAGTATTAATTCATAACTTCATTGGAGAAACATTCCGCGCAGATTATGTAATCTCTAAAGTCTTAGAGATTATCTAATCTAGCCCTAACCATAAATCAGTTAAGCGAACCAAAATGATAGAAGGACGAGTAGAAACCCTGACAAAAATGGTGTGTGATTAACAAGCTAAACTTGTTTTACCAACATCATCAACAGTACCGTCAGCGTCACTAGCATCATCAGTACAGTCAACATCAGAATCAACAACACCTATAACCTCACAAACTCCGTCAGCTCAAGAATCACTATGGACTTCATTACGAATCAATAACCCGTATATTGTATCAACGAGTTATGAAGAATTAACTCATTCCCTTTGAAGAAATTATATGTATATTTTATATATTTTAAAATAAAAATAAATCTTTCCGTGCTAAGCTATTGTGTGTGAATCTTAACTACTCGGTTAATTCATATTACAAATATGCAATAATGTACGTCCTTCGGCCGCAACTTAACCAGCGTTAACTACAATCTCTGTCGCAATTCAACAAATTCCAATTCATAATAAATCAAGTATATATTTGATTTTACACTTTCATCATCGATGTACCCGAAACTTTTCAGATAACATCATTCGTACTTTGCGAAATTCACAAGAATTCCACTAACCGAACATCATACATCAACAAATAACGAAGTATTGATTCATAATTTCAATGTCATTAAAGAAATACTGCGTAAAAGTTATGTACTTTTTAAAGCCTTTAGGGATTATTCAATTCTAGTTTCAACCGTAAATCAAATGAGTTTAATTTAACATTAACTCATTAAATCTATGTTACATCTGAAGAAAATATACATATATATATTTTTATAAAGACTGTAATAAAATTCTTTTGTACAAAATATTAATTGTGAAATTTTTTTAACGGGTAGGTAATACCCGAGAGATATATAAATTCACAATTAATATATTACATTCTTCGAATCTAATTCAGCAAATCATCCATTATACTCCCTACTTTCACAACAATATACATTCTTTTATAGAAATCAAAACAACCATACTCATTCAAAATTTAATTACATATTCTGATTTTGAAATCTCAAAATTCAACTTGAGATATGACCAAAATCATCACTCTTAGATCCTTACATCTTTCACAAGCTATATTTTGACTTCAAAATTGTGCTAGAACATCAAATGTATGTTAACGATTACAATCTGTGTTCAAACCCTTCGAAAATCTCTGAAGACACTTCAAATAATGAGCAATCGAGATGATGATCCAACCACATATTACCCACAGTTATGTACTTAAAAAGCTCTCGAAACCAAAGTCATAATTCAACACATATCTGTGTCAGATCTTTTGGCATTTATTAGCAAAAATAACCTTGCAATTCCTTTGCAAAGTAGCAAATTATATCACAGCTCCAGCAAGACAACTTCGATTTTTTCATTCGGAGTAGCCTTATCATAATTTTGATATATGTGATTACCCTTTTGTTACCGGAGAACCTTTCATATTCCACCACATTAGCAATAAACTTACCAACAACTTCACTGATCTTGGGCATTCCGAAGAATCTTTATATTTATCGAAACCTCATCATTTACTCATCTACCTCTTGTAACGAGAATTGCCATACGAATCATTGGGAATTAGCAATCAGTATTTTGAAATCTCAGAGCATGTTGACGCCAACAGTTATACATAACGTCTATTTCCAAGGCTTACATACTTCGAATGTGAAGTTTCTGAAAAACACTCTGAATGGCGAACTAGTTCTCGAAATGCTGATGAAGTAACAAAAACTGTAAACGACCTTAGCAGTAATAAGTTTGATGATAAAGATTAGTGTATTAACAAAGCTCAGAAATAGAGAAGTTTTGGAACTGGAATACGGATTGAGCAAAGTATGAAGGAGGCTGTGGACAAATCACAAAGACTGAACCTGCCTTCAAAGAATCCAAATAATTCAGTGTCTACTGAAGTCATTAAAGAATACCTTGCTCCTGACACTAAACCCTTACAGACAATATTCTTCATCATCCTCTGATATTAGAAATTCTAAGATATCATCGTATCTTTCATTATAAATATCCTCCATATTTCTGAAGATATTTCCATAATTATTCTTATCTGGAATCATTTATCTCTTTGCACTATCTGTATTACATCAAAAAGGAAACTGTTTAGTTCCTATACTCTGTAAACCTTTGAGTTTAAAATATGAATGTTTTTGAAGTAGTGTTGGAAACTGAAGCATGAGTTAGTATAATATAATGACACTTGATCAATGTGATTATATTACAGTAAGTCATGCTGAGTTTCTAAATGGAACGTAATAATTCACAGATCATAACATCATCATGTGCCATATTATACGACTCTTGTATTCTATTTAACCTCTAAAATATCAAGAAAATATTTCTTGATGATTCGGCCTTTTCCAAGGTATTCTAGTAATTTGACAAGTCAAGATCGTGCCATCACAATTTCCTTCCTAGAACATTAACAATGTTCATTTCGAAATTCATATCTGTGAATTCTGGACCATTACAAGCGGTGTTTAATCGCAAGAAGAAGAAACGAAAGGACAAAACTCCGAAATAGAAATTGGGGTATAAATTGCAGCAAATAAAAAAGAGCATTAACTGTGAATGATAATGATTATAGAAGACAGAAGCAGAGACTTTGAAATATAAGGGAACATATAAATCCCAACGACAAACCAGAAATTATAAACCATATATATCGATGCATATAGCAATATAAAGACACGGGAGAACTAGGAACACTATAAACCCAAGAGTATAGTAGAAGTAAATAGATTCTTCCGGCGGTAGATGAAAAAAAGAAGAATGACCGATATGAAAGTTAGAAGTATATCGAGAATCAGAACTGGATGGAGTATATTGATGAATACTTTAAAATATGAGTTGAGGGGGAAAGAATAGAAGGTGATGAAACATGACTAGGAACTTAGAAATCAACAGATTTAACTCACATAATGACGGAATAAGTGAATCAAACCCTCTAGTAAATAGGTTAAGCTTTTTGGGATTAATTTAGTCATACCATAACTAAATCAAGTGTGATTAGATCAACACCTAGAGCTATTATTCACCACCTTGGTGATTTGGGTTGAGAGAGAATCGGAGGAGCTCACCAGATCTGAGTGTGTGTAACAAATGAGAGGCTTAACCTAAAATGAAGAACATAAGACTTTATATACCCCTGCTATTGACTCACCCGTACGATTCATCCATCACACATACGAGTTGGCTTCATCAGCCGTACGGGTGATCACTCACTCGTGTCTTCTCATTTAGGTTGTAATTGTGACTTAGCTCAGTATCAACCGAGCGTATGAGCCTATCAGCCGTACAATTGAGGCTTCACTCGGACGTCTGACTAAGTCTAACATAATCAAACATCCAAATCTCGTTCCTGCAGTTGCTGTAACCACATACAAACACGGATAGGATAATAACGAACGATCATGGTGGCCTGTAAACTGTTGTACCTACAATGGACGTGGGTAGATGTCTAGGGACTTGCATAAAATGCATCAACAGAAGGTGTGAGTTGTAAGAAAACGAAGGAGGTGAATTTATAAGAAAATCTCTGACAGAACAATTAAAATGGACGATCTCATTTAAAGCGGATCCTAATTCTTTTTGTTACCGGAGAATCAAATCTTATTACAAAGATTTTCTTCAAATCCCTTGAAATCTGGAAATCAATCATATCTACGTCAAATGATAAGATGAATCTACACTTACTCATTTCACTCTTCTATGTTAGCTTCATTCGTACTCTTCATATAAATGGATTGTTTATCCAAATTATTCGCTGATGATAAAACTCTAATTTTCAGCCTGTATGCATCATGAAAACATACTTATTATCATTCACGACCTTTCCACTCAAATTTCGGGACGAAATTTCTTTAACGGGTAGGTACTGTGACAACCCGAAAATTTCCAACCAAATTTAAACTTTATCTTTATATTATTTCAACACGATAAGCAAAGTTTGTTAAGTTAAATCTCAAGAATTTTAAATTGTATTCATACATTCATTATAACCTCGACCAAGTTCCAACGATTCACGAACCATTAAACGAATATGATTATATATGTATATGTGTATATATATTATAACTTGAAACGTAAACAAAATATTAGATTAAATAATTTATATGATTGTATCTGTTTCAAAATGTTTATCAATGGAATTAGAAGGTAAGATTAAATGATTGAATTATCAGATATATTGAATTATGATTACAAGTCTCTGTTGAAAGGCCCACGTTGATTTGAGATATCTTTTCATTTTAACAATATTCGGAAAATGGTAAAGTGATTTATAAATATGAACAAATTGTCAATCATTGAGAACTAGACAAAGGATAGTGGAAGATTGAATCTCATAAAGACTCGATTGATCTATTTAGTTTCAAACGTACAAAAACGTTTTCAGTTTAAAAAGAACTTTATTATTAAAACGTATATAACTTTTATAAATATCTAAAATCACTTTTGACAACTCATTACTTAACTAGTATGATAAAGATAACGATATTTATATTTTATTTTATTAAATATATATAACGATTTAAATTAATATTATATATATTTATACGCGTATTAGACGTACATAGTTTTATACTTTTACTATACTTAAACTTTACATTTACTTTATTTTTACTTTACTTTAACTTTAATAATTCATACTTTAATAATTCACTTTAATAATTCATACTTTAATAATTCACTTTAATAATTCATACTTTAATAATTCACTTTAATAATTCATACTTTAATAATTCACTTTAATAATTCATACTTTAATAATTCAAAAATCTATTATAAATAGAATTCAATAGGTTTCATTATTTTATAGAAACTTGAAAATAGTTTTCTCTAAACTCTCTCAATCGATTTACATATATATATATTTACTCCGTATTATCTCAAGATATTATTAGTATAAATAAAATATTACGACGGAGTGCTGTCCGAGGGATTTCGAAGTTGTTTTTTTGAGTGGGATAGGATTAAGGAAATTATGGGTTATAGCTATGGAGGTGATTGAGTATGGTTCATGGGTATGCTCGTGAGGTCAATATAGTGTTTATCATCTCCGTTGCGTTTATGTACCTTTCCTGCAATATTGAATCTCAATATTGATATGTGAGTACTCATAATTTAATTTTTACATACTAATAGTGTATCCCTGACTAGTGCTCGAGTATATAGGATTATGCATGCTTGTACTTTTGATATTGCCATTAGATAGGTTATGTTAATTCCTGAATTAGTTACATATACGATTTAGATAAGGTATAAGATATGCATGTCGTTGGAAAGTTAGCGAAAAATAGTTGAATGTTGGTTTAGGAATCACTTGAATCCAAGTAACGGTTAGAAAGTTATGAAATAAACAAATTGCATAATTAATTTCGTAATTAAAATTGCTGATGATAATTAGTGAACTAATTTTTTGGGTTATAAAAAGTGGTTATTTGGATTCTACTCGTCGAGTAGATGAATTTTCATATAAAGCACGTCTCGTTTCGTTGAACGGTTGTCAAGTTATGGCCAAAAGAAATTTTGCAAATTTTGATGAAATGTCGAAACGGGAACTGAAATTCTCGCTGATCTGCGTTGTTTCATATATAAAAACAAATACCACTGAATTCTTTGCTGTAAGGTCTAACAAACGACTCTGGCCGTTTGTCAATTCGAGTCTCGACGATTTTTCTAAAAATCATCAAAGTTGACGGTTTGGTCACATTTTAAAATTCTAAAAAGAGCTGAAACTTTTTTATTTAAAAATGTCAGTTATCAGTTGTCATGGTCGGCTTGATATGTGTTTACTCTTGCCAAAAATCATGTTATATCTTTGTGGTAACGAGAATTTGCAGGCTTTGACCGTTTGTCAATACGAGTTTTGAGGAATTTTCTAAAAATCTCCAAAGTAGGCTACTCGGTCACTTTTGTAAATTTATTAAAGCTGAAAAATTAACTTTGAAACGCCGAAAACGCTTTGGCAACTACGAGTTGTCTAGGTTTAGTTTACTTCTGTAATATTTATGCTTAATCTTTTTGGTAATGTGTAACTTTTATCTTTGGCCGTTTATCAATCGGAGTTCCGATAATTTTTATAAAAATAGCTGAAGTGGCCCGTTTAGTCATGTTTGATCGAAAATCATTTTTGTATAAGTTATTATATATCTGCATGCGACCTCATTTTTACTTTGACCTTTGACTTTTGACTTTAACCTTTGACTTTTGACTTTGAGCTTTGACTTTTCCTGTTAACTTTTCAGTTAACTTTTTGTGTTGATTTTCTCTAAAAAAAAAAAAAAAAAAACCTAAAATACTATTTTATGATTATGAAACCATTTGTGTTACGTTGTTTCACACGTCACCTTTTACTAGAATCTTAATTGAGCATGAGTAATATAACATGTTACTATACTGTAGAGTCAGACTCGAGCTATAGGATAGGATTACACTATGACCTGACCTAAATTGCTATACAAATATTGACCAACATATAAATATATATAATTAATATAGGTTCGTGAATCCGAGGCCAACCTTGCACTTGTTCAATGACGTTATATGTATTTTTACTACAAAATACAGTATGGTGAGTTTCATTTGCCTTTTTACCCTTTATATTTTTGGGACTGAGAATACATGCGCTTTTATAAATGTTTGACGAAATAGACACAAGTAATTGAAACTACATTCTATGGTTGAATTATCGAAATCGAATATGCCCCTTTTTATTAAAGTCTGGTAATCTAAGAATTAGGGAACAGACACCCTAATTGACGCGAATCCTAAAGATAGATCTATTGGGTCTAACAAGCCCCATTCAAAGTACCGGATGCTTTAGTACTTCGAAATTATATCATGTCCGAAGGAGGATCCCAGAATGATAGGGGATATTCTTATATGTATCTAGTTAATGTCGGTTACCAGGTGTTCACCATATGAATGATTATTTTTTTGTCTCTATGCATGGGACGTATATTTATGAGAACTGGAAATGAAATTCTTGTGGTCTATTAAAATGATGGAAATAAATGATTATGATAAACTAATGAACTCACCAACCTTTTGGTTGACACTTTAAAGCATGTTTATTCTCAGGTGTTAAAGAAATCTTCCGCCGTGCATTTGCTCATTTTAAAGATATTACTTGGAGTCTTTCATAGCATATTTCGAAGAACGTTGCATTCGAGTCATTGAGTTCATCAAAGATTATTATTAAATCAATTTATAGTTGGATAGTGGATATTATGAAATGGTATGCATGCCTGTCAATTTTCGATGTAAACAAAGATTGTCTTTTAAAAACGAATGCAATGTTTGTAAAATGTATCATATAGAGGTCAAATATCTCGCAATGTAATCAACTATTGTGAATCGTTTATAATGTATATAATCGGGTCCTTTCAGTATTAAGGTCCAATTCTTCCTAACAAAGTTTAATTCACGAGTCAAAGTTAATTTCCTAAAAGTCAAACAAATTGATCATCATAAAATTAGTATTTGTTTTGATGTCTCAAATTAAATTAATGAGTCAGATAGTTTATATGAGTGATTTAGAAACTTTTTCAAGTTATAAACATTGCCTAAAACGTCTTTAAATTTCGTGTATGATTTCGAGTTCATATGGTGTTCTTCACGACTTCAGATAATTTTTTTTATTTATTCTGTGTTAATAAAATTACACACCCAACAAAGATTGTTTCAGTTACATTTAGAAGTCCTAAAATCAATACATCGTATTGATATATTGGATGTATTAATTTGGTCGATTTTGAATTAATTATGATGAAGAAGATGGTATTTAACAGAAACGATTTATATTAAAATTAGGGTAGTATTAAAATAGATAGTCAAGCACAGCTGATTGGTGTAGAGTGTTAGAGGGTATGCAAGGGATTCGGGTTCGAGTCTTGCAGCAGTCATTTTTTTTAGAAAAGGATTTATGAGGTAGTTTACACTCATTTATTATTATTATTATTATTATTATTATTATTATTATTATTATTATTATTATTATTATTATTATTATTATTATTATTATTATTATGATTATTATTATTATTATTATTATGATTATTATGATTATTATTATTATTATTATTATTATTATTATTATTATTATTATTATTATTATTAGTACTAGTATTAATTATTATAGTTATAATTGTTATTATTACTAATATTACAATCATTACTTAGTATTATTGTTATTATTATTAATAATATTAAAATATGTATTGTAATTATTATAATTATGGTCACTATTATTATTATTAACATTATTATGAACATAATACAAATTAGTATTATAAATATTATTATTAGTACCATTTTTATAAATTGTTAGTATTATTATTGTTATTATCTACAAAAGTATTAGTAACAAAATAATTATTATTACTAATATGATTATTAATAGGGTTATAATTAAACTTATTATCATAATTAACAAAATAGATATTTTTATAATTATTATTATTATTAAGAATTAAGTATTATTATCAAAAATTAATATTTTCATGACCATTATTATTATATTATTCATTTCATTAAAAACTACTGATATTATCAATATTATGAGATTGATTAATGAAAACTATCACATATATATCTATTAAAAGAATTATAAATAATATTATCATTTTTATTAATATTAGTACTAACACTATTATTATTTCAAATATTACCTTAGTATTACTAAAGTACTGTTTTAACTAACAAATAAAATGTATATAAATATATAAATTTATTTCCTATAACATAAAGAAACTTAATATTTTTATATAAAATGAATATAAGTTATTAAAATAAAAATTATATCACTAATAATAATGTATATCTTTGTGCAATTACAAGTATAGGTATTAATATATATATATATGAATGATATAGGTTCGTGAATCCGAGACCAACCCTACATTTGTTCAATGTCGTCATATGTATTTTTACTACAAAATACAGTATTGTGAGTTTCATTTGCTCCCTTTTTAATTGCTTTTGCAATATATATTTTTGGGCAGAGAATACATGCGCTGTTTTATAAACGTTTTACGAAGCAGGCACAAGTACTAAAACTAATTCTATGTGGGTTTAAACCGGAAATATACCCTTAGCTTGGTAACATTAAACTACTTGTCTATGTACGGTAGGCGCGAATCCTAAAGATATATCTATTGGGCCTGACAAACCCCATCCTGACTATGGGATGCTTTAGTACTTCGAGGTTATTTTAAACACACCTGATCTGGTGTACTTCAGAGGGTAAAACATGAACGTTAAGGCTTGTTACCAGGTGCCTACAACTTATAGAATACTTTTATACACTTGCGAGTGTACATATATTTATAAACGGAAATCTTGTGGTCTATTAATATATTGAAATGATTGTTATGATAAACCTATGAACTCACCAACCTTTTGGTTGACACTTTTAAGCATGTTTATTCTCAGGTATGAAAGAAATCTTCCGCTGTGCATTTGCTCATTTTAAAGATATTACTTAGAGTCGTACATGGCATATTTAGGTCAGTACCTCGCAATGGGACCAAATGTTGATGACTTCGTCCAGGTGGATTAGGACGGGTCATTTCAGGTGGTATCAAAGCGTTGGTCCTAGCGAACCAGGTCTTGCATTAGTGTGTCTAACTGATAGTTGTTAGGATTTATTAGCGAGTCTGGACTTCGACCTTAGCTGCATATTATAAGTATTGTATATCATTCCTAGTGGAAAATTTCCTGCTAATCATTCCTAAGTCTAGACATGCCTTACTGCCTTTATTGCATAGATAGTGTATAGATAAATTTATATCTTAGCGTATCTATTACGGTAAACTTTGCCTGATATCTTCCATATATTTCTTCGTAATTTAAGGGATCCTGGTACTATATATATCTAGGCATATTATGCATTGAGAATACCATCCAACTATCATTTGTTGTCACTAAGCTTTTCATACCAAAAATCTTTTCTGTGATCGCGTACGATGGCCTCTACGAATCGACCAAGTTCTTCTGACTCCGAAGATAGCGTGATAGGAGCGCACCAACCGATCAACTACCATGATTTCTTTAAAAAGTGGGGATGGATTCGTGAAATACTTACCCTATGGAGAAATGAAGAAGGTACTCCATATCACGAGCCGAACTTACCACCTAACGTCGAAGTGCTCGACCCGCTCACCGGCGAACCTGTTCGCAACACCGTTTATACCCTTTTTGCAAGAATTTTTCGTCTTGAGGCTACCATTAACGGAACTAGAGAAGATATCCGACCTCTACCTCACACTGATAACCAACCAGGGTTAGCAGAAGAAGTTAAAGAACTCCGAGCTCGGGTGTTAACTTTAGAGAACACGGTACACAATTTGCAAGCACTAGCAGTATCATCAACACCAGTAACATCACCAGCCTCAGCACCAACAGCACTAGTACCACCAAGAACAACATCCGCGTCACCAGCTTCGACATTTCATTCTGTACCTCGAGTATAATCATCGTTCTACATGACGTTCTACATCATTTATCTTAGTTCGACATAGTGATTATGTAACCACTAATGTTTTAGAGATTATATATTCTTGTTCTAACGGTAAATCAGATGAGTTAATATCATATTAACTCATTAAATCCATGATTGCATCTGAAGAAAATATATATGTATATATGTTTTCATAAAGATTGTAATTAAAAATTCTTTAGCACAAAGTGTTAATTGTGAAAATATTTTAACGGGTAGGTAATACCCGAGGAATATTCAGATTTCACATTAATAGGTTACAATGTACATTCTTCGAAGCAGATTCAACAGTCGTTTACTATCCTACTTACATCCATCGATATACGTATCCATTCACCACAGAATAACCATTTTCATTCAATTTCATATTTGGATTTTGATCTATCAGAATCCAACAAGTGGCATAATGAAGAAAACATCGGACAAAGTAAAATTTGTTAGAAACAAACGAACTAACTAATTGAAATATTGTTAAGAATCCACGCTAAATGTTCCTAGCTAACTGGTTACATTTTATTTATCATAATTTACATTCTCGCAATTTTACTTATCGTCATTTAATTTCTGTTATTTACTTTACGCACTTTAATTATCGTCGTTTAATTTATGTTATTTATTTTTACGCATTTTTAAATATCGGGACACGTATACAAGGTTTTGACATATCATATCGACCCATCTATATATATTATTTGGAATAACCATAGACACTCTATATGCAGTAATGCGGGAGTTAGCTATACAGGGTTGAGGTTGATTCTACAATAATATATATAGTTTGAGTTGTGATCGAGTCTGAGACATGCACACGGGTCACGATACGTATTAATTAATTCGAATGCTATATATTAAACTATATATGAACTATTGAATTGCTAACTGTGGACTTTGAACTATGGACTATCAACAGTGGACAATTAAAATGAATTAAAATATTGATTATAACATATGAAATTAAACAATTCTTCAAGTTTGCCACTTGATTTCATCTTAAACCTCATTTGTATCTTGATGATTTCAATCAGCGTTCAAACCGTTCATGATTCTCGAAAATACCTCAATCGAGAGGATGAACCAACCACAATTCATCTACGGAAGAAAAGATTGATGCATATAGTTATGTACCTGAAAACACTCGGAACTTGAGTAAACGTTTAACACGTATCTGTGTTAGTTCCTTTGTCATTGTTATTACCGAAAATAACTTTGTAACTCCTTTTCAAATTAGCCAATTTTGTCACAGCCCCAGCAAGTCAACTTTGACTTTTCACTCGGATTAGCTTATTATAACCCTGATATATCAGTTTACCTTTTGACATCGATACCGGAAAACGTTTATATCTCACTACATTAGCCGCAAACTTACCAGCAACTTCATTGACCTTTGACTTTATGAAAAGTTATTATATTCATTGAAATCCTATCATCTACTCATCTGTATCTAATAATGAGAATTGCCGTACCAAATACCGAGAATCAGCAATCAGTATTTTGAAATCTCGCAGAATGTCTACATCAACAGTTATATGTAAACATATAACATTTATCTATTAGAATTATGATCTTCCATTCTGAAATTCTGAAAAGCACCCAGTCTACAAATTAATACAACAAATTCTGAAAAAAACTGAATACGGCAGCAAAAACTGTACACGACCTTAACCGTCGAAAGCTTGATGATAAAGAATGGAGTATTGGAAACATCCAATAGAAAATTTAGTACCGAAAAGTAGATTATGCAAAACTATGAAGGAAGCCATGGACAAATCACAAAGAATAAGTTTGACTTCAAAGAATTCAAATGATTCAATGCCTGCTGAAGTCTTTAGCGAATATCTTGCTCCTTACTCTAACCCCTTGCGGACAATAGTCTCCATCATCCTCTGATCTTAGATATTCAAAGATATTATCGTATCTTTCGTTATAAATATCCTCGACATTTCTGAATATATTTTCATAACTAATCTTATCTGAAATCATTTATCTCTTTGAGCTATCAGTATAACATCATATGAGAAACTATTAGTTTCTATATTCTGTAAACTTTCGAGATTAAAATATGAATGATATTGATGTAGTGTTGGGAACTGATGCATGAGTTAGTATAATATAATGACACTTGATCAACGTGATTATATTACAGTAAGTCATGTTGAGTTTCTAATAAAACGTGATGAATTCACAGATTATAACGTCATCATGTGCCATGTTACACCACTCTTACATTCTATCAAATATATAAACATATCAAGAATCTATTTTCTTGATAGTTCTATCTTTTCTCTTGAATTCTGGTAACTTAACCAATCAAGATCGTGCTATTACAATTTCTCTCTTAGAACATTAGTTATGTTCATTCGAAACTACATACCTACGAATTCTGGACCATTATTCGCTTGACTTAAAGTCGGAAGAGAAAACAAAAGTATGGAACTCCAAAATATAAAGGAAATGTAGAGGGTAAATTTATAATGGAAATATCCGACAGAGCAACCGAGACAGATTACCGTATTTAATAAAAGAGATTTTAATTCATCTATTCACCGAAGAATCAGATCTTACAGATTCCAAAGATTTTCTTTAAATCCCTTGAATTCCGGAAATCAACCGTGACTACGTCATCGGTTAAGAAGAACTTGTATTTAATAATTTCACTCTTTTGTGATAGCTTCAACCATACGCTTCGAGTAAACGAATTGGTTTTTTTTCCATATTTATAAATTATGAAAAAAAAAATCTTATGTATCGACTCATATTCGTCATCTTAATATTCTTATTGTTAGCTATGACGACCTCGATCAAATTTCGGGACGAAATTTCATTAACGGGTAGGTACTGTGACGACCCGGAAATTTCCGACCAAATTTAAACTTAATCTTAATAAGAATTCGACACGATAAGCAAAGTCTGTAATATTGAGTCTAAAAAATTTTTGAACTGTCTTCATGAATTCATTTAACCTTCGACTGTTCCCGAGGATTTACGAACAATTGTTTGTAAATAAACATGTATATATATTAATGCAGGATTTTATAATAATTTGAAATTATAAAATATAATTTAAATATTAAGAATTAAATATGTAAGATAAGATATAAAATAATTAAGTATAATTTAAAATGAAGTTATATATAAATATATATGATTATTAAAGATTATATAAGTAATAGTATATATATATAAAACCAATTAAAATAAAGTTGTTATAATTACTCTTATTATTATTAAAATAAATATCAGTATTAACAATATTATGATATAAATATGAGGTTTGATGAATATAAATTGTTATATTATTATTAATATTAATACTATTATAATTAGCATTATTATTATTATTAAACATTTTATCATTAATAATATTAGCATTAATATTATTAGTATCTATATTATTAATTTGTATTATTAATATAATTATAAATTGATAATATTAATTATAAGTTATAAATTTATAAATACAGATATATATATATATATATATATATATATACATATACATACACAAATTACAGCTATACGTATATATATACATATACAGTTATATATATGTGAATATACACTATTATGTATAAAATATATATATATATATATATATATATATATATATATATATATATATATATATATATATATATATATATATATAATCAAATACGCATTCAGTTCAAATCATTGTCAATCTGTAGGTGATTGGTTTACTGATTTAAATTCGTACAAATTAGGGTTGAATTACAAGAACAAATTGTCCAATCTGTTAACAATCGCGATCAGATTTGATTTTTTTTTATTTTTTTTTCTTCCACTGCTCGAATTAACCATGTCTCCATTTTTGTCAAACGTCCAAATCATTTTAGAGTACAAACAATAAACCTTACTGCACCTAATATTCGATATTTATCTGTATATAACTTTATCCTCCTAATGTCATTCGATTTAAAACTGAAAAAAATTCAATAAATGTATCGAACATCTCTGTTCTTCATATTTTCAACTCAATTTCAAATTTAAGTTTTATTTAGAATTCTGTTAATGCAGTTCTGTCATAAAGCTTTCGTTTAAACTATCTGCAAAGTATTAAGGTCCAATTCTTCCTAACAAAGTTTAATTCGCGAGTCAAAGTTAATTTCCTAAAAGTCAAACAAATTGATCATCATAAAAATAGTATTTGTTTTGATGTCTCAAATTAAATTAATGAGTCAGATAGTTTATATGAGTGATTTAGAAACTTTTTCAAGTTATAAACATTGCCTAAAACGTCTTTAAATTTCGTGTATGATTTCGAGTTCATATGGTGTTCTTCACGACTTCAGATAATTTTTTTTATTTATTCCGTGTTAATAAAATTACACACCCAACAAAGATTGTTTCAGTTACATTTGGAAGTCCTAAAATCAATACATCGTATTGATATATTGGATGTATTAATTTGGTCGATTTTGAATTAATTATGATGAAGAAGATGGTATTTAACAGAAACAATTTATATTAAAATTAGGGTAGTATTAAAACAGATAGTCAAGCACAGCTGATTAGTGTAGAGTGTTAGCGGGTATGCAAGGGATTCGGGTTCGAGTCTTGCAGCAGTCATTTTTTTAGAAAAGGATTTATGAGGTAGTTTACACTCATTTATTATTATTATTATTATTATTATTATTATTATTATTATTATTATTATTATTATTATTATTATTATTATTATTATTATTATTATTATTATTATTATTATTATGATTATGATTATTATTATTATTATTATTATTATTATTATTATTATTATTATTATTATTATTATTATTATTATTATTATTAATACTAGTATTAATTATTATAGTTATAATTGTTATTATTACTAATATTACAATCATTACTTAGTATTATTGTTATTATTATTACTAATATTAAAATATGTATTATAATTATTATAATTATGGTCACTATTATTATTATTAACATTATTATGAACATAATACAAATTAGTATTATAAATATTATTATTAGTACCATTTTTATAAATTTTTAGTATTATTATTGTTATTATCTACAAAAGTATTAGTAACAAAATAATTATTATTACTAATATGATTATTAATAGGGTTATAATTAAACTTATTATCATAATTAACAAAATAGATATTTTTATAATAATTATTATTATTAAGAATTAAGTATTATTATCAAAAATTAATATTTTCATGACCATTATTATTATATTATTCATTTCATTAAAAACTACTGATATTATCAATATTATGAGATTGATTAATGAAAACTATCACATATATATCTATTAAAAGAATTATAAATAATATTATCATTTTTATTAATATTAGTACTAACACTATTATTATTTCAAATATTACCTTAGTATTACTAAAGTACTGTTTTAACTAACAAATAAAATGTATATAAATATATAAATTTATTTCCTATAACATAACGAAACTTAATATTTTTATATAAAATGAATATAAGTTATTAAAATAAAAATTATATCACTAATAATAATGTATATCTTTGTGCAATTACAAGTATAGGTATTAATATATATATATATATATATATATATATATATATATATATATATATATATATATATATATATATATATATATATATGAATGATATATGTTCGTGAATCTGAGGCCAACCCTACATTTGTTCAATGTCGTCATATGTATTTTTACTACAAAATACAGTATTGTGAGTTTCATTTGCTCCCTTTTTAATTGCTTTTGCAATATATATTTTTGGGTAGAGAATACATGCGCTGTTTTATAAACGTTTTACGAAGCAGGCACAAGTACTAAAACTAATTCTATGTGGGTTTAAACCAGAAATATACCCTTAGCTTGGTAACATTAAACTACTTGTCTATGTACGGTAAACGCGAATCCTAAATATAGATCTATTGGGCCTGACAAACCCCATCCTGACTATGGGATGCTTTAGTACTTCGAGGTTATTTTAAACACACCTGATCTGGTGTACTTCAGAGGGTAAAACATGAAAGTTAAGGCTTGTTACCAGGTGCCTACAACTTATAGAATACTTTTATACACTTGCGAGTGTACATATATTTATAAACGGAAATCTTGTAGTCTATTAATATATTGAAATGATTGTTATGATAAACCTATGAACTCACCAACCTTTTGGTTGACACTTTTAAGCATGTTTATTCTCAGGTATGAAAGAAATCTTCTGCTGTGCATTTGCTTATTTTAAAGATATTACTTAGAGTCGTACATGGCATATTTAGGTCAGTACCTCGCAATGGGACCAAATGTTGATGACTTCGTCCAGGTGGATTAGGACGGGTCGTTTCACACTATTAGTATGTAAAAGTTAAATCATGAGTACTCACGTATCAATATTGAGATTCAATATTGCAGGAAAGGTACGTAGACGCAACGAAAATGATAAACACTATATTGACCTCACGAGCATACCCATGAACCATACTCAATCACCTCCATAGCTATAACCCATAATTTCCTTAATCCTATCCCACTCGAAAAACAATTTCGAAATCACTCAGACAGCACTCCGTCGTAATATTTTATGTATACTAATAATATCTTGAAATAATACAGAGTAAATATATATATGTAAATCGATTGAGAGAGTTTAGAGAAAAATATTTTCAAGTTTCTATGAAATAATGAAACCTATTGAATTCTATTTATAATAGATTTTTGAATTATTAAAGTAAATTATTAAAGTATGAATTATTAAAGTGAATTATTAAAGTGTGAATTATTAAAGTGAATTATTAAAGTATGAATTATTAAAGTATGAATTATTAAAGTTAAAGTAAAGTAAAAATAAAGTAAAGGTAAAGTTTAAGTATAGTAAAAGTATAAAACTATGTACGTATAATACGCGTATAAATATATATAATATTAATTTAAATCGTTATATATATTTAATAAAATAAAATATAAATATCGTTATCTTTATCATACTAGTTAAGTAATGAGTTGTCAAAAGTGGTTCTAGATATTTATAAAAGTTATATACGTTTTAATAATAAAGTTCTTTTTAAACTGAAAACGTTTTTATACGTTTGAAACTAAATAGATCAATCGAGTCTTTATGAGATTCAATCTTCCACTATCCTTTGTCTAGTTCTCAATGATTGACAATTTGTTCTTATTTATAATTCACTTTACCATTTTCCGAATATTGTTAAAATGGAAAGATTTCTCAAATCAACGTGGGCCTTTCAATAGAGACTTGTAATCATAATTCAATCATTTGATCTTATCTTCTAATTCCATTGATAAACATTTTGAAACAGATACAATCATATAAAGTATTTAATCTAATATTTTGTTTACGTTTCAAGTTATAATATATATACACATATACATATATAATCATATTCGTTTAATGGTTCGTGAATCATTGGAACTTGGTCGAGGTTGAATGAATGTATGAACATAGTTTAAAATTCTTGAAATTTAACTTAACAAACATTGCTTATCGTGTCGGAAACATATAAAGATTAAAGTTTAAATTTGGTTGGAAATTTCCGGGTTGTCACAGTACCTACCCGTTAAAGAAATTTCGTCCTGAAATTTGCGTGGAAAGGTCGTGAATGATAATAAGTATGTTTTCATGATGCATACGGGCTGAAAATTAGAGTTTTATCATCAGCGAATAATTTGGATAAACAATCCATTTATATGAAGAGTACGAATGAAGCTAACATAGAAGAGTGAAATGAGTAAGTGTAGATTCATCTTATCATTTGACGTAGATATGATTGATTCCCAGATTTCAAGGGATTTGAAGAAAATCTTCTTAATAAGATTTGACTCTCCGGTAATCAAGGAAATTAGGATCCGCTTTAAATGCGATCGTCCATTTTAATTGTTCTGTCAGAGATTTTCTTATAAATTCACTTCCTTCATTTCCTTACAACTCACACCTTCTATTGATGCATTTTATGCAAGTCCCTAGACATCTACCCACGTCCATTGCAGGTACAACAGTTTACAGGCCACCATGATTGCTCGTTATTATCCTATCCGTGTTTGTATGTGGTTACAGGAACTGCAGGAATGAGATTTAGATGTTTGACTATGTTAGACTTAGTCAGACATACGAGTGAAGCCTCACTAGTACGGATGACAGGCTCATACGCACGGTTGATGCTGAGCTAAGTCACAATTACAACCTAAATGAGAAGACACGAGTGAGTGATCACCCGTACGGCTGATGAAGCCAACTCGTACGTGTAATGAATGAATCGTATGGGTGAGTCAACAGCAGGGGTATATAAAGTCTTATGTTCTTCATTTTAGGTTAAGCCTCTTATTTGTTACACACACTCAGATCTAGTGAGCTCCTCCGATTTTCTCTCACTCCAAATCACCCAGGTGGTGAATAATAGCTCTAGATGTTGATCTAATCACACTTGATTTAGTTGTGGTTTGACTAAATTAATCAAAAAAAACTTAACCTATTCACTAGAGGGTTTGATTCACTTATTCCGCCATTGTGTGAGTTAAATCTATTGATTTCTAAATTCCTAGTCATGTTTCATCACCTTCTATTCTTTCCCCCTCAACTCATATTTTAAAGTATTCATCAATATGCTCCATCCAGTTCCGATTCTCGATATACTTCTAACTTTCATATCGGTCATTCTTCTTTTTCATCTACCGCCGGAAGAATCTATTTACTTCTACTATACTCTTGGGTTTATAGTGTTTCTAGTTCTCCCGTGTCTTTATATTGCTATATGCATCGATATATATGGTTTATAATTTCTGGTTTATCGTTGGGCTTTATATGTTCCCTTATATTTCAAAGTCTCTGCTTCTGTCTTCTATAATCATTATCATTCACAGTTAATGCTCTCTTTTATTTGCTGCAATATATACCCCAATTTCTATTTCAGAGTTTTGTCCTTTCGTTTCTTCTTCTTGCAATTAAGCACCTCTTGTAATGGTCCAGAAATCACAGATATAAATTTCGGAATGAACATTGTTAATGTTCTAGAAAGGAAATTATGATGGCACGATCTTGACTTGTCAAATTACTAGAATACCTTGGAAAAGGCCGAATCATCAAGAAATATTTTCTTGATATTTTAGAGGTTAAATAGAATACAAGAGTCGTATAACATGGCACATGATGATGTTATGATCTGTGAATCATCACGTTCCATTTAGAAACTCAGCATGACTTACTGTAATATAATCACGTTGATCAAGTGTCATTATATTATACTAATTCATGCTTCAGTTCCCAACACTACTTCAAAATATTCCTATTTTAAACTTGAATGTTTCAGAATTTAGAAACAAAAATAGTTTCTTTTATGATGTAATACAGATAGCGCGAAGAGGTAAATGATTTCAAATAAGAAAAATTAAGAAAATATCTTCAGAAATATGGAGGATATTTATAATGAAAGATATGATGATATTTTAAAATTTCTAATATTAGAGGATGATGAAGAATATTGTCCGCAGGGGTTTAGAGTCAGGAGCAAGGTATTCGGTAATGACTTCAGCATGTACTGAATCATTTGGATCCTTTGAAGTCAGGTTCAGTCTTTGTAATTTGTCCACAGCCTCCTTCCTACTTTGCTCAATCTGTTTTCCAGTTCCAAAACTTCTCTTTTTCTACGCGTTGCCAGCACACTTCATCATTATCATCCAGCTTTTACCGTTTAAAGTCGTTTATAGTTTTTGCTGCTTCATCAGCATTTTTTTCCATTTTCGAAGAACCAATTCGTATTTCGGAGTGTTTTTCAGAAACTTCACATTCAAATTAAGTCTCTGACGTTATATATACACATATAACTGTTGGCGTAGACATGCTGCGAGATTTCAAAATACTGATTGCTAATTCCCAATGATTCGTATGGCAATTCTCATTACAAGATGTGAATGAGTAAATGATGGAGTTTCAATAAATAATTATAATGAGTTTTTGGAGAGGCTAAAGTCAAAGGGTAATGAAATTGTTGGTACATCTGCTAATAATGTGGTGGAATGTAAAAGGTTCCCTAGTAACGATGGTGTATATCTCAAGGTTATAATAAGGTTAGTCTGACTGAAAAGTCGAAGTTGACTTGCTGGAGCTGTGACAAAACTGGCTACTTTGAATAGGAGTCGCAAAGTTATTTTTGCTAATAAATGCCAAAGAATCTGACGCGGATACGTTGTTTAAACTTTTACTTTGGTTTCAAGATTTTTTCGGGTACATAACTGTGGGTAACATGTGATTGGATCATCATCTCTATTGCTCATCATTCGAAGTGTCTTCAGAAATTTTCGAAGGGTTTGAACACAGATTGTAATCGTTAACATACATTTGATGTTCTAACACAGTTTTGAAGTCAAAATATAGCTTGTGAAAGATGTAAGGATCTAAGAGTGATGATTTTGGTCAAATCTCGAGTTGAATTTTGAGATTTCAAAATCAGAATATGTAATTAAATTTTGAATGAGTATGGTTGTTTTGATTTCTATAAAAGAATGCATATTGTTGTGAAAGTATGGAGTATAATGGATGATTTGCTGAATCAGATTCGAAGAATGTAACATATTATTTGTGAATTTATATATCTCTCGGGTATTTCCTACCCGTTAAAAAAAATTCACAATTAATATTTTGTACAAAAGAATTTTATTATAGTCTTTATGAAAATATATATATGTATATTTTCTTCAGATGTAACATATGTTTAATGAGTTAATGTTAAATTAAACTCATTTGATTTACAGTTGAAACTAGAATTGAATAATCCCTAAAGGCTTTAAAAAAATACATAACTTTTACGCAGTATTTCTTTAATGACATTGAAATTATGAATCAATACTTCGTTATTTGTTGATGTATGATGTTCGGTTCGTGGAATTCTTGTGAATTTCGCAAAGTACGAATGATGTTATCTGAAAAGTTTCGGGTACATCGATGATGAAAGTGTAAAATCAAATATATACTTGATTTATTATGAATTGGAATTTGTTGAATTGTGACAGAGATTGTAGTTAACGCTGGTTAAGTTGCGGCCGAAGGACGTACATTATTGCATATTTGTAATATGAATTAACCGAGTAGTTAAGATTCACACACAATAGCTTAGCACGGAAAGATTTATTTCAATATATATATATATATATATATATATATATATATATATATATATATATATATATATATATATATATATATATATGTATAATATACATATAATTTCTTCAGAGGGAATGAGTTAATTCTTCATAACTCGTTGATACAATATACAAGTTATTGATTTGTAATGATGTCCACAGTGATTCTTGAACTGACGGAGTTTGTGATGTTATCGGTGTTGTTGATTCGGATGTTGACTGTACTGACGATGCTGGCAACGCTGACGGTACTGTTGATGCTGTTGGTAAAGCAAGTTTAGCTTGTTAATCACACACCATTTTTGTCAGGGTTTCTACTCTTCCTTATATCATTTTGGTTCGCTTAACTGATTTATGGTTAGGGCTAGATTAGATAATCTCTAAGACTTTAGAGATTACATAATCGCCGCGGAAAGTTTCTCCAATGAAGTTATGAATTAATACTTCGACAGTTATTGTTGTTGGTACTCCTTGGTATCTTGATGCGGGTGAGCTGGGCAATGTAACCAGCAACACAACCAGCTCGAGCTCAAAAGATGTTACACCCAAATCAGGCCAAGCAATGGTCGTGTTGCCACCTATTTCGTATCATCTAAGTGTTTTTGGAGCTAGTTCAAGAAGCTCAGGGGTGACCCTACTTCAGTCCTTAAACTGAAGTAGTTATGTTTTCATGAATAAAGTTTTTGATAGTTGAAGGCAAGCCAGCAACGAAGAAGAACCAGCTAGCCGGACCAGCAAATGAGTTTAGTTCAGCCAGTAAAGCTTTAATTCACTCAGCCGGGTAACCAGCAAATCGAACCAGCAAAGTTATGCTTAGGCGAACCAGCTAGTTCAACCAGCTAAAGAATTTTAGTTCAATCAGCACACGAAACTCTAGTACAACCAGCACGCGATGCTATTTTCTGTTTGAATGGCCAACTTGCTGATATAATTCAAAGTTTACTTATGCTTTTCAATAAACCGGTCAGGTCATGTGCTTAACACGTGTGTGGCTGTTCTAGAAGAATGTTAGCTATCCAAGGAAGACTCCCATTTATCATTGGATGCTTTTATCATGGGAAGGAGCACTAACAAATGGCAGGCTTTTTGCAGATTGTGTCCCTTATTCTTATTGGCTAATTTGTAATTGTTTGTCCTTTTTGTCTCCATTTCCTTTTTATGTTTTTGTCTTTTAGAAAATAGCTGTTAAGCTTCTACTATAAATAGAGAGCTCTTGTAATTGTAAAACTTGGTTGATGATTGAATGAAAAGTTTGATAGAGCTTATCTATTTACAAAATCTCTGTGTCTTTACGAATCTTTGATTCCAGTGGCTAAGAGTGGTTTCTTTATCAGTGTTTGTGGTGTTACTTTATCAAACATTGTGGTGAAATCCAAATCTTCATATCTGATATTATAGTTGTGGTGGAATCTTTATCAGCTGTAGTTGAAGATTTGGAGTGTTTCTAGATCTCTAATTGTGGTGGTATCTTTATCAATTTGGGGTTTAGATTCTTCTATCCTTGTGTTCTTATTTCAGAGTTTTATACTCTGATTTTGGGGCTGTTACTGTTACAAATTTGGGGGTTTGTGTTCAGGTCTGTTTAAGTGAAGAAAGCTTGTTCTAAATTGCGTTTTTAAAGTCATAATCACGCATCAAAGTGGTATCAGAGCATAGGTTGTTCAAATCGAAGCTTTCTTATCATTTTTATTGTTGTTTCAGTTCATACTCTGTTTTAGAGCTGTTAAGCTTTATTTCAGATCTGGGTTTCTATTTGTTGCTAAAGGTCTATTTCAGATCTGATATTTGAAATGGCTGATATTCCAAGGAATATGACTCTTGAAGAAGCTCATAATCTTAGAAGAGATATAGCTATTGAAGCTCTACAACATCAGATGGAAAGAATGGTTAACTTGTTGGAAGATGGTGTTCCAAGAAGAAATAGAATTAGATCTGAAAATGGAGATACAACTATTGTGTCTTCTAGTACTGAATCTGAGGATGGTAGCCAATCTACTGATGGATCTCATGCTTCTTCACAAAGAAGAAGAAGGCATAGGAAAAAGGCTGATGATTTGAAAGATATCAAGATAGACCCACCTGATTTTGAAGGATCCTCTAATCCTGAAGATTACTTTGAATGGGTTCAGGCCATGGATAGAATTATGGAGGTTAAAGGCTATGATGATAAAAAGGCCTTTAAAGTTGTTGTAATCAGATTAAAGAAGTATGCTTCAATGTGGTATGATAATCTAAAAAAAGAAAGGCAATATGAAGGGAAGAAAACAATCAAAACCTGGTCCAAGTTAAAAGAGTGTATGCAAAAGAGGTTTGTTCCACAAGCTTACAAGCAAGAGCTGTATATCCAGATGAATACACTCAAGCAAGGCAGCATGAATGTTGTTGATTACATCAGAGAGTTTGAGCAGCTCAAGATTGGTACAAATGTTAAAGAAGCTGAAGAACACACTATAGCAAGATTCGTTGGGGGCTTAAATGCTTCTATTGCTGATCAAGTTGAAATGCAGCCTCTATGGACTTTTGAGAGTGTTTGCAAGCTGGCTATTCAGGTAGAGAAACAAGCAAAAAAGAAAATTAATTTTAAGTCTTATTCCAAGCCAGCTGTGCAGCCTATGAAGGGTCAATGATCTATGCTGCCTAGGCATAACGAGGCAACACCCAAAGTATCTAAAGGCAAAGAGCAGGTTATAGCTGGTCCTAAAGATGATAGAAGGAAATGCTTCAAGTGCCATGGATTTGGGCATTTTCAAGCTCAATGTCCTAACCAGCGTGCTCTTACACTAAAGGAGATTGAAGATTTGGAAGGGGGTTTTGAAACTGAACCAGCATATGATGAGTCTGATAGTGAAGAGTTTGTTGCTGCTGATATTGGAGAGTTTTTAGTGGTTCGAAGAGTAATGCACTCAGCTGAGACTATTGAAGATAAGAGTCAGCGTGAAAACATCTTTCATTCAAGGTGCACAGTCAAGGGCAAAGTGTGCAGCCTGATTGTTGATGGAGGCAGCTGTGCAAACGCAGTATCTGCTTACATGGTGGAAAAGCTTGAGCTGGTTACAAAGAAGCATCCTCATCCATACAAACTTCAATGGCTTAACCAAGGCATTGAGGTAAAGGTTACTCGCCAAGTTACTGTTCCATTTTCTATTGGTACTGTTTATCAAGATGAGATTACTTGTGATGTTATCCCTATGGATGCTTGTCATTTGCTGCTTGGTAGACCTTGGTTATTTGATAAGTATGTCTATCATAATGGACACCAAAATACTTATTCAATGTATGTGAATGGAAAGAAGATCACCCTCACTTCTTTAAAGCCTAGTGAAATACGTAGAGCTGATCCTACTGTTAAGAATGATAAAGCTTTGTTTATGACTCAAGCTGAAGTTGATACTGAGTTAAAGGGTGGTACTGGTGCTTATTTATTGCTGATGGTTGAAAGTGATGAGTTGAACCAGCATGATGAAATACCAGCAAGGGTAAAGCCATTATTATCCGAATTTGCTGATGTGTTTCCTACTGAGTTACCTACTGGTTTACCACCAAACAGGGGTTTTGAACATCAAATTGATCTTGTACCTGGATCTGTTGTTCCTAATAAATCAGCTTATCGATGTTCCCCTCATGAAGCAAAAGAATTAGAAAAGCAAGTTAATGAGTTGGTTGCCAAGGGATATGTTAGAACCAGCATGAGTCCTTGGTCAGTACCAGCTTTACTGGTTCCAAAGAAAGATAGTTCTATGAGAATGTGTGTAGACAGCCGAGCTATTAACAACATCACCATCAAGTATAGGTATCCCATACCTATATTAGATGATATGCTAGATGAGCTGCATGGTTCTTGTGTGTTTTCCAAAGTTGTTCTTAGAAGTGGGTATCATCAGATTCGAATGAAAGAAGGAGATGAATGGAAGACAGCTTTCACTATCAAAGGTGGATTATTCGAGTGGTTGGTTATGCCTTTTGGGTTGTCTAATGCACCCAGTACATTCATGAGGCTTATGAATGAAGTGCTCAGGCCACTTATTGGTCAGTTTGTGGTTGTTTACTTTGATGACATCCTAGTGTACTCAAAAACTAAAGAAGAACACTTGGATCATCTGAGGAAAGTATTTGAGCTATTAAGGCAGAAACAGTTATATGCAAAGCTGGAGAAGTGTGATTTCTTTGTCAGCAAAGTAGTGTTTCTTGGATATGTGGTTTCTGAAGAAGACATTTCAATGGATCCATCTAAGGTGGAAGCAATCAGATCATGGCCTAGTCCTTCTACCATCACTGAAGTCGGAAGTTTTCATGGTTTAGCTTCATTCTATAGAAGATTTATCAAAGACTTCTCCACAATTGTTGCTCCAATTACTGATTGTATGAAGAAAGGGGTATTTGAATGGTCTAGTTCTGCCCAATCAGCATTTGAATCATTGAAAGAAAAGCTAAGTTCAGCACCTATACTTGCTTTACCTAATTTTGATATGCTATTTGAACTTGAATGTGATGCAAGTGGTGTTGGCATTGGAGCTATGCTAGTGCAAGGAAAAAGACCAGTAGCTTATTTCAGTGAAAAGCTAAATGGATCAAAGCTGAATTATAGCACTTATGATAAAGAGTTTTATGCCATCATTCGAGCTGTTGATCATTGGTCACATTATTTGAAGCCAAGGCAGTTTGTTCTCTTTTCTGATCATGAAGCATTAAAATACATTAATGGGCAGCACAAATTAAATCCAAGGCATGCAAAATGGGTTGAATTCTTGCAGATGTACTCCTTTGTGTCTAAACACAAGGCTGGTACTTCTAATGTTGTTGCTGATGCTCTTTCAAGAAGATACTCTTTGTTGTCAATTCTAGAAGCTAGAGTTCTTGGATTTTCATTCGTTAAGGAGTTATATGAAGCTGATCCAGACTTTGCTCCTATTTTGAACTGTTCTCCTGCTGAGTCCAAAAGAGATTATGTTGAGCAAGATGGTTTTCTATTCAAGGGCAGCAGATTGTGCATCCCAAAAAATTCAATCAGGGAGTTGCTGATTAGAGAAGCACATGGAGGTGGTTTAGCTGGTCATTTTGGGATTAACAAGACATTGGATATCCTAAGTGAACACTTCTACTGGCCATGTATGGATAAAGATGTCAAACTGTGATTAATCATTGTGCTACTTGCTGTCAAGCTAAGTCAAATTTTCACAAGGGTTTATATACTCCTCTTCCTGTTCCCAACCAGCCATGGGAAGATTTGAGCATGGATTTCATTGTTGCTTTACCAAGGACTCAGCGAGGCAAAGATTCTATTATGGTTGTTGTTGACAGGTTTTCAAAGATGGCTCATTTCATAGCCTGCAACAAAACCAATGATGCTACTATTGTTGCTACTTTATTCTTCAAAGAAATTGTTCGTCTTCATGGAGTTCCCAAAACCATTGTGTCTGATCGAGATACAAAGTTCTTAAGCTATTTTTGGAAGACATTATGGAAGCTGCTTGGAACAAAGCTTTTATTCAGCACTTCTCACCATCCCCAAACTGATGGTCAAACTGAAGTTACCAATAGAACTGTGGGAATGTTGCTAAGGGAACTTGTGAAGAAAAGTTTGAAGGAGTGGGATTTGAAGCTTGCTCAAGCTGAATTTGCTTTTAACAGAGCACCTAATTACTCCACAGGAAAATCACCATTTGAAATCTTCTATGGTGCAAATCCACTCACACCCATTGATCTGATTCCTTTTGCAATTGAGCCTAAGGTAAGCGTTGATGCAGTAGCAAAGGCCAAAGAAATGAAGAAGATGTATGAGCAATTGAGGGCCAAAATTGTGAAGACCAACCAGCAATACAAGGCTAAAGCTAACCAGTACAGAAAGCAGCCCACTTTTGTTCCTGGTGATCTTGTTTGGATTCATCTAAGGAAGGAAAGGTTCCCAGCAAAAAGGAAGAACAAGCTGATGCCAAGAGCTGAGGGTCCATTTAAAGTGTTGGAAAAAGTTGGTGATAATGCTTACAAGGTCGAGCTGCCTAGGGATACTGCTGTGGAGAGCACTTTTAATGTTGGTGATTTGATGCCCTACTTGGAAGATGACAACCTCGAGAACTTGAGGTCAAGTTCCTTTTTAGAGGAGGAGGATGATGCGGGTGAGCTGGGCAATGTAACCAGCAACACAGCCAGCTCGAGCTCAAAAGACGTTACACCCGAATCAGGCCAAGCAATGGTCATGTTGCCACCTATTTCGTATCATCTAAGTGTTTTTGGAGCTGGTTCAAGAAGCTCAGGGGTGACCCTACTTCAGTCCTTAAACTGAAGTAGTTATGTTTTCATGAATAAAGTTTTTGATAGTTGAAGGCAAGCCAGCAACGAAGAAGAACCAGCTAGCCAGACCAACAAATGAGTTTAGTTCAGCCAGTAAAGCTTTAATTCGCTCAGCCGGGTAACCAGCAAATCGAACCAGCAAAGTTATGCTTAGGCGAACCAGCTAGTTCAACCAGCTAAAGAATTTTAGTTCAATCAGCACACGAAACTCTAGTACAACCAGCACGCGATGCTATTTTCTGTCTGAATGGCCAACTTGCTGATACAATTCAAAGTTTACTTATGCTTTTCAATAAACCGGTCAGGTCATGTGCTTAACACATGTGTGGCTGTTCTAGAAGAATGTTAGCTGTCCAAGGAAGACTCCCATTTATCATTGGATGCTTTTATCATGGGAAGGAGCACTAATAAATGGCGGGCTTTTTGCAGATTGTGTCCCTTATTCTTATTGGCTAATTTGTAATTGTTTGTCCTTTTTTGTCTCCATTTCCTTTTTATGTTTTTGTCTTTTAGAAAATAGCTGTTAAGCTTCTACTATAAATAGAGAGCTCTTGTAATTGTAAAACTTGGTTGATGATTGAACGAAAAGTTTGATAGAGCTTATCTATTTACAAAATCTCTGTGTCTTTACGAATCTTTGATTCCGGTGGCTAAGAGTGGTTTCTTTATCAGTGTTTGTGGTGTTACTTTATCAAACATTGTGGTGAAATCCAAATCTTCATATCTGATATTATAGTTGTGGTGGAATCTGTATTAGCTGTAGTTGAAGATTTGGAGTGTTTCTAGATCTCTAATTGTGGTGGTATCTTTATCAATTTAGGGTTTAGATTCTTCTAGCCTTGTGTTCTTATTTCAGAGTTTTATACTCTGTTTTTGGGGCTGTTACTGTTACAAATTTGGGGGTTTGTGTTCAGATCTGTTTAAGTGAAGAAAGCTTGTTCTAAATTGCATTTTTAAAGTCATAATCACGCATCATATCTATGGTGCGTATGACGTTGATGCTCGTGGGACAGATTGTGAAGTTGAGGTTTACGACGCTGTTGTGGTTGGAGGTGGTAATGGTACTGTTGGCGTTGATGATGGTGATACTGGTTATGCTGCTGATGCTGCTGCTGGTGTTTGTAATCTCTGCACCATATTCTCCAAAGCCACTACCCGAGTGCGAAGCTCATTGACTTCTTGTATTACACCGGGGTGATTGTAGGTTCGGACGAGCGGATAAATAAAATCTAAAATTTGATGTAATATATAATCGTGACGAGATACTCTGGAAATGAGCGAGAACATGGTATTTCAAACAGGTTCACCGGTAAGTGCTTCAGGTTCTTCATCAAGAGGGCAATGTGGTGGATGGAAGGGATCACCTTCTTCTTGTCTCCAATGATTGAGGAGGCTACGAACCCATCCCCAATTCATCTAGAATAGGTGATGACTTATTGGTTGATCTATTCCGGTCACACTACTTTCGGAGCTTGAATGGGATTCCATTTCAGAATCTGAGTGACTTGAACTGATGACGAATTCCATTTCGTACGATTGGATAAAGGATATTTTTTTTCGATATGAAATGAATTTGGCTAACGGATGGTATTCTAATTACATAGAATATATATATATATATATATATATATATATATATATATATATATATATATATATATATATATATATATATATATATATATATATATATATATATATATATATATATATATATATATATATATATATATAGATCAAAAGATTTCGTAGATTACGGAGGACTTTGCGGGATATGTCAGGCAAAGTTTAAAGTAACAGATACGATAAGATATGATTTAGCAGATATGCTAAGATATGAATTTTTGTCTATACACTATTGATGCAATCAATGCAGCAAGACGTGTCTTAGACTAAAAATGATAAGCAGGTAATTTCCTGAGGATGATAAGTAGTTAATTTTCGACAAAAAATGATAAGCAAAACTTTTGACATGCAGACACGGTCGAAGTCCAGACTCACTAATGTATCCTATCGACTTATCAGTTAGATACACTAATGCAGACCTGGTTCGCTAAGACCACCGCTCTGATACCAACTGAAGGGACCCGTTCATATACATTATAAACGATTCACAATAGTTGATTACATTGCGAGGTATTTGACCTCTATATGATACATTTTACAAACATTGCATTCGTTTTTAAAAGACAATCTTTCTTTACATCGAAAATTGACAGGCATGCATACCATTTCATAGTATCCACTCTCCAACTATAAATTGGTTTAATAATAATCTTTGATGAACTCAATGACTCGAATGCAATGTTCTTCGAAATATGCTATGAAAGACTCCAAGTAATATCTTTAAAATGAGCAAATGCACAACGGAAGATTTCTTTAACACCTGAGAATAAACATGCTTTAAAGTGTCAACTAAAAGGTTGGTGAGTTCATTAGTTTATCATAATCATTTATTTCCATCATTTTAATAGACCACAAGAATTTCATTTCCAGTTCTCATAAATATACGTCCCATGTGTAGAGATAAAAATAATCATTCATATGGTGAACACCTGGTAACCGACATTAACTAGATACATATAAGAATATCCCCTATCATTCCGGGATCCTCCTTCGGACATGATATAAATTTTGAAGTACTAAAGAATCCGGTACTTTGGATGGGGTTTGTTAGGCCCAATAGATCTATCTTTAGGATTCGCGTCAATTAGGGTGCATGTTCCCTAATTCTTAGATTACCAGACTTTAATAAAAAGGGGCATATTCGATTTCGATAATTCAACCATAGAATGTAGTTTCAATTACTTGTGTCTATTTCGTCAAACATTTATAAAAGCGCATGTATTCTCAGTCCCAAAAATATAAAGGGTAAAAAGGCAAATGAAACTCACCATACTGTATTTCGTAGTAAAAATACATATAACATCTTTGAACAAGTGCAAGGTTGGCCTCGGATTCACGAACCTAAATTAATTATATATATTTATGTGTTGGTCAATATTTGTCTAACAAATTAGGTCAAGTCATAGTGTACCACAATCCTAATGCTCGAGACTAATATGCAAAAGTCAACAAAAGTAAATTTGACTCAAAATAATTTCCAAAAATCTATACATGATTAATATATAGTTTAAATATCGTTGTTTTATATTTTTAAATATTTGTAAAAGATTTATTAGAGTAAATAATATAATTTATCTATTAATAAATAAAATTTTATATTAAATTTATATAATAAAATATACTTTTATATATATTAAATAATAAAATTTATAGGGTTCATTTAATATCATAAAGATAATATGATAGGTATTATTAAAGTAAGTTATTACACGTAGTAAAATATGTTTGTATCACATATTTATTTGATAAAATAATATCTATAATGTTAGTAAGTAAAAGTTGTATTATTTTGTAATAATAATTATTATTATAAAAATATCAATATTTATAATTACTAAGATGACATTATGATAAAACGATAATTCTAATTATGATAACTTTAATATTTATAATAATTTTTAATATTATCTTTAAAATAATAATTCTATTTAAAATAATAATAATAATGATATTTTATAGTAACAATGACATTTCTATTAAAATGATAATTTTTGTTAAAATGATAGTTTTAATACTACCGATACTTTTAATAATAATAGTAATGATAAAAATAATAAGAACGATAATTTTATCTAAATTAATATCTTATAATATTTTAATTTCATCATGATACTCTTACCCATTATTTCCTAATCGTTTCGTTTAATAGCTTTTAATCGTCTTTTAAATTGTGTTCATAATAATGATAATAATAGTAATCAAAATAATTAGGTGTTACAGATATTTGTTTTAATTACACTAATATTAATAATGATAGTTACTATAACATCATTAACGATAATACTAACAATTATCTTAATGATAATATAGTAATAATAATAATAACAATAACAATAACCATTTTTAAATAATGATATATATATATATTAATAATGATAATAATAATAATAATAATAATAATACCAATAATAATAATAATAATAATAATAATAATAATAATAATAATAATAATAATCATAATAATAATAATAATAATAATCATAATAATAATAATAATAATAATAATAATAATAATAATAATAATTGGATAATAATAATAATACTAATTATAACTTTAACGATAATAACGATAGTAATAATAAAAAAAATAACATTTTTTAATGATAAATCCCTTTTATTGATAAAGATAATAATAATGATAATAATAAGATAAAACTAGAAAGACGATAAAAACGACGATAATAATAATCATTTTTAATAAAAATATCGAAAATTCAATTGATTATAACTTCTAATCCATTCATCGAAACCATTCGATATCTAAAGGAAAAGTTCTTAATTTTTCGCTAGCTTTCCAAGGACATGCATATCTTATACCTTATCTCAACCGCAAGTGTAACTAATTCAAGATTCAACCTAATCTGTCTAAGGGCAATATTAAAAGTACAAGCATGCATAATCCTAAATACTCGAGCACTAGTCAGGGATACACTATTAGTATGTAAAAGTTAAATTATGAGTACTCACGTATCAATATTGCAGGAAAGGTATGTAGACGCAACGGAAATGATAAACACTATATGGACCTCACGAGCATACCCATGAACCATACTCAATCACCTCCATAGCTATAACCCATAATTTCCTTAATCCTATCCCACTCGAAAAACAATTTCGAAATCACTTAGACAGCACTCCGTCGTAATATTTTATGTATACTAATAATATCTTGAAATAATACGGAGTAAATATATATATGTAAATCGATTGAGAGAGTTTAGAGAAAAATATTTTCAAGTTTCTATAAAATAATGAAATCTATTGAATTCTATTTATAATAGATTTTTGAATTATTAAAGTGAATTATTAAAGTATGAATTATTAAAGTGAATTATTAAAGTATGAATTATTAAAGTGAATTATTAAAGTATGAATTATTAAAGTGAATTATTAAAGTATGAATTATTAAAGTGAATTATTAAAGTTAAAGTAAAGTAAAAATAAAGTAAAGGTAAAGTTTAAGTATAGTAAAAGTATAAAACTATGTACGTATAATATGCGTATAAAAATATATAATATTAATTTAAATCGTTATATATATTTAATAAAATAAAACATAAATATCGTTATCTTTATCATACTAGTTAAGTAATGAGTTGTCAAAAGTGGTTCTAGATATTTATAAAAGTTATATACGTTTTAATAATAAAGTTCTTTTTAAACTGAAAACGTTTTTGTACATTTGAAACTAAATAGATCAATCGAGTCTTTATGAGATTCAATCTTCCACTATCCTTTGTCTAGTTCTCAATGATTGACAATTTGTTCTTATTTATAATTCACTTTACCATTTTCCGAATATTGTTAAAATGGAAAGATTTCTCAAATCAACGTGGGCCTTTCAATAGAGACTTGTAATCATAATTCAATATATCTAATAATTCAATCATTTGATCTTATCTTCTAATTCCATTGATAAACATTTTGAAACAGATACAATCATATAACGTATTTAATCTAATATTTTGTTTACGTTTCAAGTTATAATATATATACACATATACATATATAATCATATTCGTTTAATGGTTCGTGAATCGTTGGAACTTGGTCGAGGTTGAATGAATGTATGAACATAGTTTAAAATTCTTGAAATTTAACATAACAAACATTGCTTATCGTGTCGAAAACATATAAAGATTAAAGTTTAAATTTGGTTGGAAATTTCCGGGTTGTCACAAAAGAGTCGTGTAAATGGCACATGATGACGGTATGTTCTGTGAATCATCACGTTGCATTAGAAACTCAGCATGAATTACCGTAATATAATCACGTTGATCAAGTGTCATTATATTATACTAACTCATGCTTTAGTTTCCAACATTACTTCAATAACATTCATATTTTAAGCTCGAAAGTTTACAGAATATAGAAACTAACAGTTTCTATATGATGTAACACTGATAGTACGAAGAGATTAATGATTTCAGATAAGAATATTTATGAAAATATCTTCAGAAATATGGAGGATATTTATAATAAAAGATACGATAATATCTTAGAATATTTAAGATCGGAGGATGATGGAAACTATTGTCTGCAAGGGTTTGGAGTAAGAAGCAAGATATTCGCTAAAGACTTCAGCAGGTATTGATTCATTTGGATTCTTTGAACAAACTTATTCTTTGTGATTTGTCCACGGCTTCCTTTATAGTTTCGTATAATCCGCTTTTCGGTACTAAATTTTCTATTGAGTGTTTCCAATACTCCATTCTTTATCATCAAACTTTCGATGGTTAAAGTCATGTACAGTTTTTGCCGCTGTATTCAGCATTTTCAGAATTTGTGGTATTGATTTTTAGACTGGGTGCTTTTCAGAATTTCAGAATGGAAGGTCATAATTCTAAGAGATAAATGTTATATGTTTACATATAACTGTTGATATAGACATGCTGTGAGATTTCAAAATATTGATTGCTGATTCTCGGTGTTTGGTATGACAATTCTCGTTATCAGATGCAGATGAGTAGATGATAGGATTTCAATGAATGTAATAACTTTTCATAAAGTCAAAGATCAATGATGTTGCTGGTAAGTTTACTGCTAATGTAGCGAGATATAAACGGTTTTCCGGTATCGATGACGAAAGGCAATTTATATATCGGGGTTATAATAGGCTAATCCGAGTGAAGAGTCGAAGTTGACTTGTTGGAGCTGTGACAAAATTCACTACTTTGAAAAGGGTTATCATGTTATTTTGGGTAATAATAACACTAAGGAATTAGTACAACTACGTGTTAAACGTTTACTCAGTTTTCGAGAGTTTTTCAGATGCATAACTATATGCATCAATCATTTCTTCCGTAGATAAAGTGCGGTTGGTTCATTTTCTGGATTGAGGTATTTTCAAGAATCAAGAAAGGTTTGAACGTAGATTGTAATTGTCAAAATACAAATGAGGTTTAAGATGAAATTAAGTGGCAAACTTGAAGAATTGTTTAGTTTCATATGTTATAATCAATATTTTAATTCATTTTAATTGTCCAATCTTGATAGTCCACAGCCGATAGTCCAATAATTCATTTATAGTTTAATATATAATATTCGAATTAATTAATACGTATCGTGACCCGTGTACATGTCTCAGACTCGATCACAACTCAAATTATATATATTATTGTAGAATTAACCTCAACCCTGTATAGAGAACTCGTTCATTACTGCATATAGAGTGTCTATGGTTACTCCAAATAATATAAATGCGTCGATATGATATGTCAAAACCTTGTATACGTGTCCCGATATTTAAAGTGCGTAAAAATAAATAACAGAAATTAAATGACGATAAAAAAAGTTGCGAGAATGAAAATTGTGATAAAATAAATTGCGATAATTAAAATGTAATACAGAATTAATAGTTAGCTAGGAACAGTTAGCTAGGATTTTGTTACCGTGGATTCTTAACAAAATTTCATATTGTTAATTAGTCTGTTTCTAATCAATTTTTTTTTTATTGTGTCCATTATTTCTTCATTATGCCACTTGTTGGATTCTGATAGGTCAAAATCTAAATATGAAATTGAATTTGAATGAAAATAGTTATTCTTTTGTGAACGGATACGTATATCGGTGGTTGTAAATAGGATAGTAAACGACTGTTGAATCAGCTTCGAAGAATGTACAGTGTAACTTTTTAATGTGAATCTTAAATATCCCTCGGGTATTACCTACCCGTTAAAATATTTTCATCATTAACAGTTTGTACAAAAGAATTTTTTTTTTTAATTACAATCTTTATGAAAACATATATACATATATATTTTCTTCAGATGTAATCATAGATTTAATGAGTTAATATAGAACTAAGATACATAATCTATAAAACATTAGAGATTACATAATCGCTATGTCGAACAAAGATAAAATAGATAGAACGATACGTAGAACGATGATTATGTTGAGGCAAGGATTGTTGATGATACAGGTGCTGTTACTAATGGTACTGTTGGTGTCGGTGATGTTGCTGAAGCTGGTAAGTGTTGCACCATGTTCTCCAAATTGATTACTCGAGCGCGAAGCTCGTTGACCTCTTCGATTACTCCGGGATAATTGTCGGTCGGAACGAGCGAATGAATAAGGTTTAGAATCTGAGTTATGATATAGTCGTGGTGAGATATTCGGGAAATGAGGGTGAAAATGGTGTTACGAACGGGTTCGCCGGTAAGTGCTTCAGATTCTTCGCCAAAAGGTGAATTGGATTAGTGGAAGGGATCGTCTTCTGCGCGTCTCCATTGATTAAGTCGACTATGAATCCATCAGATGAATTGGGGATGGATGATTGGTTGATTCATTATGGTGACGTTGCTTCCGGAGCTTAGATGACTATCCATTCGGAATAACTGTCGGGATAACTATCGGAATAGCTGTCGGATTCCGAGGGACTCGAACTAGTTGAAGGATTCATCTCGTACGATCAGATGAAGGATTTTCGATAAGAAATAGATTATAGGATGTAGATTAGTATCCTGCAATACATAATTTACATATGCATATATAATACTAAAATCTCATAAGTTACGGAGGAATCTACGAAAGCTGTCAGGCAAAGGTAATAGTAACAGATACGCTAATATATGAATTAGCAGATATGCTAAGATATGAATTTGTCTATACACTATTAATACAATCAATGCAGTAAGATGTGTCTAGACTAAGAATGATAAGCAGGTAATTTCCTAAGGATGATAAGCAGATGATTTCCGACACGAAATGATAAGCAAAACTTTTGACATGCAGACACGGTCGAAGTCCAGACTCACTAATGCATCCTAACAACTATCAGTTAGACACACTAATGCAAGACATGGTTCGCTAAGACCACCGCTCTGATACCAACTGTAAAGACCCGTCCTAATCCATCTGGACGAAGTCCATATCGATTATAAATGATTCACAACAGTTGATTACATCGTGAGGTACTTGACCTCTATATGATACATTTTACAAACATTGTATTCGTTTTTTAAAAAAGACAATCTTTCATTACATCGAAAGTTGACGTCCTGCATACCATTTCATAATATATCTAACTATATTTGACTTAATAACAATCTAGATGAACTCAACAACTCGAATGCAACGTCTTTTGAAATATGCCATTTATGACTCCAAGTGATATCCCTAAAATGAGCAAATACACAGCAGAAGATTTCTTTCGTACCTGAGAATAAACATGCTTTCAAGTGTCAACCAAAAGATTGGTGAGTTCATTAGTTTATCATAAATAATCATTTCATAATTTGAATAGACCACAAGATTTCATATTTCCATTTCTCATAAACATACGTCCCATGCATCGAGACAAAAATATCATTCATATGGATTGAACATCTGGTAACCGACATTAACAAGATGCATATAAGAATATCCCCTATCATTCCGGGAAATTCTTCGGACATGATATAAAACGAATTCGAAGTACTAAAGCATCCGGTACTTTGGATGGGGTTCGTTAGGCCCAATAGATCTATCTTTAAGATTCGCGTCAATTAGTAGATCGGTTTACTAATTCTTAGGTTACCAAGAAAAAGGGGCATATTCGGCTTTGATCATTCAACCATATAATATAGTTTCGATTACTTGTGTCTATTTCGTAAAACATTTATAAAAATTGTGCATGTATTCTCAGCCCAAAAATATAAAGGGTAAAAAGGCAAATGAAACTCACCTAATGTATTTTGTAGTAAAAATACATAGGACTTTATTGAACAATGCATGGTTGACCTCGGATTTACGAACCTATATCATTTATATATATATTAACACACTATAATATAAATCAATTAAGTTTACATATTTTGTTATGTATTAAGATCAATAATCTTATATATAATCTTATTAATACTTATAATACATTATGATACTTATTTGATATTTAGTTAATGTTATATCAATAATATTAGTTAAAACATAATTTTATGTAATATTAATATACTTTATGTGGTAAATATATTTTATATATATAAATCTTTAGTTTTGTGAAATTAATAATTGTAGAATTCCTAAATTAAAAATAATAATAATAATAGTAGTAATTTTAATAAAAATGATAGTTTTACTAATAATGATAAAGTAAAGATGAAAGTTTTAGCAAATAATTATTTTTAATAATAACAATAATAATGATAATTATAATAACCGTAAAACTAATAATTTTATTGCTAATAGTAATTATGATACTAGTTTAATTGTAGTATTAACCCTAATGGTAGAATAATAATAATGATAATCAATAATAACAATAATATTTATTTTACTTAATAACAATCAATCATAGATAATAAATAATACTAATAATAATAATAACAATAACAATAACAATAATAATAATAATAAAAATAATAATACTACCTTTAAAAGGAGACAAGCTTAAAAAATATAGAAACAGCCAGTGGCAGGGATTGAACCCGCAACCCCTTGCTCAACAACACCAAAGCCTAACCATTTGTCTATTTCAATTTATCTATTATATCCCAGCTTCAATTCTATTTAACCCGGCATAGTATTCTTAACTGAAGCATTAAACAGGCCTCGACCCATATTCATTTTCGGCCCATGCATATCCGATTTGTTAAAAGGAAAACCGAAGCCCCAGTTTCATCATTATTTCGATCAGGAGCCAAGGTGAATTAATTAATCATTGATTGTTTAAAGTAATCCCACTAAATTCTCACCAAATCCATTACTTTTCTTTTAATTATTTCGGCACTTGTCTGCAAATGAGTTGTGAAAGTAAATGAAAAATTCATTTTTCCTTGGATTCCTTATCAATTGTTAATCGAATAGGGAAAGGGAAAGAAAAGTACGCAGCATAGAAGCAATGATAAACATTTGTTAATTGTCCTTATCACCAAAACGTTTTCTTATTCGTTATCTATTGCGTCGAAATCAACTTTCATGAACAAGTGGACAAGTGAGTGTTATTTCTTTTGTCGTCCACTAATGAAAAATAGAATATGTATTATCATTAGTTTATTGACCAATCATGCAAGATAAATAGCCGAATGTGTTTGGTTTTGGGGTAGGTTGAGATTGAAACAGATATATATATTAGCATATGGGGCAAAAAGGAAAAGGAAAGCATCGGTTTCTTTATATAAATTTTAATAGGAACATATACAAGTGAGTGAGTGGCATTTATGGTTCAAGAAGAGAGAAAGAGTAAAAGGAATGGTGATTTACATTAGTCATGGTATTGAGCAGAAACAGAAGTAATGGCAGTTGCAAGGTGATGCTTTGAAGAGGGTCGTGTTTATAGCTTTCGGATGTATACAAGAAATAGAAACGAGAACATTATGTGGTGTTGTAGATAGGTGGCGGTTTTGGTTGACCACGATAGCAACAAACATCAACAACAAAATGGAACAGTTTCGAATGTTGTGGTGATGATGAGGGTGGTTTGCCATGGTTGTGTTGTAGGGTGGCATGGTCGAGGAAAGGTGGTTAAGTGATGGTTATTTGATATTTTCTCCTTTATTTTACAACAAGCAGCAACTTTATAGAGTGTAATGAAATTAGATTGTTGCTGTATTAGGATTTGATTTTAAATTGGACTGCAGCGAGCCAAATATCGACGTATAACAATATTACGGACAAGAAGTACACAAGTGACAATCAGAAGAAGAAAAGAGAGATTACAGATGGATACGTGCAACAGATTTTTGGGATTTTCTGATTGGAAGTCGACAAGAGCTTTTCCAAACAATCACAGAATATTGAGCTAGTACAGAAATATTGAAAAATAATAAAAAGTTGAGAGGGATGGCAAACTGAATTTGAAGTTTACTACTACTGAAATAGTTCTACTTCAAATTCTAAAAACAGAATCCAAAATCCTTTACCGATTGATAATGATATTAAACTGATTACGTATCTATCCTATATTTAGATATGTATATACTGTATTTATATATGTATTTATCTATATAACAGTATTTGTATTTTAGTATATATCTGATCTGATATCTATCTGTGTATGTATATATGTATATAACATATTAACTTTTGTAATATTACTTAACTACATAAATCCATTATTAATTTCAAGAATATCATTTATTTTTAATAAGAATAAACATACTACTATTAATAATAATTAATTTAATAATAACAATATTTTTTATTATTGACAAGGTACAAATAATAAATTTAAAAATAATGATAATAATAATATGATGATATTAATAATAACTATAATGATAATTTTCAAGAGTATAATAATAATTAATAATAATTAATAAAAATAGTAATAATAATATTATTTGTGACTAATAATAAATAATAATAACAAGAGTAATAATAATAATAATATAATAACTTATACATATCAAATTTCATATTAGAAATAAAAATATTAATAATAAAAATATTTATTATTAACATTAATAATAACAATGAAAGTAATGATAAAATATTAATATAACAATTATATTCAAACTTATAATTATATATTATAATTTATTAATCATGTCATATTTACTAATTATATGGTATATTGAATCTTTAATATTTATTAATTATATATATATATATATATATATATATATATATATATATATATATATATATATATATTATTACTTATGTATAGAAATTATATATTATATATATATATATATATGTATATATATTTATCTACAAACAATTGTTCGTGAATCATCGGGAATAGCCAAAGGTCAATTGTATACATGAGCACAGTTCAACATTTATGAGATTCAATTAAATAGACTTTGCTTATCATGTCGGAAACATATAAAGATCAAGTTTAAATTTGATCGGAAATTCCCGGGTCATCACAGTACCTACCCGTTAAAGAAATTTCGTCCCGAAATTTGAGTGAGGTGGTCATGGCTAACAATAAAAATATTTTTATGACGAATATGAGTTGATAAATAGAGTTTTATCATCATAGAGTAGTATGGATAAAACATTTCGTTTATGCGATGGGTACGAGTGAAGCTATCACGAAAGAGTGAAATGAGTAAATGTAGATTCGTCATATCTTTTGACGTATACAGGATTGAATTCCGGAATTCAAGGAATTTAGAGAAAATCTTCGTAATAAAATTTGGTTCTTCGACAATTAATGAAATCCAGATCTTCTTTGATTAAATACAATAATCTGTTTCGATTGAACTGTCGAATATTTTACTATAAATCCACCCCCTTATTTTCCTTATTTTCCATATCTCACATGTTCTATTCTTTCTTCCTCAATTTATACTTTAAAGCATTCTTCAAAATGCTCCATCCCGTTCTGATTTTTAATATACTTCTAACTTTCATATCTGTCATTCTTCTCTTTCATCTACTACCGGAGGATTTTATTTACTTCTACTATTATTTTGGGGTTGTAGTGTTTTTTTTAATTTTTCCTGTGCCTTTACGTGGCAATACGTATTGATATGCACGGTTTGTAATTTCTGGGTTGTTGTTGGGTTTTATATCTTCCCTTATATTTCGAATCTCTTTGCCTTTTTATTCTCCTCTCGATCTCTAGTAAAGCGAGTAATGGTCCAGAATTCGCATCACTGATGTTCTTTTTTCTTCAGTTTTAACTTCCTCGATGTGCGCTAGAATGACGTAACAACCTTTTCTTATTAGTTTTTGCGCCTTCAAACTACAAATAAGATTTAATTTCGCGTTGTTCTTTTCTCCGTACACCATTAAAGGTTTTCCTTTTTCACGCATAATGCGAATCGCATTTTTGTAACAAACGACCTCTGCTCTCACCTTTTTCAACCAGTCCATGCCAATTATTACGTTAAAACTCCCTAACTCGACTGGTATTAAATCAATTTTAAACGTTTCATCCCCCAGTTTAATTTCTCCTTCCCGACATATATTATCTGCTGAAATTAATTTACCGTTTGCTAATTCGAGTAAAAATTTATTATCCAAAGGCGTCAGTGGACAACTTAGTTTAGCACAAAAATCTCTACTCATATAGCTTCTATCCGCACCCGAATCAAATAAAACGTAAGCAGATTTATTGTCAATAAGAAACGTACCCGTAACAAGCTTCGGGTCTTCCTGCGCTTCTGCCGTATTAATATTAAAAACTCTTTCGCAGCCCTGCCCACTAGTATTCCCCTGATTCGGGCAATTTCTACTAATGTGGCCCGGTTTTCCACATGCGAAGCAAACTATGGCGGCATTATCTGTTTCGACATTATTTGTTCTTTTAATTCTGTTAAACTTTGGTCCGTAGGCCTCACACTTTGCTGCACTATGACCATTTCTTCTACACCTAGTGCAAAATGTCGTGCAGAACCCCTGGTGATTCTCTTCACACCTTTGGTATGACTGTTTTTGGTTTTTGTTGCCATTGTTGTTATTGAGATTGTTGTTGGGATTCTTATTGTTGCTATTGTTGTTGTTGTTATTGTTGTTAGGACGGTTATTGTTGTTGTTGTTAGGACGTTTGTTGAAGTTGTTGTTGCGATTGATGTTGCGGTTGTTGGGATAGTTATTGCGATTGTGGTTGTGATTGTTGTTGTTGTATTGGTGACTCTTGTCATTGGTTTCTTCCCACTTTCTCTTGACTTGTTTCATGTTAGCCTCTTCAGTCGTCTGCTCTTTAATCCTTCCTTCGATCTGGTTCACTAATTTGTGAGCCATTCGACTTGCCTTTTTGTATGGAGGCAGGCTCGTGTGAACTCACATCTTCTTGAATCCTTTCTGGTAACCCTTTTACAAATGCGTCGATCTTCTCTTCTTCGTCTTCGAACGTTCTGGGGCACAATAGGCACAATTCGGTGAATCGTCGTTCGTACGTGGTGATATCGAAACCTTGCGTTCGTAATCCTCTAAGCTCTACCTTGAGCTTGTTGACCTCGTTTCTGGGATGATACTACTCGTTCATCAATTGCTTGAATGCTGACCACGGTAGTGCGTAAGCAGCATCTTGTCCTACCTGTTCAAGATAGGTGTTCCACCATGTTAACGCAGTACCTGTGAAGGTATGTGTAGCATACTTAACTTTGTCCTCTTGAGTACACTTACTTATGGCAAACACCGATTCGACTTTCTCGGTCCACCGTTTCAATCCAACTGGTCCTTCGGTTCCATCAAATTCCAAAGGTTTGCAGGCAGTGAATTCTTTGTAGAAGCATCCTACATGATTTCTTGCGCCGTTAGCTGCATTGCTAGATTCAGAATTATTGTTGGTATGTAGCGCAGCCTGTACTGCGGCTATGTTTGCAGCAAGAAAGGTACTAAATTCCTCTTCGCTCATATTCATGGTGTGTCGAGTAGTCGGTGCCATTTCCTTCAAAATAGCCAACTGAATCGAGTTAATCATACAGAATATTAAGAGTAGTCAATAGTATTTCGTAGCATAATATGAACTCATTTATAAAAGCTTTTTCTTCATATTAGCATTTTATAAGTTTAAATTCGGGTACTACCTACCCGTTAAGTTCATACTTAGTAGCTAATATACAATTCAACTACTACAATTCCATATGAAAAACTGATTATAATAATATATCACATACAAATATTCTTCAAACTTACAATTTCGCATATAACATGAAATATAGTACACTTTGATACATGACAGTTTTGAAGATAAATCTAGTTAATACACAAGTTGTTCAGCAAAGGAAATAAAGACACGTAATTCATAAGTCCAGAAACAAGTCATGCATTCTGGTTTTACTAAGACGACTTCCCATCCTTGGTCTTGTGGAAAATAACCGTTATGACCATTGGCTAGGCAGCATGTTGTAATGTCGTCAAAAGGACGAGGGTTTCGTAATGTCCAACAGCCCCGTAATAATCTAAAAACCTTGTTTCTCACCCCAACTACTGAATCCGTCACTTGTGAGAAGGTTTTATTTAAAAGCAGCAATCCGATGTTCTTTTTCTCACTTTGGTAAGAAGCGAACATCACTAAACCGTAAGCATAACATGCTTCTTTATGTTGCATGTTAGAAGCTCTATCTAATTCACGAAATCCTATGTTGGGATATGTTGAGTCAAAATAGGTTCTTAACCCGTAGCGTAAAATTGCATTTGGGTTCCCCGCATTTAACGATTTAAAGAAAACACGGCATAACTTACGGTCTCCTCAATGTGATATACCCCACCTATCAAAGGAAAGCCTTTTATAAACTAAGGCATTTCTGGAAAGTCTTTCAAATGTTTGACAAGTTAATTTTTCCATAATTAATTGTGCTGATGAATTCTGACCGACTCTAGACAAGATTTCCTCAATCATATCCTCTGGTAGATCTTCTAAAATATTAGGTTGTCTACCCTTAACGTCCATTTTGTTTTTATAATGTAAAATAGACAAGGATTAGATTCGTAAAAGATAATTAACAAACAATACAAGCAATTTTTACATAGAACATAAAAGTACAAGCACACTACAATACATATAATACACAACATGATTACAACCCTCTAATCTGAATCACTGGTTTCTTCTTCTTCGGACTTGGTTCGTTTTCCTAATTTTCTAGGAATATATGGTGTTCCTCTAATACGAGTCGTCGTTTTCCACAATGGTTTAGAAAAACCTGGTGGTTTAGAGGTTCCCGGGTCATTGTTACATTTTAGGAAATACGGATGTTGCCGATACATATAAAGTTCATCGGGGTTGGAATCTGGTTTCTCTATTGTTATACCTTTTCCCTTATTATTTTCTTTCGCTTTATTAAATTGGGTCGAGGTAATTTCTATAACATCATCGGGATCCGCATTGGGATCCGATTCATCAGAAAATTGGTAATCTTCCCAATATTTTGCTTCCTCGGTGGAAACACCATTGACCATTATTAACTTTGGTCCGTTGGTTGAGGATTTTCTTTTATTTAATCGAATTACTGTAGGTATCAATATTTCTTCCTCCGGAACCTCTTCGTCTTCCGGTTCCTCCTCTTCCGATTCCTCCTCTTCCAGTTCCTCCTCTTCCGGTTCCTCCTCTTCCGGTTCTTCTTCAGGAATTTGTGAATCTTCCCAAAATATATTCGACTCTTCATTATTATTAGGTGAATCGATGGGATTTGTACTAGTGGTAGACATCTATCACACAATATCAAACACATTAAGAGGTTAATATATCACATAATATTTACATTTTAATAATATATAGTTTCCAACAAAAGTGTTAAGCAATCTGTTAACACCTATTTCCTTATGAGGTAAGGCTTAGTGTTTCAACAAGATACTAGAAGTGATCTAGCTTTATGAGGGCGGAGTGTTGCCGATTGATTTTTACCCTCGGGAAATAATCCCTGCAGACCCGGTCCACAAGTGTAGAAACTTGTGGGGTGGCTTAATCAATCTGTCATCCGTAGAGCGTAAGAGTGCTAGCCGGATGACTTCTAGTGAGAGAAAGTAGAGAGAGAAAGAGAAGTGAAGTCTCAGCTCTCAAAGTTGTCAGAATATCTGAACTGTGTAAAATGACGACCCAAGGGGTCTATTTATAGTGTCAGATCCACCAGATTGCTCGGGGACATGTGTCAGATGATGATACGTTCTGTTACTTGTGATCCGAAATTTACGCTGAAGGTGGCGTTCTCCGGCCAGGGCTTACACGCTAGGCGGCCTTCAGGGCTTACGCATGATGGGGTAGCCTGTACAGCAGAGAACGCTGGATGGATAACTCCACAAAACTGTTGTTTCCAGTCTTCCTGATGCTACTTTTATGCAACCATTATACCTTTTATGTGTGTATACGATAGGATACACCATTAAGTCCCCCCAGTTTAATGACTTAAGCATTTAAAGAATGATTAAGTCGTTAAACTTTTGAAAACGCATGCCAAACCAGCCTGTTCATTGCCCACTTGCATCGGGGAAAAAATTTTAGGCATTAAATGCAGACGAATTTTACTGATGCTGTTATGATTAATTTTTTACGGCTGAGATCACCCACGCGCCTCCAGCTGTAAAAAATGTTATTTCGTACCCTTCGTTTAAACTCACCCATACACGTGTCTCAATCATGGCCATAAAAATTGCACCGATGAACCCCTATAAAAACCGTCATAACCCTGTTACTATCACTTTTTTACTTTTTCCAAGATCTAAAAAGCATATTTCTCCCCCAAATCTTCATCGCCTTCTTCAATCTTCAACTTTTTAAGGTTTACCGTCTTCCAAGGTCAGTACACTTCATCTTACTGCTATTTTCTGCTTATTGATATCTTTTACTATACTATCATGGCTTCTACACGGAGTACTGGCCAAGAGCACACTAAGCCTTCTTCGTCAAATACCGCTGACATTCCAGAAGTTAGCACGATGGCTTCATCATTGACAAGTGAATATTTAGATGGCTTAAAGATTGCCTTCCGCCATCTCAATCAATACAACCCTGTTCTTCCTACCAACAAACAAACTGCTGACAACCCTCCTGAGGGGAAAATTACTTTATACGCTTTACAAATTACTCACGGCAACCTCCGTGTTCCCCTTACCAACTTTCTTCTTCGCCTTCTTAGATATTATAGGGCCTGTCTTAGTCAGATGCATCCCCATAGCCTTCAAAAAATCATCCTTTTTGAAATGTACTGCAATGCTATTAATATAAAGCCTCACATTAAAGTTTTTATCTCTTTGTCTAGAATTCGCACAATTAGTGACTGCTGGCTTACTATTGATAGTAAGAAAAATACTCATTTTGTTGGTACGAATAGAGTTTCAAATTTGAAGGACTGGAAAAGTCCATTTTTCTTTGTTGATGAAACTGTTATTCCGGAGGAATACTCCGTTGTCCGGGAATGGGGTGCTATTGATGCTAGCATAGGAAAGGGTGTTAAGATTTCTCCCACAGAGCAGCGGATAGTAAATAACTTGAAAGAGCTCCGCCTTCCGCCCAGATCATACGAAAGGTATGAGGGAATTCTTGTGCTGTGCAAAGTGAGTCAAGAATGGCCAAGCAATTTTGTGCCAGTACTTCGTGAGAAAAACCAGGGTAGGATGTGATATGATCAACCTATTATATATATATTTGTGTCTATTGTTTGTCATGTTTACTTATATTGTTGTTCATGTTTCATTTTTGCAGCCAACACCGTGATGCAGGTTCATTCTGCTCTTTTATCCGTTGATCTTGATGATGATGTAGAGATCACTGCTCATGACAAAACTGCTGAAGAGCTAGAGGCGGAGAGAGTTGCAGCTGAAGTTAAAGCTGCTGCTGATGCTGCTGCTGCTGAAAAAGGAGAAGAAATTGCTGTGAGCAGCTCAGACTGTGAATCCGGGTCTGAACATACAGACACTGAGCGGACAGCGGATGATACCACCACCGCCGATCAACAAACATCAGGGTCAGTTGACATCACAGGTGAAACTAACCCCACTCCTCCTCCAACCCAAAAGACAAGAAAGAAGAGCATAGGCTCTAAAAGGGCGAAGAGTACAGAGGAGGGCAAAAAGCAGAAACGCAGGAGAAGTATGTCCATTCTGTGCTTTCTTGAAAATGCGCATGTTTTTGCTTACAACTGTTATGTTTGTTCATAATGCTAATTTGTTCTTGTTAATGATTTTAGCAGAATCTGATGATAGCCAAGGGAAGGCTGCCGAGGGTGGTGAACGGGTGCCGGAGGAAAATCTTGAAAGTGAAGGAGAGAAGGGCCTGAAAACTCCTGATCCAAACTTTACTCCATTCGAGGAATCTGAATTTCATGAAGATAGGCCGGAAGGCAACTCTGCTTATCATTCTCCTCCTCCTAATATCACTAACCCAGCTATCACATCCTCCAATGTTCAAGAGCCAACTCTTCCTGCTCATGTGAGGGCATTGCAGGCCATCATTGCAAACCCTGCTACTAAGGATAAAGAATTTGCAACTCTTCTTCAGGTATGAATGATAAGACTATCTGCATGTATATGGTTGTAATTTATTGATGTGAGTTGCCTGAAATTACTCAAAAATTTTTTTCTTGTACAAGGTTGTGTTATCCCTGAGCTGAAACCCCAATTCACCACTCTCCACTCTGATCAACTCAGGGAATCAACTATGGCAGCTCATGTACTACTAACCAATCATCTGGACTCTGTGCTGCAACTGCAGAAGCATCAGGAGTCTATTCTTACTATAGCCCGTAAAGATATAACTGAAGGTGCAAATGCTCGTAAGAGAGCTGCTGATGCTGAGCGTGCCTTGAGTGATGCTCAGAAAATAATAAAGGCTAGAGAAGTTGAGCTAAAAAGTGCTCAAGATGTCGCTGTTGTTCTGCAAGGGGAAAGGGATGCTGAGAAGAAAAGACTTGAAGAGGAGCAGGTGAAAGTAAGCGAGCTGGAGAAGCAGCTGAGTGCAGAGAGGGAAAAATCCGCTGAGCTTCTCCGGAGGGCGGAGGAAGGCGAGGGTAATTTTGTTGAGCTTAAGAAGGGGATACCAGGTGTGATAGTGAAGGTGCTTGGATCCGTTCTTGTGGGGAATCCCTACAATGATTACGTTGATGCTATACGCACCCATGCTATTGCTGATGTAACAGATAAACTTACCAGACGCCTTGCTGAAAACATGTCTCTCCCTGCTGCTATTACAAATCTGATGCCTCTTGGAACCCTGGAGAAGGTTGAAGAAGCCAGAGACATATTGATTAATCTGAAGATATATGTTTACGATGAAGTATGTAACAGAGAAGAGTCATCTGCTCAGGATGTACTCAATATTCAATTTTCATAAACTTGTAACCACTTCATGAGCAGACGTTTGTAATAAACATTGACAACTTTGAATTTCATAAATATTCATTGCCTTTGATGAGCCTATCTCCTTACATACTTGTTTCAATTATTTTGTTGTTTCATGCTTAGAATAGATCTGTGATGCACTGAAGCATATAATAAATTTGCTATGTACAATTGTACACTGTAAAACTGAGCGAAGCACTGTGATAATTATTTAAGGTAATTCGGTTTTAGATGTTTTGCAGTGTTAAGTTCAGCTGAATGAGCAACAATTAAAAAATTCACTTTGTAAACATTATGTTTTTAATCATGCTGTAAGATATTCATACTTTGTTATATGCATTCGTCATCAAATTAATGAGGAATAATAATTATGAAGTATTTTTGAAGAGTGATTACAAAATAATCTTTCCGCCATACGCTTTCCGTCATAAAGTATATGAGGAAGAATTTTTTGAAATATTACATAAATATTAGTTATGAGTTAGTGACTTGTCCGTCATACGCCTTCCGTCATAAAGTATATGAGGAAGATTTGCTAAATATTTTTGCCTTTATATAAAATATAGAACTTCGTTCTGTGAAGTAATTTTTTTATAATGTTTGTCATGACAAGTATCTGAGTTTTGTATCATGCCTCGGTGCGTTCTAGTAAAACTTAAACGTTTTCTAGCCGATCCCTTGTGCCTTTTGCTGGCCGGCACAAAAGCTTCCGCCATCGGAGGTATTTTAAAAATACACTCCTTCTGTGGACAGGTTATAAATGTAATGTTTTACATTTGTCACGGGCAGCACTTTGTTTAAGAAAAATATAAAATTTATTGTTCGGTACTGTGCAGTACATAAACGATTGATGACAAATTTAGGTGGATCAAGCCTAATTAGTACGCCATGAATGTTTAATGTATGCAATTGCTAACATATGCACTGTAAAATAACCAGAATGGTTCACAGTAAATTGATAAATGTTGCTCTTCATATAATGCGAAAATATGTTCTTCAAATGCCAAACATGTGTATTTTGGCATGAATACAATGATTGTAAAAGACAATGTCTTCATAAAAATGCTAAAAAACTGCTCTGATAATAAACTTTTGTTCTTGATAACATGCTGAGATTTTCTTCTTCACACGCCAAGCGCCCAGCGCTATTCGGCCTACACACTTGATTATGGAATGAAAAACTCCTGAACCTCATCATCACTAAACAACCGATCATGCTTTCTCCGGTTTACGTTGCCTTCTGGTATGTTCACAAATGTGGATTTCTCCCTAGCCGGTGCCACATACTGTGAATGTATGGCGGCTACTCCGTTAGGTGAAATGTCCCGTTCTTATTGATTAAAAATATTCCATATTAATTGATTTCGTTGCGAGGTTTTGACCTCTATATGAGACGTTTTTCAAAGACTGCATTCATTTTAAAACAAACCATAACCTTTATTTTATAAATAAAGGTTTAAAAAGCTTTACGTAGATTATCAAATAATGATAATCTAAAATATCCTGTTTACACACGACCATTACATAATGGTTTACAATACAAATATGTTACATCGAAATCAGTTTCTTGAATGCAGTTTTTACACAATATCATACAAACATGGACTCCAAATCTTGTCCTTATTTTAGTATGCAACAGCGGAAGCTCTTAGTATTCACCTGAGAATAAACATGCTTTAAACGTCAACAAAAATGTTGGTGAGTTTTAGGTTTAACCTATATATATCAAATCGTAACAATAGACCACAAGATTTCATATTTCAATACACATCCCATACATAGAGATAAAAATCATTCATATGGTGAACACCTGGTAACCGACATTAATAAGATGCATATATAAGAATATCCCCATCATTCCGGGACACCCTTCGGATATGATATAAATTTCGAAGTACTAAAGCATCCGGTACTTTGGATGGGGCTTGTTGGGCCCAATAGATCTATCTTTAAGATTCGCGTCAATTAGGGTGTATGTTCCCTAATTCTTAGATTACCAGACTTAATAAAAAGGGGCATATTCGATTTCGATAATTCAACCATAGAATGTAGTTTCACGTACTTGTGTCTATTTTGTAAATCATTTATAAAACCTGCATGTATTCTCATCCCAAAAATATTAGATTTTAAAAGTGGGACTATAACTCACTTTCACAGATTTTTACTTCGTCGGGAAGTAAGTCTTGGCCACTGGTTGATTCACGAACCTATAACAATATATACATATATATCAAAGTATGTTCAAAATATATTTACAACACTTTTAATATATTTTGATGTTTTAAGTTTATTAAGTCAGCTGTCCTCGTTAGTAACCTACAACTAGTTGTCCACAGTTAGATGTACAGAAATAAATCGATAAATATTATCTTGAATCAATCCACGACCCAGTGTATACGTATCTCAGTATTGATCACAACTTAAACTATATATATTTTGGAATCAACCTCAACCCTGTATAGCTAACTCCAACATTCACATATAGAGTGTCTATGGTTGTTCCGAAATATATATAGATGTGTCGACATGATAGGTCGAAACATTGTATACGTGTCTATGGTATCTCAAGATTACATAATATACAATACAAGTTGATTAAGTTATGGTTGAAATAGATTTGTTACCAATTTTCACGTAGCTAAAATGAGAAAAATTATCCAATTTTGTTTTACCCATAACTTCTTCATTTTAAATCCGTTTTGAGTGAATCAAATTGCTATGGTTTCATATTGAACTCTATTTTATGAATCTAAACAAAAGAAGTATAGGTTTATAGTCGGAAATATAAGTTACAAGTCATTTTTGTAAAGGTAGTCATTTCTGTCGAAAGAACGACGTCTAGATGACCATTTTAGAAAACATACTTCCACTTTGAGTTTAACCATGATTTTTGGATATAGTTTCATGTTCATAAGAAAAATCATTTTCCCAGAAGAACAACTTTTAAATCAAAGTTTATCATAGTTTTTAATTAACTAACCCAAAACAGCCCGCGGTGTTACTACGACGGCGTAAATCCGGTTTTACGATGTTTTTCGTGTTTCCAGGTTTTAAATCATTAAGTTAGCATATCATATAGATATAGAACATGTGTTTAGTTGATTTTAAAAGTCAAGTTAGAAGGATTAACTTTTATTTGCGAACAAGTTTAGAATTAACTAAACTATGTTCTAGTGATTACAAGTTTAAACCTTCGAATAAGATAGCTTTATATGTATGAATCGAATGATGTTATGAACATCATTACTACCTCAAGTTCCTTGGATAAACCTACTGGAAATGAGAAAAATAGATCTAGCTTCAAAGGATCCTTGGATGGCTTGAAAGTTCTTGAAGAAGAATCATGACACGAAAACAATTTCAAGTAAGATTTCCACTCGAAATAAGATTGTTATAGTTATAGAAATTGAATTAAAGTTTGAATATGATTATTACCTTGTATTAGAAAGATAACCTACTGTAAGTAACAAAGGATTCTTGATCTTGGATGATTACTTGGAATGGATTTAGAAAACTTGGAAGTAAACTTGCAATCTTGGAAGTATTCTTGATTTTATGAAACTAGAACTTTTGGAATTTATGAAGAACACTTAGAACTTGAAGATAGAACTTTAGAGAGATCAATTAGCTGAAGAAAATTGAAGAATGAAAGTGTTTGTAGGTGTTTTTGGTCGTTGGTGTATGGATTAGATATAAAGGATATGTAATTTTGTTTTCATGTAAATAAGTCATGAATGATTACTCATATTTTTGTAATTTTATGAGATATTTCATGCTAGTTGCCAAATGATGGTTCCCACATGTGTTAGGTGACTCACATGGGCTGCTAAAAGCTGATAATTGGAGTGTATATACCAATAGTACATACATCTAAAAGTTGTGTATTGTACGAGTACGAATATGGGTGCATACGAGTAGAATTGTTGATGAAACTGAACGAGGATGTAATTGTAAGCATTTTTGTTAAGTAGAAGTATTTTGATAAGTGTCTTGAAGTCTTTCAAAAGTGTATGAATACATATTAAAACACTAAATGTATATACATTTTAACTGAGTCGTTAAGTCATCGTTAGTCGTTACATGTAAATGTTGTTTTGAAACCTTTAGGTTAACGATCTTGTTGAATGTTGTTAACCATTGTTTATTATAACAAATGAGATGTTAAATTGTTATATTATCATGATATTATGATATATATTATATCTTAGTATGATATATATACAGTTAAATGTCGTTACAACGATAATCGTTACATATATGTCTCGTTTCGAAATCATTAAGTTAGTAGTCTTATTTTTACATATGTATTTCATTGTTAATACACTTAATAATATATTTACTTATCATTTAACATAATTAACCAAGTGTATCAATATCTTAATATGATTCATATGTACCTAGTAAGACGTTGTTATAACGATAATTGTTATATATATCGTTTTCGAGTTTCTTAAATTAATAGTCTCATTTTTATGTATATAACTCATTGTTAAAATACCTAATGAGATACATACTTATAATAAAATCATGTTAACTATATATATAACCATATATATGTCATCGTATAGTTTTTACAAGTTTTAACGTTCGTGAATCACCGGTCAACTTGGGTGGTCAATTGTCTATATGAAACCTATTTCAATTAATCAAGTCTTAACAAGTTTGATTGCTTAACATGTTGGAAACACTTAATCATGTAAATAAAAATTTCATTTAATATATATATAAACATGGAAAAGTTCGGGTCACTACAGTACCTACCCGTTAAATAAATTTCGTCCCGAAATTTTAAGCATTTGGAGGTGTTGACGTATCTTCTGGAAATAAATGCGGGTATTTCTTCTTCATTTGATCTTCACGCTCCCAGGTGAACTCGGGTCCTCTACGAGCAATCCATCAAACCTTAACAATCGGTATCTTGTTTTGTTTAAGTCTCTTAACCTCACGATCCATTATTTCGACGGGTTCTTCAATGAATTGAAGTTTTTCATTGATTTGGATTTCATCCAACGGATTAGTGAGATCTTCTTTAGCAAAATATTTCTTCAAATTTGAGACGTGGAAAGTGTTATGTACAGCCGCGAGTTGTTGAGGTAGCTCCAGTTGGTAAGCTACTGGTCCGACACGATCTATAATCTTGAATGGTCCAATGTACCTTGGATTTAGTTTCCCCCGTTTACCAAATCGAACAACGCCTTTCCAAGGTGAAACCTTAAGCATGACCATTTCTCCAATTTCAAACTCTATATCTTTTCTTTTACTGTCCGCGTAGCTCTTTTGTCGACTCTGGGCGATTTTCAATCTTTGTTGAATTTGGATGATTTTCTTGGTAGTTTCTTGTATTATCTCCGGACTCGTAATCTGTCTATCCCCCACTTCACTCCAACAAATCGGAGACCTGCACTTTCTACTATAAAGTGCTTTAAACGGCGCCATCTCAATGCTTGAATGGTAGCTGTTGTTGTAGGAAAATTCTGCTAACGGTAGATGTCGTTCCCAACTGTTTCCGAAATCAATAACACAAGCTCGTAGCATGTCTTCAAGCGTTTGTATTGCCCTTTCGCTCTGCCCATCAGTTTGTGGATGATAGGCAGTACTCATGTCTAAACGAGTTCCCAATGCTTGCTGTAATGTCTGCCAGAATCTTGAAATAAATCTGCCATCCCTATCAGAGATAATAGAGATTGGTATTCCATGTCTGGAGACGACTTCCTTCAAATACAGTCGTGCTAACTTCTCCATCTTGTCATCTTCTCTTATTGGCAGGAAGTGTGCTGACTTGGTGAGACGGTCAACTATTACCCAAATAGTATCATAACCACTTGCAGTCCTTGGCAATTTAGTAATGAAATCCATGGTAATGTTTTCCCATTTCCATTCCGGGATTTCAGGTTGTTGTAGTAGACCTGATGGTGTCTGATGTTCAGCTTTGACCTTAGAACACGTCAAACATTCTCCTACATATTTAGCAATATCGGCTTTCATACCTGGCCACCAAAAATGTTTCTTAAGATCCTTGTACATCTTCCCCGTTCCAGGATGTATTGAGTATCTGGTTTTATGAGCTTCTCTAAGTACCATTTCTCTCATATCTCCAAATTTTGGTACCCAAATTCTTTCAGCCCTATACCGGGTTTCGTCTTCCCGAATATTAAGATGCTTCTCCGATCCTTTGGGTATTTCATCCTTTAAATTTCCCTCTTTTAAAACTCCTTGTTGCGCCTCCTTTATTTGAGTAGTAAGGTTAGTGTGAATCATTATATTCATAGATTTTACTCGAATGGGTTCTCTGTCCTTTCTGCTCAAGGCGTCGGCTACCACATTTGCCTTCTCCGGGTGGTAACGAATCTCAAAGTCGTAATCATTCAACAATTCAATCCACCTACGCTGCCTCATATTCAGTTGTTTCTGATTAAATATGTGTTGAAGACTTTTGTGGTCGGTATATATAATACTTTTGACCCCATATAAGTAGTGCCTCCAAGTCTTTAATGCAAAAACAACTGCGCCTAATTCCAAATCATGCGTCGTATAATTTTGCTCATGAATCTTCAATTGTCTAGACGCATAAGCAATCACCTTCGTCCGTTGCATTAATACACAACCGAGACCTTGCTTTGATGCGTCACAATAAATCACAAAATCATCATTCCCTTCAGGCAATGACAATATAGGTGCCGTAGTTAGCTTTTTCTTCAATAATTGAAACGCCTTCTCTTGTTCATCCTTCCATTCAAATTTCTTCCCTTTATGCGTTAATGCAGTCAAGGGTTTTGCTATTTTGGAGAAATCTTGGATGAATCTTCTGTAGTAACCAGCTAATCCTAAAAATTGAAATATATGCTTCGGAGTTTTTGGGGTTTCCCACTTTTCAACGGTTTCGATCTTTGCCGGGTCCACCTGGATACCTTCTTTGTTCGCTATGTGACCGAGGAATTGAACTTCTTCCAACCAAAATGCACACTTTGAAAACTTAGCGTACAGTTTTTCTTTCCTCAATACTTCTAGCACTTTTCTCAAATGTTCTTCGTGCTCTTGATCATTCTTTGAGTAAATAAGTATGTCATCGATGAAAACAATGACAAACTTGTCAAGATATGTCCCACACACTCGGTTCATAAGGTCCATGAACACAGCTGGTGCGTTAGTCAATCCAAACGGCATAACCATAAACTCGTAATGACCATAACGCGTCCTAAAAGCAGTTTTTGGAATATCATCCTCCTTTACTCGCATTTGATGATATCCAGAACATAAATCGATCTTCGAATAAACTGACGAGCCTTATAGTTGATCAAATAAGTCGTCAATTCTCGGCAGTGGATAACGGTTTTTGATGGTAAGTTTGTTCAACTCTCTGTAGTCAATACACAACCTAAATGTACCATCCTTCTTCTTGACAAACAAAACAGGAGCTCCCCATGGTGATGTGCTTGGTCGAATGAAACCACGTTCTAATAGTTCTTGTAGTTGGCTTTGCAGTTCTTTCATCTCGCTGGGTGCGAGTCTATAAGGAGCACGAGCTATTGGTGCAGCTCCTGGTACAAGATCTATTTGAAATTCAACAGATCGATGTAGAGGTAGTCCCGGTAATTCTTTCGGAAATACATCGGGAAATTCTTTTGCGACGGGAACATCATTGATGCTCTTTTCTTCAGTTTGTACTTTCTCGACGTGTGCTAGAACAGCATAGCAACCTTTTCTTATTAGTTTTTGTGCCTTCAAATTACTAATAAGATGTAGCTTCATATTGCCCTTTTCTCCGTACACCATTAAGGGTTCTCCTTCTTCTCGTACAATGCGAATTGCATTTTTATAACATACGATCTCAGCTTTCACCTTCTTCAGCCAGTCCATGCCAACTATTACATCAAAACTCCCTAACTCTACTAGTATCAAATCAATCTTAAATATTTCGCTACCCAGTTTAATTTCTCGATTCCAGCATATATTATCTGCTGAAATTAATTTACCGTTTGCTAATTCGAGTAAAAATTTACTATCCAACTGTCATGACCTGGAAAATTTTAACTAATTTTTAAACTAAACTCTCGATACGATAGTGTAATTTCAACACGATAAGCAAAGTCTGTTAGGTTGAGTCTCAAATTGTGAACTGTTTCATATATTCAATTGACCTTCGACTGTTTTCGACGATTCACGAGCAACTATTTGTTAATAGATATGTGTGTATTTATATAAATAATAATTTGAAAGTATAATTTGAAATATTGAATGTTGTTGTTATAAAATATATCTATATATATACATAAATGTATATTAAAAATAAATATTAAAAGATTGTAATACTCGTTTGATGTTTCGATTGATATTAAGCAAGTTAAATTCGAAATTATATGATTCTAAAATAAACGGTGATCCGAAACTAAGTTCTATGAATTATAGACTTATTAAAATGTATTTAGGATTTAGTTATTAAATTTTAACAATTTTTTTTTATATTTTACCAGAATTGAGAGGGACAGTTGATGTAATTTTATAAATTAATGATCGAATTTTATACCATAATGACCGAAATAAATAAATGAATTTAATTTTAAATTATGGGATTTTCTAAATTAATTTCATCCGTAACTGTTTAGCAAAAGAGCCCGATATAATGCTTCGCGGATTGATAGTAGGACAAGAGGTAGGTGGCTAAAAATTAATAGTACTGTGCTTGTGGTTGTTTGATTCAACTTTCTGTCTCCTTTCAAATCACTCACTCATTTACACAAATAATGAATCCCGTGATTAAATTTATTATCAAGCTTACTGTGTGTTGGAGATTACTATTTAAGTTATGTTATATATATGTGTGTATACATATACCATTTGTTTGAGCAAACAAATCAACTTCCTTTCTTTCTGACCAAATCAACCATCGAGCTATCACCACCACAATGCACTTACTCCATATATATGTAAACACACATACAAGACAAACTCATGATCACCACCATCTATCATAACCGCTAATCTCCACCAAGATCAACCACCCATCACTACAACCACCGGAGAGCCATCATCCGCCACCACCTTCTTGAACCTCACCATCGTGACACGAAGCTATCGATCACCCTCTTCAATCTCCTGACGCCATCATAAATCACCAATGTTTTCCTTCTTTTGTTTGTTGAACTCAATCACTAACATCACTAATGGTGTATCCTATCGTATACACGCATAAAAGGCATAATAGTTGCATAAAAATAGCATCAGGAAGGCTGGAAACAACAGTTTTGTGAAGTTGTCCATCCAGCGTTCTCCGCTGTACAGGCTGCTCCGTCATGCGTAAGCCCTGAAGGCCGCTTAGCGCATAAGCCCTGGCCGGAGAGCGCCGCATTTAGCATAAATTTCGGAGCACATGTAACAGAACGTATCATCATTTGACACGTGTCCCCAAACAAATCTGGTAGATCTGACACTATAAATAGACCCCTTGGGTCGTCATTTTACACAGGTTCAGACATTCTGACAACTTTGAGAGCTGAGACTTCACTTCTCTCTTTCTCTCTCTACTTTCTCTCACTAGAAGTCATCCAGCTAGCACCTATACGCTCTGCGGATGACAGATTGATTAAGCCACCCCACAAGTTCTTACACTTGTGTACCGGGTCTGCAGGGATTATTTCCCGAGGGTAAAAATCAATCGGCAACACTCTGCCCTCCTAAAAGCTAGATTACTTCTAGTCTCTTGTTGACATACTAAGCCTTACCTCCTAAGGAAATAGGTGTTAACAATCACCACCTCCACCGTAGTCATAACCACCTTGAGCAACCAAACTCACCACCACTACATCACCAAACCATCTTAAGCACATCATCATCGTCAACCTACTGCAGTCACCACCGTGGAACCACCTCTTGCCACAACTACAAACCACCGCAACACCACCCACATCTCTTTCTCTCTCCCTCTCTTCTTAGTAAACCCACCACATAAATACTTACGACCATTAACCAAAAACCCAACACCATCGAATAGCTACTACTACAATCATTCAACAACCACGATCCACCACTGCTACGTCTGTTTATTTTTCTGTTTAACCGACCCAAAACACCACCTCCACCATTAAACAACCACCACCTCCTGTGATTTTTTGTTCTTGTTACCATCGGCCTTCTGTTTCTACTTCCTATTATAAATAACGAATGATGAATTAATGGTGGCCAATAAAGTTGGGTCCGATTTAATAATAAGAAGGATAAGACAACCAAATGAAAGTGAAAGAGAGAATGCAGTTGTTGGCCGACAAATATTTAACTAAAATAGAACCCACTTGCAAATTGCAATATTATATTTCTATTCGTTTATTATACGCCATTTAAAAACCAACGAATTTATTGATGGGCCGTGTTGTTTTGGGCTGTGATCTACCTTCCAGTTTTGTTTCTTTTGGGCTGAACAGATGAGCACAACAAAATAAATTGAGATGTTAGTATGTTAGGGAATGATGATGGTGATGTAAGTTTAAGATAAATCACGATGATGATTATGAATAAGAAGATGCTGATGAAACGTAATCATGAAAATAAGGTAATCAATATAAATGGAAATCGTTAATGATGATCATGATGATCATGGTAATTAATGATGGTTTATGTATGATCATGATATACGATGATGAATGAGTAATGACGGTTAGATAATGATATGATAGTTAAAAATGATTTGGTGGAGATGAAGATCGTGGTACTAAATGGACGAATGGTTAATAGTGTCTTGTTTAAGCTAGGGGTCTCGAGTTCGAGCCCGGGCTATGGTGTTTAATTTTTTTTTTTAGCTTGCTTTGAAGGTAGCCTAAATGATTAGGGATGTTTTCGGGTTAGCGGGACGTCGCGGGTTCAAACCTGGACTTGGGCATTATTTTTAGGACAACTTCCTTGAGGTAGTTATTTATCTATTTATTATTATTATTAGTATTATTAAAAATTAGTATTAATAATATCATTAATATTATTATTAGTATCATTTTTATTAAAAAGTATCAATTGTATTAAAAGTACCATTTTTATTATTATTATCAATATTAGAAAATTTTCATTTTTATCAAAATTATTATTATTATCATTATCAATATTATTATTATTATTTTGACACTAATATTATAAATTTTATATTATAACAATTAATATATTATCATTATTATTAATACTAGTATCAATATTATTATCATAATAACTATTATTAATATTATTGTAAAATAAAACAACTTTTTATTTAATATCATTATCAATATAATTTTATCAAATCACTATTAGTAATATATGAAAATTTGTTCGTTTACTGTTATGTGTGTTAATATACATATAAATAATATAGGTTCGTGAATCCAAGGCCAACCCTACATTTGTTCAATGTCGTCATATGTATTTTTACTACAAAATACAATAGGTGAGTTTCATTTGCTCCCTTTTTAATTGCTTTTGCAATATATATTTTTGGGCTGAGAATTCATGCGCTACTTTTATAAATGCTTTACGAAATAGACACAAGTACTTAAAATATATTCTACGTTGAGTTGTACCACTGGAATATTTCCCTGTAGCTTGGTAACTACTATTTACATGGGTATTGTAAACGTGAATCCTGTTGATAGATCTATCGGGCCTGACAACCCCAACCGGGCTGGACGACCAGTTTTCAACGATTGCACAGTACTTCGTTTCGTGACTACACTTGGTACGATGTAGTGAGATTTCATAATAAAAGGAATATGCGACATTGATTAAATGTTAAGTATGGTTATCAAGTGCTCAACCACTTAGAATATTATTATTAAAACGTTTGTGTATATGAAATCTTGTGGTCTATTGACATATTGAAATGATTGTTACGATAAACCTATGAACTCACCAACCTTTTGGTTGACACTTTAAAGCATGTTTATTCTCAGGTATATAAGATGTCTTCCGCTGTGCATTTGCTCATATTACTTGGAGTCATTCCTGCATATTTAAGATCAGTACCTCGCAATGGAACCAGATGTTGATGACTTCGTCCAAGTGGATAAGGACGGGTCTTTACACCAACGGCGTCAATGGACAACTTAATTTAGCACAAAAATCTCTACTCATATAGCTTCTATCCGCACCCGAATCAAATAAAACGTAAGCAGATTTATTGTCAATAAGAAATGTACCCGTAACAAGCTCCGGGTCTTCCTGTGCCTCTGCCGCATTAATATTGAAAACTCTTTCGCGGCCTTGTCCATTCGTGTTCTCCTGGTTCGGACAATTTCTAATAATGTGGCCCGGTTTTCCACATTTATAACAAACTACATTGGCATAACTTGCTCCGACACTACTTGTTCCGCCATTACTCGTTTCGACACCATTTGTTCCTTTCGTTCTGTTAACCCCTGGTCCGTAGACCTCACACTTCACCACGCTATGACTATTTCTTTTACACTTGTTACAAAATTTGGTGCAGAACCCCGAGTGATACTTTTCACACCTTTGGCATAGCTGCTTCTGATTGTTGTTGTTGTTGTTGTTGCGGTTGTTATTGTTGCTGGGATGATTGTTGTAGTTGCTGTTGTTGTTGTTGTTGTTGTTGTTGTTGTTGTTGTTGTTGTTGTTGTTGTTGTTGTTGTTGTTGTTGGACCGTTTGTTGTAGTTGCGATTGATGTTGCGATTGTCGGGATAATTGTTACGATTATTATTGTAATTGCTGTTGTTGTTGTATTGGTGATTCTTATCACCGTTTTCCTCCCACTTTATTTTGACTTGTTTCACATTGGCCTCTTCAGCCGTCTGTTCTTTAATTCTTTCCTCAATCTGGTTCACTAGTTTGTGAGCCATTCTACATGCCTGTTGTATGGAGGCAGGCTCGTGTGAACTTATATCTTCTTGGATTCTTTCCGGTAATCCTTTCACAAACGCGTCGATCTTCTCTTCCTCATCTTCGAACGCTCCCGGACACAATAGGCACAATTCTGTGAATCATCTTTTGTACGTGGTAATATCAAATCCTTGGGTTCGTAACCCTCTAAGTTCTGTCTTGAGCTTATTTACCTCGGTTCTGGGATGGTACTTCTCGTTCATTAAGTGCTTAAATGCTGACCACGGTAGTGCGTACGCATCATCTTGTCCCACTTGCTCTAGATAGGTATTCCACCATGTTAACGAAGAACCTGTGAAGGTATGTGTAGCGTACTTCACTTTGTCCTCTTCAGTACACTTACATATGGCAAACACCGATTCGACCTTCTCGGTCCACCGTTTCAATCCGATCGGTCCTTCGGTTCCATCAAATTCTAAAGGTTTGCAGGCAGTGAATTCTTTATAGGTGCATCCTACACGATTTCCTGTAATGCTAGATCCAAGGTTATTGTTGGTATGTAGCGCAGCCTGTACTGCGGCTATGTTTGAAGATAGAAAAGTACGGAATTCCTCTTCATTCATATTCACGGTGTGTCGAGTAGTCGGTGCCATTTCCTTCAAAATAGTCAAATGGAACAAGTTAGTCATACAGAATATTAAGAGTAGTTAATAGTATTTCATAGCATAATATGAACTCATTTATAAAAACTTTTTCTTCATATTAGCGTTTTATAAGTTTAAATTCGGGTAGTACCTACCCGTTAAGTTCATACTTAGTAGCTAATATACAATTCAACTACTACAATTCTATATGAAAAACTGATTATAATAATATTTCGCGTTCAAACTTTTATACAATATTTTACAAACTTACAATACCGCTTATTTTACATAAAGCATGAAATATAGCACACAATAACTTTGATACAAGATAGTTGTGAAGATAATTCTAGCTAGTACACAAGTCGTTCAGCAAAGGCAATAAAGACACGTAATTCATACGTCCAGAAACAAGTCATGCATTCTGGTTTTACTAGGACTACTTCCCATCCTTGGTCTTGTGGAACATAACCGTTATGGCCGTTGATAAGACAGCGTGTTGTAACGTCGTTAAAGGGACGAGGGTTACGTAATGACCAACAGTCTCGTAATAACTCACTTTCACAGATTTTTACTTCGTCGGGAAGTAAGACTTGGCCACTGGTTGATTCACGAACCTATAACAATATATACATATATATCAAAGTATGTTCAAAATTTATTTACAACACTTTTAATATATTTTGATGTTTTAAGTTTATTAAGTCAGCTGTCCTCGTTAGTAACCTACAACTAGTTGTCCACAGTTAAATGTACAGAAATAAATCGATAAATATTATCTTGAATCAATCCACGACCCAGTGTATATGTATCTCAGTATTGATCACAACTCAAAACTATATATATTTTGGAATCAACCTCAACCCTGTATTGCTAACTCCAACATTCACATATAGAGTGTCTATGGTTGTTCCGAAATATATATAGATGTGTCGACATGATAGGTCGAAACATTGTATACGTGTCTATGGTATCTCAAAATTACATAATATACAATACAAGTTGATTAAGTTATGGTTGGAATAGATTTGTTATCAATTTTCACGTAGCTAAAATGAGAAAAATTATCCAATCTTGTTTTACCCATAACTTCTTCATTTTAAATCCGTTTTGAGTGAATCAAATTGCTATGGTTTCATATTGAACTCTATTTTATGAATCTAAACAGAAAAAGTATAGGTTTATAGTCGGAAAAATACTTTACAAGTCATTTTTGTAAAGGTAGTCATTCCAGTCGAAAGAACGACGTCTAGATGACCATTTTAGAAAACATACTTCCACCTTGAGTTTAACCATAATTTTTGGATATAGTTTAATGTTCATAATAAAAATCATTTTCCCAGAATAACAACTTTTAAATCAAAGTTTATCATAGTTTTTAATTAACTAACCCAAAACAGCCCGCGGTGTTACTATGACGGCGTAAATCCAATTTTTACGATGTTTTTTGTGTTTCCAGGTTTTAAATCATTAAGTTAGCATATCATATAGATATAGAACATGTGTTTAGTTGATTTTAAAAATCAAGTTAGAAGGATTAACTTTTATTTGCGAACAAGTTTAGAATTAACTAAACTATGTTCTAGTGATTACAAGTTTAAACCTTCGAATAAGATAGCTTTATATGTATGAATCGAATGATGTTATGAACATCATTACTACCTCAAGTTCCTTGGATAAACCTACTGGAAATGAGAAAATTAGATCTAGCTTCAAAGAATCCTTGGATGGCTTGAAAGTTCTTGAAGAAGAATCATGACACGAAAACAATTTCAAGTAAGATTTCCACTCGAAATAAGATTGTTATAGTTATAGAAATTGAATTAAAGTTTGAATATGATTATTACCTTGTATTAGAAAGATAACCTACTGTAAGTAACAAAGGTTTCTTGATCTTGGATGATTACTTGGAATGGATTTAGAAAACTTGGAAGTAAACTTGCAATCTTGGAAGTATTCTTGATTTTATGAAACTAGAACTTTTGGAATTTATGAAGAACACTTAGACTTGAAGATAGAACTTGAGAGAGATCAATTTGATGAAGAAAATTGAAGAATTAAAGTGTTTGTAGGTGTTTTTGGTCGTTGGTGTATGATTAGATATAAAGGATATGTAATTTTGTTTTCATGTAAATAAGTCATGAATGATTACTCATATTTTTGTAATTTTATGAGATATTTCATGCTAGTTGCCAAATGATGGTTCCCACATGTGTTAGGTGACTCACATGGGCTGCTAAGAGCTGATAATTGGAGTGTATATACCAATAGTACATACATCTAAAAGCTGTGTATTGTACGAGTACGAATACGGGTGCATACGAGTAGAATTGTTGATAAAACTGAACGAGGATGTAATTGTAAGAATTTTTGTTAAGTAGAAATATTTTGATAAGTGTCTTGAAGTCTTTCAAAAGTGTATGAATACATATTAAAACACTACATGTATATACATTTTAACTGAGTCGTTAAGTCATCGTTAGTCGTTACATGTAAATGTTGTTTTGAAACCTTTAGGTTAACGATCTTGTTGAATGTTGTTAACCCATTATTTATTATAACAAATGAGATGTTAAATTGTTATATTATCATGATATTATGATATATATTATATCTTAGTATGATATATATACAGTTAAATGTCGTTACAACGATAATCGTTACATATATGTCTCGTTTTGAAATCATTAAGTTAGTAGTCTTATTTTTACATATGTATTTCATTGTTAATACACTTAATAATATATTTAATTATCATTTAACATAATTAACCAAGTGTATCAATATCTTAATATGATTCATATGTACCTAGTAAGACGTTGTTATAACGATAATCGTTATATATATCGTTTTCGAGTTTCTTAAATTAATAGTCTCATTTTTATGTTTATTACTCATTGTTAAAATACCTAATGAGATACATACTTATAATAAAATTATGTTAACTATATATATAACCATATATATGTCATCGTATAGTTTTTACAAGTTTTAACGTTCGTGAATCACCGGTCAACTTGGGTGGTCAATTGTCTATATGAAACTTATTTCAATTAATCAAGTCTTAACAAGTTTGATTGCTTAACATGTTGGAAACACTTAATCATGTAAATAACAATTTCATTTAATATATATATAAACATGGAAAAGTTCGGGTCACTACACTTATCACCGTTTTCCTCCCACTTTCTTTTGACTTGCTTCACATTGGCCTCTTCAGCCGCCTGTTCTTTAATTCTTTCCTCAATCTGGTTCACTAATTTGTGAGCCATTCTACATGCCTGTTGTATGGAGACGGGCTCGTGTGAACTTATATCTTCTTGGATTCTTTCCGGTAATCCTTTCACAAACGCGTCGATCTTCTCTTCCTCATCTTCGAACGCTCCCGGACACAATAGGCACAATTCTGTGAATCGTCTTTCATACGTGGAAATATCAAATCCTTGGGTTCGTAACCCTTTAAGTTCTGTCTTGAGCTTATTGACCTCGGTTCTGGGACGGTACTTCTCATTCATCAAGTGCTTGAATGCTGACCACGGTAGTGCGTAAGCATCATCTTGTACCACTTGCTCTAGATAGGTATTCCACCATGTTAACGCAGTTGTTGGGATTTAACAAGTTCATATATCTTAAAACCATTTAAGATTATAAGAAAACAGAAGCGTGTAATTACCAATTTACTTGTTTAATCTTTAAACCAATTAAAGCTAAATCCCACAAGGATCAAGTTATGAAATTATGCTTACAAATTAACAAGAAAGGAAAGAGTTTTATACCTCCTTAAAACAAGTTTAAGGGCTGTCCAAAATGGTAGTAAGATGATGAACAAATGTGTAGAACTTCAAGCCTTTGATCCTCCAACACCACCCTTAAGTTAGCTAGACTTTATAACCTTAACACCCTTGTTAATCTAGCTTGAAACCCACTTCCTTTGAACCCAAAAATCTGGACAGCAAACTCTTCAAGAGATGATGTTGAATGCAAGTTTCAAAAGCATGAAACCTCAAGAGATTATACCCCAAACTATGCACCAACACCCTAGCTATTGGTTAGGATTTATTACACTTGAATTTCACTTGTTAATGAGCTTGAACAACCCTTTGTTTCAGCCCTTAACCACGTTTTTGGACAGCCACATGGGGCTGGAAAAACTGAGCAGTTTGCAAGCTTATTGATGTGTTTGAATGCATGTGTGTGTGTAGAACACTATGTCTTGGTCTTGGTTAAGCATGGGTAGTCACTAATAAACAATTGCATGCTTATTACAACTCCCATGTCACTCACATTACCATGTTATTATATAAAGTAGTTGTTAAAAGACTGATTTGTGAAATCAGTTTTTATAAAACTTAATTTTATAAAACTCATTTTATAAGCTTGCATATTTGTTATGTATATTTTACAAAACCAATTTATAAAATGTAACATAACTTAATTAATTATTTAACCTATAAATAATTAAATCCTTATATAAATTATTCCATAATTTATATATACATATCAAGTGTTAATAATTTAGAAACCATTTTCTAAAATTCAAGTGTCGCGTATTTAATCAACGAACCAATCGCTAAGATCAAATACGAATAAGGTGTCGGTAAGTTTGTTATTGGGTATGACCCGACTTGGATCATAACCTATTAGCCACATTAATTTAATATGTCTCTCGGGCATATGAAATACCTTCAATCTCCCACTTGCACGAGAAACATAAGAAATTAATGCAAGTGATGGATACAGCCTAACACACCGTCCACCACCCCCAATATGTTATGACTTTGTGCCATTCAATAACATCATCCTTTTTGAGTACCCAACTCGAATTGATATATAGGTGAATCTTTTCATTATATCATTTAATCCTAGATGTCATGTCAAATCCAAGAGATACAGAGTGACCACTCTCTTTTAGATTTAACTTTATCAGGCCTTAGACATCTGACTCTCAACGAATAAGAGGGACAAATTCCATCTTGACTACATACGTCCTAGATACACACTTTGCATTATACCTGAGCTCTTCCTTATGTACTACCATATTTCAGAATAGCGAAGGAAAGAATCAAGGCATAATACTCGGTGAATATTAGGACCCAATATGTATCTCAGGTCAGAGGATACTATGATATTCGCCTTTACTCAAGATTACATGTGATCAACCACAAAGGCTCCATATAGTAAGTCTTGAGAGCGGGTCTTCCAATATTTGTATCCCACAAATATCTATGAACCTTGGTAGCAACCTAGCCCTACATTCATTCCGTGAATGTATACCAATCCAAGTTCATAATAGTCTAAACCTCACACTCATTCCCATAAATGTGATCGACTACGGAATTTAGAATAATGTCTTATTCATGGATAAAATATGCAAAATGGGAACATAACTCAAAATAAACTAACCAATAATTATATTAATGAGTTTGAACCAATTTGTTCCGTTACAATACTTAAAACAGATCATGACCAATCACTAGAATATCGAAGCCCTAATGCACTAACATGCCCTTCATGTTTTGCTCCATGTAAGAGCTTCGTGAGTGGATCCGCTATATTAAGATCTGTGTGAACCTTGCGAATACATATCTTTCCTTTTTCAACTTCATCCCTTATGTAGTTGAATCTCCGCTCAATGTGACGGGTCTTTTGGTGAGCACGAGGTTCCTTGATTTGAGCAATCACACCCTCGTTATCACAAAAGATCTCAAGAGGGTCCTGAATGGAAGGGACCACTCCTAAGTCGTCGATGAATTTCTTCATCCATGCAGCTTCCTCAGTTGCCAATGAGACGGCGATGTATTCTGATTCTGTAGTGAATAAAGCAACAACATTCTATTTTTAACTCTTCCAAGGGACCGCACCTTCAGTTTGGAAGCTCGCGTCCACGTAACCTTTTACAGCGAGTTCCTCCTCACCAGACCCGTATATATGAAACATATCCTTAGTCCTTCTAAGGTATTTCAATATACTTTTAACCGCAGTCCCATGACTAATTCCCGGGTTATTCTGGTATCTACTTGTCATGCTAAGAGCGCATGACACATCTGTTCTAGTGCATATCATCGCATACATGATTGACCCAATAGCAGACGCATATGGGACATTCTTATGCTTTCTTGTTCATCTTTCGTGGTGGGGCACTGAGATGAACTGAGAAACACCCCTCTTTGAAAAAGTACCAAACCTTTCTTAGAGTTTTCCTTCTTGAACCTTTTCAAGCCTTTTTAATGTATGCACTTTGATTCAAACCTATCAATTTCTTAGATCTATCCCTGTAGATCCTAATCCCAAAATGTATTGTGCTTCTCCAGTATCCTTAATGGAGAAGCAGCTACTTAGCCAAGTCTTAAATCCTCGCATTTGTGGAATATCATTTCCAAATAATAATATATCATCCACATATAGTACAAGGAACATGACAGTACTCCCACTAGCTTTCTTGTATACACAAGCGTCATCACCGTTATTAATGAAGCCAAATTTCTTGACTTCCTCATTAAAACGATGATTCCACATTATCGATGCTTGTTTCAATCCGTAGATTGATTTCTTTAACTTGTATACTTTATTCGGATATTTCAGATCAACAAAACCTTTAGGCTGAACCATATAGACATCTTCCTTAAGATATCCATTTAGTAAAGCAGTTTTGACATCTATTTGCCATATCATAAAATCATAATGAGAAGCAATGGCAAATAATATCCTAATAGACTTTAGCATCACCACGGGTTTAAAAGGTTTCATCATAGTCAATTCCTTGAGTTTGAGTGAAACCTCTTGCTATAAGTCTAGCCTTGTATGTATCCAAGTTTCCATGTATGTTGGTTTTCTCCTTGAAAAGCCATTTACAATCAACTAGCCTAGAGCCAGGAGGTTGCGTAACAAGTTACCAAACTTGGTTGTCATACATGGATTGCATCTCAGATTTCATGGCTTCCTGCCATTTATCTTTATCAATCCTTGATAAAGCATCTTGGTAGTTTGTTGGTTCATCCAAATCAACCGTATAGCAACCATCTATGAGAAACCCATATCTCTCAGGAGGATTGCTAATCCTACCAGATCTACGAATGTCTTGTGTATTTTGATAATCCATTTGATCACTATCAACATTTTCATGTTGTGTGCTAGTGTGAACCAATTTTGTATCATCTACTTGATCTTGAACCTCTTAAAGATCTATTTTCCTTTCACTATTTTCTTCCATTAGGAACTTAGTTTCAAGGAATTCCGCCTTCCGAGCAACAAATACATTCTGCTCGGATGGATCATAGAAATAGTATCCCATATCATCCTTGGGATATCCTTTGAAGATACACTTCGTGGATCGAGTATTCAACTTATTAGGGACGTAACGCTTAGGATAAGCTTCACATCCCCATACCTTTAAGTATGATAGAGATGGAGGTTTTCCAAACCACATCTCATGAGGAGTTCGTTCCACTTTCTTGGTTGGGGCTATATTTAAAATACGAGCCACGGAGCTTAGATAATAACCCCAAAATGATAAAGGTAACGAGCTTCTTGCCATCATAGATCGAACCATATCCATTAGGGTTCGGTTCCTCCTTTCGGACACTCCATTAAGTTGGGGTGTTCCTGGTGGAGTAAGTTGTGAGATAATCCCACAACTCCTAAGATGATCTTGGAAGGCATCGCTTAGGTATTCACCTCCTCTATCGGTACGAAGTACCTTGATTGTCTTATTGAGTTGATTTTGTACTTCGTTTTGATATTCCTTGAATACTTCAAAAGTTTCGTCCTTGTGTCTTAATAAGTAGACATATCCGAAATGACTGAAGTCATCAATGAAAGTAACGAAGTATCTTTCACCATTCCTAGCTATGGGCTTAAAGGGTCCACATACATCCGAATGTATTAATTCCAATAAGTCCTTAGCCCTTTCATAGGTCCCTTTGAAAGGTGCTTTAGTCATTTTGCCTTGTAAACAAGATTCACATACATCAAATGAGTCAAGTTCATTTGATTTCAAAAGTCCATTCTTTTGAAGTGTATGTATTCGATTCTTGTTTATGTGACCAAGGCGACAATGCCATAAGTAGGAATCACTCAAATCCCTTTTGAGTTTCTTGGTGCTTGTATGGTATATTGAGCTACTAGATAATGTGTCATCATGAACCAATTCATAAATTCCATTTGAAGGCGTAGCCTTAAAATAGAATACATTATCCAAAGAAACATGGATATCATCATTAATGAAATTAAGATTAAAACCATATTGTTTCAAACGGGAAACAGAAATAATGTTTCGTGTTAAATCAGGTGCATACAAAACATTTTTCAATATAAGCTCCAAACCACTTGGTAGCTTTAAAACAAAGTCTCCTTGAGCTTTTACGTGCACCTTTGCACCATTTCCCACGTAGAGACTTGTTGTTCCCGCATTTAGTTTACTTCTTATGAACCCTTGCAATGAATTGCAAATATGAGTTCCACATCCTGTGTCTAATACCCATGTATTAGAAGAAGTAATACTAAGTTCAACGTATATCTTGTATACATTACCTGAGGTTTGCCCTGCATCCCTCTTTGCATTCAACTCCTTTAGGTAGACCGGGCAGTTGCATTTCCAGTGACCTATCACACTGCAACCATAGCACGGATCTTCCTTGGGGTTTTCTTGTCTGGCAACCTTTTGCCATTTAGTGTTGTTGGTTGGGGAAACCATCTTACCTTTTCCTTTGCCCTTGTAGGTGGGTCCTTTCTTCTTATCCACCTTTGGCTTAGAAGAGGATTCATCCTTGGATCCACCTTCTTTGATCATGAGCATGGGTGAAGCCTTTTTACCCATGCTTGATTCATCCGTCCTTAGCATGACATGTAATTCGCCAATGCTCTTATCCCAATCATTCATGCTGTAATTCAACACGCATGTGTCAAACCTTTTTGACAAAGAGTTGAGGATAAGGTCCGTGGTTAATTCATTTGACACGGGACTGTTGAGACGGTGCAATCAATCAATAAGGCTTTTCATCTTTAGTACATAAGATGAAATGGATTGGGAGTTATTTTCTTTTCCGAGGATGGACCTCAATGATAGGTTATTAAAGTTGATTGGTGCGTTTGGAATGTTGTTGTTTGTTATTGGCGGCCATCTACAAAATTTGACAAAGTTTGTTTAAGAATTGATTTATAATTTAACAATCAATACCCTTTTAGTTTAATTGATCCATGTTAAATTTTAGAATCCAACGGTAAACCAAATTTCGGTTAGGTGACCTTTATCCCGTTATTTGATTTAGCTAGGTAGTCATTCCATGACAATTGCAATCCTTTTGCAACTTCTAAGGTATGGGATCATGCAATCCTTTTGCATGGCATATTTATCCCATCAACGCCTATTTGTTCCTCATGCTTCGGTGACCCTAAGTTCATGATTCCCAAATCAAGTTGTCCTACTTGTATAAACGTGTAAACTTAACGTACAGGTGGTTAGGTGACCTTTATCCCACAAGCATGTCAAATTCACCTTAACCACATTAGTTTGTTCATGACGGTTAGGTGACCTTTATCCCATCATGAGTTCCCTAACATGCTTAAGTGTCACACAAAAGGATGGCGTTAAACTTGTTTTCCTTGTTTGTAAAAGGGATTTTAAGTTTTCATTAATTCTAGTTTGAGAAAACTTTTATGCCATACACCAACATGCATTTAGTGTATGGTACATTTGAAAATCCATTTTTCATGTCATGTAATAAATCCAATTTTATTACTTTGATATAAACCATTTTATATGTGTAATCCTTTCTTGTTCTTAATAACCATTTATTAAGGTCTTTAGTTGCTTTTAATTTAACCAATTAAATTGTCGTTTTGCATGTCATTAATACGTCTAATTTAACCAATTAAATTTTAGTTTTTTTTGTTGTTAACATGTGGGATTAACTTGTAGCATACAAACATACAATCCACAATCATACAAGAAATTAAAACAACCACGCATGCAAAACAAATGTTCACAATCAAGCCTTTTGGTAGACATTTTGTTTAGCCGAAAACAAAATGCCACCGGTCAATGGGTAAAACACAAAGTAAGAGGTTTTAACCTCCCACTTAACCTTGCATCCACATGCTTCTTGTGTTCTTCCTTGTGATCTTCATGCATCTTCATCTTGTTACAAAATATATCCTAATACATTTTGTCTAGAAAATGAAAATACAACCTAATCTATTTTACATGCCAAATATAAAATAAATTACATAACCAAAATTAATATTACATACCAAATGAATAATTAATTTTACAAACCAAATTGAATGAATATTACAACCATATTAAAATAATAAATCAACCAAGCAAATATCCATTCAAACACACATGCAAACATCATAAGGTCAAGGCATTGATTGTGAACTTAAACATACAACAAAATTGACCAATTTGCAAGTTCCAAACCCATTTGGAACTCTTCCTAAAATCGGCCAACTATACCAACCCTCCCAAACCCGAAAATTTTTGCATTCCATATTCATGCATGTACTTAGAATGCAAATTTAGTGGGTTTAAAGACTACAATTCGAAGCATATTTCAACAACTTCGGCTCTAGATACCAATGTTGGGATTTAACAAGTTCATATATCTTAAAACCATTTAAGATTATAAGAAAACGGAAGCGTGTAATTACCAATTTACTTGTTTAATCTTTAAACCAATTAAAGCTAAATCCCACAAGGATCAAGTTATGAAATTATGCTTACAAATTAACAAGAAAGGAAAGAGTTTTATACCTCCTTAAAACAAGTTTAAGGGCTGTCCAAAATGGTAGTAAGATGATGAACAAATGTGTAGAACTTCAAGCCTTTGATCCTCCAACACCACCCTTAAGTTAGCTAGACTTTATAACCTTAACACCCTTGTTAATCTAGCTTGAAACCCACTTCCTTTGAACCCAAAAATCTGGACAGCAAACTCTTCAAGAGATGATGTGGAATGCAAGTTTCAAAAGCATGAAACCTCAAGAGATTATACCCCAAACTATGCACCAACACCCTAGCTATTGGTTAGGATTTATTACACTTGAATTTCACTTGTTAATGAGCTTGAACAACCCTTTGTTTCAGCCCTTAACCACGTTTTTGGACAGCCACATGGGGCTGGAAAAACTGAGCAGTTTGCAAGCTTATTGATGTGTTTGAATGCATGTGTGTGTGTAGAACACTATGTCTTGGTCTTGGTTAAGCATGGGTAGTCACTAATAAACAATTGCATGCTTATTACAACTCCCATGTCACTCACATTACCATGTTATTATATAAAGTAGTTGTTAAAAGACTGATTTGTGAAATCAGTTTTTATAAAACTTAATTTTATAAAACTCATTTTATAAGCTTGCATATTTGTTATGTATATTTTACAAAACCAATTTATAAAATGTAACATAACTTAATTAATTATTTAACCTATAAATAATTAAATCCTTATATAAATTATTCCATAATTTATATATACATATCAAGTGTTAATAATTTAGAAACCATTTTCTAAAATTCAAGTGTCGCGTATTTAATCAACGAACCAATCGCTAAGATCAAATACGAATAAGGTGTCGGTAAGTTTGTTATTGGGTATGACCCGACTTGGATCATAACCTATTAGCCACAATAATTTAATATGTCTCTCGGGCATATGAAATACCTTCAGCAGTACCTGTGAAGGTATGCGTAGCGTACTTCACTTTGTCCTCTTCAGTACACTTACTTATGGAAAACACTGATTCGACCTTCTCGATCCACCGTTTCAATCCGATCGGTCCTTCGGTTCCATCAAATTCCAAAGGTTTGCAGGCAGTGAATTCTTTGTAGGTGCATCCTACACGATTTCCTGTACTGCTATATCCAAGGTTATTGTTGGTATGTAGCGCAGCCTGTACTGCGGCTATGTTTGAAGCAAGAAAGGCACGAAATTCTTCTTTGCTCATATTCAAGGTGTGTCGAGTAGTTGGTGCCATTTCCTTGAAAATAGTCAAATGAAACAAGTTAATCATACAGAATATTAAGAGTAGTCAATAGTATCTCGTAGCATAATATGAACTCATTTATAAAAGCTTTTTCTTCATATTAGCGTTTTATAAGTTTAAATTAAGGTAGTACCTACTCGTTAAGTTCATACTTAGTAGCTAATATACAATTCAACTACTACAATTCTATATGAAAAACTGATTATAATAATATTTCGCGTTCAAACTTTTACACAATATTTTACAAACTTACAATACCGCTTATTTTACATATAGCATGAAATATAGCACACAATAAATTTGATACAAGATGGTTGTGAAGATAATTCTAGCTAGTACATAAGTCATTCAGCAAAGGCAATAAAGACACGTAATTCATACGTCCAGAAACAAGTCATGCATTCTGGTTTTACTAGGACTACTTCCCATCCTTGGTCTTGTGGAACATAACCATTATGGCCGTTGATAAGACAGCGTGTTGTAACGTCGTCAAAGGGATGAGGGTTACGTAATGTCCAACAGTCCTGTAACAATCTAAAAACCTCATTTCTTACCCCAATTACCGACTCCGTCACTTGTGGGAACGTTTTGTTTAATAGTTATAGCCCGAAGTTCTTGTTCTCACTTTGGTGAGAAGCGAACATTACTAACCCGTAAGCATAACATTCTTCTTTATATTGCATGTTAGCCGCTTTTTCTAAATCACGAAGTCCTATATTCGGATATATTGAGTCAAAATAATTTCTTAACCCGTTGCGTAAAATAGCATTTGGGTTCCCCGCAATATATGCGTCAAAGTAAACACATCGTAACTTATGGATTTCCCAATGTGATATCTGAAATGTCCCGTTCTTATTGATTAAAAACGTTCCATATTAATTGATTTCGTTGCGAGGTTTTGACCTCTATATGAGACGTTTTTCAAAGACTGCATTCATTTTTAAAACAAACCATAACCTTTATTTCATAAATAAAGGTTTAAAAAGCTTTACGTAGATTATCAAATAATGATAATCTAAAATATTCTGTTTACACACGACCATTACATAATGGTTTACAATACAAATATGTTACATCGAAATCAGTTTCTTGAATGCAGTTTTTACACAATATCATACAAAAATGGACTCCAAATCTTGTCCTTATTTTAGTATGCAACAGCGGAAGCTCTTAATATTCACCTGAGAATAAACATGCTTTAAACGTCAACAAAAATGTTGGTGAGTTATAGGTTTAACCTATATATATCAAATCGTAACAATAGACCACAAGATTTCATATTTCAATACACATCCCATACATAGAGATAAAAATCATTCATATGGTGAACACCTGGTAACCGACATTAACAAGATGCATATATAAGAATATCCCCATCATTCCGGGACACCCTTCGGATATGATATAAATTTCGAAGTACTAAAGCATCCGGTACTTTGGATGGGGTTTGTTAGGCCCAATAGATCTATCTTTAGGATTCGCGTCAATTAGGGTGTCTGTTCCCTAATTCTTAGATTACCAGACTTAATAAAAAGGGGCATATTCGATTTCGATACTTCAACCATAGAATGTAGTTTCACGTACTTGTATCTATTTTGTAAATCATTTATAAAACCTGCATGTATTCTCATCCCAAAAATATTAGATTTTAAAAGTGGGACTATAACTCACTTTCACAGATTTTTACTTCGTCGGGAAGTAAGACTTGGCCACTGGTTGATTCACGAACCTATAACAATATATACATATATATCAAAGTATGTTCAAAATATATTTACAACACTTTTAATATATTTTGATGTTTTAAGTTTATTAAGTCAGCTGTCCTCGTTAGTAACCTACAACTAGTTGTCCACAGTTAGATGTACAGAAATAAATCGATAAATATTATCTTGAATCAATCCACGACCCAGTGTATACGTATCTCAGTATTGATCACAACTCAAACTATATATATTTTGGAATCAACCTCAACCCTGTATAGCTAACTCCAACATTCACATATAGAGTGTCTATGGTTGTTCCGAAATATATATAGATGTGTCGACATGATAGGTCGAAACATTGTATACGTGTCTATGGTATCTCAAGATTACATAATATACAATACAAGTTGATTAAGCTATGGTTGGAATAGATTTGTTACCAATTTTCACGTAGCTAAAATGAGAAAAATTATCCAATCTTGTTTTACCCATAACTTCTTCATTTTAAATCCGTTTTGAGTGAATAAAATTGCTATGGTTTCATATTGAACTCTATTTTATGAATCTAAATAGAAAAGTATAGGTTTATAGTCGGAAAAATAAGTTACAAGTCGTTTTTGTAAAGGTAGTCATTTCAGTCGAAAGAACGACGTCTAGATGACCATTTTAGAAAACATACTTCCACTTTGAATTTAATCATAATTTTTGGATATAGTTTCATGTTCATAATAAAAATCATTTTCTCAAAATAACAACTTTAAAATCAAAGTTTATCATAGTTTTTAATTAACTAACCCAAAACAGCCCTCGGTGTTACTACGACGGCGTAAATCCGGTTTTACGGTGTTTTTCGTGTTTCCAGGTTTTAAATCATTAAGTTAGCATATAATATAGATATAGAACATGTGTTTAGTTGATTTTAAAAGTCAAGTTAGAAGGATTAACTTTTGTTTGCGAACAAGTTTAGAATTAACTAAACTATGTTCTAGTGATTACAAGTTTAAACCTTCGAATAAGATAGCTTTATATGTATGAATTGAATGATGTTATGAACATCATTACTACCTTAAGTTCCTTGGATAAACCTACTGGAAAAGAGAAAAATGGATCTAGCTTCAATGGATCCTTGGATGGCTCGAAGTTCTTGAAGCAGAATCATGACACGAAAACAAGTTCAAGTAAGATCATCACTTGAAATAAGATTGTTATAGTTATAGAAATTGAACCAAAGTTTGAATATGATTATTACCTTGTATTAGAATGATAACCTACTGTAAGAAACAAAGATTTCTTGAGGTTGGATGATCACCTTACAAGATTGGAAGTGAGCTAGCAAACTTGAAAGTATTCTTGATTTTATGAAACTAGAACTTTTGGAATTTATGAAGAACACTTAGAACTTGAAGATAGAACTTGAGAGAGATCAATTAGATGAAGAAAATTGAAGAATGAAAGTGTTTGTAGGTGTTTTTGGTCGTTGGTGTATGGATTAGATATAAAGGATATGTAATTTTGTTTTCATGTAAATAAGTCATGAATGATTACTCATATTTTTGTAATTTTATGAGATATTTCATGCTAGTTGCCAAATGATGGTTCCCACATGTGTTAGGTGACTCACATGGGCTGCTAAGAGCTGATCATTGGAGTGTATATACCAATAGTACATACATCTAAAAGCTGTGTATTGTACGAGTACGAATACGGGTGCATACGAGTAGAATTGTTGATGAAACTAAACGAGGATGTAATTGTAAGCATTTTTGTTAAGTAGAAGTATTTTGATAAGTGTATTGAAGTCTTTCAAAAGTGTATAAATACATATTAAAACACTACATGTATATACATTTTAACTGAGTCGTTAAGTCATCGTTAGTCGTTACATGTAAGTGTTGTTTTGAAACCTTTAGGTTAATGATCTTGTTAAATGTTGTTAACCCAATGTTTATAATATCAAATGAGATTTTAAATTATTATATTATCATGATATTATCATGTATGAATATCTCTTAATATGATATATATACATTAAATGTCTTTACAACGATAATCGTTACATATATGTCTCGTTTAAAAATCATTAAGTTAGTAGTCTTGTTTTTACATATGTAGTTCATTGTTAATATACTTAATGATATGTTTACTTATCATAGTATCATATTAACTATATATATATCCATATATATGTCATCATATAGTTTTTACAAGTTTTAACGTTCGTGAATCACCGGTCAACTTGGGTGGTCAATTGTCTATATGAAACATATTTCAATTAATCAAGTCTTAACAAGTTTGATTGCTTAACATGTTGGAAACATTTAATCATGTAAATATCAATCTCAATTAATATATATAAACATGGAAAAGTTCGGGTCACTACAATATCCCCCATCTTTCGAACGAAAGCCTTTTATAAACCAAGTCATTCTTGGAACGTTCTTTGAATGTCTTACAAACTGATTTCGCCGTAAATAGTTGTGCCGAAGAATTCTGACCGACTCTAGACAAGATTTCATCAATCATGTCTCCGGGTAAGTCTCTTAAAATATTGGGTTGTCTATCCATTTTGTGTTTTTATACTGTAAAATAGACAAGAGTTAGATTCATAAAAAAAATACTTATTAATACAAGCAATTTTTACATATATCATAAAGCATAAGCACACTATATTACATATATTACACCACACGAATACAACTATCTTATTCTGACTCGCTCGTTTCTTCTTCTTCGGTTTTGGTTCGTTTTGCCAAGTTTCTAGGGATATATGATGTTCCCCTAATACGAGCTGTCATTTTCCACAACGGTTTAGGAAAACCTGGTGGTTTAGAGGTTCCCGGGTCATTGTTACAACTTAAGGGCTTCGGGGGTTGACGATACATATAAAGTTCATCGGGGTTGGAATTAGATTTCTCTATTTTTATGCCCTTTCCCTTATTATTTTCTTTTGCTTTTTTAAATTCAGTTTGGGTAATTTCTATAACATCATCGGAATTCTCGTCGAAATCCGATTCATCGGAGAATTGGTAATCCTCCCAATATTTTGCTTCCTTGGCGGAAACACCATTGACCATAATTAACCTTGGTCGGTTGGTTGAGGATTTTCTTTTACTTAACCGTTTTATTATTTCCCCCACCGGTTCTATTTCCTCCTCCGGTTCCTCCTCTTCCGGTTCTGATTCTTCTTCCGGTTCTGATTCTTCTTCCGGTTCTTCTTCGGGAACTTGTGAATCAGTCCAATATATATTCGACTCTTCGTTATTATTAGGTGAGTCAATGGGATTTGTGCTAGAGGTAGACATCTATCACACAATATCAAACATGTTAAGAGATTAATATATCACATAATATATACATGTTAATAATATATAGTTTCCAACAAAAATGTTAAGCAATCATTTTTAAAGATTACACGGTCGAAGTCCAGACTCACTAATGCATCCTAACAAACTCGACAAGAGACACTAATGCAAATTTTTTGGTTCTCTAAGCCCAACGCTCGGATACCAACTGAAATGTCCCGTTCTTATTGATTAAAAACGTTCCATATTAATTGATTTCGTTACGAGGTTTTGACCTCTATATGAGACATTTTTCAAAGACTGCATTCATTTTAAAACAAACCATAACCTTTATTTCATAAATAAAGGTTTAAAAAGCTTTACGTAGATTATCAAATAATGATAATCTAAAATATCCTGTTTACACACGACCATTACATAATGGTTTACAATACAAATATGTTACATCAAAATCAGTTTCTTGAATGCAGTTTTTACACAATATCATACAAACATGGACTCCAAATCTTGTCCTTATTTTAGTATGCAACAGCGGAAGCTCTTAGTATTCACCTGAGAATAAACATGCTTTAAACGTCAACAAAAATGTTGGTAAGTTATAGGTTTAACCTATATATATGAAATCGTAACAATAGACCACAAGATTTCATATTTCAATACACATCCCATACATAGAGATAAAAATCATTCATATGGTGAACACCTGGTAACCGACATTAACAAGATGCATATATAAGAATATCCCCATCATTCCGGGACACCCTTCGGATATGATATAAATTTCGAAGTACTAAAGCATCTGGTACTTTGGATGGGGTTTGTTAGGCCCAATAGATCTATCTTTAGGATTCGCGTCAATTAGGGTGTCTGTTCCCTAATTCTTAGATTACCAGACTTAATAAAAAGGGGCATATTCGATTTCGATAATTCAACAATAGAATGTAGTTTCACGTACTTGTGTCTATTTTGTAAATTATTTATAAAACCTGCATGTATTCTCATCCCAAAAATATTAGATTTTAAAAGTGGGACTATAACTCACTTTCACAGATTTTTACTTCGTCAGGAAGTAAGACTTGGCCACTGGTTGATTCACGAACCTATAACAATATATACATATATATCAAAGTATGTTCAAAATATATTTACAACACTTTTAATATATTTTGATGTTTTAAGTTTATTAAGTCAGCTGTCCTCGTTAGTAACCTACAACTAGTTGTCCACAGTTAGATGTACAGAAATAAATCGATAAATATTATCTTGAATCAATCCACGACCCAGTGTATACATATCTCAGTATTGATCACAACTCAAACTATATATATCTTGGAATCAACCTCAACCCTGTATAGCTAACTCCAACATTCACATATAGAGTGTCTATGGTTGTTCCGAAATATATATAGATGTGTCGACATGATAGGTCGAAACATTGTATACGTGTCTATGGTATGTCAAGATTACATAATATACAATACAAGTTGATTAAGTTATGGTTGGAATAGATTTGTTACCAATTTTCACGTAGCTATAATGAAAAAAATTATCCAATCTTGTTTTACCCATAACTTCTTCATTTTAAATCCGTTTTGAGTGAATCAGATTGCAATGATTTCATATTGAACTCTATTTTATGAATCTAAATAGAAGAAGTATAGGGTTATAGTCGGAAATATAAGTTACAAGTCGTGTTTGTAAAGGTAGTCATTTCAGTCGAAAGAACGACGTCTAGATGACCATTTTAGAAAACATACTTCCACTTTGAGTTTAACTATGATTTTTGGATATAGTTTCATGTTCATAAGAAAAATCATTTTCCCAGAAGAACAACTTTTAAATCAAAGTTTATCATAGTTTTTAATTAACTAACCCAAAACAGCCCGCGGTGTTACTACGACTGCGTAAATCAGGTTTTACGGTGTTTTTCGTGTTTCCAGGTTTTAAATCATTAAGTTAGCATATCATATAGATTTAGAACATGTGTTTAGTTGATTTTAAAAGTCAAGTTAGAAGGATTAACTTTTATTTGCGAACAAGTTTAGAATTAACTAAACTATATTCTAGTGATTACAAGTTTAAACCTTCGAATAAGATAGCTTTATATGTATGAATCGAATGATGTTATGAACATCATTACTACCTCAAGTTTTCTGGATAAAGCTACTGGAAATGAGAAAAATAGATCTAGCTTCAAAGGATCCTTGGATGGCTTGAAAGTTCTTGAAGCAGAATCATGACACGAAAACAATTTCAAGTAAGATTTTCACTCGAAATAAGATTGTTATAGTTATAGAAATTGAATTAAAGTTTGAATATGATTATTACCTTGTATTAGAAAGATAACCTACTATAAGTAACAAAGGTTTCTTGATCTTGGATGATTACTTGGAATGGATTTAGAAAACTTGGAAGTAAACTTACAATCTTGGAAGTATTCTTGATTTTATGAAACTAGAACTTTTGGAATTTATGAAGAACACTTAGAACTTGAAGATATAACTTTAGAGAGATCAATTAGATGAAGAAAATTGAAGAATTAAAGTGTTTGTAGGTGTTTTTGGTCGTTGGTGTATGGATTAGATATAAAAGATATGTAATTTTGTTTTCATGTAAATAAGTCATGAATGATTACTCATATTTTTGTAATTTTATGAGATATTTTATGCTAGTTGCCAAATGATGGTTCCTACATGTGTTAGGTGACTCATATGGGCTGCTAAGAGCTGATCATTGGAGTGTATATACCAATAGTACATACATCTAAAAGCTGTGTATTGTACGAGTACGAATACGGGTGCATACGAGTAGAATTGTTGATGAAACTGAACGAGGATGTAATTGTAAGAACTTTTGTTAAGTAGAAGTATTTTGATAAGTGTCTTGAAGTCTTTCAAAAGTGTATGAATACATATTAAAACACTACATGTATATACATTTTAACTGAGTCGTTAAGTCATCGTTAGTCGTTACATGTAAATGTTGTTTTGAAACCTTTAGGTTAACGATCTTGTTGAATGTTGTTAACCCATTATTTATTATAACAAATGAGATGTTAAATTGTTATATTATCATGATATTATGATATATAATATATCTTAGTATGATATATATGTAGTGACCCGAACTTTTCCATGTTTATATATATTAATTGAGATTGATATTTACATGATTAAATGTTTCCAACATGTTAAGCAATCAAAATTGTTAAGACTTGATTAATTGAAATATGTTTCATATAGACAATTGACCACCCAAGTTGACCGGCGATTCACGAACGTTAAAACTTGTAAAAACGACATGACGATATATATATGGATATACATATGGTTAACATGAGATTATAATAAGTAAGTATCTCCATAAATATATTAACAATGAGTTATATACATATAAACAAGACTACTAACTTAAGGATTTCGAAACGAGACATATATGTAACGATTATCGTTGTAACGACATTTAAATGTATATATATCATATTAAGATATATTAATATATCATAATATCATGATAATATAATAATTTAACATCTCATTAGATATAATAAACAATGGGTTAACAACATTAATTGAGATCGTTAACTTAAAGGTTTCAAAACAACACTTACATGTAACGACTAACGATGACTTAACGACTCAGTTAAAATGTATATACATGTAGTGTATTTAGATGTATTAAAATACTTTTGGAAGACTTCAAGACATATATCAAAACACTCATACTTAACAAAAATGGTTACAGTTACTTTCCCATTCTTTTCTTTCATCAAGAATTCTAGTCGTATTTTTACCCGTATTATACACAGCTTCAAAACGTACTTACTATGGGTATATACCAATAGGAACTAGCATGGGATTCCACTCTTGATTATGTCATTATTGACTAATCAATTTTAACTTCTACCATGAGCTAGTCAACTAACTAGAACTCCTTTTAACCCCACTCAACACTCACCAATTACCACTCATCATTCACTCCATTTCACTTCCAATTCTCTTTCTAATTCTCTCTCAACACACCCACACTATTATGAACGTATTTTTCCAGTAGTTAATCATCATCTTCATCAAAAATCACTTCAAGAATCAAGCTATAATCATCATAGGAAGAACACTTCAAGAACACTCTAAAAATCCCTTCAAGTTTACTAATTTACTTCCAAGCTTTCTAATCCATTCCAAGTAATCATCTAAGATCAAGAAACCTTTGTTATATACAGTAGGTTATCTTTATTATTCAAGGTAATATTCATATTCAAACTTTGATTCAATTTCTATAACTATAAACTATCTTAATTCGAGTAAAAATCTTACTTGAACTTGTTTTTTTGTCATGATCCTACTTCAAGAACTTTCAAGCCATCCAAGATCCTTTCAAGCTAGATCATTTCTTGTCACTTCCAGTAGGTTTACCTACTAAACTTGAGGTAGTAATGATGTTCATAACATCATTCGATTCATATATATAAAACTATCTTATTCGAAGGTTTAAACTCGTAATCACTAGAACATAGTTAAGTTAATTCTAAACTTGTTCGCAAACAAAAGTTAATCCTTCTAACTTGACTTTTAAAATTAACTAAACACATGTTCTATATCTATATGATATGCTAACTTAATGATTTAAAACCTGGAAACACGAAAAACACCGTAAAACCGGATTTACGCCGTCATAGTAACACCGCGGGCTGTTTTGGGTTAGTTAATTAAAAACTATGATAAACTTTGATTTAAAAGTTGTTATTCTGAGAAAATGATTTTTATTATGAACATGAAACTATATCCAAAAATTATGGTTAAACTCAAAGTGGAAGTATGTTTTCTAAAATGGTCATCTAGACGTCGTTCTTTAGACTGAAATGACTACCTTTACAAAAACGACTTGTAACTTATTTTTCCGTCTATAAACCTATACTTTTTCTGTTTAGATTCATAAAATAGAGTTCAATATGAAACCATAGCAATTTGATTCACTCAAAACGGATTTAAAATGAAGAAGTTATGGGTAAAACAAGATTGGATAATTTTTCTCATTTTAGCTACGTGAAAATTTGTAACAAATCTATTCCAACCATAACTTAATCAACTTGTATTGTATATTATGTAATCTTGAGATACCATAGACACGTATACAATGTTTCGACCTATCATGTCGACACATCTATATATATTTCGGAACAACCATAGACACTCTATATGTGAATGTTGGAGTTAGCTATACAGGGTTGAGGTTGATTCCAAAATATATATAGTTTGAGTTGTGATCAATACTGAGATACGTATACACTGGGTCGTGGATTGATTCAAGATAATATTTATCGATTTATTTCTGTACATCTAACTGTGGACAACTAGTTGTAGGTTACTAACGAGGACAGCTGACTTAATAAACTTAAAACATCAAAATATATTAAAAGTGTTGTAAATATATTTTGAACATACTTTGATATATATGTATATATTGTTATAGGTTCGTGAATCAACCAGTGGCCAAGTCTTACTTCCCGACGAAGTAAAAATCTTTGAAAGTGAGTTATAGTCCCACTTTTAAAATCTAATATTTTTGGGATGAGAATACATGCAGGTTTTATAAATGATTTACAAAATAGACACAAGTACGTGAAACTACATTCTATGGTTGAATTATCGAAATCGAATATGCCCCTTTTTATTAAGTCTGGTAATCTAAGAATTAGGGAACAGACACCCTAATTGACGCGAATCCTAAAGATAGATCTATTGGGCCTAACAAACCCCATCCAAAGTACCGGATGCTTTAGTACTTCGAAATTTATATCATATCCGAAGGGTGTCCCAGAATGATGGGGATATTCTTAAAAATGCATCTTGTTATTGTCGGTTACCAGGTGTTCACCATATGCATGATTTTTATCTCTATGTATGGGGTGTGTATTGAAATATGAAATCTTGTGGTCTATTATTATGATTTGATATATATAGGTTAAACCTATAACTCACCAACATTTTTGTTGACGTTTTAAGCATGTTTATTCTCAGGTGATTATTAAGAGCTTCCGCTGTCGCATACTTAAATAAGGACGAGATTTGGAGTCCATGCTTGTATGATATTGTGTAAAAAACTGCATTCAAGAAACTTATTTTGTTGTAACATATTTGTATTGTAAACCATTATGTAATGGTCGTGTGTAAACAGGATATTTTAGATTATCATTATTTGATAATCTACGTAAAGCTTTTTAAACCTTTATTGATGAAATAAAGGTTATGGTTTGTTTTAAAATGAATGCAGTCTTTGAAAAATGTCTCATATAGAGGTCAAAACCTCGCAACGAAATCAATTAATATGGAACATTTTTAATCAATAAGAACGGGACATTTCAGTTGGTATCAGAGCGTTGGTCTTAGAGAACCAGAATTTTGCATTAGTGTGTCTTATCTAGTTTGCTAGGATGCATTAGTGAGTCTGGACTTCGACCGTGTTTACTTGAAAAATGATTGCTTAACAAATTTTGTTGGAAACTATATATTTTTAACATGTGAATATTATGTGATATATTAATCTCTTAACGCGTTTGATATTATGTGATAGATGTCTACCTCTAGAACAAGTCCCATTGACTCACCTAATAATAATGAAGAGTCAATTGTAAATTGGAATGATTCGTGGACTGATTCACAAGTTCCCGAAGAGGAACCGGAAGAAGAGTCGGAACCAGAAGAAGAATCGGAACTGGATGAAGAAATAGAACCGGTGGGGGAAATAATAAAACGGTTAAGTAAAAGAAAATCCTCAACCAACCGACCAAGGTTAATTATGGTCAATGGTGTTTTCGCTAAGGAAGCAAAATATTGGGAGGATTACCAATTCTCCGATGAATCGGATTCCGACGAGAATTCCGATGATGTTATAGAAATTACCCCAACTGAATTTAAAAAGGCAAAAGAAAATAATAAGGGAAAGGGCATAAAAATAGAGAAATCTAATTCCAACCCCGATGAACTTTATATGTATCGTCAACCCCCGAAGTCCTTAAGTTGTAACAATGACCCGGGAACCTCTAAACCACCAGGCTTTTCTAAACCAATGTGGAAAATAATGGCTCGTATTAGGGGAACATCATATATCCCTAAAAACTTGAGAAAACGAACCAAAACCAAAGAAGAAGAAACAAGCGAGTCAGAATAAGATAGTTGTATTCGTGTGGTGTAATATATGTAATATAGTGTGCTTATGCTTTATGATATATGTAAAAATTGCTTGTATTAATAAGTATTTTTTTTATGAATCTAACTCTTGTCTATTTTACAGTATAAAAACACAAAATGGATAGACAACCCAATATTTTAAGAGACCTACCCGGAGACATGATTGATGAAATCTTGTCTAGAGTTGGTCAGAATTCTTCGGCACAACTATTTAAGGCGAGATCAGTTTGTAAGACATTCGAAGAACGTTCCAAGAATACCTTGGTTTATAAAAGGCTTTCGTTCGAAAGATGGGGGATATCACATTGGGAAATCCATAAGTTACGATGTGTTTACTTTGACGCATATATTGCGGGGAACCCAAATGCTATTTTACGCAATGGGTTAAGAAATTATTTTGACTCAATATATCCGAATATTGGACTTCGTGATTTAGAAAAAGCGGCTAACATGCAACATAAAGAAGCATGTTATGCGTACGGATTAGTAATGTTCGCTTCTCACCAAAGTGAGAAGAAGAACATCGGGCTACAACTATTAAACAAAACGTTTCCACAAGTGACGGAGTCGGTAATTGGGGTAAGAAATGAGGTTTTTAGATTGTTACGGGACTGTTGGACATTACGTAACCCTCGTCCCTTTGACGACGTTACAACACGCTGTCTTATCAACAGCCATAACGGTTATGTTCCACAAGACCAAGGATGGGAAGTAGTCCTAGTAAAACCAGAATGCATGACTTGTTTCTGGACGTATGAATTACGTGTCTTTATTGCCTTTGCTGAACAACTTGTGTACTAGCTAGAATTATCTTCACAACTATCTTGTATCAAAGTTATTGTCTGCTATATTTCATGCTTTATGTAAAATAAGTGGTATTGTAAGTTTGTAAAATATTGTATAAAAGTTTGAACGCGAAATATAATTATAATCAGTTTTTCATATAGAATTGTAGTAGTTGAATTGTATATTAGCTACTAAGTATGAACTTAACGGGTAGGTACTACCCGAATTTAAACTTATAAAACGCTAATATGAAGAAAAAGCTTTTATAAATGAGTTCATATTATGCTACGAAATACTATTAACTACTCTTAATATTCTGTATGATTAACTTGTTCCATTTGACTATTTTGAAGGAAATGGCACCGACTACTCGACACACCGTGAATATGAATGAAGAGGAATTCCGTACTTTTCTAGCTTCAAACATAGCCGCAGTACAGGCTGCGCTACATACCAACAATAACCTTGGATCTAGCAGTACAGGAAATCGTGTAGGATGCACCTACAAAGAATTCACTGCCTGCAAACCTTTGGAATTTGATGGAACCGAAGGACCGATCGGATTGAAACGGTGGACCGAGAAGGTCGAATCGGTGTTTGCCATAAGTAAGTGTACTGAAGAGGACAAAGTAAAGTACGCTACGCATACCTTCACAGGTTCTGCGTTAACATGGTGGAATACCTATCTAGAGCAAGTGGGACAAGACGATGCGTACGCACTACCGTGGTCAGCATTCAAGCACTTGATGAACGAGAAGTACCGTCCTAGAACCGAGGTCAATAAGCTCAAGACAGAACTTAGAGGGTTACGAACCCAAGGATTTGATATTACCACGTACGAAAGAAGATTCACAGAATTGTGCCTATTGTGTCCGGGAGCATTCGAAGATGAGGAAGAGAAGATCGACGCGTTTGTGAAAGGATTACCGGAAAGAATCCAAGAAGATATAAGTTCACACGAGCCCGCCTCTATACAATAGGCATGTAGAATGGCTCACAAACTAGTGAACCAGATTGAAGAAAGAATTAAAGAACAGACTGCTGAAGAGGCCAATGTGAAACAAGTCAAAAGAAAGTGGGAGGAAAACGGTGATAAGAATCACCAATACAACAACAACAGCAATTACAACAATAATCGCAACAATTATCCCAACAATCGCAACATCAATCGCAACTACAACAAACGGCCCAACAACAACAACAACAACAACAGCAACTACAACAATCATCCCAACAACAATAATAACCGCAACAACAACAACAATCAGAAGCAGCTATGCCAAAGGTGTGAAAAGTATCACTCGGGGTTCTGCACCAAATTTTGCAACAAATGTAAAAGAAATGGTCATAGCGCGGCAAAGTGTGAGGTCTACGGACCAGGGGTTAATAGAACGAAAGGAACAAATGGTGTCGGAACGAGTAATGGCGGAGCAAGTAGTGTCGGAGCAAGTTATGCCAATGTAGTTTGTTATAAATGTGGAAAACCGGGCCACATTATTAGAAATTGCCCAAACCAGGAGAACAAGAATGGACAAGGCCGCGGAAGAGTTTTCAATATTAATGCGGCAGAGGCACAAGAAGACCCGGAGCTTGTTACGGGTACGTTTCTTATTGACAATAAATCTGCTTACGTTTTATTTGATTCGGGTGCGGATAGAAGCTATATGAGTAGAGATTTTTGTGCAAAATTAAGTTGTCCATTGACGCCTTTGGATAGTAAATTTTTACTCGAATTAGCAAATGGTAAATTAATTTCAGCAGATAATATATGTCGGAATCGAGAAATTAAACTGGTTAGCGAAACATTTAAGATTGATTTGATACCAGTAGAGTTAGGGAGTTTTGATGTGATAATCGGTATGGACTGGTTGAAAGAAGTGAAAGCAGAGATCGTTTGTTACAAAAATGCAATTCGCATTATACGAGAAAAAGGAAAACCCTTAATGGTGTACGGAGAAAAGGGCAACACGAAGCTACATCTTATTAGTAATTTGAAGGCACAAAAACTAATAAGAAAAGGTTGCTATGCTGTTCTAGCACACGTCGAGAAAGTACAAACTGAAGAAAAGAGCATCAATGATGTTCCCGTCGCAAAAGAATTTCCCGATGTATTTCCGAAAGAATTACCGGGATTACCCCCACATCGATCCGTTGAATTTCAAATAGATCTTGTACCAGGAGCTGCACCAATAGCTCGTGCTCCTTACAGACTCGCACCCAGCGAGATGAAAGAATTGCAAAGCCAATTACAAGAACTTTTAGAGCATGGTTTCATTCGACCAAGCACATCACCGTGGGGAGCTCCTGTTTTGTTTGTCAAGAAGAAATATGGTACATTCAGGTTGTGTATCGACTACCGAGAGTTGAACAAACTTACCATCAAGAACCGCTACCCACTACCGAGAATCGACGACTTATTTGATCAACTACAAGGCTCGTCTGTTTATTCAAAGATTGACTTACGTTCCGGGTATCATCAAATGCGGGTGAAAGAAGATGATATTCCAAAGACTGCTTTTAGAACACGTTACGGTCATTACGAGTTTATGGTCATGCCGTTTGGTTTAACTAATGCACCAGCTGTGTTCATGGACCTTATGAACCGAGTGTGTGGACCATACCTTGACAAGTTTGTCATTGTTTTCATTGATGACATACTTATTTACTCAAAGAATGACCAAGAACACGGTGAACATTTGAGAAAGGTGTTAGAAGTATTGAGGAAGGAAGAATTGTACGCTAAGTTTTCAAAGTGTGCATTTTGGTTGGAAGAAGTTCATTTCCTCAGTCACATAGTGAACAAAGAAGGTATTAAGGTGGATCCGGCAAAGATAGAAACTGTTGAAAAGTGGGAAACCCCGAAAACTCCGAAACACATACGCCAGTTTTTAGGACTAGCTGGTTACTACAGAAGGTTCATCCAAGACTTTTCCAGAATAGCAAAACCCTTGACTGCATTAACGCATAAAGGGAAGAAATTTGAATGGAATGATGAACAAGAGAAAGCGTTTCAATTATTGAAGAAAAAGCTAACTACGGCACCTATATTGTCATTGCCTGAAGGGAATGATGATTTTGTGATTTATTGTGACGCTTCAAAGCAAGGTCTCGGTTGTGTATTAATGCAACGAACGAAGGTGATTGCTTATGCGTCTAGACAATTGAAGATTCACGAACAAAATTATACGACGCATGATTTGGAATTAGGCGCGGTTGTTTTTGCATTAAAGACTTGGAGGCACTACTTATATGGGGTCAAAAGTATTATATATACTGACCACAAAAGTCTTCAACACATATTTAATCAGAAACAACTGAATATGAGGCAGCGTAGGTGGATTGAATTATTGAATGATTACGACTTTGAGATTCGTTACCACCCGGGAAAGGCAAATGTGGTAGCCGATGCCTTGAGCAGGAAGGACAGAGAACCCATTCGAGTAAAATCTATGAATATAATGATTCATAATAACCTTACTACTCAAATAAAGGAGGCGCAACAAGGAGTTTTAAAAGAAGTAAATTTAAAGGATGAAATACCCAAAGGATCGGAGAAGCATCTTAATATTCGGGAAGACGGAACCCGGTATAGGGCTGAAAGGATTTGGGTACCAAAATTTGGAGATATGAGAGAAATGGTACTTAGAGAAGCTCATAAAACCAGATACTCAATACATCCTGGAACGGGGAAGATGTACAAGGATCTCAAGAAACATTTTTGGTGGCCGGGTATGAAAGCTGATGTTGCTAAATATGTAGGAGAATGTTTGACGTGTTCTAAGGTTAAAGCTGAGCATCAGAAACCATCAGGTCTACTTCAACAACCCGAAATCCCAGAATGGAAATGGGAAAACATTACCATGGATTTCATCACTAAATTGCCAAGGACTGCAAGTGGTTTTGATACTATTTGGGTAATAGTTGATCGTCTCACCAAATCAGCACACTTTCTTCCAATAAGAGAAGATGACAAGATGGAGAAGTTAGCACTACTGTATTTGAAGGAAGTCGTCTCCAGACATGGAATACCAATCTCTATTATCTCTGATAGGGATGGCAGATTTATTTCAAGATTCTGGCAGACATTACAGCAAGCATTAGGAACTCGTCTAGACATGAGTACTGCCTATCATCCACAAACTGATGGGCAGAGCGAAAGGACGATACAAACGCTTGAAGACATGCTACGAGCATGTGTTATTGATTTCGGAAACAGTTGGGATCGACATCTACCGTTAGCAGAATTTTCCTACAACAACAGCTACCATTCAAGCATTGAGATGGCACCGTTTGAAGCACTTTATGGTAGAAAGTGTAGGTCTCCGATTTGTTGGAGTGAAGTGGGGGATAGACAGATTACGGGTCCAGAGATTATACAAGAAACTACCGAGAAGATCATCCAAATTCAACAACGGTTGAAAACCGCCCAAAGTCGACAAAAGAGCTACGCTGACATTAAAAGAAAAGATATAGAATTTGAAATTGGAGAGATGGTCATGCTTAAAGTTGCACCTTGGAAAGGCGTTGTTCGATTTGGTAAACGAGGGAAATTAAATCCAAGGTATATTGGACCATTCAAGATTATTGATCGTGTCGGACCAGTAGCTTACCGACTTGAGTTACCTCAACAACTCGCGGCTATACATAACACTTTCCACGTCTTGAATTTGAAGAAATGTTTTGCTAAAGAAGATCTCACTATTCCATTAGATGAAATCCAAATCAACGAAAAACTCCAATTCATCGAAGAACCCGTCGAAATAATGGATCGTGAGGTTAAAAGACTTAAGCAAAACAAGATACCAATTGTTAAGGTTCGATGGAATGCTCATAGAGGACCCGAGTTCACCTGGGAGCGTGAAGATCAGATGAAGAAGAAATACCCGCATCTATTTCCAGAAGATTCGTCAACACCTTCAACAGCTTAAAATTTCGGGACGAAATTTATTTAACGGGTAGGTACTGTAGTGACCCGAACTTTTCCATGTTTATATATATTAATTGAGATTGATATTTACATGATTAAATGTTTCCAACATGTTAAGCAATCAAAATTGTTAAGACTTGATTAATTGAAATATGTTTCATATAGACAATTGACCACCCAAGTTGACCGGCGATTCACGAACGTTAAAACTTGTAAAAACGACATGACGATATATATATGGATATACATATGGTTAACATTAGATTATAATAAGTAAGTATCTCCATAAATATATTAACAATGAGTTATATACATATAAACAAGACTACTAACTTAAGGATTTCGAAACGAGACATATATGTAACGATTATCGTTGTAACGACATTTAAATGTATATATATCATATTAAGATATATTAATATATCATAATATCATGATAACATAATAATTTAACATCTCATTAGATATAATAAACAATGGGTTAACAACATTAATTGAGATCGTTAACTTAAAGGTTTCAAAACAACACTTACATGTAACGACTAACGATGACTTAACGACTCAGTTAAAATGTATATACATGTAGTGTATTTAGATGTATTAAAATACTTTTGGAAGACTTCAAGACATATATCAAAACACTCATACTTAACAAAAATGGTTACAGTTACTTTCCCATTCTTTTCTTTCATCAAGAATTCTAGTCGTATTTTTACCCGTATTATACACAGCTTCAAAACGTACTTACTATGGGTATATACCAATAGGAACTAGCATGGGATTCCACTCTTGATTATGTCATGTATGACTAATCAATTTTAACTTCTACCATGAGCTAGTCAACTAACTAGAACTCCTTTTAACCCCACTCAACACTCACCAATTACCACTCATCATTCACTCCATTTCACTTCCAATTCTCTTTCTAATTCTCTCTCAACACACCCACACTATTATGAACGTATTTTTCCAGTAGTTAATCATCATCTTCATCAAAAATCACTTCAAGAATCAAGCTATAATCATCATAGGAAGAACACTTCAAGAACACTCTAAAAATCCCTTCAAGTTTACTAATTTACTTCCAAGCTTTCTAATCCATTCCAAGTAATCATCTAAGATCAAGAAACCTTTGTTATATACAGTAGGTTATCTTTCTTATTCAAGGTAATATTCATATTCAAACTTTGATTCAATTTCTATAACTATAAACTATCTTAATTCGAGTAAAAATCTTACTTGAACTTGTTTTTTTGTCATGATCCTACTTCAAGAACTTTCAAGCCATCCAAGATCCTTTCAAGCTAGATCATTTCTTGTCACTTACAGTAGGTTTACCTACTAAACTTGAGGTAGTAATGATGTTCATAACATCATTCGATTCATATATATAAAACTATCTTATTCGAAGGTTTAAACTCGTAATCACTAGAACATAGTTTAGTTAATTCTAAACTTGTTCGCAAACAAAAGTTAATCCTTCTAACTTGACTTTTAAAATTAACTAAACACATGTTCTATATCTATATGATATGCTAACTTAATGATTTAAAACCTGGAAACACGAAAAACACCGTAAAACCGGATTTACGCCGTCATAGTAACACCGCGGGCTGTTTTGGGTTAGTTAATTAAAAACTATGATAAACTTTGATTTAAAAGTTGTTATTCTGAGAAAATGATTTTTATTATGAACATGAAACTATATCCAAAAATTATGGTTAAACTCAAAGTGGAAGTATGTTTTCTAAAATGGTCATCTAGACGTCGTTCTTTCGACTGAAATGACTACCTTTACAAAAACGACTTGTAACTTATTTTTCCGACTATAAACCTATACTTTTTCTGTTTAGGTTCATAAAATAGAGTTAAATATGAAACCATAGCAATTTGATTCACTCAAAACGGATTTAAAATGAAGAAGTTATGGGTAAAACAAGATTGGATAATTTTTCTCATTTTAGCTACGTGAAAATTTGTAACAAATCTATTCCAACCATAACTTAATCAACTTGTATTGTATATTATGTAATCTTGAGATACCATAGACACGTATACAATGTTTCGACCTATCATGTCGACACATCTATATATATTTCGGAACAACCATAGACACTCTATATGTGAATGTTGGAGTTAGCTATACAGGGTTGAGGTTGATTCCAAAATATATATAGTTTGAGTTGTGATCAATACTGAGATACGTATACACTGGGTCGTGGATTGATTCAAGATAATATTTATCGATTTATTTCTGTACATCTAACTGTGGACAACTAGTTGTAGGTTACTAACGAGGACAGCTGACTTAATAAACTTAAAACATCAAAATATATTAAAAGTGTTGTAAATATATTTTGAACATACTTTGATATATATGTATATATTGTTATAGGTTCGTGAATCAACCAGTGGCCAAGTCTTACTTCCCGACGAAGTAAAAATCTGTGAAAGTGAGTTATAGTCCCACTTTTAAAATCTAATATTTTTGGGATGAGAATACATGCAGGTTTTATAAATGATTTACAAAATAGACACAAGTACGTGAAACTACATTCTATGGTTGAATTATCGAAATCGAATATGCCCCTTTTTATTAAGTCTGGTAATCTAAGAATTAGGGAACAGACACCCTAATTGACACGAATCCTAAAGATAGATCTATTGGGCCTAACAAACCCCATCCAAAGTACCGGATGCTTTAGTACTTCGAAATTTATATCATATCCGAAGGGTGTCCCGGAATGATGGGGATATTCTTAAAAATGCATCTTGTTATTGTCGGTTACCAGGTGTTCACCATATGAATGATTTTTATCTCTATGTATGGGGTGTGTATTGAAATATGAAATCTTGTGGTCTATTATTATGATTTGATATATATAGGTTAAACCTATAACTCACCAACATTTTTGTTGACGTTTTAAGCATGTTTATTCTCAGGTGATTATTAAGAGCTTCCGCTGTCGCATACTTAAATAAGGACGAGATTTGGAGTCCATGCTTGTATGATATTGTGTAAAAAACTGCATTCAAGAAACTTATTTTGTTGTAACATATTTGTATTGTAAACCATTATGTAATGGTCGTGTGTAAACAGGATATTTTAGATTATCATTATTTGATAATCTACGTAAAGCTTTTTAAACCTTTATTGATGAAATAAAGGTTATGGTTTGTTTTAAAATGAATGCAGTCTTTGAAAAACGTCTCATATAGAGGTCAAAACCTCGCAACGAAATCAATTAATATGGAACATTTTTAATCAATAAGAACGGGACATTTCAATATATACAGTTAAATGTCGTTACAACGATAATCGTTACATATATGTCTCGTTTCGAAATCATTAAGTTCGTAGTCTTATTTTTACATATGTATTTCATTGTTAATACACTTAATAATATATTTACTTATCATTTAACATAATTAACCAAGTGTATCAATATCTTAATATGATTCATATGTACCTAGTAAGACGTTGTTATAACGATAATCGTTATATATACCGTTTTCGAGTTTCTTAAATTAATAGTCTCATTTTTATGTATATAACTCATTGTTAAAATACCTAATGAGATACATACTTATAATAAAATCATGTTAACTATATATATAACCATATATATGTCATCGTATAGTTTTTACAAGTTTTAACGTTCGTGAATCACCGGTCAACTTGGGTGGTCAATTGTCTATATGAAACCTATTTCAATTAATCAAGTCTTAACTAGTTTGATTGCTTAACATGTTGGAAACACTTAATCATGTAAATAACAATTTCATTTAATATATATATAAACATGGAAAAGTTCGGGTCACTACATTAGGAGTTGGGAACCTGATCTCTGCATGAGCTTTCGATGTTATTGCTCCGAATTTAGCCAACGCTGCCCTTCCAAAAAGGACATTAAATTGAGAATTGCCATCTATGATTGTGAAATCGATTGTTTCTGTTCTCAACAATGGGAATGTGCCCATAACAACTTCCCAACGAATCTGCCCCATGGCATTTATCGGTGCTCCCGTTAATCTTGAAACTTTCAACCTCGTTTGCCTAGCTCTGCCCTGCACATGTCTTGGAAAAGTCTTCAAGCAATGACAGTAAATGATCTCAGCTTCACTTCCCGTATCTGTGTAGATATAGTTTACAAACTTATTTGCTATCTTTGCTGAAATGATCACTGGTTGGATGGAAAACGCCCAATTCTGAATTGGCTGAAAGATAATTGGAGCATATCTCCAGCTGTCCAAATTGCTGTTTGATGATTCACCTTCTTCATAATGACTGTCGTTGATCCAAACCATCCTGATTACAACTTCTGGAGTTGTCTCGCGTTCTGTGATCCGGTCTTCGTACTGCGGTTGGTTCCGATTATCTCTTCCATCATGCTGGTCTCTTCTGTTCTCTCCACGGCTTCCTCTGTTACCATCATTCCTTTACCACACAAATTTCCTGCGAGGATCATTCCTCCTGTACTGTTTGCCAGGCAACAAATGATTCGGTTCTCCTGCCTTGATTTTCGCTATGATTTCTCTCATCAAAGATTTTCAATTGTCCGTATCATGGCCCCAAGCCTCATGGAAATCGCACCACAACTCACTCTTTGGACCCTCCCTTTCTTCCATAGGTGCTGGAGCATTGAAAGTGGTCCGAATTGGTTCAGTGAAGAGGATCTCTTTCGGAGTTTTGGTAAGCGCCATTATTAACGGGTGCCTTTCTATTGGCCTTCTGTTGTGGTGGAAATCATTAGGGTGATTGTTTCCTCTCCATCCTCCATTTAAATTGTCATTCCTTCTCTGATTTCTATCAAAATACCGTCCTCCGTTGTGCGGCTTGCTACTGCTGCTAATATCAAACTTGTTCAACCCACGCTCACCAGCTCGAACATGCCTCTGTGCAACCTCCAATGCCTGATGAAATGTTTTTGGCAAGTCATACTGTAATGCATGAACAAGTGCACTAAACCGTCGCTGGTCCAGACAGAAAATAAAACCAGATACAAGCTGTGATTCTGGACAATCCGGGATCTTCTGTGCTTCAAGTGTATAACGCTTCATAAAATTGCTCAAAGATTCGTTATGATGCATTGTGATCTCGTGTGCATCAAGATGTGTCAGAGTACAGCTCCGTAGATTTTGGTATTGCATCACAAATTTTGCTCTCAAATCAAGAAAACTGGTAATACTCCTTGGTGGCAAACTAGCAAACCATTCGCGTGCCATTTTCTGCAGTACCATAGGAAACATATGACACGCAGTTTCATCCTCCCAATGCTGCAACCTCATAACACCTTCAAACATAGTCAGAAAATCTTCCGGATCCATTGTGCCATCATGAACTCCAATTGTTAGTATAGCAAGATTTCTGGGCAATGGATAATTAGCAATTCGATCAATGAAACACTGTGTAGATTCTGCCATGGCTGGTGGCTTGGTGGCTTGCTCTCCAGTAATGAGGGCAAAGAAATTGTCCACGGCCACAGCACGGACGGCGGGTTGCGCTAAGCGTTGCTTATATTTTGCCGGGGCTGTCTGCTTAAGAATGTCATTTAAAAGCAACACTGCCTGCTTCTCTGACATGAACTCATCTTTGTCAATTTCATCATCAGAGTCGTTATTATCATAGCTCAGGTCGTTATCATCCCCAGAATCATCAATAAGACTGCCCAGCTTGTCAAGTAACCTGGATAACTTGTATTTTGATATAGATTGACTTTTCATTATTTGCTTATCTTTTGAAATGTCCCGTTCTTATTGATTAAAAACGTTCCATATTAATTGATTTCGTTGCGAGGTTTTGACCTCTATATGAGACGTTTTTCAAAGACTGCATTCATTTCTAAAGCAAACCATAACCTTTATTTCATAAATAAAGGTTTAAAAAACTTTACGTAGATTATCAAATAATGATAATCTAAAATATCCTGTTTACACACGACCATTACATAATGGTTTACAATACAAATATGTTACATCGAAATCAGTTTCTTGAATGCAGTTTTTACACAATATCATACAAACATGTACTCCAAATCTTGTCCTTATTTTAGTATACAACAGCGGAAGCTCTTAGTATTCACCTGAGAATAAACATGCTTTAAACGTCAACAAAAATGTTGGTGAGTTATAGGTTTAACCTATATATATCAAATCGTAACAATAGACCACAAGATTTCATATTTCAATACACATCCCATACATAGAGATAAAAATCATTCATATGGTGAACACCTGGTAACCGACATTAACAAGATGCATATATAAGAATATCCCCATCATTCCGGGACACCCTTCGGATATGATATAAATTTCGAAGTACTAAAGCATCCGGTACTTTGGATGGGGTTTGTTAGGCCCAATAGATCTATCTTTAGGATTCGCATCAATTAGGGTGTCTGTTCCCTAATTCTTAGATTACCAGACTTAATAAAAAGGGGCATATTCGATTTCGATAATTCAACCATAGAATGTAGTTTCACGTACTTGTGTCTATTTTGTAAATCATTTATAAAACCTGCATGTATTCTCATCCCAAAAATATTAGATTTTAAAAGTGGGACTATAACTCACTTTCACAGATTTTTACTTCGTCGGGAAGTAAGACTTGGCCACTGGTTGATTCACGAACCTATAACAATATATACATATATATCAAAGTATGTTCAAAATATATTTTCAGCACTTTTAATATATTTTGATGTTTTAAGTTTATTAAGTCAGCTGTCCTCGTTAGTAACGTACAACTAGTTGTCCACAGTTAGATGTACAGAAATAAATCGATAAATATTATCTTGAATCAATCCACGACCCAGTGTATACGTATCTCAGTATTGATCACAACTCAAACTATATATATTTTGGAATCAACCTCAACCCTGTATAGCTAACTCCAACATTCACATATAGAGTGTCTATGGTTGTTCCGAAATATATATAGATGTGTCGACATGATAGGTCAAAACATTGTATACGTGTCTATGGTATCTCAAGATTACATAATATACAATACAAGTTGATTAAGTTATGGTTGGAATAGATTTGTTACCAATTTTCACGTAGCTAAAATGAGAAAAATTATCCAATCTTGTTTTACCCATAACTTCTTCATTTTAAATCCGTTTTGAGTGAATCAAATTGCTATGGTTTCATATTGAACTCTATTTTATGAATCCAAACAGAAAAAGTATAGGTTTATAGTCGGAAAAATAAGTTACAAGTCGTTTTTGTAAAGGTAGTCATTTCAGTCGAAAGAACGACGTCTAGATGACCATTTTAGAAAACATACTTCCACTTTGAGTTTAACAATAATTTTTGGATATAGTTTCATGTTCATAATAAAAATCATTTTCCCAGAATAACAACTTTTAAATCAAAGTTTATCATAGTTTTTAATTAACTAACCCAAAACAGCCCGCGGTGTTACTACGACGGCGTAAATCCGGTTTTACGGTGTTTTTCGTGTTTCCAGGTTTTAAATCATTAAGATAGCATATCATATAGATATAGAACATGTGTTTAGTTGATTTTAAAAGTCAAGTTAGAAGGATTAACTTTTATTTGCGAACAAGTTTAGAATTAACTAAACTATGTTCTAGTGATTACAAGTTTAAACCTTCGAATAAGATAGCTTTATATGTATGAATTGAATGATGTTATGAACATCATTACTACCTCAAGTTCCTTGGATAAACCTACTGGAAATGAAAAAAATAGATCTAGCTTCAAAGGATCCTTGGATGGCTTGAAAGTTCTTGAAGCAGAATCATGACACGAAAACAATTTCAAGTAAGATTTCCACTCGAAATAAGATTGTTATAGTTATAGAAATTGAATTAAAGTTTGAACATGATTATTACCTTGTATTAGAAATATAACCTACTGTAAGTAACAAAGGTTTCTTGATCTTGGATGATTACTTGGAATGGATTTAGAAAATTTGGAAGTAAACTTGCAATCTTGGAAGTATTCTTGATTTTATGAAATTAGAACTTTTGGAATTTATGAAGAAAACTTAGAACTTGAAGATAGAGCTTGAGAGAGATCAATTAGATGAAGAAAATTGAAGAATGAAAGTGTTTGTAGGTGTTTTTGGTCGTTGGTGTATGGATTAGATATAAAGGATATGTAATTTTGTTTTCATGTAAATAAGTCATGAATGATTACTCATATTTTTGTAATTTTATGAGATATTTCATGCTAGTTGCCAAATGATGGTTCTAACATGTGTTAGGTGACTCACATGGGCAGCTAAGAGCTGATCATTGGAGTGTATATACCAATGGTACATACATCTAAAAGCTGTGTATTGTACGAGTACGAATACGGGTGCATACGAGTAGAATTGTTGATGAAACTGAACGAGGATGTAATTGTAAGCATTTTTGTTAAGTAGAAGTATTTTGATAAGTGTCTTGAAGTCTTTCAAAAGTGTATGAATACATATTAAAACACTACATGTATATACATTTTAACTGAGTCGTTAAGTCATCGTTAGTCGTTACATGTAAATGTTGTTTTGAAACCTTTAGGTTAACGATCTTGTTGAATGTTGTTAACCCATTGTTTATTATAACAAATGAGATGTTAAATTGTTATATTATCATGATATTATGATATATAATATATCTTAGTATGATATATATACAGTTAAATGTCGTTACAACGATAATCGTTACATATATGTCTCGTTTCGAAATCATTAAGTTAGTAGTCTTATTTTTACATATGTATTTCATTGTTAATACACTTAATAATATATTTACTTATCATTTAACATAATTAACCAAGTGTATCAATATCTTAATATGATTCATATGTACCTAGTAAGACGTTGTTATAACGATAATCGTTATATATATCGTTTTCGAGTTTCTTAAATTAATAGTCTCATTTTTATGTATATAACTCATTGTTAAAATACCTAATGAGATACATAAATATAATAAAATCATGTTAACTATATATATAACCATATATATGTCATCGTATAGTTTTTACAAGTTTTAACGTTCGTGAATCACCGGTCAACTTGGGTGGTCAATTGTCAATATGAAACCTATTTCAATTAATCAAGTCTTAACAAGTTTGATTGCTTAACATGTTGGAAACACTTAATCATGTAAATAACAATTTCATTTAATATATATATATATAAACATGGAAAAGTTCGGGTCACTACATCTTTGCCATCCGCTATCCGCCGAAAAGGTATAAATGATGGACATCGTCGTGGTTGCATCAATGATCGTCGCTCTGGATTAGTAACAAAATTTGGAAGTCTTTCTGCACTTTTGGCTGTCGTTTTTTCAATTACTGGCCTTTTCTCCGAATTAGTTGCCAAATGTTTAAGCCTTTCTACAGTTTCAGCAACTGTTTCTTCAATCGTACCATCTAGTGGCGGAACGGGTACATCTTCAACAGTTATCATGTCGTCAGTTGACGGATTGTTGACTGCTTCAAGTACAAATGGAGCTTCAGTTGTTTTTGTTCCTTTTCCGTTTAGTGTGTTCTTTGTATTAGTGGATGGCGCCATTGTTAACACCTATTTCCTTATGAGGTAAGGCTTAGTGTGTCAACAAGATACTAGAAATAATCTAGCTTTAGGAGGGCGGAGTGTTGCCGATTGATTTTTTACCATCGGGAAATAATCCATGCAGACCCGGTTCACAAGTGTAGAAACTTGTGGGGTGGCTTAATCAATCTGTCGTCCGTAGAGCGTAAAAGTGCTAGCCGGATGAATTCTAGTGAGAGAAAGTAGAGAGAGAAAGAGAAGTGAAGTCTCAGCTCTCAAAGTTGTCAGAATATCTGAACTGTGTAAAATGACGACCCAAGGGGTCTATTTATAGTCTCAGATCCACCAGATTGCCCGGGGACACGTGTCAGATGATGATACGTTCTGTTACTTGTGATCCGAAATTTACGCTGAAGGTGGTGTTCTCCGGCCAGGGCTTACGCGCTAGGCTGCCTTCAGGGCTTACGCATGACGGGGCAGCCTGTACAGCGGAGAACGCTGGACGGATAACTCCACAAAACTGTTGTTTCCAGCCTTCCTGATGCTACTTTTATGCAACCATTATACCTTTTATGTGTGTATAAGATAGGATACACCATTACATATCATATAGATATAGAACATGTGTTTAGTTGATTTTAAAAGTCAAGTTAGAAGGATTAACTTTTGTTTGCAAACAAGTTTAGAATTAACTAAACTATGTTCTAGTGATTTCAAGTTTAAATTCGAAGGTAGTTTTATATGTATGAATCGAATGATGTTATGAACATCATTACTACCTTAATTTTAGTAGGTAAACCTACTGGAAATGAGAAAAATAGATCTAGCTTCAAAGGATCCTTGGATGGCTTGAAAGTTTTTGAAGCAGAATCATGACACGAAAATAAGTTCAAGTAAGATTTCCACTCGAAATAAGATTATTATAGTTATAGAAATTGAATCAAAGTTTGAATATGAGTACTACCTTGTATTAGAAAGATATCTTACTGTAAATAAGAAAGATTTCTTGAGGTTGGATGATCACTTTACAAGATTGGAAGTAAGCTAGCAAACTTGGAAGTATTCTTGATTTTATGAAACTAGAACTTATAGAATTTATGAAGAACACTTAGAACTTGAAGATAGAACTTGAGATAGATCAATTAGATGAAGAAAATTGAAGAATGAAAGTGTTTGTAGGTGTTTTTGGTCGTTGGTATACGAATTAGATATAAAGGATGTGTAATTTTGTTTACTTGTAAATAAGTCATGAATGATTACTAATATTTTTGTAATTTTATGAGATATTTCATGCTAATTTCCAAATGATGGTTCCCACATGTGTTAGGTGACTCACATGGGCTTCTAAAAGCTGATCATTGGAGTGTATATACCAATAGTACATACATCTAAAAGCTGTGTATTGTACGAGTACGAATACGGGTGCATACGAGTAGAATTGTTGATGAAACTGAACGAGGATGTAATTGTACGCATTTTTGTTAAGTAGAAGTATTTTGATAAGTGTCTTGAAGTCTTTCAAAAGTGTATGAATACATATTAAAACACTACATGTATATACATTTTAACTGAGTCGTTAAGTCATCGTTATTCGTTACATGTAAATGTTGTTTTTAAGCCTTTAGGTTAACGATCCTGTTAAGTGTTGTTAACCTATTGTTTATTATATCAAATGAGATGTTAAATTATTACATTATCATGATATTATGATTTACTAATATATCTTAATATGATATATATATAATTAAATGTCGTTACAACGATAATCGTTACATATATGCCTCGTTTCGAAATCCTTAAGTTAGTACTCTTGTTTTTACATATGTAGTTCATTGTTAATATACTTAATGATATGTTTACTTATCATAATACCATGTTAACTATATATATATATATATATATATATATATATATATATATATATATATATATATATATATATATATATATATATATATGTATATATATATTTATATATATCCATATATATGACATCATATAGTTTTTACAAGTTTTAACGTTCGTGAATCACCGGTCAACTTGGGTGGTCAATTGTCTAGATGAAACCTATTTTAATTAATCAAGTCTTAACAAGTTTGATTGCTTAACATGTTGGAAACACTTAATCATGTAAATAACAATTTAATAATATATATAAACATGGAAAAGTTCGGGTCACTACATCTTTCTCAACCCCTCCCTTCAGATATGGCGAAAGAGATTTGTGCCACTGACGATGCTCGAGAAGCGCTCTCAATCTTTGTTGAATTTGGATGATTTTCTCGGTAGTTTCTTATATTATCTCCGGACCCGTAATCTGTCTATCCCCCACTTCACTCCAACAAATCGGAGACCTACACTTTCTACCATAAAGTGCTTCAAATGGCGCCATCTCAATGCTTGAATGGTAGCTGTTGTTGTAGGAAAATTCTGCTAACGGTAGATGTCGATCCCAACTATTTCCGAAATCAATAACACAAGCTCGTAGCATGTCTTCAAGCGTTTGTATCATCCTTTCGCTCTGCCCATCAGTTTGTGGATGATAGGCAGTACTTATGTCTAGACGAGTTCCCAATGCTTGCTGTAATGTCTGCCAGAATCTTGAAATAAATCTGCCATCCCTATCAGAGATAATAGAGATTGGTATTCCATGTCTGGAGATGACTTCCTTCAAATACAGTCATGCTAACTTCTCCATCTTGTCATCTTCTCTTATTGGCAGGAAGTGTGCTGACTTGGTGAGACGATCAACTATTACCCAAATAGTATCATAACCACTTGCAGTCCTTGGCAATTTAGTAATGAAATCCATGGTAATGTTTTCCCATTTCCATTCCGGGATTTCAGGTTGTTGTAGTAGACCTGATGGTTTCTGATGTTCAGCTTTGACCTTAGAACACGTCAAACATTCTCCTACATATTTAGCAATATCGGCTTTCATACCTGGCCACCAAAAATGTTTCTTAAGATCCTTGTACATCTTCCCCGTTCCAGGATGTATTGAGTATCTGGTTTTATGAGCTTCTCTAAGTACCATTTCTCTCATATCTCCAAATTTTGGTACCCAAATTCTTTCAGCCCTATACCGGGTTCCGTCTTCCCGAATATTAAGATGCTTCTCCGATCCTTTGGGTATTTCATCCTTTAAATTTCCCTCTTTTAAAACTCCTTGTTGCGCCTCCTTTATTTGAGTAGTAAGGTTAGTGTGAATCATTATATTCATAGCTTTTACTCGAATGGGTTCTCTGTCCTTTCTTCTCAAGGCGTCGGCTACCACATTTGCCTTCCCCGGGTGATAACGAATCTCAAAGTCGTAATCATTCAACAATTCAATCCATCTACGCTGCCTCATGTTCAGTTATTTCTGATTAAATATGTGTTGAAGACTTTGGTGGTCGGTATATATAATACTTTTGACCCCATATAAGTAGTGCCTCCAAGTCTTTAAAGCAAAAACAACCGCGCCTAATTCCAAATCATGCGTCGTATAATTTTGCTCATGAATCTTCAATTGTCTAGATGCATAAGCAATCACCTTCGTCCGTTGCATTAATACACAACCGAGACCTTGCTTTGATGCGTCACAATAAATCACAAAATCATCATTCCCTTCAGGTAATGACAATATAGGTGCCGTAGTTAGCTTTTTCTTCAATAATTGAAACGCCTTCTCTTGTTCATCCTTCCATTCAAATTTCTTCCCTTTATGCGTTAATGCAGTCAAGGGTTTTGCTATTTTGGAGAAATCTTGGATGAATCTTCTGTAGTAACCAGCCAATCCTAAAAATTGACGTATATGCTTCGGAGTTTTTGGGGTTTCCCATTTTTCAACGGTTTTGATCTTTGCTGGGTCCACCTGGATACCTTCTTTGTTCACTATGTGACCGAGGAATTAAACTTCTTCCAACCAAAATGCACACTTTGAAAACTTAGCATACAGTATTTCTTTCCTCAATACTTCTAGCACTTTTCTCAAATGTTCTTCGTGCTCTTGATCATTATTTGAGTAAATAAGTATGTCATCGATGAAAACAATGACAAACTTGTCAAGATATGGCCCACACACTCGGTTCATAAGGTCCATGAACACAGCTGGTGTGTTAGTCAATCCAAACGGCATAACCATAAACTCGTAATGACCATAACGTGTCCTAAAAGCAGTTTTTGGAATATCATCCTCCTTTACTCGCATTTGATGATATCCAGAACATAAATCGATCTTCGAATAAACCGACGAGCCTTGTAGTTGATCAAATAAGTAGTCAATTCTCGGCAGTGGATAACGGTTTTTGATGGTAAGTTTGTTCAACTCTCTGTAGTCAATATAAAACCTAAATGTACCATCCTTCTTCTTGACAAACAAAACAGGAGCTCCCCATGGTGATGTGCTTGGTCAAATGAAACCACGTTCTAATAGTTCTTGCAGTTGGCTTTGCAGTTCTTTCATCTCGCTGGGTGCGAGTCTATAAGGAGCACGAGCTATTGGTGCAACTCCTGGTACAAGATCTATTTGAAATTCAACAGATCGATGTGGAGGTAGTCCCGGTAATTCTTTCAGAAACACATCGGGAAATTCTTTTGCGACGGGAACATCATTGATGCTCTTTTCTTCAGTTTGTAATTTTGTCGACGTGTGCTAGAACAGCATAGCAACCTTTTCTTATTAGTTTTTGTGCCTTCAAGTTACTAATAAGATGTAGCTTCATGTTGCCCTTTTCTCCGTACACCATTAAGGGTTCTCCTTCTTCTCGTACAATGCGAATTGCATTTTTATAACATACGATCTCTGCTTTCACCTTCTTCAACCAGTCCATGCCAACTATTACATCAAAACTCCCTAACTCTACTGGTATCAAATCAATCTTAAATATTTCGCTACCCAGTTTAATTTCTCGATTCCAGCATATATTATCTGCTGAAATTAATTTACCGTTTACTAATTCGAGTAAAAATTTACTATCCAACGGCGTCAATGGACAACTTAATCTAGCACAAAAATCTCTACTCATATAGCTGAAAGGACCCGTCCTAATCCATCCGGAAGAAGTCCATATCGATTATAAACGATTCCCAACAGTTGATTACATTGCGAGGTACTTGACCTCTATATGATACATTTTACAAACATTGCATTCGTTTTGAAAAGACAATCTTTCATTTACATCTGAAGTTGACAAACATGCATACCATTTCATAATATATCCAACTATAATTGACTTAATAATGATCTTGATAAACACAACGACTCGAATGCAACGTCTTTTGAAATATGTCATGAATGACTCCAAGTAATATCTTTAAAATGATCAAATGCACAGCGGAAGATTTCTTTCGTACCTGAGAATAAACATGCTTTCAAGTGTCAACCAAAAGGTTGGTGAGTTCATTAATTTAGCATAAATAATCATTTCATAATTTTAATAGACCACAAGATTTCATATTTCCATTTCCCTTAAACATACGTCCCATGCATAGAGATAAAAATGATCATTCATATGGACTGAACACCTGGTAACCGACATTCACAATATGTATATAACAATATCCCCATCATTCCGGGATCCTCCTTCGGACATGATATAAATTTCGAAGTACTAAAGTATCCGGTACTTTGGATGGGGCTTGTTGGGCCCGATAGATCTATCTTTAGAGTTCGCGTCAATTAGGGTGTTTGTTCCCTAATTCTTAGATTACCAGACTTAATAAAAAGGGGCATATTCGATTTCGATAATTCAACCATATAATGTAGTTTCAATTACTTGTGTCTATTTCGTAAAACAGTTATAAAAACAGCGCATGTATTCTCAGTCCCAAAATATATATTGCGAAAGCATTTAAAAAGGGATTAATGAAACTCACGCATATAAATATTGTAAAACAGTTTATAAATCATTTGCATGTATTCTCAGCCCCAATAATATAAAGAGTAAAAAGGCAAATGAAACTCACCATACTGTATTTTGTAGTAAAAATACATATGACGTCATTGAACAATTATAGGGTTGGCCCCGGATTCACGAAACTATATTATACATATATTTATTAAAATGCATGGTTGTAATCGAACAATATATAAATTTTATTAGTTATATACTTTTTATATTAATAATATATATATACGTTTCATATATTTATTTTGTTATATAAAATATTATTTTTCGTTATGTTATATGTATTAAATATATTTTTATATATGTATATATCATTTGTTTATTAAAAATAGTAATTTTAATAATACTATGATAAAAATGATACTAATCATAATACTTAATATTACTAAAATAAGGTATTATTGTTAATAATTATATAAAATAATATTAATAATGATATTTATGACAGTAAAATATAAATTTTTCGGTTAATGATACTTGTAATAATGTTTTTAGTAATTGCATTTTTGTAACACTCATTATAATAAAATATTCATACTTATATTGATAATAATAATAATAATGATTATGATACTTTTGATGATACTTGTATTACTAATAATAATTTATAATGCTAGTAATAATGCTAATAATAATATTATTATTCATAGAATGGTACAAGTATTAATTTTTAATGATAAAAATACTAATGTTAATAATATTTATAAGGCTAATAATAGTGCTGCTAATAATATATACTAGTAATAATGATAATAATAATAATAATTATATTAAGGATAATCATAATATTAATGTTATTAATAGTATTACTTATCATAACAATAACATTAACATTAATAATAACAATAACACAATAAAACAAGATTATAATAATAATAATAATAATAATAATAATAATAATAATAATAATAATAATAATAATAATAATAATAATAATAATAATAATAATAATAATAATAATAATAATAATAATAATAAAAATAAAAATGAAAAACTACCTTAGAAAGGATCTAAAAAAAATATATCCTGCCCCAGCCTAGATTCGATCCTGAGTCCTCTCGTTACCACATCAACACCCATGACCACTCGAGCATCTTTATTTTTCTGATTTAAATCCCTGGCCATTTTCATTTAACTATGCAATCTGTTTCTTACATCTTCTCCTTCATCCTCATAATTAAAATCGAACATGGACCAAATTATATCGACACTTTACAGCTTTTAGCTAGTATGTGGTTTCGAATTAGAGGTACTCAGTATAATTCATTGATTTATAAAACAAAACAAAAAAAAATATATATATACAGCAGTTGCTGTTGCTGCGTAAAAATAAAAATAAATAATGACTTAAATCATGATTTTGAAATTTAGAGGTTTTGAGACTTTGATATCTTCATGAAATATCTTCCAATTGATCTTTAGAATAGGTTAGCATTATCAATTGAACTTGAAACCTTTTAAAATTTTCGAATTTGATTAATTAAAATTCGGTTGACTTTTTCTTCATATACTTTGACTTCGAAAATTCGATTTCGATATTAAAGATTGGATCTTGAAAACTTGCAGATAGTTCGGTTAAGGGTTTCCTAACAAGACTGCATTGTTAGATTTTTAATTTCGATTCATAATCAAGATTTTGACAAAAAGTTGCAAGAACAGAAAAACAAGCTGCATAACATTTCTGTTTTTATTTTAAATCAGCAATTTGATTTTTGTTGTGTTTGGTAATCGATCATAATAGTGAAAAGGAATTGAACTGAGTGAATTACAACAAAAATGGGTCGAGAGAAGTTCACTCACGAAGATAAAACAAAGAGAAGAGAAAAAAATAATAAACAGATAATGAATTAATTGATTTGTACTGACTTTGATGTCTACCTAATTTGTTTTTGTATACTTGATTAACTCGACTGGTAACCAGGATTTAGGCAGAAAACAAAATTTGTAAAGTTGATTATGATAGGAAACCTAATCCATGATAATGTGTCTGTATATATATATATATATATATATATATATATATATATATATATATATATATATATATATATATATATATTTATATATATATATTAGATATTGTATTTATATATATGTATATGCTGTATCCGTAATATTTAGATATCTGATATATGTATCTGTATCGAATTGTATCTGTATCAAATTATATCTGTATTTACATTTTATAAGGAATAATCACAACATCATTAATAACAAAAACATTAATATTTAATATTAATAATAATAACAAAATTAGTAATAATAATTATAATAATAGAGATAATAATAATAATAGCATAATTAATAATGATCATTATGTTAATGATAATAAATAATAATAATTATTATTATTAAAAATGATAATATCATTAATGATAATAATAATAATTATTATAATATTAATAGTTTATAATTATAATAATATCAGAGTAATAATATAAAGATAGAGACTTACGTGTGAATGACAAAAATATTAATACTTTAATTAGACTCCATCCAAAGTAATATATACGGAGTGTTAAAATTCATTCTAAGGTATTTAAATATATTTTAGAAACCCCACAGTTTATATGCTTAATTACAGATCGACGCTATTTTTTTTTTACTTTCTCATAATTTCGTATTTTAATTTGTTCAATATTAATCGAAATGACATTCGAGTATTACATTCATTTAATATTTATTTTTAATATATATTACATATATCTTTATCTATATATACATGTATTTATTTTAATATTAATATCATATTTTAGTTTTATTTTACATACTTCATTATAGTATATTATGTTATAAATTATACTTCAATATGTACATATCTATATATATCTATGTTAAAATATATATGTATCTAGTTACAAATAGTTATTCGTGAATCATCGGACACAGACAAAGGGTAATTGAATACATGAATATAATTTCAAACTTTTCAAGACTCAACATTACAGACTTTGCTTATCGTGTCGGAAACATATAAAGATTAAAGTTTAAATTTGGTCGGAAATTCCCGGGTCATCACAGTACCTACCCGTTAAAGAAATTTCGTCTCGAAATTTGAGTGAGGTGGTCATGGCTAACAATAAAAATGTTTTCATGACCGATATGAGTTGATAATTAGAGGATTATCATCATTGAATAATAATGATAAAATAACTCGATTATTCTAAGGATACGAATGAAGCTATCGTAAAAAAAATGAATTGAAGGAAAATAAGATTTTCCTTAGCTTTTGACGTAAATAGGGTTGAATTTAGAAAATAAGGTGCGTCTTAACTTTTGACGTAGTCATGGTTGAATTCCAGAATTCAAGAGACTTAAAAAAAAAATCTTGGAAATCTATAAGATCTGATTCTTCGGAATTTATGGAAATTAAGATCTCTTTAATTAAATACGGTGATCTGCCTCAATTACTCTGTCTGATATTTTCATTATAAATTTAACTCTTCCGTTCCATTATTCTCACCATTCCTATACTTTTCTTTTTATTTCATACATCCAAAAGATTCTGAAAATGCTTAATCCAGTTCTGATCCTTGTCCTCATCCTTACTATCGCAACAATCATTCTCCTTTTCCAACTTCCACCGGAAGAATCTGTTTACTTCTACTCCACCGTTGGGGTTATAGTGCTTTTAATTCTCCCGTGTCTTTATGTTGCGATAAACATTGATATACACGGTTCGTAATTTATGTGTTGTTATTGGGTTTTATATCTTCCCTTATATTTCGATGTCCCTGCTTCTGTTTCCTATAATCATTGTCATCCACAGTTAATGTTCTCTCCTATTTGCTGCGATTTATACCCCCATTTTCTATTTTGGAGCTTCATGCTTTTGTTTTCTTTTCCCAACTTTAAGTCAAGCGAATAATGGTCCAAAATTCGTAGATATAAATTTCGGAATGAACATAGTTAAGGTTCTAAGAAAGAAATGGTAATAGTACAATCTGACTTGTCAAATTACCAGAATTTAAGGGAAAGATAGAACTATCAAGAAAATATGTTCTCGATACGTTTGGGGTTAAAATAGGATGTAAGAGTCGTGTAACATGGCACATGATGACGTTATAGTCTGTGAATCATCACGTTCCATTAGAACTCAGCATGACTTACTGTAATATAATCACGTTGATCAAGTGTCATTATATTATACTAACTCATGCATCAATTCCCAACATTACTTCAATAATGTTAACACCTATTTCCTTATAAGGTAAGGCTTAGTATGTCAACAAGAGACCAGAAGTGATCTAGCTTTTAGGAGGGCGGAGTGTTGCCGATTGATTTTTACCCTCGGGAATTAATCCCTGCAGACCCGGTACACAAGTGTAAGGACTTGTGGGGTGGCTTAATCAATCTGTCGTCCGCAGAGCGTATAAGTGCTAGCCGGATAACTTCTAGTGAGAGAAAGTAGAGAGAGAAAGAGAGAAGTGAAGTCTCAGCTCTCAAAGTTGTCAGAATGTCTGAACTGTGTAAAATGACGACCCAAGGAGTCTATTAATAGTGTTAGATCCACCAGATTGCTCAGGGACACGTGTCAGATGATGATACGTTCTGTTACTCGCGGTCCGAAATTTATGCTGAAAGTGCCGTTCTCCGGCGAGGGCTTACACGCTAGGCGGCCTTCAGGGCTTACGCATGACGGAGCAGCCTGTACAGCGGAGAACGCTGGACGGATAATTCCACAAAACTGTTGTTTCCAGCCTTCCTGATGCTATTTTTATGCAACCATTATGCCTTTTATGTGTGTATATGATAGGATACACCATTAAGTCCCCCCAGTTTAAGGACTTAAGCATTTGAAAAATGATTAAGTTGTTAAACTTTTGATAACGCATGCCAACCAAAATCTTCACATTTCACCTTTTCCTTTCACATTGGGAATCACACCACAGGCATTAAATGATAGGCGAATTTTACTGACAACATGATGATTGCTAAAATATCGCACGCACCTCTTAGCTGTAAAAGGACTCTTCGATGTACTCACCTTTTTATCTTGTCCTTACACGTGTGTGGCTGAAAACAAAACCTTCAATTCACCATTAACTACAGCTGTTATATCTTCTTACTTTTAACCATCATAAACCCTAGCCGATAATTCGCGTTTACAACTTCCTTCTACAGTATTCATCTTCTTCCATTAATACCTTCTTTATTTTCTGTTTCATTAGAACATTAATGGCAGCCATAAAGGATGTTGCAGCTATTCCTAGCAGAGTAAATGAGAGATATTTAAGCGAGCTACTGCAACATTTCCCTAGATTAGCTGGTGTTGAACCAGTGATTCCTGCAATTAGTGCCAGAGCCTGTTCACCGCCCCCTGGCAAAGTTGCTATTTATGGCCATTCAATCTTCAGATTTTGCTTACGTTTACCATTTACACCCTTCTTCTTAGAAGTTTGCAAATTTTTCGGTGTTGCTGTTGGTTAATTCGAACCAGCATCAATTCGAAAGATCTTGATTTTTGAAATGTATTGTCACGCAAGGAAAATTGAGCCATCAATTCGAATATTTTGTCATCTGGTACGCATAGCAAGCCATGAAAATGGTTGGTTTGTAGTGACCCGAACTTTTCCATGTTTATATATATTAATTGAGATTGATATTTACATGATTAAATGTTTCCAACATGTTAAGCAATCAAACTTGTTAAGACTTGATTAATTGAAATATGTTTCATATAGACAATTGACCACCCAAGTTGACCGGCGATTCACGAACGTTAAAACTTGTAAAAACGACATGATGATATATATATGGATATACATATGGTTAACATGAGATTATGATAAGTAAGTATCTCCATAAGTATATTAACAATGAGTTATATACATATAAACAAGACTACTAACTTAAGGATTTCGAAACGAGACATATATGTAACGATTATCGTTGTAACGACATTTAAATGTATATATATCATATTAAGATATATTAATATATCATAATATCATGATAATATAATAATTTAACATCTCATTAGATATAATAAACAATGGGTTAACAACATTAATTGAGATCGTTAACTTAAAGGTTTCAAAACAACACTTACATGTAACGACTAACGATGACTTAACGACTCAGTTAAAATGTATATACATGTAGTGTATTTAGATGTATTAAAATACTTTTGGAAGACTTCAAGACATATATCAAAACACTCATACTTAACGAAAATGGTTACATTTACTTTTCCATTCTTTTCTTTCATCAAGAATTCTAGTCGTATTCTTATCCGTATTATACACAGCTTCAAAACGTACTTACTATGAGTATATACCAATAGGAACTAGCATGGGATTCCACTCTTGATTATGTCATGTATGACTAATCAATTTTAACTTCTACCATGAGCTAGTCAACTAACTAGAACTCCTTTTAACCCCACTCACCACTCACCAATTACCACTCATCATTCACTCCATTTCACTTCCAATTCTCTTTCTAATTCTCTCTCAACACACACACACTATTATGAACGTATTTTTCCAGTAGTTAATCATCATCTTCATCAAAAATCACTTCAAGAATCAAGCTATAATCATCATAGGAAGAACACTTCAAGAACACTTCAAAAATCCCTTCAAGTTTACTAATTTACTTTCAAGCTTTCTAATCCATTCCAAGTAATCATCTAAGATCAAGAAACCTTTGTTATATACAGTAGGTTATCTTTCTTATTCAAGGTAATATTCATATTCAAACTTTGATTCAATTTCTATAACTATAAACTATCTTAATTCGAGTAAAAATCTTACTTGAACTTGTTTTTGTGTCATGATCCTACTTCAAGAACTTTCAAGCCATCCAAGATCCTTTGAAGCTAGATCATTTCTTGTCACTTCCAGTAGGTTTACCTACTAAACTTGAGGTAGTAATGATGTTCATAACATCATTCAATTCATATATATAAAACTATCTTATTTGAAGGTTTAAACTCGTAATCACTAGAACATAGTTTAGTTAATTCTAAACTTGTTCGCAAACAAAAGTTAATCCTTCTAACTTGACTTTTAAAATTAACTACACACATGTTCTATATCTATATGATATGCTAACTTAATGATTTAAAACCTGGAAACACGAAAAACACCGTAAAACCGGATTTACGCCGTCGTAGTAACACCGCGGGCTGTTTTGGGTTAGTTAATTAAAAACTATGATAAACTTTGAGTTAAAAGTTGTTATTCTGAGAAAATGATTTTTATTATGAACATGAAACTATATCCAAAAATTATGGTTAAATTCAAAGTGGAAGTATGTTTTCTAAAATGGTCATCTAGACGTCGTTCTTTCGACTGAAATGACTACCCTTACAAAAACGACTTGTAACTTATTTTTCCGACTATAAACCTATACTTTTCTGTTTAGATTCATAAAATAGAGTTCAATATGAAACCATAGCAATTAGATTCACTCAAAACGGATTTAAAATGAAGAAGTTATGGGTAAAACAAGATTGGATAATTTTTCTCATTTTAGCTACGTGAAAATTGGTAACAAATCTATTCCAACCATAACTTAATCAACTTGTATTGTATATTATGTAATCTTGAGATACCATAGACACGTATACAATGTTTCGACCTATCATGTCGACACATCTATATATATTTCGGAACAACCATAGACACTCTATATGTGAATGTTGGAGTTAGCTATACAGGGTTGAGGTTGATTCCAAAATATATATAGTTTGAGTTGTGATCAATACTGAGATACGTATACACTGGGTTGTGGATTGATTCAAGATAATATTTATAAATTTATTTCTGTACATCTAACTGTGGACAACTAGTTGTAGGTTACTAACGAGGACAGCTGACTTAATAAACTTAAAACATCAAAATATATTAAAAGTGTTGTAAATATATTTTGAACATACTTTGATATATATGTATATATTGTTATAGGTTCGTGAATCAACCAGTGGCCAAGTCTTACTTCCCGATGAAGTAAAAATCTGTGAAAGTGAGTTATAGTCCCACTTTTAAAATCTAATATTTTTGGGATGAGAATACATGCAGGTTTTATGAATGATTTACAAAATAGACACAAGTACGTGAAACTACATTCTATGGTTGAATTATCGAAATCGAATATGCCCTTTTTTATTAAGTCTGGTAATCTAAGAATTAGGGAACAGACACCCTAATTGACGCGAATCCTAAAGATAGATCTATTGGGCCTAACAAACCCCATCCAAAGTACCGGATGCTTTAGTACTTCGAAATTTATATCATATCCGAAGGGTGTCCCGGAATGATGGGGATATTCTTATATTTATGCATCTTGTTAATGTCGGTTATCAGGTGTTCACCATATGAATGATTTTTATCTCTATGTATGGGATGTGTATTGAAATATGAAATCTTGTGGTCTATTGTTACGATTTGATATATATAGGTTAAACCTATAACTCACCAAAATTTTTGTTGACGTTTAAAGCATGTTTATTCTCAGGTGAATACTAAGAGCTTCCGCTGTTGCATACTAAAATAAGGACAAGATTTGGTGTCCATGTTTGTATGATATTGTGTAAAAACTGCATTCAAGAAACTGATTTCGATGTAACACATTTGTATTGTAAACCATTATGTAATGGTCGTGTGTAAACAGGATATTTTAGATTATCATTATTTGATAATCTACGTAAAGCTTTTTAAACCTTTATTTATGAAATAAAGGTTATGGTTTGTTTTAAAAATGAATGCAGTCTTTGAAAAACGTCTCATATAAAGGTCAAAACCTCGCAACGAAATCAATTAATATGGAACGTTTTTAATCAATAAGAACGGGACATTTCAGTTGGTATCCGAGCGTTGGTCTTAGAGAACCAGAATTTTGCATTAGTGTGTCTTATCGAGTTTGTTAGGATGCATTAGTGAGTCTGGACTTCGACTGTGTTATTTGAAAAATGATTGCTTAACAAATTTTGTTGGAAACTATATATTTTTAACATGTGAATATTATGTGATATATTAATCTCTAAATGCGTTTGATATTATGTGATAGATGTCTACCTCTAGAACAAGTCCCATTGACTCACCTAATAATAATGAAGAGTCAAATTTAAATTGGAATGATTCGTGGACTGATTCACAAGTTCCCGAAGAGGAACCGGAAGAAGAGTCGGAACCGGAAGAAGAATCGAAACCGGAAGAAGAATCGGAACCGGATGAAGAAATAGAACCGGTGGGGGAAATAATAAAACGGTTAAGTAAAAGAAAATCCTCAACCAACCGACCAAGGTTAATTATGGTCAATGGTGTTTCCGCCAAGGAAGCAAAATATTGGGAGGATTACCAATTCTCCGATGAATCGGATTCCGACGAGAATTCCGATGATGTTATAGAAATTACCCCAACTGAATTTAAAAAGGCAAAAGAAAATAATAAGGGAAAGGGCATAAAAATAGAGAAATCTAATTCCAACCCCGATGAACTTTATATGTATCGTCAACCCCCGAAGTCCTTAAGTTGTAACAATGACCCGGGAACCTCTAAACCACCAGGTATTTCTAAACCAATGTGGATAACGACGGCTCGTATTAGGGGAACATCATATATCCCTAGAAACTTGGCAAAACGAACCAAAACCGAAGAAGAAGAAACAAGCGAGTCGGAATAAGATAGTTGTATTCGTGTGGTGTAATATAAGTAATATAGTGTGCTTATGCTTTATGATATATGTAAAAATTGCTTGTATTAATAAGTATTTTTTTTTATGAATCTAACTCTTGTCTATTTTACAGTATAAAACCACAAAATGGATAGACAACCCAATATTTTAAGAGACCTACCCGGAGACATGATTGATGAAATCTTGTCTAGAGTTGGTCAGAATTCTTCGGCACAACTATTTAAGGCGAGATCAGTTTGTAAGACATTCGAAGAACGTTCCAAGAATGCCTTGGTTTATAAAAGGCTTTCGTTATAAAGATGGGGGATATCACATTGGGAAATCCATAAGTTACGATGTGTTTACTTTGACGCATATATTGCGGGGAACCCAAATGCTATTTTACGCAATGGGTTAAGAAATTATTTTGACTCAATATATCAAAATATTGGACTTCGTGATTTAGAAAAAGCGGCTAACATGCAACATAAAGAAGCATGTTATGCTTACGGATTAGTAATGTTCGCTTCTCACCAAAGTGAGAACAAGAACATCGGGCTACAACTATTAAACAAAACGTTCCCACAAGTGACGGAGTCGGTAATTGGGGTAAGAAATGAGGTTTTTAGATTGTTACGGGACTGTTGGACATTACGTAACCCTCGTCCCTTTGACGACGTTACAACACGCTGTCTTATCAACGGCCATAACGGTTATGTTCCACAAGACCAAGGATGGGAAGTAATCCTAGTAAAACCAGAATGCATGACTTGTTTCTGGACGTATAAATTACGTGTCTTTAGTGCCTTTGCTGAACGACTTGTGTACTAGCTAGAATTATCTTCACAACCATCTTGTATCAAATTTATTGTGTGCTATATTTCATGCTATATGTAAAATAAGCGGTATTGTAAGTTTGTAAAATATTGTATAAAAGTTTGAACGCGAAATATTATTACAATCAGTTTTTCATATAGAATTGTAGTAGTTGAATTGTATATTAGCTACTAAGTATGAACTTAACAGGTAGGTACTACCCGAATTTAAACTTATAAAACGCTAATATGAAGAAAAAGCTTTTATAAATGAGTTCATATTATGCTACGAAATACTATTAACTACTCTTAATATTCTGTATGATTAACTTGTTCCATTTGACTATTTTGAAGGAAATGGCACCGACTACTCGACACACCGTGAATATGAATGAAGAGGAATTTCGTACTTTTCTAGCTTCAAACATAGCCGCAGTACAGGCTGCGCTACATACCAACAATAACCTTGGATCTAGCAGTACAGGAAAAATCGTGTAGGGTGCACCTACAAAGAATTCACTGCCTGCAAACCTTTGGAATTTGATGGAACCGAAGGACCGATCGGATTGAAACGGTGGACCGAGAAGGTCGAATCGGTGTTTGCCATAAGTAAGTGTACTGAAAAGGACAAAGTGAAGTACGCTACACATACCTTCACAGGTTCTACGTTAACATGGTGGAATACCTATCTAGAGCAAGTGGGACAAGATGATGCGTACGCACTACCGTGGTCAGCATTCAAGCACTTGATGAACGAGAAGTACCATCCCAGAACCGAGGTCAATAAGCTCAAGACAGAACTTAGAGGGTTACGAACCCAAGGATTTGATATTACCACGTACGAAAGACGATTCACAGAATTGTGCCTATTGTGTCCGGGAGCATTCGAAGATGAGGAAGAGAAGATCGACGCGTTTGTGAAAGGATTACCGGAAAGAATCCAAGAAGATATAAGTTCACACGAGCCCGCCTCCATACAACAGGCATGTAGAATGGCTCACAAACTAGTGAACCAGATTGAAGAAAGAATTAAAGAACAGACTGCTGAAGAGGCCAATGTGAAGCAAGTCAAAAGAAAGTGGGAGGAAAACGGTGATAAGAATCACCAATACAACAACAACAGCAATTACAACAATAATCGCAACAATTATCCCAACAATCACAACATCAATCGCAACTACAACAAACGGGCCAACAACAACAACAACAACAACAACAACACCAACTACAACAATCATCCCAACAACAATAATAACCGCAACAACAACAACAACAATCAGAAGCAGCTATGCCAAAAGTGTGAAAAGTATCACTCGGGGTTCTGCACCAAATTTTGCAACAAGTGTAAAAGAAATGGTCATAGCGCGGCGAAGTGTGAGGTCTATGACCAGGGGTTAATAGAACGAAAGAAACAAATGGTGTCGGAACGAGTAATGGTGGAGCAAGTAGTGTCGGAGCAAGTTATGCCAATGTAGTTTGTTATAAATGTGGAAAACCGAGCCACATTATTATAAATTGCCCGAACCAGGAGAACACGAATGGACAAGGCCGCGGAAGAGTTTTCAATATTAATGCGGCAGAGGCACAGGATGACCCGGAGCTTGTTACGGGTACGTTTCTTATTGACAATAAATCTGCTTACGTTTTATTTGATTCGGGTGCAGATAGAAGCTATATCAGTAGAGATTTTTGTGCTAAATTAAGTTGTCCATTGACGCCTTTGGATAGTAAATTTTTACTCGAATTAGCAAATGGTAAATTAATTTCAGCAGATAATATATGTCGGAATCGAGAAATTAAACTGGTTAGCGAAACATTTAAGATTGATTTGATACCAGTAGAGTTAGGGAGTTTTGATGTGATAATCGGTATGGACTGGTTGAAAGAAGTGAAAGCAGAGATCGTTTGCTACAAAAATACAATTCGCATTATACGAGAAAAAGGAAAACACTTAATGGTGTACGGAGAAAAGGGCAACACGAAGCTACATCTTATTAGTAATTTGAAGGCACAAAAACTAATAAGAAAAGGTTGCTATGCTGTTCTAGCACACGTTGAGAAAGTACAAACTGAAGAAAAGAGCATCAATGATGTTCCCATTGCAAAAGAATTTCAGGATGTATTTCCGAAAGAATTACCGGGATTACCCCCACATCGATCCGTTGAATTTCAAATAGATCTTGTACCAGGAGCTGCACCAATAGTTCGTGCTCCTTACAGACTCACACCCAGCGAGATGAAAGAACTGCAAAGCCAATTACAAGAACTTTTAGAGTGTGGTTTCATTCGACCAAGCACATCACCGTGGGGAGCTCCTGTTTTGTTTGTCAAGAAGAAAGATGGTACATTCAGGTTGTGTATCGACTACCGAGAGTTGAACAAACTTACCATCAAGAACCGCTACCCACTACCGAGAATCGATGACTTATTTGATCAACTACAAGGCTCGTCTGTTTTTTCAAAGATTGACTTACGTTTCGGGTATCATCAAATGCGGGTGAAAGAAGATGATATTCTAAAGACTGCTTTCAGAACACGTTACAGTCATTACGAGTTTATGGTCATGCCATTTGGTTTAACTAATGCACCAGCTGTGTTCATGGACCTTATGAACCGAGTATGTGGACCATACCTTGACAAGTTTGTCATTGTTTTCATTGATGACATACTTATTTACTCAAAGAATGACCAAGAACACGGTGAACATTTGAGAAAGGTGTTAGAAGTATTGAGGAAGGAAGAATTGTACGCTAAGTTTTCAAAGTGTGCATTTTGGTTGGAAGAAGTTCAATTCCTCGGTCACATAGTGAACAAAGAAGGTATTAAGGTGGATTCGGCAAAGATAGAAACTGTTGAAAAGTGGGAAACCCCGAAAACTCCAAAACACATACGTCAGTTTTTAGGACTAGCTGGTTACTACAGAAGGTTCATCCAAGACTTTTCCAGAATAGCAAAACCCTTGACTGCATTAACGCATAAAGGGAAGAAATTTGAATGGAATGATGAACAAGAGAAAGCGTTTCAGTTATTGAAGAAAAAGCTAACTACGGCACCTATATTGTCATTGCCTGAAGGGAATGATGATTTTGTGATTTATTGTGATGCATCAAAGCAAGGTCTCGGTTGGGTATTAATGCAACGAACGAAGGTGATTGCTTATGCGTCTAGACAATTGAAGATTCACGAACAAAATTATACGACGCATGATTTGGAATTAGGCGCGGTTGTTTTTGCATTAAAGACTTGGAGGCACTACTTATATGGGGTCAAAAGTATTATATATACCGACCACAAAAGTCTTCAACACATATTTAATCAGAAACAACTAAATATGAGGCAGCGTAGGTGGATTGAATTATTGAATGATTACGACTTTGAGATTCGTTACCACCCGGGGAAGGCAAATGTGGTAGCCGATGCCTTGAGCAGGAAGGACAGAGAACCCATTCGAGTAAAATCTATGAATATAATGATTCATAATAACCTTACTACTCAAATAAAGGAGGCGCAACAAGGAGTTTTAAAAGAGAGAAATTTAAAGGATGAAATACCCAAAGGGTCGGAGAAGCATCTTAATATTCGGGAAGACGAAACTCGGTATAGGGCTGAAAGGATTTGGGTACCAAAATTTGGAGATATTAGAGAAATGGTACTTAGAGAAGCTCATAAAACCAGATACTCAATACATCCTGGAACGGGGAAGATGTACAAGGATCTCAAGAAACATTTTTGGTGGCCGGGTATGAAAGCCGATGTTGCTAAATACGTAGGAGAATGTTTAACGTGTTCTAAGGTCAAAGCTGAGCATCAGAAACCATCAGGTCTACTTTAACAACCCAAAATCCCGGAATGGAAATGGGAAAACATTACCATGGATTTCATCACTAAATTGCCAAGGACTGCAAGTGGTTTTGATACTATTTGGGTAATAGTTGATCGTCTCACCAAATCAGCACATTTCCTGCCAATAAGAGAAGATGATAAGATGGAGAAGTTAGCACGACTGTATTTGAAGGAAGTCGTCTCCAGACATGGAATACCAATCTCTATTATCTCTGATAGGGATGGCAGATTTATTTCAAGATTCTGGCAGACATTACAGCAAGCATTAGGAACTCGTCTAGACATGAGTACTGCCTATCATCCACAAACAGATGGGCAGAGCGAAAGGACGATACAAACGCTTGAAGACATGCTACGAGCATGTGTTATTGATTTCGGAAACAGTTGGGATCGACATCTACCGTTAGCAGAATTTTCCTACAACAACAGCTACCATTCAAGCATTGAGATGGCGCCGTTTGAAGCACTTTATGGTAGAAAGTGCAGGTCTTTGATTTGTTGGAGTGAAGTGAGGGATAGACAGATTACGGGTCCGGAGATTATACAAGAAACTACCGAGAAGATCATCCAAATTCAACAACGGTTGAAAACCGCCCAAAGTCGACAAAAGAGCTACGCTAACATAAAAAGAAAAGATATAGAATTTGAAATTGGAGAGATGGTCATGCTTAAAGTTGCACCTTGGAAAGGCGTTGTTCGATTTGGTAAACGAGGGAAATTAAATCCAAGGTATATTGGACCATTCAAGATTATTGATCGTGTCGGACCAGTAGCTTACCGACTTGAGTTACCTCAACAACTCGCGGCTGTACATAACACTTTCCACGTCTGGAAATTTGAAGAAATGTTTTGCTAAATAAGATCTCACTATTACGTTAGATGAAATCCAAATCAACGAAAAACTTCAATTCATCGAAGAACCCGTCAAAATAATGGATCGTGAGGTTAAAAGACTTAAGCAAAACAAGATACCAATTGTTAAGGTTTGATGGAATGCGCGTAGAGGACCCGAGTTCACCTGGGAGCGTGAAGATCAGATGAAGAAGAAATACCCGCATCTATTTCCAGAAGATTCGTCAACACCTTCAACAGCTTAAAATTTCGGGACGAAATTTATTTAACGGGTAGGTACTGTAGTGACCCGAACTTTTCCATGTTTATATATATTAATTGAGATTGATATTTACATGATTAAATGTTTCCAACATGTTAAGCAATCAAACTTGTTAAGACTTGATTAATTGAAATATGTTTCATATAGACAATTGACCACCCAAGTTGACCGGCGATTCACGAACGTTAAAACTTGTAAAAACGACATGACGATATATATATGGATATACATATGGTTAACATGAGATTATGATAAGTAAGTATCTCCATAAGTATATTAAAAATGAGTTATATACATATAAATAAGACTACTAACTTAAGGATTTTGAAACGAGACATATATGTAACGATTATCGTTGTAACGACATTTAAATGTATATATATCATATTAAGATATATTAATATATCATAATATCATGATAATATAATAACTTAACATCTCATTAGTTATAATAAACAATGGGTTAACAACATTAATTGAGATCGTTAACTTAAAGGTTTCAAAACAACACTTACATGTAACGACTAACGATGACTTAACGACTCAGTTAAAATGTATATACATGTAGTGTATTTAGATGTATTAAAATACTTTTGGAAGACTTCAAGACATATATCAAAACACTCATACTTAACGAAAATGGTTACAGTTACTTTTCCATTCTTTTCTTTCATCAAGAATTCTAGTCGTATTCTTATTCGTATTATACACAGCTTCAAAACGTACTTACTATGAGTATATACCAATAGGAACTAGCATGGGATTCCACTCTTGATTATGTCATGTATGACTAATCAATTTTAACTTCTACCATGAGCTAGTCAACTAACTAGAACTCCTTTTAACCCCACTCACCACTCACCAATTACCACTCATCATTCACTCCATTTCACTTCCAATTCTCTTTCTAATTCTCTCTCAACACACACACACACACACACTATTATGAACGTATTTTTCCAATAGTTAATCATCATCTTCATCAAAAATCACTTCAAGAATCAAGCTATAATCATCATAGGAAGAACACTTCAAGAACACTTCAAAAATCCCTTCAAGTTTACTAATTTACTTTCAAGCTTTCTAATCCATTCCAAGTAATCATCTAAGATCAAGAAACCTTTGTTATATACAGTAGGTTATCTTTCTTATTCAAGGTAATATTCATATTCAAACTTTGATTAAATTTCTATAACTATAAACTATCTTAATTCGAGTAAAAATCTTACTTGAACTTGTTTTTGTGTCATGATCCTACTTCAAGAACTTTCAAGCCATCCAAGATCCTTTGAAGCTAGATCATTTCTTGTCACTTCCAGTAGGTTTACCTACTAAACTTGAGGTAGTAATGATGTTCATAACATCATTCAATTCATATATATAAAACTATCTTATTCGAAAGTTTAAACTCGTAATCACTAGAACATAGTTTAGTTAATTCTAAACTTGTTCGCAAACAAAAGTTAATCCTTCTAACTTGACTTTTAAAATTAACTACACACATGTTCTATATCTATATGATATGCTAACTTAATGATTTAAAACCTGGAAACACGAAAAACACCGTAAAATCGGATTTACGCCGTCGTAGTAACACCGCGGGCTGTTTTGGGTTAGTTAATTAAAAACTATGATAAACTTTGAGTTAAAAGTTGTTATTCTGAGAAAATGATTTTTATTATGAACATGAAACTATATCCAAAAATTATGGTTAAATTCAAAGTGGAAGTATGTTTTCTAAAATGGTCATCTAGACGTCGTTCTTTCGACTGAAATGACTACCCTTACAAAAATGACTTGTAACTTATTTTTCCACTATAAACCTATACTTTTCTGTTTAGATTCTTAAAATAGAGTTCAATATGAAACCATAGCAATTTGATTCACTCAAAACGGATTTAAAATGAAGAAGTTATGGGTAAAACAAGATTGGATAATTTTTCTCATTTTAGCTACGTGAAAATTGGTAACAAATCTATTCCAACCATAACTTAATCAACTTGTATTGTATATTATGTAATCTTGAGATACCATAGACACGTATACAATGTTTCGACCTATCATGTCGACACATCTATATATATTTCGGAACAACCATAGACACTCTATATGTGAATGTTGGAGTTAGCTATACAGGGTTGAGGTTAATTCCAAAATATATATAGTTTGAGTTGTGATCAATACTGAGATACGTATACACTGGGTCGTGGATTGATTCAAGATAATATTTATCGATTTATTTCTGTACATCTAACTGTGGACAACTATTTGTAGGTTACTAACGAGGACAGCTGACTTAATAAACTTAAAACATCAAAATATATTAAAAGTGTTGTAAATATATTTTGAACATACTTTGATATATATGTATATATTGTTATAGGTTCGTGAATCAAACAGTGGCCAAGTCTTACTTCCCGACGAAGTAAAAATCTGTGAAAGTAAGTTATAGTCCCACTTTTAAAATCTAATATTTTTGGGATGAGAATACATGCAGGTTTTATAAATGATTTACAAAATAGACACAAGTACGTGAAACTACATTCTATGGTTGAATTATCGAAATCGAATATGCCCTTTTTATTAAGTCTGGTAATCTAAGAATTAGGGAACAGACACCCTAATTGATGCGAATCCTAAAGATAGATCTATTGGGCCTAACAAACTCCATCCAAAGTACTGGATGCTTTAGTACTTCGAAATTTATATCATATCCGAAGGGTGTCCCGGAATGATGGGGATATTCTTATATTTATGCATCTTGTTAATGTCGGTTACCAGGTGTTCACCATATGAATGATTTTTATCTCTATGTATGGGATGTGTATTGAAATATGAAATCTTGTGGTCTATTGTTACGATTTGATATATATAGGTTAAACCTATAACTCACCAACATTTTTGTTGACGTTTAAAGCATGTTTATTCTCAGGTGAATACTAAGAGCTTCCGCTGTTGCATACTAAAATAAGGACAAGATTTGGAGTCCATGTTTGTATGATATTGTGTAAAAACTGCATTCAAGAAACTGATTTCGATGTAACACATTTGTATTGTAAACCATTATGTAATGGTCGTGTGTAAACAGGATATTTTAGATTATCATTATTTGATAATCTACGTAAAGCTTTTTAAACCTTTATTTATGAAATAAAGGTTATGGTTTGTTTTAAAAATGAATGCAGTCTTTGAAAAACGTCTCATATAAAGGTCAAAACCTCGCAACGAAATCAATTAATATGGAACGTTTTTAATCAATAAGAACGGGACATTTCATGGTTTACATTCAACAAAGTTCATGGGTTTCTGAAACCTGCAGTTGATCATCCTGGCGATAACTGGTATGCTTCATTTATTTTCATAAATGAAGATGTAATTGATAAACAATACTCAGCTACTCGAGTATGGCACAAATATTCGCATAACATTTCTGTTACCTTTCCAAAATTCGTCACCAAAGAAAATCTTTTGTTTAAGAAGATTAAAGCTGAACAAATTAACGATATTAAATATGGGGAACACATGCTTTCGCTGACATCCATGAGCCAAGATTGGGATATCTCTCAAGGTTATGCTTGTATTCTTGCTGGGAAAAAGAGTAAGCATTTACTTTTGCTATATATTCTTAAATAAAATGTTCTTCTGTATCTATCCATTTAATCACTGTGACGCTTTAACTTTTTGCAGAAATTACTCCGCTTACCGCTATGCGATCATCATGTTATTCACAGCATACTTTTAGCACTGAGAAAATTATTGATGATACCCCCAAAACAGATGAAGTGAGGGAGGAGGAAGATGAAGAAGAAGAAGAAGAAGAAGAAGAAGAAGAAGAAGAAGAAGAAGAAGAAGAAGAAGAAGAAGAAGAAGAAGAAGAAGAAGAAGAAGAATAAGGAGGAGAAGGAGAAGGAGAAGAAGAAGGAGAAGGAGAAGGAGAAGGAGAAGAAGAAGAAGACATAGGTATGAATCGGATTGCCTCTAGAGAACATCGTACCCCGGGTAATGAAAATGACAACACTGAATTATGCAAAATTCCATACCAAAACCTGTACTTGTTTTCTTACATACCCAGTACTGGTGGATTTTATAATCCAAACCCTTCCTTATATTTTATGGCACCTTTGAAATGTTGTGAAGCATATTGGAACTCTTTTATAAGTAACAATTTTCCTTTATCTCCAACAGCTAGTGCATCACATCAAGACACTATCTTAGTGACTCTTCCGCCTTCCGCCAAGAGGAGAAGAACTGGTCAAATTCCTTCGTCATCTGCTCAACAGGGAGCTGGCCCTAGTTCTTCTCAACAACAAATTACGCTTCCCAATCTTGACACAAACATGCTCTCTTCTCTTTTAAAAGGACCACCACATTCGTATGAAGATTTCATGACTTTTCTGAATGCCATGGTGTGTCCTTCACTAGCACAATTTTTTAGCAACTTATCTGATGCAGATGCCAAGAAATTTAAGGCACAAAGCATTATTCTGAACATTGCTTCTGGTTTGAATGACCTTCAACGCCTATCTGATTTGCAGAACAGTGAAGTCACTACAAATAAGGAGCTATCTGCTGAAAAAGAGAAAGTAACCAAGGCTGAACGAATAGCCACAGAGATGAAGAGGGAATACGAGACAATGAAGAGGCATTATGAAAATTGAAACAGTCAGAGGGCGGAATATAAGGAGCAACTTAAAGTACTATCCTTCAGAGAAACACGGCATCTGAGTAAAATTGATGAACTAGTGAAGGAGAAAGAAAAATTAGTTGAGGAAAATAACATATTGAAGGAACAGCTTAAAGCCAAAGAGGAGAATGAAAAACGAATGATAACTGGCATTCCTGCACTTGTAGAGCGTGTCTTTAACTGTCAGGCACTATCTCACAGAATCCGTGAGTTTGTCCGCCTTGCAAAATCTGTTGAACGGTTAAATTTTTTCAACTTTATGAAGAAAAAACTACCAGAACTTCCAAATCCTCTTCCTGAGGTAATCACATCAAAAATTAATGAAAATGCTATTTTAGAAGCTGATGAAGCCGGTGCCACAATAGAAAATATAAAGTTTTCTGATCTTGAAAATCTGTGTAAAAGGCCGGATGTAACAATAGATGATGTATTGAATTACACTCCACAGAATGAATAAAACATTATGTTTTTATACATCTGCTTTTACATAACGCTTAATATTGCATTTAGTTATGTATATTAGAAAGATATGATGTAACTTAGCAAGATTATTGTACTGAACAATGTTCAAGATACTGAGATTGTACGTTGCAATCATTATAGTTATGAATATTAAAAACATATTCTCCGACATACGCCTTCCGTCATGAAATTCATGAGGAAAAGTTATGAATTATTTTCGCCTTTAGATATTTTGCTGGACACTATGATCCGTTTTCTGTTTTGTTTTGTATTTTGTGTATATGTGTCATGACATTTTTTGTAGATTCGTTTCATCGCTTCGATGTTTTAGTGAGTTCTACATGTCTCACTATCGATACAACCATTTTGAATATGATTATACTTCTACCACCGAAAGGCTCTCTTTCTTTCTGCGGGTAGGGATGACACACAGCTATGTGACACCTGGGCTAGAAAATCCTTGGCCGGATAAAATTTGAAAAATATTGCCATAAGAATAATTGCTATTATTCATATTTTTTAAATAAATTTTTACATTTATGACTATATCTCATGCATTTGACAGTTGATCAAGCTGTCCATGCATATAGTGCTACGCATAAAATTTCTTTAAATTCATTGCATTCCAAGCTCTTTCATATTGCTCGTCGGAAGGCGCATCAAGCATGTAGGATCCGTTCTGATTTACTTTCGTGACCTTATAAGGTCCTTCCCATTTTGGGGCTAGCTTTCCAAATTTGATTTGCCTGCTTGCTTCATTATCACGTAGTACTAAATCACCTACTTCAAATTGCACATGCTGCACTTTCTTGTTATAATATTTTGCCATTTTATGTTTGTGATCCGCTTGCCGGATGGCGGCCATCAACCTTCTTTCCTCCAATAAATTGAGATTCTCTCTTAACGCCTCAGAATTAACCTCAATATCAAATGCCATAATGCGTTGCGTTGGCACACATATCTCAGCCGGTATCACTGCCTCTGTTCCATACACCAGACTGAAAGGTGTTTCCACCGTGCTCCGCTTTGGCGTCGTCCGGTGTGCCCACAATACATTTGGTAATTCATCCACCCATCCAGTTTGACTTAGACCTAATCGTGCCTTAATGCCAGCAACAATTTCCTTGTTGGTAACCTCCACTTGTCCGTTCGCTTGAGGATGAGCAACAGATGTAAAATTTTGTTTGATGCCCAGCTCTTCACACCAACTCCGAAATGGATTTTCTGCAAATTGCTTGCCGTTATCGCTAACTATTTCATTTGGCACCCCATAACGGCATATAATATCATGCCAAACAAATTTCTTGACATTTTCTCCTGTGATTTTTGCTAAAGCCTTTGCTTCAACCCATTTCGTGAAAAAATCGATTGCTACCACCAAGAACTTAGCATTACCAGTGCTCCTATTGAATGGCCCCACAATGTCAATAGCCCATTTACAGAACGGCCAAGTGGATGATACCGGTATCAAGTCATACTTTGGAAGACGCTGAATTGTTCCATGCATCTGACAATTCTCACATGTTTTGATGATTTCTGCAACATCCCGATAAAGTGAAGGTCAAAAATACCCTTGTCGCATGATCCGTGACGCCACAGTACGGAAATCGGAATGTTGCGAACAGACTCCTTCATGCATTTCTTTGACCACCTTTAACGCTTCATCATCGGTTAGACACCTTAACAACGGACCATTGTATGATTTTCGATAAAGGACGCCACTAACTATTTCATACATTGGTGCAGTCACTCTTATTCTTCTTGCTTCCGCCTTATCAACAGGTAACCATCCGTCATGAAAATATCTCAAATACGGAGTCATCCAAGTTTCCTTAGCTTCTTCAACTATTGCAATAATTGGTTTTCCATGTATTGATTTCTCCTTAAGTTCTTCAACCAACACTCGTTTGTGCAAATGATCAAATGTTAACGTGGCTAACTTGCTCAAAACATCAGCTTTTTTGTTCTTATTTTGAGATATTTGCACGACTTCAAGGTTATCAAATTTCTTTGAAATTGCTTCCACCAACTTTACATATTGCCTCATGGATGCATCCCTTGCATCGAATGTTCCATCAACCTGCTGGGCAATAATTTGAGAATCAACATACGCTCGTAAATTTGTTATGCCCATTTCTACCGCTATGCGGAGGCCGGAGAGTAACGCCTCATACTCTGCTTCATTTTTTGAAGCATAAAAACAGAATTTCAGTGCATAAGTATATTCTTCACCGTCTGGACTTGTTAAAACTAGCCCTGCACCTGTTCCCTCTTCACTGGATGCCCCATCAGTGTGTAACTCCCACTCATGCTGTGATGGTGCCATTTTGTTGTCATACTCTACTTTTTCATTTGTCTCCAAGAGGAAATCTGCCAAAATTTGCCCTTTAAGTGCATTTCGAGGAGCAAAATTGATTTCATACTCCCCCAACTCGATGGCCCATTTCGCTAAACGGCCAGATGATTCTGGGCGCCGGAGTATTTGCTTCAATGGTTGATCTGTCAACACTAAGATGGGATAACCTTGAAAATATCTTCGTAGACGTCGTGCAGTATGCACAAGGGCATAAACCATTCGGTGAAGTGGTGGATAATTTGTTTCACTAAGCTGCAACACCTTACTAACAAAATATATGGGCATTTGCACGCCGCTCCGTTCTGCGATCAGAACAGAACTTATTGCTTCCATTGAGACAGCTAAGTATAAAATTAGGGTTTCCCCCTCTTTTGGTGCTGTTAACGTAGGTAATGTTTTTAACAACTGCTTGATCTCTTGGAATGCAGTTTCGACTTCCGCCGTCCACATAAAATCTTTTTTATTCAAACAGCCATTTAACACCTTCATGAATGGAAGTGACTTTTCAGCTGCTCTGGACAAGAATCTTGTTAATGCTGCTAGACATCCATGTAATCGTTGAACATCCTTCTTGCTAGTTGGTGACTTCATATCTTCAATTGCTTGAATTATCTTAGGATTAGCTTTAATTCCACGTTCTGTGACAATATGACCTAAGAATTTTCCCTCTTCCACACCAAACGTGCACTTCTTGGGATTTAATTTCATGTTAATTTTTCGCAGAGATGCAAAATTTTCCTGTATATCTCGTAACATCTTTTCTTCAGTATGACTTTTGATGACAATGTCATCAACGTAAGCTTCTAAGTTTCGCCCAATTTGATCCTTAAACGCCATATCAATAAGTCGTTGATATGTTGCTCCTGCATTCTTCAAACCAAAAGGCATTTTCATATAACAGAATATGCCTTCCGTCGTGTGAAAAGCCGTTTTGTCTTCATCCTTTAAAGCCATCGGGATTTGATGATATCCCTTAGCTGCATCTAGAAAACATTTGAATCGATATGCTGCTAATGATTCAACCTTCCAATCAATTTCAGGTAAAGGATAATTATCCTTTGGATATTCTTTATTGATATCCGTGAAATCCACACACATCCGCCATGAATTATCCAGTTTCCTAACCATGACCGGATTGGCTACCCATGTCTGATATTTAACCTCTCGCAAGATCCCATCATCTACCAAACTTCGTACCTCATCATGAAGGAACTTGCTTCTTTCTGGCGCCATGCCATGCTTTTTCTGACAAACAGGATGTACATTGGGGTTCACATTTAGCCTATGCTCTGCAATTTCCCTTGGAACACCGGTCATATCAGACGGCTGCCATGCAAAAACGTCTAAATTTGTTGTCAAAATATTGTATAATTTTTCTCTACATTCAGTGGACAACGTATGCCCAATTATGATTTTCTGATCTGGAAATTTAAGATTTGGTGAAATTGACCCATCATCGTGTATGATTGGCTTAATTACTGCCTTTGTTACTTGGGCACACTCAATTGACTTCTGCCGTTCTGCATATAACGTTGCCACTCCGCCTGGTGTTGGAAACTTCATCATACCATGTACAGTTGACGTTACAGCTCCAAACGTCATTAAAGCAGTTCTTCCCAAAATTATGTTGTACTGTGAATTTGCTTTAACTACCAAGAACTCAATGTTGGCTGTACGTCTTAGAGGTGGCTTGCCCAAGGTTACTTCAAGCAAAATACTTCCCTCAGACCACGATGGCTCACTTGTAAAACTTGCCAACGGCACATATGTTTCCTTCATTCCTTCTTGCACATATTTGGGTAGCTGTATGAAACAATGTTCATACATAATGTCTGCTCCAGCTCCTGTGTCAGTATAAATGTTGCGTATTAAACAATTTGCAACTCGCGCTTCTATAACTACTGGACCATCAGATGGTTTTGTGTTACACATAGAAGGAAATGATATTAATTGTTCTTCCCAATCTTCTAATACTTCTGCCTTCCTTCGTTGTCCAGCTTTCCATGGATGTATCATGCCCACTTCTATGGGTATGAATTCATTATCCTCACCGTTTTTATCAGTATTGGTGAGATGATTCGTCTTAATAATGGATGGCGCCATTGTTAACACCTATTTCCTTATGAGGTAAGGCTTAGTATGTCAACAAGAGACCAGAAGTGATCTAGCTTTTAGGAGGGCGGAGTGTTGCCGATTGATTTTTACCCTCGGGAAATAATCCCTGCAGACCCAGTACACAAGTGTAAGGACTTGTGGGGTGGCTTAATCAATCTGTCGTCCGCAGAGCGTATAAGTGCTAGCCGGATAACTTCTAGTGAGAGAAAGTAGAGAGAGAAAGAGAGAAGTGAAGTCTCAGCTCTCAAAGTTGTTAGAATGTCTGAACTGTGTAAAATGACGACCCAAGGGGTCTATTTATAGTGTTAGATCCACCAGATTGCTTAGGGACACGTGTCAGATGATGATACGTTCTGATCATATACATAGCATTGTATATGTATATTTTATTTTCTAAAAAGCTAAGGACAGAACTACGCGGATTATAAGGCACAGTTATGCAATATTCGCTGAAAATAAATACTGCGGTTATGTATTCGCTGAAATGCCAAACTGCGGTTTGATCCGCTGACTTTTCGCGGAGAGCCGAGCATCTCGCAAACCGCGGATATCACGGATACTATAAATAGGGAGCTTGGCCTCTCATTTATAGGTTGTTGATTCTCTGCCATTTGCCTAAGCCTTTGTAGATTTCACTTGTGACTTTGCCCAAGGACTTCTTATATTGAGTTAAGGTGAATCATGCTAATCGATAACGAAGACCGGGTCGGGGTGGTTGATCACTTAATAGTTAAAGTGAAAAACGATCATCGGGGCCCAAAATAATCATCGAACATCCCATCCTCCATTATAATCTTATTGCACTCAATCCGTAATTAAGCAACATCATTAATTAAGGATTGATCAATTGGCGCCATCCGTGGGACACGTTTTACAAATAAAACTGAAAATTTTTTGTTTTACGCCGATTAAACAATTAATTCAACGATTTAATTTCAAATCGTGTTTTTGTTGTGATGATTTGCAGGTGTTTTTTCCAATACGCAAATTGTTAATCTACTTAACAATCATGACGTCGAATGCAAAACAAACTGGCGTCTCTGCGAATGCTGATGCATTGCCTGGCGATTCGCAGAACGTTATCGTATTTCCAATGCAAACAGATGCAAGTGTTACTGCGGTAAAATCGGTTCAGGAAATGAATGCTAAAAAATCTAATGCAAACAATGCTAACGATTCGCAGCCTGAAGCTGCCGCTGAAAAAATGATCGCACGCAGAACGTTATTGCAAAATCGCGAAGAATCAATCGCTGAAGGAAAGCGAGCGAAAATCTTATCGGGAAAATCCAGTTTACGCACTGAGAAAATTGTTAATACTGCTATTGAGCAAGCCAAAAGAGACGCTAAGCATAATTGTGAATCTCGCATACCGCGCACATACTTATGGCCATTAAGTGGTTCAGGATCACAAAGTGATCGGTTGGTTCTTGAGCACAATGACAGCGATAGTGATAACGCGGATGATCAAATCCACGCGCGCTCCGCACTCAAGTCCAGATTGGCGAAAGCGCCAAGGCAGGAAGATGAATTTTCTGATGACTCAGACAGCGCAGAAGAGTTTGTTAAAAATCCATACGTCAAGCGAAAGCGACCACCAACACCTTTCCCTCGCTATGGGGAGGAAGGTGAAGCGTCTGAAGCTGCGCGTAGAGAAAACGCCCAAAATTTTTTAGCGAATGCTTTCAGAAGCATTGCGCCGAAATCAATGCAGCATAAGTTCGATCAGCCAAATTTTCTGCAAGATATGCTTACCAAATTCTGTGTGGATAACACAGACATTCGCGCAAAAAAGGCAACAGAAATTACCACTGCTGTAGATAAATTTGTCCAGCACATTTCTGACTATCCAATCATTTCTCCGCCGATTGTGCCGGCGACGTTGGGAGTTTACTCAGGCCTCACTGATCCCTTGGATTTTCTGCAACGCTTTGAGGGCGTCGTAAGCACTTACAACTGGGATGAACCAGTCGCATGTAGAGTGTTTCCTATGGCCTTGCAGGGGTCAGCAAGGGAATGGTTTCACAGCTTGCCATCTCGCAGTATCGTTGGCTTTGTGGATCTGCAAGAAAAGTTTTTGCTGCAGTTTCAAAATTTATTACCGCAGAAAATGTAGTGACCCGAACTTTTCCATGTTTATATATATTAATTGAGATTGATATTTACATGATTAAATGTTTCCAACATGTTAAGCAATCAAACTTGTTAAGACTTGATTAATTGAAATATGTTTCATATAGACAATTGACCACCCAAGTTGACCGGTGATTCACGAACGTTAAAACTTGTAAAAACTATACGATGACATATATATGGTTATATATATAGTTAACATGTTTTTATTATAAGTATGTATCTCATTAGGTATTTTAACAATGAGTTATATACATAAAAATGAGACTATTAATTTAAGAAACTCGAAAACGATATATATAACGATTATCGTTATAACAACGTCTTACTAGGTACATATGAATCATATTAAGATATTGATACACTTGGTTAATTATGTTAAATGATAAGTAAATATATCATTAAGTATATTAACAATGAACTACATATGTAAAAACAAGACTACTAACTTAATGATTTTTAAACGAGACATATATGTAACGATTATCGTTGTAAAGACATTTAATGTATATATATCATATTAAGAGATATTCATACATGATAATATCATGATAATATAATAATTTAAAATCTCATTTGATATTATAAACATTGGGTTAACAACATTTAACAAGATCGTTAACCTAAAGGTTTCAAAACAACACTTACATGTAACGACTAACGATGACTTAACGACTCAGTTAAAATGTATATACATGTAGTGTTTTAATATGTATTTATACACTTTTGAAAGACTTCAATACACTTATCAAAATACTTCTACTTAACAAAAATGCTTACAATTACATCCTCGTTCAGTTTCATCAACAATTCTACTCGTATGCACCCGTATTCGTACTCGTACAATACACAGCTTTTAGATGTATGTACTATTGGTATATACACTCCAATGATCAGCTCTTAGCAGCCCATGTGAGTCACCTAACATATGTGGGAACCATCATTTGGCAACTAGCATGAAATATCTCATAAAATTACAAAAATATGAGTAATCATTCATGACTTATTTACATGAAAACAAAATTACATATTCTTTATATCTAATCCATACACCAACGACCAAAAACACCTACAAACACTTTCATTCTTCAATTTTCTTCATCTAATTGATCTCTCTCAAGTTCTATCTTCAAGTTCTAAGTGTTCTTCATAAATTCCAAAAGTTCTAGTTACATAAAATCAAGAATACTTTCAAGTTTGCTAGCTCACTTCCAATCTTGTAAGGTGATCATCCAACCTCAAGAAATCTTTGTTTCTTACAGTAGGTTATCATTCTAATACAAGGTAATAATCATATTCAAACTTTGGTTCAATTTCTATAACTATAACAATCTTATTTCAAGCGATGATCTTACTTGAACTTGTTTTCGTGTCATGATTCTGCTTCAAGAACTTCGAGCCATCCAAGGATCCATTGAAGCTAGTCCATTTTTCTCTTTTCCAGTAGGTTTATCCAAGGAACTTAAGGTAGTAATGATGTTCATAACATCATTCGATTCATACATATAAAGCTATCTTATTCGAAGGTTTAAACTTGTAATCACTAGAACATAGTTTAGTTAATTCTAAACTTGTTCGCAAACAAAAGTTAATCCTTCTAACTTGACTTTTAAAATCAACTAAACACATGTTCTATATCTATATGATATGCTAACTTAATGATTTAAAACCTGGAAACACGAAAAACACCGTAAAACCGGATTTACGCCGTCGTAGTAACACCGCGGGCTGTTTTGGGTTAGTTAATTAAAAAATATGATAAACTTTGATTTAAAAGTTGTTATTCTGAGAAAATGATTTTTATTATGAACATGAAACTATATCCAAAAATTATGGTTAAACTCAAAGTGGAAGTATGTTTTCTAAAATGGTCATCTAGACGTCGTTCTTTCGACTGAAATGACTACCTTTACAAAAACGACTTGTAACTTATTTTTTCGACTATAAACCTATACATTTTCTGTTTAGATTCATAAAATAGAGTTCAATATGAAACCATAGCAATTTGATTCACTCAAAACGGATTTAAAATGAAGAAGTTATGGGTAAAACAAGATTGGATAATTTTTCTCATTTTAGCTACGTGAAAATTGGTAACAAATCTATTCCAACCATAACTTAATCAACTTGTATTGTATATTATGTAATCTTGAGATACCATAGACACGTATACAATGTTTCGACCTATCATGTCAACACATCTATATATATTTCGGAACAACCATAGACACTCTATATGTGAATGTTGGAGTTAGCTATACAGGGTTGAGGTTGATTCCAAAATATATATAGTTTGAGTTGTGATCAATACTGAGATACGTATACACTGGGTCGTGGATTGATTCAAGATAATATTTATCGATTTATTTCTGTACATCTAACTGTGGACAACTAGTTGTAGGTTACTAACGAGGACAGCTGACTTAATAAACTTAAAACATCAAAATATATTAAAAGTGTTGTAAATATATTTTGAACATACTTTGATATATATGTATATATTGTTATAGGTTCGTGAATCAACCAGTGGCCAAGTCTTACTTCCCGACGAAGTAAAAATCTGTGAAAGTGAGTTATAGTCCCACTTTTAAAATCTAATATTTTTGGGATGAGAATACATGCAGGTTTTATAAATGATTTACAAAATAGACACAAGTACGTGAAACTACATTCTATGGTTGAATTATCGAAATCGAATATGCCCCTTTTTATTAAGTCTGGTAATCTAAAAATTAGGGAACAGACACCCTAATTGACGCGAATCCTAAAGATAGATCTATTGGGCCTAACAAACCCCATCCAAAGTACCGGATGCTTTAGTACTTCGAAATTTATATCATATCCGAAGGGTGTCCCGGAATGATGGGGATATTCTTATATATGCATCTTGTTAATGTCGGTTACCAGGTGTTCACCATATGAATGATTTTTATCTCTATGTATGGGATGTGTATTGAAATATGAAATCTTGTGGTCTATTGTTACGATTTGATATATATAGGTTAAACCTATAACTCACCAACATTTTTGTTGACGTTTAAAGCATGTTTATTCTCAGGTGAATATTAAGAGCTTCCGCTGTTGCATACTAAAATAAGGACAAGATTTGGAGTCCATGTTTGTATGATATTGTGTAAAAACTGCATTCAAGAAACTGATTTCGATGTAACATATTTGTATTGTAAACCATTATGTAATGGTCGTGTGTAAACAGGATATTTTAGATTATCATTATTTGATAATCTACGTAAAGCTTTTTAAACCTTTATTTATGAAATAAAGGTTATGGTTTGTTTTAAAAATGAATGCAGTCTTTGAAAAACGTCTCATATAGAGGTCAAAACCTCGCAACGAAATCAATTAATATGGAACGTTTTTAATCAATAAGAATGGGACATTTCAGAAAAAGACACATATAGAGTGTCACGATATTAAACAAGGCAACAAGGAGACTCTAAGTGCGCTACTTACGCGGTATATTTATGAGTGCCAGAAAATTCCGCGGTTGAATGAAGATCAGAAAATTTCTAGTTTCTTGCATGCTATCAACCCACAGCGACACCCTACACTTGTGCGGCGATTAAGAAGAGATGTCCCGCAGACATTCGCAAAAGTGCTATAGGAAACTTATGATTATATCTGCGGAGGAGAAGATAGCAGTATTACCCCTGCATGTGGCTGGGGTAGAGATAAAAGTTGGCGAGATGACAATGACTCTTTCAGAGATAGTAACAGCGATAGCTATCGCGGTCCAGGCTTTTCGCGAAGAAATGGTGGCGGCGGATATCAGTGTAATGACAGGTTTCAAAGTCAGAACCATAACAATTCATATGGCCGTAATAACCGCTATTCTACGCGCAAGTGGAATAATGAGTCATTCAATATCATTCAGATGCTAACAAAAACGCCCAAAGAAATCTTACTGCAAGAGCGAGTTGCTAAGTCTTTCCCTGATCCGCAGCCATTGGGAGAAAACAGCAGGCGTGATAGATAAAAGTTTTGTGTCTTTCACGACGATTACGGTCATGACACCAATCGCTGCAGAGATTTAGCGGAATTTATTGCGGAAGCATATGAACAGGGTAAGTTGGACCATTTGTTGGCGCAGAACTCATCCAGCACTGCGAATGCGATCATTATGCCAGCTGAAGCTAATGGTTCGAGTGCCCCAAACGCGGTTGAGCGGAAAGCTCCTGCGGTGAAAAATTTGGGAGTACGGATGGTAAATAAGAAAGAAAATCAGCGCGGGGTACAAGTGATTAATGTGGTGGAAGTGTACGGTGAAATGTCAGTGCTGCAAATTTCAACGCAAATTGTTAGCTGGAAATGTCCCTCTATTACATTTCCCTCAGGGCATTTGAATGCGGATGTTGATAAGCCCGTGGTTATTTCATGTTGTGTTGCTAATACCGGCATTATAATCATGAAGGTACATGTTGACACTGGTAGCAGTGTAGATATCATGTACGAGCAATGTTTTCTCAAGCTGCCTGCACAAATTCAGGCTTTGATGAAACCTACTGCGGTTTCATTGGCTGGTTTTTCGGGAGAATCATCATGGCCTGTTGGCCAATTGGAATTACAAATGGAATTGGTTGATGATAGCGATGAGTCGCTAAGGCGTCAAGCCTTATTGAATTTGTAAATTATGCGGAATCAATCGCGGTTCAATATGATACTTGGCCGCACAGCTTTGCGCATGTTTGGCGCTATACCATCTACAATACATGGTATGCTAAAGTTTTCTGCTAATAAGGGTATTGGCACGCTGATTTCTGCGGAAATGGAGCCTTCATGTGCTATGGTTATGACAAGTGCGGATATGTGTGTTGAAGGGCATTCAGTTAACCCTGCTTAGTGCGAAAATGATTAACAAAATATTGTATTGAAATTCCATTAATGCGAGACATGTTATGTTCATGATTTGAATAATGTAATGCGAATTAATAAAGAATAAAGCGAAGTTAATTTCAGTGTTAGTACTTGTTTCTTTAAACAGTGAAAACACTGCGTTTGGCCACGCGTAGTGTTTATTTCGCAGAATACAAATACTTATCTTTTTGAAACACTAAGTTAATGTTTGCTCTGCGGATGCTTTAAGTAAGGTGGCATTGTTTTCACTAAACATGACCTGCTTAAAATAATATATCAATACATAACTGTATTGCGAAATACTTTGCAGAAAAGCCAAGTGATGAAATTGCCCACTTATGTTTATAAAAATTGCGAAAGGATAAATTTTCCTAAGTGTTTGATCTTGCCAACACTTAGATGCTTCGCAATGCTAGATTTTACCTAAGGATCGTTTTGTCGGACTTAGAAGATTCATAATGTTAAAAGATTGTTTCGCACAAAGTACGCTTTGTTATGTGCACAATAACGAATGCGGAAATTGCAATGGACAAGTCTGAATTATGAATAATTAAAGTAAAAGCGCTATATAAATAAAAGAAGTTGCAACTGCGAATGATAAATAAAGTGCGAATAATGTTATATTAACAAAGCGAACAAGTCGCAGATAGTTACAAAAAAGCAATTCATAAATTGCACGCATAAATTAAAATAAACCAACTATAAACTAAAGCTTCAGTGCTTTAATGTCAGCGAATGTCACGCCTTCACGCTGACATAACTCTTCCAAAGCTGGAATGCTCACCTTCTCCACCTCTTTATTAGCCACTTTTAATGCTTCGCGAGCATCATCCGTTGAACATATTTCGTCGGCTAAGTCTGATGGAAGGGGTTTGGAGAGATCGCCGAGCTTGCATAGTAAGTCATACCACTCTCAGCGAGTGGCAAGTTTGGCAGCTTGAGAATAAGCTTGAAATTTTTCAGTGATGGGTTTTGAGTCCATCACTTTATCTGCGAATGATGTGAAGCGAGGTGTATATAAAATAGTTATTATTTTACTAGGAAAAACTATTAAATACGATACAATTTTACACAAGATATTTATTTATTTATAGAATGGATATACTTAAACCTTGCTACAACACTTATAGGCAGTGTACCTAATCGTACAGTAGTGTAGTTTTTAGTAAGTCCGGTTCGTTCCACAGGGAGATCTTTGAACAAAGCTCAACGCTATATTAGTTTACTTTTATAAAAATACAAATATATATATAAGTAATATTATTATTATAAAGGGGGGTTTTTACCGTTTAATGACCGGTTTGTCGATTTTAAAACTTTAGTCGCAGTTAAAACCTAATGTAAAATATAAATACAAGACTAAAATTAAAGCGTAAAGTAAATAACGATAATGAAATTGCGAATAATAAAAATGCGATAAAATAAAATTGCGATAATTAAAAAGTACGATAATTAAAAGTGCGATAATTAGAAGTGTAATTAAATATAAAATAAAGGAAATTAAATATGAAATAAAAGAATTATGCTTATTTAAACTTCCGTAATCATGATGTTTGACGTGTTGATTTTAGTTTTATGCCCATGGGTTAATTGTCCTTTGTCCTGGATTATTCAATATGTCCGTCTGGTTTTTGTCCATAACAGTCCATCAGTCATAAATATAAATTGCAAGTGTCCTTGTCAAATTATTATTATACCCGAAGTTAAATATTCCAACTAATTGGGGATTCGAATTGTAACAAGGTTTTAATACTTTGTTTAATGAATACACCAGGTTATCGACTGCGTGTAAACCAAGGTTTTACTACTTTGTTAACAATTACACCAATTACCCTTGAATGTAATTTCACCCCTGTTTTAATTATTCTAGTGGCTATTAATCCATTCCCGTGTCCGGTTAAATGAACGATTATTCGTACATATAAATACCCCGCCCATCGTGTCCGATTGAGTGTATATGGTAGTTTATAGGGACGCCCAATTGTAAATCTTTATATTAACATTAACAAACTTTCATTTAGTTAAACAAATATAAAGCCCATTAATAGCCCATAGTCTAATTTCCACAAGTGTTGTTCTTTTGTCCAAACCCCAATTATGGTACAAAGCCCAATTACCCAATTTTAGTAATTAGCCCAACATCATGATTACTTCGTTTTAAATAAGCATAATAATAACTTAGCTACGAGACATTAATATAAAAAGGTTGAACATAACTTACAATGATTAAAAATAGCGTAGCGTTACACGGACAGAATTTCGACTTACACCCTTACAACATTCGCTAACATACCCTTATTATTAGAATTATAATTAAAATTAAAATTAAAATATAAATTATATATATATATATCGTATATATTGAGAGAGATTAAAATTATATGTTTAAAACTCGGCAGAAAACTGGCTTTATATAGGACCTGACCAGCAATTTCACTCCATGCGACTCGCATGGATTTGTGCCTCTGGCCATGCGAGTCGCATGGCCACCCTGGATCCAGCCAAATTGCTTTGTTTTCTTCTTGCCGACGTAATATAATATATATAATAATAATATATAATATAATATATAATTATATATATATTATATTATATTCTTGTGCATAGTAGACTAGATATTTTTGGTCCGTTGCGTCGGGCGTTTCTTCTTGGCTCAGGTCCCGGTTCCGGATTTTCGGACGTCTTCGCGTATTATTTTATATCGTGTACTTTGCGTCTTGTAACTTGTACTCTTGTCATTTTGAGACGTTCCTCATCAATATTTTGAACCTTTTTAATTGTATCTTGTACTTTTTAGCTCTTTGGACCTTTTTGTCTTCAATTTGTCGAATCTGTCTTTTGTCTTCACCTTTTATTTTTTAAACGAATATCACTTGTAAATAGAACAATTGCAACTAAAAGCTTGTCTTTCTTGAGGAATAATGCTATGAAATATATGTTCATTTTTAGCATTATCAAATATTCCCACACTTGAGCGTTGCTTGTCCTCAAGCAATATTGTCTTGAAATACTAGAATCACTTCTTTATTCTTCACACTTTGTACATCAGTGATTTCTATACGGCGGTATAAACAATGGAAGTAACGATATGGTTTACAGTCCCACATGACTATAAAAATTTAGATCCATTAAGGAAATTGGATCTTTATGAAAACATTTGATCTTTTGAAAATTAAATCTAGTTTTTACCCTAGATAAGTTTTCCGGAATAACCCTTTACCGGTGTTTGCAAAATATTTTTGTGGGTTTGGTGGGTTTCAGATTTGAAAATTTTAGCTCAAAACTTGCGGTTTTGTGTCACCCACTTGCTAACCTTGTATTAGGAAAGCAACACGTCCAGTTTACTTGTTCCGTATATTACCTTTCGGCAAACTACCGTCCGGTTGTAAAGTAAAGCGTTGAACAAGCAACTGTTAAGGCAATGTCCCGTGACATGCTTTTGATTATGGTCTATAACGTGTCGGACGCAATTACTATCCTTGGTAGGAGCAATAGTAAAGCTCACCCTTATAATTTTTCGGTCTGGCACAAGGTCCTGTCTTTGACCATGTTATGCAACCACCGTTCTTACGGTTGACACCCGATTTAGTTCAGGTGACCTAATGAATTCCAGGTGAATTCCTAGGATTTTACGTTCAATGGTAATGAACGCATTGAAAATAGGGTTTTCAGAAAACAAATCGGTTTGTATTTTTGATCAAAATATTTTCTCGTTCAAGCTCGAGTTTAGATATCATTGAATTCCATGAGTTTGTAATTCTCAATCTTTAAGGTCAATCTCTAGGATTGAGTAATATCAGTCTTAAAAGCTGATTTTTAATCTTTAAGGAGATTATCCTTTCTGGGAATCTGATTCATTAGTCTTATCCAGCTAATTTTCATGGTGCCTCCCCATTGTACGAGATAAATCCTTCTCATGGTTAGGATAAATCTGACCACTTGGCGACCCTGTTTAATGCTGAGGTCCGTGGATTTCCTGCTGATTTTAGTGATGACTTTTCTAGATTTTTCGTCAACCTACAGCTGGTCTGAACGACAACTTCATGACCTAAATCAAGAAGCGCGTGTCTTTTTCGGAAGACTTTACTTCCTTTTAATGATGGAATTGATTCATCGTGTAGATCCATCTCTTCTTTTCTTTCATCGGGTAAAACAGTTTAGTTTAGTTCAAAGCAAAAGTATTTTCAGTTATTTGTTACAGATATATGTGGCATATGTTTAAAATAACTTGGTAAATTTTCCCACACTTGGCTTTTATTTTCCTTTTTATCGTTCTCTATTCCATTTTAAATGAATTTTAACATTTTAGTTTGTTTCTCAATTTATGTCCTTTCCGAGGTAACAATAATTTCGGTGTTAAAACCTAGTTTTATCGTTCATAAATATGTATAAACATGATTTGAATTCATTTAATTGAAAAATTTTACTAGAATTGGGTAGTCAGTATATAAGACTAGGGCTGTTCTTTTTTTATCAGAGAGCACTAGATTCTAATACAACTACTGCTTTACTAGTATTTTTAATGGTAACCAAGTGTTTAATATAAAAATTTTAAAATCCGAAAGAATTTAACCCCTTCCCACACTTAAGATCTTGCAATGCCCTCATTTGCAAGAAATCAGTAACAATCTAAATTATTGAGGGTGATTTGTGTGAAAATGATTAAATTTTTACCAAAGTTTCCAAATATATTGGCGTTTGTTTGCTGAATGATAAATGGTGCACATCATTTGTTCATTCCATCTTGTTGCTATTTCACATATATTTTTCATCTTGTCGTCAAAATTTGTTGCTTTTGCTGAACTTAATGCCAGTCTTTGAAAATGCGTTGTTTTACCCTGTTTTGTGCATAAAAGAGAATACATACAATACAAATATAATCATACATGCAATTTGAAATGGAACTTTGGCATCCCACTTTCAAACTATAAGAAAAATATTAGTACACAATAATAATAAGAATATCAAACATTACATAAACGTAATAAAATGTTAAGTGTTTAAAATAAAAATAAAAATTACCAACTTATCTCTACTGATCAGGAGGTGGGTTAGGAGGATAATTAGGATAGGGATCCCAATTCATGTTCGCGTCCGGGTTCCATGGCTGATTATAGGTGAACTGGTATGCTGCGTCATAATCATATGAATCATAGGGTGGTCTCATTTCTGGCTGATGTGCGGGATAGTATGCGGGTCGGGTCGGATAATACATCTCGCCAGGCTGCAACTGGCTTATAATTTGGCGTTGATGATAATCCCATCGGCCATGCTCTCGTTGCCGGGAATGCTCGTAGTCATTCCGACGTTGCCATGCCTCGTACTGCATATGCCTATCATAGTTCGTCATGTATTCATCCTCCATACGAACGCCTAAATCAAGAGCAGTCTCCCGAACAACTCCTATAATGTTGTTCGCCTCTTCCATCTCATCATCCGAACCTCTTTCTACCTGTCGCTGAGGTCCCTCGTATCGATATACCCGACCACGTCTCATCAATAATACCCTTGCACCGTGATAAAGGTTTGAACTTATAGTTTCACCTCCGTCCTCCATTTCGTTCATTGGACCCCCTTGGTGCTTATCTACACCTAAATACTCTCCAATGAGAGTAATGAAAATACCACCACCTATAATACTCCCCGATTTCATCCCCGAAACTACATTAGCGAGATAATAACCAACACAATAGGGAATGTTAACGAAACTCCTCGGGTCTCTAATACACTTGAGGTAGAACAAATCGTTTACGGTCAATTTCTCCTTATTTCTTCCCCTTTGTGTAATTGTGTTTGCTAAGAATCTATGAATCACCCGGAGTTCAGCTCTGTCTATATCTAAGTATGTATGATTTCCACTGGTGTGAAATTCATTAAAGTGGGACATACGCCTCCAGATGGCGTTAATATCAAATTCCCTATCTACCCTTTCTCCTTGGGCAATCAGGCTATTACAGTCGGGGCTCAAAAGTTCAGCAGGGGTGTAAATCTGTAAGGCCCTAGCTAAATCTATCATGGACATTCTGTACACGCGTCCACCTAACAGAAATCTAATAAAGCTTCTATCATCTATCCTCCTAACATCACTGTTTAACTTAATAGTACTAAGTAATTCTATACACCATTCCCTATATATGGTTCTACGAATGGAAAATAGGCGCATCCAATCGTTAAACTGAGAATTACCATACCTTTGCACCAATAATTCCCGAATCGGTTCGGCAAGGTCAACCGTTTCCAAAGGTACCCAGTCAATTGCCCTTGGCATTTCAACAACCTTAAAGTAGAGAATGTGCATGTTCTTTTGATAATCTGGATACTCTATCCAACATCGATCAAATCTCAGATTTGGGTGTAACTGATCTTCATTAATGTCTAAGCTCAGAATCCTTTGATGTGGAGCGAATTGACGAAACTGATTCATGAATAATTGATCTTGATCGTGATATGGAATATGTTGCTCCTCATGTTCTTCTTCTTCTTGTTGCATATGTTGTTCTTGTTCATGAAACATTTCCGGTTCGGGCTCTGGTTGCCTGGACGATGATGCTCCTGAACCTCCAGTATCGGCTCTCTGTAAAACACATTAAACACAAAAATTGTGCATCCAAATATGCATTAGTGTTAGCAAAATAATAACTTGAAACAATTATGATGACATGTTCAATTCATAACACATTTTATACACATTTTCTTAACAATAACAATTCTACATTTTTACATACGAAAATGTATACAATGTTTTATCACATTTAAACTCTTAAACATGTCAACAATAATCATTATAGCAATTAAACACTTGTTACATGGCATTCAAATCAAACTAGTGCTCATTTTCATATTTTTGTCAAGTCTACACTTTGTCAAATAAGCATATACGAAAAATGTACATCAAGTTCATAAGCATTTATCTTAAATAACATGCCAAAATAATCACTACTAGCAATGAAACAAGTTTCAAATGGCCTTTATATCAAATTATCCAAGTTCATGAATTTTTAGACTTAAAAAGTCCACTTTAATTCTCAAAAACATGTTTAGGCTCAAAGTTTGGATCAATTAACTACCTAAACATGTTACACTACTTAATTTAGCAACAATTCATGACAAAAATCGGCCATAACCTGTTTATATCAAAAAGCCCCAAATTGCTCAAGAACACAAACCCTAGATTCTTAAAAATTTGAAGTTTTTAGCTTCAATTCATGTTAAATAGCTTCTATCTAGGATATACATGCATAATATAACAACAATTTAGCTCTAATTACACCTAAATTTAACAAAATCAAAATATAAAATTTCTAGCTCAAGAACACAAAAATTCGAATTTAAAGAGATTAGGGGTGAAATCTTTACCTTTCTCCTGAAGGGGTTGAGACTACTGAATCTAGGCATGATTATTGTGAAGTTTTGCAAGAAATTTGGTGAAAAATGATGAATTTTTGAGAGGGTTTTGAAGTAAGTTCGTGTTTGTGTATGTGTGTTGTGAAAAAGAGCAGCTCGACTGAAACTTGTATCTGTCCTGTTTTTCTGATCCATGCGAGTCGCATGGTTTTGCTCTTACCCCCATGCGAGTCGCATGGGGTGTAATTCTGGTATTTTTTTTTTTTTTTTTTTTTATAAAAAGGTTATACTTTTAAAACATAAAATTTAATAAAATTTTAAAAATTTTGTTTCTTTTTAAGACGAGGTCGTTTCGGGACGATGCCCTAGTCCGTCCCTCGACAAAATTTTAAAATTTGTCTTTTTGTAGCGATTGTTTTAAAAGCTAAGATTTTTGGGTTTTTTAATGTTTTTGGCATACTTTAAATCAATAAGATTAAAAATAATGATAATAAAAGTTCTCGTCCCTCCTTCGGGTAAAGCAATTTCGGTTCAAAGACTTAGTCTTCAACTTACGACGAATTTTAAAAATCATATTTTTAACTTAATGAGATAGAGTAAATTTTTGTTTTTAAATTCACACAATTATAAAATTCAAAATTAATATATAAAAAAAAAAATCAAACCAAACTTAAAATTTGAAATGCATAAAATTAAAAATTCATATTTTAAAAATTCACACCAGACTTAATTCATATTATAAATTCACACCAAACTTATTTTAAAAATTTATATTATAAATTCACACCAAACTTATATTAATTTTTCAAATATTTACAATTTTAAATATATTGTTTTTACAAAGTTTACAATATTAACTTAAGATTTAAATATTAATTTTAAAAACATGGTAAAAATAAATTTAAAAATCTTTTTGTCTTTTTATCCCACTTTAATCAATCAAATAATATCAAAAATATGCGCCCCTCTTTTCGGTAAAGTAATTTCGGTTCCAAGACCTAATTTAACTCATGACGAATTTTTGAAATATTTTGGGTTGATTGTTTAAAGATATTTATACCTTAAGAATAAACGTTAAATTTCGCAGTGATGTAATAAATTTTTGAATGATATCAATAATTTCGGTCGCCAAAACTAATTTTATTCAATACCAATTTAATACTTTTTAGCGAACAAATTAGCGTTTATTATCAAAAGGTTAAAAATAAAAATAAAAATAAAAACTGTACAGACATACCTGTGAAATAGATTTCTTAGTTATATGATCTATTCCATTCATAAGATAGTCGGTTTAATTGGTTTTCCATGGCTCCAAAGGCGTAACCTCGAGCATTCAGTGTCTTTTCTTCTAAACATATGAACGGTCCGTCTCTGCATAAAGTAACAAATTCGGTATTTGAATAGGTTTGATTATTTGAACATTTACCTCCATGTGACCATTTTCCGCATTTGTGACATCGTTCTAGGTGTCGTGCTCTTCTTTTCGCTGCGGATTTTGATTTTCCTTTACCAAATTGTAACTTATTATCTTCGCATCTGGATCCTTTTCTAACTCCGTCCATTCTTTCTCTGATTACTGATACTAATTCACTCGGTAGTATGTCATTATTTCTTTTAGTGATCAAAGCGTGTAGCATTAGACCATGGTTTAGTTCACAGGCAGTCTTCATTTTGTAAAAACCTAAAAAAAATAAAAATTCAGAATGGGGGGAGAAGACTAGTTCTTTAGGGTCTGCTAGGGAAAGACCATACGTGTTCCATTTTCGAGAACTACACGAAAACAGACAATCTAACTCTAACAGAAATACATATTATCCTTTAAAGACTTGATTCTCCCCACACTTAGTTAGCTGTGGTGTCGAAATTGTGATTAACTTCGTTGTCGACTTCCATCGGACCATGTATGTAATGTTTAACTCTGTGACCATTAACTTTAAATTCAATCCCATTTGAATTTATTAATTCTATCGTTCCGTATGGGAAAACTCTTTTGACTATGAATGGTCCAGACCATCTTGATTTCAATTTTCCAGGAAATAGCTTGAATCGTGAATTGAAAAGAAGAACTCTGTCTCCTTCTTTGAATTCTTTTGAACTTCTGATTCTTTTATCATGCCATTTCTTCGTTCTTTCTTTATAGATTAACGAATTTTCGTATGCTTCATGTCTTAATTCTTCTAATTCGTTTAGTTGACTTAATCGTAGACGTCCGGCTTCATGTAAATCAAGATTACATGTTTTCAAAGCCCAAAATGCTTTGTGTTCAATTTCTACTGGAAGATGACATGCTTTTCCATAAACAAGTCTAAAAGGTGTGGTTCCAATTGGAGTTTTGTAGGCTGTTCTAAAAGCCCAAAGTGCATCCTCCAATTTAATGGACCATTCCTTTGGATTTGATCCTACGGTTTTCTCTAGAATACGTTTTAAAGCTCGGTTGGTATTTTCAACTTGTCCACTTGTTTGTGGATGATATGCGGTGGAGATTTTATGAGTTACTCCATATCTTTTAAGAATTTTCTCAAGTTGATTATTACAGAAATGAGTACCCCGATCACTTATTAAAGCTTTCGGTGTTCCAAACCTTGCAAAAAGACGTTTTAAAAAGTTGACTACAACTCGTGCATCGTTAGTTGGGAGAGCTTGTGCTTCCGCCCATTTAGATACATAATCAATGGCTACGAGTATATATAGATTATTATGAGATTTTGGAAATGGACCCATAAAGTCAATACCCCAAATGTCAAATACTTCACATACTTGGATGACATTTTGTGGCATTTCATCACGTTGACTTATTTTTCCTGTCCTTTGACATGCATCACAGGATTTGCAAAGAAGGTGTGCGTCTTTGTAAATTGTAGGCCAATAGAATCCAGCTTCATAAACTTTTCTTGCTGTTAGTTGAGGCCCATAATGCCCTCCTGTTGGTCCTGTGTGACAATGGTTTAATATTTTACTGGCTTCATCTCCAAATACACATCGGCGTATTATTCCATCGGGACAACTTTTAAACAGATGTGGATCTTCCCAGAAATAGTGTTTTATATCACTGAAGAATTTCTTTCGTCTTTGGTACGATAATCCTTTTTCAAGGAATCCACAAACTAAGTAGTTTGCATAGTCTGCAAACCATGGGATTTCTTTATAATCTATCTTCAATAGATATTCATCAGGAAAGTTGTCTTGTATGGCCGATTCATTTAGAACTTCTAATTCGGGATTTTCAAGACGAGAAAGATGATCAGCGGCGAGATTTTCTGCTGCTCTTTTATCTCGGATTTCAATATCAAACTCTTGTAAGAGTAAGATCCAACGGATTAATCTTGGTTTAGCATCTTGTTTTGAAAATAGGTATCTAAGAGCAGAATGGTCGGTATAGACCACCGTTTTTGCTAGAACGAGATATGATCGAAATTTGTCAAAAGCAAAGACAATAGCAAGGAGTTCTTTTTCAGTAGTTGTATAGTTTGTTTGTGCTCCTTGTAATGTCTTACTAGCATAATATATAGGTTGAAATCGTTTTTCAATCCTTTGTCCTAAAACGGCTCCCATTGCAAAATCACTTGCATCGCACATTAGTTCAAATGGTAGATTCCAATTTGGTGTTATCATGATCGGTGCATTAGTGAGTTTTTCTTTAAGAATATTAAAAGATTTGATACACTCATCTGAAAAGATGAATGGCGCATCCTTTTCTAGGAGTTTATTCATAGGAGTGGCAATTTTTGAAAAATCTTTTATGAAACGTCGGTAAAAACCGGCATGCCCTAGAAAACTCCTAACTCCTCTAACATTGGTGGGATGTGGAAGTTTAGCAATTACATCTACTTTAGCTCTATCCACTTCAATTCCTTCTTTTGAAATTTTATGTCCAAGAACGATGCCTTCTTTAACCATGAAATGGCATTTCTCCCAATTAAGTACTAGATTTGATTTTTCGCATCTAATTAGCATTCGTTCCAGATTAACTAGACATGATTTAAATGTATCACTGAAGACTGAAAAGTCATCCATGAATACTTCCATGCATTCTTCTATCATGTCGTGAAAAATCGCCATCATACACCTTTGAAAGGTTGCAGGGGCGTTACAAAGTCCAAATGGCATGCGTTTGTAAGCAAAAGTACCATAAGGGCACGTGAATGTGGTTTTCTCTTGATCTTCGGGTGCTATTGGAATTTGAAAATATCCGGAAAATCCATCTAGAAAACAATAGTAACTATTTCCGGCTAATCTTTCCAACATTTGATCTATGAAAGGTAAGGGAAAGTGATCTTTTCTGGTGGCGTCATTTAATTTTCTATAATCAATACATACACGCCATCCTGTTACAGTCCTAGTAGGAATAAGCTCATTTTTCTCATTTGTAATGACAGTCATGCCACCCTTCTTAGGTACGCATTGAACTGGGCTTACCCATGGACTATCAGAGATTGGATATATTAAACCTGCATCTAGCAGTTTAATAATCTCTTTCTTAACTACATCTTGCATATTAGGATTTAGTCTTCGTTGGCGTTGCACATACGTTTTATGACCTTCTTCCATAAGGATTTTATGTGTGCAATACGAAGGACTTATTCCTTTAATATCATGAATCTTCCATGCAATGGCTGGTTTATGAGCTTTCAACACAGAAATGAGTTGTGATTTCTCATTTTCAGTAAGAGAAGACGATATTATTACAGGTAATTCAGATTCACCATGTAAATAAGCGTATTCCAAATGGTTTGGAAGTGGCTTTAACTCTAATTTCGGAGGTTCTTCTATCGATGATTTATATCGATATCTGTCTTCTTCTTTTAGCATTTGAATTTCTTCTGTTGTTGGTTCATATCCATTAGCTATAAGTGTAGCTAACATTTCAGCTTCATCAATTGGTTCATTACCTTCTCCTAAAGAACATTCTCCCGTTCCTTGTAATTCTGGAAATTCTTCTAATAATTCTGCATGTGCATCTATAGTTTGAATATAATAACATGTATCATCTGCAGATTGTGGTTGTTGCATTGCTCTATCAACTGAAAAGGTAACACTCTCATCCTCTATACTTAGGGTTAGTTTCTTACCAAACACGTCTATCATTGCTTTAGCCGTGTTTAAGAATGGTCTTCCTAATATGAGAGGAACTTGAGAATCTTCTTCCATGTCCAGAACAACAAAGTCTACTGGAAATACTAAAGTACCAACTTTAACTAGCATGTTCTCCATTATCCCTCTAGGATATTTTATTGATCTATCGGCTAGTTGTATGCTTATTCTGGTTGGTTTCAATTCTCCAAGGTCTAGTTTAGCGTATAGTGAATACGGCATTAGATTTATACTAGCACCTAAGTCTGCCAATGCTTCTATTGAACTAAGACTACCCAGAAAACATGGAATTGTGAAACTTCCTGGATCAGATAGTTTTTCTGGTATCTTATTCAATAGCACTGCTGAACAATTAGCATTCATAGTAACAGCCGAGAGTTCTTCCATTTTCTTTCTATTCGTGATTAGATCTTTCAAGAATTTAGCATATCTAGGCATTCCTGAAATCACATCAATGAAAGGAAGATTTACATTTATCTGTTTAAACATATCCAAGAATTTGGATTGCTCGGCTTCAAGTTTCTCTTTCTTCATTTTACTCGGATAAGGAAGTGGTGGTTGGTATGGTTTAACATAAGGTTTATCCTTAACTGTGTTATTTTCATTAACCTTTTCAACTACCGGTTCTTTTTCCTTATCTTGATCAGGTTGTGGTTCTTGTGGAGTAGGAATAGTTTCATCAGAAGTTACAGGTATTTTAGGTGGTTTAAGTGTTGTACCACTTCTTGTGGTAATAGCTTTAGCTGTTTCATTCCGGGGGTTAGCATTTGTATCGCTTGGTAGACTTCCCGGTTTTCTTTCACCTATTAACCTTGCTAGGTTACTTACTTCTTGTTCCAGATTTTGAATAGAAGCTTGTTGATTTCTAAATGCTTGAGCATTTTGTTCATTGGTTTGTTTTTGAGATGTGAAAAACTGCGTTTGAGTTTCGACTAGCTTCGTCATCATATCTTCTAAATTTGGCTTTTTATCATCGGTTTGTTGTGGTGGTTTGTTTTGAAAATTCGGTCTTTGCTGATTATAAGTATTATTGGATACTTGTTGATTGCTAGGACCTTGTTGGTTGTTGTATGGAATATTTCGGTTATAATTCTGGTTTTGATTGTAAATCGGTCTTGGCGGTTGATAATTATTCTGATAATTATTTCCAGGCCTTTGGTTTATGTATGAAATATTCTCTCTTTGTTCCATTGTTAATTCAATACTGAGACAATCTTTTGTCAAATGTGGTCCTCCACACTGCTCACAACTAATTCGTATAGAGTGAATATCCTTAGTCATCTTTTCCATTCGTCTCTCGAAAGCATCTATCTTTGCTGAAATGGAATCTAAGTCATGGCTAGAATCGGCTCTAGCTGCTTTAGATGATCTAATGATATCTTTTTCTTGGTGCCACTCATGCGAGTGGGAAGCAGTATTATCAATAATTTTGTAAGCATCAGTTTCGGTTTTCTTCATAATAGAACCACCAGCTGCTATATCTATGTCTTTTCTTGTAGTGATGTCGCATCCTCGGTAGAATATTTGTACTATTTGACAGGTGTCTAAACCATGTTGCGGACATCCTCTTAACAACTTTCCATATCTTGTCCACGCCTCATATAGAGTTTCATTTGGTTTCTGTGTGAACGTAACAATTTCTGCTTGAAGTCTTATGGCTTTAGATGCAGGAAAGAATTGTTTAAGAAATTTGTCAACTAAAACATCCCATGTATCAATCGCCCCTTCAGGTAACGATTCCAACCAATCTTTGGCTTCTCCCTTTAAAGTCCAGGGAAATAACATGAGATATATCTGTTCATCCTCCACTTCTCGTATTTTAAATAGTGTGCAGATCCTATTAAAGGTACGTAGATGTTCATTCGGATCTTCCTTCGGCGCACCACTAAATTGGCATTGATTAGTCACCATGTGTAGAATTTGTCCTTTGATTTCATAATCTGGCGCATTAATGTCTGGATGAGTAATTGCGTGACCTTGGCCAGTGCGTTTAGCTCTCATTCGGTCTTCCATACTTAAAGGTTCCAGATTCTCCATAATTGAATTTGTTGAATCGGTATCACTAGATGATTCTGTTTTAATGGTTCGTTCCTCAACAATCTCTGTTTGAATGATTGGTGGTTCCGGAGGAAAGTTTAATGGTTCAGGATCTACGAACCGTTCCTGAATATTTTCCGGATTCTCAATTGTGAGGTTGGGTTCAAAAAATGGATTATCGGAAATTTGAACTGAAGTACTTGGTTGACTGGATGACGATTCTAAAGAAAAATCAACGGCGGTTATATTTGTTAAACGATGTCTTGATCGAGTTACAGGTGGTGAACGTACAAAAGGTGATGAACGTCTTGCTCGGTGCATTCACTGAATATCCTATTAGTTTTTAAAAGGAAAGAAAAATTATAATAAGTTATCCAATCAATAGACTTTTCTGATTTTGCCCACGTTTCGAATAGCCAAAAGATGCAGCAGAGGGGCAGGATTCGTTTGGTCTCAATATAATTGAGGACTGTTTGGCTCCAATAACCCGGTCCACGTACAAATCCAACTATTACTACGAACCAGAAAATTTTGATGTCTATTAATTTAACCACTTAAAATAAATTTTCGTAATTTTAAGAAATTTAGATAAGAAGTAGAAAAAATTCTAAGTCCTAAAAACTAGAATGGCGAGAAATAAGAGAGAAAAAGATTGCGCGTCGAAAAATGTCGAAAAATAAAAAATGGTTGAAAAATAAAAGGTGACGGAAAAATAAAAGAAACTTATAAAAACTTAAAAATACTTGACTAACCTAACCTTATTACTACAACTAACTTAAAATTATAATCGCAAATTGAAATTACTAATTGGAATGATAATTGATACATAGTAAAAAATATTAAAGCTTACAGGAAAAACTAAATCCCAAATGGAAATAACTTAAAAAGAAACTAAAACTTAAAAAGGCGTCGCAAAATTCTAAAGCACCTAAATCTTAGTCTAAAGAAAAAGCACTTAAGGAATTCTACGGCAAACCCTAAAAATCTAGGAGTAAAAATAACTATAGCAAAAACTAAGTTTAAAATTAAAAATGAGCTAAAAAATACAAATATTACGCTACAACGATTAAAAAGGTACAAAATATAAAAATATACAAAAAGTTGTAAAAAGTACAATTTTTATAAAAATATTATTTTTATATTATTTATTTAATAAAACTACAAATTTTACAATTTAATAAAACTAATTAAAACTAAATACAACAAATTAAATAAAAAGTAAAATTAAAACTAAAACTAATAATAATAATAATAATAAGGTTTAGGGTTTAATAATAATAATTAAATAATAACCGTAATAAATGCGTTTTTAGGGTTTGGTTGTGGTCTTGTCAGACCCCTCATGCGAGTCGCATGATTTAAGAGGGTGGGTCATGCGAGTCGCATGGATACCCTGAACTGGTTCAATTGGACTGGTTCAAATGACAGGTCACGTAATATTTAATATTTTATTTTCTTTTTTTTTTCTGTTTTGAATTTAAATAAAATATATATATATAATGAAAATAAAAACTTAAAAATAAACTTAAAATACTTTATAATTTTGTAAAAATAAAAGAAAAACTTAAAAATATACTTAAAATATTTTTTTTTTGTTTTTTTTCATATATTTTTAATTTTTAAACAAAAATATAAATTTTATAAAAACTAATTATAACTTAAAAATTAAAAATATGGCGTTTCGCTTCGGCGAACCTCCCCGGCAGCGGCGCCAAAAATACTTGATGTGAAGCGAGGTGTATATAAAATAGTTATTATTTTACTAGGAAAAACTATTAAATACGATACAATTTTACACAAGATATTTATTTATTTATAGAATGGATATACTTAAACCTTGCTACAACACTTATAGGCAGTGTACCTAATCGTACAGTAGTGTAGTTTTTAGTAAGTCCGGTTCGTTCCACAGGGAGATCTTTGAACAAAGCTCAACGCTATATTAGTTTACTTTTATAAAAATACAAATATATATATAAGTAATATTATTATTATAAAGGGGGGTTTTTACCGTTTAATGACCGGTTTGTCGATTTTAAAACTTTAGTCACAGTTAAAACCTAATGTAAAATATAAATACAAGACTAAAATTAAAGCGTAAAGTAAATAACGATAATGAAATTGCGAATAATAAAAATGCGATAAAATAAAATTGCGATAATTAAAAAGTACGATAATTAAAAGTGCGATAATTAGAAGTGTAATTAAATATAAAATAAAGGAAATTAAATATGAAATAAAAGAATTATGCTTATTTAAACTTCCGTAATCATGATGTTTGACGTGTTGATTTTAGTTTTATGCCCATGGGTTAATTGTCCTTTGTCCTGGATTATTCAATATGTCCGTCTGGTTTTTGTCCATAACAGTCCATCAGTCATAAATATAAATTGCAAGTGTCCTTGTCAAATTATTATTATACCCGAAGTTAAATATTCCAACTAATTGGGGATTCGAATTGTAACAAGGTTTTAATACTTTGTTTAATGAATACACCAGGTTATCGACTGCGTGTAAACCAAGGTTTTACTACTTTGTTAACAATTACACCAATTACCCTTGAATGTAATTTCACCCCTGTTTTAATTATTCTAGTGGCTATTAATCCATTCCCGTGTCCGGTTAAATGAACGATTATTCGTACATATAAATACCCCGCCCATCGTGTCCGATTGAGTGTATATGGTAGTTTATAGGGACGCCCAATTGTAAATCTTTATATTAACATTAACAAACTTTCATTTAGTTAAACAAATATAAAGCCCATTAATAGCCCATAGTCTAATTTCCACAAGTGTCGTTCTTTTGTCCAAACCCCAATTATGGTACAAAGCCCAATTACCCAATTTTAGTAATTAGCCCAACATCATGATTACTTCGTTTTAAATAAGCATAATAATAACTTAGCTACGAGACATTAATATAAAAAGGTTGAACATAACTTACAATGATTAAAAATAGCGTAGCGTTACACGGACAGAATTTCGACTTACACCCTTACAACATTCGCTAACATACCCTTATTATTAGAATTATAATTAAAATTAAAATTAAAATATAAATTATATATATATATATCGTATATATTGAGAGAGATTAAAATTATATGTTTAAAACTCGGCAGAAAACTGGCTTTATATAGGACCTGATCAGCAATTTCACTCCATGCGACTCGCATGGATTTGTGCCTCTGGCCATGCGAGTCGCATGGCCACCCTGGATCCAGCCAAATTGCTTTGTTTTCTTCTTGCCGACGTAATATAATATATATAATAATAATATATAATATAATATATAATTATATATAATTATATATATATTATATTATATTCTTGTGCATAGTAGACTAGATATTTTTGGTCCGTTGCGTCGGGCGTTTCTTCTTGGCTCAGGTCCCGGTTCCGGATTTTCGGACGTCTTCGCGTATTATTTTATATCGTGTACTTTGCGTCTTGTAACTTGTACTCTTGTCATTTTGAGACGTTCCTCATCAATATTTTGAACCTTTTTAATTGTATCTTGTACTTTTTAGCTCTTTGGACCTTTTTGTCTTCAATTTGTCGAATCTGTCTTTTGTCTTCACCTTTTATTTTTTAAACGAATATCACTTGTAAATAGAACAATTGCAACTAAAAGCTTGTCTTTCTTGAGGAATAATGCTATGAAATATATGTTCATTTTTAGCATTATCAGCGAACTCGGGAAGATACTTAACAAGTTGAGCGAAATCATGTTCCGCAGTGTTCGCTCTCCTATTAATCTGGGCGATTCCTTCCTTCGCTTTCCCCAGCTGCGTTTTTAATTTTTCCGCTCTCAAGTACTGAGCGTTGGCCACCTTGACAGCATGTTCACGTTCATCTGATAAATCAGTGAACCGTTCTATGCTATCCATAGTAAGACAGAGCGAGTTATAGCAATTATATAACCGCTGTCTTGCAGATTCAGCCAAAGTTAGACTGCGGTACTTTGCCTTTGTTTGCTCAGGAAGAAATATATGCAGTTTCTGATACAGTCTGTTGGCTTCCTCATCAGCTACAGCCTCTTCTTCATCAGCACCCTCTCCTTCTTCCTGATTAGACGCCTCTGCGTCAGAAGGAAGGGATGGGTCTTGCTCAGGCTCTCCTACCACATCTGCGGGAGTGCGGCTCCTGATGTTGTAGCGCGGATTGGTTTCAGCGGGAGACTCTGAAATCACAACTGAAACAAGATTAATAAATATCGCTAATTTATGCATAATATGCGCATATATGATTAGAAGTCGTAAAATTAAAATTACGCACTTGTCTCTTGTTCTGCAAGAGTATGCAGTCGTTTCTTGCGTGGAGTCGGTGAACTCTCCACCATTTTCCTTTTGCCTCGGTCCTCGCCGCCGGCGATGAAAAGCTCGTTGATGATTGGTTCATCAATCAGAATAATATCACCCTCGCCCTCCTTCGGGCGGCGAGCAGGGCTGATTCTGCTAACATCAGTGGTCCTCATAACAAGGTCAAGAGGAATCTCTGCAAAAAAACAATGCGAAATGTTATACAAGGCAAAATGTATACTGTGAAATATGTTATGCGAAAAAATACAAGTGAAATACCATTCTTGGCTTGATCAACTAAAAGTGCGTCATGGTCACTCCATGGCCACTGGATTGATACGTGTCCAATGTACAGCGGTACATTGGAATATGGCATCACAATGATGCCCTCCTTCCTAAAAATACTGAGAACATCGTTCTCAAGATCATCCAACACCGGCTTCTCATTGACTTCCGAATTAATCTCCTCGCTCCTCTTCCTCGGAATGTTGCTATCGACATACGCGGTATCGTTAATATAGAAAAACGAACCGCGCCAATTGCCGATGGAATCTTTAGGAGAAACCATATTGCCTAACTTGCTGCGGAATGAGAACCATCCCACATCATATAAAATTAAGCTGTTAAGAGTGCGGAACACGATTAACAACGGCTGCTTGTTGTTGGTGTGGCAATACATTTTGAAAAGCACAATTTTGTTCACCGCATTTGGGTGAAGCTGTGCTAACGCAACCCTGTAGTGTTCGCATACACTGCGAACAAATTCGGTTAAATAAAAACGGAGGTTGCCCTGCGAAATGGCAGCCTCATATACCGTAATCATCCCCTTAGGGGGAGTATCGGCTCAGTCCTCGTGAAGGGGCACGGTTGGAACAAAATGCCCAAGTGGCGGACACCACTCTCTAAGGGTTTGTAGTTTGGCCTCTGTCATATATGACACAAAACCGCCGGGAGTATGCATCGATGCAGTGTTGGGATTTAACAAGTTCATAAAATACTTAAACCATTTTAAGAATTAAGAAAGCGGAAGCATGTTAATTACCAATTTAAAACTTGTTAATCTTTAACCAATTAAAGTTAAATCCCAATTAGGATCAAGTTGTGATATATACTTACAAACTACAAGCAAGTAAAGAGATTATACCTACTCCAAGCTTGCTAGTAAATGATGAAGATGATGATGTTGAATGGAGCTCCAAAACTATGAAACCTCAAGTTGTTATACCACAAACTTTGCACCAACACCTTGTACTTTGGTTAGGATTTTTAACACTTGAATTAAACTTGCAAAAACCAAAATCTTGAACCCCTTTGAGCTCCCTATAGCCCACGGCCAGCAGCAGCAGATTTTCAAGGTTTTGTGCAGTTTTTTTTGAAGTATATTGCATGTATGTTTTGTTCCAAGAGTCAAGATGCTAGTATATGGAAGTGGGAAAGCATGGGTCAAGGAATCTAAGTCATAAGCATGTGAACTTGCAACTCCAAGGCCACTTACTCTTCCATATTATAAAATAAGTTTTATATAATTTAAATTTTATAAAACTTTTATAAAACTTCCATATACATATATATTTGTTATGTACATTTATTTTATAAAACCAAAACTTTATAAAATGTAACATAACAAAATAAATTATTTAACCTATAAATAATTTAAACTCTTGTTATATATATAAATTAATCCATAATTTATATATATACATACACATCAAGTAATATTTCAGAAAACCATTTTTCTTGAAGTTCAAGTGTCGCGTATTTGATCAATGAACCAATCGTTAAAATCAAAGACGAATAAGGTGTCGGTAAGTTTGTTATTGGGTATGACCCGACTTGGATCATAACACGTCAGCCACATTAATTTAGTATGTCTCTCGGGCATACGAAATACCTTCAATCTCCCACTTGCACGAGAAACATAAGAAATTAATGCAAGTGATGGATACAGCCTAACACACCGTCCATCACCCCTAATATGTTATGACTTTGTGCCATTCAATAACATCATCCCTTTCGAGTTCCCATCTCGAATATGATTAGGTGAATCTTTCATTATTTCCTTTCGTCCTAGATGTCATGTTAAATCCAAGAGATACAGAGTGATCACTCTCTTATAGATTTAACTTTTCAGGCCTTAGACATCTGACTCTCAACGAATAAGAGGGACAAATTCCATCTTGACTACATACGTCCTAGATATACACTTTGTAATATACCTGAGTTCTTCTTTATGTACTACCATGTTTCAGAATAGCGAAGGAAAGAATCAAGGCACAGTACTTGGTGAATATCCGAACCCAATATGTATCTCAGGTCAGAGGATACAATGATATTCGCCTTTACTCAAGATTACATGTGATCAGCCACAAAAGGCTCTATACAGTAATTCTTGAGAGCGGGTCTTCCAATATTTGTTTCCCACAAATATCTATGAACCTTGGTTGCAACCTTGCCCCACATTCAACCTATGAATGTATACCAATCCAAGTTCACAATAGTCTAAACCTCACACTTGTTCCCACAAATGTGATCGACTACGGAATTTAGAATAGTTGCTTATTCATGGATGAAATATGCAAAATAGGAACATGACTCATAATTAAATTAATACCATAATTATATTAATGAGTTTGAACTAATTCGTTCCGTTACAATACATAAAGTAGATCAATTCCAATCACTAGAATATCGAAGCCCTAACGCACAAACATGTCCCTCATGTTTTGGCCCATGTAAAAGCTTCGTGAGTGGATCCGCAACATTATGATCTGTGTGAACTTTGTGAATACATATCTTTCCTTTTTCAACCTCATCCCTGATGTAGTTGAATCTCCGCTCAATGTGACGAGTCTTTTGATGAGCACGAGGTTCCTTGATTTGAGCAATCGCACCCTCGTTGTCACAAAAGATCTCAAGAGGGTCCTGAATGGAAGGGACCACTCCTAAGTCGTCGATGAATTTCTTCATCCATGCAGCTTCCTGAGCTGCCAGTGAGGCGGCAATGTACTCCGACTCTGTAGTGGATAACGCAACAACCTCCTGTTTCGAACTCTTCCAAGAGACCGCACCACCATTTAACATGAAGACATAACCGGATTGTGATCGAGAGTCATCTCGATCAGTTTGGAAACTCGCGTCCACGTAACCTTTTACGGCGAGTTCCTCCTCACCAGACCCGTATATTAGAAACATATCCTTAGTTCTCCTAAGGTATTTCAATATACTTTTAACAGCAATCCAATGACTGTTTCCTGGGTTGTTCTGGTATCTACTTGTCAAGCTTAGAGCGCATGACACATCCGGTCTAGTACATATCATTGCATACATGATAGACCCAATAGCGGATGCATATGGGACTTTCTTCATTCTCTCTTGTTCATCTTTCGTGGTAGGACACTGAGATGAACTGAGAATGGTTCCTCTTTGAATAGGTACCAAACCTTTCTTAGAGTTTTCCATCTTGAACCTTTTCAAGATTTTATCAATGTATGTACTTTGACTTAAACCTATCAATTTCTTGGATCTATTCCTATAGATTCCTATCCCCAAAATGTATTGTGCTTCTCCAAGATCCTTAATGGAGAAGCAACTTTTTAGCCAAGTTTTGACTTCTTGCATTGTGGTAATATCATTCCCAAATAATAATATATCATCCACATATAGCACAAGGAACATTATAGAGCTCCCACTAGCCTTCTTGTACACACAAGCTTCATCACCATTTTTAATGAAGCCAAATTTCTTTGCCTCTTCATTAAAGCGATGATTCCACATTCTAGATGCTTGTTTAAATCCGTAGATTGATTTCTTCAACTTGCATACCTTTTTAGGATTTTTCGGATCAACAAAACCTTTGGGCTGTACCATATAGACATCTTCCTCAAGATATCCATTTAGGAAAGCAGTTTTGACATCCATTTGCCATATTTCATAGTCATAGTGAGCAGCAATGGCAAATAATATCCTAATAGACTTTAGCATTGCCACTGGCGAGAAAGTTTCATCATAATCAACCCCTTGAGATTGAGTGAAACCTTTTGCTACAAGTCTAGCTTTGTATGTATCCAAGTTTCCATGTATGTCGGTTTTCTTCTTGAAAAGCCATTTGCAATCAACTAGCTTGGAGCTAGGAGGTTGCACAACAAGTTCCCAAACTTGGTTTTCATACATGGATTGCATCTCGGCGTTCATGGCTTCCTGCCATTTATCTTTATCAATTCTTGATAAAGCATCTTTGTAGTTTGTCGGTTCATCCAAATCAACCGTATAGCAACCTTCCACGAGAAACCCATATCTCTCGGGAGGATTACTAATTCTACTAGATCTTCGAACGTCTTGTGTACCTTGATCATCCACTTGATCATTTTCAACATCCTCATGTTGAGTACTAGTGCCAACCAATTGTGTATCATCGGCTTGATCTTGTACCTCTACAAGATCTATCTTCCTTTCACCATCACCTTCCATAAGGAACTTGGTTTCAAGGAATTCCGCTTTCCGAGCAACAAATACGGTTTGCTCGGATGGATCATAGAAGTAATATCCCATGTCATCTTTGGGATATCCTATGAAGATACACTTTGTGGATCGAGCATGTAGCTTATTTGCTACATAACGCTTAGGATAAGCTTCACATCCCCATACTTTCAAGTATGAAAGAGAAGGAGGTTTTCCAAACCACATCTCATGAGGAGTTCGTTCCACCTTCTTGGTTGGGGCCATATTTAAAATACGAGCCGCGGAGCTTAGACAATAACCCCAAAATGATAGAGGCAACGAGCTTCTTGCCATCATAGATCGAACCATATCCATTAGGGTTCGGTTCCTCCTTTCGGAAACTCCATTAAGTTGGGGTGTTCCGGGTGGAGTAAGTTGTGAGATAATCCCACAACTCCTAAGATGATCTTGGAAGGCATCGCTTAGGTATTCACCTCCTCTATCGGTACGTAGTACCTTAATTGTCTTATTGAGTTGATTTTGTACTTCGTTTTGATATTCTTTGAATGCTTCAAACGTTTCGTCCTTGTGTCTTAATAAGTAGACATATCCAAAACGACTAAAGTCATCAATGAAAGTAACAAAGTATCTTTCACCTTTCCTAGTCATGGGTTTAAAGGGTCCACATACATCCGAATGTATTAATCCCAATAAATCTTTAGCCCTTTCATAGGTCCCTTTGAAAGGTGCTTTAGTCATCTTGCCTTGTAAACAAGATTCACATACTTCAAACGAATCCATTTCATTTGATTTCAAAAGTCCATTCTTTTGAAGTGTATGTATTCGGTTCTTGTTTATGTGACCAAGGCGACAATGCCATAAGTAGGAATCACTCAAATCCCTTTTGAGTTTCTTGGTGCTTGTATGGTACATTGAGCTACTAGATGATGTGTCATCATGAACCAATTCATAAATTCCATTTGAAGGCGAAGCCTTGAAATAGAATACATTATCTTTAGAAACATGAATATCATCATCAATAAAATTAACAACGTAACCACATTGTTTTAAGCGAGAAATAGAAATAATGTTTCTACACAAATCCGGAGCATACAAAACATTTTCTAAAATAAGTTCCAATCCGCTTGGAAGCTTCAAAATAAAATCTCCTTGAGCTTTAACATGCACCTTTGCACCATTGCCCATATAGAGACTTGATGTTCCCGCCTTATGATCACTTCTTTTGAACCCCTGCAAAGAATTGCAAATATGAGTTCCACATCCAGTGTCTAATACCCATGTATTAGAAGAAGTAATACTTAGCTCTATATATACCATATATATATTACCTGAGGTTTGCCCTGCATCCCTCTTGTCCTTCAACTCCTTAAGGTAGACCGGACAGTTTCGTTTCCAATGACCCATCTCACCGCAACCGAAACATGGGTCTTCCTTGGGGTTTGCCTTCTCGGCTACCTTTTGCTTCTTAGCCTTGTTGATGGTTGGGGTAACCATCTTTCCTTTCCCTTTGCCTTGATAGGCGGGTCCTTTTCTCTTAGCCACCTTTGGCTTAGAGGTCTTACTTTTGGACCCACCTTGATCGATTGCTAACACGGGTAAAGCCCTTTTACCCATGCTAGTTTCCGCCGTTCTAAGCATACCGTGAAGCTCACCTATGCTCTTATCCATCCCATTCATATTGTAATTAATTACAAATTGATCAAACCTTTTTGATAGGGAATTAAGGATAAGATCGGTGGCTAACTCATTTGATATGTTTAGGTTAAGACGGTTAGCACGATCAATAAGGCTCTTCATTTTGAGGACATAAGAGGAGACGGATTGGGTGTCATCCATACGACATGCATGTAGCGCTCGAACCGTTTCGAAGCGCTCGACACGTGCTTGTTGAAGGAACATCTCCTTCAATTGCGTAATCATGTCATATGCACTATGATGTTCGAAATCCTTTTGGAGTTCGGGTATCATAGTCCCAAGCATTAGACAAGCGACTTGCACCGAATCGGCGCAATACTTGTCATAATAAGCCATGCCCTCTATATCTTCCTCATCCGGTTGGTCGGGAATAGGGTCCTCCAACACATACGCTTTGTCCTCAAGTTTGAGGACAATCCTAAGATTACGGAACCAATCCATAAAGTTCGTATGGTTGAGTTTGTCTTTCTCGAGGAGAGACCTTAATGATAGGTTGTTTAGGTTAAGTGGTGCATTTTGCATGTTGTTGTTATTTGCGGCCATCTACAAAATTTAACAAAGTCCTTTTAAGTATCGATTTTAAATTTAATAAACAATACCCTTTTATTTTTAATTGTTTTATTAAATCTTAGAATCCAACGGTAAATCAAATTTCGGTTAGGTGACCTTTATCCCGTTATTTGATTTAGCTAGGTAGTCATTTATGTGACAATTGCAATCCTTTTGCAACTTCTAAGTTATGGGATCATGCAATCCTTTTGCATGGCATATTTATCCCATCAACGCCTATTTGTTCATCATGCTTCGGTGACCCTAAGTTCATGATTCCCAAATCAAGTCGTCCTACTTGTGTAAACATGTAGACTTAACATACAAGTGGTTAGGTGACCTTTATCCCACATGTATGCGAAGTGTACCTTATTCATATTAGTTCACTCATGACGGTTAGGTGACCTTTATCCCATCAAGAGATTCCTAATATGTCTAAGTGTTTCCACAAAAGGATGGCGTTTAACTTGTTTACCTTGTTTTAGTTAAGGGATTTTAAGTTTTCATAAATTCTAGTTTAAGAAAACATTTGCCATACATCAACATGCATTTGGTGTATAGTTCATTATGAAAAGCCAATTTCATGTCTATAAACCATTTTATATATATGATCCTAATCATGATCTTAATAACCGTTTATTAATGTCCTTTTAGCCATTTTTAATTCAACCAATTAAATTGTAGTTTTGCATGTCGTTAATTAATGTATAATTTAACCAATTAAATTTCCATTTTGCTTGTTGTTAACTTGTGTGATTAACTTGTAGCATAAAAACATACAATCCACAATCATACAATAAACAACCATGCATGCAAAACAAATATGTTCACAATCAAGCCATTTTGGTAGACATTTGTTTAGCCGAAAACAAATGCCACCGGATAAGGGGTAATTACACAAAGTAGGAGATTTCAAATCTCCCACTTAACCTTGCATCCAAATGCTTCTTCATGTGTTCTTCAAGTCTTCATCATTCTTCATCATTTTACAAAATATATCCTAATACATTTTGTCTAAAAATGAAATTACAACCTAATCTATTTTACATACCAAATATAAAATAAATTACATAACCAAATGAATTATTACATGCCAAATGAATAAATATTATTACAAACCAATTGAATAAATATCAATCAACCATGCATGCAACCAAACACAAGGTCAAGGCTTAGATTGTGAACATCATCAACATAAGTGATAGGCAATACTGAATCACAAGTGATTGGAAACACAGAATCACAAGTGATCTGCAATACAGAATCACAAGTGATTTGCAATACAGAATCACAAGTAATCGGCAACACAGAATCACAAGTGATTGGCAGTACAGAATCACAAGTGATTTGCACTACAGAATCACAAGTGATTGGCAGTACAGAATGCAGAATCACAAGTGATTTTGGCCAAAATGACAACCACCCAAAACCGGAAATTTTACATTCTACTTCATGCATGTTCATAGAATGCAAAATTATAGTGGGTTTAATAACCATCTCGAAGCATATTTCAACAACTTCGGCTCTGATACCATTGTTGGGATTTAACAAGTTCATAAAATACTTAAACCATTTTAAGAATTAAGAAAGCGGAAGCATGTTAATTACCAATTTAAAACTTGTTAATCTTTAACCAATTAAAGTTAAATCCCAATTAGGATCAAGTTGTGATATATACTTACAAACTACAAGCAAGTAAAGAGATTATACCTACTCCAAGCTTGCTAGTAAATGATGAAGATGATGATGTTGAATGGAGCTCCAAAACTATGAAACCTCAAGTTGTTATACCACAAACTTTGCACCAACACCTTGTACTTTGGTTAGGATTTTTAACACTTGAATTAAACTTGCAAAAACCAAAATCTTGAACCCCTTTGAGCTCCCTATAGCCCACGGCCAGCAGCAGCAGATTTTCAAGGTTTTGTGCAGTTTTTTTTGAAGTATATTGCATGTATGTTTTGTTCCAAGAGTCAAGATGCTAGTATATGGAAGTGGGAAAGCATGGGTCAAGGAATCTAAGTCATAAGCATGTGAACTTGCAACTCCAAGGCCACTTACTCTTCCATATTATAAAATAAGTTTTATATAATTTAAATTTTATAAAACTTTTATAAAACTTCCATATACATATATATTTGTTATGTACATTTATTTTATAAAACCAAAACTTTATAAAATGTAACATAACAAAATAAATTATTTAACCTATAAATAATTTAAACTCTTGTTATATATATAAATTAATCCATAATTTATATATATACATACACATCAAGTAATATTTCAGAAAACCATTTTTCTTGAAGTTCAAGTGTCGCGTATTTGATCAATGAACCAATCGTTAAAATCAAAGACGAATAAGGTGTCGGTAAGTTTGTTATTGGGTATGACCCGACTTGGATCATAACACGTCAGCCACATTAATTTAGTATGTCTCTCGGGCATACGAAATACCTTCATGCAGAAGCAGCCATTAATAATATGCAAGGAAAAATTGAGTATGGAAGTGATGAAATTGAAGGTCGAATTGAGAAAATCAAAGGCTGAATTGGCTAATTGTCAATTACGATTGCGGTTGTAAGATTGCAAATTGAATGCGAAATTGGGAAAGGAAAGCGTAAAGCTTTTGTGCGGCGTTGTCTGCTATTGGGATTAGGGCGAGCAAGTTGAAAAGGTAATCATTGAATTTTAACGGCTGTAATTACTGTGACGCGTAAAACGGTAAAAATTTAGCCGTTAAAATAAGCTGATTTGACAGAATAGCGAAAGGTAGCGTTGTAATTACGCGTTTCGCCTAATTAAAACAACGGTAATAAATGGACAGTAAAAAATATATAATAAAGTTCGCGAGATATTTTATGATGCACTTCTTTATTTTTAGAGTTTATCATGATGCATTTGCTTCGCGAAAATGTATCATAATAAACTGGGGGGACTTGATCATATACATAGCATTGTATATGTATATTTTATTTTCTAAAAAGCTAAGGACAGAACTACGAGGATTATAAGGCACAGTTATGCAATATTCGCTGAAAATAAATACTGCGGTTATGTATTCGCTGAAATGCCAAACTGCGGTTTGATCCGCTGACTTTTCGCGGAGAGCCGAGCATCTCGCAGACCGCGAATATCACAGATACTATAAATAGGGAGCTTGGCCTCTCATTTATAGGTTGTTGATTCTCTGCCATTTGCCTAAGCCTTTGTAGATTTCACTTGTGACTTTGCCCAAGGACTTCTTACATTAAGTTAAGGTGAATCATGATAATCGATAACGAAGATCGGGTCGGGGTGGTTGATCACTTGATAGTTAAAGTGAAAAACGATCATCGGGGCCCAAAATAATCATCGAACATCCCATCCTCCATTATAATCTTATTGCACTCAATCTGTAATTAAGCAACATCATTAATTAAGGATTGATCACGTTCTGTTACTCGCGATCCAAAATTTATGCTGAAAGTGTCGTTCTCCGGCGAGGGCTTACACGCTAGGCAGCCTTCAGGGCTTATGCATGACGGAGCAGCCTGTCCAGCGGAGAACGCTGGATGGATAATTCCACAAAACTGTTGTTTCCAGCCTTCTTGATGCTATTTTTATGCAACCATTATGCCTTTTATGTGTGTATACGATAGGATACACCATTAAATAACATTCATATTTAAGCTCGAATGTTTACAAAATATAGAAACTAACTGTTTCTATATGATGTAACACAGATAGCACTAAGAGATCAATGATTTCAGATAAGAATAGTTATGGAAATATATTCAGAAATATCGAGGATATTTATAATGAAAGATACGATAATATCTCAAAATATCTAAGATCAGAGGATGATAGAAACTATTGTCCGCAAGGATTTAGAGTAAGGAGCAAGATATTCGCTAAAGACTTCAGCAGGTATTAAATCATTTGAATTCTTTGAAGTCAAACTTATCCTTTGTGATTTGTCCACGGCTTTCTTCATAGTTTCGCATAATCTGCTTTTTGGTACTAAATTTTCTATTGAATGTTTCCAATATAATAATACACAGGAAGCACGAAGAGGTATATAATTTCGGACGAGAATATTTATGAAAATATCCTCAGAAATATCGAAGATATTGATGATGATATTTTGGAATTTCTAAGTTCGATGGTTGATGAGGAAGATTTTCCGCAAGATTTTAACATCAGTACAGAGCAAGATATTTTGGAATTTCTAAGTTAGATGGTTGATGGAGAAAGATTTTCCGCAAGATTTTAACATGACTTCGGAGCAAGATATTCTCTAAAGATTTCAACGGATCCAGAATTACCTGAATCCTTTAAAAAGAGGGTTTGGTCCTTGTATTTGTCCTTGGTCTCCTTTGTGATTATCTCAATCCGTGTTTCAGTTCCAACTTTTCTGAGCTTTTCCAACATACTATTCTTTATTATCAAACTTTAGATGATTAAGGTCATTTACGGTTGTCTATGGTTTGTGCTGCTTCATTCAGCTTTTTCAACATTCAGAATATTGATTTGTGACTGAGTGCTTTTTAAAATTTCAGAATGAGAGATCATAATTCTAAGAGATAAATGTCATATATATAACTGTTGATGTAAATATGCTGTGAGTTTTCAAAGTACTGATTGCTGATTCCCGGTAATTGTTATGGCAGTTCTCGTTACAAGATGCGGATGAGTACGTGACGAGACTTCAATAGATAATTATAGTGATTTGTCGGAGGGATTTAAACTAAGGAGCGACAAGGTTGATGGTACATTTGCTGGTAATGTGGTGGAATATAAAAGAATTCTCCGATATCAAAAGGGTAATTGTATATATCAGGATTATAGTAAGGCTACTTCGAATGAAAAGTCGAAGTTCATTTGATGGAGCTGTGACAAAATTGGCTACTTTGAAAAGGGATCGCAAAGTTATTTTTGCTAATAAATGCCAAAGAATCTGACGCGGCCACATTTTAAACTTTTACTCAGTTGCCGAGAGTTTTTCAGGTGCATAACTATATGCATAAATCTTTCCTTCCGTAGGTGAAGTTCGGTTGTGATCAATCCTTAATTAGTGATGTTGCTTAATTACGGATTGAGTGCAATAAGATTATAATGGAGGATGGGATATTCGATGATTATTTTGGGCCCCGATGATCGTTTTTCACTTTAACTATCAAGTGATCAACCACCCCGACCCGGTCTTCGTTATCGATTAGCATGATTCACCTTAACTCAATGTAAGAAGTCCTTGGGCAAAGTCACAAGTGAAATCTACAAAGGCTTAGGTAAATGGCAGAGAATCAACAACCTATAAATGAGAGGCCAAGCTCCCTATTTATAGTATCCGTGATATCCGCGGTCTGCGAGATGCTCGGCTCTCCGCGGAAAGTCAGCGGATCAAACCGCAGTTTGGCATTTCAGCGAATACATAACCGCAGTATTTATTTTCAGCGAATATTGCATAACTGTGCCTTATAATCCGCGTAGTTCTGTCCTTAGCTTTTTAGAAAATAAAATATATATATACAATGCTATGTATATGATCAAGTCCCCCCGGTTTATTATGATGCATTTTCGCGAAGCAAATGCATCATGATAAACTCTAAAAATAAAGAAGTGCATCTTAAAATATCTCGCAAACTTTATTATATATTTTTTTACTGACCATTTATTACCGTTGTTTTAATTAGGCGAAATGCGTAATTACAACGGTAACGTTCGCTATTCTGTCAAATCAGCTTATTTTAACGGCTAGATTTTTACCGTTTTACGCGTCACAGTAATTACAGCCATTAAAATTCAATGATTACCTTTTCAACTTGCTCGCCCTAATCCCAATTATAAATAGCAAACAACGCCGCACAAAAACTTTACGCTTTCATTTCCCAATTTCGCACTCAATTTGCAATCTTACAACCGCAATCGTAATTGACAATTAGCCAATTCAGCCTTTAATTTTCTCAATTCGACCTTCAATTTTATCACTTCCATACTCAATTTTTCCTTGCATATTATTAATGGCTGCTTCTGCATCGATGCATACTCCCGGCGGTTTCGTGTCATATATGACAGAGGCCAAACTACAAACCCTTAGAGAGTGGTATCCGCCACTTGGGCATTTTGTTCCAACCGTGCCCCTTCACGAGGACCGAGCCGATACTCCCCCTAAGGGGATGATTACGGTATATGAGGCTGCCATTTCGCAGGGCAACCTCCGTTTTCCTTTAACCGAATTTTTCGCAGTGTATGCGAACACTACAGGGTTGCGTTAGCACAGCTTCACCCAAATGCGGTGAACAAAATTGTGCTTTTCGAAATGTATTGCCACGCCAACGACAAGCAGCCGTTGTTAACCGTGTTCCGCACTCTTAACAACTTAATTTTATATGATGTGGGATGGTTCTCATTCCGCAGCAAGTTGGGCAATATGGTTTCTCCTAAAGATTCCATCGGCAATTGGCGTGGTTCATTTTTCAATATTAACGATACCGCGTATGTCAATAGCAACATTCTGAGGAAGTGGAGCGAGGAGATTAATTAGGAAGTCAATGAGAAGCCGGTGTTGGATGATCTTGAGAACGATGTTCTCAATATTTTTAGGAAGGCGGGCATCATTGTGAGGCCATATTCCAATGTACCGCTGTACATTGGACACGTATCAATTCAGTGGCCATGGAGCGACCATGACGCACTTTTAGTTGATCAAGCCATGAATGGTATTTCACTTGTCTTTTTTCGCATAACATATTTCACAGTATACATTTTGCCTTGTATAACATTTCGCATTGTTTTTTTCGCAGAGATTCCTCTTGACCTTGTTATGAGGACCACTGATGTTAGCAGAATCAGCCCTGCTCGCCGCCCGAAGGAGGGCGAGGGCGATATTATTTGATTGATGAACCAATCATCAACGAGCTTTTCATCGCCGGCGGCGAGGACCGGGACAAAAGGAAAATGGTGGAGAGTTCACCGACTCCACGCAAGAAACGACTGCATACTCTTGCAGAACAAGAGACAAGTGCGTAATTTTAATTTTACGACTTCTAATCATATATGCGCATATTATGCATAAATTAGCGATATTTATTAATCTTGTTTCAATTGTGATTTCAGAGTCTCCCGCTGAAACTAATCCGCGTTACAACATCAGGAACCGCACTCCCGTAGATGTGGTAGGAGAGCCTGAGCAAGACCCATCCCTTCCTTCTGACGCAGAGGCGTCCAATCAGGAATAAGGAGAGGGTGCTGATGAAGAAGAGGCTGTAGCTGATGAGGAAGCCAACAGACTGTATCAGAAACTGCATAAATTTCTTCCTGAGCAAACAAAGGCAAAGTACCGCAGTCTAACTTTGGCTGAATCTGCAAGACAGCGATTATATAATTGCTATAACTCGCTCTGTCTTGCTATGGATAGCATAGAATGGTTCACTGATTTATCAGATGAACGTGAACATGCTGTCAAGGTGTCCAACGCTCAGTACTTGAGAGCGGAAAAATTAAAAACGCAGCTGAGGAAAGCAAAGGAAGCAATCGCCCAGCTTAATAGGAGAGCGAACACTGCGGAACATGATTTCGCTCAACTTGTTAAGTATCTTCCCGAGTTCGCAGATAAAGTGATGGACTCAAAACCCTTCACTGAAAAATTTCAAGCTTATTCTCAAGCTGCCAAACTTGCCACTCGCTGCGAGTGGTATGACTTACTATGTAAGCTCGGCGATCTCTCCAAACCCCTTCCATCAGACTTAGCCGACGAAATATGTTCAACGGATGATGCTCGCGAAGCATTAAAAGTGGCTAAGAAAGAGGTGGAGAAGGTGAGCATTCCATCTTTGGAAGAGTTATGTCAGCGTGAAGGCGTGACATTCGTTGACATTAAAGCGCTGAAGCTTTAGTTTATAGTTGGTTTATTTTAATGTATGCGTGCAATTTATGAATTGCTTTTTTGTAACTATCTGCGACTTGTTCGCTTTGTTAATATAACATTATTCGCACTTTATTTATCATTTGCAGTTGCAACTTCTTTTATTTATATAGCGCTTTTACTTTAATTATTCATAATTCAGACTTGTCCATTGCAATTTCCGCATTCTTTCTTGTGCACATAACAAAGCGTACTTTGTGCGAAAGAATATTTTAACATTATGAATCTTTTAAGTCCGACAAAACGATCCTTAGGTAAAATCTAGCTTTGCGAAGCATCTAAGTGTTGGCAAGATCAAACACTTAGGAAAATTTATCCTTTCGCAATTTTTATTAACATAAGTGGGCAATTTCATCACTTGGCTTTTCTGCAAAGTATTTCGCAATACAGTTATGTATTGATATATTATTTTAAGCAGGTCATGTTTAGCGAAAACAATGCCACCTTACTTAAAGCATCCGCAGAGCAAACATTAACTTAGTGTTTCAAAAAGATAAGTATTTGTATTCTGCGAAATAAACACTACGCGTGGCCACACACAGTGTTTTCGCTGTTTAAAGAAACAAGTACTAACACTGAAATTAACTTCGCTTTATTCTTTATTAACTCGTATTACATTATTCAAATCATGAACATAACATGTCTCGCATTAATGGAATTTCAATACAATATTTTGTTAATCATTTTCGCACTAAGCAGGGTTAACTGAATGCCCTTCAACACACATATCCGCACTTGTCATAACCATAGCACATGAAGACTCCATTTCCGAAGAAATCATCGTGCCAATACCCTTATTAGCAGAAAACTTTAGCATACCATGTATTGTAGATGGTATAGCGCCAAAGATGCGCAAAGCTGTGCGGCCAAGTATCATATTGAACCGCGATTGATTCCGCATAATGTACAAATTCAATAAGGCTTGACGCCTTAGCGACTCATCGCTATCATCAACCAATTCCATTTGTAATTCCAATTGGCCAACAGGCCATGATGATTCTCCCGGAAAACCAGCCAATGAAACCGCAGTAGGTTTCATCAAAGCCTGAATTTGTGCGGGCAGCTTGAGAAAACATTGCTCGTACATGATATCTACACTGCTACCAGTGTCAACATGTACCTTCATGATTATAATGCCGGTATTAGCAACATGACATGAAATAACCACGGGCTTATCAACATCCACATTCAAACGCGCTGAGGGAAATGTAATAGAGGGACATTTCCAGCTAACAATTTGCGCCTAAATTTGCAGCACTGACATTTCACCGTGCACTTCCACCACATTAATCACTTGTACCCCGCGCTGATTTTCTTTCTTATTTACCATCCGTACTCCCAAATTTTTCACCGCAGGAGCTTTCCGCTCAACCGCGTTTGGGGCACTCGAACCATTAGCTTCAGCTGGCATAATGATCGCATTCGCAGTGCTGGATGAGTTCTGCGCCAACAAATGGTCCAACTTACCCTGTTCATACGCTTCCGCAATAAATTTCGCTAAATCTCTGCAGCGATTGGTGTCATGACCGTAATCGTCGTGAAAGACACAAAACTTTGATCTATCACGCCTGCTGTTTTCTCCTAATGGCTGCGAATCAGGGAAAGACTTAGCAACTCGCTCTTGCAGTAAGATTTCTTTGGGCGTTTTTGTTAGCATCTGAATGATATTGAATGACTCATTATTCCACTTGCGCGTAGAATAGCGGTTATTACGGCCATATGAATGGTTATCGTTCTGACCTTGAAACCTGTCATTACGCTGATATCCGCCGCCATCATTTCTTCGCGAAAAGCCTGGACCGCGATAGCTATAGCTGTTACTATCTCTGAAAGAGTCATTGTCATCTCGCCAACTTTTATCTCTACCCCAGCCACATGCAGGGGTAATACTGCTATCTTCTCCTCCGCGGATATAATCATAAGTTTCCTGTTGCACTTTTGCGAATGTCTGCGGGACATCTCTTCTTAATCGTCGCACAAGCGTAGGGTGTCGCTGTGGGTTGATAGCATGCAAGAAACCAGAAATTTTCTGATCTTCATTCAACCGCGGAATTTTCTGGCACTCATAAATATACCGCGTAAGTAGCGCACTTAAAGTCTCCTTGTTGCCTGTTTAATATCGTGACATTCTATATGTGTCTTTTTCTGCGGTAATAAATTTTGAAACTGCAGCAAAAACTTTTCTCGCAGATCCACAAAACCAATGATACTGCGAGATGGCAAGCTGTGAAACCACTCCCTTGCTGACCCCTGCAAGGCCATAGGAAACACTCTACATGCGACTGGTTCATCCCAGTTGTAAGTGCTTACGAAACCTCAAAGCGTTGCAGAAAATCCAAGGGATCAGTGAGGCCTGAATAAACTCCCAACGTCGCTGGCACAATCGGCGGAGAAATAATTGGATAGTCAGAAATGTGCTGGACAAATTTATCTGCAGCAGTGGTAATTTCTGTTGCCTTTTTTACGCGAATGTCCGTTTTATCCGCACAGAATTTGGTAAGCATATCTTGCAGAAAATTTGGCTGATCGAACTTATGCTGCATTGATTTCGGCGCAATGCTTCTGAAAGCATCCGCTAAAAAATTTTGGGCGTTTTCTCTACGCGCAGCTTCAGACACTTCACCTTCCTCCCCATAGCGAGGGAAAGGTGTTGGTGGTCGCTTTCGCTTGACGTATGGATTTTTAACAAACTCTTCTGCGTTGTCTGAGTCATCAGAAAATTCATCTTCCTGCCTTGGTGCTTTCGCCAATCTGGACTTGTGTGCGGAGCGCGCGTGGATTTGATCATCCGCGTTATCACTATCGCTGTCATTGTGCTCAAGAACCAACCGATCACTTTGTGATCCTGAACCACTTAATGGCCATAAGTATGTGCGCGGTATGCGAGATTCCCAAATATTCTTAGCGTCTCTTTTGGCTTGCTCAATAGCAGTATTAACAATTTTCTCAGTGCGTAAACTGGATTTTCCCGATAAGATTTTCGCTCGCTTTCCTTCAGCGATTGATTCTTCGCGATTTTGCAATAACGTTCTGCGTGCGATAATTTTTTCAGCTGCAGCTTCAGGCTGCGAATCGTTAGCATTGTTTGCAATAGATTTTTTAGCATTCGTTTCCTGAACTGATTTTTCCGCAGTAACACTTGCATCTATTTGCATTGGAAATACAATAACGTTCTGCGAATCGCCAGGCAATGCATCAGCATTCGCAGAGACGCCAGTTTGTTTTGCATTCGACGTCATGATTGTTAAGCAGATTAACAATTTACGTATTGGAAAAAACACCGGCAAATCATCACAACAAAAACACGATTTGAAATTAAACCGTTGAATTAATTGTTTAATCGGTGTAAAACAAAAAATTTTCAGTTTAATTTGTAAAACGTGTCCCACGGATGGCACCAATTGATCAATCCTTAATTAATGATGTTGCTTAATTACGGATTGAGTGCAATAAGATTATAATGGAGGATGGGATATTCGATGATTATTTTGGGCCCCGATGATCGTTTTTCACTTTAACTATCAAGTGATCAACCACCCCGACCCGGTCTTCGTTATCGATTAGCATGATTCACCTTAACTCAATGTAAGAAGTGAAATGTCCCATTCTTATTGATTAAAAACGTTCCATATTAATTGATTTCGTTGCGAGGTTTTGACCTCTATATGAGACGTTTTTCAAAGACTGCATTCATTTTTAAACAAACCATAACCTTTATTTCATCAATAAAGGTTTAAAAAGCTTTACGTAGATTATCAAATAATGATAATCTAAAATATCCTGTTTACACACGACCATTACATAATGGTTTACAATACAAATATGTTACAACAAAATAAGTTTCTTGAATGCAGTTTTTACACAATATCATACAAGCACGGACTCCAAATCTTGTCCTTATTTAAGTATGCGACAGCGGAAGCTCTTAATAATCACCTGAGAATAAACATGCTTAAAACGTCAACAAAAATGTTGGTGAGTTATAGGTTTAACCTATATATATCAAATCGTAACAATAGACCACAAGATTTCATATTTCAATACACATCCCATACATAGAGATAAAAATCATTCATATGGTGAACACCTGGTAACCGACATTAACAAGATGCATATATATAAGAATATCCCCATCATTCCGGGACACCCTTCGGATATGATATAAATTTCGAAGTACTAAAGCATCCGGTACTTTGGATGGGGTTTGTTAGACCCAATAGATCTATCTTTAGGATTCGCGTCAATTAGGGTGTCTGTTCCCTAATTCTTAGATTACCAGACTTAATAAAAAGGGGCATATTCGATTTCGATAATTCAACCATAGAATGTGGTTTCACGTACTTGTGTCTATTTTGTAAATCATTTATAAAACCTGCATGTATTCTCATCCCAAAAATATTAGATTTTAAAAGTGGGACTATAACTCACTTTCACAGATTTTTACTTCGTCGGGAAGTAAGACTTGGCCACTGGTTGATTCACGAACCTATAACAATATATACATATATATCAAAGTATGTTCAAAATATATTTACAACACTTTTAATATATTTTGATGTTTTAAGTTTATTAAGTCAGCTGTCCTCGTTAGTAACCTACAACTAGTTGTCCACAGTTAGATGTACAGAAATAAATCGATAAATATTATCTTGAATCAATCCACGACCCAGTGTATACGTATCTCAGTATTGATCACAACTCAAACTATATATATTTTGGAATCAACCTCAACCCTGTATAGCTAACTCCAACATTCACATATAGAGTGTCTATGGTTGTTCCGAAATATATATAGATGTGTCGACATGATAGGTCGAAACATTGTATACGTGTCTATGGTATCTCAAGATTACATAATATACAATACAAGTTGATTAAGTTATGGTTGGAATAGATTTGTTACCAATTTTCACGTAGCTAAAATGAGAAAAATTATCCAATCTTGTTTTACCCATAACTTCTTCATTTTAAATCCGTTTTGAGTGAATCAAATTGCTATGGTTTCATATTGAACTCTATTCTATGAATCTAAACAGAAAAAGTATAGGTTTATAGTCGGAAAAATAAGTTACAAGTCGTTTTTGTAAAGGTAGTCATTTCAGTCGAAAGAACGACGTCTAGATGACCATTTTAGAAAACATACTTCCACTTTGAGTTTAACCATAATTTTTGGATATAGTTTCATGTTCATAATAAAAATCATTTTCTCAGAATAACAACTTTTAAATCAAAGTTTATCATAGTTTTTAATTAACTAACCCAAAACAGCCCGCGGTGTTACTACGACGGCGTAAATCCGGTTTTACGGTGTTTTTCGTGTTTCCAGGTTTTAAATCATCAAGTTAGCATATCATATAGATATAGAACATGTGTTTAGTTGATTTTAAAAGTCAAGTTAGAAGGATTAACTTTTGTTTGCGAACAAGTTTAGAATTAACTAAACTATGTTCTAGTGATTACAAGTTTAAACCTTCGAATAAGATAGCTTTATATGTATGAATCGAATGATGTTATGAACATCATTACTACCTTAAGTTCCTTGGATGAACCTACTGGAAAAGAGAAAAATGGATCTAGCTTCAATGGATCCTTGGATGGCTCAAAGTTCTTGAAGCAAAATCATGACACGAAAACAAGTTCAAGTAAGATCATCACTTGAAATAAGATTGTTATAGTTATAGAAATTGAACCAAAGTTTGAATATGATTATTACCTTGTATTAGAATGATAACCTACTGTAAGAAACAAAGATTTCTTGAGGTTGGATGATCACCTTACAAGATTGGAAGTGAGCTAGCAATCTTGAAAGTATTCTTGATTTTATGAAACTAGAACTTTTGGAATTTATGAAGAACACTTAGAACTTGAAGATAGAACTTGAGAGAGATCAATTAGATGAAGAAAATTGAAGAATGAAAGTGTTTGTAGGTGTTTTTGGTCGTTGGTATATGGATTAGATATAAAGGATATGTAATTTTGTTTTCATGTAAATAAGTCATGAATGATTACTCATATTTTTGTAATTTTATGAGATATTTCATGCTAGTTGCCAAATGATGGTTCCCACATGTGTTAGGTGACTCACATGGGCTGCTAAGAGCTGATCATTGGAGTGTATATACCAACAGTACATACATCTAAAAGCTGTGTATTGTACGAGTACGAATACGGGTGCATACGAGTAGAATTGTTGATGAAACTGAACGAGGATGTAATTGTAAGCATTTTTGTTAAGTAGAAGTATTTTGATAAATGTATTGAAGTCTTTCAAAAGTGTATAAATACATATTAAAACACTACATGTATATACATTTTAACTGAGTCGTTAAGTCATCGTTAGTCGTTACATGTAAGTGTTGTTTTGAAACTTTTAGGTTAACGATCTTGTTAAATGTTGTTAACCCAATGTTTATAATATCAAATGAGATTTTAAATTATTATATTATCATGATATTATCATGTATGAATATCTCTTAATATGATATATATACATTAAATGTCTTTACAACGATAATCGTTACATATATGTCTCGTTTAAAAATCATTAAGTTAGTAGTCTTGTTTTTACATATGTAGTTCATTGTTAATATACTTAATGATATGTTTACTTATCATAGTATCATGTTAACTATATATATATCCATATATATGTCATCATATAGTTTTTACAAGTTTTAACGTTCGTGAATCACCGGTCAACTTGGGTGGTCAATTGTCTATATGAAACATATTTCAATTAATCAAGTCTTAACAAGTTTGATTGGTTAACATGTTGGAAACATTTAATCATGTAAATATCAATCTCAATTAATATATATAAACATGGAAAAGTTCGGGTCACTACAGTACCTACCCGTTAAATAAATTTCGTCCCGAAATTTTAAGCTGTTGAAGGTGGTGATGAATCTTCTGGAAATAGATGCGGGTATTTCTTCTTCATCTAATCTTCACGCTCCCAGGTGAACTCGGGTCCTCTACGAGCATTCCATCGAACCTTAACAATTGGTATCTTGTTTTGCTTAAGTCTTTTAACCTCACGATCCATTATTTCGACGGGTTCTTCGATGAATTGAAGTTTTTCGTTGATTTGGATTTCATCTAACGGAATAGTGAGATCTTCTTTAGCAAAACATTTCTTCAAATTCGAGACGTGGAAAGTGTTATGTACAGCCGCGAGTTGTTGAGGTAACTCAAGTCGGTAAGCTACTGGTCCGACACGATCAATAATCTTGAATGGTCCAATATACCTTGGATTTAATTTCCCTCGTTTACCAAATCGAACAACGCCTTTCCAAGGTGCAACTTTAAGCATGACCATCTCTCCAATTTGAAATTCTATATCTTTTCTTTTAATGTCAGCGTAGCTCTTTTGTCGACTTTGGGCGGTTTTCAACCGTTGTTGAATTTGGATGATCTTCTCGGTAGTTTCTTGTATAATCTCCGGACCCGTAATCTGTCTATCCCCCACTTCACTCCAACAAATCGGAGACCTGCACTTTCTACCATAAAGTGCTTCAAACGGCGCCATCTCAATGCTTGAATGGTAGCTGTTGTTGTAGGAAAATTCTGCTAATGGTAGATGTCGATCCCAACTGTTTCCGAAATCAATAACACATGCTCGTAGCATGTCTTCAAGCGTTTGTATCGTCCTTTCGCTCTGCCCATCAGTTTGTGGATGATAGGCAGCACTCATGTCTAGACGAGTTCCTAATGCTTGCTGTAATGTCTGCCAGAATCTTGAAATAAATCTGCCATCCCTATCAGAGATAATAGAGATTGGTATTCCATGTCTGGAGATGACTTCCTTCAAATACAGTCGTGCTAACTTCTCCATCTTGTCATCTTCTCTTATTGGCAAGAAGTGTGCTGATTTGGTGAGACGATCAACTATTACCCAAATAGTATCAAAACCACTTGCAGTCCTTGGCAATTTAGTGATGAAATCCATGGTAATGTTTTCCCATTTCCATTCCGGGATTTCAGGTTGTTGAAGTAGACCTGATGGTTTCTGATGCTCAGCTTTAACCTTAGAACACGTCAAACATTCTCCTACGTATTTAGCAACATCGGCTTTCATACCCGGCCACCAAAAATGTTTCTTGAGATCCTTGTACATCTTCCCCGTTCCAGGATGTATTGAGTATCTGGTTTTATGAGCTTCTCTAAGTACCATTTCTCTCATATCTCCAAATTTTGGAACCCAAATCCTTTCAGCCCTATACCGGGTTCCGTCTTCCCGAATATTAAGATGCTTCTCCGATCCTTTGGGTATTTCATCCTTTAAATTTCCCTCTTTTAAAACTCCTTGTTGCGCCTCCTTTATTTGAGTAGTAAGGTTATTATGAATCATTATATTCATAGATTTTACTCGAATGGGTTCTCTGTCCTTCCTGCTCAGGGCATCGGCTACCACATTTGCCTTCCCCGGGTGGTAACGAATCTCAAAGTCGTAATCATTCAATAATTCAATCCACCTACGCTGCCTCATATTCAGTTGTTTCTGATTAAATATGTGTTGAAGACTTTTGTGGTCGGTATATATAATACTTTTGACCCCATATAAGTAGTGCCTCCAAGTCTTTAATGCAAAAACAACCGCGCCTAATTCCAAATCATGCGTCGTATAATTTTGTTCGTGAATCTTCAATTGTCTAGACGCATAAGCAATCACCTTCGTTCGTTGCATTAATACACAACCGAGACCTTGCTTTGATGCATCACAATAAATCACAAAATCATCATTCCCTTCAGGCAATGACAATATAGGTGCCGTAGTTAGCTTTTTCTTCAATAAATGAAACGCTTTCTCTTGTTCATCATTCCATTCAAATTTCTTCCCTTTATGCGTTAATGCAGTCAAGGGTTTTGCTATTCTGGAAAAGTCTTGGATGAACCTTCTGTAGTAACCAGCTAGTCCTAAAAACTGGCGTATGTGTTTCGGAGTTTTCGGGGTTTCCCACTTTTCAACAGTTTCTATCTTTGCCGGATCCACCTTAATACCTTCTTTGTTCACTATGTGACCGAGGAATTGAACTTCTTCCAACCAAAATGCACACTTTGAAAACTTAGCGTACAATTCTTCCTTTCTCAATACTTCTAACACCTTTCTCAAATGTTCACCGTGTTCTTGGTCATTCTTTGAGTAAATAAGTATGTCATAATTGAAAACAATGACAAACTTGTCAAGGTATGGTCCACACACTCGGTTCATAAGGTCCATGAACACAGCTGGCGCATTAGTTAAACCAAACGGCATGACCATAAACTCGTAATGACCATAACGTGTTCTGAAAGCAGTCTTTGGAATATCATCTTCTTTCACCCGCATTTGATGATACCCGGAACGTAAGTCAATCTTTGAATAAACAGACGAGCCTTGTAGTTGATCAAATAAGTCGTCGATTCTCGGTAGTGGGTAGCGGTTCTTGATGGTAAGTTTGTTCAACTCTCGGTAGTCGATACACAACCTGAATGTACCATCTTTCTTCTTGACAAACAAAACAGGAGCTCCCCACGGTGATGTGCTTGGTCGAATGAAACCACGCTCTAAAAGTTCTTGTAATTGGCTTTGCAGTTCTTTCATCTCGCTGGGTGCGAGTCTGTAAGGAGCACGAGCTATTGGTGCAGCTCCTGGTACAAGATCTATTTGAAATTCAACGGATCGATGTGGGGGTAATCCCGGTAATTCTTTCGGAAATACATCGGGAAATTCTTTTGCAATGGGAACATCATTGATGCTCTTTTCTTCAGTTTGTACTTTCTCGACGTGTGCTAGAACAGCATAGCAACCTTTTCTTATTAGTTTTTGTGCCTTCAAATTACTAATAAGATGTAGCTTCGTGTTGCCCTTTTCTCCGTACACCATTAAGGGTTTTCCTTTTTCTCGTATAATGCGAATTGCATTTTTGTAACAAACGATCTCTGCTTTCACTTCTTTCAACCAGTCCATACCGATTATCACATCAAAACTCCCTAACTCTACTGGTATTAAATCAATCTTAAATGTTTCGCTAACCAGTTTAATTTCTCGATTCCGACATATATTATCTGCTGAAATTAATTTACCATTTGCTAATTCGAGTAAAAATTTACTATCCAAAGGCGTCAATGGGCAACTTAATTTAGCACAAAAATCTCTACTCATATAGCTTCTATCCGCACCCGAATCAAATAAAACGTAAGCAGATTTATTATCAATAAGAAACGTACCCGTAACAAGCTCCGGGTCTTCCTGTGCCTTTGCCGCATTAATATTGAAAACTCTTCCGCGGCCTTGTCCATTCGTGTTCTCCTGGTTCGGGCAATTTCTAATAATGTGGCCCGGTTTTCCACATTTATAACAAACTACATTGGCATAGCTTGCTCCGACACTACTTGCTCCGCCATTACTAGTTCCGACACCATTTGTTCCTTTCGTTCTATTAACCCCTGGTCCGTAGACCTCACACTTCGCCGCGCTATGACCATTTCTTTTACACTTGTTGCAAAATTTGGTGCAGAACCCCGAGTGATACTTTTCACACCTTTGGCATAGCTGCTTCTGATTGTTGTTGTTGTTGCGGTTATTATTGTTGTTGGGATGATTGTTGTAGTTGCTGCTGTTGTTGTTGTTGTTGTTTATGTTGTTGTTGTTGGGCCGTTTGTTGTAGTTGCGATTGATGTTGCGATTGTTGGGATAATTGTTGCGATTGCTGTTGTTGTTGTATTGGTGATTCTTATCACCATTTTCCTCCCACTTTCTTTTGACTTGCTTCACATTGGCCTCTTCAGCAGTCTGTTCTTTAATTCTTTCTTCAATCTGGTTCACTAGTTTGTGAGCCATTCTACATGCCTGTTGTATGGAGGCGGGCTCGTGTGAACTTATATCTTCTTGGATTCTTTCCGGTAATCCTTTCACAAACGCGTCGATCTTCTCTTCCTCATCTTCGAATGCTCCCGGACACAATAGGCACAATTCTGTGAATCGTCTTTCATACGTGGTAATATCAAATCCTTGGGTTCGTAACCCTCTAAGTTCTGTCTTGAGCTTATTGACCTCGGTTCTGGGACGGTACTTCTCGTTCATCAAGTGCTTGAATGCTGACCACGGTAGTGCGTACGCATCGTCTTCTCCCACTTGCTCTAGATAGGTATTCCACCATGTTAACGCAGAACCTGTGAAGGTATGCGTAGCGTACTTCACTTTGTCCTCTTCAGTACACTTACTTATGGCAAACACCGATTCGACCTTCTCGGTCCACCGTTTCAATCCGATCGGTCCTTCGGTTCCATCAAATTCCAAAGGTTTGCAGGCAGTGAATTCTTTGTAGGTACATCCTACACGATTTCCTGTACTGCTAGATCCAAGGTTATTGTTGGTATGTAGCGCAGCCTGTACTGCGGCTATGTTTGAAGCTAGAAAAGTACGGAATTCCTCTTCATTCATATTCACTGTGTGTCGAGTAGTCGGTGCCATTTCCTTCAAAATAGTCAAATGGAACAAGTTAATCATACAGAATATTAAGAGTAGTTAATAGTATTTCGTAGCATAATATGAACTCATTTATAAAAGCTTTTTCTTCATATTAGCGTTTTATAAGTTTAAATTCGGGTAGTACCTACCCGTTAAGTTCATACTTAGTAGCTAATATACAATTCAACTACTACAATTCTATATGAAAAACTGATTATAATAATATTTCGCGTTCAAACTTTTATACAATATTTTACAAACTTACAATACCGCTTATTTTACATAAAGCATGAAATATAGCACACAATAACTTTGATACAAGATAGTTGTGAAGATAATTCTAGCTAGTACACAAGTCGTTCAGCAAAGGCAATAAAGACACGTAATTCATACGTCCAGAAACAAGTCATGCATTCTGGTTTTACTAGGACTACTTCCCATCCTTGGTCTTGTGCAACATAACCGTTATGGCCGTTGATAAGACAGCGTGTTGTAACGTCGTTAAAGGGACGAGGGTTACGTAATGTCCAACAGTCCCTTAACAATCTAAAAACCTCATTTCTTACCCCAATTACCGACTCCGTCACTTGTGGAAACGTTTTGTTTAATAGTTGTAGCCCGATGTTCTTGTTCTCACTTTGGTGAGAAGCGAACATTACTAATCCGTAAGCATAACATGCTTCTTTATGTTGCATGTTAGCCGCTTTTTCTAAATCACGAAGTCCAATATTCGGATATATTGAGTCAAAATAATTTCTTAACCCGTTCCGTAAAATAGCATTTGGGTTCCCCGCAATATATGCGTCAAAGTAAACACATCATAACTTATGGGTTTCCCAATGTGATATCCCCCATCTTTCAAACGAAAGTCTCTTATAAACCAAGACATTCTTGGAACGTTCTTCGAATGTCTTACAAACTGATCTCGCCTTAAATAGTTGTTCCGAGGAATTCTGACCGACTCTAGACAAGATTTCATCAATCATGTCTCCGGGTAGGTCTCTTAAAATATTGGGTTGTCTATCCATTTTGTGTTTTTAAACTGTAAAATAGACAAGAGTTAGATTCATAAAAAAAATACTTATTAATACAAGCAATTTTTACATATGTCATAAAGCATAAGCACACTATATTACATATATTACACCACACGAATACAACTATCTTATTCCGACTCGCTCGTTTCTTCTTCTTCGGTTTTTTCTAGGGATATATGATGTTCCCCTAATACGAGCCGTAATTTTCCACATTGGTTTAGAAAAACCTGGTGGTTTAGAGGTTCCCGGGTCATTGTTACAACTTAAGGACTTCGGGGGTTGACGATAAAGTTCATCGGAGAATTAGATTTCTCTATTTTTATGCCCTTTCCCTTATTATTTTCTTTTGCCTTTTTAAATTCAGTTGGGGTAATTTCTATAACATCATCGGAATTCTCGTCGGAATCCGATTCATCGGAGAATTGGTAATCCTCCCAATATTTTGCTTCCTTGGCGGAAACACCATTGACCATAATTAACCTTGGTCGGTTGGTTGAGGATTTTCTTTTACTTAACCGTTTTATTATTTCCCCCACCGGTTCTATTTCTTCATCCGGTTCCGATTCTTCTTCCGGTTCCGATTCTTCTTCCGGTTCCGACTCTTCTTCCGGTTTCTCTTCGGGAACTTGTGAATCAGTCCACGAATCATTCCAATTTACATTTGACTCTTCATTATTATTAGGTGAGTCAATGGGACTTGTTCTAGAGGTAGACATCTATCACATAATATCAAACGCGTTAAGAGATTAATATATCACATAATATTCACATGTTAAAAATATATAGTTTCCAACAAAATTTGTTAAGCAATCATTTTTCAAGTAAACACGGTCGAAGTCCAGACTCACTAATGCATCCTAACAAACTCGATAAGACACACTAATGCAAAATTCTGGTTCTCTAAGACCAACGCTCGGATACCAACTGAAATGTCCCGTTCTTATTGATTAAAAACGTTCCATATTAATTGATTTCGTTGCGAGGTTTTGACCTCTATATGAGACGTTTTTCAAAGACTGCATTCATTTTTAACAAACCATAACCTTTATTTCATCAATAAAGGTTTAAAAAGCTTTACGTAGATTATCAAATAATGATAATCTAAAATATCCTGTTTACACACGACCATTACATAATGGTTTACAATACAAATATGTTACAACAAAATAAGTTTCTTGAATGCAGTTTTTACACAATATCATACAAGCATGGACTCCAAATCTTGTCCTTATTTAAGTATGCGACAGCGGAAGCTCTTAATAATCACCTGAGAATAAACATGCTTAAAACGTCAACAAAAATGTTGGTGAGTTATAGGTTTAACCTATATATATCAAATCGTAACAATAGACCACAAGATTTCATATTTCAATACACATCCCATACATAGAGATAAAAATCATTCATATGGTGAACACCTGGTAACCGACATTAACAAGATGCATATATATAAGAATATCCCCATCATTCCGGGACACCCTTCGGATATGATATAAATTTCGAAGTACTAAAGCATTCGGTACTTTGGATGGGGTTTGTTAGACCCAATAGATCTATCTTTAGGATTCGCGTCAATTAGGGTGTCTGTTCCCTAATTCTTAGATTACCAGACTTAATAAAAAGGGGCATATTCGATTTCGATAATTCAACCATAGAATGTAGTTTCACGTACTTGTGTCTATTTTGTAAATCATTTATAAAACCTGCATGTATTCTCATCCCAAAAATATTAGATTTTAAAAGTGGGACTATAACTCACTTTCACAGATTTTTACTTCGTCGGGAAGTAAGACTTGGCCACTGGTTGATTCACGAACCTATAACAATATATACATATATATCAAAGTATGTTCAAAATATATTTACAACACTTTTAATATATTTTGATGTTTTAAGTTTATTAAGTCAGCTGTCCTCGTTAGTAACCTACAACTAGTTGTCCACAGTTAGATGTACAGAAATAAATCGATAAATATTATCTTGAATCAATCTACGACCCAGTGTATACGTATCTCAGTATTGATCACAACTCAAACTATATATATTTTGGAATCAACCTCAACCCTGTATAGCTAACTCCAACATTCACATATAGAGTGTCTATGGTTGTTCCGAAATATATATAGATGTGTCGACATGATAGGTCGAAACATTGTATACGTGTCTATGGTATCTCAAGATTACATAATATACAATACAAGTTGATTAAGTTATGGTTGGAATAGATTTGTTACCAATTTTCACGTAGCTAAAATGAGAAAAATTATCCAATCTTGTTTTACCCATAACTTCTTCATTTTAAATCCGTTTTGAGTGAATCAAATTGCTATGGTTTCATATTGAACTCTATTTTATGAATCTAAACAGAAAAAGTATAGGTTTATAGTCAGAAAAATAAGTTACAAGTCGTTTTTGTAAAGGTAGTCATTTCAGTCGAAAGAACGACGTCTAGATGACCATTTTAGAAAACATACTTCCACTTTGAGTTTAACCATAATTTTTGGATATAGTTTTATGTTCATAATAAAAATCATTTTCTCAGAATAACAACTTTTAAATCAAAGTTTATCATAGTTTTTAATTAACTAACCCAAAACAGCCCGCGGTGTTACTACGACGGCGTAAATCCGGTTTTACGGTGTTTTTCGTGTTTCCAGGTTTTAAATCATTAAGTTAGCATATCATATAGATATAGAACATGTGTTTAGTTGATTTTAAAAGTCAAGTTAGAAGGAATAACTTTTGTTTGCGAACAAGTTTAGAATTAACTAAACTATGTTCTAGTGATTACAAGTTTAAACCTTCGAATAAGATAGCTTTATATGTATGAATCGAATGATGTTATGAACATCATTACTACCTTAAGTTCCTTGGATGAACCTACTGGAAAAGAGAAAAATGGATCTAGCTTCAATGGATCCTTGGATGGCTCAAAGTTCTTGAAGCAAAATCATGACACGAAAACAAGTTCAAGTAAGATCATCACTTGAAATAAGATTGTTATAGTTATAGAAATTGAACCAAAGTTTGAATATGATTATTACCTTGTATTAGAATGATAACCTACTGTAAGAAACAAAGATTTCTTGAGGTTGGATGATCACCTTACAAGATTGGAAGTGAGCTAGCAATCTTGAAAGTATTCTTGATTTTATGAAACTAGAACTTTTGGAATTTATGAAGAACACTTAGAACTTGAAGATAGAACTTGAGAGAGATCAATTAGATGAAGAAAATTGAAGAATGAAAGTGTTTGTAGGTGTTTTTGGTCGTTGGTGTATGGATTAGATATAAAGGATATGTAATTTTGTTTTCATGTAAATAAGTCATGAATGATTACTCATATTTTTGTAATTTTATGAGATATTTCATGCTAGTTGCCAAATGATGGTTCCCACATGTTTTAGGTGACTCACATGGGCTGCTAAGAGCTGATCATTGGAGTGTATATACCAACAGTACATACATCTAAAAGCTGTGTATTGTACGAGTACGAATACGGGTGCATACGAGTAGAATTGTTGATGAAACTGAACGAGGATGTAATTGTAAGCATTTTTGTTAAGTAGAAGTATTTTGATAAATGTATTGAAGTCTTTCAAAAGTGTATAAATACATATTAAAACACTACATGTATATACATTTTAACTGAGTCGTTAAGTCATCGTTAGTCGTTACATGTAAGTGTTGTTTTGAAACTTTTAGGTTAACGATCTTGTTAAATGTTGTTAACCCAATGTTTATAATATAAAATGAGATTTTAAATTATTATATTATCATGATATTATCATGTATGAATATCTCTTAATATGATATATATACATTAAATGTCTTTACAACGATAATCGTTACATATATGTCTCGTTTAAAAATCATTAAGTTAGTAGTCTTGTTTTTACATATGTAGTTCATTGTTAATATACTTAATGATATGTTTACTTATCATAGTATCATGTTAACTATATATATATCCATATATATGTCATCATATAGTTTTTACAAGTTTTAACGTTCGTGAATCACCGGTCAACTTGGGTGGTCAATTGTCTATATGAAACATATTTCAATTAATCAAGTCTTAACAAGTTTGATTGCTTAACATGTTGGAAACATTTAATCATGTAAATATCAATCTCAATTAATATATATAAACATGGAAAAGTTCGGGTCACTACAAGAAGTCCTTGGGCAAAGTCACAAGTGAAATCTACAAAGGCTTAGGCAAATGGCAGAGAATCAACAACCTATAAATGAGAGGCCAAGCTCCCTATTTTTAGTATCCGTGATATCCGCGGTCTGCGAGATGCTCGGCTCTCCGCGGAAAGTCAGCGGATCAAACCGCAGTTTGGCATTTCAGCGAATACATAACCGCAGTATTTATTTTCAGCGAATATTGCATAACTGTGCCTTATAATCCGCGTAGTTCTGTCCTTAGCTTTTTAGAAAATAAAATATACATATACAATGCTATGTATATGATTAGGTTGGTTCATCCTCTCGATTGAGGTGTTTTCAAGAATCATGAAAGGTTTGAACGCAGATTGTAATCGTCAAGATACAAATGAGGTTTAAGATGAAATCAAGTGACAACTTGAAGAAATGTTTAGTTTCATATGTTATAATCAATATTTTAATTCATTTTAAGTGTCCAATGTTGGTAGACCTCAGTCGATAATTCACAGTTAACAGTCCAATAATTTATATATAATTTAATATATAATATTCGAATTAATTAATACGTGTCGTGACCTGTATACGTCTCAGACTCGATCACAACTCAAAGTATATATATTATTATAAAATAAACCTCAACCCTGTATAGAGAACTCGATCATTACTGCATATAGAGTGTCTATAGTTATTCCAAATAATATACACAGATGCGTCGATATGATATGTCAAAACCTTGTATACGTATCCCGATATTTAAAGTGCGTAAAATAAATACCGAAATTAAATGACAATTAATAAAATGCGTAAAGTAAATAACAGAAATTAAATGACGATAAATAAAATTGCGAGAATATAAATTGCGATAAATAAACTGCGATAAATAAATTGCGATAATTAAATGGTAATATGGAATTAACAGTTAGTTAGGAATAGTTAGCTAGGATTTTGTTAGCGTGGATTCTTAATAGAATTTCATATTGTTAATTAATCTGTTTCTAATCAATTTTTATTGTGTCCATTATTTCTTCGTTATGTCACTTGATGGATTCTGATAGATCAAAATCCAAATATGTAATTGGATGAATATGGTTATTCTGTGGTGAACGGATTTGTATATCGGTGGATGTAAGTAGGACAGTATATGACTTGTTGAAACAGATTCGAAGAACGTACAATGTAACTTATTAATGTGAAATTTAAATAGTCCTCGGGTATTACCTACCCGTTAAAATATTTTCACCATTAACAATTTGTACAAGAGAGATTTTTAATTACAATCTTTTTGAAAACATATATACATATATATTTTCTTCAAATGTATTCATGGATTTAATGAGTTAATATGATATTAAACTCATTTGCTTTTCGGTTAGAACAAGAATAAATAATCACTAAAACTTTAGAGATTACGTATTCGCCATGTCGAACGAAGATAAATGAGGTAGAACGATACGTAGAACGAAGATCATACTCAAAGTACATATGATGATATTGAAGCATGGATTGTTGATGGTACTGGTGCTGTTATTGACTGTACTGTTGATGCCGGTGATGTTGCTGAAGCTGGTACATTTTGCAACATATTCTCCGAATTGATTATTCGAGCGCGAAGTTCGTTGACTTATTACTCCAGGATGATTGTCGGTAACGAGCGGATAAATAAGGTTCAGAATTGTGGATAGAATATAATCTTGTCGAGTTTACCCTAGAAATGAGACTAAAAATGATGTCTCGAACAGGTTCACCGTAAACACTTCAGGTTCATTGTCAAGAGATGAATTCGGTTGGTGGAAGGGATTGCCTTCTGAACGTTTCTATTAATTAAGTCGACTACGAACCCATCAAATTGATTGATATTGGCTGATTGGTTGATTCATGCCGATGACGCTGTTTTCGGAGCTTAGGTGAACATCTATGTCGGAATAGCTGTCGGAATAACTATCGGGATAGCAATCGGAATCTGAGGGACTCGAACTAGTTGCAGGATTCATCTCGTACGATCAGATGAAGGATTTTCGATAAGAAATAAATTAAAGGATGTAGATTAGTACCCTGCAATACATAATTTACATATGCATATATAATACTAGAATCCCGTAAGTTACAGAGGAATCTACGGAAGTTGTCAGGCAAAGTTACAGTAACAGATACGCTAAGATATGAAGTAGCAGATACGCTAAGATATGAATTTTTGTCTATACACTATTCATGCAGTCAATGCAATAAAACGTGTCTAGACTAAGAATGATAAGTAAGTGATTCTCTAAGAATGATAAGCAGGTAATTTTTGACACAAAAAGATAAGCAAAACTTTTTGACATGCAGACACGGTCGAAGTCCAGACTTACTAATGCATCCTAACGACTTATCAGTTAGACACACTAATCCAGACCTGGTTCGCTAAGACCATCTCTGATACCAACTGAAAGGACCGGTCCTAATCCATCCGGACGAAGTCCATATCGATTATAAACGATTCCCAACAGTTGATTACATTGCGAGGTACTTGACCTCTATATGATACATTTTACAAACATTGCATTCGTTTTGAAAAGACAATCTTTCATTTACATCTGAAGTTGACAAACATGCATACCATTTCATAATATATCCAACTATAATTGACTTAATAATGATCTTGATAAACACAACGACTCGAATGCAACGTCTTTTGAAATATGTCATGAATGACCCCAAGTAATATCTTTAAAATGATCAAATGCACAGCGGAAGATTTCTTTCGTACCTGAGAATAAACATGCTTTCAAGTGTCAACCAAAAGGTTGGTGAGTTCATTAGTTTAGCATAAATAATCATTTCAAAATTTTAATAGACCACAAGATTTCATATTTCCATTTCCCTTAAACATACGTCCCATGCATAGAGACAAAAATAATCATTCATATGGACTGAACACCTGGTAACCGACATTCACAATATGTATATAAGAATATCCCCATCATTCCGGGATCCTCCTTCGGACATGATATAAATTTCAAAGTACTAAAGCATCCGGTACTTTGGATGGGGCTTGTTGGGCCCGATAGATCTATCTTTAGAGTTCGCGTCAATTAGGGTTTCTGTTCCCTAATTCTTAGATTACCAGACTTAATAAAAAGGGGCATATTCGATTTCGATAATTCAACCATATAATGTAGTTTCAATTACTTGTGTCTATTTCGTAAAATAGTTATAAAAACAGCGCATGTATTCTCAGTCCCAAAATATATATTGCGAAAGCATTTAAAAAGGTATTAATGAAACTCACGCATATAAATATTGTAAAACAGTTTATAAAGCATTTGCATGTATTCTCAGCCCCAAAAATGTAAAGAGTAAAAAGGCAAATGAAACTCACCATACTGTATTTTGTAGTAAAAATACATATGACGTCATTGAACAATTATAGGGTTGGCCTCGGATTCACGAACCTATATTATACATATATTTATTAAAATGCATGGTTGTAATCGAACAATATATAAATTTTATTAGTTATATACTTTTTATATTAATAATATATATATGTTTCATATATTTATTTTGTTATATAAAATATTATTTTTCGTTATGTTATATGTATTAAATATATTTTTATATATGTATATATCATTTGTTTATTAAAAATAGTAATTTTAATAATACTATGATAAAAATGATACTAATCATAATACTTAATATTACTAATATAAGGTATTATTGTTAATAATTATATAAAATAATATTAATAATGATATTTATGACAGTAAAATATGAATTTTTCGGTTAATGATACTTGTAATAATGTTTTTAGTAATTGCATTTTTGTAACACTCATTATAATAAAATATTCATACTTATATTGATAATAATAATAATAATAATAATGATTATGATACTTTTGATGATACTTGTATTACTAATAATAATTTATAATGCTAGTAATAATGCTAATATAATATTATTATTCATAGAATAGTACAAGTATTAATTTTTAATGATAAAAATACTATTGTTAATAATATTTATAAGGCTAATAATAATAATGCTAATAATATATACTAGTAATAATGATAATAATAATAATTATATTAAGGATAATCATAATATTAATGTTATTAATAGTATTACTTATCATAACAATAACATTAACATTAATAATAACAATCACACAATAAAACAAGATTATAATAATAATAATAATAATAATAATAATAATAATAATAATAATAATAATAATAATAATAATAATAATAATAATAATAATAATAATAATAATAATAATAAAAATGAAAAACTACCTTAGAAAGGATCTAAAAAAAAATATATCCTGCCCCAGCCTACATTCGATCCTGAGTCCTCTCGTTACCACATCAACACCCATGACCACTCGAGCATCTTTATTTTCCTGATTTAAATCCCTGGCCATTTTCATTTAACTATGCAATCTATTTCTTACATCTTCTCCTTCATCCTCATAATTAAAATCGAACAGGGACCAAATTATATCGACACTTTACAGGTTTTAGCTAGTATGTGGGTTCAAATTAGAGGTACTCAGTATAATTCATTGATTTATAAAACAAAACAAAAAAATATATGTATACAGCAGTTGCTGTTGCTGCGTAAAAAAAAATAAATAATGACTTAAATCATGATTTTGAAATTTAGAGGTTTTGAGACTTTGATATCTTCATGAAATATCTTCCAATTGATCTTTAGAATAGGTTAGCATTATCAATTGAACTTGAAACCTTTTAAAATTTTCGAATTTGATCAATTAAAATTCGGTTGACTTTTTCTTCATATACTTTGACTTCAAAAATTCGATTTCGATATTAAAGATTGGATCTTGAAAACTTGCAGATAGTTCGGTTAAGGGTTTCCTAACAAGACTGCATTGTTAGATTTTTAATTTCGATTCATAATCAAGATTTTGACAAAAAGTTGCAAGAACAGAAAAACAAGCTGCATAACGTTTCTGTTTTTGTTTTAAATCAGCAATTTGATTTTTGTTGTGTTTGGTAATCGATCATAATAGTGAAAAGGAATTGAACTGAGTGAATTACAACACAAATGGGTCGAGAGAAGTTCACTCACGAAGATAAAACAAAGAGAAGAGAAAAAAAATAATAAACAGATAATGAATTAATTGATTTGTACTGACTTTGATGTCTACCTAATTTGTTTTTGTATACTTGATTAACTCGACTGGTAACCAGGATTTAGGCAGAAAACAAAATTTGTAAAGTTGATTATGATAGGAAACCTAATCCATGATAATGTGTCTGTATATATATATATATATATATATATATATATATATATATATATATATATATATATATTAGATATTGTATTTATATATATGTATATGTTGTATCCGTAATATTTAGATATCTGATATATGTATCTGTATCGAATTGTATCTGTATCAAATTATATCTGTATTTACATTTTATAAGGAATAATCACAACATCATTAATAACAAAAACATTAATATTTAATATTAATAATAATAACAAAACTAGTAATAATAATTATAATAATAGAGATAATAATAATAATAGCATAATTAATAATGATCATTATGTTAATGATAATAAATAATAATAATTATTATTAATAAAAATGATAATATCATTAATGATAATAATAATTATTATTATAATATTAATAGTTTATAATTATAATAATATCAGAGTAATAATATAAAGATAGAGACTTATGTGTGAATGACAAAAATATTAATACTTTAATTAGACTCCATCCAAAGTAATATATACGGAGTGTTAAAATTCATTCTAAGGTATTTAAATATATTTTAGAAACCCCAAAGTTTATATGCTTAATTACAGATCGACACTATTTTTTTTTTACTTTCTCATAATTTCGTATTTTAATTTGTTCAATATTAATCGAAACGACATTCGAGTATTACATTCATTTAATATTTATTTTTAATATATATTACATATATCTTTATCTATATATACATGTATTTATTTTCATATTAATATCATATTTTAGTTTTATTTTACATAGTTCATTATAGTATATTATGTTATAAATTATACTTCAATATGTACATATCTATATATATCTATGTTAAAATATATATGTATCTAGTTACAAATAGTTATTCGTGAATCATCGGACACAGTCAAAGGGTAATTGAATACATGAATATAATTTCAAACTTTTCGAGACTCAACATTACAGACTTTGCTTATCGTGTCAGAAACATATAAAGATTAAAGTTTAAATTTGGTTGGAAATTCCCGGGTCATCACAATAGCTTCTATCTGCACCCGAATCAAATAAAACGTAAGCAGATTTATTGTCAATAAGAAACATACCCGTAACATGCTTTGGGTCTTCCTGTGCCTCTGCCGCATTAATATTGAAAACTCTTCCGCGGCCTTGTCCATTCGTGTTCTCCTGGTTCGGGCAATTTCTAATAATGTGGCCCGGTTTTCCACATTTATAACAAACTATATTGGCATAACTTGCTTCGACACTACTTGCTCTGCCATTACTCGTTCCGACACCATTTGTTCCTTTCATTCTGTTAACCCCTGGTCCGTAGACCTCACACTTCGCCGCGCTATGACCATTTCTTTTACACTTGTTGCAAAATTTGGTGCAGAACCCCGAGTGATACTTTTCACACCTTTGGCATAGCTGCTTCTGATTGTTGTTGTTGTTGCGGTTGTTATTGTTGTTGGGATGATTGTTGTAGTTGTTGTTGTTGTTGTTGTTGTTGTTGGGCCGTTTGTTGTAGTTGCGATTGATGTTGCGATTGTTGGGATAATTGTTGCGATTATTATTGTAATTGTTGTTGTTGTTGTATTGGTGATTCTTATCACCGTTTTCCTCCCACTTTCTTTTGACTTGCTTCACATTGGCCTCTTCAGCTGTCTGTTCTTTAATTCTTTCCTCAATCTGGTTCACTAGTTTGTGAGCCATTCTACATGCCTGTTGTATGGAGGTGGGCTCGTGTGAACTTATATCTTCTTGGATTCTTTCAGGTAATCCTTTCACAAACGCGTCGATCTTCTCTTCCTCATCTTCGAACGCTCCCGGACACAATAGGCACAATTCTGTGAATCGTCTTTCGTACGTGGTAATATCAAATCCTTGGGTTCGTAACCCTCTAAGTTCTGTCTTGAGCTTATTGACCTCGATTCTGGGACGGTACTTCTCGTTCATCAAGTGCTTGAATGCTGACCACGGTAGTGCGTACGCATCATCTTGTCCCACTTGCTCTAGATAGGTATTCCATCATGTTAACGCAGAACCTGTGAAGGTATGCGTAGCGTACTTCACTTTGTCCTCTTCAGTACACTTACTTATGGCAAACACCGATTCGACCTTCTCGGTTCACCGTTTCAATCCGATCGGTTCTTCGGTTCCATCAAATTCCAAAGGTTTGTAGGCAGTGAATTCTTTGTAGGTGCATCCTACACGATTTCCTGTACTGCTAGATCCAAGGTTATTGTTGGTATATAGCGCAGCCTGTACTTCGGCTATGTTTGAAGCTAGAAAAGTACGGAATTCCTCTTCATTCATATTCACGGTGTGTCGAGTAGTCGGTGCCATTTCCTTTAAAATAGTCAAATGGAACAAGTTTATCATACAGAATATTAAGAGTAGTTAATAGTATTTCGTAGCATAATATGAACTCATTTATAAAAGATTTTTCTTCATATTAGCGTTTTATAAGTTTAAATTCGGGTAGTACCTACCCGTTAAGTTCATACTTAGTAGCTAATATACAATTCAACTACTACAATTCTATATGAAAAACTGATTATAATAATATTTCGCGTTCAAACTTTTATACAATATTTTACAAACTTACAATACCGCTTATTTTACATAAAGCATGAAATATAGCACAAAATAACTTTGATACAAGATAGTTGTGAAGATAATTCTAGCTAGTACACAAGTCGTTTAGCAAAGGCAATAAAGACACGTAATTCATACGTCCAGAAACAAGTCATGCATTCTGGTTTTACTAGGACTACTTCCCATCCTTGGTCTTGTGTGGAACATAACCGTTATGGCCGTTGATAAGACAGCGTGTTGTAACGTCATCAAAGAGACGAGGGTTACGTAATGACCAACAGTCTCGTAATAACATAAAAACCTCATTTCTTACCCCAATTACCGACTCCGTCACTTGTGGGAACGTTTTGTTTAATAGTTGTAGCCCGATGTTCTTTTTCTCACTTTGGTGAGAAGCGAACATTACTAACCCGTAAGCATAGCATGCTTCTTTATGTTGCATGTTAGCCGCTTTTTCTAAATCATGAAGTACTATATTCAGATACATTGAGTCAAAATAATTTCTTAACCCGTTGCGTAAAATAGCATTTGGGTTCCCCGCAATATATGTGTCAAAGTAAACACATCGTAACTTATGGGTTTCCCAATGTGATATCCCCCATCTTTCAAACGAAAGTCTCTTATAAACCAAGACATTCTTGGAACGTTCTTCAAATGTCTTACAAACTGATTTTGCCGTAAATAGTTGCGCCGAAGAATTCTGACCGACTCTAGACAAGATTTCATCAATCATGTCTCCGGGTAGGTCTCTTAAAATATTGGGTTGTCTATCCATTTTGTGTTTTTATACTGTAAAATAGACAAGAGTTAGATTCATAAAAAAAATACTTATTAATACAAGCAATTTTTACATATATCATAAAGCATAAGCACACTATATTACATATATTACACCACACGAATACAACTATCTTATTCTGACTCGCTCGTTTCTTCTTCTTTGGTTTTGGTTCGTTTTGCCAAGTTTCTAGGGATATATGATGTTCCCCTAATATGAGCTGTCGTTTTCCACAACGGTTTAGAAAAACCTGGTGGTTTAGAGGTTCCCGGGTCATTGTTACAACTTAAGGGCTTCGGGGGTTGACGATACATATAAAGTTCATCGGGGTTGGAATTAGATTTCTCTATTTTTATGCCCTTTCCCTTATTATTTTCTTTTGCCTTTTTAAATTCAGTTGGGGTAATTTCTATAACATCATCGGAATTCTCGTCGGAATCCGATTCATCGGAGAATTGGTAATCCTCCCAATATTTTGCTTCCTTGGCGGAAACACCATTGACCATAATAGCAGGTCTAATTCCGCGATAAAAGAGCTCTGTTTCCAAACAGATTTGTCCATCAGTAATGGGGATCACATTAGTAGGAATATAGGCTGATACGTCTCCACCTTGGTCGGTTGGTTGAGGATTTTCTTTTACTTAACCGTTTTATTATTTCCCCCACCGGTTCTATTTCCTCCTCCGGTTCCTCCTCTTCCGGTTCTGATTCTTCTTCCGGTTCTGATTCTTCTTTCGGTTCTTCTTCGGGAACTTGTGAATCAGTCCAATATATATTCGACTCTTCGTTATTATTAGGTGAGTCAATGGGATTTGTGCTAGAGGTAGACATCTATCACACAATATCAAACATGTTAAGAGATTAATATATCACATAATATATACATGTTAATAATATATAGTTTCCAACAAAAATGTTAAGCAATCATTTTTAAAGAACACACGGTTGAAGTCCAGACTCACTAATGCATCCTAACAAACTCGATAAGACACACTAATGCAAATTTCTGGTTCTCTAAGACCAACGCTCGGATACCAACTGAAATGTCCCGTTCTTATTGATTAAAAACGTTCCATATTAATTGATTTCGTTGCGAGGTTTTGACCTCTATATGAGACGTTTTTCAAAGACTGCATTCATTTTTAAAACAAACCATAACCTTTATTTCATAAATAAAGGTTTAAAAAGCTTTACGTAGATTATCAAATAATGATAATCTAAAATATCATGTTACACACGACCATTACATAATGGTTTACAATACAAATATGTTACATCGAAATTAGTTTCTTGAATGCAGTTTTTACACAATATCATACAAACATGGACTCCAAATCTTGTCCTTATTTTAGTATGCAACAGCGGAAGCTCTTAGTATTCACCTGAGAATAAACATGCTTTAAACGTCAACAAAAATGTTGGTGAGTTATAGGTTTAACCTATATATATCAAATCGTAACAATAGACCACAAGATTTCATATTTCAATACACATCCCATACATAGAGATAAAAATCATTCATATGGTGAACACCTGGTAACCGACATTAACAAGATGCATATATAAGAATATCCCCATCATTCCGGGACACCCTTCGGATATGATATAAATTTTGAAGTACTAAAGCATCCAGTACTTTGGATGGGGTTTGTTAGGCCCAATAGATCTATCTTTAGGATTCGCGTCAATTAGGGTGTCTGTTCCCTAATTCTTAGATTACCAGACTTAATAAAAAAGGGCATATTCGATTTCGATAATTCAACCATAGAATGTAGTTTCACGTACTTGTGTCTATTTTGTAAATCATTTATAAAACCTGCATGTATTCTCATCCCAAAAATATTAGATTTTAAAAGTGGGACTATAACTCACTTTCACAGATATTTACTTCGTCGGGAAGTAAGACTTGGCCACTGGTTGATTCACGAACCTATAACAATATATACATATATATCAAAGTATGTTCAAAAAATATTTACAACACTTTTAATATATTTTGATGTTTTAAGTTTATTAAGTCAGCTGTCCTCGTTAGTAACGTACAACTAGTTGTCCACAGTACAGAAATAAATCGATAAATATTATCTTGAATCAATCCACGACCCAGTGTATACGTATCTCAGTATTGATCACAACTCAAACTATATATATTTTGGAATCAACCTCGACCCTGTATAGCTAACTCCAACATTCACATATAGAGTGTCTATGGTTGTTCCGAAATATATATAGATGTGTCGACATGATAGGTCGAAACATTGTATACATGTCTATGGTATCTCAAGATTACATAATATACAATACAAGTTGAATAAGTTATGGTTGGAATAGATTTGTTACCAATTTTCACGTAGCTAAAATGAGAAAAATTATCCAATCTTGTTTTACCCATAACTTCTTCATTTTAAATCCGTTTTGAGTGAATCAAATTGCTATGGTTTCATATTGAACTATATTTTATGAATCTAAATAGAAAAAGTATAGGTTTATAGTCGGAAAAATAAGTTACAAGTCGTTTTTGTAAAGGTAGTCATTTCAGTCGAAAGAACGACGTCTAGATGACCATTTTAGAAAACATACTTCCACTTTGAGTTTAACCATAATTTTTGGATATAGTTTCATGTTCATAATAAAAATCATTTGCCCAGAATAACAACTTTTAAATCAAAGTTTATCATAGTTTTTAATTAACTAACCCAAAACAGCCCGCAGTGTTACTACGACGGCGTAAATCCGGTTTTACGGTGTTTTTCGTGTTTCCAGGTTTTAAATCATTAAGTTAGCATATAATATAGATATAGAACATGTGTTTAGTTGATTTTAAAAGTCAAGTTATAAGGATTAACTTTTATTTGCGAACAAGTTTAGAATTAACTAAACTATGTTCTAGTGATTACAAGTTTAAACCTTCGAATAAGATAGTTTTATATGTATGAATCGAATGATGTTATGAACATCATTACTATCTCAAGTTCCTTGGATAAACCTACTGGAAATGAGAAAAGTAGATCTAGCTTCAAAGGATCCTTGGATGGCTTGAAAGTTCTTGAAGCAGAATCATGACACGAAAACAATTTCAAGTAAGATTTCCACTCGAAATAAGATTGTTATAGTTATAGAAATTGAATTAAAGTTTGAATATGATTATTACCTTATATTAGAAAGATAACCTACTGTAAGTAATAAAGGTTTCTTGATCTTGGATGATTACTTGGAATGGATTTAGAAAACTTGGAAGTAAACTTACAATCTTGGAAGTATTCTTGATTTTATGAAACTAGAACTTTTGGAATTTATGAAGAACACTTAGAACTTGAAGATAGAGCTTGAGAGAGATCAATTAGATGAAGAAAATTGAAAAATGAAAGTGTTTGTAGGTGTTTTTGGTCGTTGGTGTATAGATTAGATATAAAGGATATGTAATTTTGTTTTCATGTAAATAATTCATGAATGATTACTCATATTTTTGTAATTTTATGAGATATTTTATGCTAGTTGCCAAATGATGGTTCCCATATGTGTTAGGTGACTCACATGGGCTGCTAAGAGATCATTGGAGTGTATATACAAATAGTACATACATCTAAAAGCTGTGTATTGTACGAGTACGAATACGGGTGCATACGAGTAGAATTGTTGATGAAACTGAACGAGGATGTAATTGTAAGCATTTTTGTTAAGTAGAAGTATTTTGATAAGTGTATTGAAGTATTTAAAAAGTGTATGAATACATATTAAAACACTACATGTATATACATTTTAACTGAGTCGTTAAGTCATCGTTAGTCGTTACATGTAAATGTTGTTTTGAAACCTTTAGGTTAACGATCTTGTTGAATGTTGTTAACCCATTGTTTATTATAACAAATGAGATGTTAAATTGTTATATTATCATGATATTATGATATATAATATATCTTAGTATGATATATATATACAGTTAAATGTCGTTACAACGATAATCGTTACATATATGTCTCGTTTCGAAATCATTAAGTTAGTAGTCTTATTTTTACATATGTATTTCATTGTTAATACACTTAATAATATATTTACTTATCATTTAACATAATTAACCAAGTGTATCAATATCTTAATATGATTCATATGTACCTATTAAGACGTTGTTATAACGATAATCGTTACATATATCGTTTTCGAGTTTCTTAAATTAATAGTCTCATTTTTATGTATATAACTCATTGTTAAAATACCTAATGAGATACATACTTATAATAAAATCATGTTAACTATATATATAATCATATATATGTCATCGTATAGTTTTTACAAGTTTTAACATTCGTGAATCACCGGTCAACTTGGGTGGTCAATTGTCTATATGAAACCTATTTCAATTAATCAAGTCTTAACAAGTTTGATTGCTTAACATGTTGGAAACACTTAATCATGTAAATAACAATTTCATTTAATATATATATAAACATGGAAAAGTTCGGGTCACTACATCTTTGCCATCCGCTATCCGCCGAAAAGGTATAAATGATGGACATCGCCGTGGTTGCATCAATGGTCGTCGCTCTGGATTAGTAACAAAATTTGGAAGTCTTTCTGCACTTTTGGCTGTCGTTTTTTCAATTACTGGCCTTTTCTCCGAATTAGTTGCCAAATGTTTAAGCCTTTCTGCAGTTTCAGCAACTGTTTCTTCAATCGTACCATCTAGTGGCGGAACGGGTACATCTTCAACAGTTATCATGTCGTCAGTTGACGGATTGTTGACCGCTTCAAGTACAAATGGAGCTTCAGTTGTTTTTGTTCCTTTTCCATTTCGTGTGTTCTTTGCATTAGTGGATGGCGCCATTGTTAACACCTATTTCCTTATGAGGTAATGCTTAGTGTGTCAACAAGATACTAGAAATAATCTAGCTTTAGGAGGGCGGAGTGTTGCCGATTAATTTTTACCCTCGGGAAATAATCCATGCAGACCCGGTTCACAAGTGTAGAAACTTGTGGGGTGGCTTAATCAATCTGTCGTCTGTAGAGCGTAAAAGTGCTAGCCGGATGACTTCTAGTGAGAGAAAGTAGAGAGAGAAAGAGAAGTGAAGTCTCAGCTCTCAAAGTTGTCAGAATATCTAAAATGTGTAAAATGACGACCCAAGGGGTCTATTTATAGTGTCAGATCCACCAGATTGCTCGGGGACACGTGTCAGATGATGATACGTTCTGTTACTTGTGATCTGAAATTTACGCTGAAGGTGGTGTATTTCGGCCAGGGCTTACGCGCTAGGCGGCCTTCAGGGCTTACGCATGACGGGGCAGCCTGTACAGCGGAGAACGCTGGACGGATAACTCCACAAAACTGTTGTTTCCAGCCTTCCTGATGCTACTTTTATGCAACCATTATATCTTTTATGTGTGTATAAGATAGGATACACCATTACATATCATATAGATATAGAACATGTGTTTAGTTGATTTTAAAAGTCAAGTTAGAAGGATTAACTTTTGTTTGCGAACAAGTTTAGAATTAACTAAACTATGTTCTAGTGATTTCAAGTTTAAATTCGAAGGTAGTTTTATATGTATGAATCGAATGATGTTATGAACATCATTACTACCTTAATTTTAGTAGGTAAACCTACTGGAAATGAGAAAAATAGATCTAGCTTCAAAGGATCCTTGGATGGCTTGAAAGTTTTTGAAGCAGAATCATGACACGAAAACAAGTTCAAGTAAGATTTCCACTCGAAATAAGATTATTATAGTTATAGAAATTGAATCAAAGTTTGAATATGAGTATTACCTTGTATTAGAAAGATATATTACTGTAAATAAGAAAGATTTCTTGAGGTTGGATGATCACTTTACAAGATTAGAAGTAAGCTAGCAAACTTGGAAGTATTCTTGATTTTATGAAACTAGAACTTATAGAATTTATGAAGAACACTTAGAACTTGAAGATAGAACTTGAGAGAGAATAATTAGATGAAGAAAATTGAAAAATGAAAGTGTTTGTAGGTGTTTTTGGTCATTGGTATATGGATTAGATATAAAGGATGTGTAATTATGTTTACATGTAAATAAGTCATGAATGATTACTAAAATTTTTGTAATTTTATGAGATATTTCATGCTAGTTTCCAAATGATGGTTCCCACATGTGTTAGTTGACTCACATGGGATGCTAAGAGCTGATCATTGAAGTGTATATACCAATAGTACATACATCTAAAAGCTGTGTATTGTACGAGTACGAATACGGGTGCATACGAGTAGAATTGTTGATGAAACTGAACGAGGATGTAATTGTACGCATTTTTGTTAAGTAGAAGTATTTTGATAAGTGTCTTGAAGTCTTTCAAAAGTGTATGAATACATATTAAAACACTACATGTATATACATTTTAACTGAGTCGTTAAGTCATCGTTAGTTGTTACATGTAAATGTTGTTTTGAAGCCTTTAGGTTAACAATCCTGTTATGTGTTGTTAACCCATTGTTTATTGTAACGACCCGGAAATTTCCGACCAAATTTAAACTCTAATCTCTATATGGTTCCGACACGATAAGAAAAAAACCCTAAAGTTGACCCGTACTTTTTCGATCGTTCTATACTTATAAGATTAATATTTACATAAATTAAACCTTACCAACATGATAAGCAATCCAAATTGTTGAAACTTATGTTTTCGAAAAGAGTTTTACACAACGTTTGACCGTCTAGTTTGACCGATGATATCACGAACTATATAACATATGATAATTATACGTTTGTGTATATATATGTATATATACATATTTAACATGGTTTATGGATGTTTTAATATCTCATTTTGTATTAATAACAATAGGTTACAAGTATATTTTGAAACTACTAACTTAAGTTTTCAAAACGATAACCATATGTAACGTTATTTGATATAAATACTTATAACATATAATGTTTATACATATATCGTATATGTAATGTATTTAATCACTTTTAAGGACTTAAATACATAAAACAATATAAGTATATTCACAAAAGATAGCTATATTTGAATTCTCATTCCATTTTTCACAAGATTTCTATACGTATATCTAGAGTACATGTACTCGTATCATACCTAGCTTCTATACGTATTTACTATTGGTATATACACATCAAATCACCACCAACCAGCCCTTGTTCAATGCCTTATGTATAAGGTAACTACTTTTGTTATCTTGTATGACAATTTCACATGATTAAAAGATTTTTTCACAAAATTACAAACTTATACACCTTTTACATCACCATTTATACTCCATCCATTTTCAATTTTTGATTCATTTTTACCTCAAACCTCTAGCTAAAAACACACACACTTTTAAGAGCCTTAAACTCCATAACCATTCAGCTAATATCCATGAAGATCTAGCCATAAAAACATCACTTAATCACCATAAGAAAACTCTTACAAAAACACTTCAAGAATCCTTCCAAGAACACAAACTTACTTCCAATCTTTCATCCTCTTCCATCACCCTTTTGGTTCTAGGTTCTTACTCCTCTTTTACAGCAACCTTGTCCAAGGAACTTGAGGTAGTAACTATGTTCATAACCTTATTCGATTCATATATATATAGCTATCTTATTTTGTGGTATAAAATTTTAACAACAAGAACATAGTTTGAAAGTTTTCAAACTTGTTTGCAAACTAAATAGATCCTTCTAACTTAACTTCTAAAATACTTCAAGACCTGTAATATAACTTAAATATATGCTAATTTAACAAGGTAAAACTTAGTTTTTCAAAGAATACCTTAAAAACTGTTTTTACGACGTCGGAGTGCAACCGGGGACTGTTTTGGGTTGGATAATTAAAAACCATCTTAAACTTTGAATTGGAGGTTTATTTTCTGGAAAAATGATTTTTACTATAAATATGTTAACACATAAAAATTTCATGATTTAATTCAAAGTATAGGTATTTTTAGAAAAATGGTCATTAAATGATATTTTTGTAACAAAAATGTTTAACTTCATAAGTTTCACTAAAGTTTCACCTATGCCGTGTGATTTTGAATACAAACTAAGGTATTTACAGTTCATAGTCTTAAAGAGGGACTCGATCCAAGGAGATGGCAAGTTGAATCAACAAAAACGGAGTTGTAACGAAGAAACTATGACCGAAACAAAATCGGATATCCAAGACTAGTTTAGCCACGAAAATAATTGGGAGAAATTAAATAAATCACATCTTTCTAAGATAACAGGATATTTTATATATATGTACTCATAATTCAATTTTATATGGTTCAGGATCACCCGTAAACAATACGAGAAGATTAATCATAAGATCCCATGATTGTACGCAACACGTCATTTGACAACACCGGTACTTTATGTACGCAACACGTCATTTGACAACACCGGTACCGTGGGTCAAGATTAATCTCGACCAATACATATATGATGGGGGTTTTATTCATTTCATTGGGGGTTTATTAAACACCTAAAAATGAACCATTAAAATTGAATTACTAACATCGGACTGCTAACTACGGACTAAGGAATTATTAAAAGTATTAAAAGTATAACAAGTATATATATGTGACGATTGTTTAAAAATGAAAATATATTGATATATTATATATGGATAGGTTCGTGATATCAACCGGAAGACCAAGTCAAAATATTTATATCTTCAAGACAACAGTGAGTATATAGTCCCACTTTTAAACTCTAAATATTTCGGGATGAGAATACATGTATTTTATGTTTTACGATATGGACACAAGTAACTGAAAAATATATTCTACGTTGAGTTGTACCACTGGCATACTTCCCTGTAGCTTGGTAACTAATATTTACAGCGGTATTGTAAACGCGAATCCTGTTGATTGATCTATCGGGCCTGACAACCCCAACCGGACTGGACGACCAGTATTCAACGGTTGCACAGTACTTCGTTTTGTGACTACACTTGGTTCGGTGTAGTAAGATTTCATATTAAAGGGAATATGCGACGTGATTGAATGTTAAGTATGGTTACCAAGTGCTCAACCACTTAGAATATTTTTATGAAAATGTTTATATATGAAATCTTGTGGTCTATATATATATATATATATATCGCTGCCGGCATTAAACCTATATCTCACCAACTTTATGTTGACATTTTAAAGCATGTTATTCTCAGGTATGAATTAAGTCTTCCGCTGTGCATTAGCTCGTACTAAGGATACTACTTGAGGCTATTAAGGACTTATATCATAAGGCGTTGCATTCGAGTCATTGAAGTTCATAGAGACTATTATTAAGTAAATGGCGGTTTAGGTCATTTGAATATTATGAAATGTCAGGCGATTATGTCAATTCTGGATGTAACTATAGATTGCCTTTTAAGAATAAATGCAACGTTTGTAAGATGTATCATATAGAGGGAAAGTACCTCACAATGTTATCAACTATTGTAATTCGTTTGTAATCAATATGGATAACGTTCGGATGATTAGTTTCGGATCCTTTCAGTTGGTATCAGAGCGTTGGTCTTAGCGAACCAGGCCTTGCATTAGTGTGTCTAACTAGTAGTTGTTAGGATACATTAAGTGAGTCTGGACTTTGACCGTGTCTGCCTGTCAAAAGTTTTGCTTATCAATCCTAGTCGGAAATCATCTGCTTATCATCCTTAGGGAACTGCCTGCTTATCATTCTTAAGTCTAGACACGTCTTACTGCATTTAGTGCATCAATAGTGTATAGACAAAATTCATATCCTAGCGTATCTGTTACTATAGACATTGCCTGACGTATTTCAAAGATTCTCCGTAATTCATGGGATTTTGATATTATATATACATATGTAAATTATGTATTGAAGAGTACCAAACCCAACTCCTATAATCTATTCCAAACCAAAAATTCATTTCTCCGACCATACAAGATGGATTCTTCATCCAGCTCAAATTCCTCCGACTTCGATAGCTTCGCCGATATGGATTTCCATTCGAGCTCCGAGAACAGCGTTACCGGAATGGATCAACCAATTTCCCATCATCTATTCTGGATGAATTGGGGATGGGTTCGTAATATACTAAATTTCTGGAGGCAAGAAGAAGGTGATCCATTCCATCCACCAAATTGTCCTCTTAACGATGAACCTGAAGCACTTACCGGCGAACCTATTCGAAACACCATTTTCTCGCTCATTTCTAGAGTATCTCGTCATGACTACATACTATCCCATATTTCGAATCTTGTTCATTCGCTCGTTCCAACTGTCAATCATCCCGGTATAATAGAAGAAGTCAACGAGCTTCGCGCTCGGGTAGTGGCTTTAGAAAATACGGTGCGAAGGTTACAAACACCAGCAGCAGCACCAGCAGCATAATCTGTATCACTATCAACAACGCCGACAGTGAAATGTCCCGTTCTTATTGATTAAAAACGTTCCATATTAATTGATTTCGTTGCGAGGTTTTGACCTCTATATGAGACGTTTTTCAAAGACTGCATTCATTTTTAAACAAACCATAACCTTTATTTCATCAATAAAGGTTTAAAAAGCTTTACGTAGATTATCAAATAATGATAATCTAAAATATCCTGTTTACACACGACCATTACATAATGGTTTACAATACAAATATGTTACAACAAAATAAGTTTCTTGAATGCAGTTTTTACACAATATCATACAAGCATGGACTCCAAATCTTGTCCTTATTTAAGTATGCGACAGCGGAAGCTCTTAATAATCACCTGAGAATAAACATGCTTAAAACGTCAACAAAAATGTTGGTGAGTTATAGGTTTAACCTATATATATCAAATCGTAACAATAGACCACAAGATTTCATATTTCAATACACATCCCATACATAGAGATAAAAATCATTCATATGGTGAACACCTGGTAACCGACAATAACAAGATGCATATATAAGAATATCCCCATCATTCCGGGACACCCTTCGGATATGATATAAATTTCGAAGTACTAAAGCATCCGGTACTTTGGATGGGGTTTGTTAGGCCCAATAGATCTATCTTTAGGATTCGCGTCAATTAGGGTGTCTGTTCCCTAATTCTTAGATTACCAGACTTAATAAAAAGGGGCATATTCGATTTCGATAATTCAACCATAGAATGTAGTTTCACGTACTTGTGTCTATTTTGTAAATCATTTATAAAACCTGCATGTATTCTCATCCCAAAAATATTAGATTTTAAAAGTGGGACTATAACTCACTTTCACAGATTTTTACTTCGTCGGGAAGTAAGACTTGGCCACTGGTTGATTCACGAACCTATAACAATATATACATATATATCAAAGTATGTTCAAAAATATATTTACAACACTTTTAATATATTTTGATGTTTTAAGTTTATTAAGTCAGCTGTCCTCGTTAGTAACCTACAACTAGTTGTCCACAGTTAGATGTACAGAAATAAATCGATAAATATTATCTTGAATCAATCCACGACCCAGTGTATACGTATCTCAGTATTGATCACAACTCAAACTATATATATTTTGGAATCAACCTCAACCCTGTATAGCTAACTCCAACATTCACATATAGAGTGTCTATGGTTGTTCCGAAATATATATAGATGTGTCGACATGATAGGTCGAAACATTGTATACGTGTCTATGGTATCTCAAGATTACATAATATACAATACAAGTTGATTAAGTTATGGTTGGAATAGATTTGTTACCAATTTTCACGTAGCTAAAATGAGAAAAATTATCCAATCTTGTTTTACCCATAACTTCTTCATTTTAAATCCGTTTTGAGTGAATCAAATTGCTATGGTTTCATATTGAACTCTATTTTATGAATCTAAACAGAAAAGTATAGGTTTATAGTCGGAAAAATAAGTTACAAGTCGTTTTTGTAAAGGTAGTCATTTCAGTCGAAAGAACGACGTCTAGATGACCATTTTAGAAAACATACTTCCACTTTGAGTTTAACCATAATTTTTGGATATAGTTTCATGTTCATAATAAAAATCATTTTCTCAGAATAACAACTTTTAAATCAAAGTTTATCATAGTTTTTAATTAACTAACCCAAAACAGCCCGCGGTGTTACTACGACGGCGTAAATCCGGTTTTACGGTGTTTTTCGTGTTTCCAGGTTTTAAATCATTAAGTTAGCATATCATATAGATATAGAACATGTGTTTAGTTGATTTTAAAAGTCAAGTTAGAAGGATTAACTTTTGTTTGCGAACAAGTTTAGAATTAACTAAACTATGTTCTAGTGATTACAAGTTTAAACCTTCGAATAAGATAGCTTTATATGTATGAATCGAATGATGTTATGAACATCATTACTACCTTAAGTTCCTTGGATGAACCTACTGGAAAAGAGAAAAATGGATCTAGCTTCAATGGATCCTTGGATGGCTCAAAGTTCTTGAAGCAAAATCATGACACGAAAACAAGTTCAAGTAAGATCATCACTTGAAATAAGATTGTTATAGTTATAGAAATTGAACCAAAGTTTGAATATGATTATTACCTTGTATTAGAATGATAACCTACTGTAAGAAACAAAGATTTCTTGAGGTTGGATGATCACCTTACAAGATTGGAAGTGAGCTAGCAAACTTGAAAGTATTCTTGATTTTATGAAACTAGAACTTTTGGAATTTATGAAGAACACTTAGAACTTGAAGATAGAACTTGAGAGAGTTCAATTAGATGAAGAAAATTGAAGAATGAAAGTGTTTGTAGGTGTTTTTGGTCGTTGGTGTATGGATTAGATATAAAGGATATGTAATTTTGTTTTCATGTAAATAAGTCATGAATGATTACTCATATTTTTGTAATCTTATGAGATATTTCATGCTAGTTGCCAAATGATGGTTCCCACATGTGTTAGGTGACTCACATGGGCTGCTAAGAGCTGATCATTGGAGTGTATATACCAATAGTACATACATCTAAAAGCTGTGTATTGTACGAGTACGAATACGGGTGCATACGAGTAGAATTGTTGATGAAACTGAACGAGAATGTAATTGTAAGCATTTTTGTTAAGTAGAAGTATTTTGATAAGTGTATTGAAGTCTTTCAAAAGTGTATAAATACATATTAAAACACTACATGTATATACATTTTAACTGAGTCGTTAAGTCATCGTTAGTCGTTACATGTAAGTGTTGTTTTGAAACCTTTAGGTTAACGATCTTGTTAAATGTTGTTAACCCAACGTTTATAATATCAAAAGAGATTTTAAATTATTATATTATCATGATATTATGATGTACGAATATCTCTTAATATGATATATATACATTAAATGTCGTTACAACGATAAACGTTACATATATGTCTCGTTTCAAAATCATTAAGTTAGTAGTCTTGTTTTTACATATGTAGTTCATTGTTAATATAATTAATGATATGTTTACTTATCATAATATCATGTTAACTATATATATAACCATATATATGTCATCATATAGTTTTTTTACAAGTTTTAACGTTCGTGAATCACCGGTCAACTTGGGTGGTCAATTGTCTATATGAAACCTATTTCAATTAATCAAGTCTTAACAAGTTTGATTGCTTAACATGTTGGAAACATTTAATCATGTAAACATCAATCTCAATTAATATATATAAACATGGAAAAGTTCGGGTCACTACAGTACCTACCCGTTAAATAAATTTCGTCCCGAAATTTTAAGCTGTTGAAGGTGTTGACGAATCTTCTGGAAATAGATGCGGGTATTTCTTCTTCATCTGATCTTCACGCTCCCAGGTGAACTCGGGTCCTCTACGAGCATTCCATCGAACCTTAACAATTGGTATCTTGTTTTGCTTAAGTCTTTTAACCTCACGATCCATTATTTCGACGGGTTCTTCGATGAATTGGAGTTTTTCGTTGATTTGGATTTCATCTAACGGAATAGTGAGATCTTCTTTAGCAAAACATTTCTTCAAATTCGAGACGTGGAAAGTGTTATGTACAGCCGCGAGTTGTTGAGGTAACTCAAGTCGGTAAGCTACTGGTCCGACACGATCAATAATCTTGAATGGTCCAATATACCTTGGATTTAATTTCCCTCGTTTACCAAATCGAACAACGCCTTTCCAAGGTGAAACTTTAAGCATGACCATCTCTCCAATTTCAAATTCTATATCTTTTCTTTTAATGTCAGCGTAGCTCTTTTGTCGACTTTGGGCGGTTTTCAACCGTTGTTGAATTTGGATGATCTTCTCGGTAGTTTCTTGTATAATCTCCGGACCCGTAATCTGTCTATCCCCCACCTCACTCCAACAAATCGGAGACCTGCACTTTCTACCATAAAGTGCTTCAAACGGCGCCATCTCAATGCTTGAATGGTAGCTGTTGTTGTAGGAAAATTCTGCTAACGGTAGATGTCGATCCCAACTGTTTCCGAAATCAATAACACATGCTCGTAGCATGTCTTCAAGCGTTTGTATCGTCCTTTCGCTTTGCCCATCAGTTTGTGGATGATAGGCAGTACTCATGTCTAGACGAGTTCCTAATGCTTGCTGTAATGTCTGCCAGAATCTTGAAATAAATCTGCCATCCCTATCAGAGATAATAGAGATTGGTATTCCATGTCTGGAGACGACTTCCTTCAAATACAGTCGTGCTAACTTCTCCATCTTGTCATCTTCTCTTATTGGTAGGAAGTGTGCTGATTTGGTGAGACGATCAACTATTACCCAAATAGTATCAAAACCACTTGCAGTCCTTGGCAATTTAGTGATGAAATCCATGGTAATGTTTTCCCATTTCCATTCCGGGATTTCGGGTTGTTGAAGTAGACCTGATGGTTTCTGATGCTCAGCTTTGACCTTAGAACACGTCAAACATTCTCCTACGTATTTAGCAACATCGGCTTTCATACCCGGCCACCAAAAATGTTTCTTGAGATCCTTGTACATCTTCCCCGTTCCAGGATGTATTGAGTATCTGGTTTTATGAGCTTCTCTAAGTACCATTTCTCTCATATCTCCAAATTTTGGTACCCAAATCCTTTCAGCCCTATACCGGGTTCCGTCTTCCCGAATATTAAGATGCTTCTCCGATCCTTTGGGTATTTCATCCTTTAAATTTCCCTCTTTTAAAACTCCTTGTTGCGCCTCCTTTATTTGAGTAGTAATGTTATTATGAATCATTATATTCATAGATTTTACTCGAATGGGTTCTCTATCCTTCCTGCTCAAGGCATCGGCTACCACATTTGCCTTCCCCGGGTGGTAACGAATCTCAAAATCGTAATCATTCAATAATTCAATCCACCTACGCTGCCTCATATTCAGTTGTTTCTGATTAAATATGTGTTGAAGACTTTTGTGGTCGGTATATATAATACTTTTGACCCCATATAAGTAGTGCCTCCAAGTCTTTAATGCAAAAACAACCGCGCCTAATTCCAAATCATGCGTCGTATAATTTTGTTCGTGAATCTTCAATTGTCTAGACGCATAAGCAATCACCTTCGTTCGTTGCATTAATACACAACCGAGACCTTGCTTTGATGCATCACAATAAATCACAAAATCATCATTCCCTTCAGGCAATGACAATATAGGTGCCGTAGTTAGCTTTTTCTTCAATAACTGAAACGCTTTCTCTTGTTCATCATTCCATTCAAATTTCTTCCCTTTATGCGTTAATGCAGTCAAGGGTTTTGCTATTCTGGAAAAGTCTTGGATGAACCTTCTGTAGTAACCAGCTAGTCCTAAAAACTGGCGTATGTGTTTCGGAGTTTTCGGGGTTTCCCACTTTTCAACAGTTTCTATCTTTGCCGGATCCACCTTAATACCTTCTTTGTTCACTATGTGACCGAGGAATTGAACTTCTTCCAACCAAAATGCACACTTTGAAAACTTAGCGTACAATTCTTCCTTCCTCAATACTTCTAACACCTTTCTCAAATGTTCACCGTGTTCTTGGTCATTCTTTGAGTAAATAAGTATGTCATCAATGAAAACAATGACAAACTTGTCAAGGTATGGTCCACACACTCGGTTCATAAGGTCCATGAACACAGCTGGTGCATTAGTTAAACCAAACGGCATGACCATAAACTCGTAATGACCGTAACGTGTTCTGAAAGCAGTCTTTGGAATATCATCTTCTTTCACCCGCATTTGATGATACCCGGAACGTAAGTCAATCTTTGAATAAACAGACGAGCCTTGTAGTTGATCAAATAAGTCGTCGATTCTCGGTAGTGGGTAGCGGTTCTTGATGGTAAGTTTGTTCAACTCTCGGTAGTCAATACACAACCTGAATGTACCATCTTTCTTCTTGACAAACAAAACAGGAGCTCCCCACGGTGATGTGCTTGGTCGAATGAAACCACGCTCTAAAAGTTCTTGTAATTGGCTTTGCAGTTCTTTCATCTCGCTGGGTGCGAGTCTGTAAGGAGCACGAGCTATTGGTGCAGCTCCTGGTACAAGATCTATTTGAAATTCAACGGATCGATGTGGGGGTAATCCCGGTAATTCTTTCGGAAATACATCGGGAAATTCTTTTGCAATGGGAACATCATTGATGCTCTTTTCTTCAGTTTGTACTTTCTCGACGTGTGCTAGAACAGCATAGCAACCTTTTCTTATTAGTTTTTGTGCCTTCAAATTACTAATAAGATGTAGCTTCGTGTTGCCCTTTTCTCCGTACACCATTAAGGGTTTTCCTTTTTCTCGTATAATGCGAATTGCATTTTTGTAACAAACGATCTCCGCTTTCACTTCTTTCAACCAGTCCATACCGATTATCACATCAAAACTCCCTAACTCTACTGGTATCAAATCAATCTTAAATGTTTCGCTAACCAGTTTAATTTCTCGATTCCGACATATATTATCTGCTGAAATTAATTTACCATTTGCTAATTCGAGTAAAAATTTACTATCCAAAGGCGTCAATGGACAACTTAATTTAGCACAAAAATCTCTACTCATATAGCTTCTATCCGCACCCGAATCAAATAAAACGTAAGCAGATTTATTGTCAATAAGAAACGTACCCGTAACAAGCTCCGGGTCTTCCTGTGCCTCTACCGCATTAATATTGAAAACTCTTCCACGGCCTTGTCCATTCGTGTTCTCCTGGTTCGGGCAATTTCTAATAATGTGGCCTGGTTTTCCACATTTATAACAAACTACATTGGCATAACTTGCTCCGACACTACTTGCTCCGCCATTACTCGTTCCGACACCATTTGTTCCTTTCGTTCTATTAACCCCTGGTCCGTAGACCTCACACTTCGCCGCGCTATGACCATTTCTTTTACACTTGTTGCAAAATTTGGTGCAGAACCCCGAGTGATTCTTTTCACACCTTTGGCATAGTTGCTTCTGATTGTTGTTGTTGTTGCGGTTATTATTGTTGTTGGGATGATTGTTGTAGTTGCTGTTGTTGTTGTTGTTGTTGTTGTTGGGCCGTTTGTTGTAGTTGCGATTGATGTTGCGATTGTTGGGATAATTGTTGCGATTATTGTTGTAATTGCTGTTGTTGTTGTATTGGTGATTCTTATCACCGTTTTCCTCCCACTTTCTTTTGACTTGCTTCACATTGGCCTCTTCAGCAGTCTGTTCTTTAATTCTTTCTTCAATCTGGTTCACTAGTTTGTGAGCCATTCTACATGCCTGTTGTATGGAGGCGGGCTCGTGTGAACTTATATCTTCTTGGATTCTTTCCGGTAATCCTTTCACAAACGCGTCGATCTTCTCTTCCTCATCTTCGAATGCTCCCGGACACAATAGGCACAATTCTGTGAATCGTCTTTCGTACGTGGTAATATCAAATCCTTGGGTTCGTAACCCTCTAAGTTCTGTCTTGAGCTTATTGACCTCGGTTCTGGGACGGTACTTCTCGTTCATCAAGTGCTTGAATGCTGACCACGGTAGTGCGTACGCATCATCTTGTCCCACTTGCTCTAGATAGGTATTCCACCATGTTAACGCAGAACCTGTGAAGGTATGCGTAGCGTACTTCACTTTGTCCTCTTCAGTACACTTACTTATGGCAAACACCGATTCAACCTTCTCGGTCCACCGTTTCAATCCGATCGGTCCTTCGGTTCCATCAAATTCCAACGGTTTGCAGGCAGTGAATTCTTTGTAGGTGCATCCTACACGATTTCCTGTACTGCTAGATCCAAGGTTATTGTTGGTATGTAGCGCAGCCTGTACTGCGGCTATGTTTGAAGCTAGAAAAGTACGGAATTCCTCTTCATTCATATTCACGGTGTGTCGAGTAGTCGGTGCCATTTCCTTCAAAATAGTTAAATGGAACAAGTTAATCATACAGAATATTAAGAGTAGTTAATAGTATTTCGTAGCATAATATGAACTCATTTATAAAAGCTTTTTCTTCATATTAGCATTTTATAAGTTTAAATTCGGGTAGTACCTACCCGTTAAGTTCATACTTAGTAGCTAATATACAATTCAACTACTACAATTCTATATGAAAAACTGATTGTAATAATATTTCGCGTTCAAACTTTTATACAATATTTTACAAACTTACAATACCGCTTATTTTACATAAAGCATGAAATATAGCACACAATAACTTTGATACAAGATAGTTGTGAAGACAATTCTAGCTAGTACACAAGTCGTTCGGCAAAGGCAATAAAGACACGTAATTCATACGTCCAGAAACAAGTCATGCATTCTGGTTTTACTAGGACTACTTCCCATCCTTGGTCTTGTGCAACATAACCGTTATGGCCGTTGATAAGACAGCGTGTTGTAACGTCATCAAAGGGACGAGGGTTACGTAATGTCCAACAGTCCCGTAATAATCTAAAAACCTCATTTCTTACCCCAATTACCGACTCCGTCACTTGTGGAAACGTTTTGTTTAATAGTTGTAGCCCGATGTTCTTGTTCTCACTTTGGTGAGAAGCGAACATTACTAATCCGTAAGCATAACATGCTTCTTTATGTTGCATGTTAGCCGCTTTTTCTAAATCACGAAGTCCAATATTCGGATATATTGAGTCAAAATAATTTCTTAACCCGTTGCGTAAAATAGCATTTGGGTTCCCCGCAATATATGCGTCAAAGTAAACACATCGTAACTTATGGGTTTCCCAATGTGATATCCCCCATCTTTCAAACGAAAGTCTCTTATAAACCAAGACATTCTTGGAACGTTCTTCGAATGTCTTACAAACTGATCTCGCCTTAAATAGTTGTGCCGAAGAATTCTGGCCGACTCTAGACAAGATTTCATCAATCATGTCTCCGGGTAGGTCTCTTAAAATATTGGGTTGTCTATCCATTTTGTGTTTTTAAACTGTAAAATAGACAAGAGTTAGATTCATAAAATAATACTTATTAATACAAGCAATTTTTTTTACATATATCATAAAGCATAAGAACACTATATTCCATATATTACACCACACGAATACAACTATCTTATTCCGACTCGCTCGTTTCTTCTTCTTCGGTTTTGGTTCGTTTTGCCAAGTTTCTAGGGATATATGATGTTCCCCTAATACGAGCCGTCGTTGTCCACATTGGTTTAGAAAAACCTGGTGGTTTAGAGGTTCCCGGGTCATTGTTACAACTTAAGGACTTCGGGGGTTGACGATACATATAAAGTTCATCGGGGTTGGAATTAGATTTCTCTATTTTTATGCCCTTTCCCTTATTATTTTCTTTTGCCTTTTTAAATTCAGTTGGGGTAATTTCTATAACATCATCGGAATTCTCGTCGGAATCAGATTCATCGGAGAATTGGTAATCCTCCCAATATTTTGCTTCCTTGGCGGAAACACCATTGACCATAATTAACTTTGGTCGGTTGGTTGAGGATTTTCTTTTACTTAACCGTTTTATTATTTCCCCCACCGGTTCTATTTCTTCATCCGGTTCCGATTCTTCTTCCGGTTCCGATTCTTCTTCCGGTTCCGACTCTTCTTCCGGTTCCTCTTCGGGAACTTGTGAATCAGTCCACAAATCATTCCAATTTACATTTGACTCTTCATTATTATTAGGTGAGTCAATGGGACTTGTTCTAGAGGTAGACATCTATCACATAATATCAAACACGTTAAGAGATTAATATATCACATAATATTCATATGTTAAAAATATATAGTTTCCAACAAAAATGTTAAGCAATCATTTTTAAAGAAAACACGGCCGAAGTCCAGACTCACTAATGCATCCTAACAAACTCGATAAGACACACTAATGCAAATTTTCTGGTTCTCTAAGACCAACGCTCGGATACCAACTGAAATGTCCCGTTCTTATTGATTAAAAACGTTCCATATTAATTGATTTCGTTGCGAGGTTTTGACCTCTATATGAGACGTTTTTCAAAGACTGCATTCATTTTTAAACAAACCATAACCTTTATTTCATCAATAAAGGTTTAAAAAGCTTTACGTAGATTATCAAATAATGATAATCTAAAATATCCTGTTTACACACGACCATTACATAATGGTTTACAATACAAATATGTTACAACAAAATAAGTTTCTTGAATGCAGTTTTTACACAATATCATACAAGCATGGACTCCAAATCTTGTCCTTATTTAAGTATGCGACAGCGGAAGCTCTTAATAATCACCTGAGAATAAACATGCTTAAAACGTCAACAAAAATGTTGGTGAGTTATAGGTTTAACCTATATATATCAAATCGTAACAATAGACCACAAGATTTCATATTTCAATACACATCCCATACATAGAGATAAAAATAATTCATATGGTGAACACCTGGTAACCGACAATAACAAGATGCATATATAAGAATATCCCCATCATTCCGGGACACCCTTCGGATATGATATAAATTTCGAAGTACTAAAGCATCCGGTACTTTGGATGGGGTTTGTTAGGCCCAATAGATCTATCTTTAGGATTCGCGTCAATTAGGGTGTCTGTTCCCTAATTCTTAGATTACCAGACTTAATAAAAAGGGGCATATTCGATTTCGATAATTCAACCATAGAATGTAGTTTCACGTACTTGTGTCTATTTTGTAAATCATTTATAAAACCTGCATGTATTCTCATCCCAAAAATATTAGATTTTAAAAGTGGGACTATAACTCACTTTCACAGATTTTTACTTCGTCGGGAAGTAAGACTTGGCCACTGGTTGATTCACGAACCTATAACAATATATACATATATATCAAAGTATGTTCAAAAATATATTTACAACACTTTTAATATATTTTGATGTTTTAAGTTTATTAAGTCAGCTGTCCTCGTTAGTAACCTACAACTAGTTGTCCACAGTTAGATGTACAGAAATAAATCGATAAATATTATCTTGAATCAATCCACGACCCAGTGTATACGTATCTCAGTATTGATCACAACTCAAACTATATATATTTTGGAATCAACCTCAACCCTGTATAGCTAACTCCAACATTCACATATAGAGTGTCTATGGTTGTTCCGAAATATATATAGATGTGTCGACATGATAGGTCGAAACATTGTATACGTGTCTATGGTATCTCAAGATTACATAATATACAATACAAGTTGATTAAGTTATGGTTGGAATAGATTTGTTACCAATTTTCACGTAGCTAAAATGAGAAAAATTATCCAATCTTGTTTTACCCATAACTTCTTCATTTTAAATCCGTTTTGAGTGAATCAAATTGCTATGGTTTCATATTGAACTCTATTTTATGAATCTAAACAGAAAAGTATAGGTTTATAGTCGGAAAAATAAGTTACAAGTCGTTTTTGTAAAGGTAGTCATTTCAGTCGAAAGAACGACGTCTAGATGACCATTTTAGAAAACATACTTCCACTTTGAGTTTAACCATAATTTTTGGATATAGTTTCATGTTCATAATAAAAATCATTTTCTCAGAATAACAACTTTTAAATCAAAGTTTATCATAGTTTTTAATTAACTAACCCAAAACAGCCCGCGGTGTTACTACGACGGCGTAAATCCGGTTTTACGGTGTTTTTCGTGTTTCCAGGTTTTAAATCATTAAGTTAGCATATCATATAGATATAGAACATGTGTTTAGTTGATTTTAAAAGTCAAGTTAGAAGGATTAACTTTTGTTTGCGAACAAGTTTAGAATTAACTAAACTATGTTCTAGTGATTACAAGTTTAAACCTTCGAATAAGATAGCTTTATATGTATGAATCGAATGATGTTATGAACATCATTACTACCTTAAGTTCCTTGGATGAACCTACTGGAAAAGAGAAAAATGGATCTAGCTTCAATGGATCCTTGGATGGCTCAAAGTTCTTGAAGCAAAATCATGACACGAAAACAAGTTCAAGTAAGATCATCACTTGAAATAAGATTGTTATAGTTATAGAAATTGAACCAAAGTTTGAATATGATTATTACCTTGTATTAGAATGATAACCTACTGTAAGAAACAAAGATTTCTTGAGGTTGGATGATCACCTTACAAGATTGGAAGTGAGCTAGCAAACTTGAAAGTATTCTTGATTTTATGAAACTAGAACTTTTGGAATTTATGAAGAACACTTAGAACTTGAAGATAGAACTTGAGAGAGTTCAATTAGATGAAGAAAATTGAAGAATGAAAGTGTTTGTAGGTGTTTTTGGTCGTTGGTGTATGGATTAGATATAAAGGATATGTAATTTTGTTTTCATGTAAATAAGTCATGAATGATTACTCATATTTTTGTAATCTTATGAGATATTTCATGCTAGTTGCCAAATGATGGTTCCCACATGTGTTAGGTGACTCACATGGGCTGCTAAGAGCTGATCATTGGAGTGTATATACCAATAGTACATACATCTAAAAGCTGTGTATTGTACGAGTACGAATACGGGTGCATACGAGTAGAATTGTTGATGAAACTGAACGAGAATGTAATTGTAAGCATTTTTGTTAAGTAGAAGTATTTTGATAAGTGTATTGAAGTCTTTCAAAAGTGTATAAATACATATTAAAACACTACATGTATATACATTTTAACTGAGTCGTTAAGTCATCGTTAGTCGTTACATGTAAGTGTTGTTTTGAAACCTTTAGGTTAACGATCTTGTTAAATGTTGTTAACCCAACGTTTATAATATCAAAAGAGATTTTAAATTATTATATTATCATGATATTATGATGTACGAATATCTCTTAATATGATATATATACATTAAATGTCGTTACAACGATAAACGTTACATATATGTCTCGTTTCAAAATCATTAAGTTAGTAGTCTTGTTTTTACATATGTAGTTCATTGTTAATATAATTAATGATATGTTTACTTATCATAATATCATGTTAACTATATATATAACCATATATATGTCATCATATAGTTTTTTTACAAGTTTTAACGTTCGTGAATCACCGGTCAACTTGGGTGGTCAATTGTCTATATGAAACCTATTTCAATTAATCAAGTCTTAACAAGTTTGATTGCTTAACATGTTGGAAACATTTAATCATGTAAATATCAATCTCAATTAATATATATAAACATGGAAAAGTTCGGGTCACTACAGACAGTACTCTTGTCATCCCCAAAATCTCAACATCACAAACTGTATCTCGGATATCAACATCACATACCTCAAAAACCTCATCGGAACTTCGAGTATGATCTTCGTTCTATATATCGTTCTACATCGATTATCTTCGCTTTACGTATCGTTTTACCTCATTTATCTTCGTTCGACCTGGCGATTATGTAATCTCTAATGCTTTAGAAGTTATGTAATCTAGTATTAACGATAAATCAAATGAGTTTAATACTTCATTGACTCATTGAATCTATGATTACATCTGAAGAAAATATATATGCAAGTATATTTTTATAAAGATTGTAATTAAAAATTCTTTCGTACAAACTGTTAATGATGAAAATATTTTAACGGGTGGGTAGTACCCGAGGAATATTTAGAATTCACATTAATAAGTTACGTTGTACATTCTCTAAATCTGATTCAACGGTCATTTACTATCCTACTTACAACTACCGATATACGTATCCGTTCACCACAGAATAACCATTTCTATTCAAATTTCATATTTGGATTTTGATCTATCAGAATCGAACAAGTGGCATAATGAAGAAAACATTGGACAAAAATAAAAAGTGTTAGAAACAAACGAATTAATTAATTGAAATTGTGATAGGATTTCACGCTAACTGTTCCGGCTAACTGTTCCCAGTTAACTGATTAACATTTAATTTATCGCAATTTACATTCTCGCAATTTTATATATCATCATTTAATTTCTGTTATTTACTTTTACGCACTTTAAATAACGGGACACGTATGCAAGGTTTCGACTTATCATATCGACCCATCTATATATATATTTCGGAACAACCGTAGACACTCTATATGTGAAGGCGGGAGTTGGCTATACAGGGTCGTAGTTGATTTCAAAATATATATATACTTTGAGTTGTGATCGACACCGAGACCGGTATACGGGTCACGATACGTATTATTTAATTCGAATATTATATATTAAATTATATATGAATCATTGAACCATCGGACTATTGGACTGCTAACTTTGGACAATTAAAATGAATTAAATTAAAATATTGATTATAACATATGAAACTAAATAATTCTTCAAGTTTGCCACTTGATTTCATCCTAAACCTCATTTGTACTTCGACAATTATAATCCTCGTTCAAATCTTTTCATGATTCTTGAAAACACTTCAATCGAGAAGTTGAACCAGCCGCACCTCGTTTACGGAAGAAAGATTTATGCATACAGTTATACACCTGAAACTTTCAAAACCGAAGTTTTCGTTAAAACTTATCCGCGTCAAATTCCTTATCATTCATTGGCAAAAACAACCTTACATTTCTCTTTTCAATATAAGTCAATTTTGTCACAGCTCCACTTTGATTTCTCAGTAGGACCACTCTTATTATAACCTCGATATATATACCTTGTCCTTTCACCATTGTTACCGGAGAACCTTTCATATTCCACGACATCATGTACCAGCAGCTTGTCATCTTTTTGGCAGAATCCGCAATTAGTATTTTAAAAATCTCGCAAAACTTCTCAGTCATACCTATAACGTCTATTCCTAAGGATTTCATACTCCGAAGGTGAAGTTTTTGAAAAACACCCTGAATTATGAAGTAGTTCTTTAAATGCTGATGAAGCAGCGAAAATTTTAAACGATTTTAAACAGTCAAAAGTTGGATGATGAAGCACAGTGTGTCGATAAAACTCAGAAAAAGAGAAGAGTTGGAACCGGAAAACGGTTTGAGCAAAATATGAAAGAGGTTGTGGATAAATAACAAGAACTGAATCTGCTTTCAAAGGATTCAAACGATTCAGTGCCTGCTGAAACCATTAGTAAAAACCCTACCCCTTATTCTAAACCTCTCCCGATGATATTCTTCATCATCATCTTATCTTAGATATTATAAGATATCTTCATATCTTCCGTTATACATATTCTCCATATTTCTGGAGATATTTTCACAACTATTCTTATCTGAGAATATTTATCTCTCCGTAATATCTGCATTACAACATAAAAGAAACTGTGTCAATTTCTAAATTTTGAAACCTCCAAGTTTAAAATATGAATGTTTTAAAGTAGTGTTGGGAACTGATGCATGAATTAGTATAATATAATGAAACTTGATCAACTTCATTATATTACAGTAAGTCATGTTAAGTTTCTAATGGAATGTGATGATTCACAGTACCGTCATCATGTGCCATGTTACACGGCTCTTACCTTCTATCAAGTCTCCAAACATATTAGAACGTATCACCTTGATAGTTCTATTTTTTCGGAATATTCGAGTAATTTAACGAATCAAGATCGTGCCATTACAATTTCATTCTAAAACCAATAGCTAGGTTCATTCCAAATTTCCTACCTACGAATTTCGGACCATTGTTCGCTTGGCTGGAGGACGGGAAGAAGAAATGAAGGGACAAAACCTCAGAATAGAAATAGGAACATAAACCACAGCAAATAAGAGAGAGCATTAACTGTGGATGACAATGATTTTAAGGGACGGGAGTAGGAACATCGAAATATAAGGGAAGGTATAAAACCTAACAACAACCCCGAAACTATAAATCGTGTATATCAATACGTATTGCAACGTAAAGGCACGGGAGAATTAAAAACATTATAATTCCAAGGAAAGGATAAAAGAGAATAGATTCTTCTGGTGATAGATGAAAAAGAAGAATGAAAGATATGAAAGTTAGAAATATAACAAGGGTTAGAATGGGATGGAGCATATTAGCGAATGTCTTAAAGTAGGAACTAAAGAGAAAGAATAGAAGATGTGGGAAGAAAGAAAGGGAAGGAGGTAAATTTATAGTGAAATATTCGACAAAGAAATCAAAACAGATTGCCGCGTTAAATCAAAGAAGATCCTGATCGCCGCAAAACTAAATCTTATTACATAAGATTTTCTTTAAAACCCTTAAATCCCGGAAATCGATCATAATCACGTCATCGGTTACAACAATTCTATATTTACTCATTTCACTCTTTTGTGATAGCTTCGCTCGTGCGTCTCACATAACCAAATCGTTTTATCTAAATCTTTCAATAATGATAAAATTTCATTATTACCTCATATTCGTCATGAAAACATTCCTATTGTTATTTATGACAACCTCTACCAAATTTCGAGGACGAAATTTCTTTAACGGATGGGTACTGTAACGACCCGGAAATTTCCGACCAAATTTAAACTCTAATCTCTATATGGTTCCGACACGATAAGAAAAAAACCCTAAAGTTGACCCGCACTTTTTCGATCGTTCTATACTTATAAGATTAATATTTACATAAATTAAACCTTACCAACATGATAAGCAATCCAAATTGTTGAAACTTATGTTTTCGAAAAGAGTTTTACACAACGTTTGACCGTCTAGTTTGACCGATGATATCACGAACTATATAACATATGATAATTATACGTTTGTGTATATATATGTATATATACATATTTAACATGGTTTATGGATGTTTTAATATCTCATTTTGTATTAATAACAATAGGTTACAAGTATATTTTGAAACTACTAACTTAGGTTTTCAAAACGATAACCATATGTAACGTTATTTGACATAAATACTTATAACATATAATGTTTATACATATATCGTATATGTAATGTATTTAATCACTTTTAAGGACTTAAATACATAAAACAATATAAGTATATTCACAAAAGATAGCTATATTTGAATTCTCATTCCATTTTTCACAAGATTTCTATACGTATATCTAGAGTACATGTACTCGTATCATACCTAGCTTCTATACGTATTTACTATTGGTATATACACATCAAATCACCACCAACCAGCCCTTGTTCAATGCCTTATGTATAAGGTAACTACTTTTGTTATCTAGTATGAAAATTTCACATGATTAAAAGATTTTTTCACAAAATTACAAACTTATACACCTTTTACATCACCATTTATACTCCATCCATTTTCAATTTTTGATTCATTTTTACCTCAAACCTCTAGCTAAAAACACACACACTTTTAAGAGCCTTAAACTCCATAACCATTCAGCTAATTTCCATGAAGATCTAGCCATAAAAACATCACTTAATCACCATAAGAAAACTCTTACAAAAACACTTCAAGAATCCTTCCAAGAACACAAACTTACTTCCAATCTTTCATCCACTTCCATCACCCTTTTGGTTCTAGGTTCTTACTCCTCTTTTACAGCAACCTTGTCCAAGGAACTTGAGGTAGTAACTATGTTCATAACCTTATTCGATTCATATATATATAGCTATCTTATTTTGTGGTATAAAATTTTAACAACAAGAACATAGTTTGAAAGTTTTCAAACTTGTTTGCAAACTAAATAGATCCTTCTAACTTAACTTTTAAAATACTTCAAGACCTGTAATATAACTTAAATATATGCTAATTTAACAAGGTAAAACTTGGTTTTTCAAAGAATACCTTAAAAACTGTTTTTACGACGTCGGAGTGCAACCGGGGACTGTTTTGGGTTGGATAATTAAAAACCATCTTAAACTTTGAATTGGAGGTTTATTTTCTGGAAAAATGATTTTTACTATAAATATGTTACCACATAAAAATTTCATGATTTAATTCAAAGTATAGGTATTTTTAGAAAAATGGTCATTAAATGATATTTTTGTAACAAAAATGTTTAACTTCATAAGTTTCACTAAAGTTTCACCTATGCCGTGTGATTTTGAATACAAACTAAGGTATTTACAGTTCATAGTCTTAAAGAGGGACTCGATCCAAGGAGATGGCAAGTTGAATCAACAAAAACGGAGTTGTAACGAAGAAACTATGACCGAAACAAAATCGGATATCCAAGACTAGTTTAGCCACGAAAATAATTGGGAGAAATTAAATAAATCACATCTTTCTAAGATAACAGGATATTTTATATATATGTACTCATAATTCAGTTTTATATGGTTCAGGATCACCCGTAAACAATACGAGAAGATTAATCATAAGATCCCATGATTGTACGCAACACGTCATTTGACAACACCGGTACTTTATGTACGCAACACGTCATTTGACAACACCGGTACCGTGGGTCAAGATTAATCTCGACCAATACATATACGATGGGGGTTTTATTCATTTCATTGGGGGTTTATTAAACACCTAAAAATGAACCATTAAAATTGAATTACTAACATCGGACTGCTAACTACGGACTAAGGAATTATTAAAAGTATTAAAAGTATAACAAGTATATATATGTGACGATTGTTTAAAAATGAAAATATATTGATATATTATATATTGATAGGTTCGTGATATCAACCGGAAGACCAAGTCAAAATATTTATATCTTCAAGACAACAGTGAGTATATAGTCCCACTTTTAAACTCTAAATATTTTGGGATGAGAATACATGTATTTTATGTTTTACGATATGGACACAAGTAACTGAAAAATATATTCTACGTTGAGTTGTACCACTGGCATACTTCCCTATAGCTTGGTAACTAATATTTACAGCGGTACTGTAAACGCGAATCCTGTTGATAGATCTATCGGGCCTGACAACCCCAACCGGACTGGACGACCAGTATTCAACAGTTGCACAGTACTTCGTTTTGTGACTACACTTGGTACGGTGTAGTAAGATTTCATATTAAAGGGAATATACGACGTGATTGAATGTTAAGTATGGTTACCAAGTGCTCAACCACTTAGAATATTTTTATGAAAATGTTTATATATGAAATCTTGTGGTCTATATATATATATATATCGCTGCCGGCATTAAACCTATATCTCACCAACTTTATGTTGACATTTTAAAGCATGTTATTCTCAGGTATGAATTAAGTCTTCCGATGTGCATTAGCTCGTACTAAGGATACTACTTGAGGCTATTAAGGACTTATATCATAAGGCGTTGCATTCGAGTCATTGAAGTTCATAGAGACTATTATTAAGTAAATGGCGGTTTAGGTCATTTGAATATTATGAAATGTCAGGCGATTATGTCAATTCTGGATGTAACTATAGATTGCCTTTTAAGAATAAATGCAACGTTTGTAAGATGTATCATATAGAGGGCAAGTACCTCGCAATGTTATCAACTATTGTAATTCGTTTGTAATCAATATGGATAACGTCCGGATGATTAGTTTCGGATCCTTTCATTTATTATATCAAATGAGATGTTAAATTATTACATTAACATGATATTATGATGTACTAATATATCTTAATATGATATATATATAATTAAATGTCGTTACAACGATAATCGTTACATATATGCCTCGTTTCGAAATCCTTAAGTTAGTACTCTTGTTTTTACATATGTAGTTCATTGTTAATATACTTAATGATATGTTTACTTATCATAATACCATGTTAACTATATATATATATATATATATATATATATATATATATATATATATATATATATATATATATATATATATATATATATATATATCCAAATATATGACATCATATAGTTTTTACAAGTTTTAACGTTCGTGAATCACCGGTCAACTTGGGTGGTCAATTGTCTATATGAAACCTATTTTAATTAATCAAGTCTTAACAAGTTTGATTGCTTAACATGTTAGAAACTGTAAAGACCCGTCCTAATCCTCCTGGACGAAGTCTTCAACATTTGGTCCCATTGCGATGATCAACTCTAAATAATGTCCTTAAAATGAGCAAATGCACAGTGGAAGACTTAATTCGTACCTGAGAATAAACATGCTTAAAAGTGCCAACCAAAGGTTGGTGAGTTCATAGGTTTATCATAACAATTATTTCAATATTTTAATAGACCACAAGATTTCTGTTTATAAATATATGTACACTCGCAAGTGTATAAAAGTATTCTATAAGTTGTAGGCACCTGGTAACAAGCCTTAATGTTCATGTTTTACCCTCTGAAGTACACCAGATCAGGTGTGTTTAAAAATAACCTCGAAGTACTAAAGCATCCCATAGTCAGGATGGGGTTTGTCAGGCCCAATAGATCTATCTTTAGGATTCGTGCCTATCGTACATAGACAAGTAGTTTAATGTTCCAAGCTAAGGGTATATTTCTGGTTTAAACCCACATAGAATTAGTTTCAGTACTTGTGCCTATTTCGTAAAACATTTATAAAACAACGCATGTATTCTCAGCCCAAAAATATATATTACAAAAGCAATTAAAAAGGGAGCAAATGAAACTCACCTATTGTATTTTGTAGTAAAAATACATATAACATCTTTGAACAAGTATAGGGTTGGCCTCGGATTCACGAACCTATATCAAGTATATATATATTAACGTATAATCACATAATTCCATCTATTAACTGTATAATAATTATTTATTAAGTGTTCTAATACACATACTTAATTCTAATTTAAAATTTATATATGTTTATATATATTTTATTTAAATATTATGTTTTCATATATTTATTTTATAAAATAATTAATATTTATATATGTAGTTATATTAATATGTACATATAAGTAGTTAGTATGTTATCAAAAATCAGTAATTGGTTATATATAATATTTTTACACAATTAATGTTAATAATAAAATAATAAAATTTGTAATAATGATGATAATAATAATAATAATAATAATTGTGAAATAATAATAATAAGAGTATTAGTAATAACTACCTCAAAGGAGTACCCCTAAAAATAATGCCCAAGTCCGGGTTTTGAACCCGTGACGTCCCGCTAACCTGATAACAACCTAAACCCTTCGTCCATTCAATCGTAACCCAATTATATATATAAACCGTTATATATGTTTCTATTTCTTCTTCATTGTCTTAACCTAACCGTCATCCTCATCGAGATCATATTGATCACCATTCATAACTCATATGATCAATAACAACTTCTCCTCATCTTAATACCTATCATGATTTTAACTTAACCATTTCATTATCATCATTGTGATTCATCATTATCACTACTACTAATCTTCATTTTCATCATTAACCATAATCATCTTCATTCTTAACACCCTCTAACCTTTATGACCATCACTAAACCGCATCATCTATGTTCCATCCTACTTACTTCATCATTACATTCATACAGATCACCAACAAACGAAAAGTAATACTCCATAATCCAAATTACTTGAGTTTTATAGTTCTAGTCCAATAATCCACCTAAACTTGGCCCAACATAATTAATTAGAAGCCCATTTAAAATCGTGGAATGTCCTTGGAGTTTCAAACGATTTAGCAGCACAGCACAATCCAATATCATGTTTAATGAGTTTGATTGATGAGTTTCTGTGGATGTGGGGTTCGTTTATACCCAGAAACAGCAACATCATTGCATTAACGTTTCCATTCTTCATCATCATACCTATCTATATTTATATCCCGGTTCCCTTTCATTATGGCCCAAGAAAGTAAAATAAGCTTACTTGTTTGCTAAATGGATCACAACATAACAGCCCAACAGACTATCTTAAACAGGCTTTCGGTTTTGAGCTTACACAAACGGACCTGGTCACAAGACTCCACCAACGATTATTATAATTACGGAGTAATATTTTTATAAGGTAGTGATTGATTTAAGGCCTACAGTAGCCCCTTTGTTTGACATATCTGTAACCAATTAAACATTGGATCCCCTTTTAATTGTTATCAGTGCCAATTATTAAGGACAGATATTTTGAATGTGAACCAATAAAAGAAAACATCCATAAAATACTCATCATCTTCGTTATTTATTAGAAACTGAAACAGAATGGCAGGTGTGGTGGAACCATGGTGGTTGTCTTGACGATTAAAACAGAGAAGCAACAACAAGAACGCATCAGTAATAGTGATGGTTGTTTGGGTCTGTTCGAAAGAAAATGGAAACAGAAAGCATAGTAGTTTTAGTCGACGGGGAGTTATAGCTGTCGGGGGTGGGTTTACGAAGAAAACTATTGTAACTAGAGAGAGGGAGGTGATCGTGATGGTTCGAACAAGGTGATGATGTAGGGTGGCGGACATGGTGTAAGGTGGTGGTGGTTTGTCCTTGTGCCTTCGAACAGAAGTGAAAAGTATGCAGAAATTGTTAGTTGCAGCAGTGGTAGTATATCGGTGGTCAAGTGGTGGTGGTCTAGTGGTTTATGATCAACAAAGAACAAGTGTTAGGTGGTGGTTGTTTGATGATGGCGGTGGTTTATCATGGTTTGAGGTGATGACCGATTGTAGGTGATGTTTGGTGATCGAAACTTGTAAGGATGGTGTCGTTGGTGAATGAAGATGATGGAGTGGATGTGAGTTACTAGGGAAGAAACAAAAAAAATGGTGATATTAATGGTGTATGACGGGTCGCTCACAAAGGAAGTGGTGATGGGAAGTTCCATGGTATTGGATGGCGTATGTGCTGGTTCGAGGTGGTGGAAAGTTGTAGAGTGGTGGTGACCTTCGAGTGGTTGCCGGTTATGATAATATAGATGATCTTCAAGACTTCAAATGTATATGCATATGTTATATATATAATTAAATACATATAACCTAGCTAGGGAATACAACAATAACAGTAAAATTCTTTATTTTATTTTATAATAATATAATATTAATATTAAACAAAACGTGCAGATAGTAATAATAATTCTGCCGACAGTGTTGAGGGGATAATTCCGTACCCCGTTGTTAAACAGTGACGGATAAAAGTACTCAGAAAAATTCCAAAATTTTAAATTAATTAACTTTATTTATTTCAGTCTTTTAGAGTGTAAAATTGGTCATTAATTATATACAATTATTTAAATAAAAATTAAATTAAGTATGAGCTCTCAATCCCAAGTAAAAATACTAAATGTTAAAGTTAATCAAATAGATTCTAATTATATTTTTAACAAACTATAAACCGTTTAACTTGAATTCGGATCACCGTTTATTTCGAAATTATAATAGTTTGAATTTAACTTGCTTAATATCAATCGGAACATCATACGAGTATTACAATCATTTAATATTTATTTTTAATATACTTTATTTATATATGTAGATATATTTTAAATAATAATTATTATAATATCCTATTTTAATTTTTAATAACCACATCATATAATACTTCAAATTATATTTAGAATTATTATTTATATATACATACACATATCTATTAACAAATAGTTGTTCGTGAATCGTCAGGAATGGTCAAAGGTCAATTGAATATATGAAACAGTTCAAAATTTTTGAGATCCAATCTAACAGACATTTCTTATCGTGTCAAAAATATTATATTGTATCGAGAGTTTCGTTTAAAATTAGTCGGAATTTTCCGGGTCGTGACAGTACCCACCCGTTAAAGAAATTTCGTCCCGAAATTTGATCAAGGTCGTCATGACTAACAATAAGAATGTTTTTCATGACAAATATGAGTTGATAAAATAGAGTTTTATCATTATTGATTAATATAGATAGAACGATTCGATTATGTGAAGCGTACGATTGAAGCTGTCACAAAAGAGTGAAATGAAGTGATTAGAGGTTCGTCTTAACTTTTGACATAGTCAAGGTTGATTTTCAGAATTCAAGGAATTTAAAGAAATCTTCTAATCAGGAAGAAAATGTAATCGCACGTCTTATTAGCAGGTTTTCGGAGTTACGGAAGAACAGAAATATCAAGGAAATATTTCCATGATACGCTTAGAAATCAAGTAGAATGAAAGAGTCGTGTAACATGGCACATGATGAAGGTAAGATCTGTGAACCATCATCACGTTCCATTAGAAATTTAGCATGACTTACTGTAATATAACCACGTTAGCCCGGCGTCATTATATTATACTAACTCATGCTTCAATTCCCAACAATTCTCCAAAAATCATCCAAAATTTAAACTCAAATTTTATTGAAGGATATAAACTGAAACAGTTTCTTTTATGAGTTAACATAGATAGCACGAGAAGATAGATAATTTTAGACGAAGATATTTATGAAGATATCTTCAGAAATATTGAAGATATTTATAACGAAGGATACGATAATATTCTTAGAATTTCTAAAGTACCTGAAATTAAAGGGTGACGCAGAAACTTTTTCTGCAAAGAATCGAAATAAGTAGGAAGCAAGATATTCGCTGAAGATTTTATCAGACACTGAAACATATGGATTCTTTGAATAAAGGTTTAGTCCTTGTGATTTGTCCACCGTCTCCTTCATGGTTTTCTTAATCCGTTTTTCAATACCAATTTTCTATTGAGTGTTTCCAACACTCTATTCTTTGTCATTTGTAACAACCCAACCCGTTAACCAACCAATAACGCGTAATAAATTTTTTTTTTTGGCTGGTACAGCACATGGCGCGGCGCGCCACCTTTCTGCGCGGCTCGCAGAATAGCCTGGACAGGCTGCTGTCCCAAAAGTCCCAAATGCGAAAATGTTTGATCACTTCCCGACACATTTAGACCAAATGGTTTTCACAACATATTACAATAGTTAAAATTAACACGTTCCATTAATAAAAAGGGTCTTACGACACCGGGCCCACATATGCCCAAATTAACCCTTTAAGTACAAAGTACGAACTTCGACCATATGACTTTTAATACAAAATAAAGCCGAGCATGGCGATTGGGGATACGCTACCCAATCCTAATCAATCCAAAAGCAAGCCCTCTAAAGCAACTACGCGAGTCCACTAGTCCCACGCTTACTCGAGCCACCGCATCCAAGCAAATCTTAAACGCCTCTATGAATGCAACCGAATAATCCGCAACACGCCAATGGAACGTACCAATACCGCCAAAATGATGCCGTTGACGAGTAGAACAACTTTAATGCTTGAGGTTTGACCCGAAACAACCTCCTTCTTCTCCAAATGGAGTTCTCTCTCACTAGAACTCAATCTCTCTCTAGGGTTTGAGGATGAGAGTGTTTGATGAGTGAGATGTGATCCAAACTGATCAATGGATCAGTTTTGATGACCCCAAACCGACCCCAAGTGAAAAGACCAAAGTACCCCTCATTTAGACCTTTTAAAAAGGCTGAAAATTGCATCAGACGGGTTCGGCGCGCCGCGTCGAAAGGTGGAGCGCCGCTCCAACCTTCAGGTCAGTTTTCAGTTTCTTGTTTTGGCCATAACTTTTTGACCGTAGCTCCGTTTTTGATGAATCGAATATCGTTGGAAACGTAATAAGATTTTATTTCCAATGGTAAGGCTTTAAAACATCAACACAAACTTTATTTGGGGTTGAAAAGATACATACACACCTTGTCACTTCAGACAACGTCCAGTTTCCTTCGACGTTCGAGCAAGCAACACGTACACTTCATACACTCATCGTACACCACAAATACATTATGTACAATAAATATTTGGTTTTTACATCAAAGTTTTGGCCGTTTAGACCATCTACCATTTTTCTGTTTCCTCTACATTTAATGCAGCCATATCTGAATCGTCGGTTATCAATCCGAGGTGGGTTCAAGAGAATTGTGTTTTTAAATGGTAATATGGTGGAATATAAAAGGTTCTCTGGGTAACAATAAAAGAGCACGCATATATTTCAAGGTTATAATAAGGTTGTTTCGAACGAAAAGTCGAAATTTACTTGATGGAGCTGTGACAAAATTTGCTACCTTGAAAGGGATTACCAAGTTATTTTGGGTAATAATATCACTAAAGGAATTAGCACAGCTACGTGTTTAAATGTTCACTCAGTGTCCGACAGTTTTTCAGGTGCACAACTTTGTGCATCAATCTCTCCTTCCGTAGATGAGGTGCGGTTTGTTCATCCTCTAGATTGAGATGTTTTCAAGAATCATGAAAGGTTTAAACGCAAGTTGTAATTGTCGAGATACAAATGAGGTTTAAGATGAATTCAAGTGGCAAACTTGAAGAATTGTTTAGTTTCATATGTTATAATCAATATTTTAATTCATTTTAATTGTCCAATATTATTAGTCCACAGTCGATAGTCTACAGTTAACAGTCCAGTAATTCATATATAGTTTATTATATTATATTCGAATTAATTAATACGTGTCGTGACCCGTATATGTCTCAGACTCGATCACAACTCAAAGTATATATATTATTATAGAATCAACCTCAACCCTGTATAGAGAACTCGATCATTACTACATATAGAGTGTCTATGGTGATTCCAAATAATATATATAGATGTGTCAATATGATATGTCAAAACCTTCTATACGTGTCCCGATATTTAAAGTGCGTAAAATAAATAACAGAAATTAAATAACGATAAATAAAGTTGCGAGAATGTAAATTGTGATAATTAAATTGCGGTAAATAAAATGTAACAAGTTAGCTAGGAACAGTTAGCTAGGAACAGTTAGCTAGGAACAGTTAGCGTGGATTCTTAACAAAATTTCAATTAGTTAATTCGTTTGTTTCTAACAAATTTTATTTTGTCAAATGTTTCCTTCATTAAGCCACTTGATTTTTGATAAATCAAAATCTAAATATGAAATTGGATGAATATGATTATTCTGCGGTGAATGGATACGTATATTTGTAGATGTAAACAGGATAGTAAATGATTGTTGAATCAGATTTGAAAGAATGTACAGTGTAACTTATTAATGTGAAATCTAAATATTCATCGGGTATTACTTACCCGTTAAAATATTTTCACCATTAACAGTTTGTACAATAAAATTTTTAATTACAATCTTTATGAAAACATATATACATATATATTTTCTTCAGATGTAATCATAGATTTAATGAGTCAATAAGATATTAAACTCATTTGATTTATTGTTAGTACTAGATTACATAATTTCTAAAACTTTAGAAATTACATAATCGCCATGTCGAGCAAAGATAACCGATGTAGAACGATATGTAGAACGAAGATAAAGTAGATAGAACGATACGTAGAATGATGATTATGCTCGAGGTACAGAATGAGATGTTGAGGCATAGATTGTTGATGGTGCTGGTGCTGTTATTGATGGTACGATTGGTGCCGGTGATGTTGTTGAAGCTGGTAAATTTTGCACCATATTCTCCAGATTGATCACTCGAGTGCGATATTCGTTGACTTCTTCTATTATTCCAGGATGATTGTCGGTCGGAACGAGCGAATGAATAAGGTTTAGAATTTGAGATAGTATATAATCGTGGCGAGATATTCAGGAAATGAGGGTGAAAATGGTGTTGCGGATAGGTTCGCCGGTAAGTGCTTCAGGTTCTTCATCAAGAGTGAATTCGGTTAGTGGAAGGGATCGCCTTCTGCGCGTCTCCATTGATTAAGTCGACTACGAACCCATCAGATGAATTAGGGGTGGACGATTGGTTGATTCATTCTGGTGACACTGCTTTCAGAGCTTAGGTGAAACTCCATATCGGAATAGCTGTCGGAATCCGAGGAATTCAAACTGGTTGAGGAATTCATCTCGTACGATCAGATAAAAGGATTTTTGATAAGAAATAGATTATAGGATGTAGATTAGTACCCTGCAATACATAATTTACATATGCATATATAATACTAAAATCCCATAAGTTACGGAGGAATCTACGGAAGCTATCAGGCAAAGGTATCAATAACAGATACGCTAAGATATGAATTAGCAGATACACTAAGATATGAATTTCGTCTATACACTATTCATGCAGTCAATGCAGTATAACGTGTCTAGACTAAGAATGATAAGCAGGTAATTTTCGACACAACATGATAAGAAAAATTTTTTTTTAACAGGCAGACACGGTCGAAGTCCAGACATACTAATGCATCTAAACAACTATCAGTTAGACACACTAATGCAAGACCTGGTTCGCTAAGACCACCGCTCTGATACCACCTGTAAAGACCCGTCCTAATCCTCCTGGACGAAGTCTTCAACATTTGGTCCCATTGCGATGATCGACTCTAAATAATGTCCTTAAAATGAGCAAATGCACAGCGGAAGACTTAATTCTTACCTGAGAATAAACATGCTTAAAAGTGTCAACCAAAGGTTGGTGAGTTCATAGGTTTATCATAATAATTATTTCAATATTTTAATAGACCACAAGATTTCTGTTTATAAATATATGTACACTCGCAAGTGTATAAAAGTATTCTATAAGTTGTAGGCACCTGGTAACAAGCCTTAATGTTCATGTTTTACCCTCTGAAGTACACCAGATCAGGTGTGTTTAAAAATAACCTCGAAGTACTAAAGCATCCCATAGTCAGGATGGGGTTTGTCAGGCCCAATAGATCTATCTTTAGGATTCGCGCCTACCGTACATAGACAAGTAGTTTAATGTTACCAAGCTAAGGGTATATTTCTGGTTTAAACCCACATAGAATTAGTTTCAATACTTGTGCCTATTTCGTAAAACATTTATAAAACAGCGCATGTATTCTCAGCCCAAAAATATATATTGCAAAAGCAATTAAAAAGGGAGCAAATGAAACTCACCTATTGTATTTTGTAGTAAAAATACATATAACATCTTTGAACAAGTATAGGGTTGGCCTCGGATTCACGAACCTATATCAAGTATATATATATATTAACGTATAATCACATAATTCCATCTATTAACTATATAATAATTATTTATTAAGTGTTCTAATACACATACTTAATTCTAATTTAAAATTTATATATGTATATATATATTTTATTTAAATATTATGTTTTCATATATTTATTTTATAAAATAATTAATATTTATATATGTAGTTATATTAATATGTACATATAAGTAGTTAGTATGTTATCAAAAATCAGTAATTGGTTATATATAATATTTTTACATAATTAATCTTAATAATAAAATAATAAAATTTGTAATAATAATGATAATAATAATAATAATAATAATAATTGTGAAATAATAATAATAAGAGTATTAGTAATAACTATCTCAAAGGAGTACCCCTAAAAATAATGCCCAAGTCCGGGTTTTGAACCCGTGACGTCCCGCTAACCTGATAACAACCTAAACCCTTAGTCCATTCAATCGTAACCCAATTATATATATAAACCGTTATATATGTTTCTATTTCTTCTTCATTGTCTTAACCTTAACGTCATCCTCATCGAGATCATATTGATCACCATTCATAACTCATATGATCAATAACAACTTCTCCTCATCTTAATACCTATCATGATTTTAACTTAACCATTTCATTATCATCATTGTGATTCATCATTATCACTACTACTAATCTTCATTTTCATCATTAACCATAATCATCTTCATTCTTAACACCCTCTAACCTTTATGACCATCACTAAACCGCATCATCTATGTTCCATCCTACTTACTTCATCATTACATTCATACAGATCACCAACAAACAAAAAGTAATACTCCATAATCCAAATTACTTGAGTTTTATAGTTCTAGTACAATAATCCACCTAAACTTGGCCCAACATAATTAATTAGAAGCCCATTTAAAATCGTGGAATGTCCTTGGAGTTTCAAACGATTTAGCAGCACAGCACAATCCAATATCATGTTTAATGAGTTTGATTGATGAGTTTCTGTGGATGTGGGGTTCGTTTATACCCAGAAACAGCAACATCATCGCATCAACGTTTCCATTCTTCATCATCATACCTATCTATATTTATATCCCGGTTCCCTTTCATTTTGGCCCAAGAAAGTAAAATAAGCTTACTTGTTTGCTAAATGGATCACATCAAAACAGCCCAACAGACTATCTTAAACAGGCTTTCGGTTTTGAGCTTACACAAACGGACCTGGTCACAAGACTCCTCCAACGATTATTATAATTACGGAGTAATATTTTTATAAGGCAGTGATTGATTTAAGGCCTACAGTAGCCCCTTTGTTTGACATATCTGTAACCAATTAAACATTGGATCCCCTTTTAATCGTTATCAGTGCCAATTATTAAGGACAGATATTTTGAATGTGAACCAATAAAAGAAAACATCCATAAAATACTCATCATCTTCGTTATTTAATAGAAACCGAAACAGAATGGCAGGTGTGGTGGAACCATGGTGGTTATCTTGACGATTAAAACAGAGAAGCAACAACAAGAATGCAGCAGTAATAGTGATGGTTGTTTGGGTCTGTTCGAAAGAAAATGGAAACAGAAAGCATAGTAGTTTTAGTCGACGGGGAGATATAGCTGTCGGGGGTGGGTTTACGAAGAAAACTATTGTAACTAGAGAGAGGGAGGTGATCATGATGGTTCGAACAAGGTGATGATGTAGGGTGGCGGACATGGTGTAAGGTGGTGGTGGTTTGTCCTTGTGCCTTCGAACAGAAGTGAAAAGTAAGCAAAAATTGTTAGTTGCAGCAGTGGTAGTATATCGGTGGTCAAGTGGTGGTGGTCTAGTGGTTTATGATCAACAAAGAACAAGTGTTTGGTGGTGGTTGTTTGATGATGGCGGTGGTTTATCATGGTTTAAGGTGATGACCGATTGTAGGTGATGTTTGGTGATCGAAACTTGTAAGGATGGTGTCGTTGGTGAATGAAGATGATGGAGTGGATGTGAGTTACTAGGGAAGAAACAAAAAAAATGATGATATTAATGGAGTATGACGGGTTGCTCACAAAGGAAGTGGTGATGGGAAGTTCCATGGTATTGGATGGCGTATGTGGTGGTTCGAGGTGGTGGAAAGTTGTAGAGTGGTGGTGACCTTCGAGTGGTTGCCGGTTATGATAATATAGATGATCTTCAAGACTTCAAATGTATATGCATATGTTATATATATAATTATATACATATAACCTAGCTAGGGAATACAACAATAACAGTAAAATTCTTTATTTTATTTTATAATAATATAATATTAATATTAAACAAAACGTGCAGATAGTAATAATAATTCTGCCGACAGTGTTGAGGGGATAATTCCGTACCCCGTTGTTAAACAGTGACGGATAAAAGTACTCAGAAAAATTCCAAAATTTAAAATTAATTAACTTTATTTATTTCAGTCTTTTAGAGTGTAAAATTGGTCATTAATTATATACAATTATTTAAATAAAAATTAAATTAAGTATGAGCTCTCAATCCCAAGTAAAAATACTAAATATTAAAGTTAATCAAATAGATTCTAATTATATTTTTAACAAACTATAAACCGTTTAACTTGAATTCGGATCACCGTTTATTTCGAAATTATAATAGTTTGAATTTAACTTGCTTAATATCAATCGGAACAACATACGAGTATTACAATCATTTAATATTTATTTTTAATATACTTTATTTATATATGTAGATATATTTTAAATAATAATTATTATAATATCCTATTTTAATTTTTAATAACCACATCATATAATACTTCAAATTATATTTAGAATTATTATTTATATATACATACACATATCTATTAACAAATAGTTGTTCGTGAATCGTCAGGAATGGTCAAAGGTCAATTGAATATATGAAACAGTTCAAAATTTTTGAGATCCAATCTAACAGACATTTCTTATCGTGTCAAAAATATTATATTGTATCGAGAGTTTCGTTTAAAATTAGTCGGAATTTTCCGGGTCGTGACAGTACCCACCCGTTAAAGAAATTTCGTCCCGAAATTTGATCAAGGTCGTCAAGACTAACAATAAGAATGTTTTTCATGACAAAAATGAGTTGATAAAATAGAGTTTTATCATTATTGATTAATATAGATAGAACGATTCGATTATGTGAAGCGTACGAGTGAAGCTGTCATAAAAGAGTGAAATGAAGTGATTAGAGGTTCGTCTTAACTTTTGACATAGTCAAGGTTGATTTTCAGAATTCAAGGAATTTAAAGAAATCTTCTAATCAGGAAGAAAATGTAATTGCACGTCTTATTAGCAGGTTGTCGGAGTTACGGAAGAACAGAAATATCAAGGAAATATTTCCATGATACGCTTAGAAATCAAGTAGAATGAAAGAGTCGTGTAACATGGCACATGATGAAGGTAAGATCTGTGAACCATCATCACGTTCCATTAGAAATTTAGCATGACTTACTGTAATATAACCACATTGGCCCGGCGTCATTATATTATACTAACTCATGCTTCAATTCCCAACACTTCTCCAAAAATCATCCATAATTTAAACTCAAATTTTATAGAAGGATATAAACTGAAACAGTTTCTTTTATGAGTTAACATAGATAGCACGAGAAGATAGATAATTTTAGACGAAGATATTTATGAAGATATCTTCAGAAATATTGAAGATATCTTATTCCGACTCGCTCGTTTCTTCTTCTTCGGTTTTGGTTCGTTTTGCCAAGTTTCTAGGGATATATGACGTTCCCCTAATACGAGCTGTCGTTTTCCACAACGGTTTAGAAAAACCTGGTGGTTTAGAGGTTCCCGGGTCATTATTACAACTTAAGGGCTTCGGGGGTTGACGATACATATAAAGTTCATCGGGGTTGGAATTAGATTTCTCTATTTTTATGCCCTTTCCCTTATTATTTTCTTTTGCCTTTTTAAATTCAGTTGGGGTAATTTCTATAACATCATCGGAATTCTAGTCGGAATCCGATTCATCGGAGAATTGGTAATCCTCCCAATATTTTGCTTCCTTAGCGGAAACACCATTGACCATAATAGCAGGTCTAATTCCGCGATAAAAGAGCTCTGTTTCCAAACAGATTTGTCCATCACTAATGGGGATCACATTAGTAGGAATATAGGCTGATACGTCTCCACCTTGGTCGGTTGGTTGAGGATTTTCTTTTACTTAACCGTTTTATTATTTCCCCCACCGGTTCTATTTCCTCCTCCGGTTCCTCCTCTTCCGGTTCTGATTCTTCTTCCGGTTCTGATTCTTCTTTCGGTTCTTCTTCGGGAACTTGTGAATCAGTCCAATATATATTCGACTCTTCGTTATTATTAGGTGAGTCAATGGGATTTGTGCTAGAGGTAGACATCTATCACACAATATCAAACATGTTAAGAGATTAATATATCACATAATATATACATGTTAATAATATATAGTTTCCAACAAAAATGTTAAGCAATCATTTTTAAAGAAAACACGGTCGAAGTCCAGACTCACTAATGCATCCTAACAAACTCGATAAGACACACTAATGCAAATTTCTGGTTCTCTAAGACCAACGCTCGGATACCAACTGAAATGTCCCGTTCTTATTGATTAAAAACGTTCCATATTAATTGATTTCGTTGCGAGGTTTTGACCTCTATATGAGATGTTTTTCAAAGACTGCATTCATTTTTAAAACAAACCATAACCTTTATTTCATAAATAAAGGTTTAAAAAGCTTTACGTAGATTATCAAATAATGATAATCTAAAATATCATGTTTACACACGACCATTACATAATGGTTTACAATACAAATATGTTACATCGAAATCAGTTTCTTGAATGCAGTTTTTACACAATATCATACAAACATGGACTCCAAATCTTGTCCTTATTTTAGTATGCAACAGCGGAAGCTCTTAGTATTCACCTGAGAATAAACATGCTTTAAACGTCAACAAAAATGTTGGTGAGTTATAGGTTTAATCTATATATATCAAATCGTAACAATAGACCACAAGATTTCATATTTCAATACACATCCCATACATAGAGATAAAAATCATTCATATGGTGAACACCTGGTAACCGACATTAACAAGATGCATATATAAGAATATCCCCATCATTCCGGGACACCCTTCGGATATGATATAAATTTCGAAGTACTAAAGCATCCGGTACTTTGGATGGGGTTTGTTAGGCCCAATAGATCTATCTTTAGGATTCGCGTCAATTAGGGTGTCTGTTCCCTAATTCTTAGATTACCAGACTTTATAAAAGGGGCATATTCGATTTCGATAATTCAACCATAGAATGTAGTTTCACGTACTTGTGTCTATTTTGTAAATCATTTATAAAACCTGCATGTATTCTCATCCCAAAAATATTAGATTTTAAAAGTGGGACTATAACTCACTTTCACAGATTTTTACTTCATCGGGAAGTAAGACTTGGCCACTGGTTGATTCACGAACCTATAACAATATATACATATATATTAAAGTATGTTCAAAATATATTTACAACACTTTTAATATATTTTGATGTTTTAAGTTTATTAAGTCAGCTGTCCTCGTTAGTAACCTACAACTAGTTGTCCACAGTTAGATGTACAAAAATAAATCGATAAATATTATCTTGAATCAATCCACGACCCAGTGTATACGTATCTCAGTATTGATCACAACTCAAACTATATATATTTTGGAATCAACCTAAACCCTGTATAGCTAACTCCAACATTCACATATAGAGTGTCTATGGTTGTTCCGAAATATATATAAATGTGTCGACATGATAGGTCGAAACATTGTATACATGTCTATGGTATCTCAAGATTACATAATATACAATACAAGTTGATTAAGTTATGGTTGGAATAGATTTGTTACCAATTTTCACGTAGCTAAAATGAGAAAAATTATCCAATCTTGTTTTACCCATAACTTCTTCATTTTAAATCCATTTTGAGTGAATCAAATTGCTATGGTTTCATATTGAACTCTATTTTATGAATCTAAACAGAAAACGTATAGGTTTATAGTCAGAAAAATAAGTTACAAGTCGTTTTTGTAAAGGTAGTCATTTCAGTCGAAAGAACGACGTCTAGATGACCATTTTAGAAAACATACTTCCACTTTGAGTTTAACCATAATTTTTGGATATAGTTTTATGTTCATAATAAAAATAATTTTCTCAGAATAACAACTTTTAAATCAAAGTTTATCATAGTTTTTAATTAACTAACCCAAAACAGCCCGCGGTGTTACTACGACGGCGTAAATCCGGTTTTACGGTGTTTTTCGTGTTTCCAGGTTTTAAATCATTAAGTTAGCATATCATATAGATATAGAAAATGTGTTTAGTTGATTTTAAAAGTCAAGTTAGAAGGATTAACTTTTGTTTGCGAACAAGTTTAGAATTAACTAAACTATGTTCTAGTGATTACAAGTTTAAACCTTCGAATAAGATATCTTTATATGTATGAATCGAATGATGTTATGAACATCATTAATACCTTAAGTTCCTTGGATAAACCTACTGGAAAAGAAAAAAATGGATCTAGCTTCAACGGATCCTTGGATGGCTCGAAGTTCTTGAAGCAGAATCATGACACGAAAACAAGTTCAAGTAAGATCATCACTTGAAATAAGATTGTTATAGTTATAGAAATTGAACCAAAGTTTGAATATGATTATTACCTTGTATTAGAATGATAACCTACTGTAATAAACAAAGATTTCTTGAGGTTGGATGATCACCTTACAAGATTGGAAGTGAGCTAGAAAACTTGAAAGTATTCTTGATTTTATGTAACTAGAACTTGTAGAATTTATGAAGAACACTTAGAACTTGAAGATAGAACTTGAGAGAGATCAATTAGATGAAGAAAATTGAAGAATGAAAGTGTTTGTAGGTGTTTTTGGTCGTTGGTGTATGGATTAGATATAAAGGATATGTAATTTTGTTTTCATGTAAATAAGTCATGAATGATTACTCATATTTTTGTAATTTTATGAGATATTTCATGCTAGTTGCCAAATGATGGTTCCCACATGTGTTAGGGGACTCACATGGGCTGCTAAGAGCTGATAATTAGAGTGTATATACCAATAGTACATACATCTAAAAGCTGTGTATTGTACGAGTACGAATACGGGTGCATACGAGTAGAATTGTTGATGAAACTGAACGAGGATGTAATTGTAAGCATTTTTGTTAAGTAGAAGTATTTTGATAAGTGTATTGAAGTCTTTCAAAAGTGTATAAATACATATTAAAACACTACATGTATATACATTTTAACTGAGTCGTTAAGTCATCGTTAGTCGTTACATGTAAGTGTTGTTTTGAAACCTTTAGGTTAACGATCTTGTTAAATGTTGTTAACCCAATGTTTATAATATCAAATGAGATTTTAAATTATTATATTATCATGATATTATCATGTATGAATATCTCTTAATATGATATATATACATTAAATGTCTTTACAACGATAATCGTTACATATATGTCTCGTTTAAAAATCATTAAGTTAGTAGTCTTGTTTTTACATATGTAGTTCATTGTTAATATACTTAATGATATGTTTACTTATCATAGTATCATGTTAACTATATATATATATCCATATATATGTCATCATATAGTTTTTACAAGTTTTAACGTTCGTGAATCACCGGTCAACTTGGGTGGTCAATTGTCTATATGAAACATATTTCAATTAATAAAGTCTTAAAAAGTTTGATTGCTTAACATGTTGGAAACATTTAATCATGTAAATATCAATCTCAATTAATATATATATATAAACATGGAAAAGTTCGGGTCACTACAGTACCTACCCGTTAAATAAATTTCGTCCCGAAATTTTAAGCTGTTGAAGGTGTTGACGAATCTTCTGGAAATAGATGCGGGTATTTCTTCTTCATCTGATCTTCACGCTCCCAGGTGAACTCGGGTCCTCTACGAGCATTCCATCGAACCTTAACAATTGGTATCTTGTTTTGCTTAAGTCTTTTAACCTCACGATCCATTATTTCGACGGGTTCTTCGATGAATTGGAGTTTTTCGTTGATTTGGATTTCATCTAACGGAATAGTGAGATCTTCTTTAGCAAAACATTTCTTCAAATTCGAGACGTGGAAAGTGTTATGTATAGCCGCGAGTTGTTGAGGTAACTCAAGTCGGTAAGCTACTGGTCCGACACGATCAATAATCTTGAATGGTCCAATATACCTTGGATTTAATTTCCCTCGTTTACCAAATCGAACAACGCCTTTCCAAGGTGCAACTTTAAGCATGACCATCTCTCCAATTTCAAATTCTATATCTTTTCTTTTAATGTCAGCGTAGCTCTTTTGTCAACTTTGGGCGGTTTTCAACCGTTGTTGAATTTGGATGATCTTCTCGGTAGTTTCTTGTATAATCTCCGGACCCGTAATCTGTCTATCCCCCACTTCACTCCAACAAATCAGAGACCTGCACTTTCTACCATAAAGTGCTTCAAACGGCGCCATCTCAATGCTTGAATGGTAGCTGTTGTTGTAGGAAAATTCTGCTAACGGTAGATGTCGATCCCAGTTATTTCCGAAATCAATAACACATGCTCGTAGCATGTCTTCAAGCGTTTGTATCGTCCTTTCGCTCTACCCATCAGTTTGTGGATGATAGGCAGTACTCATGTCTAGACGAGTTCCTAATGCTTGCTGTAATGTCTGCCAGAATCTTGAAATAAATCTGCCATCCCTATCAGAGATAATAGAGATTGGTATTCCATGTCTGGAGATGACTTCCTTCAAATACAGTCGTGCTAACTTCTCCATCTTGTCATCTTCTCTTATTGGCAGGAAGTGTGCTGATTTGGTGAGACGATCAACTATTACCCAAATAGTATCAAAACCACTTGCAGTCCTTGGCAATTTAGTGATGAAATCCATGGTAATGTTTTCCAATTTCCATTCCGGGATTTCGGGTTGTTGAAGTAGACCTGATGATTTCTGATGCTCAACTTTGACCTTAGAACACATCAAACATTCTCCTACGTATTTAGCAACATCGGCTTTCATACCCGGCCACCAAAAATGTATCTTGAGATCCTTGTACATCTTCCCCGTTCCAGGATGTATTGAGTATCTGATTTTATGAGCTTCTCTAAGTACCATTTCTCTCATATCTCCAAATTTTGGTACCCAAATCCTTTCAGCCCTATACCGGGTTCCATCTTCCCGAATATTAAGATGCTTCTCCGATCCTTTGGGTATTTCATCCTTTAAATTTCCCTCTTTTAAAACTCCTTGTTGCGCCTCCTTTATTTGAGTAGTAAGGTTATTATGAATCATTATATTCACAGATTTTACTCGAATGGGTTCTCTGTCCTTCCTGCTCAAGGCATCGGCTACCACATTTGCCTTCCCCGGGTGGTAACGAATCTCAAAGTCGTAATCATTCAACAATTCAATCCACATACGCTGCCTCATATTCAGTTGTTTCTGATTAAATATGTGTTGAATACTTTTGTGGTCGGTATATATAATACTTTTGACCCCATATAAGTAGTGCCTCCAAGTCTTTAATGCAAAAACAACCGCGCCTAATTCCAAATCATGCGTCGTATAATTTTGTTCGTGAATCTTCAATTGTCTAGACGCATAAGCAATCACCTTCGTTCATTGCATTAATACACAACCGAGACCTTGCTTTGATGCGTCACAATAAATCACAAAATCATCATTCCCTTCAGGCAATGACAATATAGGTGCCGTAGTTAGCTTTTTCTTCAATAACTGAAACGCTTTCTCTTGTTCATCACTCCATTCAAATTTCTTCCCTTTATGCGTTAATGCAGTCAAGGGTTTTGCTATTCTGGAAAAGTCTTGAATGAACTTTCTGTAGTAACCAGCTAGTCCTAAAAACTGGCGTATGTGTTTCGGAGTTTTCGGGGTTTCCCACTTTTCAACAGTTTCTATCTTTGCCGGATCCACCTTAATACCTTCTTTGTTCACTATGTGACCGAGGAATTGAACTTCTTCCAACCAAAATGCACACTTTGAAAACTTAGCGTACAATTCTTCCTTCCTCAATACTTCTAACACCTTCCTCAAATGTTCATCATGTTCTTGGTCATTCTTTGAGTAAATAAGTATGTCATCAATGAAAACAATGACAAACTTGTCAAGGTATGTGTGACGACCCGGAAATTTCCGACCAAATTTAAACTTTAATCTTTATATTATTCCGACACGATAAGCAAAGTTTGTTAAGTTAAATCTCAAGAATTTTAAACTGTGTTCATACATTCATTATAACCTCGACCAAATTCCGACGATTCACGAACCGTTATATATAAATAGATATGTATATGCATATATATTATAACTTGAGAATATTAATAAAGTATTAAACGTATAATACTTTACACGAACGTATTTGTTTCAATATGATTTTCGACGAAATTAAAAAAAATATATTAAATGATTGAATTATCAGAAACATTGAATTATGATTACAAGTCTATGTTGAGAGGTCCACTATGATTTGAGAAAATCTATTCCTCTTAACGATATTCAGAATAATTTGTAAAGCTATTTATAAATAAAAATAAAAAGTGTCATTTACGAAAGTTAGACAAAAGTTAGTGGAGAATTGGTTTTCATAATATTCTATTAATCTATTTTCAAACGTATAAAGACGTTTTCAGTTTAAAAAAACTTTATTATTAAAACGTATATAACTTTTATAAATATCTAGAATCACTTTTGACAACTCATTACTTAACCAGTATAATAAATATAACGATATTTATATTTTATTTCATTAAATATATATAACGATTTAAATTAATATTATATATATTTATACGCGTATTATATATACATAGTTTTTATACTTTTACTATACTTTAAATTTACATTTACTTTACTTTTACTTTACTTTAACTTTAATAATTCACTTTAATAATTCACTTTAATAATTTATACTTTAATAATTCACTTTAATAATTCACTTTAATAATTCATACTTTAATAATTCACTTTAATAATTCATACTTTAATAATTCACTTTAATAATTCAAAAATCTATTATAAATAGAATTTAATAGGTTTCATTATTTCATAGAAACTTGAAAATATATTTCTCTAAACTCTCTCAATCGAATTATATATATATATATATATATATATATATATATATATATATATATATATATATATATATATATATATATATATATATATATATATATATATATATATATATATATATATATATATATTGCTCTGTATTATTTCAAGATATTATTAGTATACATAAAATATTACGACGGAGTGCTGTCAGAGTGATTTCAAAATAGTTTTTTTTTTTAATGAGTCGAAGCTAAGGAAATTATGGGTTATAGCTATGGAGGTGATGGGTATGGTTCATGGGTATGCTCGTGAGGTCAATCTAGTGTTTTATCATCTCCGTTGCGTCTACTTACTTTCCTGCAATATTGAATTTCAATATTGATACGTTCGTGAATCCGAGGCCAACCTTGCACTTGTTAAATGACGTTATATGTATTTTTACTACGAAATATAGTATTGTGAGTTTCATTTGCTCCCTTTTATATATATTTTTGGGACTGAGAATACATGCGCTGTTTTTATAAATGTTTTACAAAATAGGCACAAGTACTAAAACTAATTCTACGTGGGTTTAAACCAGAAATATACCCTTAGCTTGGTAACATTAAACTACTTGTCTATGTACGGTAGGCGCGAATCTTAAAGATAGATCTATTGGGCCTGACAAACCCCATCCTGACTATGGGATGCTTTAGTACTTCGAGGTTATTTTAAACACACCTGATTTGGTGTACTTCAGAGGGTAAAACATGAACGTTAAGGCTTGTTACCGGGTGCCTACAACTTATAGAATACTTTTATACACTTGCGAGTGTACATATATTTATAAACGGAAATCTTGTGGTCTATTAATATATTGAAATGATTGTTATGATAAACCTATGAACTCACCAACCTTTTGGTTGACACTTTAAAGCATGTTTATTCTTAGGTATTAAAGAAATGTTCCGCTGTGCATTAGCTCATTTTAAGGATATTACTTGGAGTCATTCATGGCATATTTTGAAAGACGTTGTATTCGAGTCATTGAGTTCATCAAGATTATTATTAAGCCAATTATAGTTGGATGCATTATGAAATGGTGTGCATGCCGTCAACTCTCATTGTAAAGAAAGTTTGTCTTTTAAAAACGAATGCAATGTTTGTAAAATGTATCATATAGAGGTCAAATACCTCGCGATGTAATCAACTATTGTGAATCGTTTATAATGTATATGAACGGGTCCTTTCAGTTGGTATCAGAGCGGTGGTCTTAGCGAACCATGTCTGCATTAGTGTGTCTAACTGATAGTCGTTAGGATGCATTAGTGAGTCTGGACTTCGACCGTGTCTGCATGTCAAAAGTTTTGCTCATCATTTTGTCGGAAATTACCTGCTTATCATTCTTAGTCTAGACACATCTTATTGCGTTGATTGCATGAATAGTGTATAGACAAAATTCATATCTTAGCGTATCTGCTAAGTCATATCTTAGCGTATCTGTTACTGTAAACTTTGCCTGACATATTCCGTAAATTCCTCCGTAATCTACGAAACCTTTTGCTCTATATAATTAGAATACCACCCGATAGCCGGAAAATCATTTCATATCGAAAAATTCTTTATTCAATCGTACGAAATGGAATTCGTCATTAGTTCAAGTCCCTCGGATTCCGAAATGGAATCCCACTCAAGTTCCGAAAGCAGTGTGACCGGAATGGATCAACCAATTAGTCATCATCTATTCTGGATGAATTGGGGATGGGTTCGTAGCCTCCTTAATCATTGGAGACAAGAAGAAGGTGATCCCTTCCATCCACCACATTGCCCTATTGGCGAAGAACCTGAAGCACTTACCGGCGAACCTATCCGAAACACCATTTTCTCTCTTATTTCTAGAGTATCTCGTCACGATTACATACCACACCAAATTCTAGATTTTATTTATCCGCTCGTCCGAACCAACAATCACCCCGGCGTAATAGAAGAAGTCAACGAGCTTCGCGATCGGGTAGTGGCTTTGGAGAATATGGTGCAAAGGTTACAAACACCAGCAGCAGCACTAGCAGCATAAACAGTACCACCATCAGCAACACCGACAGTACCATCACCACCACCAACAACAACATCCACATCCCACACCGCAACATCACAATCTGTATCTCAAACATCAACGTTATACGCCCTGTAAATATCCAGGAATATCAACAACAACAAACGAAGAAGTATTTATTCATAAACTTCATTGAAGAGATATCTCTGCGGCAGTTATGTAATCTCCAAAATCTTAGAGATTATTTAATTCTGACCGTAAATCGGATGAGTGAACGGAGATGGTAGAGTAGAAACTTTGATCGAAAATGGTGTACGATTTACAAGCTAGAATTGTTTTACCAACAGCATCATCAACACAGTCAATGCCGTCAGTATCGTCAGAATCAACAGCACCTGTAACATCACAAACTCTGTCAGTTCAAGAATCATTGTGGACATCATTACGAATCAACAACAAATATATTGTATCAACGAGTTATGAAGTATTAACTCATTTCCAATCGAAAGATTTATATGTATATTTTATATGTATAAATTTTTAAACCATAATAAATCTTCCCGTACTAAGCTATTATGTGTGAATCTTAACTACTCAGTTAATTCATATTACAAATATGCAATGATGTACGTCCTTCGTCCGCAACTTAACCATCGTTATTTACAATCTCTGTCTCAATTCAATAAAAATCCAATTCATAATAAATCAAGTGTATTATTCGAATATATGTTTGATTTTACACTTTCATCATCGATGTACTCGAAACTTTTCAAATAACATCATTCGTACCTTGCGAAGTTCACAAGAATTTCACGAAAACCAACAAATAACAAAGTAATGATTCATAATTTCAATATTATTGAAGAAATACTTATGCAATTTATAAAGTTTTAGGGATTACTCAATTCTAGTTCCAACCATAAAACAAATGAGTTTAATTTAATATTAACTCATTAAATCTATATTACATCTAAAGAAAATATACACATATATTTTCATAAAGACTGTAACAAACTTCTTTTGTACAAAATATTAATTGTGAAATTTTTTTAACGTTTAGGTAATACTCGAGAGATATATAAATTCACAATTAATATATTACATTTTTCGAAACTGATTCAGCAATCATCAACTATACTCCCTACTTTCACAACAATATCCATTTTCTTTCATATAAATCAAAACAATCATACTCATTCAAATTCAATTACATATTCTGATTTTGAAATCGCATAATTCAATTCGAAATATAACCAGTATCATCACTCTTAGATTCCTATATCTTTCAAAGCTATACTTTGACTTCAAAACTGTGTTAGAACATCATATGTATTAACGATTACAATATGTGCTCAAACCCTTCGAAATTCCTGAAGACACTTCAACTAAGGGACAATCGAGATGATGATCCAACCACATGTTACCCACAGTTATACACCTGAAAAACTCTCAAAACCCAAGTCATAGTTCGACACGTATCCGTGTTAGACCCTTTGGCATTTACTAGCTAAAATAACTTTTCAATTCCGTTTCAAAATAGACAGTTTTGTCATAGCTCCAGCAAGTCAACTTCGACTTCTCAATCAAAACAGTCTTATTATAACCTCGATAGATACGTTGCCCTTTCGCCAACATTACCGGGGAATCGTTTATATTCACCACATTAGCAATAAATTTACCAACAACTTCACTTATCTTTGACTTTCCAAAAAAAAAAAAAAAAAAATCATTATAATTATCGAAACCCTATCATATACTCATTCGTACCTTATAACAAGAATTGCCATACCAATTATTGAGAATCAGCAATCAGTATTTTGAAACCTCGCAGCATGTCTACATCAACAATTACATATACACACAACGTCTACCTCCAAGACTTACATTCTTTAAATGAGAAATTTCTGAAAAACACCCTAAACTGCGAACCAGTTCTAGAAATTTTGAAAAATGCTGATGAAGCAGCAAAGACTGTAAACGACCTTAACAGTAAAAAGTTGGATGATAAAGGATAGTATATTGGCAAAGCTCAGAAAAAGAGAAGCTTTAGAACTGGAAAACGGATTGAGCAAAGTATGAAGGAGGCTGTGGACAAATCACAAAGGCTGAACCTGCCTTCAAAGAATCCAAATGATTCAGTACTTGCTGAAGTCATTAACGAATACCTCGCTCCTGACTCTAAACCCCTGCGGACAATATCCTTCATCATCCTCTGATATTAGACATTCTAAGATATCATCGTATCTTTCATTATAAATATCATCCATACTTCTGAAGATATTTTTATAATTATTCTTATCTGAAATAATTTACCTCTTCGCGCTATCTGTATTATATCATAAAAGAAACTATTTTAGTTTCTAAATTCTGAAACATTCGAGTTTAAAATAGGAATATTCTTGAAGAAGTGTTGGGAGCTGAAGCACGAGTTAGTATAATATAATGACACTTGATCAACGTGATTATATTACAGTAATTCATGCTGAGTTTCTAAATGGAACATGATGATTCACAGATCATAACGTCATCATGTGCTATGTTACACGACTCTTGTATTCTCTTTGATCTCTAAATATCAAGAAAATATTTCTTGATGATTCGGCCTTTTCCGAGGTATTCTGGTAATTTGACAAGTCAAAATCGTGCCATTACAATTTCCTTCCTAGAACATTAACAATGTTCATTCCGAAATTTATATCTGCGAATTCTGGACCATTACAAGCGGTGCTTAATCGCAAGAAGAAGAAACGAAAGGACAAAGCTCCGAACTAGAAATGGGAGTATAAATCATAGCAAATAGAAGAGAGCATTAACTGTGGATGACAATGATTATAGAAGAAGCAAGGACTTTGAAATATAAGGGAAGATATAAAACCCAACAACAACCCAGAAATCACAAACCGTATATATCAATGCATATAGCAATATAAAGACACGGGAGAACTAAAAAACACTATAAAACCAAGAGTATAGTAGAAGTAAATAGATTCTTCCGGAGGCAGATGAAAAAGAAGAGCGACAGATATGAAAGTGAGGAGTATATCAAAAATCAGCACTGGATGAAGCATATTGACAAATACTTTAAAATATGAGTTGAGAAGGTGTGAGTTGTAAGAAAACAAATGAGGTGGATTTATAGTGAAATATCCGACAGAGAAATCAAAATGGATTATCGCATTAATTCGAAGACGATCATAATTTCCTTAATCGCCAAATAATCAAATCCAATATAGATTACAAAGATTTTCTTTTCGGAGATCAATCGTGATGACGTCAAAAGATATGACGAATCACTATTATCTTATTTCATTCATTTACGATAACTTCACTCACACGCTTCGAGTAATCGAATTATTTTATCCATTCTTCTTGAACATGATAAAACTCTATAATCGTTATAATAACATTCTCATTGTTAGTCATGACGATCTCTATCAAATTTCGGGGTTGAAATTTCTTTAACGGGTAGGTACTGTGACGACCCGGAAATTTCCGACCAAATTTAAACTTTAATCTTTATATTATTCCGACACGATAAGCAAAGTTTGTTAAGTTAAATCTCAAGAATTTTAAACTGTGTTCATACATTCATTATAACCTCGACCAAATTCCGACGATTCACGAACCGTTATATATAAATAGATATGTATATGCATATATATTATAACTTGAGAATATTAATAAAGTATTAAACGTATAATACTTTACACGAACGTATTTGTTTCAATATGATTTTCGACGAAATTAAAAAAAATATATTAAATGATTGAATTATCAGAAACATTGAATTATGATTACAAGTCTATGTTGAGAGGTCCACTATGATTTGAGAAAATCTATTCCTCTTAACGATATTCAGAATAATTTGTAAAGCTATTTATAAATAAAAATAAAAAGTGTCATTTACGAAAGTTAGACAAAAGTTAGTGGAGAATTGGTTTTCATAATATTCTATTAATCTATTTTCAAACGTATAAAGACGTTTTCAGTTTAAAAAAAACTTTATTATTAAAACGTATATAACTTTTATAAATATCTAGAATCACTTTTGACAACTCATTACTTAACCAGTATAATAAATATAACGATATTTATATTTTATTTCATTAAATATATATAACGATTTAAATTAATATTATATATATTTATACGCGTATTATATATACATAGTTTTTATACTTTTACTATACTTTAACTTTACATTTACTTTACTTTTACTTTACTTTAACTTTAATAATTCACTTTAATAATTCACTTTAATAATTTATACTTTAATAATTCACTTTAATAATTCACTTTAATAATTCATACTTTAATAATTCACTTTAATAATTCATACTTTAATAATTCACTTTAATAATTCAAAAATCTATTATAAATAGAATTTAATAGGTTTCATTATTTCATAGAAACTTGAAAATATATTTCTCTAAACTCTCTCAATCGAATTATATATATATATATATATATATATATATATATTTGCTCTGTATTATTTCAAGATATTATTAGTATACATAAAATATTACGACGGAGTGCTGTCAGAGTGATTTCAAAATAGTTTTTTTTTTAATGTGTCGAAGCTAAGGAAATTATGGGTTATAGCTATGGAGGTGATGGGTATGGTTCATGGGTATGCTCGTGAGGTCAATCTAGTGTTTTATCATCTCCGTTGCGTCTACTTACTTTCCTGCAATATTGAATTTCAATATTGATACGTTCGTGAATCCGAGGCCAACCTTGCACTTGTTAAATGACGTTATATGTATTTTTACTACGAAATATAGTATTGTGAGTTTCATTTGCTCCCTTTTATATATATTTTTGGGACTGAGAATACATGCGCTGTTTTTATAAATGTTTTACAAAATAGGCACAAGTACTAAAACTAATTCTACTTGGGTTTAAACCAGAAATATACCCTTAGCTTGGTAACATTAAACTACTTGTCTATGTACGGTAGGCGCGAATCTTAAAGATAGATCTATTGGGCCTGACAAACCCCATCCTGACTATGAGATGCTTTAGTACTTCGAGGTTATTTTAAACACACCTGATTTGGTGTACTTCAGAGGGTAAAACATGAACGTTAAGGCTTGTTACCGGGTGCCTACAACTTATAGAATACTTTTATACACTTGCGAGTGTACATATATTTATAAACGGAAATCTTGTGGTCTATTAATATATTGAAATGATTGTTATGATAAACCTATGAACTCACCAACCTTTTGGTTGACACTTTAAAGCATGTTTATTCTTAGGTATTAAAGAAATGTTCCGCTGTGCATTAGCTCATTTTAAGGATATTACTTGGAGTCATTCATGGCATATTTTGAAAGACGTTGTATTCGAGTCATTGAGTTCATCAAGATTATTATTAAGCCAATTATAGTTGGATGCATTATGAAATGGTGTGCATGCCGTCAACTCTCGTTGTAAAGAAAGTTTGTCTTTTAAAAACGAATGCAATGTTTGTAAAATGTATCATATAGAGGTCAAATACCTCGCGATGTAATCAACTATTGTGAATCGTTTATAATGTATATGAACGGGTCCTTTCAGTATGGTCCACACACTCGGTTCATATGGTGCATGAACACAGCTGGTGCATTAGTTAAACCAAACGGCATAACCATAAACTCGTAATGACCGTAATGTGTTCTGAAAGCAGTCTTTGGAATATCATCTTCTTTCACTCGCATTTGATGATACCCGGAACGTAAGTCAATCTTTGAATAAACAGACGAGCCTTGTAGTTGATCAAATAATTCGTCGATTCTCGGTAGTGGGTAGCGGTTCTTGATGGTAAGTTTGTTCAACTCTCGGTAGTCGATACACAACCTGAATGTACCATCTTTCTTCTTGACAAACAAAACAGGAGCTCCCCACGGTGATGTGCTTGGTCGAATGAAACCACGCTCTAAAAGTTCTTGTAATTGGCTTTGCAGTTCTTTCATCTCACTGGGTGCGAGTCTGTAAGGAGCACGAGCTATTGGTGCAGCTCCTGGTACAAGATCTATTTGAAATTCAACGGATCGATGTGGGGGTAATCCCGGTAATTCTTTCAGAAATACATCGGAAAATTCTTTTACAATGGGAACATCATTGATGCTCTTTTCTTCAGTTTGTACTTTCTCGACGTGTGCTAGAACAGCATAGCAACCTTTTCTTATTAGTTTTTGTGCCTTCAAATTACTAATAAGATGTAGCTTCGTGTTGCCCTTTTCTCCGTACACCATTAAGGGTTTTCCTTTTTCTCGTATAATGCGAATTGCATTTTTGTAACAAACGATCTCTGCTTTCACTTCTTTCAACCAGTCCATACTGATTATCACATCAAAACTCCCTAACTCTACTGGTATCAAATCAATCTTAAATGTTTCGCTAACCTGTTTAATTTCTCGATTCCGACATATATTATCTGCTGAAATTAATTTACCATTTGCTAATTCGAGTAAAAATTTACTATCCAAAGGCGTCAATGGACAACTTAATTTAGCACAAAAATCTCTACTCATATAGCTTCTATCCGCACCCGAATCAAATAAAACGTAAGCAGATTTATTGTCAATAAGAAACGTACCCGTAACAAGCTCCGGGTCTTCCTGTACCTCTGCCGCATTAATATTGAAAACTCTTCCGCGGCCTTGTCCATTCGTGTTCTCCTGGTTCGGGCAATTTCTAATAATGTGGCCCGGTTTTCCACATTTATAACAAACTACATTGGCATAACTTGCTCCGACACTACTTGCTCTGCCATTACTCATTCCGACACCATTTGTTCCTTTCGTTCTGTTAACCCCTGGTCCGTAGACCTCACACTTCGCTGCGCTATGACCATTTCTTTTACACTTGTTTCAAAATTTGGTGCAGAACCCCGAGTGATACTTTTCACACCTTTGGCATAGCTGCTTCTGATTGTTGTTATTGTTGCGGTTGTTATTGTTGTTGGGATGATTGTTGTAGTTGCTGTTGTTGTTGTTGTTGTTGTTGTTGTTGTTGTTGTTGTTGTTGTTGTTGGGCCGTTTGTTGTAGTTGCGATTGATGTTGCGATTGTTGGGATAATTGTTACGATTATTGTTGTAATTGCTGTTGTTGTTGTATTGGTGATTCTTATCACCGTTTTCCTCCCACTTTCTTTTGACTTGCTTCACATTGGCCTCTTCAGCAGTCTGTTCTTTAATTCTTTCTTCAATCTGGTTCACTAGTTTGTGAGCCATTCTACATGCCTGTTGTATGGAAGCGGGCTCGAGTGAACTTATATCTTCTTGGATTCTTTCCGGTAATCCTTTCACAAACACGTCGATCTTCTCTTCCTCATCTTCGAACGCTCCCGGACACAATAGGCATAATTTAGTGAATCGTCTTTCGTACGTTGTAATATCAAATCCTTGGGTTCGTAACCTTCTAAGTTCTGTCTTGAGCTTATTGACCTCGGTTCTGGGACGGTACTTCTCGTTCATCAAGTGCTTGAATGCTGACCACGGTAGTGCGTAAGCATCATCTTGTCCCACTTGCTCTAGATAGGTATTCCGCCATGTTAACGCAGAACCTGTGAAGGTATGCGTAGCGTACTTCACTTTGTCCTCTTCAGTACACTTACTTATGGCAAACACCGATTCGACCTTCTCGGTCCACCGTTTCAATCCGATCGATCCTTCGGTTCCATCAAATTCCAAAGGTTTGCAGGCAGTGAATTCTTTGTAGGTGCATCCTACACGATTTCCTGTACTGCTAGATCCAAGGTTATTGTTGGTATGTAGCGCAGCCTGTACTGCGGCTATGTTTGAAGCTAGAAAAGTACGGAATTCCTCTTCATTCATATTCACGGTGTGTCGAGTAGTCGGTGCCATTTCCTTCAAAATAGTCAAATGGAACAAGTTAATCATACAGAATATTAAGAGTAGTTAATAGTATTTCGTAGCATAATATGAACTCATTTATAAAAGCTTTTTCTTCATATTAGCGTTTTATAAGTTTAAATTCGGGTAGTACCTACCCGTTAAGTTCATACTTAGTAGCTAATATACAATTCAACTACTACAATTCTATATGAAAAACTGATTATAATAATATTTCGCGTTCAAACTTTTACACAATATTTTACAAACTTACAATACCGCTTATTTTACATATAGCATGAAATATAGCACACAATAAATTTGATACAAGATGGTTGTGAAGACAATTCTAGCTAGTACACAAGTCGTTCAGCAAAGACAATAAAGACACGTAATTCATACGTCCAGAAACAAGTCATGCATTCTGGTTTTACTAGGATTACTTCCCATCCTTGGTCTTGTGGAACATAACCGTTATGGCCGTTGATAAGACAGCGTGTTGTAATGTCGTCAAAGGGACGAGGGTTACGTAATGTCCAACAGTCCCGTAACAATCTAAAAACCTCATTTCTTACTCCAATTACCGACTCCGTCACTTGTGGGAACGTTTTGTTTAATAGTTGTAGCCCGATGTTCTTGTTCTCACTTTGGTGAGAAGCGAACATTACTAATCCGTAAGCATAACATGCTTCTTTATGTTGCATGTTAGCCGCTTTTTCTAAATCACGAAGTCCAATATTCAGATATATTGAGTCAAAATAATTTCTTAACCCATTGCGTAAAATAGCATTTGGGTTCCCCGCAATATATGCGTCAAAGTAAACACATCGTAACTTATGGATTTCCCAATGTGATATCCCCCATCTTTCGAACGAAAGCCTTTTATAAACCAAGGCATTCTTGGAACTTTCTTCGAATGTCTTACAAACTGATCTCGCCTTAAATAGTTGTGCCGAAGAATTCTGACCGACTCTAGACAAGATTTCATCAATCATGTCTCCGGGTAGGTCTCTTAAAATATTGGGTTGTCTATCCATTTTGTGTTTTTATACTGTAAAATAGACAAGAGTTAGATTCATAAAAAAAATACTTATTAATAAAAGCAATTTTTACATATATCATAAAGCATAAGCACACTATATTACATATATTACACCACACGAATACAACTATCTTATTCCGACTCGCTTGTTTCTTCTTCTTCGGTTTTGGTTCGTTTTGCCAAGTTTCTAGGGATATATGATGTTCCCCTAATACGAGCCGTCGTTTTCCACATTGGTTTAGAAAAACCTGGTGGTTTAGAGGTTCCCGGGTCATTGTTACAACTTAAGGACTTCGGGGGTTGACGATACATATAAAGTTCATCGGGGTTGGAATTAGATTTCTCTATTTTTCTGCCCTTTCCCTTATTATTTTCTTTTGCCTTTTTAAATTCAGTTGGGGTAATTTCTATAACATCATCGGAATTCTCGTCGGAATCCGATTCATCGGAGAATTGGTAATCCTCCCAATATTTTGCTTCCTTGGCGGAAACACCATTGACCATAATTAACCTTGGTCGGTTGGTTGAGGATTTTCTTTTACTTAACCGTTTTATTATTTCCCCCACCGGTTCTATTTCTTCATCCGGTTCCGATTCTTCTTCCGGTTCCGACTCTTCTTCCGGTTCCTCTTCGGGAACTTGTGAATCAGTCCACGAATCATTCCAATTTACATTTGACTCTTCATTATTATTAGGTGAGTCAATGGGACTTGTTCTAGAGGTAGACATCTATCACATAATATCAAACGTGTTAAGAGATTAATATATCACATAATATTCACATGTTAAAAATATATAGTTTCCAACAAAATTTGTTAAGCAATCATTTTTCAAGTAAACACGGTCGAAGTCCAGACTCACTAATGCATCCTAACAAACTCGATAAGACACACTAATGCAAAATTCTGGTTCTCTAAGACCAACGCTCGGATACCAACTGAAATGTCCCGTTCTTATCGATTAAAAACGTTCCATATTAATTGATTTCGTTACGAGGTTTTGACCTCTATATGAGACGTTTTTCAAAGACTGCATTCATTTTAAAACAAACCATAACCTTTATTTCATAAATAAAGGTTTAAAAAGCTTTATGTAGATTATCAAATAATGATAATCTAAAATATCCTGTTTACACACGACCATTACATAATGGTTTACAATACAAATATGTTACATCGAAATCAGTTTCTTGAATGCAGTTTTTACACAATATCATACAAACATGGACTCCAAATCTTTTCCTTATTTTGGTATGCAACAGCGGAAGCTCTTAGTATTCACCTGAGAATAAACATGCTTTAAACGTCAACAAAAATGTTGGTGAGTTATAGGTTTAACCTATATATATCAAATCGTAACAATAGACCACAAGATTTCATATTTCAATACACATCCCATACATAGAGATAAAAATCATTCATATGGTGAACACCTGGTAACCGACATTAACAAGATGCATATATAAGAATATCCCCATCATTCCGGGACACCCTTCGGATATGATATAAATTTCGAAGTACTAAAGCATCCGGTACTTTGGATGGGGTTTGTTAGGCCCAATAGATCTATCTTTAAGATTCGCGTCAATTAGGGTGTCTGTTCCCTAATTCTTAGATTACCAGACTTTATAAAAGGGGCATATTCGAGTTCGATAATTCAACCATAGAATGTAGTTTCACATACTTGTGTCTATTTTGTAAATCATTTATAAAACCTGCATGTATTCTCATCCCAAAAATATTAGATTTTAAAAGTGGGACTATAACTCACTTTCACAGATTTTTACTTCGTCGGGAAGTAAGACTTGGCCACTGGTTGATTCACGAACCTATAACAATATATACATATATATCAAAGTATGTTCAAAATATATTTACAACACTTTTAATATATTTTGATGTTTTAAGTTTATTAAGTCAGCTGTCCTCGTTAGTAACCTACAACTAGTTGTCCACAGTTAGATGTACAGAAATAAATCGATAAATATTATCTTAAATCAATCCACGACCCAGTGTATACGTTTCTCAGTATTGATCACAACTCAAACTATATATATTTTGGAATCAACCTCAACCCTGTATAGCTAACTCCAACATTCACATATAGAGTGTCTATGGTTGTTCCGAAATATATATAGATGTGTTGACATGATAGGTCGAAACATTGTATACGTGTCTATGGTATTTGAAGATTACATAATATACAATACAAGTTGATTAAGTTATGGTTGGAATAGATTTGTTACCAATTTTCACGTAGCTAAAATGAGAAAAATTATCCAATCTTGTTTTACCCATAACTTCTTCATTTTAAATCCGTTTTGAGTGAATCAAATTGCTATGGTTTCATATTGAACTCTATTTTATGAATCTAAACAGAAAAAGTATAGGTTTATAGTCAGAAAAATAAGTTAGAAGTCGTTTTTGTAAAGGTAGTCATTTCAGTCGAAAGAACGACGTCTAGATGACCATTTTAGAAAACATACTTCCACTTTGAGTTTAACCATAATTTTTGGATATAGTTTCATGTTCATAATAAAAATCATTTTCTAAGAATAACAACTTTTAAATCAAAGTTTATCATAGTTTTTAATTAACTAACCCAAAACAGCCCGCGGTGTTACTACGACGGCGTAAATCCTGTTTTACGGTGTTTTTCGTGTTTCCAGGTTTTAAATCATTAAGTTAGCATATCATATAGATATAGAACATGTGTTTAGTTGATTTTAAAAGTCAAGTTAGAAGGATTAACTTTTGTTTGCGAACAAGTTTAGAATTAACTAAACTATGTTGTAGTGATTACAAGTTTAAACCTTCGAATAAGATAGCTTTATATGTATGAATCGAATGATGTTATGAACATCATTACTACCTTAAGTTCCTTGGATAAACCTACTGGAAAAGAGAAAAATGGATCTAGTTTCAACGGATCCTTGGATGGCTCGAAGTTCTTGAAGCAGAATCATGACACAAAAACAAGTTCAAGTAAGATCATCACTTGAAATAAGATTGTTATAGTTATAGAAATTGAACCAAAGTTTGAATATGATTATTACCTTGTATTAGAATGATAACCTACTATAAGAAACAAAGATTTCTTGAGGTTGGATGATCACCTTACAAGATTGGAAGTGAGCTAGCAAACTTGAAAGTATTCTTCATTTTATGTAACTAGAACTTGTAGAATTTATGAAGAACACTTAGAACTTGAAGATAGAACTTGAGAGAGATCAATTAGATAAAGAAAATTGAAGAATGAAATTGTTTGTAGGTGTTTTTGGTCGTTGGTGTATGGATTAGATATAAAGGATATGTAATTTTGTTTTCATGTAAATAAGTCATGAATGATTACTCATATTTTTGTAATTTTATGAGATATTTCATGCTAGTTGCCAAATGATGGTTCCCACATGTGTTAGGTGACTCACATGGGCTGCTAAGAGCTGATCATTGGAGTGTATATATGTCATAACCCGACCTTAACCATAAGGACGAATACAATAACATATGATTTCATCGCGAGGTATTGACCTCTATATGCGACATTTTTCAAAAACTGCATTCGTTTTTACAATATAAACCATAGCTTTTATTACAAATACAAGGTTTAAACAACTTAATAATGATTATTGTTTAGCGATAATCTTAGACATACAAACTTTACATGTGATAATAACAATACGACCTCCAACATATTTTACATTACAAATCCTCCGATATGCAGTTTTATTTTTGACACAAATATGCATACTCAAGATCTTGCTTACATTCAACATGTTGCAGCGGAAGCTTTTAGTTATCACCTGAGAATAAACATGCTTAAAACATCAACATAAAGTTGGTGAGATATAGGTTTAATGCCGGCAGCGTTATAAATATAGACCACAAGATTTCATATATAAACGTTTTAATAAAAAATATTCTAAGTTGTTGAGCACTTGATAACCATACTTAACATTTAATCAATGTCGCATATTCCCTTTATTATGAAATCTTACTACACCGTACCAAGTGTAGTTACCGAAATGAAGTACTGTGCAACCGTTGAATACTGGTCGTCCAGTCCGGTTGGGGTTGTCAGGCCCGATAGATCTATCAACAGGATTCGCGTTTACAATACCGCATGTAAATAGTAGTTACCAAGTTACAGGGAGATATGCCAGTGGTACAACACAACGTAGAATATATAATTTTAATCACTTGTGTCCATAATGTAAATCATAAAATGCATGTATTCTCATCCCGAAATATTTAGAGTTTAAAAGTGGGACTATATACTCACCTTTTCCTTGAAGGTATTTAACTCGACTTGGTCTCCGATAGATATCACGAACCTAACCATATATATAATATATCAACATATTTTCTTTTTAAGTAATCGTTACATATATATATACTTTTAATACTTTTAATATTTTCTTAGTCCGTAGTTAGCAGTCCGATGTTAGTGGTCCACAATTAGTTGCTTAAATAAAATAAATAAAGACCCCATCGTATTCGCATTGATCAGAATTAATCTCGACCCATGGTACCATGTTTTCAAATGACGTGTTGCGTACATAAAGTACCGTGTTGCCAAATGACGTGTTGCGTACAATCATGAGGTCTTATGATTAATCTTCTCGTGTTGTTTACGGGTGGTCCTGAAATATATAAAATCAAATCATAAGTAATTATATATAAAATATCATATTAATTAGAAAAAGATATGATTAATTTACTTTTTCTCCAAATATTTTCGTAGCTAAACTAGCTTCGGATACCCAATCTTGTTTTAGTCGTAGTTTCTTCATTACAACTCCGTTTTTGTTGGTTCAACTTGCCACTTCCTTGGATCGAGTCAAATTTTAAGAATATGAACTGAAAATACCTTAGTTTGTATTCGAAATCACAGGTTATAGGTCAAACTTTGGTGAAACTTATGAAAGTGATCATTATCCATCATAAAAACAACATTTAATGATCATTTTTCTAAAAAAAACTTACACTTTGAGTTAAACCATGAAATTTTTATGTGTTAACATATTAATAAAAAATATTATTTTTCCAGAACATAAACTTCCAATTCAAAGTTTAAGATGGTTTTTAATTATCCAACCCAAAACAGTCCCGGTTGCACTCCAACGATGTAGATTCAGTTTTAAGGTGTTCTTTGTAAAATCAAGTTGTATCTTGTTAAGTTAGCATATCCATATGATATATTACAGGTCTTGAAGTGTTTTAAAAGTTAAGTTAGAAGGATCTATTTAGTTTGCAAACAAGTTTGAAATCATTCAAACTATGTTCTTGTTGTTAAAATTTTACAACACAAAATAAGATAGCTATATAAATATGAATCAAATAAGGTTATGAATAAGGTTACTACCTCAAGTTACTTGGACAAAGCTACTGGAAAAGATGAGAAAAATCTTGGAATCAAAAGAGTGGTGGAGTGGGATTGAAAGGTTAGAAGTAAACTTGTATTTTTGGAAGGATTATTGAAGTGTTCTTGTATGGTTTTTCTTATGATGATTAAGGGTTGTTTTTGAAGCTAAATGATGGGGAAAATGCTTGGAGATGATCAAGTATGAAGTTAAGAGTATTTTGAAAGAGAAATGGGAGTGTAAGTATGAGAAAATGGGGTGAAGAAATGGTGTTCATTCATAAAAACGATTTTAGTTTATAAAGAAAGAAAAGATTCCTAATTTTGTTATTTTGTATAAAAATCTATGCTAGCTTCCAATTCTAATTACCTCTCCTTGAGGGCATGAACAAGGGCTGATTAGGTGTTGATTAGAATGTTGATTTGATGTGTATAAACCAATAGTAAATACGTATAGAAGCTGGGTATGATACGGGTACATATACCCTAGATGTACGTATAGAAATCTTGAGAAAACGGAACGAGGATTCAAAAATAGCTATCTTTTGTAAATATACTTATATCGTTTTATGTATGTAAGCCCTTTAAAAGTGATTAAATACATATCTATACGATACATGTATAAGCATTATAAGTTTTAAGTATTTATGTCGAAGAACGTTACGTATAGTTATCGTTTTGAAAACTTAAGTTAGTAGTTTCAAAATATACTTATAACTCATTGTTATTAGTACACAATGAGATGTTAAAACATCCTTAGATCATGTTAAATATATATAAATACATATATATACACAAACGTATAATTATCGTATGTTATATAGTTCGTGATATCATCGGTCAATTTGGACGGTCAAACGTTGTGTAAAACTCTTTTCAAAAACATAAGTCTTAACAATTTAGATTGCTTATCATGTTGGTAAGGTTTAATTTATGTAAATATTAATCTCATAAGTATAAAACGATCGGAAAAATCCGGGTCGTTACAGTACCTACCCGTTAAATAAATTTCGTCCCGAAATTTTAAAATTGTACCTATTTTGCGTTCTCGGGAAACAAATGTGGGTACTTTTGTTTCATCTGATCCTCTCGTTCCCAAGTAAACTCGGGACCCCTTCGAGCATTCCAACGAACCTTAACGATTGGTATGTTGCTCTGCTTGAGTTGTTTAACTTTACGGTCCATGATTTCGACTGGTTCTTCTATGAATTGTAGTTTCTCGTCGACTTGGATTTCTTCAAGAGGAATGGTGAGGTCTTCCTTTGCAAGACACTTCTTAAGATTTTAGACGTGAAATGTATTATGTACTCCGGCGAGTTGTTGTGGTAATTCGAGTCGATAAGCTACCGGTCCAATGCGTTCGATGATCTTGAACGGGCCTACATACCTTGGGTTCAGTTTACCTCTTTTTCCAAAAAGTATTACACCTTTCCAAGGTGACACCTTTAACATAACCATGTCACCGATCTGAAACTCTAATGGTTTCCTTCGGACATCGGCGTAGCTCTTTTGGCGACTACGGGCTGTTTTCAATCTCTCCTTGATTTGTACTATCTTCTCAGTCGTTTCGTGTATGATCTCGGGACCGGTTAATTGTCGATCTCCTACTTCATTCCAACAGATAGGGGATTTACACTTCCTTCCATACAGTGCTTCAAATGGTGCAGCTTTAATGCTCGCATGATAACTATTATTATACGAGAATTCTGCTAATGGTAGATATTTATCCCATCCGTTTCCAAAATCGATCACACATGCCCTGAGCATGTCTTCAAGAGTCTGAATTGTTCTTTCACTCTGCCCGTCAGTTTGTGGATGATATGCGGTGCTCATATCCAAACGAGTTCCCAGGGCCTCCTGTAGTGATTGCCAAAACTTTGATGTAAATCTACTATCACGATCGGATATAATGGAAATAGGTATTCCATGCCTTGAAATAATTTCCTTTATGTATAATCGTAATAGTTTCTCCATTCTATCCGTTTCCTTTATAGGCAAGAAATGTGCAGATTTGGTGAGACGATCAACTATTACCCAAATGGTGTCATAACCCCAGGCAGTCTTAGGTAATTTTGTGATGAAATCCATAGTAATACCGTCCCATTTCCATTCTGGGATTTCTGGTTGTTGAAGTAATCCTGATGGCTTCTGGTGTTCTGCTTTGACTTTGGAACAAGTTAAACATTCCCCAACATATGTTGCAACGTCTGTCTTCAAATTAGGCCACCAATAATGCGTCTTAAGATCTTGATACATCTTTCCAACTCCAGGATGTATCGAGTATCTTGTCTTATGTGCCTCATTCAATATCAACTTCCTTAATCCACCCAACTTTGGTACCCAAATACGGTTTGCAAAATATCGAATTCCATCTTCCCGTATAACGAGTTGTTTCCCATACTTCTTCATTATTTCATTTCCTATGTTTTCTTTAGTAAGAGCTTCTCGTTGAGCCTCTTTGATTTGTGAGTTGAGATTCATGCGAATTTTTATGTTCATTGCTCGTACTCGAATTGGTTCCCGTTCCTTTCTGCTTAGAGCGTCGGCCACTACATTCGCTTTCCCAGGATGATAGCGAATCTCACAATCATAGTCGTTTATCAGCTCGACCCACCTACGTTGCCTCATGTTCAGCTGTTTCTGATTGAAGATATGTTGAAGGCTTTTATGATCGGTAAACACAGTGCATTTAACCCCATATAAGTAGTGTCTCCATATCTTCAATGCAAACACTACTGCTCCCAGTTCTAAATCATGTGTCATATAATTCCGCTCATGAATCTTCAATTGTCGGGATGCGTATGCTATAACTTTCTTCCGTTGCATAAGGACGCAACCAAAACCTTGTCGTGAAGCGTCACAATATATCTCAAAATCATCGTTCCCTTCAGGTAACGATAATATAGGTGTTGTAGTCAACTTCTTCTTCAGTAATTGAAATGCACTCTCCTGCTCAGAAGTCCATTCGTACTTCTTCCCTTTTTGTGTTAACGCTGTTAATGGTTTAGCTATTCGGGAAAAATCTTGAATAAACCTTCTATAATAACCAGCTAAACCCAAAAATTGGCGTATCTGCGTTGGTGTCTTAGGAGTCTCCCATTTTTCAATGGCCTCAATTTTAGCTGGGTCAACCTTAATTCCTTTGCTACTAACAACATGGCCAAGAAATTGCACTTCTTTCAACCAAAACGCACACTTAGAAAATTTGGCGTATAATTGTTCTTTTCTTAACAATTCTAATACCAATCTTAAATGCTGCTCATGCTCTTACTCACTCTTGGAATAGATAAGAATATCGTCAATGAAAACGATAACAAACTTATCTAAATACGGACTACAAACTCGATTCATGAGGTCCATGAATACAGCTGGTGCATTCGTTAATCCAAACGACATGACCAAAAATTCATAATGACCGTAGCGTGTCCGAAAAGCAGTTTTCGGAATATCTTCTTCTTTGACGCGTAGTTGATGATAGCCCGACCTTAGGTCGATTTTTGAGTAAACACATGATCCTTGCAATTGATCAAATAAGTCATCAATTCTCGGTAGTGGATACCGATTCTTGATAGTTAACTTATTTAATTCACGATAATCTATACACATTCGGAAAGATCCGTCTTTCTTCTTGACGAATAAAATCGGAGCTCCCCACGGTGAAGTGCTCGGTCGAATGAAACCACGGTCCAATAATTCTTGTAACTGGCTTTGTAACTCTTTCATCTCAGATGGTGCAAGTCTATATGGAGCACGAGCCACTGGTGCAGCTCCCGGTACTAGATCTATTTGAAATTCTACAGATCTAAATGGAGGTAATCCTGGTAAGTCTTCCGGAAATACTTCAGGAAAATCTCTTGCCACAGGCACGTCGTTGATGCTCTTCACTTTTTCCTTCGTTTCGACTTTATTAACATATGCTAAGATAGCATAGCACCCTTTCTTCAAGCACTTTTGAGCTTTCAAATAACTAATGAGTTTTAGCTTTGAGTTACCCTTCTCTCCATAAATCATTACTGGTGTTTTATCCTTACGAGGAATGCGAATTGCCTTCTTGGCGCACACAACTTCAGCTCCTATTTTGGACATCCAGTCCATGCCGACTATTACATCAAAACTTCCTAATTCTACGGGTATCAAATCAATCTTAAATGTTTCTCCGGCTAAATTTATTTTACAATCACGGCAAATTTTATCGGCTTTAATTAGTTTACCATTAGCTAACTCAATCATGTACTTACCATCTAGAGGTAATGATGAACAATTCAATTTAGCGTAAAAGTCTCTACTCACGTAACTTCTATCGGCACCAGTATCAAATATAATAGATGCGGATAAGTTATTAATGGTAAACGTACCCGTAACAAGCTCCGAGTCTTCACACGCCTCTCTAGCATTAATAACAAATGCTCTTCCACGTGCAGATCCATTATTCTTCTCTGGATTCGGACACTGGCTCTTATAATGACCCTGTTTCCCACACCCATAACAAGTAACAGTGGCCAAGGCAGTTCTATTTGCATTGGTGGCAGGAGTCTTGGTACCGTTTGTATTTGTAGCAGGAACCCTACAATCTTCAGCAAGATGACCTTTTCGATTACAATTGTTGCACACCACATTACAATAACCAGAGTGATGTTTGTGGCATCTGTTACATAAAGGATTTCGTCCTTTGTAACCTGAGTTTGAACCGCTACCCGCACCTTGCGTGGTTTCTTGTTTCTTGTTGGATTGTTGATGATTACCTTCCCACTTTCTTTTGTTTCCCGATGTCTTGACATCGGTGTTCTTATCCAGAATAATCTGGTCCATCAATTCATTCGCCATGGTGATAGCTTCATGAATAGTCTTGGGTTTGGATGCTGTAACATTTGCCTTAACCTTTTTAGGCAAACCGTCTTTGTACAGTTCAATCTTCCGTTCTTCGGTTGGTACCAATTCGGGACATAGCAAAGCTAATTCCATGAATCTCTGATTGTAGTTAGTGAGTTCAGTACCAACAGCTTTCAGGCTTCATAATTCAGCTTCCAACTTCCTAACCTCGTTCCTTGGACAATATTCGTTGATTAGCATTGTTTTGAATTCTTCCCAAGGAGTATCATAAGCTACATCTCCTCCTACGTCCTTCACATAGTTTTTCCACCACGTGAGTGCACTATCTTGTAGGGTGCACGATGCATACTTGGTCATGTCCTTCTCAATACAACCACTGATTTTAAACACAGACTCAATCTTTTCGATCCACCGGGTTAAACCAACCGGTCCTTCTGTTCCACTGAATGATGAGGGCTTGCAACCTTGAAAAATTTTGTAAGTGCACCCCACACGAGGATTTGGGTTAACTGCAGCACCTCTTGCAGCCTCGACCCATAACATTCTGTCGTTCACTCGCTGATTGATGAGTTCCTGGATTTCTTGTTCCGTCATTCGGTTCAATCGCGCCATAATCTTCAATAAGAATGAAAAAAATAATTATTCACATGGAATATTATAGATGTAGTATGTATTTACAGTACATCATAGCTTATTAATAATATGAACCAGTTATTATTATAAAAGCCTTTTCTTCTTATTAGCGTTTTATAATTATATCTAGGGTAGTACCTACCCGTTAAAGTTCATACTTAATAGCTTAGTACGAAAATCAATTACTACCACCCAAATAATACTTAACCATGGAAAATTATTGCATTTCACACTTCACTATTTTACATATGCTTATCTTACATCAAACATTAAGCAAACCACACTAGTAATATTATACAAAACATTATATAATCCCATGGTTTAAAACAACAGCGCATCATTTAACCCCAAAACGTTTGTGTTCAAAGAAATCGCTTAAAGGTTATCCTGGTTGTCTCCCTGCGTTTTAGCTGAGGAACAGAAGAACTGGATGTCGGGATAGAACTAATAGGAATAGCGGGAATAGGTGTGGAAGTATCTGGTGGAGTTGGTTCCACAAAATCCTCTCTAGACTCGGGATTTAGATTTTCCATTTCAGTAGCCTTTCGTTTCTTTCCTCGTTCGAACTTGTCTTTCGTAATTTCCTGTATTTCTTCCTCCTCAGGATCACTTTCCGGTTCCTCTTCAATTGATTCATCCGGAACTTGTGAGTCTTCCCCAAAGGTGTCGTTTTCATCATCGGATAGATTAATGACTGGAACACCATCTGAAGAGTCTGGTTCGGAGTCGCTGAATGTGATAATAAGTTCTAAGCCAGGCATCTATCACATAACAACTAGCACGTTAATACTACATAATATTTACATATTAATTTTTAACCAACAAGGATAAGCAATAGTTTTTGAAATCAAACACGGTCAAAGTCCAGACTCACTAATGCATCCTAACAAACTCGATAAGACACACTAATGCAAATTCTCTGGTTCTCTAAGACCAACGCTCTGATACCACATGTCATAACCCGACCTTAACCATAAGGACGAATACAATAACATATGATTTCATCGCGAGGTATTGACCTCTATATGCGACATTTTTCAAAAACTGCATTCGTTTTTACAATACAAACCATAGCTTTTATTACAAATACAAGGTTTAAACAACTTAATAATGATTATCGTTTAGCGATAATCTTAGACTTACAAACTTTACATGTGATAATAACAATACGACCTCCAACATATTTTACATTACAAATCCTCCGATATGCAGTTTTATTTTTGACACAAATATGCATACTCAAGATCTTTCTTAAATTCAACATGTTGCAGCGGAAGCTTTTAGTTATCACCTGAGAATAAACATGCTTAAAACGTCAACATAAAGTTGGTGAGATATAGGTTTAATGCCGGCAGCGTTATAAATATAGACCACAAGATTTCATATATAAACGTTTTAATAAAAAATATTCTAAGTTGTTGAGCACTTGATAACCATACTTAACATTTAATCAACGTCGCATATTCCCTTTATTATGAAATCTTACTACACCGTACCAAGTGTAGTTACCGAAATGAAGTACTGTGCAACCGTTGAATACTGGTCGTCCAGTCCGGTTGGGGTTGTCAGGCCCGATAGATCTATCAACAGGATTCGCGTTTACAATACCGCATGTAAATAGTAGTTACCAAGTTACAGGGAGATATGCCAGTGGTACAACTCAATGTAGAATATATAATTTTAATCACTTGTGTCCATAACGTAAATCATAAAATGCATGTATTCTCATCCCGAAATATTTAGAGTTTAAAAGTGGGACTATATACTCACCTTTTCCTTGAAGGTATTTAACTCGACTTGGTCTCCGATAGATATCACGAACCTAACCATATATATAATATATCAACATATTTTCTTTTTAAGTAATCGTTACATATATATATACTTTTAATACTTTTAATATTTTCTTAGTCCGTAGTTAGCAGTCCGATGTTAGTGGTCCACAATTAGTTGCTTAAATAAAATAAATAAAGACCCCATCGTATTCGTATTGATCATAATTAATCTCGACCCATGGTACCATGTTGTCAAATGACGTGTTGCGTACATAAAGTACCGTGTTGCCAAATGACGTGTTGCGTACAATCATGAGGTCTTATGATTAATCTTCTCGTGTTGTTTACGGGTGGTCCTGAAATATATAAAATCAAATCATAAGTAATTATATATAAAATATCATATTAATTAGAAAAGATATGATTAATTTACTTTTTCTCCAAATATTTTCGTAGCTAAACTAGCTTCGGATACCCAATCTTGTTTTAGTCGTAGTTTCTTCATTACAACTCCGTTTTTGTTGGTTCAACTTGCCACTTCCTTGGATCGAGTCAAATTTTAAGAATATGAACTGAAAATACCTTAGTTTGTATTCGAAATCACAGGTTATAGGTCAAACTTTGGTGAAACTTATGAAAGTGATCATTATCCATCATAAAAACAACATTTAATGATCATTTTTCTAAAAAAAACATACACTTTGAGTTAAACCATGAAATTTTTATGTGTTAACATATTAATAAAAAATATTATTTTTCCAGAACATAAACTTCCAATTCAAAGTTTAAGATGGTTTTTAATTATCCAACCCAAAACAGTCCCGGTTGCACTCCAACGATGTAGATTCAGTTTTAAGGTGTTCTTTGTAAAATCAAGTTGTATCTCGTTAAGTTAGCATATCCATATGATATATTACAGGTCTTGAAGTGTTTTAAAAGTTAAGTTAGAAGGATCTATTTAGTTTGCAAACAAGTTTGAAATCATTCAAACTATGTTCTTGTTGTTAAAATTTTACAACACAAAATAAGATAGCTATATAAATATGAATCAAATAAGGTTATGAATAAGGTTACTACCTCAAGTTACTTGGACAAGGCTACTGGAAAAGATGAGAAAAATCTTGGAATCAAAAGAGTGGTGGAGTGGGATTGAAAGGTTAGAAGTAAACTTGTATTTTTGGAAGGATTATTGAAGTGTCCTTGTATGGTTTTTCTTATGATGATTAAGGGTTGTTTTTGAAGCTAAATGATGGGGAAAATGCTTGGAGATGATCAAGTATGAAGTGAAGAGTATTTTGAGAGAGAAATGGGAGTGTAAGTATGAGAAAATGGGGTGAAGAAATGGTGTTCATTCATAAAAACGTTTTTAGTTTATAAAGAAAGAAAAGATTCCTAATTTTGTTATTTTGTATAAAAATCTATGCTAGCTTCCAATTCTAATTACCTCTCCTTGAGGGCATGAACAAGGGCTGATTAGGTGTTGATTAGAATGTTGATTTGATGTGTATAAACCAATAGTAAATACGTATAGAAGCTGGGTATGATACGGGTACATATACCCTAGATGTACGTATAGAAATCTTGAGAAAACGGAACGAGGATTCAAAAATAGCTATCTTTTGTAAATATACTTATATTGTTTTATGTATGTAAGCCCTTTAAAAGTGATTAAATACATATCTATACGATACATGTATAAGCATTATAAGTTTTAAGTATTTATGTCGAAGAACGTTACGTATAGTTATCGTTTTGAAAACTTAAGTTAGTAGTTTCAAAATATACTTATAACTCATTGTTATTAGTACATAATGAGATGTTAAAACATCCTTAGATGATTTTAAATATATATAAATACATATATATACACAAACGTATAATTATCGTATGTTATATAGTTCGTGATATCATCGCTCAATTTGGACGGTCAAACGTTGTGTAAAACTCTTTTCAAAAACATAAGTCTCAACAATTTAGATTGCTTATCATGTTGGTAAGGTTTAATTTATGTAAATATTAATCTCATAAGTATAAAACGATCGGAAAAATCCGGGTCGTTACAATATACCAATAGTACATACATCTAAAAGCTGTGTATTGTACGAGTACGAATACGGGTGCATACGAGTAGAATTGTTGATGAAACTGAACGAGGATGTAATTGTAAGCATTTTCGTTAAGTAGAAGTATTTTGATAAGTGTATTGAAGTCTTTCAAAAGTGTATAAATACATATTAAAACAATACATGTATATACATTTTAACTGAGTCGTTAAGTCATCGTTAGTCGTTACATGTAAGTGTTGTTTTGAAACCTTTAGGTTAACGATCTTGTTAAATGTTGTTAACCCAATGTTTATAATATCAAATGAGATTTTAAATTATTATATTATCATGATATTATCATGTATGAATATCTCTTAATATGATATATATACATTAAATGTCTTTACAACGATAATCGTTACATATATGTCTCGTTTAAAAATCATTAAGTTAGTAGTCTTGTTTTTACATATGTAGTTCATTGTTAATATACTTAATGATATGTTTACTTATCATAGTATCATGTTAACTATATATATATCCATATATATGTCATCATATAGTTTTTACAAGTTTTAACGTTCGTGAATCACCGGTCAACTTGGGTGGTCAATTGTCTATATGAAACATATTTCAATTAATCAAGTCTTAACAAGTTTGATTGCTTAACATGTTGGAAACAGTTAATCATGTAAATATCAATCTCAATTAATATATATAAACATGGAAAATTTCGGGTCACTACACGCGAGGGCATTACGTTCGCAGACATTAAAGCGTTGGAGCTTTAGATTTATCTTAGCTAGTTTTCATATGTATATTTCGCAATCTTAATTGCGTTTTTTGTAATGATCCGCGCTGTTTCCGTGCTTAATATTACTATCATATTTACATTTCGCAGTTGCAACGTTTTATTTATATAGCGCTTTATTTATCATATATTCATAATTCAGACTTGCGCTTTGCAATTTCCGCATTCGCTATTGTGCACATAACAAACGCGTACTTTATGCGAAATAATCTTTTAATCATTATGAATCTTCTAAGTCCGACAAATCGATCCTTAGGCAAATTTAGCATTGTGAAGCATCTAAGTATTGGCATGATCAAACACTTAGGAAATTTTATCCTTTCGCAATATTTTCAAATCAACACAAGTGGGCAATTTCATCACTTGGTTTTTAGCATATTATTTCGCAATGCATATTTGCATTATTACAACTTTTAAGCAGGCCATGTTTAACGAAAAGCATGCCATTTTACTTAAAGCATCCACAGAACAAACATTAACTTAGTGTTATAAAAGATAAGTAATTGCATTCTGCGAAATAATCACTACGCGTGGCCACACATAGTGTTTACGCTTTGTAAAGAAATAACTACTAACACTGTAATTAATTTTGCTTTATTCATTACTTTTTCGCGTTACAAAGTTCTAAAAATAAACGCGACATATCATGCATTAATGCAATTTGCCTTAGCATCTCATTACAACTTTTTTCTGTAAATTTTCGCACTATTCGGGGTGAACTGAATATCCTTCAATACCCATACTTGCATTTGCCATAATCATAGCGCAGAATGGCTCTACTTCCATAGAAGTTAGTGTGCCAATTCCCTTATTAGCAGAAAATTTAAGCATGCCATGTATAGTAGAAGGGATAGCGCCAAACATGCGCAAAGCAGTGCCCCCAAGTATCATATTAAACCGTGACTGATTTTGCATAATGTACAGATTTAATAAAGCTTGGCGCCTTAGCGACTCATCGCAATCATCAACTAGCTCCATTTGTAATTCTAATTGGCCAACAAGCCAGGTTGATTCTCCTGAGAATCCAGCAAGTGAAACCGCAGTAGGTTTCATCAAAGCCTGAATGTTTGCGGGCAGTTTGCTAAAACATTGTTTGTACATGACATCTACACTACTACCAGTGTCCACATGTACCTTCATTATCATAATACCAGTGTTTGCAATGCGGCATAAAACCACTACTGGCTTGTCAACATCCGCGGTCAAACTTGCAGGAGGAAAAGTAATGGAAGGACATTTCCAACTAACAATCTGCTCAAATACTTGAAGTACTGACATTTCGCCTTGCACTTCTACCACATTAATGACCTGGATTCCATGCTGGTTTTCTTTCTTACTCACCATCTTTACACCCAGATTTTTCACCGCGGGAGCCTTTCGCTCAACCATATTTGGTGCATTGGAGGTATTGGCTTCTGTAGGCATTATAATAGCGTTCCCAGTATTTGTACTATTCTGCGCGATTAAATGATCCAGCTTACCTTGCTCATATGCCTCCGCGATCAATTCTGCCAAATCTCTACAGCGATTGGTGTCATGACCATAATCGTCAGGAAAAACACAAAACTTTGACCGATCGCGCCTGCTGTTCTCTCCCAAAGGCTACGGATCAGGAAAAGATTTAGCAACTCTCTCTTGTTGTAAAATTTCCTTAGGCATTTTTGTTAGCAACTGAATAATATTGAAAGATTCATTGCTCCACTTTCGCGTAGAATAGCGATCGCCACGGCCATATCCATGGTTATCATTTTGCCCTTGAAACCTGTCATTTCGCCGGTATCCACCGCCGCCATTTCTCCGCTGAAAACTTGGTCCGCGATAATTATCACTGTTACCATCACGAAAAGAATCATTGTCATCTCGCCAACTTTTGTCTCTACCACATCCACACGCAAGGGTAGTAGTGCTATCCTCTCCACCGTGGAGATAATCATATGTTTCCTATTGAACTTTAGCGAAAGTTAGCGGAACATCTCTTCGCAATCTTCGCACAAGAGTTGGATGTCGCTGCGGATTAATAGCATGCAAACAACCATAAATTTTCTGATCTTCATTCAATCTTGGAATTTTTTGGCACTCGTAAATGTACCGCGTAAGTAATGCGTTCAAATTTTCCTTGCTGCCTTGCTTAAAAAATTTTGAGCATTTTCTCTGCGGGCAGCATCAGATGCTTCACCTTCTTCCCCATAACGAGGGAAAGGTGTTGGTGGGCGTTTTCACTTAACATGTGGAACTTTAACAAACTCTTCCATGCTATCCGAATCATCAGAAAATTCGCTTTCTTCTCTTGGCGCCTTAGCCATTTTTGAGTTATATGCAGAATTCAAAATAACACGATCTTCTGCATTATCACTATCACTATCATTTCGCTCAATAACTAGGCGATCAACCTGTGATCCCGAATCATTTAACGGCCATAGGTAAGTTTGCGGTATGCGGGACTCACGACTACATTTGACATCTTTCTTAGCCTGTTCAATGGCAGTGCCACCAATTTTGTCAGTTCGCAGGCTAGATTTGCCAGCCAAAGCCTTTATTCGCTTTCCTTCAGTAATTGTTTCTTCGCGGTTTTGCAACAATGATCTGCATGCAACCATTTTTTCAGCAGCAACTTCTGGCTGCGAATCACTGGCATTATTTGCCGCAGATGTTTTAGCAATCAGTTCTTGAACCGATTTTCCCGCAGTTATGCTAGCATTTGCTTGCAATGGAAATATCACGACGTTCTGCGAATCGCTAGGCAGTGCATCAGCATTCGCAGAAACGCCTCTTTGCTTTGCGTTTGTCATCATGATTGTCTAGCAAATCAACTGATTACGTCTTTTAAAAAAGCACCTGCAAAGCATCATAACAAAAACACGATTGAAATTAAACCGACGTATTAATTTTTTGATGGCACAAAACAAAAAATTTCGAGTTCAATTTGAAAAACGTGTCCCACGGATGGCGCCAATTGATCAATCCTTAATTAATGATGTTACATAATTACGGATTGAGTGCAATGAGATTATGATGGAGGATGGAGTGTTTGATGATTATTTTGGGCCCCGATGATCGTCTTTCACTTTAACTATCAAGTGATCAACCACCCCGACCCGGTCTTGATTGTCAATTAGCATAATTTACCTTAACTCAATGTGAAAATTCCTTGGGAAAAATCACAAGTGAAAACCACAAAGGCTTGGGCAAATGGCATAGAATCAACAACCCATAAATGAGAGGCCAAGCTCCCATAAATAGAGGTCTGCGAATTACTTAACTATCCGCGGAAACTCAGCGGATTAAACCGCAGTCCTTTATTTGTGCGGAAATATAGCAGCTATACTTATTTTCAGCGAACACTTCATAACTTTGCATTATAGTTCGCGTAATTCGGCTTTAGGCTTTTAGCAAATAAAATATACATATACAATGCTATGTATATGATCAAATGTGATTATATTACAGTAAGTCATGCTGAGTTTCTAATGGAACGTGTTGACTCACAGATCATAACGTCATCATGTGCCATTTACACAACTCTTACATTCTACCTAATCTCCAAACATATCAAGAACATAATTTCTTGATAGTTCTATCTTTTCTTTAGAATTCTGGTAATTTAACCAATCACGATCGTGCTATTTCAATTTCTCTCTTAGAACATTAGTCATGTTCATTCGAAACTTCATACCTACGAATTCTGGACCATTATTCGCTTGACGTAAAGTCGAGAAGAGAAAACAAAAGGATAGAACTCCAAAAGGTAAAAGGAAATGAAGAGAGTGGATTTATAGTGAAATATCCGCCAGCACAATCAAAACAGATTATCGCATTTAACCAAAGATGATCCTAATTTCCTTAGTTATCGAAGAACCAAATCTTATTACGAAGATTTCCTCTAAATCCCTTGAATTCCGGAAGTCAACCGTGACTATGTCACCAGTTAAGACGAACCTGCATTTACTCATTTCACTCTTTCGCTATAGCTTCACTCGTACGCTTCAAATAATTATCTATATTATTCAATATTGATAAAATCTTATTTATCAACTAAAATTCGTCATGAAAACATTCTTATTGTTAGATATGACGACTCCACTCAAATTTCGGGACGAAATTTCTTTAACGGGTAGGTACTGTGACGACCCGGGAATTTCCGACTAAATTTAAACTTAATCTTTATATGATTTTGATACGATAAGCAAAGTATGTAATGTTGAGTCTAGAAAATTTTGAAACGATGTTCATATATTCAATTAACCTTCGACCATTCTCGGAGATTCACGAAGATTGGTTTGTAAATAAAAAAAATGTATATATGTATTTTGTAAATATAAATATAAGTACATATATAATATGTTGAATTAATAAAATATATACTTTAATTAATTGGAATTTAAGATGTAAAATAATAAACAATTAATTGTTAATATATAAATATATACATGATATATATATATATAAAAGAAATTACTACCTAATGTAAGTTATTACATAATATAGATTATAAATATTACATAAACGATAACATGTAATAGTAATATATTAAAAATTGAAAATACAATTAATATATCAATAATACTACTTCCATTACTAGTGATAATATATATAGATAAGAAGTGTGATAAATATAAATTGTTACGATGTTATTATTACTAATTAATATTAAACTTATTATTTTCATTAAAATTATTATTATTGTTATTATTAATATTATCATAATATTATTATCACTTCTATCATTAATATCCTTAACAATATTATAAATTATTATTATTATTATTATTATTATTATTATTATTATTATTATTATTATTATTATTATTATTATTATTATTATTATTATTATTATTATTATTATTATTATTATTATTAATACACCTATTAATTATTAACGTTTATTAATTATAAAAAAATAAAAAAATAAAAAGATAAAAATTAAAATAGATATGAACAAATGAATCTGTTTCCTTCATTATCCATATTACTCGTATTTTTTTATTTGAGGAATCGAATTTCAGTATAATCCAAATACACATCCCTATCAAGCTGTTTAAAATTTTATTTCTTGCCAAAAAATTATTACACATCTATATCAGAGTGGTACGAATTTGTTAAGGGTCTTTATCACTTTATATATATATATATATATGTATATCTATATATATGTGTATATGTATATGTATATATATATGTATATATATATATGTGTATATATATGTATATGTATATATATATATGTATATATATATATATATATACATATATATATATATACATATACATATATATATATATATACATATATATATATATATATATATATATATATATATATATATATATATATATATATATATATATATATATATATATATATATATATATATATATATATATATATTTTGTTTCTTTTTCTGCTGGCTCGAATAAACCTGTCTGCAGTTAGTACAGGTCGGTTTCAAATGACCAATGCAAACAATTATGATCAATTATATTACCACATCACTCCCTTCGACTCATTTTATATATTACACTGCAAAATTGAATTGATATCAGAAAATAAAAACGTACCAGCAGTATTATCCCCCGTTCGTATCATTTTTTTAAAAAAACCCTTGAAATCGATTTCCATTTAAAAATCCATGAATGTAGTTACCTTAGGATTCTCTTACTCAAACTATATACAAAAGCTCAGGTTCCAATTATTGCTATCGATTTCCAATTTTTGGAGTCAAACTTGAGTTTCAAAAAGTCAAATCACTTGTTCATCGTGAAATTAGAGTCCTAGTGAATTTTTTGAGTTCAATTAAGAGTGCAGATTGTTTCTAAATGATTTTTCCAATCTAGTTCGTGTTTAAAGTTTTGTGTAAAACTGCCTTAAAATCAAAAATGGAGTTTGAGTTTTGGGTGTTCATCGTGGGGATGTTTACAACAGGTTTATCGTTTTTTTTTTAAAGGAACCAGTATATGTTACAAATAAATTGCAAGTTAAATTTGCACTTTATTTTAAACAAAATGTGTTTATGGGATTGAGAATCCCTCTGGTCGATTTTGAGCTGAAAGAGAAGAAGAAGATAAAAGATAGAAAAACCAACCGGGTTAAAAATAATTTAGTGTTAGATTATATCAGAAAAACGGGCCATGGTCTAATGGTTAAGAAGGGTGACGGGTATTCAAGAGGTCGGGGGTTCGAGTCCCTGTTCGGGCAGTATATATTTTGGGCCAATTTTCATTGAAGGTAGTCTTTCAATATTTTATTTATTATGATATTATTATTATTACTAATTATTATTATTGTTATTATTAATATGGTTATTATTAGTTAGTATTATTATGATTAGTATTATTGTTATCATTATTACTAATACAAATATTAAATAGTATTATTGTTATGATTATAATTACAAAACTGAATATTATTATTATTATTGTTAAAATAAGTATTATTACAATTAACATGCTGAAATTATTATTATTATCATTAAAAATTAGTATTATCATTATATTTACTAATGTTATTATCATTACTATCATTATTATTAACATAAATGTTATTACTAATATTACAACTATTATTACTAAAATCATTACCATGACTAACACTAACAGTAAAATTAATATTTTTACAATTATTATTATTAATATCATATATTTATCATTTATAGTTATTATCATCATTATCATTATTATTAATATTAAGTACTATCATTATCATTTTACCATTACAAATATTATTTTAGTATTATTATAATAATTATCTTAATAACCAAATGATATATATATATATATATATATATATATATATATATATATATATATATATATATATATATATATATATATATATAAAGATATATTTAATATTTATAACATAACAATAAAGTTTTTTTTATATAAAATATACATATACATAATAATACTATAAAAATAATATAACTAATAAATTTATATATACATATATATTTGTTCGATTACAGTTATGCATATTAATAAATATACAAATGATATAGGTTCGTGAATCTGAGGCCAACCCTATACTTGTTCAATGTCAATTACAGTATGGTGAGTTCATTTGCTCCCTTTTACTCTTTACATTTTTGGGACTGAGAATACATGCGCTGTTTTTACAACTGCTTTATTAAATGCTTTTGAAATACATTTTGAACTGCGAATACATGAAATGCTTTTATAAATGTTTGACGAGATAGACTGATGCGTAATTATGACTTTAAAAACGCAATTTAGAACAAGCTTTCTTCACTTAAATAGATCTGAACACAAACCCCCAAATTGTAACAGCAATAACCCCAAAACAGAGTATAAAACTCTGAAATAAGAACACAAAGGATAGAGAATCTAAACCCTTAATTGATAAGGATACCACCATAATTAGAGATCTAGAAACACTCCAAATCTTCAACTATAATATCAGATATGAAGATTTGGATTTCACCACAATGTTTGATAAAGTAACACCACAAACACTGATAAAGAAACCACTCTTAGCCACCAGAATCAAAGATTTGTAAAGACACAGAGATTTTGTAAATAGATAAGCTCTATCAAACTTTTCATTCAATCATCAACCCCCTTTTACAATTACAAGAGCTCTCTTGATAAGACAAAAATATAAAAAGGAAATAGAGACAAAAAAGGACAAACAATTACAAATTAGCCAATAAGAATAAAGGACATAATCTGCAAAAAGCCTGCCACTTGTTAGTGCTCCTTCCCATGATAAAAGCATCCAATGCCAGATAAGAATCTTCCTTGGACAGCTAACATTCTTCTAGAACAGCCACGCACGTGTTAAGTACATGACCTGACCGGCTTATTGAAAAGCATAAGTAAACTTTGAATCGTATCAGCAAGTTGGCCCCTCAAAAGAAAACAACGTTGCCTGTTGGTTGAACTAAGTATCGTATGCTGGTTGAACTAAAATTCTTCAACTGGTTGAACTAGCTGGTTCGCCTAAGTATTAACTTTGCTGGTTCGATTTGCTGGTTACCCGACTGAGTGAATTAAAGCTTTACTGGCAGAACTAAGCTCATTTGCTGGTCCGGCAAGCTGGTTCTTCTTAATTGATGGCTTGCCTTCAACTATCAAAAACTTTATTCATGAAAACATAACTACTTCAGTTTAAGGACTGAAGTAGGGTCACCCCTGAGCTTCTTGAACCAGCTCCAAAAACACTTAGATGATACGAAATAGATGGCAACATGACCATTGCTTGGCCTGATTCGGGTGTAACATCTTTTGAGCTCGTGCTGGCTGTGTTTCTGGTTACATTGCCCAGCTCACCCGCATCATCCTCCTCCTCTAAAAAGGAACTTGACCTCAAGTTCTCGAGGTTGTCATCTTCCAAGTAGGGCATTAAATCACCAACATTAAAAGTGCTAGACACAGCAGTATCACTAGGCAGTTCGACCTTGTAAGCATTATCACCAACTTTTTCCAACACTTTGAATGGACCCTCAGCTCTTGGCATCAGCTTGTTCTTCCTTTTTGCTGGGAACCTTTCCTTCCTTAGATGAATCCAAACAAGATCACCAGGAATAAAAGTGGGATGCATTCTATGTTGGTTAGCTTTAGCCTTGTATTGCTGGTTGGTCTTCTCAATTTTGGCCCTCACTTGCTCATACAGCTTCTTCATTTATTTGGCCTTTGCTACTACATCAACACTTGCCTTAGGCTCAATTGCAAAAGGAATCAGATCAATGGGTGTGAGTGGATTTGCACCATAGCAGATTTCAAATGGTGATTTTCCTGTGGAGTAATTAGGTGCTCTGTTAAAAGCAAATCCCACTCCTTCAAACTTTTCTTCACAAGTGCTCTCAGCAGCATCCCCACAGTTCTATTAGTAACTTCAGTTTGGCCATCAATCCGGGGATGATGAGAAGTGCTGAACAAAAGCTTAGTACCAAGTAGCTTCCATAATGTCTTCCAAAAATAACTTAAAAACTTGGTATCTCGATCAGACACAATGGTTTTTGGCACTCCATGAAGACGAATAATCTCTTTGAAGAATAAAGCAGCAATAATAGTAGCATCATTAGTTTTGTTGCATGCTATGAAATGAGCCATCTTTGAAAACCTGTCAACAACAACCATAATAGAATCTTTGCCTCGCTGAGTCTTTGGCAAGGCAACAATGAAGTCCATGCTCAAATCTTCCCATGGCTGGTTCGGAACAGGAAGAGGAGTATACAAACCCTTATGAAATACTAACTTAGCTTGAAAGCATGTAGCACAGCGATTAATCATAACTTTGACATCTTTATCCATACATGGCCAGTAAATGTGTTCATTTAGCATCTCCAATGTCTTGTTAACCCCAAAATGACCAGCTAGACCCCCTCCATGTGCTTCTCTAATCAGCAACTCCCTGATTGAATCTTTTGGGATGCACAATCTGCTGCCCTTGAATAGAAAACCATCATGTTCAACATAATCTCTTTTAAACTCAGCAGGTGAACAATTCAAAATTGGAGCAAAGTCTGGATCAGCTTCATACAATTCCTTAACAAATGAGAATCCAAGAACTCTAGCTTCCAGAATTGACAACAAAGAATATCTCCTTGATAGAGCATCAGCAACAACATTAGAAGTACCAGCCTTGTGTTTAGACACAAAGGAGTACATCTGCAAGAATTCAACCCATTTTGCATGCCTGGGATTTAGTTTGTGCTGACCATTAATGTACTTCAAAGCTTTATTGATCAGAAAAGAGAACAAACTACCTTGGCTTCAAATAATGAGACCAGTGATCAATAGCTCGAATGATGGCATAAAATTCTTTATCATAGGTGCTATAATTTAGCTTGGACCCACTTAGCTTTTCACTGAAATAAGCTACTGGCCATTTTCCTTGCACTAGCACAGCTCCAATGCCAACACCACTTGCATCACATTCAAGTTCAAATAGCATATCAAAATTAGGCAAAGCAAGTATAGGTGCTGAACTTAACTTTTATTTCAATGATTCCAATGCTGATTGAGCAGAACTAGAACATTCAAACACCCCTTTCTTCATACAATCAGTAATTGGAGCAACAAGTGTGGAGAAGTCCTTGATAAATCTTCTATAAAATGAAGCTAAACCATGAAAACTTCTGACTTCAGTGATGGAAGAAGGACTAAGCCATGATCTAATTGCTTCCACCTTAGATGGATTCATTGAAATGCCTTCTTCAGAAACCACATATCCAAGAAATACAACTTTGCTGACAAAGAAATCACACTTCTCCAGCTTTGCATATAACTGATTCTGCCTTAACAGCTCAAATACTTTCCTCAGATGATCCAAGTGTTCTTCTTTAGTTTTTGAGTACACTAGGATGTCATCAAAGTAAACAACCACAAACTGACCAATAAGTGGCCTGAGCACTTCATTCATAAGTCTCATGAATGTGCTGGGTGCATTAGACAACCCAAAAGGCATAACCAACCACTCGAATAATCCACCTTTGATCTTGAAAGCTGTCTTCCATTCATCTCCTTCTTTCATTCGAATCTGATGATACCTACTTCTAAGATCAACTTTGGAAAACACACAAGAACCATGCAGCGCATCTAGCATATCATCTAATCTAGGTACGGGATACCTATACTTGATGGTGATGTTGTTAATAGCTCTGCTGTCTACACACATTCTCATAGAACCATCTTTCTTTGGAACCAGTAAAGCTGGTACTGAACAAGGACTCATGATGGTTCTAACATATCCCTTGGCAACCAACTCATTAACTTGCTTTTCTAATTCTTTTGCTTCATGAGGGGAACATCGATAAGCTGCTTTATTAGGAAGAACAGATCCAGGTACAAGATCAATTTGATGTTCAATACCCCTGATTGGTGGTAAACGAGTAGGTAACTCAGTAGGAAACACATCAGCAAATTCGGATAACAATGGCTTTACCCTAGCTGGTATTTCATCATGCTGGTTCAACTCATCACTTTCAACCATCAGCAATAAATAAGCACCAGTACCACCCTTTAACTCAGTATCAACTTCAGCTTGAGTCATAAACAAAGTTTTATCATTCTTAACAGTAGGGTCAGCTCTAGGTATTTCACTAAGCTTTAAAGAAGTGAGGGTGATCTTCTTTCCATTCACATACAGCGAGTAAGTATTTTGATGTCCATTATGATAGACATACTTATCAAATAACCAAGGTCTACCAAGCAGCAAATGACAAGCATCCATAGGAATAACATCACAAGTGATCTCATCTTGATAAACAGTACCAATTGAAAATGGAACAGTAACTTGGCGAGTAACCTTTACCTCGCTGCCTTGGTTTAGCCATTGAAGTTTATATGGATGAGGATGCTTCTTTGTAACCAGCTTAAGCTTTTCCACTATGTGAGCAGATGCTGCGTTTGCACAGCTGCCTCCATCAACAATCAGGCTACACACTTTGCCCTTGACTGTGTACCTTGAATGAAAGATGTTTTCACGCTGACTCTTATCTTCAATAGTCTCAGCTGAGTGCATTACTCTTCGAACCACTAAAAACTCTCCAATATCAGCAACAACATACTCTTCACTATCAGACTCATCATATGCTGGTTCAGTTTCAAAACCCCCTTCCAAATCTTCAATCTCCTTTAATGTAAGAGCAAGCTGGTTAGGACATTGAGCTTGAAAATGTCTAAATCCATGGCACTTGAAGCATTTCCTTCTATCATCTTTAGGACCAGCTACAACCTGCTCTTTGCCTTTAGATACTTTGGATGCTACCTCGTTATGCCTAGGCAGCATAGATGATTGACCTTTCATAGGCAGCACAGCTGGCTTGGAATAAGAATTAAAATTAATTTTCTTCTTTGCTTGTTTCTCTACTTGAATAGCCAGCTTGCAAGCACTCTCAAAAGTCCATAGAGGCTGCATTTCAACTTGATCAGCAATAGAAGCATTTAAGCCCCCAACAAATCGTGCTATAGTGTGTTCTTCAGCTTTTTTAACATTTGTACGAATCTTGAGCTGCTCAAACTCTCTGATGTAATCAACAACATTCATGCTGCCTTGCTTGAGTGTATTCATCTGGATATATAACTCTTGCTTGTAAGCTTGAGGGATAAACCTCTTTTGCATACACTCTTTTAACTTGGACCAGGTTTTGATTGTTTTCTTCCCTTCATATTGTCTTTCTTTTTTTAGATTATCATACCACATTGAAGCATACTTCTTTAATCTGATTACAGCAACTTTAAAGGCCTTTTTATCATCATAGCCTTTAACCTCCATAATTCTATCCATGGCCTGAACCCATTCAAAGTAATCTTCAGGGTTAGAGGACCCTTCAAAATCAGGTGGATCTATCTTGATATCTTTCAAATCATCAGCTTTTTTCCTATGCCTTCTTCTTCTTTGTGAAGAAGCATGAGATCCATCAGTAGATTGGCTACCATCCTCAGATTCAGTACTAGAAGACACAATAGTTGTATCTCCATTTTCAGATCTAATTCTATTTCTTCTTGGAACACCATCTTCCAACAAGTTAACCATTCTTTCCATCTGATGTTGTAGAGCTTCAATAGCTCTATCTCTTCTAATATTATGAGCTTCTTCAAGAGTCATATTTCTTGGAATATCAGCCATTTCAAATATCAGATCTGAAATAAACCTTCCACAACAAATAGAAACCCAGATCTAAAATAAAGCTTAACAGCTCTAAAACAGAGTATGAACTGAAACAACACTAAAAAAAATGATAAGAAAGCTTCGATTGAACAACCTAGGCTCTGATACCACTTTGATGCGTAATTATGACTTTAAAAACGCAAATTAGAACAAGCTTTCTTCACTTAAACAGATCTGAACACAAACCCCCAAATTGTAACAGCAACAACCCAAAAACAGAGTATAAAACTCTGAAATAAGAACATAAAGGATAGAGAATCTAAACCCTTAATTGATAAAGATACCACCACAATTAGAGCTCTAGAAACACTCCAAATCTTCAACTACAGCTGATAAAGATTCCACCATAACTATAGTATCATATATGAAGATTTGGATTTCACCACAATGTTTGATAAAGTAACACCACAAACACTGATAAAGAAACCACTCTTAGCCACCAGAATCAAAGATTCGTAAAGACACAGAGATTTTGTAAATAGATAAGCTCTATCAAACTTTTCATTCAATCATAAACCCTCTTTTACAATTACAAGAGCTCTCTATTTATAGGAGAAGCTTAACAGCTACTTTCTAGATAAGACAAAAATATAAAAAGGAAATGGAGACTAAAAAGGACAAACAATTACAAATTAGCCAATAAGAATAAAGGACACAATCTGCAAAAAGCCTGCCACTTGTTAGTGCTCCTTCCCATGATAAAAGCATCCAATGCCAGATAAGAATCTTCCTTGGACAGCTAACATTCTTCTAGAACAGCCACGCACGTGTTAAACACATGACCTGACCGGCTTATTGAAAAGCATAAGTAAACTTTGAATCGTATCAGCAAGTTGGCCCCTCAAAAGAAAACAACGTCGCCTGCTGGTTGAACTAAGTATCGTATGCTGGTTGAACTAAAATTCTGTAGTGACCCGAACTTTTCCATGTTTATATATATATTAAATGAAATTGTTATTTACATGATTAAGTGTTTCCAACATGTTAAGCAATCAAACTTGTTAAGACTTGATTAATTGAAATAGGTTTCATATAGACAATTGACACCCAAGTTGACCGGTGATTCACGAACGTTAAAACTTGTAAAAACTATATGATGACATATATATATATATATGGATATATATAGTTAACATGATATTATGATAAGTAAACATATCATTAAGTATATTAACAATGAACTACATATGTAAAAGCAAGACTACTAACTTATTGATTTTGAAACGAGACATATATGTAACGATTATCGTTGTAACGACATTTAATGTATATATATATATATATCATATTAAGAGATATTCATACATAATATTATCATGATAATATAATAATTTAAAATCTCATTTGATATTATAAACATTGGGTTAACAACATTTAACAAGATCGTTAACCTAAAGGTTTCAAAACAACACTTACATGTAACGACTAACGATGACTTAACGACTCAGTTAAAATGTATATACATGTAGTGTTTTAATATGTATTCATACACTTTTGAAAGACTTCAAGACAATTATCAAAATACTTTTACTTAACAAAAATGCTTACAATTACATCCTCGTTCAGTTTCATCAACAATTCTACTCGTATGCACCCGTATTCGTACTCGTACAATACACAGCTTTTAGATGTATGTACTATTGGTATATACACTCCAATGATCAGCTCTTAGCAGCCCATGTGAGTCACCTAACACATGTGGGAACCATCATTTGGCAACTAGCATGAAATATCTCATAAAATTATAAAAATATGAGTAATCATTCATGACTTATTTACATGAAAACAAAATTACATATCCTTTATATCTAATCCATACACCAACGACCAAAAACACCTACAAATACTTTCATTCTTCAATTTTCTTCATCTAATTAATCTCTCTCAAGTTCTATCTTCAAGTTCTAAGTGTTCTTCATAAATTCTACAAGTTCTAGTTTCATAAAATCAAGAATACTTCCAAGTTTGCTAGCTTACTTCCAATCTTGTAGAGTGATCATCCAACCTCAAGAAATCTTTCTTATTTACAGTAAGATATCTTTCTAATACAAGGTAATAATCATATTCAAACTTTGATTCAATTTCTATAACTATAACAATCTTAATTTGAGTGGAAATCTTACTTGAACTTGTTTTTCGTGTCATGATTCTGCTTCAAGAACTTTCAAGCCATCCAAGGATCCTTTGAAGCTAGATCCATTTTTCTTATTTCCAGTAGCTTTATCTAGAAAACTTGAGGTAGTAATGATGTTCATAACATCATTCGATTCATACATATAAAGCTATCTTATTCGAAGGTTTAAACTTGTAATCACTAGAACATAGTTTAGTTAATTCTAAACTTGTTCGCAAACAAAAGTTAATCCTTCTAACTTGAATTTTAAAATCAACTAAACACATGTTCTATATCTATATGATATGCTAACTTAATGATTTAAAACCTGGAAACACGAAGAACACTGTAAAACCGGACATACGCCGTCGTAGTAACACCGCGGGCTATTTTGGGTTAGTTAATTAAAAACTATGATTAACTTTGATTTAAAAGTTTTTCTTCTGGGAAAATGATTTTTCTTATGAACATGAAACTATATCCAAAAATCATGGTTAAACTCAAAGTGTAAGTATGTTTTCTAAAATGGTCATCTAGACGTCGTTCTTTCGACTGAAATGACTGCCTTTACAAAAACGACTTGTAACTTATATTTTCGACTATAAGCCTATACTTTTTCTGTTTAGATTCATAAAATAGAATTCAATATGAAACCATAGCAATTTGATTCACTCAAAACGGATTTAAAATGAAGAAGTTATGGGTAAAACAAGATTAGATAATTTTTCTTGTTGTAGCAACGTGAAAATTGGTAACAAATCTATATTAATCATATCCTTGCTAACTTATATTGTATTATACATGTATTCTAATATATTATGTAATCTTGGGATACCATAGACACGTATGCAAATGTTTTGACATATCATATCGACCCATGTGTATATATTATTTGGAACAACCATAGACACTCTATATGCAGTAATGAGGGAGTTAGCTATACAGGGTTGAGGTTGATTCCAAAAATATATATACTTTGAGTTTTGATCTAGCCTGAGACGTGTATACACTGGGTCGTGGATTGATTCAAGATAATATATATCAATTTTTTTTTCTGTACATCTAACGTTGGACAACTAGTTGTAGGTTACTAACGAGGACATCTGACTTAATATACTTAAAACATCAAAATGTATTAAAAGTGTTGTAAATATATTTTGAATATACTTTGATATATATGTACATATTTGTTATAGGTTCGTGAATCGACCAGTGACCAAGTCTTACTTCCCGACGAAGTAAAAATCCGTGACAGTGAGTTATAGTTCCACTTTTAAAATCTAATATTTTTGGGATGAGAATACATGCAGGTTTTATAAATGATTTACAAAATAGACACAAGTACGTGAAACTACAATCTATGGTTGAATTATCGAAATCGAATATGCCCCTTTTTATTAAGTCTGGTAATCTAAGAATTAGGGAACAGACACCCTAATTGACGCGAATCCTAAAGATAGATCTATTGGGCCTAACAAACCCCATCTAAAGTACCGGATGCTTTAGTACCTCAAAATTTATATCATATCCGAAGGGTGTCCCGGAATGATGGGGATATTCTTATATATGCATCTTGTTAATGTCGGTTACCAGGTGTTCACCATATGAATGATTTTTATCTATATGTATGGGATGCATATTGAAATATGAAATCTTGTGGTCTATTGTTACGATTTGATATATATATATATATATATATATATATATATATATATATATATATATATATATATATATATATATATATATATATATATATATATATATATATATATATATATATATATATATATATATATATATATATATATATATATATATATATATATATATATATATAGGTTAAACCTATAACTCACCAATATTTTTGTTGACGTTTAAAGCATGTTTATTCTCAGGTGAATACTAAGAGCTTCCACTGTTGCATACTAAAATAAGGACAAGATTTGGAGTCCATGTTTGTATGATATTGTGTAAAAACTGCATTCAAGAAACATATGTCGATGTAATATATTTCTATTGTAAACCATTATGTAATGGTCGTGTGTAAACAGTATATTTTAGATTATCATTATTTGATAATCTACGTAATGCTTTTGAAACCTTTATTGATAATGGTGTATCCTATCGTATACACGCATAAAAGGCATAACGGTTGCATAAAAGTAGCATCAGGAAGGCTGGAAACAACAGTTTTGTGAAGTTAACTGTCCAGCGTTCTCCGTTGTACAGGCTGCTCCATCATGCGTAAACCCTGAAGGCTGCCTAGCGCGTAAGACCTGGTCGGAGAATGCCACCTTCAGCGTAAATTATGGATCACGAATAACAGAACGTATCATCATCTGACACGTGTCCCCGAGCAATTTGGTGGATCTGACACTATAAATAGACCCCTTGGGTCGTCATTTTACACAGTTCAGATATTCTGACAACTTTGAGAGCTGAGACTTCACTTCTCTTTCTCTCTCTACTTTCTCTCACTAGAAGTCATTCGGCTAGCACTCTTACGCTCTACGGATGACAGATTGATTAAGCCACCCCACAAGTTTCTATACTTGTGAACCGGGTCTGCAGGGATTATTTCTCGAGGGTAAAAATCAATCGGCAACACTTCGCCCTCCTAAAGCTAGATTACTTCTAGTATCTTGTTGACATACTAAGCCTTACCTCATAAGGAAATAGGTGTTAACAATGGCACCATCCGTGGGACTCGAACCCACGACCACGTGCAAAGTACAATCTCAATATCTTGAGCATTGTTCATTACAACAATCTTACTAAGTAACAACATATATTTCTAATATACATAACCAAGTGCAATATTAAGTATTATGTAAAAGCAGATGTATAACAACATAGTGTTTCATTCATCCTGTGGAGTATAATTCAATACATCATCTATTGTTACATCTGGCCTTTTACAAAGATTTTCAAGATCAGAAAACCTCATATTTTCTATCGAGGCACCGGCTGCATCAGCTTCTAAATCGGCATTTTCATTAATCTTTGATGTAATTACCTCAGGCGGAGGATTTGGAAGTTCTGGTAGTTTTCTTTTCATAAAATTGAAAAACTTTAACCGTTCAACAGATTTGGCAAGGCGGACAAACTCACGGATTCTGTGAGATAGTGCCTGACAGTTAAAGATACGCTCTACAAGCGCAGGAATGCCAGTTATCATTCGTCTTTCGTTCTCCTCTTTGGCTTTAAGATGTTCTTTCAACATGTTATTTTGCTCAAGCATTTTTTCGTTCTCCTTTACTACTTCATCAATTTTGCTCAGATGCCGCTTTTCTCTGAAAGATAGTTCTTTGACTTGCTCCTTATACTCCGCCCTCTGACTGTTGCAATTTTCATAGTGCCTCTTCATTGTCTCGTATTCCCTCTTTATCTTTGTGGCTATTCGTTCAGTCTTGGCTACTTTCTCCTTTTCAGCAGAAAGCTCCTTATTTGTAGTGACTTCACTGTTTTGCAAGTCAGATAGGCATTGAAGGTCATTCAAACCAGAAGCAATGTTCAGAATGATACTTTGTGCCTTAACCTTCTTGGCATGTGCATCAGATAAATTGCTGAAGAATTGGGCTAGTGAAGGACACACCATGGCATTCAAAAAAGTCATGAAATCTTCGTACGAGTGTGGTGGTCCTTTTAAAAGGGAGGAAAGAATGTTTGTGTCAAGATTGGGTAGTGTAATTTTTTGTTGAGAAGAACTAGGGCCAGCTCCTTGTTGAGCGGATGACGGAGGAATTTGACCAATTCTTCTCCTCTTGGCGGAAGGGGGAAGAGTTGTTAATGTAGTATCTTGATGTGCTACACTAGCTGTTGGAGATAAAGGAAAATTGTTATTTATAAAAGAGTTCCAATATGCTTCACAACATTTCAAAGGTGGCATAAAGTATAAGGAAGGGTTTGGATTATAAAATCCACCAGTACTGGGTATGCAAGAAAACAAGTACAGGTTTTGGTATGGAATTTTGCATAATTCAGTGTTGTCATTTTCATTACTTGAGGTACGACGTTCTCTAGAGGCAACTCGATTCATACCTATGTCTTCTTCTTATTCTTCTTCATTTTCCTCCTCCCTCATTACATCTATTTTGGGGGTATCATCAATAATTTTCTCGGTGGAAAAGGTAAGCTGTGAATACGATGATGATCGCATGGCGGTAAGCGGAGTAATTTCTACAAAAATTAAAAAGTCACAGTGATTAAATGGATAAATAAAGAAGAACATTTTATTTAAGCATATGTAGCAAAAGTAAATGCTTACTCTTTTTCCCAGCAAGAACACAGGCATAGCCTTGTGAGATATCCCAATCTTGGCTCATGGATGTCAACGAAAGCATGTGTTCCCCATATTTAATGTCATTGATTTCTTCAGCTTTAATCCTTTTAAACAAAAGGTTTTCTTTGGTGACGAGTTTTGGAAAGGTAACAGATACGGTATGCGAGTATTTGCACCATACTCGAGTAGCTGAGTATTGTTTATCAATGGCATCTTCATTAATAAAGATAAATGAAGCATACCAATTGTCGCCAGGATGATCAAGTGCAGGTTTCAGAAACCCATGAACTTTATTGAAAGCGAACCAACCATTTTCATGGCGTGCTATACGTACCAAATGGCAAAATATCCGAATTGATGGTTCAATACTCCTTGCGTGGCAATACATTTCAAAAATCAAGATCTTTCGAAAATTTGAAGAAGGGTGTAAATGGCAGACGTAAGAAAAATTTGAAGAATGAATGGCCATAAATAGCAACCTTGCCAGGGGGCGGTGAGCAGGCTCTGGCATTAATTGCAGGAATCACTGGTTCAACACCAGCTAATCTAGGAAAATGTTGCAGTAGCTCGCTTAAATATCTCTCATTTACTCTGCTAGGAATAGCTGCAACATCCTTTATGGCTGCCATTAATGTTCTAATGAAACAGGAGGTAACGAAGGTATTGATGGAAGAAGATGAATACTGTAGAAGAAAGTTGTAAAAGTAAATGATCGGTTAGGGTTAATGGTGGTTAAAAAACAAAAGATATAACAGCTGTAATCGGTGGTGATTTTGGGGGTTTTGTTTTCAGCCACACACGTGTAAAGACAAGATTAAAAGGTGAGTACATCAAAAAGTCTTTATACAGCTAGAGGCGCGTGCGATATAAGCAATCATCATAATGTCAGTAAAAATCGCCTATCATTTAATTCCTGTGATGTGCTTCCCAATGCAAAAAGGAAACGTGAAGATTTGGTTGGCATGCGTTATTCTAAGTTTAACAACTTAATCAATTTTCAAATGCTTAAGTCATTAAACTGGGGGGACTTAATCGTGTATCCTATCGTATACACGCATAAAAGGCATAACGGTTGCATAAAAGTAGCATCAGGAAGGCTGGAAACAACAGTTTTGTGAAGTTAACCGTCCAGCATTCTCCGTTGTACAGGCTGCTCCGTCATGCGTAAACCCTGAAGGCCGCCTAGCGCGTAAGACCTGGTCGGAGAACGCCACCTTCAGCGTAAATTACGAATCACGAATAACTGAACGTATCATCCTCTGACACGTGTCCCCGAGCAATCTGGTGGATCTGATACTATAAATAGACCCCTTGGGTCGTCATTTTACACTGTTCAGATATTCTGACAACTTTGAGAGCTGAGACTTCACTTCTCTTTCTCTCTCTACTTTCTCTCACTAGAAGTTATCCGGCTAGCACTCTTACGCGCTACGGATGACAGATTGATTAAGCCACCCCACAAGTTTCTATACTTGTGAACTGGGTCTGCAGGGATTACTTCCAGAGGGTAAAAATCAATCGGCAACACTCTGCCCTCCTAAAGCTAGATTACTTCTAGTATCTTGTTGACATACTAAGCCTTACCTCATAAGGAAATAGGTGTTAACAATTGATAAAATAAAGGTTATGGTTGTTTTAAAAATGAATGCAGTCTTTGAAAAACGTCTCATATAGAGGTCAAAACCTTGCAACGAAATCAATTAATATGGAACGTTTATAATCAATATGAACGGGACATTTCAAATTCTTCAGCTGGTTGAACTAGCTGGTTCGCCTAAGTATTAACTTTGCTGGTTCGATTTGCTGGTTACCTGGCTGAGTGAATTAAAACTTTACTGGCTGAACTAAGCTCATTTGCTGGTCCGGCTAGCTGGTTCTTCTTAATTGCTGGCTTGCCTTCAACTATAAAAAACTTTATTCATGAAAACATAACTACTTCAGTTTAAGGACTAAAGTAGGGTCACCCCTGAGCTTCTTGAACCAGCTCCAAAAACACTTAGATTATACGAAATAGATGGCAACACGACCATTGCTTGGCCTGATTCAGGTGTAACATCTTTTAAGCTCATGCTGGCTGTGTTGCTGGTTACATTGCCCAGCTCACCCGCATCATAGACACAAGCAAAACATTCCTTGAATGAATTATGTGGACGTGATAATTGCCACCATTGAATTATGTGGACGTGATAATTGCCACAATTGATATGAATATTTTCCCCTGATTATTATTGCTTGGTAACCTAAGAATTAGGAAACATCACTAATTTTGAGAATTAGTGCACGCTTAATTGACGCGAATCCTAAAGGTAGCTACCGAGTTTAACACCCCCACCCAGAATGTTCACTAGACTGAAGGGCTAGTGGGCGTGGTGTTTAGTACTTCGAGGTATATGATTATTATACAGACGAGATGTTCTATTTTGGGGATATTATTATGCGCATTATATGTTAAGGTCAGTTACCAAGCCAAGTAATGAATGAAAAGTGAATGTTATGTATCGAGAGAATGATTTTATACACAGGTTATGTGTATGATATTTTTGTACACGAGATATGTGTACGGTTACTAAGATTTATGAAAAATGAATTTTGTACACGAGAAAGGTGTACTGTATTTAAAAGATATCGCATGTACATTACAGGTGGGTATAGGATTCGGGTCCATTTGTACCATGCAGGATTTAAATCTTGTGGTGTATCAAAATGATGAATTTTATTGTTTTATGATAAACTAATGAACTCACCAACCTTTTGGTTGACACTTGAAAGCATGTTTATTCTCAGGTATGAAAGAAATCTTCCATTATGCGTTTGCTCATTTTAAAGATATTACTTGAAGTCATTCATGGCATATTTCAAAAAGACGTTGCATTCGAGTCGTGGAGTTCATCAAGAATATTATTAAGTCATTTATAGTTGGATATATTATGAAATGGTATGCATGCCGTCAACTTTCGATGTGATGAGAGATTGTCTTTTAAAAACGAATGCAATGTTTGTAAAATGTATCATATAGAGGTCAAGTACCTCGTGATGTAACCAAATGTAATGTATTCGTCCAGATGGATTAGGACGGGTCATTAGAGCGATCATCATCTTATTCGCAACTGAAATTTACCACACAAAAAATTGTTGACGACACTCCCATTCCTGAAAAGGATGGTGCAAGGGAGGAGGAAGAAGAAAAAGAAGAAGAAGACATAGGTATGAATCGAATTGCTTCTAGAGAACGTCGTGCCTCAGGTAATGAGAATGATAGCACTGAATTATGTAAAATACTACACCAAAACCTGAATTTGTTTTCTTTTAGGCCCAGTACTGGTGGATTTTATAATCCAAACCCCTCTTTATACATTATGCCCCCTTTGAAATCTTGTGAATCGTATTAGAACTCTTTTTTAAGTAACAATTTCCCTTTATCTCCAACAGCTACTGCATCACACCAAGGCACTACACTAGTGACTCTTCCGTCTTTCGTCAAAAGAGGAAGAACTGGTCAAAAAGCTCAACAAGGCCTCACACTTTGCCGCACTATGACCATTTATTCTACACCTAGTGCAAAATTACGTGCAGAACCCCTGGTGATTCTCTTCACACCTTTGGCATGACTGTTTTTGGTTTTTGTTGCCATTGTTGTTATTGAGATTGTTGTTGAGATTGTTATTGTTGCTATTATTGTTGTTGTTATTGTTGTTGGGGCGGTTATTGTAGTTGTTGTTAGGACATTTGTTGAAGTTGTTGTTGCGATTGATGTTGCAGTTGTTGGGATAGTTATTGCGATTGTGGTTGTGATTGTTGTTGTTGTATTGGTGACTCTTGTCATTGGTTTCTTCCCACTTTCTCTTGACTTGTTTCATGTTAGCCTCTTCAGTCGTCTGCTCTTTAATCCTTCCTTTGATCTGGTTCACTAATTTGTGAGCCATTCGACTTGCCTTTTGTATGGAGGCGGGCTCGTGTGAACTCACATCTTCTTGAATCCTTTCCGGTAACCCTTTTACAAATGCATCGATCTTCTCTTCTTCATCTTCGAACGTTCTGGGACAAAATAGGCACAATTCAGTGAATCGTCGTTCGTACGTGGTGATATCGAAACCTTGCGTTCATAATCCTCTAAGCTCTACCTTGAGCTTGTTGACCTCGTTTCTTACACGATACTGCTCGTTCATCAATTGCTTGAATGCTGACCACGGTAGTGCGTAAACAGCATCTTGTCCTACCTGCTCGAGATAGGTATTCCACCATGTTAGCGCCATACCTGTGAAGGTATGCGTAGCGTACTTTACTTTGTCTTCTTCGGTACATTTACTTATGGCGAACACCGATTCAACCTTCTCGGTCCACCATTTCAATCCAATTGGACCCTCGGTTCCATCAAATTCCAAAGGTTTGCAGGCAGTGAATTCTTTGAAGGAGCATCCTACACAATTTCTTGTGAAATTAGTTCCACTGCTAGATCCAGAGTTATTGTTATTTTGCATCACAGCCTGCACTGCCGCTATGTTTGCTGCAAGGAAAACATGAAAGTCTTCCTCGCTCATGTTCAAATTCTGACGAGTCGCCGGTGCCATTTCCTTCAAAAATAGCCCAAAAGAATTAAGTTAATCATATAGAATTTTAAGAGTAGTAATGGTGTATCCTATCGTATACACGGATAAAAGGCATAATGGTTGCATAAAATTATCATTAGAAGCACTGAGAACAAGAGTTTTATAACCTGTCCGCCCAGCGTTCTCCGCTGTACAGGCTGCTCCGTCATGCGTAAGCCCTGAAGGTCGCCTAGCGCGTAAGCCCTGGCAGAAGAACGCCACCTTCAGCATAAATTTCTGAATCACGAATAACAGAACGTATCATCATCTGACACGTGTCCCCGAGCAATCTGTTGGATCTGACACTATAAATAGACCCCTTGGGTCGTCATTTTACACAGTTGAAATATTCTGACAACTTTGAGAGCTGAGAATTCACTTCTATCTCTCTACTTTCTCTCACTAGAAGTCATCCGGCTAGCACTTTACACTCTACGGATGACAGATTGATTAAGCCACCCCACAAGTTTCCATACTTGTGAACCGGGTCTGCAGGGATTATTTCCCAAGGGTAAACATCAATCGGCAACACTCCGCCCTCCTAAAGCCAGATTACTTCTAGTATTGTGTTGACACACTAAGCCTTACCTTATAAGGAAATAGGTGTTAACAATGGCGCCATCCACTAATGCAAAGAACACACGAAACGGAAAAGGAACAAAAACAACTGAAGCACCATTTGTACTTGAAGCAGTCAACAATCCATCAACTGACGACATGATAGCTATTGAAGATGTACCTGTTTCGCCACTAGATGGTACGATTGAAGAAACAGTTGCTGAAACTGCAGAAAGGCTTAAGCATTTGGCAACTAATTCGGAGAAAAGGCCAGTAATCGAAGAAACGACAACCAAAAGTGCAGAAAGACTTCCAAATTTTGTTACTAATCCAGAACAACGACCATTGATGCAACCATGTCGATGTTCGTCATTTATACCTTTTCGGAGGATGGCAGATGGCAAAGACAAGAAAATCATGAAAAGGCAATCTATATCAAAATACAGGTTATCCAGGCTACTTGACAAGTTGGGCAGTCTTATTGATGACTCTGAAGATGATAATGATTTGAGCTATGTTAATAATGATTCTGATGATGAGGTTGATGGCAGAGATGAGTTCATGTCTGAGAAGCAGGCAGTGTTGCTTTTAAATGACATCCTTAAGCAGACAGCTCCGGCAAAGTATAAGCAACGTTTAGCGCAGCCCGCCGTCCGTGCTGTGGCTGTAGATAATTTCTTCGCCCTCATTACTGGAGAGCAAGCTACAAAGCCACCAGCTATGGCAGAATCCACTCACTGTTTCATTGATCGAATTGCCAACTATTCGTTGCCCAGGAATCTTGGCATACCGGCAATTGGAGTTTATGATGGTAAAACAGATCATGAGGATTCCCTCACCAAGTTTGAAGGCGCTATGAGGTTGCAGCATTGGGATGACGAGGTAGCTTGTCATATGTTTCCAATGGTGCTGTAGAAAATGGCAAGGGAATGGTTCGCTAGCTTGCCGCCAAGAAGCATCACAAGTTATTTGGACCTCCGTGCAAAGTTTGTTATGCAGTATCAAAACCTTCGGAGCTGTACTTTGACACATCTTGATGCACAAGAAATCACAATGCATCACAATGAATCCTTGAGTAATTTCATAAAGCGATACACACTTGAAGCACAGAAGATACCTGATTGTCCAGAATCTCAGCTAGTATCTGGTTTTATTTTTTGTCTGGATCAGTGACGGTTTAGTGCACTTGTTCATGCGTTAAGGTATGACTTGCCAAAAACTCTACATCAGGCATTGGAAGTTGCACAGAAGCATGTTCGAGCCTGTGAGCGGGGGATGAATAAGTTTGACGACAGCAGCAGTAGCAAACTGCACAACGGAGGGCGGTACTTTGATAGAAATCAGAGGAGGAATGACAATTCCAATGGCGGATGGAGACGTAACAACCATCCCAATGATTTTCATCACAATAAAAGGCCAATAGAGAGGCATCCGTTGATAATGGCGCTGACTAAAACTCCAAAAGAAATTCTTTTCACCGAACCAATCCGGACCACTTTCAATCCTCCGGCACCCATGGAGGAAAGAGAGGGTCCAAAAAGTGAACTATGGTGTGACTTTCATGAAGCATGGGGTCATGATACAGATAATTGCAAATCCCTGATGAGAGAGATCATTGCAAAGATCAAAGCATGAGAGTTAAACCACTTGTTACCAGGCAAACCGTACAAGAGGAATGATCCTCGTAGGAAATTTGGATGGCAAAGGAATGATGGTGGATAATGGTGTATCCTATCGTATACACACATAAAAGGCATAATGGTTGCATAAAAGTAGCATCAGGAAGGCTGGAAACAACAGTTTTGTGGAGTTGTCCGTCTAGCGTTCTCCGCTGTACAGGCTGCTCCGTCATGCGTAAGCCCTGAAGGCCGCCTAGCGCGTAAGCCCTGGCCGGAGAACGCCACCTTCAGCGTAAATTTCGGATCACAATTAACAGAACGTATCATCATCTGACACGTGTCCCCAAGCAATCCGGTGGATCTGACACTATAAATAGACCCCTTGGGTCGTCATTTTACACAGTTCAGACATTCTGATAACTTTGAGAGCTGAGACTTCACCTCTCTCTTTATCTCTCTACTTTCTCTCACTAGAAGTCATCCGGCTAGCACTTTTAGGCTCTAAGGACGACAGATTGATTAAGCCATCCCACAAGTTTCTACACTTGTGAACCGGGTCTGCAGTGATTATTTCCCAAGGGTAAAAATCAATAGGCAACACTCCGCCCTCCTAAAGCTAGATTACTTCTAGTATCTTGTTGACACACTAAGCCTTACCTCATAAGGAAATAGGTGTTAACAATGGCGCCATCCACTAATGCAAAGAACACACAAAATGGAAAAGGAACAAAAACAACTGAAGCTCCATTTGTACTTGAAGCAGTCAATAATCCATCAACTGATGACATGATAACTGTTGAAGATGTACCTGTTCCACCACTAGATGGTACGATTGAAGAAACAGTTGCTGAAACTACAGAAAGGCTTAAACATTTGGCAACTAATTCGGAGAAAAGGCCAGTAATTGAAGAAACGACAGCCAAAAGTGCAGAAAGACTTCCAAATTTTGTTGCTAATCCAGAGCGACGACCATTGATGCAACCACGGCGATGTCCATCATTTATACCTTTTCGGCGGATGGTGGATGGCAAAGACAAGCAAATAATGAAAAGGCAATCTATATCAAAATACAAGTTATCCAGGCTACTTGACAAGCTGGGCAATCTTATTGATGATTCTGGGGATGATAACGACCTGAGCTATGATAATAACGACTCTGATGATGAAATTGACAAAGATGAGTTCATGTCAGAGAAGCAGGCAGTGTTGCTTTTAAATGACATTCTTAAGCAGACAGCCCCGGCAAAATATAAGCAACGCTTAGCGCAACCCGTCATCCGTGCTGTGGCTGTGGACAATTTCTTTGCCCTCATTACTGGAGAGTAAGCCACCAAGCCACCAACCATGGCAGAATCTACACAGTGTTTCATTGATCGAATTTGCTAATTATCCATTGCCCAGAAATCTTGCTATACCAAAAATTGGAGTTTATGATGGCACAACGGATCCGGAAGATTTTCTGACTATGTTTGAAGGTGTTATGAGGTTGCAGCATTGGGAGGATGAAACTGCGTGTCATATGTTTCCTATTGTACTGCAGAAAATGGCACGCGAATGGTTTGCTAGTTTGCCACCAAGGAGTATTACCAGTTTTCTTGATTTGAGAGCAAAATTTGTGATGCAATACCAAAATCTACGGAGCTGTACTCTGACACATCTTTATGTACACGAGATCACAATGCATCATAATGAATCTTTGAGCAATTTTATGAAGCGTTATACACTTGAAACACAGAAGATCCCTGATTGTCCAGAATCACAGCTTGTATCTGGTTTTATTTTCTGTCTGGACCAGCGACGGTTTAGTGCACTTGTTCATGCATTACGGTTTGACTTTCCAAAAACATTGCATCAGGCATTGGAGGTTGTACAGAGGCATGTTCGAGCTGGTGAGCGTGGGTTTAACAAGTTTGATATTGGCAGCAGTAGCAAGCCGCACAACGGAGGACGGTATTTTGACAGAAATTAGAGAAGGAATGACAATTCAAATGGAGGATGGAGAGGAAACAATCACCCTAATGAGTTCCACCACAACAGAAGGCCAATAGAAAGGCACCCGTTAATAATGGCGCTTACCAAAACTCCGAAAGAGATCCTTTTCACTGAACCAATTCGGACCACTTTCAATGCTCCAGCACCTATTGAAGAAAGGGAGGGTCTAAAGAGTGAGTTGTGGTGCAATTTCCATGAGGCTTGGGGCCATGATACGGACAATTGCAAATATTTGATGAGAGAAATCATAGCGAAAATCAAGGCAGGAGAACTGAATCATTTGTTGCGTGGTAAACAGTACAGGAGGAATGATACTCGCAGGAAATTTGCGTGGCAAAGGAATGATGGTAACAGAGGACACCGTGGAGAGAATAGAAGAGAGCAGCATGGTGGAAGACATAATCGGAACCAACCGCAGTACGGAGACCGGATCACAGAGCGCGAGCAACTCCAGAAGTTGTAATCAGGATGGTTTGGATCAACGACAGTCATTATGAAGAAAGTGAATCATCAAACAGCAATTTGGACAGTTGGAGATATGCTATAATTATCTTTCAGCCAATTCAGAATTGGGCGTTGTCCGTCCAACCATTGATCATTTCAGCAGAGATAGCAAATAAGTTTGTCAACTGTATCTACACAGATACGAGAAGTGAAGCTGACATCATTTACTGGCATTGTTTGAAGACTTTTCCAAGGCATGTGCAGGGCAGAGCTAGGCAAACGAGGTTGAAAGTTTCTGGATTAACGGGAGCACCGGTAAATGCCATGGGGCAGATTCATTTGGAAGTTGTTATAGGCACATTCCCATTATTGAGAATAGAAACAATCGATTTCACAATCATAGATGGAAATTCTCGATTTAATGTCCTTTTTGGAAGGGCAGCGTTGGCTAAATTCGGAGCGATAACATCGACAGCTCATGCAGAGATCAAGTTCCCAACTCCTAACGGAGTAGCCGCCATACATTAACAGTATGTGGCACCGGCTAGGGAGAGATCCACATTTGTGAACTTACCAGAAGGCAACGTAAACTGGAGAAAGCATGATCAGTTGTTTAGTGATGATGAAGTTCGGGAGTTTTTCATTCCATAATCAAGTGTGTAGTCCGGATAGCGCTGGGCGCTCGGCGTATGAAGAAGCAAATCTCAGTATGTTATCAAGAACAAAAGTTTATTATCAGAGCAGTTTTTTAGCATTTTTATGAAGACATTGTCTTTTACAATCATTGTATTGATGCCAAAATACACATGTTTGGCATTTAAAGAACATATTTTCGCATTATATGAAGAGCAACGTTTATCAATTTACTGTGAACCATTGTGGTTATTTTACAGTGCATATGTTAGCAATTGCATACATTAAACATTCATGGCGTACTAATTAGGCTTGATCCACCTAAATTCGTCATCAATCGTTTATGTACTGCACAGTACCGAATAATAAATTTTATATTTTTCTTAAACAAAGTGCTGCCCGTGACAAATGTAAAACATTACATTTATAACCTGCCCACAGAAGGAGTGTATTTTTAAAATACCTCCGATGGTGGAAGCTTTTGTGCCGGCCAGTAAAGGCACAAGGGATCGGCTAGAAAACGTTTAAGTTTTACTAGAACGCACCGAGGCATGATACAAAACTCAGATACTTGTCATGACAAACATTATAAAAACTTATTTCACAGAACGAAAAGAAGTTTATATATTCTATAAAGGCAAAATAATTAGCAATTCTTCCTCATATACTTTATGACAGAAGGCGTAAGACGGAGAGTCTATTGATTTGTAATCATTCTTCTAAAAAACTTCATAATTCTTCCTCATTAATTTTATGATGGAAAGCGTGTAACAGAATTCAGACATCATATTAATTTAGCAAAACTTAATACTACAAGGCGTCTACATATGAATTTCCTTATACACTTTTCAAAATGATTTGCTCAATTATACACTGCACAATTGTGTATAGAAATTTTATGCTCGGGTGCATAATCGATTGGTTTTAAGGCATTAAGCATCAAAATATTTGCAACAAGCATGTAAACACACATAGTCATCACAATAAAGTCAGTATGTATATAATGTCAAGGTCAGAAGGAAATTTATTACAAAACATTGTTTGAAATTTTTACAAAAATCAATCAAATTTCACGCTAAGCACATCTTGAGCAGATGAATCTTCTTTGCTGCATGCTTCATCATAAACGTCTATCTTCAAATTTATCAATTTGTCTTTAGTCTCATCAACCTTTTCCTGAGTACCAGGGGGCATAAGTTTAGTAATAGCAGCATAAGGGGTTTGGTTGGGACCAAGGCGTTTAAACTGCTTGCCGGTCACATCAGCAATGGCATGGGTGCTGACAGCATCAACATAATCGTTGTAGGGATTCACCACAAGACTGGATCCAAGCACCTTAGCTATCAGACCTGGTATACCCTTCTTAAGCTCAGCAAAATTACCTTCGCCTTTCTCCGCCCTCCGGAGAAGCTCAGCAGACTTTTCCCTCTCTGCATTCAGCTGCTTCTCCAGCTCACCTACTTTCACCTGCTCCTCTTCAAGTCTTTTCTTCTCAGCATCCCTTTCCCCTTGCAGAACAATAGTGACATCTTGAGCACTTTTTAGCTCAACTTCTCTAGCCTTTATTATTTTCTGCGCATCACTTAAGGCACGCTCAGCATCAGCATCTCTTTTACGAGCATTTGCACCTTCAGTTATGTCTTTACGGGCTATAGCAAGAATAGACTCTCGATGCTTCTGCAGTTGCAGCACAGAGTCCAGATGATTGGTTAGCAGTACATGAACTGCCATAGTTGATTCCCTGAGTTGATCAGAGCGTAGAGCAGTGAATTGGGGTTTTAGCTCAGGGATAACACAACCCTGTACAAGAAAAAATTTTATGAGTAATTTCAGGCAACTCACATCAATAAATTACAAACATATACATGCAGAAGGTCTTATCATTCATACTTGAAGAAGAGTTGCAAATTCTTTATCCTTAGTGGCAGGGTTTACAATGATGGCCTGCAATGCCCTCACATGAGCAGGAAGAGTTGGCTCTTGAACATTGGAGGATGTGATAGATGGGTTAGTGATATTAGGAGGAGGAGAATGATAAGCATAGTTGCTTTCCGGCCTATCTTCATGAAATTCAGATTCATTGAATGGAGTAAAGTTTGGGTCAGGCGTTTTCAGGCCCTTCTCTCCTTCACTTTCAAGATTCTCCTTCGGCCTCCGTTCACCGCCCTCCGCGGCCTTCCCTTGGCTATCATCCGACTCTACTAAAATTACTAACAAAAACAAATTAGCATTATGAATAAATATAACAGTTATAAAAAAAATTGTGTAAGCAGAATGGGCATACTTCTTCTGCGTCTCTGCTTTTTGCCCTCCTCTGTACTCTTCACCCTTTTAGAGCCTATGATCTTCTTTCTTGTCTTTTGGGTTGGAGGAGGAGTGGGGTTAGTTTCACCCGTGATGTCAACAGACCCTAATGTTTGTTGATCGGCGGTGGTGGTATCATCCGCTGTCCGCTCAGTGTCTGTATGTTCAGACCCGGATTCACTGTCTGAGCTGCTCACAGTAATTTCTTCTCCCTTTTCAGCAGCAGCAGCAGCATCAGCAGTAGCTTTAGCTTCAGCCGCAACTCTCTCCGCCTCTAGCTCTTCAGCAGTTTTGTCACGAGCAGTGATCTCTACATCATCATCAAGATCAACGGATGAAAGAGCAGAACGAACCTGCATCACGGCGTTGGCTGCAAAAATAACACATGAACAGCAATATAAGTAAACATGATAAACAATAGACACAAATCTATATATATAATAGGATGATCATATCACATCCTACCCTATTTTTTCTCACGAAGTACTGGCACAGAATTGCTTGGCCATTCTTGACTCACTTTGCACAGCACAAGAATTCCCTCATACCTTTCGTATGATCTTGGCGGAAGGCGGAGCTCTTTCAAGTTATTTACTATCCGTTGCTCTGCGGGAGAAATCTTAACACCCTTTTCTATGCCAGCATCAATAGCACCCCATTCCCAGACAACGGAGTATTCCTCCAGAATAACAGTTTCATCATTAAAGAAAAATGGACTTTTCCAGTCCTTCAAATTTGAAACTCTATTCGTACCAACAAAATGAGTATTTTTCTTACTATCAATAGTAAGCCAGCAGTCACTAATTGTGCGAATTCTAAACAAAGAGATAAAAACTTTAATGCGAGGCTTTATATTAATAGCATTGCAGTACATTTCAAAAAGGATGATTTTTTGAAGGCCATGGGGATGCATCTGACTAAGACAGGCCCTATAATATCTAAGAAGGCGAAGAAGAAATTTAGTAAAGGGAACACGGAGGTTGCCGTGGGTAATTTGTAAAGCGTAAAAGTAATTTTCCCCTCAGGAGGGTTGTCAGCAGTTTGTTTGTTGGTAGGAAGAACAGGGTTGTATTGATTGAGATGGCGGAAGGCAATCTTTAAGCCATCTAAATATTCACTTGTCAATGATGAAGCCATCGTGCTAACTTCTGGAATGTCAGCGGTATTTGACGAAGAAGGCTTAGCGTGCTCTTGGCCAGTACTCCGTATAGAAGCTATGATAATACAGTAAACGATATCAACAAGAAGAAAATAGCAGTAAGATGAAGTGTACTGACCTTGGAAGACGGTAAACCTTAAAAAGTTGAAGATTGAAGAAGGCGATAAAGATATGGGGGAGAAATATGCTTTTTAGATATTGGCAAATGTAAAAAAGTAATGGTAATAGGGTTATGACGGTTTTTATAGGGGTTCATCGGTGCAATTTTTATGGCCATGATTGAGACACGTGTATGGGTGAGTTTAAACGAAGGGTACGAAATAACACTTTTTACAGCTGGAGGCGCGTGGATGATCTCAGCCGTAAAAAATTAATCATAACAGCGTCAGTAAAATTCGTCTGCATTTAATGCCTAAAATGCTTTCCCCGATGCAAGTGGGCAATGAACAGGCTGGTTTGGCATGCGTTTTCAAAAGTTTAACGACTTAATCATTCTTCAAATGCTTAATTCATTAAACTGGGGGACTTAATGGTGTATCCTATCGTATACACACATAAAAGGCATAATGGTTGCATAAAAGTAGCATCAGGAAGGCTGGAAACAACAGTTTTGTGGAGTTGTCCGTCTAGCGTTCTCCGCTGTACAGGCTGCTCCGTCATGCGTAAGACCTGAAGGCCGCCTAGCGCGTAAGCCCTGGCCGGAGAACACCACCTTCAGCGTAAATTTCGGATCACAAGTAATAGAACGTATCATCATCTGACACGTGTCCCCAAGCAATCTAGTGGATCTGACACTATAAATAGACCCCTTGGGTCATCATTTTACACAGTTCAGACATTCTGATAACTTTGAGAGCTGAGACTTCACCTCTCTCTTTCTCTCTCTACTTTCTCTCACTAGAAGTCATCCGGCTAGCACTTTTATGCTCTACGGACGACAGATTGATTAAGCCACCCCACAAGTTTCTACACTTGTGAACCGGGTCTGCAGGGATTATTTCCCAAGGGTAAAAATCAATCGGCAACACTCCGCCCTCCTAAATCTAGATTACTTCTAGTATCTTGTTGACACACTAAGCCTTACCTCATAAGGAAATAGGTGTTAACAGTGGAAAAGGTCGTCGAGGAGATAACAGAAGAAGGGAAGAGTATGGCGGAGGAGATAACAGAAACCAGTACGGAAACCGGATCATGGAGCGTGAGTCAACTCCAGACGTTGTAATCAAAATGGTGTGGTTGAATGGAAGTTACTATGAGGACGGTGAGCAGTCGGATAACAATGTTGATAGCTGGAGATATGCTCCAATTATTTTTCAACCAATTCAAAATTGGGCTTTGTCCGTTCAGCCAGTGGTCATTTCAGTAGAAATTGCAAACAAGTTCATTAGCCATATTTACACAGATGCAGGCAGTGAGGCTAACATCATTTATTGGCATTGTTTCAAGGCTTTTCCAAGGCATGTGCAAGTAAGAGCTAGGCGGACGAATTTGAAGGTTTCAGGCCTAACAGGAGCGCCAGTGAATGCAATGGGGCAAATTCGTTTGGAAGTTGTTTTGGGAACATTTCCACTAATGAGAACAGAAACAATCGATTTCACTATCTTGGATGGCAATTCACGATTCAATGTCCTTTTTGGACGAGCAGCGTTAGCAAAATTTGGAGCGATAACATCAACGGCCCATGCAGAGATCAGATTCCCAACTCCTAACGGAGTAGCCGCCATACACTCACAGTATGTGGCGCCAACAAGGGAACGATCAACATTCGCAAACATACCAGAAGGCAATATGAATCAGAGGAGGAGAAATTGGTTGTTCAGGGAAGATGAGGTTCAGGAGTTTTTCATTCCATAATCAAGTGTTTGGGCTGGACAGCGCTGGGCACTCGGCGTGTAAAGAAGCAATTTGTTAGCATTTTTTATCAAGAGCAGAATTTATCATTTCAATAAACACAGTTTGTTAGCATTTTCTGAAGAGCAACGTGTATCAATTTACTGTAGACCATTGTGGTCATTTTTACAGTGCATGTATTCGCAATAAGCATACACTAAACATTCATGATGTACTAATTAGGCTTGATCCACCTAAATTCATCATCAATCGTTTATGTATTGCTCAGTACTGATCAATAAATTTTATATTTTTATTAAACAAAGTGTTACCCGTGACAAATGTAGAACATTGCATTTATATCCTGCCCATAGAAGGAGTGTATTTTTTTACCTCCGATGGCGGAAGCTTTTGTGTCGGCCAGCAAAAGGCACAAGGGATCGGCTAGAAAACATTTAAGTTTTACTAGAACGCACCGAGGCATGATACAAAACTCAGATACTTGTCATGACAAACATTATAAAAACTTACTTCACAGAACGAAAGAAGTTTATATTTTATGAAGGTCAAATATATTACACAATTCTTCCTCATATATTTTATGACGGAAGGCGTATGACGGACAAGTCACTAACTCATAACCAATATTTATGTAATATTTCAAAAATTCTTCCTCATATACTTTATGACGGAAGGCGTACGGCGGAAAAATTATTTTATAATCACTCTTCAAAGAACACTCCATAACTATTCCTCATCAATTTGATGATGGAAGTCGTATAACATACTTTAAATATCCTATTAATTGTTTGAAGGCATAATATTTGTAAAGTGGGATTTCAATTTTGCATGTGTTATTCCTTTGGTAGAAGTTCACAGCGCAAAACGTTCAAAAACGAATTACCTTAAAAATGCTTTGTTCAGTTGTACAATACACAGTTGTACATAAAATTTTATGATATGCTTCGTGCATAGCAGATGCGTTATACATAACAAACATTAAAGTATTTGGTGCAAGCACACAAGCAAAGCATAATCACTACAATAAGCGTATATTTGTGGCATTCAAGTTATCAATGTTTATTACAAACAGTTGCTCATCAAATGGTTACAAATTTATGAAAATTCAACATTGAGCACATCCTGAGCAGAGGACTCCTCTCTGCTGCATACTTCATCATAAACATCTATCTTCAGATTAATCAATCTGTCTCTAGCTTCATCAACCTTCTCCAGGGTTCCAAGAGGCATCAGATTCGTAATAGCAGCAGGGAGAGACTTGTTTGGAGCAAGGCGTCTGGTTAATTTGTCTGTCACATCAGCAATAGCATGGGTACGTATAGCATCAACATAATCATTGTAGGGATTCCCCACAAGACTGGATCCAAGCACCTTCGCTATCAAACCCGGTATACCCTTCTTAAGCTCGACAAAGTTGCTCTCACCCTTCTCCGCCCTCTGGAGAAGCCTAGCAGACTTTTCCCTTTCTGCAGATAGCTACGTTTCCAACTCAGCAATCTTCAACTGCTCGTCCTCAACCCTTTTCTTCTCAGCATCCACCAACTTTTCTTTCTCCTCTTGCAGGGCAAAAGCAGCATCTAGAGCATTTTTTAGCTCAGTCTCCTTAGCTTTTATCATTGCCTGAGCAACACTTAAGGCACGCTCAGCATCCATAGTCATTAAACTGGGGGGACTTAATGGTGTATCATATCGTATACACGCATAAAAGGCATAATGGTTGCATAAAATTATCATCAGAAGCACTGAGAACAAGAGTTTTATGACACTGTCCGCCAGCGTTCTCCGCTGTACAGGCTGATCCGTCATGCGTAAGCCCTGAAGGCCGCCTAGCGCGTAAGCCCTGGCCGGAGAACGCCACCTTCAGCATAAATTTCGGATCACGAATAACAGAACGTATCATCATCTGACACGTGTCCCCGAGCAATCTGGTGGATCTGACACTATAAATAGACCCCTTGGGTCGTCATTTTACACAGTTGAAATATTCTGACAACTTTGAGAGCTGAGACTTCACTTCTCTCTCTCTCACTAGTTTCTCTCACTAAAAGTCATCCGGCTAGCACTTTACGCTCTACGAACGACATATTGATTAAGCCACCCCACAAGTTTCCATACTTGTGAACCGGGTCTGCAGGGATTATTTCCCAAGGGTAAACATCAATCGGCAACACTCCGCCCTCCTAAAGCCAGATTACTTCTAGTATTGTGTTGACACACTAAGCCTTACCTTATAAGAAAATAGGTGTTAACAAGTAGTCAATAGTATTTCGTAGCATAGTATGAACTTATTTATAAAAGCTTTTTCTTCATATTAGCGTTTTATAGTTTTTAATTCGGGTAGTACCTACCCGTTAAGTTCATACTTAGTAGCAAATATACAATTCAACTACTACAATTCTATATGAAAAAACTGATTATAATAAAATTTCGCATTCAAATTTTATACAATATTTTACAAACTTACAATACCGCTATTATACATATAGGATGAAATATAGCACATAATAACTTTGCTACTCGGCAGCTATAAAGGCAATTCTAGTTAATACGCAAGTTGTTCAGCAAAAGAAATAAAGACACGTAATTCATAAGTCCAGAAACAAGTCATGCATTCTGGTTTTACTAAGACGACTTCCCATCCTTGGTCTTGTGGAAAGTAACGTTATGACCTTTGGCTAGGTAGCATGTTGTAATGTCGTCAAAAGGACGAGGGTTTCGTAATGTTCAACAGCCCTGTAATAATCTAAAAACCTTGTTTCTCACCCCAACTACTGAATCCGTCACCTGTGGGAATGTTTCATTTAATAGTTGTAATCCAATGTTCTTTTTCTCACTTTGGTGAGAAGCGAATATCACTAACCCGTAAGTATAACATGCTTCTTTATGTTGCATGTTAGAAGCTCTTTCTAACTCATGAAATCCTATGTTGGGATATGTTGAGTCAAAATAGGTTCTTAACCCATAGCGTAAAATTGCATTTGGGTTCCTCGCATTTAACGCTTTAAAGAAAATACGGCGTAACTTACGGTCTCCCCAATGCGATATACCCCACCTATCAAAGGAAAGCCTTTTATAAACTAAGGCATTTCTGGAAAGTCTTTCAAATGTTTGACAAGTTAATTTCGCCATAACTAATTGTGCTGATGAATTCTGACCGACTCTAGACAAGATTTCCTCAATCATATCCTCTGGTAGGTCTTCTAAAATATTCGGTTGTCTACCCTTAACGTCCATTTTGTTTTTATATTGTAAAATAGACAAGGATTAGATTCATAAAAGATAATTAACAAACAATACAAGCAATTTTTACATAGAACATAAAAGTATAAGCACACTACAATACGTATAATACACAACATGATTACAACCCTCTAATCTGAATCACTGGTTTCTTCTTCTTCGGACTTGGTTTGTTTTCCTAATTTTCTAGGAATATATGGTGTTCCTCTAATACGAGCCGTCGTTTTCCACAATGGTTTAGAAAAACCTGGTGGTTTAGAGGTTCCCGGGTCATTGTTACATTTTAGGAAATACGGATGTTGGCGATACATATAAAGTTCATCGGGGTTGGAATCGGGTTTCTCTATATTTATACCTTTTCCCTTATTATTTTCTTTCACTTTATTAAATTAGGTCGAGGTAATTTCTATAACATCATCGGAATCCTCATCGGGATCCGATTCATCGGAAAATTGGTAATCTTCCCAATATTTTGCTTCCTCGGCGGAAACACCATTGACCATTATTTACTTTGGTCCGTTGGTTGAGGATTTTCTTTTATTTAATCGAATTACTGTAGGTATCAATATTTCTTCCTCCGGAACCGCTTCTTCTTCCGGTTACTCCTCTTCCGGTTCCTCCTCTTCCGGTTCCTCTTCTTCCGGTTCCTCCTCTTCCGGTTCTTCCTCTTCCGGTTCTTCTTCGGGAATTTGTGAATCTTCCCAAAATATATTCGACTATTCATTATTATTAGATGAATCGATGGGATTTGTACTTGTGGTAGACATCTATCACACAATATCAAACACATTAAGAAGTTAATATATCACATAATATTTACATGTTAATAATATATAGTTTCCAACAAAAGTGTTAAGCAATCGTTTTTAAAGAAAACACGGTCGAAGTCCAGACTCACTAATGTATCCTAATAATGGTGTATCCTATCGTATACACACATAAAAGGCATAATGGTTGCATAAAAGTAGCATCAGGAAGGCTGGAAACAACAGTTTTCTGGAGTTAACCGTCCAGCGTTCTCCGCTGTACAGGCTGCTCCGTCATGCGTAAGCCCTGAAGGCCACCTAGCGTGTAAGCCCTCGTCGGAGAACGACACTTTCAGCATAAATTTCGGATCGCGATTAACAGAACGTATCATCATCTAACACGTGTCCCTGAGCAATCTGGTGGATCTAACACTATAAATAGACCCCTTGGGTCGTCATTTTACACAGCTCATATATTCTGACAACTTTGAGAGCTGAGACTTCACTTCTCTTTCTCTCTCTACTTTCTCTCACTAGAAGTCATCCGGCTAGCACTCTTACGCTCTACGGACGACAGATTGATTAAGCCACCCCACAAGTTTCTACACTTGCGAACCGGGTCTGCAGGGATTATTTCCCGAGGGTAAAAATCAATCGGCAACACTCCGCCCTCCTAAAAGCTAGATCACTTCTAGTCTCTTGTTGACATACTAAGTCTTACCTCATAAGGAAATAGGTGTTAACACCTAACAAACTCGATAAGATACACTAATGCAAATTTCTGGTTCTCTAAGACCAACGCTCGGATACCAACTGAAATGTCCCGTTCATATCGATTATAAACGTTCCATATTAATTGATTTCGTTGCGAGGTTTTGACCTCTATATGAGACTTTTTCAAAGACTGCATTCGTTTTTAAAACAAACCATAACCTTTATTTTATCGACAAGGTTAAAAAGACACCACCTAGATTATCCAGAAATGATAATCTAAAAATATCACACTTACTCACTACCAATACATATTGGTTTACAATATTAATATGTTACAACAAAATAAATCTCGAATGCAGTTTTAAAAAATATTATACAAGCATGCTGACACCAAATCTTGTCCATATATTAGCATGCAACAGCGGAAGCTCTTAATAATCACCTGAGAATAAACATGCTTTAAACGTCAACAAAAATGTTGGTGAGTTATAGGTTTAACCTATATATTTATCAAATTGTAATAATAGACCACAAGATTTCATATTTCGATATACATCCCATACGTAGAGATAAAAATCATTCATATGGTGAACACCTGGTAATTGACATTAACAAGATGCATATAAGAATATCTCCTATCATTCCGGGAAATCCATCGGACATGATAAAACAACATCGAAGTACAAAAGCATCCGTAACCATGGATGGGGTTCGTTAGGCCCAATAGATCTATCTTTAGGATTCGCGTTATTTAGTAGATCGGTTTACTAATTCTTAGGTTACCAAGCAAAAAGGGGCTTATTCGGCTTCGATCATTCACCCATATAATGTAATTTCATTTACTTGTGTCTATTTCGTAAAACATTTATAAAACTGCATGTATTCTCATCCCAAAATATTAGATTTTAAAAGTGGGACTATAACTCACTTTCACAGATTTTTACTTCGTCGGAAAGTAAGACTTGGCCACTGGTCGATTCACTAACCTATAACAAATATGTACATATATATCAAAGTATGTTCAAAATATATTTACAATATTTTTAATACGTTTTACTGTTTTAAGTTTATTAAGTCAGCTGTCCTCGTTAGTAACCTACAACTAGTTGTCCACAGTTAGATGTACAGAAATAAATCGATATATATTATCTTGAATCAATCCACGACCCAGTGTATACACGTCTCAGGCTAGATCACAACTCAAAGTATATATATATTTTTTGGAATCAACCTCAATCCTGTATAGCTAACTCCAACATTACTGCATATAGAGTGTCTATGGTTGTTCCAAATAATATATATACATGGGTCGATATGATATGTCAAAACATTTGCATACGTGTCTATGGTATCCCAAGATTACATAATATATTAGAATACATGTATAATACAATATAAGTTAGCTAGGATATGATTTGTATAAAATTGTTACAATATTTCCCGTAGCCAGGGCCATCCCGTGAAAAATATGGGCCCTGTTCAGCAAATAAAAATTGGGCCTTTTGTATCGTAAAATTTTTCATATATATAATAGTAAGTTCTATAAAACTAATAATATCATGAGTACTACCATCTTTCAAAATAGCAATTGCAAAAAACTTAATATCAGACAATTAATGGACTTGCGGTGGATCACTAAATATAATATATGTTGGGTTTTTCTTGGGGCCTTCGAATTATGGGCCCTGTTCTATAGCACACTTAGAACATGCTCAAATCCGCCCCTGCCCGTAGCTACAACAATCAAAAAATATCCAATCTTGTTTTACCCATAACTTCTTCGTTTTAAATCCGTTTTGAGTGAATCAAATTGCTATGGTTTCATATTGAACTCTATTTTATGAACCTAAACAGAAAAAGTATAGATTTATAGTCGGAAATATAAGTTACAAGTCGTTTTTGTAAGAGATAGTCATTTCAGTCGAAAGAACGACGTCTTGATGACCATTTTGAAAAACATACTTCCACTTTGAGTTTAACCATGATTTTTGGATATAGTTTCATGTTCATAAGAAAAATTATTTTCCCAGAAGAACAACTTTTAAATCAAAGTTTATCATAGTTTTTTAATTATCAAACCCAAAACAGCCCGCGGTGTTACTACGACGGCGTATGTCCGGTTTTACGGTGTTTTTTCGTGTTTCCAGGTTTTAAATCATTAAGTTAGCATATCATATAGATATAGAACATGTGTTTAGTTGATTTTAAAAGTCAAGTTAGAAAGATTAACTTTATTTGCGAACAAGTTTAGAATTAACTAAACTATGTTCTAGTGATTACAAGTTTAAATCTTCGAATAAGATAGTTTTAGATGTATGAATCGAATGATGTTATGAACATCATTACTACCTTAATTTTAGTAGGTAAACCTACTGGAAATGAGAAAAATAGATCTAGCTTCAAAGGATCCTTGGATGGCTTGAAAGTTCTTGAAGCAGAATCATGACACGAAAACAAGTTCAAGTAAGATTCCCACTCGAAATAAGATTGTTATAGTTATAGGAATTGAATTAAAGTTTGAATATGAGTATTACCTTGTATTATAAAGATATCTTACTGTAAATAAGAAAGATTTCTTGAGATTGGATAATCACTTTACAAGATTGGAAGTAAGCTTGCAAACTTGGAAGTATTCTTGATTTTATGAAACTAGAACTTATAGAATTTATGAAGAACACTTAGAACTTGAAGATAGAACTTGAGAGAGATCAATTAGATGAAGAAAATTGAAGAATGAAAGTGTTTGTGGGTTTTTTTGGTCGTTGGTATATGGATTAGATATAAAGGATGTGTAATTTTGTTTACTTGTAAATTAGTCATGAATGATTACTAATATTTTTGTAATTTTATGAGATATTTCATCCTAGTTGCGAAATGATGGTTCCCACATGTGTTAGGTGAGTCACATGGGCTGCTAAGAGCTGATAATTGGAGTGTATATACCAATAGTACGTACATCTAAAAGCTGTGTATTGTACGAGTACGAATACGGGGGCATACGAGTAGAATTGTTGATGAAACTGAACGAGGATGTAATTGTAAGCATTTTTGTTAAGTAGAAGTATTTTGATAAGTGTCTTGAAGTCTTTCAAAAGTGTAAGAATACATATTAAAACACTACATGTATATACATTTTAACTGAGTCGTTAAGTCATCGTTAGTCGTTACATGTAAATGTTGTTTTGAAACCTTTAGGTTAACGATCTTGTTAAATGTTGTTAACCCATTGTTTATTATATCTAAAGAGATGTTAAATTATTACATTATCATGATATTATGATATATTAATATATCTTAGTATGATATATATACCGTTAAATGTTGTTACAACGATAATCGTTACATATATGTCTCGTTTCGAAATCATTAAGTTAGTAGTCTTGTTTTTACATATGTAGTTCATTGTTAATACACTTAATGACATGTTTACTTATCATTTATCATAATTAAACATAGTGTATCAATATCTTAATATGATTCATATGTATTTAGTAAGACGTTGTTATAACGATAATCGTTATATATATCGTTTCGAGTTTCTTAATTCAATAAACTCAATTTTATGTATATAACTCATTGTTAAAATACCTAATGAGATACTTACTTATAAATATCATGTTAACTATATATATAATCATATCTATATCATCATATAGTTTTTACAAGTTTTAACGTTCGTGAATTACCGGTCAACTTGGGTGGTCAATTGTCTATATGAAACCTATTTCAATTAATCAAGTCTTAACAAGTTTGATTGCTTAACATGTTAGAAACACTTAATCATGTAAATAACAATTTCATTTAATATATATAAACATGGAAAAGTTTGGGTCACTACAGTTTAAGCGCTAGGCGGCTTTCCGGGCTTATGCATGACGGAAGCAGCCTGTACAGCGGAGAACGCTTGACGGATAGTTTCATAAAACTATTGTTCTCAGTGTTCCTGGTGCTATTTTTATGCGAATATTGTGCCTTTATGCGTGTATACGATAGGATACACCATTACTTCCAGGAAAACAATACAGGAGAAATGATCCTCGCAGGAAATTTGCATGGCAGAAGAATGATGGTGGAAGAGGGCATCGCGGTGAAAAGAGAAGAAGGGAAGAGCATGGCGGAAGAGATAACAGAAACCAGTATGGAGACCGGATCACGGAGCGTGAGCCAACTCCAGATGTTGTGATCAAGATGGTGTGGTTTAATGATAGTAGTTATGAGGACGGTGAGCAGTCAGACAACAATGTGGACAGTTGGAGATATGCTCCAATCATTTTTCAACCAATTCAGAATTGGGCTTTATCCGTCCAGCCAGTGGTCATCTCAGCAGAAATTGTAAACAAGTTTGTCAGCCGTATCTATACGGATACAGGCAGTGAAGCCGATATCATTTATTGGCATTGTTTGAAAACTTTCCCAAGGCATGTGCAGGATAGGGCTAGGCGGACGAGTTTGAAAGTTTCAGGATTGACAGGAGCACCGGTGAACGCCATGGGGCGAATTCGTTTGGAGGTTGTTATGGGAACATTTCCACTGTTGAGAACCGAAACAATTGATTGTATTATTTTGGAAGGCACTTCTCGTTTTAATGTCCTTTTTGGAAGGGCAGCATTGGCAAAATTTGGAGCAATCACGTCAACTACTCATGCAGAGATCAGGTTTCCAACTCCTAACGGAGTAGCCGCCATACATTCACAGTATGTGGCACCAGCTAGGGAACTATCCACATTTGTAAATTTGCTAGAGGACAGAGTAAATTGGAGAAGGTGTAATCGATTGTTCATCGAGGATGAAGTTCAAGAGTTTTTTATACCATGATCAATTATTCAGGCCGGACAGCGCTGGGCGCTTGGCGTGTGAAGAGCAGTTTTAACATTTCATGAAGAGCAAAGTTTATCAATTTACTGTAAACCATTGTGGTTATTTTACAGTGCCTATGTTTACAACCGCATACATTAAACGTTCATGATGTACTAATTAGGCTTGATCCACCTAAATTCATCATTAATTGTTTATGTACTGCACAGTATCGATCAATAAAATTTTATATTTTTCTTATGCAAAGTGCTGCATGTGACAAATGTAAAACATTGCATTTATATCCTGCCCACAGAAGGAGAGTATTTTTATACCTCCGATGGCGGAAGCTTTTGTGCCGGCCAACAAAAGGCACAAGGGATCGGCTAGAAAACGTTAAAGTTTTACTAGAACGCACCATGGCAAAATACAAAAACCAGATACTTGTCATGACAAACATTATAAAAAACTTACTTCACAGAACGAACAAAGTTTCTATATTATATGAAGGCAAAAATATTTCACAATTCTTCCTTATAAACTTTATGACAGAAGCGGATAGGTTAATAATTCACAACCACTCTTCAAAAATACTTCATATTCCTCATTAATTTTATGACGGAAAGCATATAGTGGACTTCAAATGTCCTACTAATTATTTGAAGACATCATATTTGCAAAGTAAATTTTCAATATCTTATGTGTTATTCATTCAGCAGAAGTTAACAATGCAAGGCATCCACATACGAATTACCTCAAACAATTTTCAATATGTCTTAATAAGTTAAGCAGTATACAGTTATACATAGAGAATTTCTTATGTACTTAGTGCATAGCAGATTTATTTTAGCAATAAACATTAAACTATTTGGAACAAAACATAAAGCCAAACATTGTCACAGAGGTAGTATATATCTATGGCATCAAAAGCAGCAAAAGTTTATTACAAACATTGTTCAGAAATTTTTATACAAATCATGGAAACTCTACACCAAGGACATCCTTGGCAGACGACTCTTCCCTGCTACACACCTCATCAAAAACATCAATCTTAAGGTTTATCAATTTGTCCTTAGCTTCTTCAACTTTCTCCAGGGTTCCAGGAAGCATAAGATTAGCAATGGCAGGAGGGAGAGTCTGGTTTGGGGCAAGGCATCTAGTTAACTTGTCCGTAACATCAGAAATGGAATGGGTGTGAATAGCATCAACATAGTCATTGTAAGGATCCCCAACAAGCTTGGATCCAAGAACCTTAGCTGTCACACCCGGTATTCCCTTCTTTAGCTCAGCAAAGTTACCCTCACCGGCCTCTGCCCTCCGCAGAAGCTCAACAAACTTTTCCCTCTCAGCATTCAGCTGCTTCTCCAGATCACTAACCTTCACCTTCTCCTCCTCAACTTTCTTCCTTTCAGTCTCCACCAATTTATCCTTCTCTTCTTGAAAGGCAACAACAGCATCTAGAGCACTTTTCAGCTCAGTTTCTTTAGCCTTTAGCAATTTCTGAGCGTCAGTCAAGGCACGTTCAACATCAATAGCTCTCTTGCAAGCATTTGCACCTTCAGCCATCTCAGTACGGGCTATGGCAAGAACAGACTCCTGATGCTTCTGCAGTTGCAGAGAAGACTCTAGGTGATTAATCAACAATACAGTAGTTGCAGCAGTTGATTGCCTAAGTTGATCAGAGCGGAGAGCGTTGAAATGAGGTTTTAGCTCAGGGATAGCATAACCCTGCAAAAGAAAAATTTTATGATCAATATCAGCAACTCACATAAATAAATTGCAAACACATACATACAGGTTGTTTTAACATTAATACCTGAAGAAGAGTCGAGAAATCCGTGCACTTAGTGGCAGGGTTATCAATAAACGCCTGCAGTGTGACGACCCGGAGATTTCCAACCAAATTTAAACCTAATCTTTATATGATTTCGACACGATAAGCAAAGTCTGTATTGTAGAGTCTCAATAGTTCTTGAACTGTTTACATGAATCCAGTTAACCTTTGACCATGCCCGAAGATTCACGAACAATTGTATGTAAGTAAATATGTATATATATATATATATATATATATATATATATATATATATATATATATATATATATATATATATATATATATATATAAATATAAGTGGATATATAATATTTTGAATTAATAAAATACTCTTCAATCAATTGAAAATAAAAATGTAAAATAATATACAGAATATTTAAGTTGCTATTATATATATATATATATATATATATATATATATATATATATATATATATATATATATATATATATATATATATATATATATATATATGTATACGATTTCAACACATACTTAATAATATATGTATATATGATAGTTGAAATACTGAGATACGATTTAATTGTTTAAACTAAATAAGTAAAATAAATACAAGTTAATCATCTGAATTGAAAATAAAAAGTAATATACAAAGTAATTAAATTGTTATGAATCTATATATATATATATATATATATATATATATATATATATATATATATATGATTCTGTACAAAATTAATGTTGTATGTATATCATAATATATAAAATGTATAAATATTAAATGACATATGTAATATTAATAAATTAAATAATACTTCAAGTTTATTTATATCAATATTATTATTACCCTCATTATTATAAATAATATTAATTGTTATACTATTATTTGTATTATTAATATTATTATAATATGTATTATATGGATATGAAAAAGGAAACATGAAACTTGTTATTACTTGTATTATCAAGTATTATCATTCAAAATTATTAATTTTATTATTAATATTATGATCATTATTATATTTATAATTATTATTATAATTATTATTATTTATTAGTATTAGTGATATTATTATCATTATTATTATTTCTATTATTATTACTAATATTATTTTGATTAAGTAATATTATTATCATTTTCTATTATCAGTATATTTTTAATTCTAATAAACTAATATCATTATTATTATTAATATATTTAATTATATTTATAATTTCTTATTATTAATATTTAATATAAATAAAATTGCACAGAGTTACCTTTCTGTTTGAAGTCACGATCGAAACAGTGGATAATTGATTCTTCAATCTTGAAATATCGTACGAATCAGGAACCCTACACCAATATAATCCAAAATCTGTTGAGTGTCTTTATCAATTTTATTTTTTTCTATTTTTTTTGTACCTGAAGAAACAAACTGTGTCAACATTTCTGCTATAATCCAACGAGTTGTTCTATATTATTGAAAAACCATTCAATTAGCAGTACCATTACAAATTGCACTCCCTATCAACTGCTTTCATATCAAAAACAATTCAGAAAATTATGAAGGACCGAAAACCGTTCCTCTGTTCTTGACCATTTTATCAAAGGCTCGATTTTGTATCAAATTTCAAAATCTAGAAATGTCATTTTGTTAGGAATCTACTACTAAATCTTTCTGCAAAGTTTGAAATTCCAATTTTATATATTGAATTCCAATTTCAAAGTCAAACATAAATTTTTAAAAAGTCAAATGATGTGTTCATAGCAAAATTCGTTTTTGTTTTGATGTTTAAATTCAAATTGATTGCACAGAAAGTTTCTAAGTTAGATTTGAAACAAAATTCGTGTTTAAATCGAAAGCTAAAACCCCTTTAAATTCAAAATCACCTAATGAGTTATTGTCGTGATTTTTTTTCTGATACAGCTACGTTATTTTAATTTTTTTTATAATCTAACTACTCAGTAACTATATTCTGCATTTTATTTATTTTCTTATCCTAAAACTGATAAAGTAATTCGCTATTAATCGATTTGGATCCTTAATCGACTTGAAACTTGAAGAAGAAGAAGAAAAGGTAACAGAAATACATACTGGTTAACTAAATTTGGATGTGACTATATTAAGAAAAATAAAAGTGGACGAGTGGTTGTGTTTTGGTTGTGTGAACGAGAGGTCTCGGGTTCGAGCCTTGGCTCGGTCATTATACATCTTTTTGGGCCGATTTTTGATGAGGTAGTTTTCTTAAAATTATTATTATTAATTTTATTTTTATTATTATTATTATTGTTATGATTAGTTATTGTTATTATGATTAGTATTATTGTTATCATTATTACTAATACAAATATTAAATATTATTATTGTTAGGATCATAATTATAAAACTGAATATTATTATTATTATTGTTAAGATAAGTATTATTACAACTATCATGCTGAAATTATCATTAGTAGTGTTATAAGTATCACTAATAATATTAACCTTACCATTTTAGTATTATTATCATTGATATGATTATGATTATTATTGTTATTATTATTATGAAAATGATACGATTTATAATATTAATAATATTAGTATAATTTTATGATTATTAGTATTAGTATTATTATTAGTATTGTTATATTTATTAAGTATTATGAACAACATTTATTACTAGTATTATCAATATCAATATTGTTAGTATTAGTATTATAATTGTTATTATTACAAATATAAGAACTAGGATTGACATTATTATTATTAATTTCAATAATATTAGTATTAATATCATTTTTATTAATATTATTAGCATATTTAAAATTTGTAATATCCTTATTATCATTATTATTATCACATGTATTATCATTAATATAATCATAACTATCATTTTAATCGATAAATAATGTACATAGAATATACTTATTATATATATATATATATATATATATATATATATATATATATATATATATATATATATATATATATATATATATATATATATATCTTTTATAATCATATATAAAACAAAATAACATTTTTATATAAATATTTATATATAACAAATTAGGTAGTTTTAAGATAATACTAATCAAACATATATATTAATATGACTATATAAATACTAATCAAATTAAATAGGTACACAAACTATATATATATATAAAATATAATGAAAAGATGTATAATATGAATTTGTTCAATTACGATTATATGTTTAATATATATACGAATGATATAGGTTCGTGAATCCGAGGCCAACCCTGCAATTGTTCAATGTCGTCATATGTATTTTTACTACAAAATACAGTAGAGTGAGTTTCATTTGCCTTTTTACCCTTTATATTTTTGGGCTGAGAATACATGCGAAATTTTTATAAATGTTTTAAGAAATAGACACAAGTAATCGAAACTACATTATATGGTTGAATTATCGAAGCCGAATATGCCCCTTTTGCTTGGTAACCTAAGAATTAGTAAACCGATCTACTAATTGACGCGAATCCTAAAGATAGATCTATTGGGCCTAACGAACCCCATCCAAAGTACCGGATACTTTAGTACTTCGATGTTGTTTTTCTCATGTCCGAAGGATTTCCCAAAATGATAGAGGATATTCTTATATGCATCTTGTTAATGTCGGTTACCAGGTGTTCACCATATGAATGATTTTTGTCTCCATGCATGAGACGTATGTAGTGACCCGGAAAATTTTGACTAATTTTAAATCAAACTCTCGATACGATATTGTATTTTTAACACGATAAGCTAAGTCTGTAATGTTGAAGTCTCAAAAACTTTGAACTATTTCATAAATTCAATTGACCTTCGACCGTTCCTGACGATTCACGAACAACTATTTGTAAATAGATATGTATATATATATATATATAAATAAAAATATTTATATATTAAATGTTATTAATCGTTTGTATGAAATTATTGTTATAAATAAATATTAATGTTAATGTTAATACCATTATTATGAATATTATAATTTTAACATAACATATAGATATAAAAATATTCGATACATTTAATTTGTCATATTATTACTATTACTAATATTATTAATATCATTATTAATATTATTATTAATTATATAATTATTATTATTTTTAGTATTTTTATTATTATGAATAATATTAAAAGTATTATTATTAAATATCTTTACATTTATATTTATTAATATCAAATATGATAGATAAATAATTACGCGAATCTGTTAGCAACCCTTTCAATCTTTATATAATTTTGTTTCCGTCAGCAACCTGTTACCTGTCGAATTCATATCATAATACATCCAAATTCGGTTTAAGATCAATTTCAACATTATAATTTTTTATTAATATTATCTGCTTTAATTCTTCTGCTACTGCACAAATTAGATTCCTGTCTGTAATTTATCCACTTCACAAATCATTTGGAATGTACCTAAAGTCTTCAATCCCTCTATATGTGTTGTTGACTGCAAAATTTGAATGAAAAGAGAAAAGAAGAAAAGAGAAGACAGATACAAAATTTGTTATACATTCAAATCAATCGTACAAATCAGATCCCTACCAATATCAATTAAACGTACGAATTTGTTACTGGTCATAATCTACCTTATATCTTTATTTGTTTTCTCCTCCTGGCTCGAATATTTCTGACAACATTCTCAATCTGTTTTCTTTTATTATTTTGTTGGTATCTCTTCGGATTGATTCTTCGTGTCGACACCTTCTTCAACATAAAACAAATTACAATCGAATCTTAATGCTGTAGTAATTGTTAATTAACATATTATATATATATAAATTGTTGATCATATACATGGCATTGTATATGTATATTTTATTTGCTAAAAGCTAAAGGCAGAACTACGTGAATTATAAGGCAAAGCTATGCAATATTCGCTGAAAATAAGTACAGCAGTTATTTTTTCGCATTAATGATCGCGGTTTAATCCGCTGAGTTTCCGCGGATAGTTAAGTACCTCGCAGACCGCGGATATTTCGAATCCTATAAATAGGGAGCTTGGCCTCTCATTTGTGGGTTGTTGATTCTCTACCATTTTGCCTAAGCCTTTGTAATTTCCACTTGTGATCTTGCCCAAGGGATTTTTACACCGCGCAAAGGTGAATTATGCTAATTAACAATCAAGACCGGGTCGGGGTGGTTGATCACTTGATAGTTAAAGTGAAAGACGATCATCGGGGCCCAAAATAATCATCAAACATTCCATCCTCCATTATAATCTTATTGCACTCAATCTGTAATTAAGTAACATCATTAATTAAGGATTGATCAATTGGCGCCATCCGTGGGACACGTTTTACGAATTAAACTGAAAATTTTTTATTTTATGCCGTTAAACAATTAATTCGACGGTTTAATTTCAATCGTGTTTTTGTTGTGATGATTTGAAGGTGCTTTTGGAATACGCAATCAGTCAGTCTGCTCGACAATCATGATGACAAATGCAAAGCAAACTGGCGTTTCTGCGAATGCTGATGCACTGCCTGGTGATTCGCAGAATGTTGTGATATTTCCATTGCAAACAAATGCTAGTGTAACCGCGGGAAAATCGGTTCAAGAACCGATCGCTAAAACATCTATTGAAAACAATGCTAGTGACTCGCAGCCAGAAGTTGCTGCTGAAAAAATGATTGCGCGAAGAACTTTGCTGTAAAATTGCAACGAAACAATCGCTGATGGGAAGCGACCAAAAGCTTTATTTGGAAAATCTAGTCTGCGAACTGACAAAATTGTTGGTACTGCAATCGAGCACGCTGATCATATACATGGCATTGTATATGTATATTTTATTTGCTAAAAGCCAAAGGCAGAACTACGCGAATTATAAGGCAAAGCTATACAATATTCGCTGAAAATAAGTACAGCGGTTATGTTTTCGCATTAATGCAAGAACGCAGTTTAATCCGCTGAGTTTCCGCGGATAGTTAAGTAACTCGCAGACCGCGGATATTTCGATTCCTATAAATAGGGAGCTTGGCCTCTCATTTATGGGTTGTTGATTCTCTGCCATTTTACCTAAGCCTTTGTAATTTCCACTTGTGATCTTGCCCAAGGGATTTTTACACCGTGCAAAGGTGAATTAAGCTAATTAACAATCAAGACCGGGTCGGGGTGGTTGATCACTTAATAGTTAAAGTGAAAGACGATCATTGGGGCCCAAAATAATCATCAAACATTCCATCCTCCATTACAATCTTATTGCACTCAATCCTTAATTAAGTAACATCATTAATTAAGGATTGATCAATTGGCGCCATCCGTGGGACTCAATTTACGAATTAAACTGAAAAATTTTTGTTTTACGCCGTTAAACAATTAATTCGACGGTTTAATTTCAATCGTGTTTTTGTGGTGATGATTTGAGGGTGCTTTTGGAATAAGCAATCAGTCAATCTGCTAGACAATCACGATGACAAATGCAAAGCAAACTGGCATTTCTGCGAATGCTGATGCACTGCCTGGTGATTCGTAGAACGTTATAATATTTCCATTGCAAACAAATGCTAGTATAACCGCGGGAAAATCGGTTCAAGAGCCGATCGCTAAAACATCTGCTGAAAACAATGGTAATGACTCGCAGCCAGAAGTTACTGCTGAAAAAATGATTGCGCGAAGAAATTTGCTTCAAAATCGCAGTGAAATAACCGCTGATGGGAAGCGACCAAAAGGTTTGGCTGGAAAATCTAGTTTGCGAACTGACAAAATTGTTGGTACTGCAATCGAGCAAGCTAAGAGAGATGCTAAGCGTAATTGTGAATCTCGCATACCGCGCACTTACTTATGGCCATTGAATGATTCAGGATCACAAGTTGATCGTCTAGTTATTGAGCATAATGATAGCGATAGTGATAATGCAGAAGATCGCATTCATTTGAACTCTGTGTATAAATCAAAAATGGCAAAAACGCCAAGAGAAGAGTGCGAATTTTCTGATGATTCGGACAGCGTAGAAGAGTTTGTTAAAAATCCACAAATTAAGCGAAAGCGACCACCAACACCTTTCCCTCGCTATGGAGAAGAAGGTGACGCATCTGACGCTGCTCGCAGAGAAAATGCCCAGAATTTTTTGGCAGATGCTTTCAGAAGCATTGCTCCAAAGTCCATGCAACATAAGTTTGATCAGCCAAACTTTTTGCAAGACATGCTTACCAAGTTTTGTGCTTACCAAGTTTTGCGGACAAGTATGCCCAGCATATTTCTGACTATCCAATTGTTTCTCCGCCGATCGTGCCAGCAACTTTGGGAGTCTATTCGGGTCTAACTGATCCTTTGGATTTTCTACAACGCTTCGAAGGCGTTGTGAGCACTTATAACTGGGATGAACCAGTAGCGTGTAGAGTATTCCCATGGCCTTGCAAAGGTCAGCAAGGGAATGGTTCCATAGTTTGCAATCTCGCAGTATCATTGGCTTTGTAGATTTGCGCGGAAATTTTTTGCTGCAGTTTCAAAATCTGTTACCGCAGAAAAAGACGCACATAGAATGTCACGATATTAAGCAAGGCAACAAGGAGACTTTGAACACATTACTTACGCGGTACATCTACGAATGTCAAAAGATTCCAAGCCTGTATGAAGATCAAAAAATCTCTGGATTTTTGCATGCAATTAATCCGCAGAGACATCCAACTCTGGTGCGAAGGCTGCAAAGAGATGTCCCGCACACTTTTGCTAAAGTTCAACAGGAAACATATGATTACCTCCGTGGTGGAGAGGATAACACTATAACCCCTGCGTGTGGGTGGGGTAGAGACAAAAGTTGACGAGATGATAATGACTCTTTCTCGATGGTAACAGTGATAATTACCGCGGATCAGGTTTTCCGCGAAGAAATGGTGGCGGTGGATACCCGCGAAATGACAGGTTTCAAAGCCAAAATGATAACCATGGATATGGACGTCGTGATCGCTATTCTACGCGAAAGTGGAGCAATGAATCATTCAACATCATTCAGACGCTAACAAAAACGCCCAAGGAAATTTTGTTGCAAGAAAGAGTTGCTAAGTCTTTTCCTGATCCGCAGCCTTTGGGAGAAAATAGCAGGCGCGATAGATCAAAATTTTGTGTTTTCCATGACGATTATGGTCATGACACCAATCGTTGTAGAGATTTGGCGGAATTCATTGCAGAAGCATACGAGCAAGGCAAGCTGGACCATTTAATCGCACAAAACACCACGAATGCATTATAATGCCTATAGAAGCTAATACCTTGAATGCGTCAAACGCGGTTGAGCGAAAGGCTCCCGTAGTAAAAAATCTGGGAGTAAAAATGGTGAGCAAAAAAGAAAATCAGCGCGGAATCCAGGTAATCAACGTGGTAGAAGTGCAGGGCGACACGTCGATAATGCAAATTTCAGAACAGATTGTCAGTTGGAAATGTCCTTCTATTGCGTTTCCTCCTGCAAGTTTGACCGCGGATGATGATAAGCCTATAGTGGTTTCATGTCGCATTGCAAATACTGGAATAATGATAATGAAGGTACATGTGGACACTGGTAGCAGTGTCGACGTCATGTACGAACAATGCTTTAGCAAGTTGCCAGCGAACATTCAAGCTTTGATGAAACCTACTGTGGTTTCACTTGCCGGGTTCTCAGGAGAGTCATCCTGGCCCGTTGGTCAATTGTAATTACAGATGGAGTTAGTTGATGACAGTGATGAGTCACTAAGGCGCCAAGCTTTATTGAATCTGTACATAATGCGAAATCAATCACGATTCAATATGATACTTGGGCACACAGCTTTGCGCATGTTTGGCGCTATACCATCTACCATACACGGTATGCTAAAATTTTCTGCCAACAAGGGCATTGGCACGCTGATTTCTGTAGAAGTGGAGCCATTCTGTGCTATGATTATGGCAAATGCGAATTTGGGTATTGAAGGACGATAAGTAATCCTGAATAGTGCGAAAATTTAAAAAGTTGTAATAAGATGTTAAGGCAAAATTCATAAATGCATGATATTAAGATGCGAATTTGATAATTCTGTTTATGTTTTGAATGCGAAATAATAATGAATAAAGCAAAGTTAATTTTAGTGTTAGTAATTGTTTCTTTACAAAGCGAAAACACTGCGTGTGGCCACGCGTAGTGCTTATTTCGCAGAATGCAATTATTTATCTTTTACAACACTAAGTTAATGTTTGTTCTGGAATTTTTTAAGTAAGGTTCCATGATTTTCGCAAAGCATAGCCTGCTTAAGTGTGATGAAAATGCAAAAATTCATTGCGAAATAATTTGCTAAAAACCAAGTGTTGAAATTGCCCGCTTGTGTTAATTTGAAAATAATTGCGAAAGGATAACATTTCCTAAGTATTTGGTCTTGCCAATACTTAGATGCTTCGCAATGCCAAATTTGCCTAAGGATCGTTATGGCGGACTTAGAAGATTCATAACGTATAAGTATATACGCATACAGATTGTTTCGCAAAAATACACATTTATTATGTGCACAATAATAAACGTTGGAAATTGCAAAGGACAAGTCCGTGTTATGAATATTGATAATAAAGCACTATATAAATAAAAGAAGTTGCAACTGCGAACTGTGAAGAAAGTGATTAATATTAAGCGCGTACGCAACACGGATTCTTACAGCAAACGCAATTTGTAATTGCCAAAATACATTCAAAAACAAATTAGTTAAGGCAAAACTAATGTTCTAATGCTTTAATATCTGCAAATGAAATGCCTTCCCGCTGACTGAGCTCCTCAAGAACAGGTATGCTAATCTTCTCAACCTCCTTCTTCGCCCTCTCGAGTATTTTGCGAGCATCATCGGTGGCGCATATTTCTTTCGCCATATCAGAAGGAAGAGGTTGCGAAAGATCGCCAAGTTTGCATAATAAATCATACCACTCGTAGCGAGTGGCAAGCTTTGCTGCTTGAGCATATGTTTGAAATTTTTCAGTGACTGGCTCGGAGTCCATCACTTTATCCGCGAATGTTGGGAGATACTTGACTAGCTGTGCGAACTCATGTTCCGCGACTTCTGCCCTTCTTTTAAGTTTGGTGTTCTCTTCCATCACCTTTTCAAGACGCGTCTCAGCCTCTCGCGCCCTTCTCTCTTGTGCATTGGCAGCTTTCACTGCTTTCTCATACTCGTCTGACATTTTCGTGAAACGCTCCATGCTGTCAACTGTCAGATAAATTGCATTGTAGCAATTATGTAGTCGTTGTATGGCAACCTCGGGATAAGACAATTTGCGATATTGCTCCCTTGTTTCTTCAGGAACAAATTTATAAAGCCTTTGGTATAGTTTAAAGGCCCGATTTGCTGCTGCAGTTTCTTCCGGATCAGCTTCTCCTTCCTCTTCCTGGTTGGACGCTTCTGCGTCAGATGGAAGAGATAAATCTTCATTCTCGGGTTCATTAAGAACATTTGTAGGGATTCTCCCTCTAATGTTGTAAAGCGGTGTAGCTTCAGCGGATGACTCTGGAAGAACAGCTATAAACAGATAAGCAAATATAGCAAGTTTATGCTAAAATAAACAATGCGTAATCAAAAAAATACTGCGAAATAGCATTTGCTTACTTGATTCTTGTTCAGAATGAGAGCGCAGACGTTTCTTGCGTGGAGTAGGGGTAGTTTCTGCAACCTTACGCTTGCCGCGGTCCTCGCCTCCAGCAATATAACATGTATTGATGATCGATTCATCAATAAGAATAATGTCGCCGTCGCCATTCTTTAGGTGACGGGCAGGGCTAATCCTGCTTATATCAGCGGACCTCATGATCAGGCCAAGTGGAACCACTGTAAAAATAAAAGCGCATAGTGTTATGCAAAGCAAAAATATTGCGAAAAATGTAAGTGTATTATGTTAATATACTGCGATAAATTTCAGCGGCATACCATTTTTTGATTGGTCAACCAAAAGCGCATCATGGTCGCTCCACGGCCATTGAATTGACACTCTGCCAATGTACAGTGGTACATTCGAGTAAGGTCGTAGAAATATGCCTGCGTTTTTTAGTGTCTTGAGAGTGTCATTCTCAAGATCATCGAGTACAGGCCTCTCATTGAGGTCGGGATTAAGCTCTATACACCACGTTTTTGGTATGTTGCTGTTCACATACGCGGTGTCGTTGATGTAAAAGAACGAACTGCGCCAATTGCCTATTGAGTCCTTGGGTGAAGTCATTATGCCAAGTTTACTGCGGAAAGAAAACCACCCCACATCGTATAGCAACAGACTATTGCACATACGAAAAATGTTCAGCAGCAGTGGTTGGCTGGTGGCATTGCAGTACATCTCGAACAACACAATCTTGTTAATCGCGTTAGGATGCAACTGTGCCATAACGATATTATAGTATTCGCAAACACTGCGGAAAAAGGAGGTAAGTGGAAATCGAAGGTTGCCTTGAGAAATGGCAGCCTCGTAAACAGAAATCATCCCTTTAGGGGGAGTATCGGCTCGATGTTCTGCCACAGGCACGGTAGGAACAAATTGGGCAAGTGGCGGATACCATTCTTGCAGGGTTTGAAGTTTTGTTTCCATCATATAGGAAACATAACCTCCGAGAGTATGCATAGAAGAAGACGACGCCATTTGCAATAAGGAAAATAAATTGGATGATAAAATTGAAGGAATTAAAGGTTGGAATTGTTAATTGCACGGTACGATTGTGATTCGACGAATTTGATTGCAGATGAAATTGAAACAGAAAGAGTAAAGTTTTTATGCGGATTATTGTGTTATTTATAATCGGGATTATGGTGAGCAAGTTGAAAAGATAATCATTGCATTTAAATGGTTGAAATTACCGCAACGTGTAAACGGTAATTTTCTAGCCGTTACAGCGTGTTGATTTGACAGATTGGCGAAAGTTACCGTTGTAATTACGCGTTGAGCTTAATTAAAACAACGGTAATAAACGGGCGGTAAGAAATATTATAGTATTGTTTGCGAACTATTTTAAGAAGCATTTCTTTATTTTTAAAGTTTATCATGATGCATTAGCTTCGCGAAAATGCATCATAATAAACTGGGGGGACTTGATCATATACATGGCATTGTATATGTATATTTTATTTGCTAAAAGCCAAAGGAAGAACTACGCGAATTATAAGGCAAAGCTATACAATATTCGCTGAAAATAAGTAGAGCGGTTATGTTTTCGCATTAATGCAAGACCCCGGTTTAATCTGCTGAGTTTCCGCGGATAGTTAAGTAACTCGCAGACCGCGGATATTTCGATTCCTATAAATAGGGAGCTTGGCCTCTCATTTATGGGTTGTTGATTCTCTCCCGTTTTGCCTAAGCCTTTGTAATTTCCACTTGTGATCTTGCCCAAGGGATTTTTACACCGCGCAAAGGTGAATTAAGCTAATTAACAATCAAGACCGGGTCAGGGTGGTTGATCACTTGCTAGTTAAAGTGAAAGACGATCATCGGAGCCCAAAATTATCATCAAACATTCCATCCTCCATTACAATCTTATTGCACTCAATCCTTAATTAAGTAACATCATTAATTAAGGATTGATCGCAAGCTAAGAGAGATGCTAAGTGTAATTCCGAATCTCGCATACCGCGCACTTACTTATGGCCATTGAATGATTCAGGATCACAAGTTGATCGTCTAGTTCTTGAGCATAATGATAGCGATAGTGATAATGCAGAAGATCACATTCATTTGAACTCTGCGTACAAATCAAAAATGGCAAAAACACCAAGAGAAGAGAGCGAATTTTTTGATGATTCGGACAGCGTAGAAGAGTTTGTTAAAAATCCACAAATTAAGCGAAAGCGACCACCAACACCTTTCCCTCGCTATGGGGAAGAAGGTGACACATCTGACGCTGCTCGCAGAGAAAATGCCCAGAATTTTTTGGCGGATGCTTTCAGAAGCATTGCGCCAAAGTCAATGCAACATAAATTTGACCAACCAAATTTTTTGCAAGACATGCTTACCAAATTTTGTGCGTAGAATGCAGATACTCGAACAAAAAAGGCAACAAAAATCACCACTGCTGCAGACAAGTTTGTCCAGTACATTTCTGATTATCCAATTGTTTCTCCGCCGATCGTGCCGGCAACTCTGGGAGTCTATTCGGGTCTAACCGATCCTTTGGATTTTCTACAACGCTTCGAAGGCGTAGTAAGCACTTATAACTGGGATGAACCAGTTGCGTGTAGAGTGTTCCCCATGGCCTTGCAAGGGTCAGCAAGGGAATGGTTTCATAGTTTGCAATCTCGCAGTATCATTGGCTTTGTAGATTTGTGCGAAAATTTTTTGCTGCAGTTTCAAAATCTATTACCGCAGAAAAACGATATTAAGCAAGGCAACAAGGAGACTCTAAGCGCACTACTTACGCGGTACATTTACGAGTGCCAAAAAATTCCACGATTGAATGAAGATCATAAAATTTCTGGTTTTTTGCATGCTATTAACCCACAGCGACATCCTACTCTTGTGCGGAGGTTGCGAAGAGATGTCCCGCTGACTTTTGCAAAATTCAACAGGAAACGTATGATTATCTCCGCGGTGGAGAGGATAGCAGTATAACCCCTGCGTGTGGATGGGGTAGAGACAAAAGTTGGCGAGATGACAATGACTCTTTTCGCGATGGTAACGGTGATAATTACCGCGAATCAGGTCTTCCGCAGAGGAATGGCAGCGGTGGATACCCGCGAAATGACAGGTTTCAAGGCTAAAATGATAACCATGGATATGGCCGCCGTGATCGCTATTCTACGCGAAAGTGGAGCAATGAATCATTCAACATCATTCAGACGCTAACAAAAACGCCTAAGGAAATTTTGTTGCAAGAAAGAGTTGCTAAGTTTTTTCCTGATCCGCAGCCTTTGGGAGAAAATAGTAGGCGCGATAGATCAAAATTTTGTTTTTTCCATGACGATTACGGTCATGACACCAATCGTTGCAGAGATTTGGCGGAATTCATTGCAGAAGCATACGAGCAAGGCAAGCTGGACCATTTAATTGCACAAAACACCGCGAATGCGATTATAATGCCTACAGAAGCTAACACCTCGAATGCGTCAAACGCGGTTGAGCGAAAGGCTCCCGCAGTAAAAAAATCTGGGAGTAAAAATGGTGAGCAAAAAAGAAAATCAGCGCGGAATCCAGGTGATCAACGTGGTAGAAGTGCAGGGCGAAACGTCGGTAATGCAAATTTCAGAACAGATTGTCAGTTGGAAATGTCCCTCTATTACATTTCCACCTACAAGCTTGACTGCGGATATTGATAAACCTGTAGTGGTTTCATGTCGCGTTGCAAATACTGGAATAATGATAATGAAGGTACATGTGGACACTGGTAGCAGTGTCGACATCATGTACGAACAATGCTTTAGCAAGTTGCCCGCGAACATTCAAGCTTTGATGAAACCTACTGCGATTTCACTTGCTGGGTTCTCAGGAGAGTCATACTGGCCCGTTGGCTAGTTGGAATTACAAATGGAGTTAGTTGATGACAGCGATGAGTCGCTAAGGCACCAAGCTTTATTGAATCTGTACATAATGCTAAATCAATAGCGATTCAATATGATACTTGGGTGCACAGCTTTGCGCATGTTTGGCGCTATACCATCTACCATACATGGTATGCTAAAATTTTCTGCCAACAAGGGCATTGGCACGCTGATTTCTGCGGAAGTGGAGTCATTCTGCGCCATGATTATGGCAAATGCGAATTTGGGTATTGAAGGACATTCAGTTAATCCTGAGTAGTGCGAAAATTTAAAAGTTGTAATAAGATGCTAAGGCAAAATTCATCAATGAATGATATAATGATGCGAATATGATAGTTGTGTTTATATTTCGAATCTTGTAATGCGAAATAATAATGAATAACGCAAAATTAATTTCAGTGTTAGTAGTTGTTTCTTTACAAAGCGAAAACACTACGTGTGGCCACGCGTAGTGCTTATCTCGCAGAATGCAATTGCTTGTCTTTTACAACACTAAGTTAATGTTTGTTCTGCGGATATTTTAAGTAAGGTGGCATGATTTTCGCTAAGCATAGCCTGCGTAAATGTTATAAATATGCAAAAATGTATTGAGAAATAGTTTGCTAAAAACCAAGTGATGAAATTGCCCACTTGTGCTAATTTGAAAATAATTGCGAAAGGATAAAATTTCCTAACTGTTTGATCTTGCCAACACTTAGATGCTTCGCAATGCTAAAAATTGCCTAAGGATCGATGTGTCGGACTTAGAAGATTCATAATGTTAAAAGATTGTTTCGCATAAAGTACGCTTTGTTACGCACAATAGCGAATGCGGAAATTGCAATGGACAAGTCTGAATTATGGATAAATGTTAAAGTAAAGCGCTATATAAATAAAAGAAGTTACAACTGCGAATTGTAAATAAGTGATTGATATTCAGAGCGAACGCGTCGCGAATAATTACATTAAAACTCAATTTAAGATTGCGAGCATACATCAAAAAATAGCTAACATAAACTTAAAGCTCTAATGCTTTAATATCTGCGAACCAAAACCCCTTCACGCTGACTGAGCTCCTCCAAGGCAGGAATGCTCACCTTCTCAACCTCCTTCTTTGCCTTTTCAAGTGCTTCGCGAGCATCGTCTGTGGCGCATATTTCATTTGCCATGTCAGAAGGTAGGGGTTAAGAATGGTCGCCAAGCTTGCATAAAAGGTCATGCGATTCGCAGCGTGTTGCAGGTTTTGCAGCTTGGGCATACGCCTGAAATTTGTCAGTAACAGGTTTTGAATCCATTACTTTGTCCGCGAACTTGGGTAAATACTTGACAAGCTGAGAGAACTCATGTTCCGCAGTGTTCGCCTTACTATTAAGCCTGGCGATCTCTTCTGTTGCATTTTTAAGCTTTGCTTCAGCTCTTTGTGCTCTTTTCTCCTGGGCGTTGGCAGCCTTCACCGACTCATCATATTCATCTGACATTTCGATGAATCACTTCATGTTGTCAACAGTAAGACAAAGAGCATTATAACAATTGTACAATCGCTGTCTTGCAGCTTCGGGGTATGATAAACTGCGATATTTATCCTTTGTCTCCTTGGGGAGAAATTTATAGAGTCTGCGGTATAATTTGTTGGCCTGTTCTGCGGCCGCGGTTTCTTCTGCATCAGCTTCTCCTGTGATGACCTGAAAATTTCCGATCAAATTTAAACTTTAATCTTTATATGGTTCCGACACGATAAGCAAAAATCTGTAATGTTGAGTCTCGAAAGTTTGAAAATCTGTATTCATGTAATCAATTACCCTTTGACTATTCCCGACTATTCACGAACAATTGTTTGTAAATAAATATATATGTATATATATATATATATATATATATATATATATATATATATGTATGTATATATACAAATGTAAGTAATGGAAATAATAAAAATATAATTGAATCATTAGAAGTTAATATGTAAAGTAATATACAGAATAATTAAGTTGGTGTTAAAAATGAATATACATATATATATATATATATATATATATATATATATATATATATATATATATATATATATATATATATATATATATATATATATGTATATATATATGTATATGAACTCTATACATAATTACTGATTATATGTATATATTATAATTATATTAAAGAGTATAAATAATAAATATTCAACATATGTCATCATATAATTATTAAGTATAATATAATTAATAATATATAATTGTGTTATAGTAAATATGATTACAAGTTAAAGACATAGCTTTTATGGAAATATTGTTATTAATTTCATTACTACTAATAATATTAATATATTACAAATTTAATTATAGTTTTCATATTATTATAACTATTAGTATTAATAGCATTAAGAATTATAATATGAAATTTATTATATGAAATTGTTATATTACTCTTAGTATTAGTATTAATAGGAATATTAAAAATCATTATATTCTCTTCTATTTTAATATATATTAAATTTGTTATATCATTATTATTATAAATACCATTAATAATTTTGTCATTTTCAATCTCACAAAAATTAATACTATTATGGCATATTATTATTGTTCTTATCAAATACTTATTATTATTAGGTATTATTTTGATATTATTACCATTAATATTATTATTAATGCTATTACTATTATTATTAGTATTTTTATTACTTTTAGTTATTATTATTAATGTGATGTGATTATAAATATATTTTTAGTTAGTAATATGAATTCAATTATATAAATTATATATAAAAAAATAACCCTGGTACGATTTTGTTATCTATTACTATCAAAGCTGCAGTTGATTCTTTGTTTTATCTTTAAACTGAATCACAAATAGAATCGCATCACAGTATCAATACAAAATCAGTTGAAGGTCACAATCCTTCTGTTTCGATTTTTATTCATTTTTTTCTGATTTGTTTGATCCCGTCTGTAAATTGTTATGCGTCCAAATCACTCAACATTACAGGCAAATGGATCCCACCAACTTTATTAAGTCTTAAGTAAACGATATCCAAAGCTAAACACTTCTGTAACTCAAAAATTAAAATCAAAATACAAGAAAAAGCCGTCGGTCCCTGTTCTTACTCCATTTTTCCAAAACGCGATTTTTTAACTAATTTAAAATTCTAGAAATGCTATGTTGTTAGGATTGCTTCATTGAAACTGTCTATAAACTCTTGGATTCCAAATCTATTTATAAATGGAGAATTTCAGAGTCAAAGATTTCGTTTTCAAAAGTCAATAATTGTTCTTTGTCAAAATTCGAAATTGTTTTGCAGTTTTCTTTAAAATTGACGATTGTTAAAGTTTGTAGGAGTGATTTGAAACTCAATGTGTGTTATAAACATTGGCTAATAGGTACTCCAAGTTGAAAATCACATTTTTTTCTTTTTTATACTGTAACACAGCAGCAATGTTTTTAATTTATTTTTTTATGATTTTCATTTTAAATTAATACAAACTTTGATATTTATTAGTTTAAGATTAGTTTGGAGTATTTAAAAATCGATTTGTGTTATGGTTGTTATCTCCTGGTCGTTCGATTAGTAGGAAGAAGAAGGAAGAAAAGGAAATATAAGTAATGAGGGTTAAATAAAATTAGAAACTGATAATAATAAGAAAGACAGTAATGGAGCAATGGTTAAATGAGTGTTCGGGTTGCGAAGGGTCACGGGTTCGAGCCCTCCCAGGGCCACTATATTGTTTTTAGGCCGAATTTTTTATGAGGTAGTCTTTCTTTCTTTATTTTCATTATTATTATTATTATTATTATTATTATTATTATTATTATTATTATTATTATTATTATTATTATTATTATTATTATTATTATTATTATTATTATTATTATTATTATTATTATTATTATTATTATTATTATTATTATTATTATTATTATTATTATTATTATTATTATTATTATTATTATTATTATTATTATTATTATTATTATTATTATTATTATTATTATTATTGTTACTACTAGTAATAACATTTAAGATTGTAATTATAATGATCAATATTGTTACAAAATAAGTATTAGATATTTGTTATTATTATTATCACGATTATAATTACAATTAAAATTATTATTATTATTGTTATTATTTACTAATAATAATATCATTATCATTACTAGTATTATCACATAATATTACTATTATTATCATTATTAATAATATTATCAGGTGATTAGTAATATAAGTATTACTATTATTATTATTATGATTAGGATTATGAATTAATGCCATAGGAACTTTAGCCATTAGTTTAGAAATTAAACACAAAGATTTTGATTATTATGACTATGAATATAAAGATATTAATTGTATTATTAAGAGTATTAGAATCATTGATATCTTTGTTAATATAGTACAATATAGTATAAAAATCATTATTTCTTCTATTAACCTTATTAATGTATCACCTTTATCACTTATCACTATTGTTTTTAATATTAGTATTATCATAATTATTAGTAATATCATAATTAGTACTATGGTTATCATTATTTTTATTATTACTAAGTATCATTATTATTATTAAAATAACTATCAGCTATATGAAACTATATGTAATACATATAACATAACCAAACTTAATATTTTTATACACAAAAAGAAAATATGAGACATATATATATATATTTAATATAAAAATGATATAATTAACAACTTATAAATACAAACTTATTCAATTACGATTATATGTATTAATGAATATACAAATGATTTAGGTTCGTGAATCCGAGGCCAACCCTATACTTGTTCAATGTCGTTCTATGTATTTTTACTACAAAATACATTAGGTGAGTCTCATTTGATTCCCTTTTTACTCTTTACATTTTTGGGACTGAGAATACATGCGCTTTTATAAATGTTTGACGCAATAGACACAAGTACCTTAACTGTATTCTATGAAAGAATTATCTGGGATTGGGGTTGATTATTATAACACGCATTAGCCCCCAGTTTCTGTTAGAGCTTATGAGCTCCCGAGCCGGGTGGATGGTTTATTATTTATGACATTTTGGCACCGGTTGTCCTATATTTTATAAACATGTGTTCAGCCGTGGGGTGTAAAGACCGGCACAGAGGTTCTATATTTTGAAGGCACATGTATTCAGCCGTAGGGTGAAAGACCGGCACAGATGGTTACTATTATATTTTGAATCCTCACCAGGTGTTCTTCATATGAAAGATATTTTTTTGTGCAGTTGGAATGGGACTGCTGCACATTTTATAATATTTAAAATCTTGTGGTCTATTAAAATGATGAAAATGAAATGATTACTATAAACTAATGAACTCACCAACATTTTGGTTGACACTTGAAAGCATGTTTATTATCAGGTTTAAAAGAAATCTTCCGCTGTGCATTAGCTCATTTTAAGGATATTACTTGGAGTCATTCATGACATATTTCAAAAGATGTTGCATTTGAGTCGTTGAAGTTCATTAGAGATTATTATTAAGTAAATGACGGATTAGGTCATTTATAGTTTGGATATTATGAAATGGTATGCATACCTGTCAACTTTCGATGTAATGAAAGTTTGTCTTTTAAAAACGAATGCAATGTTTGTAAAAATGTATCATATAGAGGTCAAGTACCTCGCGATGTAATCAACTATTATGTATCGTTTATAATGAATATGGACTTCGTCCGGATGGATTAGGATGGGTCGTTTCAGTTGGTATCAGAGCGGTAGTCTTAGCGAACCAGGTCTGCATTAGTGTGCCTAACAGGTAGTTGTTAGTATGCATTAGTGAGTCTGCATTAGTGTGTCTAACAGGTAGTTGTTAGGATGCATTAGTGAGTCTGCATTAGTGTGTCTAACAGTTAGTTGTTAGGATGCATTAGTGAAGTCTGGACTTCGACCTAGTAGTTGTTAGGTTATATTATTAAGTCTGGACTTGAACCTGGTCCGCATGTCAAAAGTTTTGCTTATCATTTCGTGTCAAAAATTACCTGCTTATCATTCTTAGCCTTAATGGTGTATCCTATCGTATACACACATAAAAGGCATAATAGTTGCATAAAAATAGCATCAGGAAGGATGGAAACAATAGTTTTGTGGAGATTGTCCGTCCAGTGTTCTCCGCTGTACAGGCTGCTCTGTCATGCGTAAGCCCTGAAGGCCGCCTAGCGCATAAGCCCTGGCCGAAGAGCGCCGCATTTAGCATAAATTTCAGAGCACATGTAACAGAACGTATCATCATTTGACACGTGTCCCCAAACAAATCTGGTAGATCTGACACTATAAATAGACCCCTTGGGTCGTCATTTTACACAAGTTCAGATATTCTGACAACTTTGAGAGCTGAGACTTCACTTCTCTTTCTCTCTCTACTTTCTCTCACTAGAAGTCATCCAGCTAGCACTCTTACGCTCTACGGATGACAGATTGATTAAGCCACCCCACAAGTTTCTACACTTGTGAACCGGGTCTGCAGGGATTATTTCCCGAGGGTAAAAATCAATCTGCAACACTCCGCCCACCTAAAGCTAGATCACTTCTAGTCTCTTGTTGACATACTAAGCCTTACCTCATAAGGAAATAGGTGTTAATAATGGCGCCATCTACTAATGCAAAGAACACACGAAACGGAAAAGGAACGAAAGCAGCTGAAGCTCCATTTGTACTTGAAGCAGTCAATAATCCATCAACTGACGACATGGTCACTGTTGAAGATGTACCTATTTCACCACTAGATGGTACGATTGAAGAAACAGTTGCTGAAACTACAGAAAAACTTAAGCATTTGGCAACTAATTCGGAGAAAAGGCCAGTAATCGAAGAAGCGACAGCTAAAAGTGCAGAAAGACTTCCAAATTTTGTTACTAATCCAGAGCGACGACCATTGATGCAACCACGGCGATGTCCGTCATTTATACCTTTTCGGCGGATGGCGGATGGCAAAGACAAGCAGATAATGAAAAGGCAATCTATGTCAAAGTACAAGTTATCCAGGCTACTTGACAAGCTGGGCAGTCTTATTGATGATTCTGGGGATGATAATGACCTGAGTTGTTATAATAATGACTCTGATGATGAAATTGACAAAGATGAGTTCATGTCAGAAAAGCAGGCAGTGTTGCTTTTAAATGACATTCTTAAGCAGACAGCGCCAGCAAAAATACAAGCAACGCTTAGCGCAGCCCGCCGTCCGTGCTGTGGCTGTGGACAACTTTTTTGCCCTCATTACTGGAGAACAAGCAACCAAGCCACCAGCGATGGCAGAATCAACGCAGTGTTTCATTGATCGAATTGCTAATTATCCATTGCCCAGAAATCTTGCTATACCAACAATTGGAGTTTATGATGGCACAACGGATCCGGAAGACTTTTTGACAATGTTTGAAGGCGTTATGAGGTTGCAGCATTGGGAGGATGAAACTGCGTGTCATATGTTTCCTATGGTACTGCAGAAAATGGCACGCGAATGGTTTGCTGGTTTGCCGCCAAGGAGTATTACTAGTTTTCTCGATTTGAGAGTAAAATTTGTGATGCAATACCAAAATCTTCGGAGCTGTACTCTGACTCATCTTGATGCACACGAGATCACAATGCATCATAATGAATCTTTGAGAAATTTTATGAAACGTTATACACTTGAAGTATAGAAGATCCCTGATTGTCCAGAATCACAGCTTGTATCTGGCTTCATTTTTTGTCTGGACCAGCGACGGTTTAGTGCACTTGTTCATGCGTTATGGTATGACTTTCCAAAAACATTGCATCAGGCGTTGGAGGTAGCACAGAGGCATGTTCGAGCTGGTGAGCGTGGGTTAAACAAGTTTGAAACTGGTGGCAGTAGCAAGCCGCACAACGGAGGACGGTATTTTGACAGAAATCAGAGAAGGAATGATAATTCAAATGGAGGATGGAGAGGAAACAATCACCCTAATGATTTCCACCACGACAGAAGGCCAATCGAAAGGCACCCGTTGATAATGGCGCTTACTAAAACGCCGAAAGAGATCCTTTTCACTGAACCAATTCGGACCACTTTCAATGCTCCATCACCTATGGAAGAGAGGGAGGGTCCAAAGAGTGAGTTGTGGTGTGATTTCCATGAGGCTTGGGACCATGATACGGACAATTGCAAATCTTTGATGAGAGAAATTATAGCGAAAATCAAGGCAGGAGAATTGAATCATTTGTTGCCTGGCAAACAATACATGAGGAATGATCCTCGCAGGAAATTTGCGTGGTAAAGGAATGATTGTAGCAGAGGACGCCGTGGAGAGAACAGAAGAGAGCAACATGGCGGAAGAGATAATCGGAACCAACCACAGAACGGAGAACGGATCACAGAGCGTGAGACAACTCCAGAAGTTGTAATCAGGATGGTTTGGATTAACGATGGTCATTATGAAGAAGGTGAATCATCAAACAGCAATTTGGACAGCTGGAGATATGCCCCAATTATCTTTCAGCCAATTCAGAATTGGGCGTTGTCCGTCCAACCAGTGATCATTTCAGCAGAGATAGCAAATAAGTTTGTCAATTGTATCTACACAGATACAGGAAGTGAAGCTGACATCATCTACTGGCATTGTTTGAGAACTTTTCCAAGGCATGTGCAGAGCAGAGCTAGGCAAACGAGGTTGAAAGTTTCTGGACTAACAGGAGCACCGATAAATGCCATGGGGCAGATTCGTTTGGAAGTTGTTATGGGCACATTTCCACTATTGAGAGCAGAAAAGATTGACTTTACTATTCTAGATGGAAATTCTCGATTCAATGTCCTTTTTGGGCGGACAGCGATAGCAAAATTTGGTGCCATAACCTCAACGGCCCATGCAGAGGTCAGATTCCCCACTCCAAATGGAGTCGCAGCCATACATTCACAGTATGTGCAGCCAACAAGGGAAAGATCAACATTTGCAAATGGGCTAGAAGGCAGAATGAATCAGAGAAGGCGTGATAGGTTATTCAGCGAGGAAGAAGTTCAGGAGTTTTTCATTCCGTAAGCAAGTGTGAAGGCCAGACAGCGCTGGGCGCTCGGTATATGAAGAAGCAATTTGTCAACAAGTTATCAAGAACAGTGTTTATCTTTTCAATAAAGAGCAGTTTCATTTAGCATTTCAATAAAAGCAGTCTTTTACAATCGTTGTACTCATGCCTGTTTGGCATTTGAAGAACACATTTCGAATTATAAGATGAAGCAGCGTTTATCAAACTTACTGTGAACCATTGTGGTTATTTTGCAGTGCATACATTAGCAATTGCATACATTAAACATTCATGATGTACTAATTAGGCTTGATCCACCTAAAAGTCGTCATCAATCGTTTATGTACTGCACAGTACTGAACAATAATTTTATATTTTTCTTAAACAAAGTGCTGCCTGTGACAAATGTAAAACATTACATTTATAACCTGCCCACAGAAGGATCGTATTTTTAAATACCTCCGATGGCGGAAGCTTTTGTGCCAGCCAGTAAAGGCACAAGGGATCGGCTAGAAAACGTTTAAGTTTTACTAGAACACACCGAGGCATGATACAAAACTTAGATACTTGTCATGACAAACATTATAAAAAATTACTTCACAGAACGAAGTTATATATTTTATGTATGAAGGCAAAATAATTAGCAATTCTTCCTCATATACTTTATGACTGAAGGCGTAAGACGGAGAGTTTATTGATTTATAGTCATTCTTCTATAACACTTCATAATTCTTCCTCATTAATTTTATGATGGAAGGCGTAATCAGACATCGTATTCTTGATACTGCAAGGCATTTACATATGAGTTACCTTATGCACTTTTCAAAATGATTTGCTCAAATTATACACTGTACAATTGTGTATAGAAATTTTATGCTCAGGTGTATAATTGATTGGTTTTAAAGCGTTAAGCATAAAAATATTTGCAACAAGCATATAAGCACACATAGTCATCACAATAAAGTCAGTATATATATATAATGTTAAAGTCAGTAAGAAATTTATTACAAAACATTGTTTGAAATTTTTACAAAGATCAATTAAACTGCACGCCAAGCACATCTTGAGCAAAAGAGTCTTCTTTGCTGCATACTTCATCATAAACATTTATCTTCAGATTTATCAATTTGTTCTTGGCCTCATCAACTTTTTCTTGAGTACCAGGAGGCATAAGTTTGGCAATGGCAGAAGAAGGAGTTTGGTTGAGAGCAAGGCGTTTGAACAGCTTGCCGGTCACATCAGCAATAGCATGGGCGCAGGCAGCATCAACATAATCATTGTAGGGATTCCCTACAAGACTGGATCTAAGCACCTTAGCTATCAGACCTGGCACACCTTTCTTAAGCTCAGCAAAATTTCCCTCGCCTTTCTCCGCCCTCCGGAGTAGCTCAGCAGACTTCTCTCTCTCTCTGCACTCAGCTGTTTCTCCAGCTCACCCACTTTCACCTGCTCAGCATCCTTTTCCCCTTGCAGAATAGCAACAACATCTTGAGCACTTTTTAACTCAACTTCTTTAGCCTTTATTATTTTCTGCGCATCATTTAAGGCACGCTCAGCATCAACAGCTCTTTTACGAGCATTTGCACTTTCAGCTATGTCTTTACGAGCAAAGGAAAGAATAGACTCTTGATGTTCCTGCAGTTGCTGTACAGAGTCCAGGTGGTTGGTTAGCAGTACATGAGCTGCCATAGTTGATTCCCTGAGTTAATGATAACGAAGAGCAGAGAATTGGGGTTTCAGCTCAGGGATAACACAACCCTGTACATCAATAAAATTTTATGAGTTATTTCAAACAGCTCACATCAATAAATTACAAGCATATGTATGCAGAGGGTCTTATCGTTCATACCTGAATAAGAGTTGCAAATTCTTTATCTTTAGTGGCGGGGTTTGCAATGATGGCTTGCAAAGCCCTCACATGAGCAGGAAGAGTTGGCTCTTGAACATTGGAGGAGATGACAGCAGGATTAGTGATATTAGGAAGAGGAGAATCATAAGCAGAGTTGCCTTCAGGCCTATCTTCATGAAATTCAGATTCATCGAAGGGAGCAAAGTTTGGGTCAGGCATTTTCAGGCCCTTCTCTCCTTCACTTTCAAGATTCCTCTCCGGCCTCCGGTCACCGCCCTCCGTAGCCTTCCCTTGGCTATCATCCGACTCTGCTAAAATTACTAACAAAAAAAAATTAGTATTATGAACAAACATAACAGTTATAAGCAAAAACATGTGCATTTTCAAAAGAGAGCAGAATGGACATACTTCTCCTACGTTTTTGCTTTTTGCCCTCCTCAGTACTCTTCACCCTTTTAGAGCCTATGATCTTCTTTCTTGTCTTTTGGATTGGAGGAGGAGTAGGGTTGGTTTCACCCGTAATGTCAACTGATGCCGATGTTTGCTAATCGGCGGTGGTGGTATCATCCGTTGTCCGCTCAGTGTCTGTATGATCAGACTCGGATTCGCTGTCTGAGCTGCTCACAACAATTTCTTTCCCCTTTTCAGCATCAGCAGCAGCTTTAGCTTCAGCTGCAACTCTCTTCGCCTCAAGCTCTTTAACAGTTTTGTCACGAGCAGTGACCTCTACATCATCATCAAGATCAGGGGATAAAAGAGCAGAGCTGACCTGCATCACGGAGTTGCCTGCAAAGATTACATATTAATAGCAATATAAGTACACATGACAAACAGTAGACAAAAATCTATATATATAATAGGATGATCATATCACATCCTACCCTGTTTTTTCTCACGAAGTACTGGCACAGAATTGCTTGGCCATTCTTGGCTCACTTTGCACAGCACAAGGATTCCCTCATACCTTTCGTATGATCTGGGTGGAATACGGAATCCTTTCAATCTATTTACTATCCGCTGTTCTGCGGGAGAAATTTTAACACCCTTTCCTATGCCAGCATCAATAGCACCCCACTCCCGGACAACGGGGTATTCTTCCGGAATAACAGTTTCATCAACAAAGAAAAATGGACTTTTCCAGTCCTTCAAGTTTGAAACTCTATTTAGACCAACAAAATGATTATTTTTCTTACTATCAATAGTAAGCCAGCAATCGCTAATCGTGCGGATTCTAAACAAAGAGATAAAAACATTAATGTGAGGCTTTATATTAATAGCATTGCAGTACATTTCAAAAAGGATGATTTTTTGAAGACCATGGGGATGTATCTGACTAAGACAGGCCCCGTAATATCTAAGAAGGCGAAGAAGAAAGTTAGTAAGGGGAACACGGAGGTTGCTGTGGGTAATTTGTAAAGCGTATAAAGTAATTTTCCCCTCGGGAGGGTTGTCAGCAGTTTGTCCGATGGTGGGAAGAACAGGGTTGTATTGATTGAGATGGCGAAAGGCAATCTTTAATCCATCTAAATATTCACTAGTCAATGATGAAGCCATCGTGCTAACTTCTGGAATGTCAGCAGTATTTGATGAAGAAGGCTTGGCGTGTTCTTGGCCAGTACTCTGTGAAGAAGCCATGATAATACAGTAACGGATATCAACAAGAAGAAAATAGCAGTAAGATGAAGTGTACTGACCTTGGAAGACGGTAAACCTTAAAAAGTTGAAGATTGAAGAAGGCGATGAAGATTTGGGAGAAATATGCTTTTTGGATCTTGGCAAAGGTAAAAAAGTGATGGTAACAGGGTTATGACGGTTTTTATAAGGGTTCATCGGTGCAATTTTTATGGTCATGATTGAGACACGTGTATGGGCGAGTTTAAACGAAGGGTACGAAATAATACTTTTTACAACTGGAGGTGCGTGGATGATCTCAGCCGTAAGAAGACAATCATAACAGTGTCAGTAAAATTCGTCTGCATTTAATGCCTAAAATGTTTTCCCCGATGCAAGTGGGCAATGAACAGGCTGGTTTGGCATGCATTATCAAAAGTTTAACAACTTAATCATTTTTCAAATGCTTAAGTCCTTAAACTGGGGGGACTTAATGGTGTATCCTATCGTATACACACATAAAAGGCATAATAGTTGCATAAAAATAGCATCAGGAAGGCTGGAAACAACAGTTATTGTCCGTCCAGCGTTCTCCGCTGTACAGGCTGCTCCGTCATGCGTAAGCCCTGAAGGCCGCCTAGCGCATAAGCCCTGGCTGGAGAGCGCCGCATTTAGTATAAATTTCGGAGCACATGTAACAGAACGTATCATCATTTGACACGTGTCCCCAAATAAATCTGGTAGATCTGACACTATAAATAGACCCCTTGGGTCGTCATTTTACACAAGTTCAGATATTCTGACAACTTTGAGAGCTGAGACTTCACTTCTCTTTTTCTCTCTACTTTCTCTCACTAGAAGTCATCCGGCTAGCACTCTTACGCTCTACGAACGACAGATTGATTAAGTCACCCCACAAGTTTCTACACTTGTGAACCGGGTCTGCAGGGATTATTTCCCGAGGGTAAAAATCAATCGGCAACACTCCGCCCACCTAAATCTAGATCACTTCTAGTCTCTTGTTGACATACTAAGCCTTACCTCATAAGGAAATAGGTGTTAAGAAGCCTAGACACATCTTACTGCATTCATTGCATAGATAGTGTATATCCAAAATTCATATCTTAGCGTATCTGCTAAATCATATCTTAGCGTATCTGTTACTGTAGACTTTATCTGACACGTTTCCTTAATTCCCTTCGTAATCTACGGAAATCTTCCGTACTATGTATAGGTATTCTATGTAATTAGAATATCATCCGATATCCAAAAATCATTTCATATCGAAAAATCCTTTATTCAATCGTACGCAATGGAACTCACAACTAGTTCAAGTCCCTCGGATTCCGATATAGAGTCCCACTCCAGCTCCGAAAGCAGCGTCACCAGAATGAATCAATCAATCAGCCATCCCCAATTCATCTGATGAGTTCGTAGTCGACTTAATCAATGGAGACGAGAAGAAGGCGATCTTTTTCACCAACCGAATTCACCTTTTGGCAAAGAACCCGAATCACTTACCGGCGAACCCATTCGAAACACCATTTCACCCTCATTTTCTGAATATCTCGCTATGATTATATACTATCTCAAATTCAAAACTTTATTCACTCGCTTGTTCCTTCCGACAATCATCCCGGAGTAATAAGTCAACGAGCTTCGCACACGAGTTGTAGCCTTGAAAAATATGGTGCAAAATGTACCAGCTTCAACAACATCATCAGCTCCAACAGTACCATCAGTAACAGCACCAGTACCATCAACAACTCAAGTTTCAACATCAGATGCCTCAACATCTCATTCTGTACCTCGAACTTAATCATCATTCTACATTATTCATCTTCGTTCTACATAACGATTAAGTAATCTCTAAAGTTTTAGAAATTATTTATTCTAGTTTCAACAGAAAAATCAAATGAGATTAATATCATATTAACTCATTAAATCTATATTACATCTGAAGAAAATATATATGTAAGTATATTTTCATAAAGAGTGTAATTAAAAAGAATTCTTTCGTACAAACTGTTAATGGTGAAAATATTTTAACGGGTAGGTAATACCCGAGGAATATTTAGATTTCACATTAATAAGTTACGCTGTACAATCTTCGAATTTGATTCAACAGTCATTTACTATCTTACTTACCTTCACCAATATACATATCTGTCAACACAGAGTAACCATTTTCAATCAATTTCATATTTGAATTTTGACCTATCAGAATCCAACAAGTGGCATAATGAAGAAAACATTTGACAAAATAAAATTTGTTAGAAACAAACAAATTAACTATGAGAAATTTTGTTAAGAATCCACGCTAACTGTTCCTAGCTAATTGCTCCTAGCTAACTGATTACATTTTATTTATCGCAATTTAATTATCGCAATTTACATTCTCACAAATTTTATTTATTGTCATTTAATTTCTGTTATTTACTTTACGCACTTTATTTATCGTTATTTAATTCCTGTTATTTATTTTACGCACTTTAAATATCGGGACACGTATACAAGGTTTTGACATATCATATCGACGCATTTATATATATTATTTGGAATAACCATAGACACTCTATATGCAGTAATGAACGAGTTCTCTATACAGGGTTGAGGTTGATTCTACAATAATATATATAATTTGAGTTGTGATCGAGTCTGAGACATGTACACGGGTCACGATACATATTAATTAATTCGAATATTATATATTAAACTATATATGAATGATTTCACTATTAACTGTGGACTATCGACTGTGGACTAAGAACATTGGACAATCAAATTGAATTAAAATATTGATTATAACATATGAAACTAAACAATTCTTCAAGTTTGCCACTTGATTTCATTCAAAACCTCATTTGTATCTTGACGATTCCAATCTGCGTGCAAACCATTCATGATTCATGAAAACACCTCAATCGAGAGGATGAACCAACCGCACTTCATCTACGGAAGAAAAGATTGATGCGTACAGTTATGCACCTGAAAAACTCTCAGAACCTGAGTAAATGTTTAACACGTATCTGTGCTAGCTCCTTTGGCATTGTTATTACCGAAAATAACATTGCAATTCTTTTTCAAATTAGTCAATTTTGTCACAGCTCCAGCAAGTCAATTTCGATTATCATTCGAATTAGCCTTATTATATAATCTTGGTATATATGCGTGCTCTTTTATTGTTACTGGGAAACCTTTTATATAATTATATTCCACCATATTACTATCAGCGTTTAATCATCTAAAAATACAATTCTCCTGAAACCACCTTGGATTGATAACCGATGATTCAGATATTGTAGCATTAAATGCAGAGGAATCAGAAAAATTGTAGATGGTTTAAACGGCCAAAAGTTTGATGATAAAGAAGGGAGTATTAAGAACGCTCGATAGAAAATTTGGTACTGAAAAACAGATTGAGCAAACCATGAAGGAGACCAAGGCCAAATACACGGACCATACCATATATTCAAAGAATCCAAGTAATTCTGGATCCGATGAAACCTTCAACGAATATCTTGCTCCGTACACATGTTAAAAATCTTGCGAAAAATCTTTGTTCATCAACCATCGAACTTAGAAATTCCAAAATATCATCATAAATATCTTCGATATTTTTGAAAATATTTTCATAAATATTCTCGTCCGAAATTATTTATCACTTCGTGCTATCTATATTACATCATAAAGGAAACTACTTTAGTTTCTAAATTTCTTTGGAATTTGAGTTTGAATTATGAATGATTTTCAAGTAGTGTTGGAAATTGATGCATGAGTTAGTATAATATAATGACACTTGATCAACGTGATTATATTACAGTAATTCATGCTGAGTTTCTAATGGAACGTGATGATTCACAGAACATACCGTCATCATGTGCCATTTACACGACTCTTACATTCTACCCAATCTCTAAACATATCAAGAACATATATTCTTAATAGTTCTATCTTTTCGGATATTTTGGTAATTTACCAAATCAAGATCGTGCCATTACGATTCTCTTCTTAAAACATTAACTATGCTCATCCAAAACTTCATACCTGCGAATTCTGGACCATTTCATGCGATGCTTAATGACAAGAAGAGGAAACGAACGAATGAAGTTTTGAAGTATAAATGGGGGTATAAACCGCAGCAAATAGGAGAGAGGGCATTAACTGTGGATGACAATGATTATAGGAAACAGAAACATGGACTTCGAAAAATAAGGAAAGATATAAACCTCGACAACAACACATAAATTATAAACCGTGCATATCAATACGTATTGCCACATAAAGGCACGGGAGAATTAAAAACACTATAACCCCAAGGTAATAGTAAAAGTAAATAAAATCCTCCGGTGGTAGATGAAAGAGAAGAATGACAGATATGAAAGTTAAGAGTATATCAAGGATCAGAACGGGATGAAGCATATTAATGAATGCTTTAAAGTATGAATTGAGGAGAAAGAATAGAAGGTGTGAGTTGTAAGGAAACGACGGGAGTGGATTTATAGTAAGATATCCGACAGATTAATCAAAACCGATGATCGCATTTAAAGAGGATCCTAATTCCCTTGATTACCGAAGAATCAAATCTTATTACGAAGATTTTCTCCAAATCTCTTGAACTTGGGAAATCAATCCTATCTACGTCAAAAGATATGACGAATCTATACCTACTCCTTTCACTCTTTGGTGATAGCTTCACTCGTACGTTTCACATGATCGAATTGTTTTATCTATATTAATCAATAATGATAAAACTCTATTTATCTACTCATATTTGTCATGAAAACATTTTTATAGTTAGCCATGACGACCTCGATCAAATTTCGGGACGAAATTTCTTTTAACGGGTAGGTACTGTGATGACCCGGAAATTTCCGATCAAATTTAAACTTTAATCTTTATATGGTTCCGACACGATAAGCAAAAATCTGTAATGTTGAGTCTCGAAAGTTTGAAAATCTGTATTCATGTAATCAATTACCCTTTGACTATTCCCGACGATTCACGAACAATTGTTTGTAAATAAATAAATAAATAAATAAATAAATATAAATATATATATATATATATATATATATATATATATATATATATATATATATATATATATATATATATATATATATACAAATGTAAGTAATGGAAATAATAAAAATATAATTGAATCATTAGAAGTTAATATGTAAAGTAATATACAGAATAATTAAGTTGGTGATAAAAATGAAAAAATATATATATAGATATGAACTCTATACATAATTACTGATTATATGTATATATTATAATTATATTAAAGAGTATAAATAATAAATATTCAACATATGTCATCATATAATTATTAAGTATAATATAATTAATAATATATAATTGTGTTATAGTAAATATGATTACAAGTTAAAGACATAGCTGTTATGGAAATATTGTTATTACTTTCATTACTACTAATAATATTAATATATTACAAATTTAATTATAGTTGTCATATTATTATAACTATTAGTATTAATAGCATTAAGAATTATAATATGAAATTTATTATATGAAATTGTTATATTACTCTTAGTATTAGTATTAATAGGAATATTAAAAATCATTATATTCTCTTTTATTTTAATATATATTAAATTTGTTATATCATTATTATTATAAATACCATTAATAATTTTGTCATTTTCAATCTCACCAAAATTAATACTATTATGGCATATTATTATTGTTCTTATCAAATACTTATTATTATTAGGTATTATTTTGATATTATTACCATTAATATTATTATTAATGCTATTACTATTATTATTAGTATTTTTATTACTTTTAGTTATTATTATTAATGTGATGTGATTATAATTATATTTTTAGTTAGTAATATTAATTCAATTATATAAATTATATAAAAAAAAATAACCCTGGTACGATTTTGTTATCTATTACTATCAAAGCTGCAGTTGATTCTTTGTTTTATCTTTAAACTGAATCACAAATAGAATCGCATCACAGTATCAATACAAAATCAGTTGAAGGTCACAATCCTTCTGTTTCGATTTTTATTCATTTTTTTCTGATTTGTTTGATCCCGTCTGTAAATTGTTATGCGTCCAAATCACTCAACAGTACAGGCAAATCAATCCCACCAACTTTATTAAGTCTTAAGTAAACGATATCCAAAGCTAAACACTTCTATAACTCAAAAAGTAAAATCAAAATACAAGAAAAAGCCGTCGGTCCCTGTTCTTACTCCATTTTTCCAAAACGCGATTTTTTAACTAATTTAAAATTCTAGAAATGCTATGTTGTTAGGATTGCTTCATTGAAACTGTCTGTAAACTCTTGGATTCCAAATCAATTTATAAATGGAGAATTTCAGAGTCAAAGATTTCGTTTTCAAAAGTCAATAATTGTTCTTTGTCAAAATTCGAACTTGTTTTGCAGTTTTCTTTTAAATTGACGATTGTTAAAGTTTGTAGGAGTGATTTGAAACTTAATGTGTGTTATAAACTTTGGCTAATACGTACTCCAAGTTGAAAATCAAAATTTTTTTTTCTTTTTTATACCGTAACACAGCAGCAATGTTTTTAATTTTTTTTTTATGATTTTCATTTTAAATTAATACAAACATTGATATATATTAGTTTAAGATTAGTTTGGAGTATTTAAAAATCGATTTGTGTTATGGTTGTTATTCCCTGGTCGTTCGATTAGTAGGAAGAAGAAGGAAGAAAAGGAAATATAAGTAATGAGGGTTAAATAAAATTAGAAACTGATAATAATAAGAAAGACAGTAATGGAGCAATGGTTAAATGAGTGTTCGGGTTGCGAAGGGTCACAGGTTCGAGCCCTTCCAGGGCCACTATATTGTTTTCAGGCCGAATTTTTTATGAGGTAGTCTTTCTTTCTTTATTTTTATTTTTATTTTTATTATTATTATTATTATTATTATTATTATTATTATTATTATTATTATTATTATTATTATTATTATTATTGTTAGGGGGATGATTCTCACACACACTTTTTTGATCCTCACACACCAATTTAAAGAAATGGAGTATTATTAGAAGAGTAAAAGGTTAAAATAGGTGTGTGAGGATCAAAAAAGTGTGTGTTAGAATCATCCCCCTTATTGTTACTACTAGTAATAACATTTAAGATTGTAATTATAATGATCAATATTGTCACAAAATAAGTATTAGATATTTGTTATTATTATTATCACGATTATAATTACAATTAAAATTATTATTATTGTTATTATTTACTAATAATAATATCATTATCATTGATCATATACATAGCATTGTATATGTATATTTTATTTGTTAAAAGCCAAAGGCAGAACTACGCGAATTATAAGGCAAAGCTGTGCAATATTCGCTGAAAATGAGTACCGCGGTTATGTTTTCGCATTAATACAAGATCGCGGTTTAATCCGCTGAGTTTCCGCGGATAGTTATGTAACTCGCAGACCGCGGATATTTCGAATCCTATAAATAGAGAGCTTGGCCTCTCATTTATAAGTTGTTGATTCTCTGCCATTTTGCCTAAGCCTTTGTAATTTCCACTTGTGATCTTGCCCAAGGGATTTTTACATTGCGAAAAGGTGAATTAAGTTAATTAACAATCAAGACCTGGTCGGGGTGGTTGATCACTTGATAGTTAAAGTGAAAGACGATCATCGGGGCCCAAAATAATCATCAACCATCCCATCCTCCATTACAATCTTATTGCACTCAATCCGTGATTAAGTAACATCATTAAATATGGATTGATCAATTGGCACCATCCGTGGGACACGTGTTTTGAATTAAAACTGAAAATTTTTTGTTTTATGTCGTCAAAACAATTAATTCGACGGTTTAATTTAAATCGTGTTTTTGTTGTGATGATTTGTAGGTGCATGCATCTAAAATCGGCGGTGAATTGCTCGATTGCTTAGAATTATGAGTAATATTGGAAACGATAGTGATACAGTGGTCGTTGTGTGAGCGAATGCCCAAAAAAGAGGAAAAAAGCGAAAGTTCGCTAAAATGCATCATAATTGACAATTTGCGCCAATTAGTTTCCCGAAAATGCAGAGCGATGATTTTTCTGAAATGCCGATAATGATATCGTGCAAAATCGTGGAAGCTGATATCACAGTCATGAAAGTCCATGTCGACAATGGCAGTAGCGTTGATGTTATTTACGAACAATGCTTCGCTCAATTGCCAGAAAGTATTAAAACAAACCTGCAAACAACCGCGGTTTCACTAACCGGTTTTGCAGGAGAATCTTCATTACCTATAGGTGTTTTGTCATTAAACATCGAGTTAGCTGATGTTAATGATGACGCTTTGGTGCGGCAAGAGCGATTAGATTTTTATGTTATGCGAGCCTCTTCTCGCTATAACATGCTGTTGGGAAGAACTGCTATAAGTAAATTTGGGATTGTACCGTCTACAATTCATGGCATGATTAAGTTTCCAACGTATAAGGGAATTGCCACAATATGTTCAATGAGCATTATGCCTGGTGCGAACCTGTTGATGGTGCAGATGCTATGGAAATAATTAATCCCGCATATCCAGATCAGAAAATCAAAGTAGGACGTAATGTTAGTGCGGATACTAGAAAACAAATCGTGCAATTACTTGTCCAATATATGGATGTTTTTGCCTGGTGCGAAAATGATATGACTGGTGTTCTGCGTCATATTGCAGAACACAGGCTTAATGTGAATCCAGCTCTAAAACCTGTAGTGCAAAAGCGAAAGGGTAGGGCCCCAGACCGCGTAAAATGGTTGTGTGAAGAAGTAACAAAATTGGTGAGAGCCAGAATTTTGCGCGAAGTCCAATACCAATCATGGATTGCAAATCCAGTATTGGTGAAGAAAACTGATGGTTCTTGGAGAATGTGTATTGATTACAAAGATTTGAATAAAGCGTGCCCGAAGGATAACTATCCGCTTCCAGAAATTGATCTGAAGGTGGAATCTTTACATGCTTTTCCGTATAAATGTTTTTTGGATGCGTCAAGAGGTTATCATCAGATTCCTATGGCGCAAGAAGACGCAGATAAAACCGCATTTCATACGGGCAAAGGCATATATTGTTATATCATGATGCCTTTCGGTTTAATCAATGCAGGCGCGACATATCAACGGTTGATTGATACCGCGTTTGATAAACAAATAGGGCGTAATCTTGAAGCTTATGTAGATGATTTAGTTATCAAAAGCATGACGCAAGAGCGAATCATTGAAGATATTCGTGAAACATTTGACAGACTGCGAAAAATAAACATGAAGCTTAATCCGCTAAAATGTAGTTTTGGCGAAACGGAAGGGAAATTTTTGGGATATCTTGTTACAGAACAGGGTATTCAAGCTAATCCAAAAAATATCGCGGCTATAGAAAATATGATCGCACCGAAAACGGTCAAAGAAGTGCAAAGTTTGACGGGAAATCTTGCCACATTAACGCGTTTCTTGTCTAAAGCCGCGGAAAGGCAGTTGCCATTTTTCAAAACCTTAAAAGGTTGTTTGAAGCAAAAGAATTTTGTGTGGTCCAGCGAAGCAGAATCCGCGTTTCAGGAGATGAAAAAGTTGTTAAAAACTTTGCCTACACTAACAGCGCCGGTTAATGGCGAAACTCTTTATCTTTATATCTCAGTAGCAAACGAAGCTTTTGGCTCAGTTTTGATCGTGGAAAGGAACAAAATACAAAAGCCAGTGTATTTTGTTAGTAAAGCCCTTACGGGGAGTGAAATAAACTATGCGCCGATTGAAAAGTTTGTCTATGCGCTCATTTTAACAACGCGAAGGCTACGAAGATATTTTCAAGGGCATCCCGTGCATGTATTAACTAATCTACCAATCAGGCAAGTCTTAACAAAGCCAGAGATATCTGGTAGACTCGCATTATGGGCGGTAGAATTAGGTGCTTATCAAATATCTTACCTTCCGCGTAGCGCTAAAAAAGGGAAAGTTATGGCGGATTATCTCACTGAACTATCTGGAGAGTTGGAGGTGATTAATGAGCGAACCACACTAAAACCTGAACAAGGTGAAACTTGGGATTTATTTACTGATGGTGCTTCATGCGCAGAAGGTGCAGGTGCGGGATTAGTTTTGGCAAGTTCAAGCGGTGAAGAGCACACTTATGCTCTGCGGTTTAATTTTGACGTAACAAATAATGAGGCAGAGTATGAGGCATTGCTTGCAGGTTTAAATATTACGCGGAAAATGAATATTGTTAAGTTGCGTGCATTTACGGATTCACAGCTAGTAGCGAATCAGTTTAACGGATCTTTTGACGCGCATGATCCCTCTATGCAAAAATACTTGCAGTTGTTGAAAGAAATTGCAGTGCGATTTGAGCATTTCGAACTCACGCAAGTACCAAGAAGCCAAAACAAAAAGGCGGATGCGTTGAGAAAATTGGCTGCTTTAACGTTCTAGCACTTTCAAAAGTAAGTGCATACGAGTAGAATTGTTGATGAAACTGAACGAGGATGTAATTGTAAGCATTTTTGTTAAGTAGAAGTACTTTGATATGTGTCTTGAAGTCTTTCAAAAGTGTAAGAATACATATCAAAACACAATATGTATATACATTCTAATGGAGTCGTTAAGTCTTCGTTAGTCGTTACATGTAAGTGTTGTTTTGAAACCTTTAAGTTAACGATCTCAATTAATGTTGTTAACCCAATGTTTATTATATCAAATGAGATGTTAAATTATTATATTATCATGATATTATGATGTATGAATATCTCTTAATATGATATATACATTAAAATATCGTTACAACGATAATTGTTAACACCTATTTCCTTATGAGGTAAGGCTTAGTGTGTCGACAAGATACTAGAAGTAATCTAGCTTTAGGAGGGCGGAGTGTTGCCGATTTATTTTTACCCTCGGGAAATAATCCCTGCAGACTCGGATCACAAGTGTAGAAACTTGTGGGGTGGCTTAATCAATCTATCGTCCGTAGAGCGTAAAAGTGCTAGCCGGATGACTTCTAGTGAGAGAAAGTAGAGAGAGAAAGAGAAGTGAAGTCTCAGCTCTCAAAGTTGTCAGAATATCTGAACTGTGTAAAATGACGACCCAATGGGTCTATTTATAGTGTCAGATCCAAGAGATTGCTCGGGGACACGTGTCAGATGATGATACGTTCTGTTATTCGTGATCCGTAATTTACGCTGAAGGTGGCGTTCTCCGGCCAGGGCTTATGCGCTAGGCGGCCTTCAGGGCTTACGCATGACGGAGCAACCTGTACAACGGAGAACGCTGGACGGTTAACTCCACAAAACTGTTGTTTTCAGCCTTCCTGATGCTACTTTTATGCAACCGTTATGCCTTTTATGCGTGTATACGATAGGATACACCATTAAGTCCCCCCAGTTTAATGACTTAAGCATTTGAAAATTGATTAAGTTGTTAAACTTAGAATAACGCATGCCAACCATGTCTTCACGTTTTCTTTTTGCATTGGGAAGCACATCACAGGCATTAAATGATAGGCAAATTTTACTGACATTATGATGATTGCTTATATCGCACGCGCCTCTAGCTGTAAAAAGACTTTTCGATGTACTCACCTTTTTATCTTGTCCTTACACGTGTGGGGTTGAAAATAAAACCCCCAAAATCACCACTGATTACAGCTGATATATATTTTGCTTTTTAACCACCATAAACCCTATCCGATCATTTACTTTTACAACTTTCTTCTACAGTATTCATCTTCTTCCATCAATACCTTCGTTACCTCCTGTTTCATTAGAACATTAATGGCAGCCGTAAAGGACGTTGCAGCTATTCCTAGCAGAGTAAATGAGAGATATTTAAGCGAGCTACTGCAACATTTTCCTAGATTAGCTGGTGTTGAACCAGTGATTCCTGCAATTAATGCCAGAGCCTGCTCACCGCCCCCTGGCAAGGTTGCTATTTATGGCCATGCAATCTTCAAATTTTGCTTACGTCTGCCATTTACACCCTTCTTCTTAGAAGTTTGCAAATTTTACGGTGTTGCTGTTGGTCAATTCGAACCAGCATCAATTCGAAAGATCTTAATTTTTGAAATGTATTGTCATGCAAGGAGCATTGAACCATCAATTCGGATATTTTGCCATTTGGTACGTATAGCACGCCATGAAAATGGTTGGTTCACTTTCAATAAAGTTCATGGGTTTCTGAAACCTGCACTTGATCATCCTGGCGACAACTGGTATGCTTCATTTATCTTTATTAATGAAGATGTAATTGACAAACAATACTCAGCTACTCGAGTATGGCGCAAATACTCGCATACCGTATCTGTTACCTTTCCAAAACTCGTCACCAAAGAAAACCTTTTATTTAAGAGGATTAAAGCTGAAGAAATCAATGACATTAAATATGGGGAACACATGCTTTCGCTGACATCCATGAGCCAAGATTGAGATATCTCACAAGGCTATGCCTGTATTCTTGCTGGGAAAAAGAGTAAGCATTTACTTTTTCTACATATGCTTAAATAAAATGTTCTTCTTTATTTATCCATTTAATCACTGTGACTTTTTAATTTTTGCAGAAATTACTCCTCTTACCGCCATGCGATCATCGTATTCACAGCTTACCTTTACCACCGAGAAAATTATTGATGATACCCCCAAAATAGATGTAATGAGGGAGGAGGAAGATGAAGAAGAAGAAGAAGAAGAAGAAGACATAGGTATGAATCGAGTTGCCTCTAGAGAACGTCGTACCTCGGGTAATGAAAATGACAACACTGAATTATGCAAAATTCCATACCAAAACCTGTACTTGTTTTCTTGCATACCCAGTACTGGTGGATTTTATAATCCAAACCCTTCCTTATACTTTATGACACCTTTGAAATGTTGCGAAGCATATTGGAACTCTTTTATAAATAACAATTTTCCTTTATCTCCAACAGCTAGTGCAGCACATCAAGACACTACATTAACAACTCTTCCGCCTTCCGCCAAGAGGAGAAGAACTGGTCACATTCCTCTGTCATCCGCTCAACAAGGAGCTGGCCCTAGTTCTTCTCAACAACAAATTACACTTCCCAATCTTGACACAAACATGCTTTCCTCCCTTTTAAAAGGACCACCACACTCGTACGAAGATTTCGTGACTTTTTTGAATGCCATGGTGTGTCCTTCACTAGCCCAATTCTTTAGCAATTTATCTGATGCAGATGCCAAGAAGGTTAAGGCACAAATTATCATTCTGAACATTGCTTCTGGTCTAAATGACCTTCAACGCCTATCTGACTTGCAAAACAGTGAAGTCACTACAAATAAGGAGCTTTCTGCTGAAAAGGAGAAAGTAGCCAAGACTGAACGAATAGCCACAGAGATAAAGAGGGAATACGAGACAATGAAGAGGCACTATGAAAATTGCAACAGTCAGAGGGCGGAGTATAAGGAGCAAGTCAAAGAACTATCTTTCAGAGAAAAACGGCATCTGAGCAAAATTGATGAACTAGTAAAGGAGAACGAAAAAAATGCTTGAGCAAAATAACATGTTGAAAGAACAACTTAAAGCCAAAGAAGAGAATGAAAGACGAATGATAACTGGCATTCCTGCGCTTGTAGAGCGTATCTTTAACTGTCAGGCACTATCTCACAGAATCCGTGAGTTTGTCCGCCTTGCCAAATCTGTTGAACGGTTAAAGTTTTTCAATTTTATGAAAAGAAAACTACCAGAACTTCCAAATCCTCTGCCTGAGGTAATCACATCAAAGATTAATGAAAATGCCGAATTAGAAGCTGATGCAGCCGGTGCCTCAATAGAAAATATGAGGTTTTTTGATCTTGAAAATCTTTGTAAAAGGCCAGATGTAACAGTAGATGATGTATTGAATTATACTCCACAGGATGAATGAAACACTATGTTGTTATACATCTGCTTTATAATACTTAATATTGCATTTTGGTATGTACATCAAAAATATATGCTGTAACTTAGTAAGATTATTGTAATGAACAATGCTCAAGATATTGAGATTTATACTTTGCAATCATTATAATTATGAATATCAAAATCATATTCTCCGTCATACGCCTTCCGTTATGAAACTCATGAGAAAAAGTTATGAATTACTTTCGCCTTTATATATTTTGCTGGACACTAAGATCCGTTTTCCGTTGTGCTCTGCATTTTGTGTATATAAGTTGTGTCATGACATTTTTTGTAGATTCGTTTCATCGCTTCGATACTTTAGTGAGTTCTACATATCTCACTATCGATACAACCATTTTGAGTATGATTGTACTTCTACCACCGAAAGGCTTTCTTTCTTTCTGCGGGTAGGGATGACACACAGCTATGTGACACCTGGGCTAAAAAATCCTTGGCCGGATAAAATTTGTGAAAAATATTGCCATAAGAATAATTGCTATTATTCATATTCTTAAAGAAACTTTTACATTTATGACTATATCTCATGCATTTGACAGTTGATCAAGCTGTCCATGCATATAGTGCTACGCATAAAATTTCTTTAAATTCATTGCATTCCAAGCTCTTTCATATTGCTCGCCGGAAGGCGCAACAAGCATGTATGACCCATTCTGATTTACTTTCGTGACCTTATAAGGTCCTTCCCATTTTGGGGCTAGCTTTCCAAATTTGATTTGCCTGCTTGCCTCATTATCACGTAGTACTAAATCACCTTCTTCAAACTGCACATGCTGCACTTTCTTGTTATAATATTTTGCCATGTTATGCTTGTGATCTGCTTGCCGGATGGCGGCCATCAACCTTCTTTCCTCCAACAAGTTGATATTTTCCCTTAACGCCTCAGAATTAGCCTCAACATCAAATGCCATAATGCGTTGTGTTGGCACACATATTTCAGCCGGTATCACTGCCTCTGTTCCATATACCAGACTAAAAGGTGTTTCCCCCATGCTCCGCTTTGGCGTCGTCCGGTGTGCCCACAATACATTTGGCAGCTCATCCACCCATCCAGTTTGACTTAGCCCCAACCGCGCCTTAATGCCAGCAACGATTTCCTTGTTGGTAACCTCCACTTGTCCGTTCGCTTGAGGATGAGCAACAGATGTAAAGTTTTGCTTTATGCCCAGCTCTTCACACCAACTCCGAAATGGATTTTCTGCAAATTGCTTGCCGTTATCGCTGACTGTTTCATTTGGCACCCCGTAACGGCATACAATATCATGCCAAACAAACTTTTTGACATTTTCTCCTGTGATTTTTGCTAAAGCCTTTGCTTCAACCCATTTCATGAAAAAATCGATCGCTACCACCAAGAACTTAGCATTACCAGTGCTCCTATTAAATGGCCCCACAATATCAATAGCCCATTTACAGAACGGCCAAGCGGATGACACCGGTATCAAATCATACTTTGGAAGACGCTGAATTGTACCATGCCTCTGACAATTCTCACATGTTTTTATGATTTCTGTGACATCCCGATAAAGGGAAGGCCAAAAATACCCTTGTCGCATGATCCGTGATGCCACGGTACGGAAACCGGAGTGTTGAGAACAAACTCCTTCATGCATTTCTTTGACCACTTTTATCGCTTCATCATCGGTTAAACATCTTAACAACGGACCATTGTATGACTTTCGATAAAGGACACCACTAACAATCTCATACATTGGTGCAGTTACTCTTATTCTTCTTGCTTCCGCCTTATCAACAGGTAACCATCCGTCATGCAAATATCTCAAATACGGAGTCATCCAAGTTTTCTTAGCTTCTTCAACTATTGCAATAATTGATTTTCCATGTATTGATTTCTCCTTAAGTTCTTCAACCAACACTCATTTGTGCAAATGATCAAAGGTTAAAGTAGCTAACTTACTCAAGACGTCAGCTTTTTTGTTTTTATTTCGAGGTATTTGCACGACTTCAAGGTTATCAAATTTCTTTGAAATTGCTTCCACCACCTTTATATATTGCCTCATGGATGTATCCCTTGCATCGAACGTTCCATTAACTTGCTGGGCGACAATTTGAGAATCAACATATGCTCGTAAATTTGTTATCCCCATTTCTACCACTATGCGGAGGCCGAAAAGTAATGCTTCATACTCTGCTTCATTGTTTGAAGCATAAAAACAGAATTTCAATGCATAAATATACTCTTCACCTTCTGGACTTGTTAAAACTAGCCCTGCACCTGTTCCCTCTTCACTGGATGCCCCATCAGTGTGTAACTCCCACTCATGCTGTGATGGTGCCATTTTGTTGCCATACTCTATTTTTTCATTTGTCTCCAAGAGGAAATCTGCCAAAATTTGTCCTTTAACTGCATTTCGGGGAGCAAAATTGATTTCATACTCCCCCAACTCGATGGCCCATTTTGCTAAACGGCCAGATGATTCTGGACGCCGGAGTATTTGCTTCAATGGTTGATCTGTTAACACTAAGATGGGATGACCTTGAAAATATCTTCGTAAATGTCGTGCAGTATGCACAAGGGCATAAACCATGCGGTGAAGTGGTGGATAATTTGTTTCACTAAGCTGCAACACCTTGCTAACAAAATATGTAGGCATTTGCACACCGTTCCGTTCTGCGATTAGAACAGAACTTATTGCTTCCTTTGAGACAGCTAAGTATAAAATTAGGGTTTCCCCCTCTTTTGGTGCTGTTAACGTAGGTAATGTTTTTAACAACTGCTTGATCTCTTGGAATGCATTTTCAGCTTCCGCCGTCCACACAAAATCTTTTTTATCTAAACAGCCCTTTAACACCTTCATGAATGGAAGTGACTTTTCAGCTGCTCTGGACAAGAATCTTGTTAACGCTGATAGACATCCATGTAGCCGTTGAACATCCTTTTTGCTAGTTGGTGACTTCATATCTTCAATTGCTTGAATTTTCTTAGGATTAGCTTTAATTCCACGTTCTGTTACAATATGACCTAAGAATTTTCCCTCTTCCACACCAAACGTGCACTTCTTGGGATTTAATTTCATGTTAATTTTTCGTAGAGATGCAAAAGTTTCTTGTATATCTCGTAACATCTTCTCTTCAGTATGACTTTTGATGACAATGTCATCAACATAAGCTTCTAAGTTTCGCCCAATTTGATCCTTAAATGCCATATCAATAAGTCATTGATATGTTGCTCCCGCATTCTTCAAACCAAAAGGCATTTTCATGTAACAGAATATGCCTTCCGTCGTGTGAAAAGCCGTTTTGTCTTCATCTTTTAAAGCCATTGGGATTTGATGATATCCCTTAGCAGCATCAAGGAAACATTTGAATCGATATCCTGCCAATGATTCTACCTTCCAATCAATTTCAGGTAAAGGATAATTGTCCTTTCGACATGCTTTATTGATATCCGTGAAATCCACACACATCCGCCATGAGTTGTCCGGCTTCCTAACCATGATCGGATTGGCTACCCATGTCTGATATTTGACCTCTCGCAGGATCCCAGCATCCACCAAACTTCGTACCTCATCACGGAGGAATTTGCTTCTTTCTGGCGCCATGCCACGCTTTTTCTAACAAACAGGATGTATGTTGGGATTCACGTTTAGCCTATGCTCTGCAATTTCCCTTGGAACACCGGTCATATCAGACAGGTGCCATGCAAAAATGTCTAGATTTGTTGTCAAAATATTGTATAATTTTGCTTTACATTCGGCGAACAACGTGTGCCCAATTATGATTTTCTGATCTGGAAATTTAAGATTTGGTGAAATTGACCCATCATCGTGTATGATTGGCTTAATTACTGCCTTTGTTACTTGGGAACACTCAATTAACTTCTGCCGTTCTGCATATAACGTTGGTACTCCGCCTGGCGTTGGAAACTTCATCATACCATGTACAGTTGACGTTACAGCTCCAAACGTCATTAAAGGAGTTCTTCCCAAAATTATGTTGTACTGTGAATTTGCTTTAACCACTAAGAACTCAATATTGGCTGTGCGTCTTAGGGGTGGCTTGCCCAATGTTACTTCAAGCAAAATACTTCCTTCAGACCAGGACGGCTCACTTGTAAAACTTGCCAACGGGACATATGTTTCCTTCATTTTTTCTTGTACATCTTTGGGTAGCTGTATGAAGCAATGTTCATACATAATGTCTGCTCCAGCTCCTGTGTCAGTGTAAATGTTGCGTATTAAGCAATTAGCAACTCGCGCTTCTATAACTACTGGACCATCGGATGGATTTGTGTTACACATAGAAGGAAAGGATATTAATTGCTCTTCCCAATCTTCTAATACTTCTGCCTTCCTCCGTTGTCCAGCTTTCCATTGGTGTATCATGCCCACTTCTATGGGTATGAATTCGTTATCTTCGCCGTCTTTATCAGTGTTGGTGAGATGATTCGTCTTAATAATGGATGGCGCCATTGTTAACACCTATTTTCTTATGAAGTAATCTAGCTTTAGGAGGGCGGAGTGTTGCCGATTGATTTTTACCCTCGGGAAATAATCCCTGCAGACCCGGATCACAAGTGTAGAAACTTGTGGCGTGGCTTAATCAATCTATCGTCCATAGAGCGTAAAAGTGCTAGCCGGATGACTTCTAGTGAAAGAAAGTAGAGAGAGAAAGAGAAGTGAAGTCTCAGCTCTCAAAGTTGTCAGAATATCTGAACTGTGTAAAATGACGACCCAAGGGGTCTATTTATAGTGTCAGATCCAAGAGATTGCTCGGGGACACGTGTCAGATGATGATACGTTCTGTTATTCGTGATCCGTAATTTACGCTGAAGGTGGCGTTCTCCGGCCAGGGCTTACGCGCTAGGCGGCCTTCAGGGCTTACGCATGACGGAGCAGCCTGTACAACGGAGAACGCTGGATGGTTAACTCCACAAAACTGTTGTTTCCAGCCTTCCTGATGCTACTTTTATGCAACCGTTATGCCTTTTATGTGTGTATACGATAGGATACACCATTAGATACATTTTACAAACATTGCATTCATTTTTTGAAAAGACAATATTTCATTACATCGAAAGTTGACGGCATGTATACCATTTCATAATATATCTAACTATAATTGACTTAATATTAATCTTGATGAACTCAACGACTCAAATGCAACGTCTTTTGAAATATGTCATGAATGACTCCAAGTAATATCCCTAAAATGAGCAAATGCACAGCGGAAGATTTCTTTCGTACCTGAGAATAAACATGCTTTCAAGTGTCAACCAAAAGGTTGGTGAGTTCATTAGTTTAACATAAATAATCATTCCCATCATTTTAATAGACCACAAGATTTTCATTTCTTCTGAATATACGTCCCATGCATAGAGACAAAAATATCATTCATATGGATTGAACACCTGGTAACCGACATTCACAATATGCATATAAGAATATCCCCATCATTCCGGGATCCTCCTTCGGACATGATATAAATTTTGTAGTACTAAAGCATCCGGTACTTTGGATGGGGCTTGTTGGGCCCGATAGATCTATCTTTAGGATTCGCGTCAATTAGGGTGTCTGTTCTCTAATTCTTAGATTACCAGACTAAAAAGGGGCATATCCGGTTTAATAATCCAACCATAGAATGTAGTTTCGATCACTTGTGTCTATTTCGTAAAGCATTTATAAAAGCAGCGCATGTATTCTCAGTCCCAAAAATATATATTTCAAAAGCATTTAAAAAGGGAGCAAATGAAACTCACCTAATGTATTTTGTAGTAAAAATACATATGACTATATTGAACAACTGAACAATGCAGGGTTGACCTCGGATTCACGAACCTATATCATTTGTATTTATATATTAAAATATATAATAGAAATCACATAATTTTATTTATTAATATATATATTATTTATATATATTTGTAGCTGTATAGGATTTATTTTAAATCCCAATTAAAAACATATACTTATATTATATCTTAAATTATATGTTACATATACTTGTTGTGTATATAAATATTTTAAAATGATTAATATCCATTCATTTAGTTATATTAATGTATATATCCATATATATACATGTTTGTATATATATACATTATTATTATTATGTTTGAAAATCAATAGTTTGTTACCTGTAATTATTTATCTAGATAGTGTTAATATATATAGTTATATGAAATATTATTGTAATTAGTGTATATGTAATAAGTGTATTTTATGTACAAAATATTTATTTGTAAAAAAATAGTAGTTTTAGTAATAATGATTCTTTTGATAAAAATAATAATAATAATAACTTTATTAATAACGACAATATAATACTAATAATAAAATAATAATGATAATAATAATACTAATAGTATTTATGTTACTAATAATAATAATACTTATCTTAACAATAATAATAATAAGATTTATTTTTGTATTTATAATCGTAATAATAATAATAAATGATATTTACTACTTGTTTTAAAAATAATAATAATAATGATAATAATAATCTTTATAACATTAATAATAACATTAATAATAATAACACTAACAATCATGACAATAATAATAATAATAATAATAATAATAATAATAATAATAATAATAATAATAATAATAATAATAATAATAATAATAATAATAATAATAATAATAATAATAATAATAATAATAATAATAATAATAATAAAAATAATAATAATAATGATAATTGAAAAACTACCTCACAAGAGGTCTAAAAAAATTAGATGCCCACGGAGAGGCTCGAACCCCTGACCTCTTGAATACCGTCAACACTCACTAACCAATACTCCGTATCTATCTTTCTGATTATATTCAGGTTCTAACTGTATTTAACATCTACTTCTGTTTTCCTTTCTTCTTTATCCTTCACAGATATTCAACCATATATCGACTAAAGCTCAAAAGAATTTTTAATGACGAGTACTAATTGTGTTTTTTGGACTTGCAACCAAAATATAATCAATTTATAATGATTCTTGAGTTAATTAAAAACGAAAAAAAATAAAAAAAATGAGTGCTCCTGCTGCCGACGCTGTTAAAAAAAAGAAAAAATTGATTCCACTTTTGAGAACGTTTTAGAGAAAGATTATAACACGAAATACCTTGTAAATCCATCCTATAAACTATTGGAATCATTATTTGAAGTTGAAACATAACCACAAGCTCGAATTTCTTCAAGAACAAAAGTGTTGACTTTTTGTTTTAAATGTTTGACTCTAAAATTGAAGCTAGATAGGACGAATTGAGCTATGAAACTTTGCAGACTTTTTAAACGAAAGATTTCTAACATAGTTGCATCTAAGGATTTTAAAATTCATTACAAAATAGAGTTTTGGCTGAAAAGTGAAGGAACAGAGGTATAGCGACTGGTTACTTGCATTTTTCTGTTTAATTTGATATTTTTGCAGTAGGTAATTGTGGTGTACACTTGATAGTTGATAAAAGAAGGGTGAATGATTTGTTTAACAGCATATGTGAATCGAATCAAATAATAAAATGGTGTCGACAGAATTTAATTCCATTAATACCGAATGAAAACATTAATCTGTAAAGGTAATTAGATTTGTACCTTTGAAAATGATTCATTACAGATTGGGGACAGAAACAAAAGAGTGATACAGTTTGATGGTGTGATGACCCGGGAATTTCTGACCAAATTTAAACTTTAATCTTTATATGATTTCGACACCATAAGCAAAGTCTGTAATATTAAATCACGCGCTCGACGATTCACGAACCTATAAATAGAATGTACGTGTAAGTAACTATGCGTAAATAAGTATATTTTTATAATAAATATAGTAAAGAACTGATATGTGATTTAGTTGCTATGTAAGATAAATTAAAATAACTAAAACTCGTTATATATATATATATATATATATATATATATATATATATATATATATATATATATATATATATATATATATATATATATATATATATATATATATATATATATATATATATAAGATAAGTAATTTCGAACACGAATTGTCAACGACAACAAGGTATTAAAAGTATAATATTATACTTTGAGTTTAGTTATTTCAGTATATATAATTAACATATTTATCTACGTAATAAAATTTAATATTTAAAAACATGATTATATAGGTAGTAGATGGAATATATATGTGATAGCTATACATAATTAGTACTATAAGCATATTGTCAAAATGTATAAATATTAAAATAAATAATTAATAACATATAAATAAAAGTAACTACAAGATAAAATACAGTTATTGTATTAATGTTATTATTATAACTTTCAAATTATTAAAATAAATAGTCAATATTAATATCAGTGTTATTATTATTATTATATGTAATACATAAATAGGAAATTGGATATATTTAATTATTAGTATTATTATTATTATCACTATAGTTTTTAGTATCATTAATTATAATATTAAAAGTATTATCATTATTAATATATTTATTAATTGTTAAGTTTAATTATAAGATATATATGTATTATATATATATATATATATATATATATATATATATATATATATATATACAGAGAATAGAGATAGATATACAATATAATTCAGATATTTATAAAACTGATATACATCGCGTGTTCTTTAGTTCCAGTCACTATCAGTACACTTCAATCAACAGATAAAATACAAATTCCGTTTAGGGTCATTGTCCTCTTTTTAGTTATTTAATTTTTTTTATCGTCTTCCTTCTGATTTGATTTATCCAGTTGTTACAAATCCTTCTCAATTCACATACGAGTCTATTATTTTCAAAATAACTGTTATCACACGAACCAGATCACACTATATAATTTACCATCTGTAACTGAGAGTTTACAAAACAGAAAAATAAAAAAAAAACAGTTCGTATGCTCTGTACGTGTACCAAATTATTAAAAACTCGATTTTTAATGAATTTTAAAAATCTAAAATTATAGTTTTGTTAGGATTATGTTACACAAAATTTATCCAAAATCGCAGGTAACAATTTTCTATATTGAGTACAAATTTGGCAGTCAAAGTTTAATTTCAAAAAGTCAACAGATTTGTTCATGGTAAAATTCGAATTCGTTTCTATGTTTTAAGTTTAATTGTTGATTTATAAAGTTTCCAGGATTGATTTAGAACATATTTCATGAAGAAATCGTGGTCTAAAACAAACTTAAATTCATAATCAAACTTTGAGTTTATGTTCTTGAACTCAAAAATTTAAAAAGTCTGAATTCGAAATAAATTGAAATTGTATAAATGTAGTTTTGTTAGTAAACCTCTAAACAATCTTTCTGCAAAATTATAGAACTCAATTATTCATATTCATCACAAATTTCTGAGTCAAAGTTAATTTCCTAAAAAGTCAAACTTTGTTCATCAATCGAATTCGTGTTATCCGTTTTGATTCCAGTTAAATTAATGATTTGGAATGTTTCCACGAACGTTTTCTAACATATTTCATATTATAACATTTATCTATAACATCACATTTACAAAAATCAAATTTTTTTTTTTTTACAAAGACAGCAGCGACGAGCAGATAATTTTTTTTATTTTTATTTTTATTTTTTTTAGTCCAATTAAACCCAAATAAAAGTTTCTATGTTAGATATTAATTCTAAAATTAGTTAATAAACTTGATGTTAGCTGGGGATTGATCCATGGATCAGTTTAAAGGTGTCAAGTTCGTTTAGGTTGTGGAGAAGAAAAAGGAACTGTCAGATAACGGATTAAGAGTAATTTAAATATAGATTAAATCAGAAAAGCTAGCACATCGTGGGGGTTAAAAGCTGTTTCGGGTTTACGAGAGGTCTTGGGTTCGATTCTTGGCATGGGCAGTCTTTCTTTTTTTAAGCCTCCTTTAAGGTAGTCTCATGTTCTTTATTATTATTATTATTATTATTATTATTATTATTATTATTATTATTATTATTATTATTATTATTATTATTATTATTATTATTATTATTATTATTATTATTATTATTATTATTGTATTGGTATTATTGTTATTATTGATTATTGATTGATATTATTATTAGGTATTAGTAGTGTTATTATTATTATCATCATTATTATTATTATGATTAAGAATATTATGAATATTATTTTAATTTCTATAAAAATCATAAAACTTATTATTCACTCATTAAAAACTAATACTTGTATCATTTATAAGTTATAATATTATTATTAGTATCATTATTAGTATTATAATTATCATTATATGTATCATAATCATTATTATTATTATTAATATTATAAATATTATTATGTACAATGTAATGATTATTAGTACTATGTAATTTCTAAAATCATTAATATAACTAACACTAACAATAAAAATTAATATATTTTTATATATTATTAATATCATTACTTTTATTACTAATAGAATTAATTTCATTATTATCATTAATACTAATATTAAGTATTATCATTATCATATTTATCATTACAAATATTAATCGAGTATTACTATAATAACTATCTTAATAAATAAATAATATATATATATATATATATATATATATATATATATATATATATATATATATATATATATATATATATATATATATATATATATATATATATATATGAAGATATGTTTAATACATTTATAACATAACAAAATATTATTATATATAAAAAGAATATGTGAAACATAAATATATTATTAATATAAAAATAATATAACTAATAAATTATTATATATATAAATTTATTCACTTACAATTATGTGTATTAATAAATATACAAATGATATAGGTTCGTGAATCCGATGCCAACCCTGTATTGTTCAGTTGTTCAATGTTGTCATATGTATTTTTACTACAAATAACATTAGGTGAGTTTCATTTGCCCTTTTTACTCTTTACATTTTTGGGCTGAGAATACATGCAAATGCTTTATTAACTGTTTTGATAATAATTATATGCGTGAGTTTCATTATTACCTTTTTAAATGCTTTCGCAATATATATTTTTGGGACTGAGAATACATGCGCTATTTTTATAAATGTTTTACGAAATAGACACAAGTAATCGAAACTACATTATATGGTTGAATTATCGAAATCGAATATGCCCCTTTTTATTAAGTCTGTTAATCTAAGAATTAGGGAACAGACACCCTAATTGACGCGAACTCTAAAGATAGATCTATCGGGCCCAACAAGCCCCATCCAAAGTACCGGATGCTTTAGTACTTCGAAATTTATATCATGTCCGAAGGAGGATCCCGGAATGATGGGGATATTCTTATATGCATATTGTTAATGTAGTGACCTGAACTTTTCCATGTTTATATATATATTAAATGAAATTCTTATTTACATGATTAAGTGTTTCCAACATGTTAAGCAATCAAACTTGTTAAGACTTGATTAATTGAAATAGGTTTCATATAGACAATTGACCACCCAAGTTGACCGGTGATTCACGAACGTTAAAACTTGTAAAAACTATACGATGACATATATATGGTTATATATAAAGTTAACATGATTTTATTATAAGTATGTATCTCATTAGGTATTTTAACAATGAGTTATATACATAAAAATGAGACTATTAATTTAAGAAACTCGAAAACGATATATATAACGATTATCGTTATAACAACGTCTTACTAGGTACATATGAATCATATTAAGATATTGATACACTTGGTTAATTATGTTAAATGATAAGTAAATATATTATTAAGTGTATTAACAATGAAATACATATGTAAAAATAAGACTACTAACTTAATGATTTTGAAACGAGGCATATATGTAACGATTATCGTTGTAACGACATTTAACTGTATATATATCATACTAAGATATATTATATTATATATCATAATATCATGATAATATAACAATTTAAAATCTCATTTGATATTATAAACAATGGGTTAACAACATTTAACAAGATCGTTAACCTAAAGGTTTCAAAACAACACTTACATGTAACCACTAACGATGACTTAACGACTCAGTTAAAATGTATATACATGTAGTGTTTTAATATGTATTCATACAATTTTGAAAGACTTCAAGACACTTATCAAAATACTTCTACTTAACAAAAATGCTTACAATTACATCCTCGTTCAGTTTCATCAACAATTCTACTCGTATGCACCTGTATTCGTACTCGTACAATACACAGCTTTTAGATGTATGTACTATTGGTATATATACTCCAATGATCAGCTCTTAGCAGCCCATGTGAGTCACCTAACACATATGGGAACCATCATTTGGCAACTAGCATGAAATATCTCATAAAATTACTAAAATATGAGTAATCATTCATGACTTATTTACATGAAAACAAAATTACATATCCTTTATATCTAATCCATACACCAACGACCAAAAACACCTACAAACACTTTCATTCTTCAATTTTCTTCATCTAATTGATCTCTCTAAAGTTCTATCTTCAAGTTCTAAGTGTTCTTCATAAATTCCAAAAGTTCTAGTTTCATAAAATCAAGAATACTTCCAAGATTGCAAGTTTACTTCCAAGTTTTCTAAATCCATTCCAAGTAATCATCCAAGATCAAGAAACCTTTGTTACTTACAGTAGGTTATCTTTCTAATACAAGGTAATAATCATATTCAAACTTTAATTCAATTTCTATAACTATAACAATCTTATTTCGAGTGGAAATCTTACTTGAAATTGTTTTCGTGTCATGATTCTGCTTCAAGAACTTTCAAGCCATCCAAGGATCCTTTGAAGCTAGATCTATTTTTCTCATTTCCAGTAGGTTTATCCAAGGAACTTGAGGTAGTAATGATGTTCATAACATCATTCGATTCATACATATAAAGCTATCTTATTCGAAGGTTTAAACTTGTAATCACTAGAACATAGTTTAGTTAATTCTAAACTTGTTCGCAAATAAAAGTTAATCCTTCTAACTTGACTTTTAAAATCAACTAAACACATGTTCTATATCTATATGATATGCTAACTTAATGATTTAAAACCTGGAAACACGAAAAACACCGTAAAACCGGATTTACGCCGTCGTAGTAACACCGCGGGTTGTTTTGGGTTAGTTAATTAAAAACTATGATAAACTTTGATTTAAAAGTTGTTATTCTGGGAAAATAATTTTTATTATGAACATGAAACTATATCCAAAAATTATGGTTAAACTCAAAGTGGAAGTATATTTTCTAAAATGGTCATCTAGACGTCGTTCTTTCGACTGAAATGACTACGTTTACAAAAACGACTTGTAACTTATTTTTCTGACTATAAACCTATACTTTTTCTGTTTAGATTCATAAAATAGATTTCAATATGAAACCATAGCAATTTGATTCACTCAAAACGGATTTAAAATGAAGAAGTTATGGGTAAAACAAGATTGGATAATTTTTCTCATTTTAGCTACGTGAAAATTGGTAACAAATCTATTCCAACCATAACTTAATCAACTTGTATTGTATATTATGTAATCTTGAGATATCATAGACACGTATACAATGTTTCGACCTATCATGTCGACACATCTATATATATTTCGGAACAACCATAGACACTCTATATGTGAATGTTGGAGTTAGCTATACAGGGTTGAGGTTGATTCCAAAATATATATAGTTTGAGTTGTGATCAATACAGAGATACGTATACACTGGGTCGTGGATTGATTCAAGATAATATTTATCGATTTATTTCTGTACATCTAACTGTGGACAACTAGTTGTAGGTTACTAACGAGGACAGCTGACTTAATAAACTTAAAACATCAAAATATATTAAAAGTGTTGTAAATATATTTTGAACATACTTTGATATATATGTATATATTGTTATAGGTTCGTGAATCAACCAGTGGCCAAGTCTTACTTCTCGACGAAGTAAAAATCTGTGAAAGTGAGTTATAGTCCCACTTTTAAAATCTAATATTTTTGGGATGAGAATACATGCAGGTTTTATAAATGATTTACAAAATAGACACAAGTACGTGAAACTACATTCTATGGTTGAATTATCGAAATCGAATATGCCCATTTTTATTAAGTCTGGTAATCTAAGAATTAGGGAACAGACACCCTAATTGACGCGAATCCTAAAGATAGATCTATTGGGCCTAACAAACCCCATCCAAAGTACCGGATGCTTTAGTACTTCGAAATTTATATTGTGACGACCCGGGAATTTCCGACTAAATTTAAACTTAATCTTTATATGATTTCGATACGATAAGCAAAGTCTGTAAAGTCGAGTCTTAAAAGTTTGAACGGTTTCATATATTCAATTGACCTTTGACTGCTCTCGACGATTCACGAATAATTAATTGTAAATAGATATGTGTGTATGTATATATAAATAATAATTCAAATTTTAATTTGAAGTATTATGTGTTGTTGCTATTAAAAGTTAATAAAATAAAAATAGGATATTATAATAATTATTATTTAAAATATATCTCTATATATAAATAAGGTATATTAAAAATAAATATTAAATAATTGTAATACTCGTTTGATGTTCTGATGGTTATTAATCAAGTTAAAAATGAACTTATATGATTTTAAAATAAAGGGTGATCCGAAAATGAGTTATATAAGTTATAGGCTTATTAAAAGTATATTTAGGATCTAATTATTTAATTTTATCACTTTTTATATTTTACCCATAAATGAGAGGGACAGTTGATGTAATTTTTATTTATTAAATTAATGATTGAATTTTTATATCATAATGACAAAAAAAAATAAATATAGTTAATTTAAAAATATGGGATTTTTCTAAACACTTTTATCCGCCAATGATTTCGCGATATACACAGTTCGTGAAAATCGTCAGTAGAATAAACCAAAACATTGGCTGCTATACTATTTAATTTACTAGCTGTACACGTTAATTCTTCATGGGTTTAGAAGTATTATTATTATATTACTTGTATTATTACTTTAATATATATAAAACCTATCACTGCCATTTGAAGGAAATCTAATTATGTAAACCACGATCAATAAACAAATATCATCAAATTGGTAGTGCATACTTCCATTTTATATTTAATACCAATCGCCAATGGATCATGTCTCCTACTCTTCTTCTTGTAATACATGAATGGCTACCTCTACTTATTTTGTGATCGACTTCAACATCCACAACCCACAAACCCCGATCACCACCATTGGAAATCCGTTAGGATTACTACCATCGTTCACTACCTTTCTATATTTATTTACTCTTTTAATGAACCCATAAAACCGCCCAAACCCTCACCCCATTTTGATCATCAACATAACAATTACACGGCAATTATTTCTGTTTCTAATAAACCATCAATGAAAACCCTTTTTAAACTTCCACCTTAGTGTGGTTACAAACGAAGAACAATACCACTGAATCATATTATTTTTGCAGCCTGTGATCGAGCTTGTACTACTGTTATTACAGCCGTGAACCCACCCACTTCAAACAATCAACCATCTTCATCTATAACCGTCACCCACCTCACCACTTGCATAAAAACCGAACACCCCATTAATCTGGATTCTTACTGTCGTGTAAATCACCACCAAATCACCACTTTCACTTCAGAAAACCACCATCGAGTTCCTTGCTAATCACTATTTAACCACCGTAAAAGGTCACTGTTTCTGTATTTTTTTTTTCCGATTGGAACACCAATGGAGCACCACCCATGCATGTTTTACTTCTACTGCAGCTCCACATACCTATTTCCGTTTAAAATGATGAGATAGAGATGGTGACGATGAGGTAATTATGATGAAGATGATAACCGTAAATGATGAAATGATTATGATGATGGTTATGGCGAATTGAAACAATGACGATGGCGGTCACCGACGTTGATCTCATGAAAATGTTATCACCATAATAAACCCATGAAAAACCCACCTACTCGATACTGTTTCAAATCACCATATTCGGTTTTTGTTTCGTAGCAGTGGTGGGTCATCGACTATGTAAACAACTCAGTTGAAGCATCGTCTTGTAGTCGAGCTTCTATTTGTTGTACGTTTCAGTCTGGTGGGTCGAGAAGATATGAAGATTAATAACGATGATGATGACGAGATGAATATGAATGATATGATATTGATGGTGGATGATTGATGTTAATAATAATGATAAAGTTTATGATGTTAATTATGAAACATAAAGGATTAATAAATAATGGTGCTGCTTTTTTTTTCGGTTGTGGGTAGAGATTCTCAAACACAGACATCCACATATGGTTGAAAAGGTATAAAGATTATTAATAAATATTATTATTGTTATTTTATTATTATTATTATTATTATTATTATTATTATTATTATTATTATTATTATTATTATTATTATTATTATTATTATTATTATTATTATTATTATTATTATTATTATATTATAAAGTTATTATTACTAATACTACAATTCCTAAATAGATGCATCAGACAAAAGATGTCAACATTAATAGATCATATTATTATTATTATTTTTTTTAAAAATAAAGTAGATGTTAAGTTATGGGTTCCTTTGTGGTACGCTTATGTGATTTAGTGCACTCAACAAGAGGATACCTCTTTTTGATAGTAGATGTTAAGTTATGGGTTCCTTGCTAATCACTATTTAACCACCGTAAAAGGTCACTATTTCTGTATTTTTTTTTCCCGATTGGAACACCAATGGAGCACCACCCATGCATGTTTTACTTCTACTGCAGCTCCACATACCTATTTCCGTTTAAAATGATGAGATAGAGATGGTGACGATGAGGTAATTATGATGAAGATGATAACCGTAAATGATGAAATGATTATGATGATGGTTATGGCGAATTGAAACAATGACGATGGCGGTCACCGACGTTGATCTCATGAAAATGTTATCACCATAATAAACCCATGAAAAACCCACCTACTCGATACTGTTTCAAATCACCATATTCGGTTTTTGTTTCGTAGCAGTGGTGGGTCATCGACTATGTAAACAACTCAGTTGAAGCATCGTCTTGTAGTCGAGCTTCTATTTGTTGTACGTTTCAGTCTGGTGGGTCGAGAAGATATGAAGATTAATAACGATGATGATGACGAGATGAATATGAATGATATGATATTGATGGTGGATGATTGATGTTAATAATAATGATAAAGTTTATGATGTTAATTATGAAACATAAAGGATTAATAAATAATGGTGCTGCTTTTTTTTCGGTTGTGGGTAGAGATTCTCAAACACAGACATCCACATATGGTTGAAAAGGTATAAAGATTATTAATAAATATTATTATTATTATTATTATTATTATTATTATTATTATTATTATTATTATTATTATTATTATTATTATTATTATTATTATTATTATATTATAAAGTTATTATTACTAATACTACAATTCCTAAATAGATGCATCAGACAAAAGATGTCAACATTAATAGATCATATTATTATTATTATTTTTTTAAAAATAAAGTAGATGTTAAGTTATGGGTTCCTTTGTGGTACGCTTATGTGATTTAGTGCACTCAACAAGAGGATACCTCTTTTTGATAGTTAATTGGTTTATTAGTTTTTATAACAAATTTTTTTTAACGAGATCAAATGGATAGTAAATTTTGGAAGTTAATTGGTCTGTATAACAAGTATATCACTAATAACTTATAAATTTGCTTGATTATCATTATATGTGTTAATATATATATAAATAATGTAGGTTCGTGAATCCGAGGCCAACCATGCATTGTTCAGTTTAGTCATATGTATTTTTACTACAAAATACATTATGTGAGTTTCATTTGTTCCCTTTTACTCATTACATTTTTGGGCTGAGAATACATGCAATGCTTTAATAACTGTTTTGCAATATTTATATGCTTGAGTTTTGATCAATCCTTAATTAATGATGTTGCTTAATTATGGATTGAGTGCAATAAGATTATAATGGAGGATGGGATGTTCGATGATTATTTTGGGCCCCGATGATCGTTTTTCACTTTAACTATCAAGTGATCAACCACCCCGACCCGGTCTTCGTTATCGATTAGCATGATTCACCTTAACTCAATGTAAGAAGTCCTTGGGCAAAGTCACAAGTGAAATCTACAAAGGCTTAGGCAAATGGCAGAGAATCAACAACCCATAAATGAGAGGCCAAGCTCGCTATTTATAGTATCCGTGATATCCGCGGTCTGCGAGATGCTCGGCTCTCCGCGGAAAGTCAGCGGATCAAACCGCAGTTTGGTATTTCAGCGAATACATAACCACAGTATTTATTTTCAGCGAATATTGCATAACTGTGCCTTATAATCCACGTAGTTTTGTCCTTAGCTTTTAGAAAATAAAATATACATATACAATGCTATGTATATGATCAAGTCCCCCCAGTTTATTATGATGTATTTTCGCGAAGCAAATGCATCATGATAAACTCTAAAATTCGCAATGTTCGCAGTTATTTTCGACTTTAATTAATGTCGCGTTAGCATAGTTACCGTTGTAAAAGTTACCGTTGTTTCCTGCTAACTCAAATATTACCGTTTGAGTTTTTTTACAACGGATAATTAAAACACTTGATTACCCCTTGCATTCGCCTATATATATTGTGGTTCACAATCACCAACGTCACACTTACCCTCGCTATTCTCACTTTCTTTCACTTATTCTCAATTCATTTGTTCTCTTTGAAACATTATCAAGTCGGCAATCACAACCTTCAATCATTAATCATGAAGATGGATGAAGTTGATCGAAAGGTGGACCCAAAAACGCTAATTAACAAGCTACTCGTAAGCCCGGAGGCGAAGTCAGTATTATCCGGTCGTCAAATTAAACAAGAGAAGCCTGACATTCCTCTTGTAGATTTGACGGCAAAGTCACCACCGCCCCAGTCAAGTACTGGTAAACGACCGCTCGAAAACCCGCCTTCTACGCAGAGCAAGAGGGCCAAACAAAGTTCTCCCCTTTTCGATAATTTGATATCAGCGGATTATGAAGGAGAACAACAAACAGGTATAAATCTAATAACCATGATCTCATACCTTTATCTGAAATATTTATTGTTATGATTATAATCCGCGTTTCTTTTTTTGTTTGCAGAAGGCGCATCCTTCAATCCTTTGTTTCCCAGCCCGAACACTGTGGCGCAGATCACAGAGCTTCTTCGCACTCCTCCTGATTCATATGGAGTGCGAATTGATGGGTTATCGGGATATACTTACGCATCTCCCGGCACTGCTGCAGATCAAAGCGAACAAATGAAGCTTGCAATTCTGAGCGAACTTCGTCGTGAATTCGCCAAACACTCTGCCGTTGATGCACATAATAGTTTTGTACAAAACTTTTACATGTGCTTTAACTCGGCATATGATATGATTTTGCGCGAAGAAAAATTCTTCGACATCCTCGACACTGAGCAGAAAAAATATAACTCTGAGCGGATCAGAGCTGAAAATAGCGAGAAGCGCGCTGTTGACTTAGCTTATCAACTTACTGCGGCGAAGACTACCGCAGAGGATTTGCAATCTCAAATTTCAGCCGCTGCTGAAAATGAGAAGAAACTGGAATCTTCTATTTCCTCACTCAAGTTTCAGCTCACCGCCGAGAGGGATAATGCTCTGGCTAAAGCGGCTGCTGCAAAGCATGAATTTTCTCTACTCTGCCAACACTTACCGGAGTTTTCGAAAAAGGTGCTTAATTCAGCACCCGTGAACGCGCAGTTCACAACTTATGCATCTGCCTTGCAATTGCGCGAAAGGGTAGAGTTTCTGCATGAAATTGCAACGCTTTGCACCATACCAGACCCTCTTCCCTCCGCAATTAGTGACCGCATTTGTGCTCTTGAAGACGCACGGAACGCAGCTGCTGTGGCAGAAGCTAAGTTAGCGGATATCCCTATTGACAAAGTCGTTGCTATTAGTTATGCGGAGGATGCTACTGCTCAAGACATCATAGCACTTGACTTGTCAAAATTAGATTAGGGATATGTAATATAGCACGCAGCTATCTCTGCGGTTTTGTTAATAAAATTTCAGCGTTTTATCTTTATTTGCGAGTACTCAATATTTATATAGCGCTTTTTATTTTAGCAATATTCATAACACAAACTTGTCCTTTGCAATTTCCAACACTTTATTATTGTGCACATAATAAGCGCGTACTTTCGCGAAACAATTTGTATGCGTATATACTTATACGTTATGAATCTTCTAAGTCCGTCGTAACGATCCTTAGGTATGTAATCAGCATTGCGAAGCATCTAAATATTGGCAAGATCAAATATTTAGGAGATAATATTCCTTTCGCAATAATTCGCGTGCAAAAGTGGGCAATTTCATCACTTTGCTATATAAACAATGCGGAATATAAAAATATGAAATTAACTGCAAAACATATCATATTTATTCGCATTAGAACTTTCGCATACTTTTACAAGTGAGTATTCTTAAAATTTTAACAAGCGTGATCAAGACTTGCAAAAAATTAAAAACAAGGACACTTAATAAGTATTTCAGCCATGTGTATTGAATATAATTTTCGCGATTTTTTACATATACAATTGTTAATTTCCGCAAAACTATGCATAATATCGCTTTAAAAGGACAGCATGCCATGCATTAGGCAAAGTTCGCCCTTCCACGTCCGCGAGCTTATATGAGCCTGCCGCATTAATTGCCATAATTTGATAAGGGCCTTCCCAATTAGGACCCAATTTGCCTCATTATTACGCAACACCCATTCACCTATAGCGAATGATAAAGCTCGCACTCCTTTATTATAATACTTAGCAATTTGCTGTTTATTATTCGCTTCTCTGATAGCAGCTATTAATCTCCGCTCTTCTATAAAATTGAGATTTTCGCACAACGCAGCATCATTTGCTTCTTCATCAAAGTTAGCGATTCGATGCGTTGGTACTAAAATTTCAGCGGGGATTACTGCCTCAGAGCCATAAACCAGGCTAAATGGTGTTTCACCTGTACTCTTTTTGAAAGTTGTACGATGTGCCCATAAGACATTGGGTAATTCATCTACCTAACCAGTTCGCCTTTCGCACAACCTCTTTTTTATTCCGCTTACAATATCGCGATTTGTTACCTCGCATAAACCATTAGCTTGCGGGTACGCTACTGACGTGAACTTTTGTATTATGTTTAAGTCAGTGCACCACGTCTTAAATGGATCTTTCGCTATTTGTGTGCCATTATCACTAACCAATTCTCGCGGAATACCAAATCTGCACACAATGTATTCCCACACAAAATTTCGCACCTGCACACCAGTGACTGTGCGAACCTGATAATGCTAAAAACGAACATATATTTCATAGCATTATTCCTCAAGAAAGACAAGATTTTAGTTGGTATTGTTCGATTTACAAGCAATATTCGTTTAAATATTAAAAAGTGAAGACAAAAGGCAGAATTGACAAATTGAAGACAAAAAGGTCCAAAGAGCTAAAAAGTACAAGATACAACTAAAAAGGTTCAAAATATTGATGAGGAACGTCTCAAAATGACAAGAGTACAAGTTACAAGATGCAAAGTACACGATATAAAATAATACGCGAAGACGTCCGAAAATCCGGAACCGGGACCTGAGCCAAGAAGAAACGCCCGACGCAACGGACCAAAAATATCTAGTCTACTATGCACAAGAATATAATATAATATATATATAATTATATATAATTATATATTATATTATATATATTATTATTATTATATTACGTCGGCAAGAAGAAAACAAATCAATTTGGCTGGATCCAGGGTGGCCATGCGACTCGCATGGCCAGAGGCACAAATCCATGCGAGTCGCATGGAGTGAAATTGCTGGTCAGGTCCTATATAAAGCCAGTTTTCTGCCGAGTTTTACACATAATTTTAATCTTTCTCAATATATACGATATATATATATATATATAATTTATATTTTAATTTTAATTTTAATTTTAATTCTAATAATAAGGGTATGTTAGCGAATGTTGTAAGGGTGTAAGTCGAAATTCTGTCCGTGTAACGCTACGCTATTTTTAATCATTGTAAGTTATGTTCAACCTTTTTATATTAATGTCTTGTAGCTAAGTTATTATTATGCTTATTTAAAACGAAGTAATCATGATGTTGGGCTAATTACTAAAATTGGGTAATTGGGCTTTGTACCATAATTGGGGTTTGGACAAAAGAACGACACTTGTGGAAATTAGACTATGGGCTATTAATGGGCTTTATATTTGTTTAACTAAATGAAAGTTTGTTAATGTTAATATAAAGATTTACAATTGGGCGTCCCTATAGATTACCATATACACTCGATCGGACACGATGGGCGGGGTATTTATATGTACGAATAATCGTTCATTTAACCGGACACGGGAATGGATTAATAGCCACTAGAATAATTAAAACAGGGGTGAAATTACATTCAAGGGTAATTGGTGTAATTGTTAACAAAGTAGTAAAACCTTGGTTTACACGCAGTCGATAACCTGGTGTATTCATCAAACAAAGTATTAAAACCTTGTTACAATTCGAATCCCCAATTAGTTGGAATATTTAACTTCGGGTATAATAATAATTTGATGAGGACACTTGCAATTTATATTTATGACTGATGGACTGTTATGGACAAAAACCAGACGGACATATTAAATAATCCAGGACAAAGGACAATTAACCCATGGGCATAAAACTAAAATCAACACGTCAAACATCATGATTATGGAAGTTTAAATAAGCATAATTCTTTTATTTCATATTTAATTTCCTTTATTTTATATTTAATTGCACTTCTAATTATCGCACTTTTATTTATTGTTATTTTATTTTATCGCACTTTTAATTATCGTACTTTTTAATTATCGCAATTTTATTTTCTCGCATTTTTATTATTCGCAATTTCATTATCGTTATTTACTTTACGCTTTAATTTAAGTTTTGTATTTATTTTATATTTTACATTAGGTTTTAACTGCGACTAAAATCTTAAAATCGACAAACCGGTCATTAAACGGTAAAAATCCCCCTTTATAATAATAATATTACTTATATATATGTTTGTATTTTTATAAAAATAAACTAATATAGCGTTGAGCTTTGTTTAAAGATTTCCCTGTGGAACGAACCGGACTTACTAAAAACTACACTACTGTACGATTAGGTACACTGCCTATAAGTGTTGTAGCAAGGTTTAAGTATATCCATTCTATAAATAAATAAATATCTTGTGTAAAATTGTATCGTATTTAATAGTGTTTTCTGCTAAAATTAATAACTATTTTATATACCCCTCGCATGACATCAAGTATTTTTGGCGCCGCTGCCGGGGACTTCGCCGAAGCGAAACGCCATATTTTTAATTTTTAAGTTATAATTAGTTTTTATAAAATTTATATTTTTGTTTAAAAATTAAAAATATAAAAAAAAAAAAACATATTTTAAAGGGTATTTTAAGTTTTTCTTTATTATTTACAAAATATTAAAGTATTTGTATTTTATTTTAGTATTTTATTAAGTTTTTATTTAAATTATATATTTATATCTTATATTATATATAAAACAGAAATTAAAAATAAATATTAAATAATTACGTGACCTGTCATTTGAACCAGTCCAATTGAACCAGTTCAGGGTGGCCATGCGACTCGCATGACCCACCCCCTTAAATCATGCGACTCGCATGAGGGGTCTGACCAGGCCACAACCAAACCCTAATCACGCATTTATTACGGATATTATTTTATTATTATTAATTAAACCCTAATCTTATTATTATTATTATTATAATTAAGTTTTTAGTTTATTTTATTTATATTACTTTTAAACTAGTTTTATTTATTATAAACTTAATACTTTTATTATAAAATATAAAAATAATATTTTTATAAAAATTATACTTTTTACAACTTTTTGTATATTTTTATATTTTGTCCCTTTTTAATCGTTGTAGCGTAATATTTGTATTTTTTTAGCTCATATTTAATTTTAAACTTAGTTTTTGCTATAGTTATTTTTACTCCTAGATTTTTAGGCTTTGCCGTAGAATTCCTTAAGTGCTTTTTCTTTAGACTAAGATTTAGGTGCTTTAGAATTTTGCGACGCCTTTTTAAGTTTTAGTTTCTTTTTAAGTTATTTCCATTTGGGATTTAGTTTTTCCTGTAAGCTTTAATATTTTTAGACCTTTTACTATGTATCAATTATCATTCCAATTAGTAATTTCAATTTGCGATTATAATTTTAAGTTAGTTGTAGTAATAAGGTTAGGTTAGTTAAGTATTTTTAAGTTTTTATAAGTTTCTTTTATTTTTTCGTCACCTTTTATTTTTCAACCATTTTTTCTTTTTCGACCTTTTTCGACGAACTCTTTTTCTCTCTTATTTCTCGCTATTCTAGTTTTTAGGACATAGATTTTTATTCTACTTCTTATCTAAATTTCTTAAAATTACGAAAATTTATTTTAAGTGGTTAAATTGATAGACATCAAAATTTTCTGGTTCGTAGTAATAGTTGGATTTGTACGTGGACCGGGTTATTGGAGCCAAACAGTCCTCAATTATATTGAGACCAAACGAATCCTGCCCCTCTGCTGCATCTTTTGGCTATTCGAAACGTGGGCAAAATCAGAAAAGTCTATTGATTGGATAACTTATTATAATTTTTCTTTCCTTTTAAAAACTAATAGGATATTCAGTGAATGCACCGAGCAAGACGTTCATCACCTTTTGTACGTTCACCACCTGTAACTAGATCAAGACATCGTTTAACAAATATAACCGCCGTTGATTTTTCTTTAGAATCGTCATCTAGTCAACCAAGTACTTCAGTTCAAATTTCCGATAATCCATTTTTTGAACCCAATCTCACAATTGAGAATCCAGAGAATATTCAGGAACGGTTCGTAGATCCTGAACCATTAAACTTTCCTCCGGAACCACCAATCATTCAAACAGAGATTGTTGAGGAACGAACCATTAAATCAGAATCATCTAGTGATACCGATTCAACAAATTCAATTATGGAGAATCTGGAACCTTTAAGTATGGAAGACCGAATGAGAGCTAAACGCACTGGCCAAGGTCACGCAATTACTCATCCAGACATTAATGCGCCAGATTATAAAATCAAAGGACAAATTCTACACATGGTGACTAATTAATGCCAATTTAGTGGTGCGCCGAAGGAAGATCCAAATGAACATCTACGTACCTTTAATAGGATCTGCACACTATTTAAAATCCGAGAAGTGGAGGATGAACAGATATATCTCATGTTATTTCCCTGGACTTTAAAGGGAGAAGCCAAAGATTGGTTGGAATCGTTACCTGAAGGGGCGATCGATACATGGGATGTTTTAGTTGACAAATTTCTTAAACAATTCTTTCCTGCATCTAAAGCCGTAAGACTTCAAGCAGAAATTGTTACGTTCACACAAAAGCCAAATGAAACTCTATATGAGGCGTGGACAAGATATGGAAAGTTATTAAGAGGATGTCCGCAACATGGTTTAGACACCTGTCAAATAGTACAAATATTCTACCGAGGATGCGACATCACTACAAGAAAAGACATAGATATAGCAGCTGGTGGTTCTATTATGAAGAAAACCGAAACTGATGCTTACAAAATTATTGATAATACTGCTTCCCACTCGCATGAGTGGCACCAAGAAAAAGATATCATTAGATCATCTAAAGCAGCTAGAGCCGATTCTAGCCATGACTTAGATTCCATTTCGGCAAAGATAGATGCTTTCGAGAGACGAATGGAAAAGATGACTAAGGATATTCACTCTATACGAATTAGTTGTGAGCAGTGTGGAGGACCACATTTGACAAAAGATTGTCTCAGTATTGAATTAACAATGGAACAAAGAGAGAATATTTCATACATAAACCAAAGGCCTGGAAATAATTATCAGAATAATTATCAACCGCCAAGACCAATTTATAATCAAAACCAGAATTATAACCGAAATATTCCATACAACAACCAACAAGGTCCTAGCAATCAACAAGTATCCAATAATACTTATAATCAGCAAAGACCGAATTTTCAAAACAAACCACCACAACAAACCGATGATAAAAAGCCAAATTTAGAAGATATGATGACGAAGCTAGTTGAAACTCAAACGCAGTTTTTCACATCTCAAAAACAAACCAATGAACAAAATGCTCAAGCATTTAGAAATCAACAAGCTTCTATTCAAAATCTGGAACAAGAAGTAAGTAACCTAGCAAGGTTAATAGGTGAAAGAAAACCGGGAAGTCTACCTAGTGATACAAACGCTAACCCCCGAAATGAAACAGCTAAAGCTATCACCACAAGAAGTGGTACAACACTTAAACCACCTGAAATACCTGAAACTTCTGATGAAACCATTCCTACTCCACAAGAACCACAATCCGAGAAAGAAAAGGAAAAAGAACCGGTAGTTGAAAAGGTTAATGAAGATAACACAGTTAAGGATAAACCTTATGTTAAACCATACCAACCACCACTTCCTTACCCGAGTAAAATGAAGAAAGAAAAACTTGAAGCCGAGCAATCCAAATTCTTGGATATGTTTAAACAGATAAATGTAAATCTTCCTTTCATTGATGTGATTTCAGGAATGCCTAGATATGCTAAATTCTTGAAAGATCTAATCTCAAATAGAAAGAAAATGGAAGAACTCTCGGCTGTTACTATGAATGCTAATTGTTCAGCAGTGCTGTTGAATAAGATACCAGAAAAACTATCTGATCCAGGAAGTTTCACAATTCCATGTTTTCTGGGTAGTCTTAGTTCAATAGAAGCATTGGCAGACTTAGGTGCTAGTATAAATCTAATGCCATATTCACTATACACTAAACTAGACCTTGGAGAATTGAAACCAACCAGAATAAGCATACAACTAGCCGATAGATCAATAAAATATCCTAGAGGGATAATGGAGAACATGCTAGTTAAAGTTGGTACTTTAGTATTTCCAGTAGATTTTGTTGTTTTGGACATGGAAGAAGATTCTCAAGTTCCTCTCATATTAGGAAGACCATTCTTAAACACGGCTAAAGCAATGATAGATGTGTTCGGTAAGAAACTGACCCTAAGTATAGAGGATGAGAGTGTTACCTTTTCAGTTGATAGAGCAATGCAACAACCACAATCTGCAGATGATACATGTTATTATATTCAAACTATAGATGCACATGCAGAATTATTAGAAGAATTTCCAGAATTACAAGGAACAGGAGAATGTTCTTTAGGAGAAGGTAATGAACCAATTGATGAAGCTGAAATGTTAGCTACACTTATAGCTAATGGATATGAACCAACAACAGAAGAAATTCAAATGCTAAAAGAAGAAGACAGATATCGATATAAATCATCGATAGAAGAACCTCCGAAATTAGAGTTAAAGCCACTTCCAAACCATTTGGAATACGCTTATTTACATGGTGAATCTGAATTACCTGTAATAATATCGTCTTCTCTTACTGAAAATGAGAAATCACAACTCATTTCTGTGTTGAAAGCTCATAAACCAGCCATTGCATGGAAGATTCATGATATTAAAGGAATAAGTCCTTCGTATTGCACACATAAAATCCTTATGGAAGAAGGTCATAAAACGTATGTGCAACGCCAACGAAGACTAAATCCTAATATGCAAGATGTAGTTAAGAAAGAGATTATTAAACTGCTAGATGCAGGTTTGATTTATCCAATCTCTGATAGTCCATGGGTAAGCCCAGTTCAATGCGTACCTAAGAAGGGTGGCATGACTGTCATTACAAATGAGAAAAATGAGCTTATTCCTACTAGGACTGTAACAGGATGGCGTGTATGTATTGATTATAGAAAATTAAATGACGCCACCAGAAAAGATCACTTTCCCTTACCTTTCATAGATCAAATGTTGGAAAGATTAGCCGGAAATAGTTACTATTGTTTTCTAGATGGATTTTCCGGATATTTTCAAATTCTAATAGCACCCGAGGACCAAGAGAAAACCACATTCACGTGCCCTTATGGTACTTTTGCTTACAAACGCATGCCATTTGGACTTTGCAACGCCCCTGCAACCTTTCAAAGGTGTATGATGGCGATTTTTCACGACATGATAGAAGAATGCATGGAAGTTTTCATGGATGACTTTTCAGTCTTCGGTGATACATTTAAATCATGTCTAGTTAATCTGGAACGAATGCTAATTAGATGCGAAAAATCAAATCTAGTACTTAATTGGGAGAAATGCCATTTCATGGTTAAAGAAGGCATCGTTCTTGGACATAAAATTTCAAAAGAAGGAATTGAAGTGGATAGAGCTAAAGTAGATGTAATTGCTAAACTTCCACATCCCACCAATGTTAGAGGAGTTAGGAGTTTTCTAGGGCATGCCGGTTTTTACCGACGTTTCATAAAAGATTTTTCTAAAATTGCCACTCCTATGAATAAACTCCTAGAAAAGGATGCTCCATTCATCTTTTCAGATGAGTGTATCATATCTTTTAATATTCTTAAAGAGAAACTCACTAATGCACCGATCATGATAACACCAAATTGGAATCTACCATTTGAACTAATGTGCGATGCAAGTGATTTTGCAATGGGAGCCGTTTTAGGACAAAGGATTGAAAAATGATTTCAACCTATATATTATGCTAGTAAGACATTACAAGGAGCACAAACGAACTATACAACTACTGAAAAAGAACTCCTTGCTATTGTCTTTGCTTTTGACAAATTTCGATCATATCTCGTTCTAGCAAAAACGGTGGTCTATACCGACCATTCTGCTCTTAGATACCTATTTTCAAAACAAGATGCTAAACCAAGATTAATCCGTTGGATCTTACTCTTACAAGAGTTTGATATTGAAATCCGAGATAAAAAAGGAGCAGAAAATCTCGCCGCTGATCATCTTTCTCGTCTTGAAAATCCCGAATTAGAAGTTCTGAATGAATCGGCCATACAAGACAACTTTCCTGATGAATATCTATTGAAGATAGATTATAAAGAAATCCCATGGTTTGCAGACTATGCAAACTACTTAGTTTGTGGATTCCTTGAAAAAGGATTATCATACCAAAGACGAAAGAAATTCTTCAGTGATATAAAACACTATTTCTGGGAAGATCCACATCTGTTTAAAAGTTGTCCCGATGGAATAATACGCCGATGTGTATTTGGAGATGAAGCTAGTAAAATTTTAAACCATTGTCACACAGGACCAACAGGAGGGCATTATGGGCCTCAACTAACAGCAAGAAAAGTTTATGAAGCTGGATTCTATTGGCCTACAATTTACAAAGACGCAAACCTTCTTTGCAAATCCTGTGATGCATGTCAAAGGGCCGGAAAAATAAGTCAACGTGATGAAATGCCACAAAATGTCATCCAAGTATGTGAAGTATTTGACATTTGGGGTATTGACTTTATGGGTCCATTTCCAAAATCTCATAATAATCTATATATACTCGTAGCCATTGATTATGTATCTAAATGGGCGGAAGCACAAGCTCTCCCAACTAACGATGCACGAGTTGTAGTCAACTTTTTAAAACGTCTTTTTGCAAGGTTTGGAACACCGAAAGCTTTAATAAGTGATCGGGGAACTCATTTCTGTAATAATCAACTTGAGAAAGTTCTTAAAAGATATGGAGTAACTCATAAAATCTCCACCGCATATCATCCACAAACAAGTGGACAAGTTGAAAATACCAACCGAGCTTTAAAATGTATTCTAGAGAAAACTGTAGGATCAAACCCGAAGGAATGGTCCATTAAATTGGAGGATGCACTCTGGGCTTTTAGAACAGCCTACAAAACTCCAATTGGAACCACACCTTTTAGACTTGTTTATGGAAAAGCATGTCATCTTCCAGTAGAAATTGAACACAAAGCATTTTGGGCTTTGAAAACATGTAATCTTGATTTACATGAAGCCGGACGTTTACGATTAAGTCAACTAAATGAATTAGAAGAATTAAGACATGAAGCATACGAAAATTCGTTAATCTATAAAGAAAGAACGAAGAAATGGCATGATAAAAGAATCAGAAGTTCAAAAGAATTTAAAGAAGGAGACAGAGTTCTTCTTTTCAATTCACGATTCAAGCTATTTCCTGGAAAATTGAAATCAAGATGGTCTGGACCATTCATAGTCAAAAGAGTTTTCCCATACGGAACGATAGAATTAATAAATTCAAATGGGATTGAATTTAAAGTTAATGGTCACAGAGTTAAACATTACATACATGGTTCGATGGAAGTCGACAACGAAGTTAATCACAATTTCGACACCACAGCTAACTAAGTGTGGGGAGAATCAAGTCTTTAAAGGATAATATGTATTTCTGTTAGAGTTAGATTGTCTGTTTTCGTGTAGTTCTCGAAAATGGAACCCGAATGGTCTTTCCCTAGCAGACCCTAAAGAACTAGTCTTCTCCCCCCATTCTGAATTTTTATTTTTTTTAGGTTTTTACAAAATGAAGACTGCATGTGAATTAAACCATGGTCTAATGCTACACGCTTTGATCACTAAACGTAATAATGACATACTACCGAGTGAATTAGTATCAGTAATCAGAGAAAGAATGGACGGAGTTAGAAAAGGATCCAGATGCGAAGATAATAAGTTACAATTTGGTAAAGGAAAATCAAAATCCGCAGCGAAAAGAAGAGCACGACACCTAGAACGATGTCACAAATGCGGAAAATGGTCACATGGAGGTAAATGTTCAAATAATCAAACCTATTCAAATACCGAATTTGTTACTTTATGCAGAGACGGACCGTTCATATGTTTAGAAGAAAAGACACTGAATGCTCGAGGTTACGCCTTTGGAGCCATGGAAAACCAATTAAACCGACTATCTTATGAATGGAATAGATCATATAACTAAGAAATCTATTTCACAGGTATGTCTGTACAGTTTTTATTTTTATTTTTATTTTTAACCTTTTGATAATAAACGCTAATTTGTTCGCTAAAAAGTATTAAATTGGTATTAAATAAAATTAGGTTTGGCGACCGAAATTATTGATATCGTTCAAAAATTTATTACATCACTGCGAAATTTAACGTTTATTCTTAAGGTATAAATATCTTTAATCAATCAACCCAAAATATTTCAAAAATTCGTCATGAGTTAAATTAGGTCTTGGAACCGAAATTACTTTACCGAAAAGAGGGGCGCATATTTTTGATAATATTTGATTGATTAAAGTGGGATAAAAAGACAAAAAGATTTTTAAATTTATTTTTACCATGTTTTTAAAATTAATATTTAAATCTTAAGTTAATATTGTAAACTTTGTAAAAACAATATATTTAAAATTGTAAATATTTGAAAAATTAATATAAGTTTGGTGTGAATTTATAATATAAATTTTTAAAATAAGTTTGGTGTGAATTTATAATATGAATTTATAAATTAAGTCTGGTGTGAATTTTTAAAATATGAATTTTTAATTTTATGCATTTCAAATTTTAAGTTTGGTGTGATTTTTTTTATATATTAATTTTGAATTTTATAATTGTGTGAATTTAAAAACAAAAATTTACTCTATCTCATTAAGTTAAAAATATGATTTTTAAAATTCGTCGTAAGTTGAAGACTAGGTCTTTGAACCGAAATTGCTTTACCCGAAGGAGGGACGAGAACTTTTATTATCATTATTTTTAATCTTATTGATTTAAAGTATGCCAAAAACATTAAAAAACCCAAAAATCTTAGCTTTTAAAACAATCGCTACAAAAAGACAAATTTTAAAATTTTGTCGAGGGACGGACTAGGGCATCGTCCCGAAACGACCTCGTCTTAAAAAGAAACAAAATTTTTAAAATTTTATTAAATTTTATGTTTTAAAAGTATAAGGTTTTTATAAAAAAAAAAAAAAAAAAATATATACCAGAAATTACACCCCATGCGAGTCGCATGGGGATAGGCACAAAGTCATGCGACTCGCATGGCTACAAAAAACTGGACATGATCAATTTATCCAGCGAATCTGCTTCTGTCTCTCACAATACACACACAAACACATACGAAAACCTCCCAAACTCTCTCAATTTTTCACCAATATTCACCAAATTTCTTGCAAAAATTTCACAATAATCATGCCTAGATTCAGTAGTCTCAACCCCTTCAGGAGAAAGGTAAAGATTTCACCCCTAATCTCTTTAAATTCGAATTTTTGTGTTCTTGAGCTAGAAATTTTATATTTTGATTTTGTTAAATTTAGGTGTAATTAGAGCTAAATTGTTGTTATATTATGCATGTATATCCTAGATAGAAACTATTTAACATGAATTGAAGCTAAAAACTTCAAATTTTTAAGAATTTAGGGTTTGTGTTCTTGAGCAATTTGGGGCTTTTTGATATAAACAGGTTATGGCCGATTTTTGTCATGAATTGTTGCTAAATTAAGTAGTGTAACATGTTTAGGTAGTTAATTGATCCAAACTTTGAGCCTAAACATGTTTTTGAGAATTAAAGTGGACTTTTTAAGTCTAAAAATTCATGAACTTGGATAATTTGATATAAAGGCCATTTGAAACTTGTTTCATTGCTAGTAGTGATTATTTTGGCATGTTATTTGAGATAAATGCTTATGAACTTGATGTACATTTTTCGTATATGCTTATTTGACAAAGTGTAGACTTGACAAAAATATGAAAATGAGCACTAGTTTGATTTGAATGCAATGTAACAAGTGTTTAATTGTTATAATAATTATTGCTGACATGTTTAAGAGTTTAAATGTGATAAAACATTGTACACATTTTCGTATGTAAAAGTATATAATTGTTATTTTTAGGAAAATATGTATAAAATGTGTTATGAATTGAACATGTCATCATAATTGTTTCAAGTTATTATTTTGCTAACACTAATGCATATTTGGATGCACAAATTTTGTGTTTAATGTGTTTTGCAGAGAAATACAGATACGGACGGTGCATCATCGTCCAGACAACCAGAGCCCGAACCGGAAATGTTTTATGAACAAGAACAACATATGCAACAAGAAGAAGAAGAACATGAAGAGCAACATATTCCATATCACGATCAAGATCAATTATTCGTGAATCAGTTTCGTCAATTCGCTCCACATCAAATGATTCTGAGCTTAGACATTAATGAAGATCAGTTACACCCAAATCTGAGATTTGATCGATGTTGGATAGAGTATCCAGATTATCAAAAGAACATGCACATTCTCTACTTTAAGGTTGTTGAAATGCCAAGGGCAATTGACTGGGTACCTTTGGAAACAGTTGACCTTGCCGAACCGATTCGGGAATTATTGGTGCAAAGGTATGGTAATTCTCAGTTTAACGATTGGATGCGCCTATTTTCCATTCGTAGAACCATATATAGGGAATGGTGTATAGAATTACTTAGTACTATTAAGTTAAACAGTGATGTTAGGAGGATAGATGATAGAAGCTTTATTAGATTTCTGTTAGGTAGACGCATGTACAGAATGTCCATGATAGATTTAGCCAGGGCCTTACAGATTTACACCCCTGCTGAACTTTTGAGCCCCGACTGTAATAGCCTGATTGCCCAAGGAGAAAGGATAGATAGGGAATTTGATATTAACGCCGTCTGGAGGCGTATGTCCCACTTTAATGAATTTCACGCCAGTGGAAATCATACATACTTAGATATAGACAGAGCTGAACTCCGGGTGATTCATAGATTCTTAGCAAACACAATTACACAAAGGGGTAAGAATAAGGAGAAATTGACCGTAAACGATTTGTTCTACCTCAAGTGTATTAGAGACCCGAGGAGTTTCGTTAACATTCCCTATTGTGTTGGTTATTATCTCGCTAATGTAGTTTCGGGGATGAAATCGGGGAGTATTATAGGTGGTGGTATTTTCATTACTCTCATTGGAGAGTATTTAGGTGTGGATAAGCACCAAGGGGGTCCAATGAACGAAATAGAGGACGAAGGTGAAACTATAAGTTCAAACCTTTATCACGGTGCAAGGGTATTATTGATGAGACGTGGTCGGGTATATCGATACGAGGGACCTCAGCGACAGGTAGAGAGAGGTTCGGATGACGAGATGGAAGAGGCGAACAACATTATAGGAGTTGTTCGGGAGACTGCTCTTGATTTAGGCGTTCGTATGGAGGATGAATACATGACGAACTATGATAGGCATATGCAGTACGAGGCATGGCAACGTCGGAATGACTACGAGCATTCCCGGCAACGAGAGCATGGCCGATGGGATTATCATCAGCGCCAAATTATAAGCCAGTTGCAGCCTGGCGAGATGTATTATCCGACCCTACCCGCATACTATCCCGCACATCAGCCAGAAATGAGACCACCCTATGATTCATATGATTATGACGCAGCATACCAGTTCACCTATAATCAGCCATGGAACCCGGACGCGAACATGAATTGGGATCCATATCCTAATTTTCCTCCTAACCCACCTCCTGATCAGTAGAGATAAGTTGGTAATTTATATTTTTATTATTTTAAACACTTAACATTTTTATTACGTTTATGTAATGTTTGATATTCTTATTATTATTGTGTACTAATATTTTTCTTATAGTTTGAAAGTGGGATGCCAAAGTTCCATTTCAAATTGCATGTATGATTATATTTGTATTGTATGTATTCTCTTTTATGCACAAAACAGGGTAAAACAACGCGTTTTGAAAGACTGGCATTAAGTTCAGCAAAAGCAAGTAATTTTGACGACAATGATGCAAAATGTATGTGAAATAACAACAAGACGGAATGAACAAATGACGTGCACCATTTATCATTCAGCAAACAAACGCCAATATATTTGGAAACTTTGGTAAAAATTTAATCATTTTCACACAAATCACCCTCAATAATTTAAATTGTTACTGATTTCTTGCAAATGAGGGCATTGCAAGATCTTAAGTGTGGGAAGGGGTTAAATTCTTTCGGATTTTAAAATTTTTATATTAAACACTTGGTTACCATTAAAAATACTAGTAAATCAGTAGTTGTATTAGAATCTAGTGCTCTCTGATAAAAAAGAACAGCCCTAGTCTTATATACTAACTACCCAATTCTAGTAAAATTTTTCAAAATTTTCAATTAAATGAACTCAAAATCATGTTTATACATATTTATGAACGATAAAACTAGGTTTTAACACCGAAATTATTGTTACCTCGGAAAGGACATAAATTGAGAAACAAACTAAAATGTTAAAATTCATTTAAAATGGAATAGAGGACGATAAAAAGGAAAATAAAAGCCAAGTGTGGGAAAATTTACCAAGTTATTTTAAACATATGTCACATATATCTGTAACAAATAACTGAAAATACTTTTGCTTTGGACTAAACTAAACTGTTTTACCCGATAAAAGAAAAGAAGAGATGGATCTACACGATGAATCAATTCCATCATTTAAAAGGAAGTAAAGTGTTCCGAAAAAGACACGCGCTTCTTGATTTAGGTCATGAAGTTGTCGTCTAGACCAGCTGTAGGTTGACGAAAAATCTAGAAAAGTCATCTCTAAAATCAGCAGGAAATCCACGGACCTCAGCATCAAACAGGGTCGCCAAGTGGTCAGATTTATCCTAACCATGAGAAGGATTTATCTCGTACAATGGGGGGGCACCGTGCAAATTAGCTTGATAAGACTAATGAATCAAATCCCCAGAAAGGATAATCTCCTTAAAGATCAAAAATCAGCTTTTAAGACTGATATTACTCAATCCTAGAGATTGACCTTAAAGATTGAGAATTCAAACTCATGGAATTCAATGATATCTAAACTCGAGCTTGAACGAGAAAATATTTTGATCAAAAATACAAACCGATTTGTTTTCTGAAAACCCATTTTCAATACGTTCATTACCATTGAACGTAAAATCCTAGGAATTCACCTGGAATTCATTAGGTCACCTGAACTAAATCGGGTGTCAACCGTAAGAACGGTGGTTGCATAGTGGTCAAAGACAGGACCTTGTGCCAGACCGAAAAATTATAAGGGTGAGCTTTACTATTGCTCCTACCAAGGATAGTAATTGCGTCCGACACGTTATAGACCATAATCAAAAGCATGTCACGGGACATTGCCTTAACAGTTGCTTGTTCAACGCTTTCCTTTACAACCGGACGGTAGTTTGCCGAAAGGTAATATACGGAACAAGTAAACTGAACGTGTTGCTTTCCAAATACAAGGTTAGCAAGTGGGTGACACAAAACCGCAAGTTTTGAGCTAAAATTTTCAAATCTGAAACCCACCAAACCCACAAAAATATTTTGCAAACACCGGTAAAGGGTTATTCCGGAAAACTTATCTAGGGTAAAAACTAGATTTAATTTTCAAAAGATCAAATGTTTTCATAAAGATCCAATTTCCTTAATGGATCTAAATTTTTATAGTCATGTGGGACTGTAAACCACATCGTTACTACCATTGTTCATACCGCCGTATTGAAATCACTGATGTACAAAGTGTGAAGAATAAAGAAGTGATTCTAGTATTTCAAGACAATATTGCTTGAGGACAAGCAACGCTCAAGTGTGGGAATATTTGATAATGCTAAAAACGAACATATATTTCATAGCATTATTCCTCAAGAAAGACAAGATTTTAGTTGGTATTGTTCGATTTACAAGCAATATTCGTTTAAATATTAAAAAGTGAAGACAAAAGGCAGAATCGACAAATTGAAGACAAAAAGGTCCAAAGAGCTAAAAAGTACAAGATACAACTAAAAAGGTTCAAAATATTGATGAGGAACGTCTCAAAATGACAAGAGTACAAGTTACAAGACGCAAAGTACACGATATAAAATAATACGCGAAGACGTCCGAAAATCCGGAACCGGGACCTGAGCCAAGAAGAAACGCCCGACGCAACGGACCAAAAATATCTAGTCTACTATGCACAAGAATATAATATAATATATATATAATTATATATAATTATATATTATATTATATATATTATTATTATTATATTACGTCGGCAAGAAGAAAACAAATCAATTTGGCTGGATCCAGGGTGGCCATGCGACTCGCATGGCCAGAGGCACAAATCCATGCGAGTCGCATGGAGTGAAATTGCTGGTCAGGTCCTATATAAAGCCAGTTTTCTGTCGAGTTTTACACATAATTTTAATCTCTCTCAATATATACGATATATATATATATAATTTATATTTTAATTTTAATTTTAATTTTAATTCTAATAATAAGGGTATGTTAGCGAATGTTGTAAGGGTGTAAGTCGAAATTCTGTCCGTGTAACGCTACGCTATTTTTAATCATTGTAAGTTATGTTCAACCTTTTTATATTAATGTCTTGTAGCTAAGTTATTATTATGCTTATTTAAAACGAAGTAATCATGATGTTGGGCTAATTACTAAAATTGGGTAATTGGGCTTTGTACCATAATTGGGGTTTGGACAAAAGAACGACACTTGTGGAAATTAGACTATGGGCTATTAATGGGCTTTATATTTGTTTAACTAAATGAAAGTTTGTTAATGTTAATATAAAGATTTACAATTGGGCGTCCCTATATATTACCATATACACTCGATCGGACACGATGGGCGGGGTATTTATATGTACGAATAATCGTTCATTTAACCGGACACGGGAATGGATTAATAGCCACTAGAATAATTAAAACAGGGGTGAAATTACATTCAAGGGTAATTGGTGTAATTGTTAACAAAGTAGTAAAACCTTGGTTTACACGCAGTCGATAACCTGGTGTATTCATCAAACAAAGTATTAAAACCTTGTTACAATTCGAATCCCCAATTAGTTGGAATATTTAACTTCGGGTATAATAATAATTTGATGAGGACACTTGCAATTTATATTTATGACTGATGGACTGTTATGGACAAAAACCAGACGGACATATTAAATAATCCAGGACAAAGGACAATTAACCCATGGGCATAAAACTAAAATCAACACGTCAAACATCATGATTATGGAAGTTTAAATAAGCATAATTCTTTTATTTCATATTTAATTTCCTTTATTTTATATTTAATTGCACTTCTAATTATCGCACTTTTATTTATTGTTATTTTATTTTATCGCACTTTTAATTATCGTACTTTTTAATTATTGCAATTTTATTTTCTCGCATTTTTATTATTCGCAATTTCATTATCGTTATTTACTTTACGCTTTAATTTAAGTTTTGTATTTATTTTATATTTTACATTAGGTTTTAACTGCGACTAAAATCTTAAAATCGACAAACCGGTCATTAAACGGTAAAAACCCCCCTTTATAATAATAATATTACTTATATATATGTTTGTATTTTTATAAAAATAAACTAATATAGCGTTGAGCTTTGTTTAAAGATTTCCCTGTGGAACGAACCGGACTTACTAAAAACTACACTACTGTACGATTAGGTACACTGCCTATAAGTGTTGTAGCAAGGTTTAAGTATATCCATTCTATAAATAAATAAATATCTTGTGTAAAATTGTATCGTATTTAATAGTGTTTTCTGCTAAAATTAATAACTATTTTATATACCCCTCGCATGACATCAGAACCGCTTTTGCTTCAACCCATTTAGTAAAATAATCAATTGCAACGATTAGGAATTTAACATTGCCAGGTCCTGCAGGAAATGGCCCCACAATGTCAATGGCCCATTTACTAAACGCCCATGGCGAATTAACAGGGATCATATCATGCCGCGGCATTCGATTCTGCGGAGCATGCCTTTGGAAACTTTTACAGCGTTTAACAATTTTTGCCACATCGCGGTATAGGGACGGCCAAAAGTATCCATTCCGCATAATTTTCCCAGCAATAGTCTTGTATCCTGAATGTAGCGCACAAGTACCATTATGCACTTCTTCAACAAGCATTTCCGCCTCAATTGGTCCAACACACCGCATCATCGGTCCGCAGTACGATTTGTGATATAAGACATCATCTTGTATGAGATACATCGGCGTTCGCTCTCGCACTAAACGAGCTTCGCGACTATCCTCTGGTAAAATATCATTGCGAATATATTGCAGGATTGGTTCCATCCAATTTGGCTGCGCCTCTGTAACAGATGCTACCATTAAATCACTATCAATTGATTTACTTGGCAATTCCTCAACCCATACTTGTTTTTGAAAATGCGAAAATGTTAGAGCGGCTAATTTGCTCAAAGCATCTGCCTTTTTGTTTTGACTTCTAGGCACTTGCCCGAGTTCAAAGTATTCGAACCGCGCAGTAGTTTCTTTTAGCAGTTGCAAGTACTTCTGCATAGAAGGATCATGCGCTTCAAAAGATCCGCTAAACTGATTCGCTACTAGTTGCGAATCTGTAAATGCACGTAACTTAACAATATTCATTTTTTGCGCGATATTTAAGCCTGCAAGCAATGCTTCATATTCTGCCTCATTGTTTGTCACATCAAAATTAAACCGCAGTGCGTAAGTGTGCTCTTCGCCGTTAGAACTTACCAAAACTAAACCCGCACCTGCACCTTCCGCACAAGAAGCACCATCAGTATATAACTCCCAAGTTTCATTAACTGCTGGTTTTAGCGCGGTTCGCTCATTAATTACTTCCAACTCTCCAGACAGCTCTGCGAGATAATCTGTCATAACTTGACCTTTTTCCGCACTTCGCGGAAAGTAGGATATTTGATAGGCACCCAACTCCACTGCCCAAAATGCGAGTCTACCGGAAATCTCCGGTTTTGTTAAGACTTGCCTGATTGGCAGATTGGTTAGCACATGCACTGGATGCCCCTGAAAATATCTACGTAGCCTTCGCGTTGTTAAAATGAGCGCATATACAAACTTTTCGATCTGCGCATAGTTTATTTCGCTTCTCGTAAGAGCTTTGCTAACAAAATACACTGGCTTTTGTATTTTGTTCCTTTCCGCTATCAAGACTGAGCCAAACGCTTCATTTGCTACTGAAATATATAGATAGAGAATTTCGCCATGAATTGGCGCTGTTAGTGTAGGCAAAGTTTTCAACAGGTTTTTCATCTCTTGAAACGCAGAATCTGCTTCAGCGGTCCAAACAAAATTCTTCTGCTTCAAGCAACCTTTTAAAGTTTTGAAAAATGGCAATTGTCGCTCAGCAGCTTTAGACAAAAAACGCGTTAGGGCGGCCAATTTGCCTGTTAAACTTTGCACTTCCTTAACCATCTTTGGCGCGGTCATATTTTTGATAGCCGCGATCTTTTTTGGATTAGCTTGAATACCTTGTTCCGTAACAAGATATCCTAAAAACTTTCCTTCAGTTTCGTCGAAACTGCATTTCAGCAGATTGAGCTTCATGTTTATCTCACGCAGTTTAGTAAAAATGTTTCGCGTATATCTTCAACGATTCGCTCTTGCGTTGTACTTTTGATGACTAAATCATCGACATAGGCCTCAAGATTACGCCCTATTTGATTATCAAACGCGGTGTCAATCAAGCGCTGATATGTCGCACCGCATTGATTAGTCCAAAAGGCATCATTATATAACAATATATGCCTTTGCCTGTGTGAAACGCGGTTTTATCTGCGTCCTCTTGCGCCATAGGGATTTGATGATAACCTCTTGCCGCATCCAGAAAACATTTATATGGAAATTGCATCCAAAGATTCCACCTTTAAATCAATTTCTGGCAGCGGATAATTATCTTTGGTGCACGCTTTATTCAGATCTTTGTAGTCAATACACATTCTCCAGGAATTATCTGGTTTTTTCACCAATACTGGATTCGCGATCCATGACTGATATTGTACTTCGCGCAAAATTCCAGCTCGGACTAATTTTGTGACTTCTTCGCACAACCATTTGACGCGATCTGGGGCCATACCCCTTCGCTTTTGCACTACTAGTTTTAGAGCTGGATTTACATTTATCTTGTGTTCCGCAATGTGATGCGGAACACCGGTCATATCGTTTTCGCACCAGGCAAAAACATCCATATATTCATCAAGTAATTGCACAATTTGCTTTCGAGTATCCGCACTACGATTGCGACCTACTTTGATTTTATGTTCTGGATATGCAGGATTAACTATTTCCATGCTATCCTCCTTATCCGCAGTATCCTCAGGTTTCTGACCTGCGGTTTTTTACATTGACAGCCGCGCAAATAGGCACTATGCTCGCTGAACATATTGCGGCGATTCCTTTATATGTTGGAAATTTAATCATGCCATGAATTGTGGACGGTACAATTCCAAATTTGCTTATAGCGGTCCTTCCTATCAACATGTTATAGCGAGAAGAAGCTCGCATAAAATAGAAATCTAGCAGTGCTTGTCGCGCTAAAGCATTATCATTTACATTGGCTAGCTCGATGTTCAGCGACAAGATACCGATTGGTAGCGAAAATTCTCCTGCAAAACCGGTTAGCGAAACCGCAGTCGTTTGCAGATTTGCTTTAATATCCTCTGGCAACTGAGCGAAACATTGTTCGTAAATAATATCAACGCTACTACCATTATCAACATGAACTTTCATGACTGTGATATTAGCGTCCGCAATTTTACACGATACTATTATCGGCATTTCAGAAAAATCGTCGCTCTGCATTTTTGGAAAGCTAATTGGCGCTGATTGCCAATTATGATACATTTTGGCAGATTTTCGCTTCTTTCCTCTTTTTTGGACATTCATTCGCATAGTGGCCATGTTATCAATATTATCGCCAATGTTATTCATTATTTACTGCCAATTTGAAAACACGCACCTGCAAATCATCGCAACAAAAACACGATTGAAATTAAACCGCCTAATTAATTGTTTAACAGCATAAAACAAAAATTTTCAATTTAATTCATAAAACGTGTCCCACGGATGGCGCCAATTGATCAATCCTTAATTAATGATGTTGCTTAATTACGGATTGAGTGCAATAAGATTATAATGGAGGATGGGATGTTCGATGATTATTTTGGGCCCCGAAAATTGTTTTTCACTTTAACTATCAAGTGATCAACCACCCCGACCCGGTCTTCGTTATCGATTAGCATGATTCACCTTAACTCAATGTAAGAAGTCCTTGGGCAAAGTCACAAGTGAAATCTACAAAGGCTTAGGCAAATGGCAGAGAATCAACAACCCATAAATGAGAGGCCAAGCTCCCTATTTATAGTATCCGTGATATCCGCGGTCTGCGAGATGCTCGGCTCTCCGCGGAAAGTTAGCGGATCAAACCGCAGTTTGGTATTTCAGCGAATACATAACCACAGTATTTATTTTCAGCGAATATTGCATAAGTGTGCCTTATAATCCGCGTAGTTCTGTCCTTAGCTTTTAGAAAATAAAATATACATATACAATGCTATGTATATGATCAAGTTTCATTTGCCTTTTTACCCTTTATATTTTTGGGCTGAGAATACATGCGCAATATTTATAAATGTTTTACAAAATAGACACAAGTACGTGAAACTACATTCTATGGTTGAATTATCGAAATCGAATATGCCCCTTTTTATTAAGTCTGGTAATCTAAGAATTAGGGAACAGACACCCTAATTGACGCGAATCCTAAAGATAGATCTATCGGGCCCAACAAGCCCCATCCAAAGTACCAAATGCTTTAGTACTTCGAAATTTATATCATGTCCGAAGGAGGATCCCGAAATGATGGGGATATTCTTATATACATATTGTGAATGTCGGTTACCAGGTGTTCAATCCATATGAATGATATTTTCGTCTCTATGCATGGGACGTATGTTTATGAGAAATGGAAAAAGGAAATCTTGTGGTCTATTAAAATTATGAAATGATTGTTTATGATAAACTAATGAGCTCACCAACCTTTTGGTTGACACTTGAAAGCATGTTTATTCTCAGGTACGAAAGAAATCTTCCGCTGTGCATTTGCTCATTTTATAGATATTACTTGGAGTCATTCATGGCATATTTCAAAAGACGTTGCATTCAAATCGTCGAGTTTATCAAGATTATTATTAAGTCAATTTTAGTTGGATATATTATGAAATGGTATGCATGTCGTCAACTTTAGATGTAATGAAAGTTTGTCTTTTAAAAATGAATGCAATGTTTGAAAAATTGTATCATATAGAGGTCAAGTACCTCGCGATGTAACCAACTATTGTGAATCGTTTGTAATCGATATGGACTCCGTCCAGATGGATTAGGACGGGTCGCTTCATATATCATATCCGAAGGGTGTCCCGGAATGATGGGGATATTCTTATATATGCATCTTGTTAATGTCGGTTACCAGGTGTTCACCATATGAATGATTTTTATCTCTATGTATGGGATGTGTATTGAAATATGAAATCTTGTGGTCTATTGTTACGATTTGATATATATAGGTTAAACCTATAACTCACCAACATTTTTGTTGACGTTTAAAGCATGTTTATTCTCAGGTGAATACTAAGAGCTTCCGCTGTTGCATAATAAAATAAGGACAAGATTTGGAGTCCATGTTTGTATGATATTGTGTAAAAACTGCATTCAAGAAACTGATTTCGATGTAACATATTTGTATTGTAAACCATTATGTAATGGTCGTGTGTAAACAGGATATTTTAGATTATCATTATTTGATAATCTACGTAAAGCTTTTTAAACCTTTATTTATGAAATAAAGGTTATGGTTTGTTTTAAAAATGAATGCAGTCTTTGAAAAACGTCTCATATAGAGGTCAAAACCTCGCAACGAAATCAATTAATATGGAACGTTTTTAATCAATAAGAATGGGACATTTCAGTTGGTATCCGAGCGTTGGTCTTAGAGAACCAGAAAATTTGCATTAGTGTGTCTTATCGAGTTTGTTAGGATGCATTAGTGAGTCTGGACTTCGACCGTGTTTACTTGAAAAATGATTGCTTAACAAATTTTGTTGGAAACTATATATTTTTAACATGTGAATATTATGTGATATATTAATCTCTTAACGTGTTTGATATTATGTGATAGATGTCTACCTCTAGAACAAGTCCCATTGACTCACCTAATAATAATGAAGAGTCAAATGTAAATTGGAATGATTCGTGGACTGATTCACAAGTTTACGAAGAGGAACCGGAAGAAGATTCGGAACCGGAAGAAGAATCGGAACCAGAAGAAGAATCGGAATCGGAAGAAGAAATAGAACCAGTGGGGGAAATAATAAAACGGTTAAGTAGAAGAAAATCCTCAACCAACCGACCAAAGTTAATTATGGTCAATGGTGTTTCCGCCAAGGAAGCAAAGTATTGGGAGGATTACCAATTCTCCAATAAATCGGATCCCGACAAGGATTCCGATGATGTTATAGAAATAACCCCAACACAATTTAATAAGGCAAAAGAGAACAATAAGGGAAAGGGCATAAAAATAGAGAAATTTGATTCCAAACTCGATGAACTTTATATGTATCGTCAACACCCGTATTTCTTAAGTTGTGACAATAACCCGGGAACCTCTAAACCACCAGGTTTTTCTAAACCAATGTGGAAAATGAAGGCTCGTATTAGGGGAACATCATATATCCCTAGAAACTTGGCAAAACGAACCAAAACCGAAGAAGAAGAAACGAGCGAGTCGGAATAAGATAGTTGTATTCGTGTGGTGTAATATATGTAATATAGTGTGCTTATGCTTTATGATATATGTAAAAATTGCTTGTATTAATAAGTATTTTTTTTTATGAATCTAACTCTTGTCTATTTTACAGTATAAAAACACAAAATGGATAGACAACCCAATATTTTAAGAGACCTACCGGGAGACATGATTGATGAAATCTTGTCTAGAGTCGGTCAGAATTCTTCGGCACAACTATTTACGGCGAAAACAGTTTGTAAGACATTCGAAGAAAGTTCCAAGAATGTCTTGGTTTATAAGAGACTTTCGTTTGAAAGATGGGGGATATCACATTGGGAAACCCATAAGTTACGATATGTTTACTTTGACGCATATATTGCGGGGAACCCAAATGCTATTTTACGCAACGGGTTAAGAAATTATTTTGACTCAATGTATCCGAATATAGGACTTCATGATTTAGAAAAAGCGGCTAACATGCAACATAAAGAAGCATGCTATGCTTACGGGTTAGTAATGTTCGCTTCTCACCAAAGTGAGAAAAAGAACATCGGGCTACAACTATTAAACAAAACGTTCCCACAAGTGACGGAGTCGGTAATTGGGGTAAGAAATGAGGTTTTTAGGTTATTACGAGACTGTTGGTCATTACGTAACACTCGTCCCTTTGACGACGTTACAACACGCTGTCTTATCAACGGCCATAACGGTTATGTTCCACAAGATCAAGGATGGGAAGTAGTCCTAGTAAAACTAGAGTGCATGACTTGTTTCTGGACGTATGAATTACGTGTCTTTATTGCCTTTGCTGAACAACTTGTGTACTAGCTAGAATTATCTTCACAACTATCTTGTATCAAAGTTATTGTGTGCTATATTTCATGCTTTATGTAAAATAAGCGGTATTGTAAGTTTGTAAAATATTGTATAAAAGTTTGAACGCGAAATATTATTATAATCAGTTTTTCATATAGAATTGTAGTAGTTGAATTGTATATTAGCTACTAAGTATGAACTTAACGGATAGGTACTACCCGAATTTTAACTTATAAAACGCTAATATGAAGAAAAAGCTTTTATAAATGAGTTCATATTATGCTACGAAATACTATTAACTACTCTTAATATTCTGTATGATTAACTTGTTCCATTTGACTATTTTGAAGGAAATGGCACCGACTACTCGACACACCGTGAATATGAATGAAGAGGAATTCCGTACTTTTCTAGCTTCAAACATAGCCGTAGTACAGGCTGCGCTACATACCAATAATAACCTTGGATCTAGCAGTACAGGAAATCGTGTAGGATGCACCTACAAAGAATTCACTGCCTGCAAACCTTTGGAATTTGATGGAACCGAAGGACCGATCGGATTGAAACGGTGGACCGAGAAGGTCGAATCGGTATTTGCCATAAGTAAGTGTACTGAAGAGGACAAAGTGAAGTACGCTACGCATACCTTCCCAGGTTCTGCGTTAACATGGTGGAATACCTATCTAGAGCAAGTGGGACAAGATGATGCTTACGCACTACCGTGGTCAGCATTCAAGCACTTGATGAATGAGAAGTACCGTCCCAGAACCGAGGTCAATAAGCTCAAGACAGAACTTAGAGGGTTACTAACCCAAGGATTTGATATTACCACGTACGAAAGACGATTCACAGAATTGTGCCTATTATGTCCGGGAGCATTCGAAGATTAGGAAGAGAAGATCGACGCATTTGTGAAAGGATTACCGGAAAGAATCCAAGAAGATATAAGTTCACACGAGCCCGCCTCCATACAACAGGCATGTAGAATGGTTCACAAATTAGTGAACCAGATTGAAGAAAGAATTAAAGAACAGACTATTGAAGAGGCCAATGTGAAGCAAGTCAAAAGAAAGTGGGAGGAAAACGGTGATAAGAATCACCAATACAACAACAGCAATTACAACAATAATCGCAACAACTATCCCAACAATCGCAACATCAATCGCAAATACAACAAACGGCCCAACAACAACAACAACAACAACAACAGTAACTACAACAATCATCCCAACAACAATAATAACCACAACAACAACAACAATCAGAAGCAGCTATGCCAAAGGTGTGAAAAGTATCACTCGGGGTTCTGCACCAAATTTTGCAACAAGTGTAAAAGAAATGGTCATAGCGCGGCGAAGTGTGAGGTCTACGGACCAGGGGTTAACAGAACGAAAGCAACAAATGGTGTCGGAACGAGTAATGGCGAAGCAAGTAGTGTCGGAGCAAGTTATGCCAATGTAGTTTGTTATAAATGTGGAAAACCGGGCCACATTATTAGAAATTGTCCGAACCAGGAGAACACGAAGGGACAAGGCCGCGGAAGAGTTTTCAATATTAATGCGGCAGAGGCACAGGAAGACCCGGAGCTTGTTACGGGTACGTTTCTTATTGACAATAAATCTGCTTATGTTTTATTTGATTCGGGTGCGGATAGAAGCTATATGAGTAGAGATTTTTGTGCTAAATTAAGTTGTCCATTGACGCCGTTGGATAGTAAACTTTTACTCGAATTAGCAAACGGTAAATTAATTTCAGCAGATAATATATGCCGGAATCGAGAAATTAAACTGGGTAGCGAAATATTTAAGATTGATTTGATACCAGTAGAGTTAGGGAGTTTTGATGTAATAGTTGGCATGGACTAGCTGAAGAAGGTGAAAGCAGAGATCGTATGTTATAAAAATGCAATTCGCATTGTACGAGAAGAAGGAGAACCCTTAATGGTGTACGGAGAAAAGGGCAACATGAAGCTACATCTTATTAGTAATTTAAAGGCACAAAAACTAATAAGAAAAGGTTGCTATGCTGTTCTAGCACACGTCGAGAAAGTACAAACCGAAGAAAAGAGCATCAATGATGTTCCCGTCGCAAAAGAATTTCCCGATGTATTTCCGAAAGAATTACCGGGACTACCTCCACATTGATCTGTTGAATTTCAAATAGATCTTGTACCAGGAGCTGCACCAATAGCTCGTGCTCCTTATAGACTCGCACCCAATGATATGAAAGAACTGAAAAGCCAACTGCAAGAACTATTAGAACGTTGTTTCATTCGACCAAGCACATCACCATGGGGAGCTCCTGTTTTGTTTTTCATGAAGAAGGATGGTACATTTAGGTTGTGTATTGACTACAGAGAGTTGAACAAACTTACCATCAAAAACCGTTATCCACTGCCGAGAATTGACGACTTATTTGATCAACTACAAGGCTCTTCGGTTTATTCGAAGATCGATTTACGTTCTGGATATCATCAAATGCGAGTAAAGGAGGATGATATTCCAAAAACTGCTTTTAGGACGCGTTATGGTCATTACGAGTTTATGGTTATGCCGTTTGGATTGACTAACGCACCAGCTGTGTTCATGGACCTTATGAACCGAGTGTGTGGGCCATATCTTGACAAGTTTGTCATTGTTTTCATCGATGACATACTTATTTACTCAAAGAATGATCAAGAGCACGAAGAACATTTGAGAAAAGTGCTAGAAGTATTGAGGAAAGAAAAACTGTATGCTAAGTTTTCAAAGTGTGCATTTTGGTTGGAAGAAGTTCAATTCCTCGGTCACATAGTGAACAAAGAAGGTATCCAGGTGGACCCGGCAAAGATCGAAACTGTTGAAAAGTGGGAAACCCCAAAAACTCCGAAGCATATACGTCAATTTTTAGGATTGGCTGGTTACTACAGAAGATTCAACCAAGATTTCTCCAAAATAGCAAAACCCTTAACTGCATTAACGCATAAAGGGAAGAAATTTGAATGGAAGGATGAACAAGAGAAGGCGTTTCAATTATTCAAGAAAAAGCTAACTACGGCACCTATATTGTCATTGCCTGAAGGGAATGATGATTTTGTGATTTATTGTGACGCATCAAAGCAATGTCTCGGTTGTGTATTAATGCAACAGACGAAGGTGATTGCTTATGCGTCTAGACACTTGAACATTCACGAGTAAAATTATACGACACATGATTTGGAATTAGGCGCGGTTGTTTTTGCATTAAAGACTTGGAGGCACTACTTATATGGGGTCAAAAGTATTATATATACCGACCACAAAAGTCTTCAACACATATTTAATCAGAAACAACTGAATATGAGGCAGCGTAGGTGGATTGAATTGTTGAATGATTACGACTTTGAGATTCGTTACCACCCAGGGAAGGCAAATGTGGTAGCCGACGCCTTGAGCAGAAAGGACAGAGAACCCATTCGAGTAAAATCTATGAATATAATGATTCACACTAACCTTACTACTCAAATAAAGGAGGCGCAACAAGGAGTTTTAAAAGAGGGAAATTTAAAGGATGAAATACCCAAAGGATCGGAGAAGCATCTTAATATTTGGGAATACGGAACCCGTTATAGGCTGAAAGAATTTGGGTACCAAAATTTGGAGATATGAGAGAAATGGTACTTAGAGAAGCTCATAAAACCAGATACTCAATACATCCTGGAACGGGGAAGATGTACAAGGATCTTAAGAAACATTTTTGGTGGCCAGGTATGAAAGCCGATATTGCTAAATATGTAGGAGAATGTTTGACGTGTTCTAAGGTCAAAGCTGAACATCAGAAACCATCAGGTCTACTACAACAACCTGAAATCCCAGAATGGAAATGGGAAAACATTACCATGGATTTCATTACTAAATTGCCAAGGACTGCAAGTGGTTATGATACTATTTAGGTAATAGTTGATCGTCTCACCAAGTCAGCACACTTCCTGCCAATAAGAGAAGATGACAAGATGGAGAAGTTAGCACGACTGTATTTGAAGGAAGTCGTCTCCAGACATGGAATACCAATCTCTATTATCTCTGATAGGGATGGCAGATTTATTTCAAGATTCTGGCAGACATTACAGCAAGCATTAGGAACTCGTCTAGACATGAGTACTGCCTATCATCCACAAACTGATGGGAAGAGCAAAAGGACGATACAAACGCTTGAAGACATGCTACGAGCTTGTGTTATTGATTTCGGAAACAGTTGGGATCGACATCTACCGTTAGCAGAATTTTCCTACAACAACAGCTACCATTCAAGCATTGAGATGGCGCCGTTTGAAGCACTTTATGGTAGAAAGTGCAGGTCTCCGATTTGTTGGAGTGAAGTGGGGGATAGACAGATTACGGGTCCGGAGATAATACAAGAAACTACCGAGAAAATCATCCAAATTCAACAAAGATTGAAAACCGCCCAGAGTCGACAAAAGAGCTACGCGGACAGTAAAAGAAAAGATATAGAGTTTGAAATTGGAGAAATGGTCATGCTTAAGGTTTCACCTTGGAAAGGCGTTGTTCGATTTGGTAAACGGGGGAAACTAAATCCAAGGTACATTGGACCATTCAAGATTATAGATCGTGTCGGACCAGTAGCTTACCAACTGGAGCTACCTCAATAACTCGCGGCTGTACATAACACTTTCCACATCTCAAATTTGAAGAAATGTTTTGCTAAAGAAGATCTCACTATTTCATTAGACGAAATCCAAATCAATGAAAAACTTCAATTCATTGAAGAACCCGTCGAAATAATGGATCGTGAGGTTAAGAGACTTAAACAAAACAAGATACCGATTGTTAAGGTTCGATGGAATGCTCGTAGAGGACCCGAGTTCACCTGGGAGCATGAAGATCAGATGAAGAAGAAATACCCGCATTTATTTCCAGAAGATACGTCAACACCTCCAACTGCTTAAAATTTCAGGACGAAATTTATTTAACGGGTAGGTACTGTAGTGACCCGAACTTTTCCATGTTTATATATATATTAAATGAAATTGTTATTTACATGATTAAGTGTTTCCAACATGTTAAGCAATCAAACTTGTTAAGACTTGATTAATTGAAATAGGTTTCATATAGACAATTGACCACCCAAGTTGATCGGTGATTCACGAACGTTAAAACTTGTAAAAACTATACGATGACATATATATGGTTATATATAAAGTCAATATGATTTTATTATAAGTATGTATCTCATTAGGTATTTTAACAATGAGTTATATACATAAAAATGAGACTATTAATTTAAGAAACTCGAAAACGATATATATAACGATTATCGTTATAACAACGTCATACTAGGTACATATTGAAATGTCCCGTTCTTATTGATTAAAAACGTTCCATATTAATTGATTTCGTTGCGAGGTTTTGACCTCTATATGAGACGTTTTTCAATGACTGCATTCATTTTAAAACAAACCATAACCTTTATTTCATCAATAAAGGTTTAAAAAGCTTTACGTAGATTATCAAATAATGATAATCTAAAATATCCTGTTTACACACGACCATTACATAATGGTTTACAATACAAATATGTTACAATAAAATAAGTTTCTTGAATGCAGTTTTTACACAATATCATACAAGCATGGACTCCAAATCTTGTCCTTATTTAAGTATGCGACAGCGGAAGCTCTTAATAATCACCTGAGAATAAACATGCTTAAAACGTCAACAAAAATGTTGGTGAGTTATAGGTTTAACCTATATATATCAAATCATAATAATAGACCACAAGATTTCATATTTCAATACGCATCCCATACATAGAGATAAAAGTCATTCATATGGTGAACACCTGGTAACCGACATTAACAAGATGCATATATAAGAATATCCCCATCATTCCGGGACACCCTTCGGATATGATATAAATTTCGAAGTATTAAAGCATCCGGTACTTTGGATGGGGTTTGTTAGGCCCAATAGATATATCTTTAGGATTCACGTCAATTAGGGTGTCTGTTCCCTAATTCTTAGATTACCAGACTTAATAAAAAGGGGCATATTCGATTTCGATAATTCAACCATAGAATGTAGTTTCACGTACTTGTGTCTATTCTGTAAATCATTTATAAAACCTGCATGTATTCTCATCCCAAAAATATTAGATTTTAAAAGTGGGACTATAACTCACTTTCACAGATTTTTACTTCGTCGGGAAGTAAGACTTGGCCACTGGTTGATTCACGAACCTATAACAATATATACATATATATCAAAGTATGTTTAAAATATATTTACAACACTTTTAATATATTTTGATGTTTTAAGTTTATTAAGTCAGCTGTCCTCGTTAGTAACCTACAACTAGTTGTCCACAGTTAGATGTACAGAAATAAATCGATAAATATTATCTTGAATCAATCCACGACCCAGTGTATACGTATCTCAGTATTGATCACAACTCAAACTATATATATTTTGGAATCAACCTCAACCCTGTATAGCTAACTCCAACATTCACATATAGAGTGTCTATGGTTGTTCCGAAATATATATAGATGTGTCGACATGATAGGTCGAAACATTGTATACGTGTCTATGGTATCTCAAGATTACATAATATACAATACAAGCTGATTAAGTTATGGATGGAATAGATTTGTTACCAATTTTCACGTAGCTAAAATGAGAAAATTTATCCAATCTTGTTTTACCCATAACTTCTTCATTTTAAATCCGTTCTGAGTGAATCAAATTGCTATGGTTTCATATTGAACTCTATTTTATGAATCTAAACAGAAAAAGTATAGGTTTATAGTCGGAAAAATAAGTTACAAGTCATTTTTGTAAAGGTAGTCATTTCAGTCGAAAGAACGACGTCTAGATGACCATTTTAGAAAACATACTTCCACTTTGAGTTTAACCATAATTTTTGGATATAGTTTCATGTTCATAATAAAAATAATTTTCTCAGAATAACAACTTTTAAATCAAAGTTTATCATAGTTTTTAATTAACTAACCCAAAACAGCCCGCGGTGTTACTACGACGGCGTAAATCCGGTTTTACGGTATTTTTCGTGTTTCCAGGTTTTAAATCATTAAGTTAGCATATCATATAGATATAGAACATGTGTTTATTTGATTTTAAAAGTCAAGTTAGAAGGATTAACTTTTGTTTGCGAACAAGTTTAGAATTAACTAAACTATGTTCTAGTGATTACAAGTTTAAACCTTCGAATAAGATAGCTTTATATGTATGAATCGAATGATGTTATGAACATCATTACTACCTTAAGTTCCTTGGATAAACCTACTGGAAAAGAGAAAAATGGATCTAGCATCAACGGATCCTTGGATGGCTCGAAGTTCTTGAAGCAGAATCATGACACGAAAACAAGTTCAAGTAAGATCATCACTTGAAATAAGATTGTTATAGTTATAGAAATTGAACCAAAGTTTGAATATGATTATTACCTTGTTTTAGAATGATAACCTACTTTAAGAAAAAAAGAATTCTTGAGCTTCGATGATCACCTTACAAGATTGGAAGTGAGCTAGCAAACTTGAAAGTATTCTTGAATTTATGTAACTAGAACTTGTAGAATATATGAAGAACACTAAGAACTTGAAGATAGAACTTGAGAGAGAGATCAATTAGATGAAGAAAATTGAAGAATGAAAGTGTTTTTAGGTGTTTTTGGTCGTTGGTATATGGATTAGATATAAAGGATATGTAATTTTGTTTTCATGTAAATAAGTCATGAATGATTACTCATATTTTTGTAATTTTATGAGATATTTCATGCTAGTTGCCAAATGATGGTTCCCACATGTGTTAGGTGACTCACATGGGCTGCTAAGAGCTGATCATTGGAGTGTATATACCAATAGTACATACATCTAAAAGCTGTGTATTGTACGAGTACGAATACGGGTGCATACGAGTAGAATTGTTGATGAAACTGAATGAGGATGTAATTGTAAGCATTTTTGTTAAGTAGAAGTATTTTGATAAGTGTATTGAAGTCTTTCAAAAGTGTATAAATACATATTAAAACACTACATGTATATACATTTTAACTGAGTCGTTAAGTCATCGTTAGTCGTTACATGTAAGTGTTGTTTTGAAACCTTTAGGTTAACGATCTTGTTAAATGTTGTTAACCCAATGTTTATAATATCAAATGAGATTTTAAATTATTATATTATCATGGTATTATCATGTATGAATATCTCTTAATATGATATATATACATTAAATGTCTTTACAACGATAATCGTTACATATATGTCTCGTTTAAAAATCATTAAGTTAGTAGTCTTGTTTTTACATATGTAGTTCATTGTTAATATACTTAATGATATGTTTACTTATCATAGTATCATGTTAACTATATATATATCCATATATATATGTCATCATATAGTTTTTACAAGTTTTAACGTTCGTGAATCACCGGTCAACTTGGGCGGTCAATTGTCTATATGAAACATATTTCAATTAATCAAGTCTTAACAAGTTTGATTGCTTAACATGTTGGAAACATTTAATCATGTAAATATCAATCTCAATTAATATATATAAACATGGAAAAGTTCGGGTCACTACAGTACCTACCCGTTAAATAAATTTCATCCCGAAATTTTAAGCTGTTGAAGGTGTTGACGAATCTTCTGGAAATAGATGCGGGTATTTCTTCTTCATCTGATCTTCACACTCCCAGGTGAACTCGGGTCCTCTACGAGCATTCCATCGAACCTTAACAATTGGTATCTTGTTTTGCTTAATTCTTTTAACCTCACGATCCATTATTTCGACTAGTTCTTTGATGAATTGAAGTTTTTCGTTGATTTGGATTTCATCTACCGGAATAGTGAGATCTTCTTTAGCAAAACATTTCTTCAAATTCGAGACGTGGAAAGTGTTATGTACAGCCGCGAGTTGTTGAGGTAACTCAAGTCGGTAAGCTACTGGTCCGACACGATCAATAATCTTGTTTACCAAATCGAACAACGCCTTTCCAAGGTGCAACTTTAAGCATGACCATCTCTCCAATTTCAAATTCTATATCTTTTCTTTTAATGTCAGCGTAGCTCTTTTGTCGACTTTTGGCGGTTTTCAACCGTTGTTGAATTTAGATGATCTTCTCGGTAGTTTCTTGTATAATCTCCGGACCCGTAATCTGTCTATCCTCCACTTCACTCCAACAAATCGGAGACCGGCACTTTCTACCATAAAGTGCTTCAAACGGCGCCATCTCAATGCTTGAATGGTAGCTGTTGTTGTAGGAAAATTCTGCCAACGGTAGATGTCGATCCCAACTGTTTCCGAAATCGATAACACATGCTCGTAGCATGACTTCAAGCGTTTGTATCATCCTTTCACTCTGCCCATCAGTTTGTGGATGATAGGCAGTACTCATGTCTAGACTGAAATGTCCCGTTCTTATTGATTAAAAACGTTCCATATTAATTGATTTCGTTGCGAGGTTTTGACCTCTATATGAGACGTTTTTCAAAGACTGCATTCATTTTTAAAACAAACCATAACCTTTATTTCATAAATAAAGGTTTAAAAAGCTTTACGTAGATTATCAAATAATGATAATCTAAAATATCCTGTTTACACACGACCATTACATAATGGTTTACAATACAAATATGTTACATCGAAATCAGTTTCTTGAATGCAGTTTTTACACAATATCATACAAACATGGACTCCAAATCTTGTCCTTATTTTAGTATGCAACAGCGGAAGCTCTTAGTATTCACCTGAGAATAAACATGCTTTAAACGTCAACAAAAATGTTGGTGAGTTATAGGTTTAACCTATATATATCAAATCGTAACAATAGACCACAAGATTTCATATTTCAATACACATCCCATACATAGAAATAAAAATCATTCATATGGTGATCACCTGGTAACCGACATTAACAAGATGCAAATATATAAGAATATCCCCATCATTCCGGGACACCCTTCGGATATGATATAAATTTTGAAGTACTAAAGCATCCGGTACTTTGGATGGGGTTTGTTAGGCCCAATAGATCTATCTTTAGGATTCACGTCAATTAGGGTGTCTGTTCCCTAATTCTTAGATTACCAGACTTAATAAAAAGGGGCATATTCGATTTCGATAATTCAACCATAGAATGTAGTTTCACGTACTTGTGTCTATTTTGTAAATCATTTATAAAACCTGCATGTATTCTCATCCCAAAAATATTAGATTTTAAAAGTGGGACTATAACTCACTTTCACAGAGTTTTACTTCGTCGGGAAGTAAGACTTGACCACTAGTTGATTCACGAACCTATAATAATATATACATATATATCAAAGTATGTTTAAAATATATTTACAACACTTTTAATATATTTTGATGTTTTAAGTTTATTAAGTCAGCTGTCCTCGTTAGTAACATACAACTAGTTGTCCACAGTTAGATGTACAGAAATAAATCGATAAATATTATCTTGAATCAATCAACGACCCAGTGTATACGTATCTCAGTATTGATCACAACTCAAACTATATATATTTTGGAATCAACCTCAACCCTGTATAGCTAACTCCAACATTCACATATAGAGTGTCTATGGTTGTTCCGAAATATATATAGATGTGTCGACATGATAGGTCGAAACATTGTATACGTGTCTATGTTATCTCAAGATTACATAATATACAATACAAGTTGATTAAGTTATGGTTGGAATAGATTTGTTACCAATTTTCACGTAGCTAAAATGAGAAAAATTATCCAATCTTGTTTTACCCATACCTTCTTCATTTTAAATCCGTTTTGAGTGAATCAAATTGCTATGGTTTCATATTGAACTCTATTTTATGAATCTAAACATAAATGTATAGGTTTATAGTCAGAAAAATAAGTTACAAGTCGTTTTTGTAAAGATAGTCATTTCAGTCGAAAGAACGACGTCTAGATGACCATTTTAGAAAACATACTCCCACTTTGAGTTTAACCATAATTTTTGGATATAGTTTCATGTTCATAATAAAAATCATTTTCTCAGAATAACAACTTTTAAATCAAAGTTTATCATAGTTTTTAATTAACTAACCCAAAACAGCCTGCGGTGTTACTACGACGGCGTAAATCCGGTTTTACGGTGTTTTTCGTGTTTCCAGGTTTTAAATCATTAAGTTAGCATATCATATAGATATAGAACATGTGTGTAGTTAATTTTAAAAGTCAAGTTAGAAGGATTAACTTTTGTTTGCGAACAAGTTTAGAATTAACTAAACTATGTTCTAGTGATTACGAGTTTAAACCTTCGAATAAGATAGTTTTATATATATGAATTGAATGATGTTATGAACATCATTACTACCTCAATTTTAGTAGGTAAACCTACTGGAAGTGACAAGAAATGATCTAGCTTCAAAGGATCTTGGATGACTTGAAAGTTCTTGAAGTAGGAACATGACACAAAAACAAGTTCAAGTAAGATTTTTACTCGAATTAAGATAGTTTATAGTTACAGAAATTGAATCAAAGTTTGAATATGAATATTACCTTGAATAAGAAAGATAACCTACTATATATAACAAAGGTTTCTTGATCTTAGATGATTACTTGGAATGGATTAGAAAGCTTGGAAGTAAATTAGTAAAATTGAAGGGATTTTTGAAGTGTTCTTGAAGTGTTCTTCCTATGATGATTATAGCTTGATTCTTGAAGTGATTTTTGATGAATATGATGATTAACTACTGGAAAAATACGTTCATAATAGTGTGTGTGTGTTAAGAGAGAATTAGAAAGAGAATTGGAAGTGAAATGGAGTGAATGATGAGTGGTAATTGGTGAGTGGTGAGTGGGGTTAAAAGGAGTTCTAGTTAGTTGACTAGTGAAAGGACCCGTTCATATACATTATAAACGATTCACAATAGTTGATTACATTGCGAGGTATTTGACCTCTATATTATACATTTTACAAACATTGCATTCGTTTTTAAAAGACAATCTTTCTTTACATCGAAAATTGACAGGCATGCATACCATTTCATAATATCCACTATCCAACTATAAATTAATTTAATAATAATAATCTTTGATGAACTCAATGACTCGAATGCAACGTTCTTCGAAATATGCTATGAAAGACTCCAAGTAATATCTTTAAAATGAGCAAATGCATAGCGGAAGATTTCTTTAACACCTGAGAATAAACATGCTTTAAAGTGTCAACCAAAAGGTTGGTGAGTTCATTAGTTTATCATAATCATTTATTTCCATCATTTTAATAGACCACAAGAATTTCATTTTCAGTTCTCATAAATATACGTCCCATGCATAGAGACAAAAATAATCATTCATATGGTGAACACCTGGTAACCGACATTAACAATATGCATATAAGAATATCCCCTATTATTCCGGAATCCTCCTTCGGACATGATATAAATTTCGAAGTACTAAAGCATCCGGTACTTTGGATGGGGTTTGTTAGGCCCAATAGATCTATCTTTAGGATTCGCGTCAATTAGGGTGTCTGTTCCCTAATTCTTAGATTACCAGACTTTAATAAAAAGGGGCATATTCGATTTCGATAATTTAACCATAGAATGTAGTTTTAATTACTTGTGTCTATTTCGTCATACATTTATAAAAGCGCATGTATTCTCAGTCCCAAAAATATAAAGGGTAAAAAGGCAAATGAAACTCACCATACTGTATTTCGTAGTAAAAATACATACAACGTCATTGAACAAGTGCAAGGTTGGCCTCGGATTCACGAACCTATATTAATTATATATATTTATATGTTGGTCAATATTTGTATAGCAATTTAGGTCAGGTCATAGTGTAATCCTATCCTATAGCTCGAGTCTGACTCTACAGTATAGTAACATGTTATATTACTCATGCTCAATTAAGATTCTAGTAAAAGGTGACGTGTGAAACAACGTAACACAAATGGTTTCATAATCATAAAATAGTATTTTAGGTTTTTTTTTTTTTTTTTTTTTTTAGAGAAAATCAACACAAAAAGTTAACTGAAAAGTTAACAGGAAAAGTCAAAGTTCAAAGTCAAAAGTCAAAGGTTAAAGTCAAAAGTCAAAGGTCAAAGTAAAAATGAGGTCGCATGCAAATATATAATAACTTATACAAAAATGATTTTCGGTCAAACATGACTAAACGGGCCACTTCAGCTATTTTTAGAAAAATTATCGGAACTCCGATTGATAAACGGCCAAAGATAAAAGTTACACATTACTAAAAAGATTAAGCATAAATATTACAGAAGTAAACTAAACCTAGACAACTCGTAGTTGCCAACGCGTTTTCGGCGTTTCAAAGTTAATTTTTCAGCTTTAATAAATTTACAAAAGTGACCGAGTAGCCTACTTTGGAGATTTTTAGAAAATTCCTCAAAACTCGTATTGACAAACGGTCAAAGCCTGCAAATTCTCGTTACCATAAAGATATAACATGATTTTTGGCAAGAGTAAACACATATCAGGCAGACCATGACAACTGATACAAAACTGACATTTTTAAATAAAAAAGTTTCAGCTCTTTTTAGAATTTTAAAATGTGATCAAACCGTCAACTTTGATGATTTTTAGAAAAATCGTCGAGACTCGAATTGACAAACGGCCAGAGTCGTTTGTTAGACCTTACCGCAAAGAATTCAGTGGTATTTTTTTTATATATGAAACAACGCAGATCAGCGAGAATTTCAGTTCCCGTTTCGACATTTCATCAAAATTTGCAAAACTTCTTTTGTCCATAACTTGACAACCGTTCAATGAAACGAGACGTGATTTATATGAAAATTTATCTACCCGACGAGTAGAATCCAAATAACCACTTTTTATAACCCAGAAAATTAGTTCACTAATTATCATCAGCAATTTTAATTACGAAATTAATTATGCAATTTGTTTATTTCATAACTTTCTAACCGTTACTTGGATTCAAGTGATTCTTAAACCAAAATTCAACTATTTTTCGCTAGCTTTCTAATGACATGCATATCTTATATCTTATCTCAATCGTATATGTAACTAATTCAGGAATCAACATAACCTATCTAATGGCAATATCAAAAGTACAAGCATGCATAATCCTATATACTCGAGCACTAGTCAGGGATACACTATTAGTATGTAAAAATTAAATTATGAGTACTCACATATCAATATTGAGATTCAATATTGCAGGAAAGGTACGTAAATGCAACGGAGATGATAAACACTATATTGACCTCACGAGCATACCCATGAACCATACTCAATCACCTCCATAGCTATAACCCATAATTTCCTTAATCCTATCCCACTCGAAAAAACAACTTCGAAATCACTCGGACAGCACTCCGTCGTAATATTTTATGTATACTAATAATATCTTGAGATAATACGGAGTAAATATATATATGTAAATCGATTGAGAGAGTTTAGAGAAAACTATTTTCAAGTTTCTATGAAATAATGAAACCTATTGAATTCTATTTATAATAGATTTTTGAATTATTAAAGTGAATTATTAAAGTATGAATTATTAAAGTGAATTATTAAAGTATGAATTATTAAAGTTAATTATTAAAGTATGAATTATTAAAGTTAAAGTAAAGTAAAAATAAAGTAAAGGTAAAGTTTAAGTATAGTAAAAGTATAAAACTATGTACGTATAATACGCGTATAAATATATATAATATTAATTTAAATCGTTATATATATTTAATAAAATAAAATATAAATATCGTTATCTTTATCATACTAGTTAAGTAATGAGTTATCAAAAGTGGTTCTAGATATTTATAAAAGTTATATATGTTTTAATAATAAAGTTCTTTTTAAACTGAAAACGTTTTTGTACGTTTGAAACTAAATAGATCAATCGAGTCTTTATGAGATTCAATCTTCCACTATCCTTTGTCTAGTTCTCAATGATTGACAATTTGTTCATATTTATAAATCACTTTACCATTTTCCGAATATTGTTAAAATGAAAAGATTTCTCAAATCAACGTGGGCCTTTCAACAGAGACTTGTAATCATAATTCAATATATCTGATAATTCAATCATTTGATCTTATCTTCTAATTCTATTGATAAACATTTTGAAACAGATACAATCATATAAAGTATTTAATCTAATATTTTGTTTACGTTTCAAGTTATAATATATATACACATATACATATATAATCACATTCGTTTAATGGTTCGTGAATCGTTGGAACTTGGTCGAGGTTGAATGAATGTATGAACATAGTTTAAAATTCTCGAAATTTAACTTAACAAATATTGCTTATCGTGTCGGAAACATATAAAGATTAAAGTTTAAATTTGGTTGGAAATTTTCGGGTTGTCACAGTACCTACCCGTTAAAGAAATTTCGTCCCGAAATTTGAGTGGAAAGGTCGTGAATGATAATAAGTATGTTTTCATGATGCATACGGGCTGAAAATTAGAGTTTTATCATCAGCGAATACTTTGGATAAATAATCCATTTATATGAAGAGTACGAATGAAGGTAACATAGAAGAGTGAAATGAGTAAGTGTAGATTCATCTTATCATTTGACGTAGATATGATTGATTCCCAGATTTTAAGGGATTTGAAGAAAATCTTCTTAATAAGATTTGACTCTCCGGTAATCAAGGGAATTAGGATCCGCTTTAAATGCGATCGTCCATTTTAATTGTTCTGTCGGAGATTTTCTTATAAATTCACCTCCTTCGTTTCCTTACAACTCACACCATCTGTTGATACATTTTATGCAAGTCCCTAGACATCTACCCACGTCCATTTCAGGTACAACAGTTTACAGGCCACCATGATTGCTCGTTATTATCCTATCCGTGTTTGTATGTGGTTACTGGAACAGCAGGAACGAGATTTAGATGTTTGACTATGTTAGACTTAGTCAGACGTACGAGTGAAGCCTCACTAGTACGGATGACAGGCTCATACGCATGGTTGATGCTGAGCTAAGTCACAATTACAACCTAAATGATAAGACACGAGTGAGTGATCACCCGTACGGTTGATGAAGCCAACTCGTACGTGTGATGAATGAATCGTATGGGTGTGTCAACAGCAGGGGTATATAAAGTCTTATGTTCTTCATTTTAGGTTAAGCCTCTCATTTGTTACACACACTCAGATCTAGTGAGCTCCTTCGATTCTCTCTCAGTCCAAATCACCCAGGTGGTGAATAATAGCTCTAGGTGTTGATCTAATCACACTTGATTTAGTTGTGGTTTGACTAAATTAATCAAAAAAAAACTTAACCTATTCACTAGAGGGTTTGATTCACTTATTCTGCCATTGTGTGAGTTAAATCTGTTGATTTCTAAGTTCCTAGTCATGTTTCATCACCTTCTATTCTTTCCCCCTCAACTCATATTTTAAAGTATTCATCAATATGCTCTATCCAGTTCTGATTCTCGATATACTTCTAACTTTCATATCGGTCATTCTTCTTTTTTTCATCTACCGCCGGAAGAATCTATTAACTTCTACTATACTCTTGGGTTTATAGTGTTCCTAGCTCTCCTGTGTCTTTATATTGCTATATGCATCGATATATATGGTTTATAATTTCTGGTTTGTCGTTGGGCTTTATATGTTCCCTTATATTTTAAAGTCTCTGCTTCTGTCTTCTATAATCATTATCATTCACAGTTAATGCTCTCTTTTATTTGCTGCAATTTATACCCCAATTTCTATTTTGGAGTTTTGTCCTTTCGTTTCTTCTTCTTGCGATTAAGCACCGCTTGTAATGGTCCAGAATTCACAGATATGAATTTCGAAATGAACATTGTTAATGTTCTAGGAAGGAAATTGTGATGGCACGATCTTGACTTGTCAAATTACTAAAATACCTTGGAAAAGGCCGAATCATCAAGAAATATTTTCTTGATATTATAGAGGTTAAATAGAATACAAGAGTCGTATAACATGGCACATGATGATGTTATAATCTGTGAATCATCACGTTCCATTTAGAAACTCAGCATGACTTACTGTAATATAATCACATTGATCAAGTGTCATTATATTATACTAATTCATGCTTCAGTTCCCAACACTACTTCAAAATATTCCTATTTTAAACTTGAATGTTTCAGAATTTAGAAACTAAAATAGTTTCTTTTATGATGTAATACAGATAGCGCGAAGAGGTAAATGATTTCAAATAAGAAAAATTAAGAAAATATCTTCAGAAATATGGAGGATATTTATAATGAAAGATATGATGATATTTTAGAATTTCTAATATCAGAGGATGATGAAGAATATTGTCCGCAGGGGTTTAGAGTCAGGAGCAAGGTATTCGTTAATGACTTCAGCAGATACTGAATTATTTGGATCCTTTGAAGTCAGGTTCAGTCTTTTTAATTTGTCCACAGCCTCCTTCCTACTTTGCTCAATCCGTTTTCCAGTTCCAAGACTTCTCTTTTTCTGCGCTTTGCCAGCACACCTATTCATTATCATCAAACTTTTACTGTTAAGGTCGTTTATAGTTTTTTTGCTGCTTCATCAGTATTTTTCCATTTTCGGAGAACCAATTCGTAGTTCGAAGTGTTTTTCAGAATCTTCACATTCAAATTAAGTCCAGAAGATAGACGTTATATATACACATATAACTGTTGGCGTAGACATGCTGCGAGATTTCAAAATACTGATTGCTAATTCCCAATGATTCGTATGGAAATTCTCATTACAAGATGCGAATGAGTAAATGATGGGGTTTCAATGAATAATTATAATGACTTTTTGGAGAGGCTAAAGTCAAAGGGTAATGAAGTTGTTGATACATCTGTTAATAATGTGGTGGAATGTAAAAGGTTCCCTGGTAACGATGGTGTAAATCTCAAGGTTATAATAAGGTTAGTCTGACTGAAAAGTCGAAGTTGACTTGCTGGAGCTGTGACAAAACTGGCTACTTTGAATAGGAGTCGCAAAGTTATTTTTGCTAATAAATGCTAAAGAATCTGACGCGGATACGTTGTTTAAATTTTTACTTTTGTTTCAAGAGTTTTTCGGGTACATAACTGTGGGTAACATGTGGTTGGATCATCATCTTGATTGCTCATCATTCGAAGTGTCTTCAGAAATTTTCGAAGGGTTTGAACACAGATTGTAATCGTTAACATACATTTGATGTTCTAACATAGTTTTGAAGTCAAAATATAGCTTGTGAAAGATGTAAGGATCTAAGAGTAATGATTTTGGTCATATCTCAAGTTGAATTTTGAGATTTCAAAATCAGAATATGTAATTAAATTTTGAATGAGTATGGTTGTTTTGATTTCTATAAAAGAATGTATATTGTTGTGAAAGTAGGGAGTATAATGGATGATTTGTTGAATCAGATTCGAAGAATGTAATATATTAATTGTGAATTTATATATCTCTCGGGTATTACCTACCCGTTAAAAAAAATTTCACAATTAATATTTTGTACAAAAGAATTTTATTACAGTCTTTATGAAAATATATATATGTATATTTTCTTCAGATGTAACATAGATTTAATGAGTTAATGTTAAATTAAACTCATTTGATTTACGGTTGAAACTAGAATTGAATAATCCCTAAAGGCTTTAAAAAGTACATAACTTTTACGCAGTATTTCTTTAATGACATTGAAATTATGAATCAATACTTCGTTATTTGTTGATGTATGATGTTCAGTTCGTGGAATTCTTGTGAATTTCGCAAAGTACGAATGATGTTATCTGAAAAGTTTCGGGTACATCGATGATGAAAGTGTAAAATCAAATATATACTTGATTTATTATGAATTGGAATTTGTTGAATTGCGACAGAGATTGTAGTTAACGCTGGTTAAGTTGCGGCCGAAGGACGTACATTATTGCATATTTGTAATATGAATTAACCGAGTAGTTAAGATTCACACACAATAACTTAGCACGGGAAGATTTATTTTTATTTCAAAATAAATAAAATATACATATAATTTCTTCAAAGGGAATGAGTTAATTCTTCATAACTCATTGATACAATATACGGGTTATTGATTCATAATGATGTCCATAGTGATTCTTGAGCTGACGGAGTTTGTGATGTTATAGGTGTTGTTGATTCTGATGTTGACTGTACTGATGATGCTGGTGACGCTGACGGTACTGTTGATGCTGTTGGTAAAACAAGTTTAGCTTGTTAATCACACACCATTTTTGTCAGGGTTTCTACTCTTCCTTCTATCATTTTGGTTCGCTTAACTGATTTATGGTTAGGGCTAGATTAGATAATCTCTAAGACTTTAGAGATTACATAATCTGCGCGGAATGTTTCTCCAATGAAGTTATGAATTAATACTTCGTCGGTTATTGTTGTTGGTATTCCTTAGTATCTACAGGGCGTATGACATTGGTGCTCGTGGGACAGAGTGTAAAGTTGAGGTTTACGACGTGGTTGTGGTTGGGGTGGTAATGGTACTATTGGCGTTGATGATGGTGTTACTGGTTATGCTGCTGATGCTGCTGCTGGTGTTTGTAATCTCTGCACCATATTCTCCAAAGCCACTACCAGAGCGCGAAGCTCGTTGACTTCTTCTATTACACCGGGGTGATTGTCGGTTCGGACGAGCGGATAAATAAAATCTAAAATTTGATGTAATATATAATCGTGACGAGATACTCTGGAAATGAGCGAGAAAATGGTGTTTCGGACAGGTTCGCCGGTAAGTGCTTCAGGTTCTTCGTCAAGAGGGCAATGTGGTGGATGGAAGGGATCACCTTCTTCTTGTCTCCAATGATTGAGGAGGCTACGAACCCATCCCCAATTCATCCAGAATAGGTGATGACTGATTGGTTGATCTATTCCGGTCACACTGCTTTCGGAGCTGGAGTGGGATTCCATTTCGAAATCTGAGGAACTTGAATTAATGATGAATTCCATTTCGTACGATTGAATAAAGATTTTTTTTTTCGATATGAAATGATTTTCGGTTATCAGATGGTATTCTAATTACATAGAATATCCATATATATAGAACAAAAGATTTCGTAAATTACGGAGGAATTTACGGGATATATCAGGCAACGTTTACAGTAATAGATACGATAAGATATGATTTAGCAGATACGCTAAGATATGAATTTTTATCTATACACTATTCATGCAATCAATGCAGCAAGACGTGGCTTAGACTAAAAATGATAAGCAGGTAATTTCCTGAGGATGATAAGTAGTTAATTTTTGACACAAAATGATAAGCAAAACTATTGACATGCCGACACGATCGAAGTCCAGACTCACTAATGCATCCTATCGACTTATCTGTTAGACACACTAATGCAGACCTGGTTCGCTAAGACCAACGCTCTGATACCAACTGAAAGGACCCGTTCATATACATTATAAACGATTCACAATAGTTGATTACATTGCGAGGTATTTGACCTCTATATTATACATTTTACAAACATTGCATTCGTTTTTAAAAGACAATCTTTTTTTACATCGAAAATTGACAGGCATGCATACCATTTCATAATATCCACTATCCAACTATAAATTAATTTAAAAATAATAATCTTTGATGAACTCAATGACTCGAATGCAACGTTCTTCAAAATATGCTATGAAAGACTCCAAGTAATATCTTTAAAATGAGCAAATGCATAGCGGAAGATTTCTTTAACACCTGAGAATAAACATGCTTTAAAGTGTCAACCAAAAGGTTGGTGAGTTCATTAGTTTATCATAATCATTTATTTCCATCATTTTAATAGACCACAAGAATTTCATTTCCAGTTCTCATAAATATACGTCCCATGCATAGAGACAAAAATAATCAATCATATGGTGAACACCTGGTAACCGACATTAACAATATGCATATAAGAATATCCCCTAGCATTCCGGGATCCTCCTTCGGACATGATATAAATTTCGAAGTACTAAAGCATCCGGTACTTTGGATGGGGTTTGTTAGGCCCAATAGATCTATCTTTAGGATTCGCGTCAATTAGGGTGTCTGTTCCCTAATTCTTAGATTACCAGACTTTAATAAAAAGGGGCATATTCGATTTCGATAATTTAACCATAGAATGTAGTTTTAATTACTTGTGTCTATTTCGTCATACATTTATAAAAGCGCATGTATTCTCAGTCCCAAAAATATAAAGGGTAAAAAGGCAAATGAAACTCACCAACTGTATTTCGTAGTAAAAATACATACAACGTCATTGAACAAGTGCAAGGTTGGCCTCGGATTCACGAACCTATATTAATTATATATATTTATATGTTGGTCAATATTTGTATAGCAATTTAGGTCAGGTCATAGTGTAATCCTATCCTATAGCTCGAGTCTGACTCTACAGTATAGTAACATGTTATATTACTCATGCTCAATTAAGATTCTAGTAAAAGGTGACGTGTGAAACAACGTAACACAAATGGTTTCATAATCATAAAATAGTATTTTAGGTTTTTTTTTTTTTTTTTTTTTTTTTTTTAGAGAAAATCAACACAAAAAGTTAACTGAAAAGTTAACAGGAAAAGTCAAAGTTCAAAGTCAAAAGTCAAAGGTTAAAGTCAAAAGTCAAAGGTCAAAGTAAAAATGAGGTCGCATGCAAATATATAATAACTTATACAAAAATGATTTTCGGTCAAACATGACTAAACGGGCCACTTCAGCTATTTTTAGAAAAATTATCGGAACTCCGATTGATAAACGGCCAAAGATAAAAGTTACACATTACCAAAAAGATTAAGCATAAATATTACAGAAGTAAACTAAACCTAGACAACTCGTAGTTGCCAACGCGTTTTCGGCGTTTCAAAGTTAATTTTTCAGCTTTAATAAATTTACAAAAGTGACCGAGTAGCCTACTTTGGAGATTTTTAGAAAATTCCTCAAAACTCGTATTGACAAACGGTCAAAGCCTGCAAATTTTCGTTACCACAAAGATATAACATGATTTTTGGCAAGAGTAAACACATATCAGGCCGACCATGACAACTGATACAAAACTGACATTTTTAAATAAAAAAGTTTCAGCTCTTTTTAGAATTTTAAAATGTGATCAAACTGTCAACTTTGATGATTTTTAGAAAAATCGTCGAGACTCGAATTGACAAACAGCCAGAGTCGTTTGTTAGACCTTACAGCAAAGAATTCAGTGGTATTTTTTTTATATATGAAACAACGCAGATCAGCGAGAATTTCAGTTCCCGTTTCGACATTTCATCAAAATTTGCAAAACTTCTTTTGTCCATAACTTGACAACCGTTCAACGAAACGAGACGTGATTTATATGAAAATTTATCAACTCGACGAGTAGAATCCAAATAACCACTTTTTATAACCCAGAAAATTAGTTCACTAATTATCATCAGCAATTTTAATTACGAAATTAATTATGCAATTTGTTTATTTCATAACTTTCTAACCGTTACTTGGATTCAAGTGATTCTTAAACCAAAATTCAACTATTTTTCGCTAGCTTTCCAACGACATGCATATCTTATACCTTATCTCAATCGTATATGTAACTAATTCAGGAATCAACATAACCTATCTAATGGCAATATCAAAAGTACAAGCATGCATAATCCTATATACTCGAGCACTAGTCAGGGATACACTATTAGTATGTAAAAATTAAATTATGAGTACTCACATATCAATATTGAGATTCAATATTGCAGGAAAGGTACGTAAACGCAACGGAGATGATAAACACTATATTGACCTCACGAGCATACCCATGAACCATACTCAATCACCTCCATAGCTATAACCCATAATTTCCTTAATCCTATCCCAATCGAAAAAACAACTTCGAAATCACTCGGACAGCACTCCGTCGTAATATTTTATGTATACTAATAATATCTTGAGATAATACGGAGTAAATATATATATGTAAATCGATTGAGAGAGTTTAGAGAAAACTATTTTCAAGTTTCTATGAAATAATGAAACCTATTGAATTCTATTTATAATAGATTTTTGAATTATTAAAGTGAATTATTAAAGTATGAATTATTAAAGTGAATTATTAAAGTATGAATTATTAAAGTGAATTATTAAAGTATGAATTATTAAAGTGAATTATTAAAGTATGAATTATTAAAGTTAAAGTAAAGTAAAAATAAAGTAAAGGTAAAGTTTAAGTATAGTAAAAGTATAAAACTATGTACGTATAATACGCGTATAAATATATATAATATTAATTTAAATCGTTATATATATTTAATAAAATAAAATATAAATATCGTTATCTTTATCATACTAGTTAAGTAATGAGTTATCAAAAGTGGTTCTAGATATTTATAAAAGTTATATATGTTTTAATAATAAAGTTCTTTTTAAACTGAAAACGTTTTTGTACGTTTGAAACTAAATAGATCAATCGAGTCTTTATGAGATTCAATCTTCCACTATCCTTTGTCTAGTTCTCAATTATTGACAATTTGTTCATATTTATAAATCACTTTACCATTTTCCGAATATTGTTAAAATGAAAAGATTTCTCAAATCAACGTGGGCCTTTCAACAGAGACTTGTAATCATAATTCAATATATCTGATAATTCAATCATTTGATCTTATCTTCTAATTCTATTGATAAACATTTTGAAACAGATACAATCATATAAAGTATTTAATCTAATATTTTGTTTACGTTTCAAGTTATAATATATATACACATATACATATATAATCACATTCGTTTAATGGTTCGTGAATCGTTGGAACTTGGTCGAGGTTGAATGAATGTATGAACATAGTTTAAAATTCTCAAAATTTAACTTAACAAATATTGCTTATCGTGTCGGAAACATATAAAGATTAAAGTTTAAATTTGGTTGGAAATTTTCGGGTTGTCACAACTAGCTCATGGTAGAAGTTAAAATTGATTAGTCATACATGACATAATCAAGAGTGGAATCCCATGCTAGTTCCTATTGGTATATACTCATAGTAAGTACGTTTTGAAGCTGTGTATAATACGGGTAAGAATACGACTAGAATTCTTGATGAAAGAAAAGAATGGAAAAGTAACTGTAACCATTTTCGTTAAGTATGAGTGTTTTGATATATGTCTTGAAGTCTTCCAAAAGTATTTTAATACATCTAAATACACTACATGTATATACATTTTAACTGAGTTGTTAAGTCATCGTTAGTCGTTACATGTAAGTGTTGTTTTGAAACCTTTAAGTTAACGATCTCAATTAATGTTGTTAACCCATTGTTTATTATATCTAATGAGATGTTAAATTATTATATTATCATGATATTATGATATATTAATATATCTTAATATGATATATATACATTTAAATGTCGTTACAACGATAATCGTTACATATATGTCTCGTTTCGAAATCCTTAAGTTAGTAGTCTTGTTTATATGTATATAACTCATTGTTAATATACTTATGGAGATACTTACTTATCATAATCTCATGTTAACCATATGTATATCCATATATATATCGTCATGTCGTTTTTACAAGTTTTAACGTTCGTGAATCGCCGGTCAACTTGGGTGGTCAATTGTCTATATGAAACATATTTCAATTAATCAAGTCTTAACAAGTTTGATTGCTTAACATGTTGGAAACATTTAATCATGTAAATATCAATCTCAATTAATATATATAAACATGGAAAAGTTCGGGTCACTACAGTACCTACCCGTTAAATAAATTTCGTCCCGAAATTTTAAGCTGTTGAAGGTGTTGACGAATCTTCTGGAAATAGATGCGGGTATTTCTTCTTCATCTGATCTTCACGCTCCCAGGTGAACTCGGGTCCTCTACGAGCATTCCATCGAACCTTAACAATTGGTATCTTGTTTTGCTTAAGTCTTTTAACCTCACGATCCATTATTTCGACGGGTTCTTCGATGAATTGGAGTTTTTCGTTGATTTGGATTTCATCTAACGGAATAGTGAGATCTTCTTTAGCAAAACATTTCTTCAAATTCGAGACGTGGAAAGTGTTATGTACAGCCGCGAGTTGTTGAGCTAACTCAAGTCGGTAAGCTACTGGTCCGACACGATCAATAATCTTGAATGGTCCAATGTACCTTGGATTTAATTTCCCTCGTTTACCAAATCGAACAACGCCTTTCCAAGGTGCAACTTTAAGCATGACCATCTCTCCAATTTCAAATTCTATATCTTTTCTTTTAATGTCAGCGTAGCTCTTTTGTCGACTTTGGGCGGTTTTCAACCGTTGTTGAATTTGGATGATCTTCTCGGTAGTTTCTTGTATAATCTCCGGAACCGTAATCTGTCTATCCCCCATTTCACTCCAACAAATCGGAGACCTGCACTTTCTACCATAAAGTGCTTCAAACAGCGCCATCTCAATGCTTGAATGGTAGCTGTTGTTGTAGGAAAATTCTGCTAACGGTAGATGTCGATCCCAACTGTTTCCGAAATCAATAACACATGCTCGTAGCATGTCTTCAAGCGTTTGTATCGTCCTTTCCCTATGTCCATCAGTTTGTGGATGATAGGCAGTACTCATGTCTAGACGAGTTCCTAATGCTTGCTGTAATGTCTGCTAGAATCTTGAAATAAATCTGCCATCCCTATCAGAGATAATAGAGATTGGTATTCCATGTCTGGAGACGACTTCCTTCAAATACAGTCGTGCTAACTTCTCCATCTTGTCATCTTCTCTTATTGGCAGGAAATGTGCTGATTTGGTGAGACGATCAACTATTACCCAAATAGTATCAAAACCACTTGCAGTCCTTGGCAATTTAGTGATGAAATCCATGGTAATGTTTTCCCATTTCCATTCCGGGATTTTGGGTTGTTGAAGTAGACCTGATGGTTTTTAATGCTCAGCTTTGACCTTAGAACACGTCAAACATTCTCCTACGTATTTAGCAACATCGGCTTTCATACCCGGCCACCAAAAATATTTTCTGAGATCCTTGTACATCTTCCCCGTTCCAGGATGTATTGAGTATCTGGTTTTATGAGCTTCTCTAAGTACCATTTCTCTCATATCTCCAAATTTTGGTACCCAAATCCTTTCAGCCCTATACCGGGTTCCGTCTTCCCAAATATTAAGATGTTTCTCCGATCCTTTGGGTATTTCATCCTTTAAATTTACCTCTTTTAAAACTCCTTGTTGCGCCTCCTTTATTTGAGTAGTAAGGTTATTATGAATCATTATATTCATAGATTTTACTCGAATGGGTTCTCTGTCCTTCCTGCTCAAGGCATCGGCTACCACATTTGCCTTCCCCGGGTGGTAACGAATCTCAAAGTCGTAATCAATTAATAATTCAATCCACCTACGCTGCCTCATATTCAGTTGTTTCTGATTAAATATGTGTTGAAGACTTTTGTGGTCGGTATATATAATACTTTTGACCCCATATAAGTAGTGCCTCCAAGTCTTTAATGCAAAAACAACCACGCCTAATTCCAAATCATGCGTCATATAATTTTGTTCGTGAATCTTCAATTGTCTAGACGCATAAGCAATCACATTCGTTCGTTGCATTAATACACAACCGAGACCTTGCTTTGATGCGTCACAATAAATCACAAAATCATCATTCCCTTCAGGCAATGACAATATAGGTGCCGTAGTTAGCTTTTTCTTCAATAACTGAAACGCTTTCTCTTGTTCATCATTCCATTCAAATTTCTTCCCTTAATGCGTTAATGCAGTCAAGGGTTTTGCTATTCTGGAAAAGTCTTGGATGAATCTTCTGTAGTAACCAGCTAGTCCTAAACACTGGCGTATGTGTTTCGGAGTTTTCGGGGTTTCCCACTTTTCAACAGTTTCTATCTTTGCCGGATCCACCTTAATACCTTCTTTGTTCACTATGTGACCGAGGAATTGAACTTCTTCCAACCAAAATGCACACTTTGAAAACTTAGCGTACAATTCTTCCTTCCTCAATACTTCTAACACCTTTCTCAAATGTTCACCGTGTTCTTGGTCATTCTTTGAGTAAATAAGTATGTCATCAATGAAAACAATGACAAACTTGTCAAGGTATGGTCCACACACTCGGTTCATAAGGTCCATGAACACAGCTGGTGCATTAGTTAAACCAAACGGCATGACCATAAACTCGTAATGACCGTAACGTGTTCTGAAAGCAGTCTTTGGAATATCATCTTCTTTCACCCGCATTTGATGATACCCGGAATGTAAGTCAATCTTTGAATAAACAGACGAGCCTTGTAGTTGATCAAATAAGTCGTCGATTCTCGGTAGTGGGTAGCGGTTCTTGATGGTAAGTTTGTTCAACTCTCGGTAGTCGATACACAACCTGAATGTACCATCTTTCTTCTTGACAAACAAAACAGGAGCTCCCCACGGTGATGTGCTTGGTCGAATGAAACCACGCTCTAAAAGTTCTTGTAATTGGCTTTGCAGTTCTTTCATCTCACTGGGTGCGAGTCTGTAAGGAGCACGAGCTATTGGTGCAGCTCCAGGTACAAGATCTATTTGAAATTCAACGGATCGCTGTGGGGGTAATCCCGGTAATTCTTTCAGAAATACATCGGGAAATTCTTTTGCAATGGGAACATCATTGATGCTCTTTTCTTCAGTTTGTACTTTCTCGACGTGTGCTAGAACAGCATAGCAACCTTTTCTTATTAGTTTTTATGCCTTCAAATTACTAATAATATGTAGCTTCGTGTTGCCCTTTTCTCCGTACACCATGAAGGGTTTTCCTTTTTCTCGTATAATGCGAATTGCATTTTTGTAACAAACGATCTCTGCTTTCACTTCTTTCAACCAGTCCATACCGATTATCACATCAAAACTCCCTAACTCTACTGGTATCAAGTCAATCTTAAATGTTTCGCTAACCAGTTTAATTTCTCGATTCCGACATATATTATCTGCTGAAATTAATTTACCATTTGCTAATTCGAGTAAAAATTTACTATCCAAAGGCGTCAATGGACAACTTAATTTAGCACAAAAATCTTTACTCATATAGCTTCAATCCGCACCCGAATCAAATAAAACGTAAGCATATTTATTGTCAATAAGAAACATACCCGTAACAAGCTCTGGGTCTTCCTGTGCCTCTACCGCATTAATATTGAAAACTCTTCCGCGGCCTTGTCCATTCGTGTTCTCCTGGTTTGGGCAATTTCTAATAATGTGGCCCGGTTTTCCACATTTATAACAAACTACATTGGCATAACTTGCTCCGACACTACTTGCTCCGCCATTACTCATTCCGACACCATTTGTTCCTTTCGTTCTATTAACCCCTGGTCCGTAGACCTCACACTTAGCCGCGCTATGACCATTTCTTTTACACTTGTTGTAAAATTTGGTGCAGAACCCCGAGTGATACTTTTCACACCTTTGCCATAGCTGCTTCTGATTGTTGTTGTTGTTGCGGTTATTATTGTTGTTGGGATGATTGTTGTAGTTGCTGTTGTTGTTGTTGTTGTTGTTGGGCCATTTGTTATAGTTGCGATTGATGTTGCGATTGTTGGGATAATTGTTGCGATTATTGTTGTAATTGCTGTTGTTGTTGTATTGGTGATTCTTATCACCATTTTCCTCCCACTTTCTTTTGACTTGCTTCACATTGGCCTCTTCAGCAGTCTATTCTTTAATTCTTTCTTCAATCTGGTTCACTAGTTTGTGAGCCATTCTACATGCCTGTTGTATGGAGGCGGGCTCGTGTGAACTTATATCTTCTTGGATTCTTTCTGGTAATCCTTTCACAAACGCGTCGATCTTCTCTTCCTCATCTTCGAATGCTCCCGGACACAATAGGCACAATTCTGTGAATCGTCCTTCGTACGTGGTAATATCAAATCCTTGGGTTCGTAACCCTCTAAGTTCTGTCTTGAGCTTATTGACCTCAGTTCTGGGACGGTACTTGTCGTTCATCGTGTGCTTGAATGCTGACCACGGTAGTGCGTACGCATCATCTTGTCCCACTTGCTCTAGATAGGTATTCCACCATGTTAACGCAGAACCTGTGAAGGTATGCGTAGCGTACTTCACTTTGTCCTCTTCAGTACACTTACTTATGGCAAACACCGATTCGACCTTCTCGGTCCACCGTTTCAATCCGATCGGTCCTTCGGTTCCATCAAATTCCAAAGGTTTGTAGGCAGTGAATTCTTTGTAGGTGCATCCTACACGATTTCCTGTACTGCCAGATCCAAGGTTATTGTTGGTATGTAGCGCAGCCTGTACTGCGGCTATGTTTGAAGCTAGAAAAGTACGAAATTCCTCTTCATTCATATTGACGGTGTGTCGAGTATTCGGTGCCATTTCCTTCAAAATAGTCAAATGGAACAAGTTAATCATACAGAATATTAAGAGTAGTTAATAGTATTTCGTAGCATAATATGAACTCATTTATAAAAGCTTCTTCTTCATATTAGCGTTTTATAAGTTTAAATTCGGGTAGTACCTACCCGTTAAGTTCATACTTAGTAGCTAATATACAATTCAACTACTACAATTCTATATGAAAAACTGATTGTAATAATATTTCGCGTTCAAACTTTTATACAATATTTTACAAACTTACAATACCGTTTATTTTACATAAAGCATGAAATATAGCACACAATAACTTTGATACAAGATAGTTGTGAAGATAATTCTAGCTAGTACACAAGTCGTTCAGCAAAGGCAATAAAGACACGTAATTCATACGTCCAGAAACAAGTCATGCATTCTGGTTTTACTAGGACTACTTCCCATCCTTGGTCTTGTGGAACATAACCGTTATGGCCGTTGATAAGACATCGTGTTGTAACGTCGTCAAAGGGACGAGGGTTACGTAATGTCCAACAGTCCCGTAACAATCTAAAAATCTCATTTCTTACCCTAATTACCAACTCCGTCACTTGTGGGAACGTTTTGTTTAATAGTTGTAGCCCGATGTTCTTGTTCTCACTTTGGTGAGAAGCGAACATTACTAATCCATAAGCATAACATGCTTCTTTATGTTGCATGTTAGCCGCTTTTTCTAAATCACGAAGTCCAATATTCGGATATATTGAGTCAAAATAATTTCTTAATCCATTGCGTAAAAGAGCATTTGGGTTCCCCGCAATATATGCGTCAAAGTAAACACATCGTAACTTATGGATTTCAAAATGTGATATGCCCCATCTTTCGAACGAAAGCCTTTTATAAACCAAGGCATTCTTGGAACGTTCTTCGAATGTCTTACAAACTGATCTCGCCTTAAATAGTTGTGCCGAGGAATTCTGACCGACTCTAGACAAGATTTCATCAATCATGTCTCCGGGTAGGTCTCTTAAAATATTGTGTTGTCTATCCATTTTGTGTTTTTATACTGTAAAATAGACAAGAGTTAGATTCATAAAAAAATACTTATTAATACAAGCAATTTTTACATATATCATAAAGCATAAGCACACTATATTACATATATTACACCACACGAATACAACTATCTTATTCCGACTTGCTTGTTTCTTCTTGTTCGGTTTTGGTTCGTTTTGCCAAGTTTCTAGGGATATATGATGTTCCCCTAATAAGAGCCATCGTTGTCCACATTGGTTTAGAAAAACCTGGTGGTTTAGAGGTTCCCGGGTCATTGTTACAACTTAAGGACTTTGGGGGTTGACGATACATATAAAGTTCATCGGGGTTGGAATTAGATTTCTCTATTTTTATGCCCTTTCCCTTATTATTTTGTTTTGCCTTTTTAAATTCAGTTGGGGTAATTTCTATAACATCATCGGAATTCTCGTCGGAATCCGATTCATCAAAGAATTGGTAATCCTCCCAATATTTTGCTTCCTTGGCGGAAACACCATTGACCATAATTAACCTTGGTCGGTTGGTTGAGGATTCACTTTTACTTAACCATTTTATTATTTCCCCCACCGGTTCTATTTCTTCTTCCGGTTCCGATTCTTCTTCCGGTTCCGATTCTTCTTCCGGTTCCGACTCTTCTTCCGGTTCCTCTTCGGGAACTTGTGAATCAGTCCATGAATCATTCCAATTTACATTTGACTCTTCATTATTATTAGGTGAGTCAATGGGACTTGTTCTAGAGGTAGACATCTATCACATAATATCAAACACGTTAAGAGATTAATATATCACATAATATTCATATGTTAAAAATATATAGTTTCCAACAAAAATGTTAAGCAATCATTTTTAAAGAAAACACGGTCGAAGTCCAGACTCACTAATGCATCCTAACAAACTCGATAAGACACACTAATGCAAATTTTCTGGTTCTCTAAGACCAACGCTCTGATACCAACTGAAATGTCCCGTTCTTATTGATTAAAAACGTTCCATATTAATTGATTTCGTTGCGAGGTTTTGACCTCTATATGAGACGTTTTTCAAAGACTGCATTCATTTTTAAAACAAACCATAACCTTTATTTCATAAATAAAGGTTTAAAAAGCTTTACGTAGATTATCAAATAATGATAATCTAAAATATCCTGTTTACACACGACCATTACATAATGGTTTACAATACAAATATGTTACATCGAAATCAGTTTCTTGAATGCAGTTTTTACACAATATCATACAAACATGGACTCCAAATCTTGTCCTTATTTTAGTATGCAACAGCGGAAGCTCTTAGTATTCACCTGAGAATAAACATGCTTTAAACGTCAACAAAAATGTTGGTGAGTTATAGGTTTAACCTATATATATCAAATCGTAACAATAGACCACAAGATTTCATATTTCAATACACATCCCATACATAGAGATAAAAATCATTCATATGGTGAACACCTGGTAACCGACATTAACAAGATGCATATATATAAGAATATCCCCATCATTCCGGGACACCCTTCGGATATGATATAAATTTCGAAGTAGTAAAGCATCCGGTACTTTGGATGGGGTTTGTTAGGCCCAATAGATCTATCTTTAGGATTCGCGTCAATTAGGGTGTCTGTTCCCTAATTCTTAGATTACCAGACTTAATAAAAAGGGGCATATTCGATTTCGATAATTCAACCATAGAATGTAGTTTCACGTACTTGTGTCTATTTTGTAAATCATTTATAAAACCTGCATGTATTCTCATCTCAAAAATATTAGATTTTAAAAGTGGGACTATAACTCACTTTCACAGATTTTTACTTCGTCGGGAAGTAAGACTTGGCCAGTGGTTGATTCACGAACCTATAACAATATATACATATATATCAAAGTGTGTTTAAAATATATTTACAACACTTTTAATATATTTTGATGTTTTAAGTTTATTAAGTCAGCTGTCCTCGTTAGTAACCTACAACTAGTTGTCCACAGTTAGATGTACAGAAATAAATCGATAAATATTATCTTGAATCAATCCACGACCCAGTGTATACGTATCTCAGTATTGATCACAACTCAAACTATATATATTTTGGAATCAACCTCAACCTTGTATAGCTAACTCCAACATTCACATATAGAGTGTCTATGGTTGTTCCGAAATATATATAGATGGGTCGACATGATAGGTCGAAACATTGTATACGTGTCTATGGTATCTCAAGATTACATAATATACAATACAAGTTGATTAAGTTATGGTTGGAATAGATTTGTTACCAATTTTCACGTCGCTATAATGAGAAAAATTATCCAATCTTGTTTTACCCATAACTTCTTCATTTTAAATCCGTTTTGAGTGAATCAAATTGCTATGGTTTCATATTGAACTCTATTTTATGAATCTAAACAGAAAAGTATAGGTTTATAGTCGGAAAAATAAGTTACAAGTTGTTTTTGTAAAGGTAGTCATTTCAGTCGAAAGAACGACGTCTAGATGACCATTTTAGAAAACATACTCCCACTTTGAGTTGAACCATAATTTTTGGATATAGTTTCATGTTCATAATAAAAATCATTTTCTCAGAATAACAACTTTTAAATCAAAGTTTATCATAGTTTTTAATTAACTAACCCAAAACAGCCCGCGGTGTTACTACGACGGCGTAAATCCGGTTTTACGGTGTTTTTCGTGTTTCCAGGTTTTAAATCATTAAGTTAGCATATCATATAGATATAGAACATGTGTGTAGTTAATTTTAAAAGTCAATTTAGAAGGATTAACTTTTGTTTGCGAACAAGTTTAGAATTAACTAAACTATGTTCTAGTGATTACGAGTTTAAACCTTCGAATAAGATAGTTTTATATATATGAATCGAATGATGTTATGAACATCATTACTACCTCAAGTTAGTAGGTAAACCTACTGGAAGTGACAAGAAATGATCTAGCTTCAAAGGATCTTGGATGACTTGAAAGTTCTTGAAGTAGGAACATGACACAAAAACAAGTTCAAGTAAGATTTTTACTCGAATTAAGATAGTTTATAGTTATAGAAATTGAATCAAAGTTTGAATATGAATATTACCTTGAATAATAAAGATAACCTACTGTATATAACAAAGGTTTCTTGATCTTAGATGATTACTTGGAATGGATTAGAAAGCTTGGAAGTAAATTAGTAAACTTGAAGGGATTTTTGAAGTGTTCTTGAAGTGTTCTTCCTATGATGATTATAGCTTGATTCTTGAAGTGATTTTTGATGAAGATGATGATTAACTACTGGAAAAATACGTTCATAATAGTGTGTGTGTGTGTGTGTTGAGAGAGAATTAGAAAGAGAATTGGAAGTAAAATGGAGTGAATGATGAGTGCTAATTGGTGAGTGGTGAGTGGGGTTAAAAGGAGTTCTAGTTAGTTGACTAGCTCATGGTAGAAGTTAAAATTGATTAGTCATACATGACATAATCAAGAGTGGAATCCCACGCTAGTTCCTATTGGTATATACTCATAGTAAGTACGTTTTGAAGCTGTGTATAATACGGGTAAGAATACGACTAGAATTCTTGATGAAAGAAAAGAATGGAAAAGTAACTGTAACCATTTTTGTTAAGTATGAGTGTTTTGATATATGTCTTGAAGTCTTCCAAAAGTATTTTAATACATCTAAATACACTACATGTATATACATTTTAACTGAGTCGTTAAGTCATCGTTAGTCGTTACATGTAAGTGCTGTTTTGAAACCTTTAAGTTAACAATCTAAATTAATGTTGTTAACCCATTGTTTATTATATCTAATGAGATGTTAAATTATTATATTATTATGATATTATGATATATTAATATATCTTAATATGATATATATACATTTAAATGTCGTTATAACGATAATCGTTACATATATGTCTCGTTTCGAAATCCTTAAGTTAGTAGTCTTGTTTATATGTATATAACTCATTGTTAATATACTTATGGAGATGCTTACTTATCATAATCTCATGTTAACCATATGTATATCCATATATATATCGTCATGTCATTTTTACAAGTTTTAACGTTCGTGAATCGCCGGTCAACTTGGGTGGTCAATTGTCTATATGAAACATATTTCAATTAATCAAGTCTTAACTAGTTTGATTGCTTAACATGTTGGAAACATTTAATCATGTAAATATCAATCTCAATTAATATATATAAACATGGAAAAGTTCGGGTCACTACATAGACGAGTTCCTAATGGTTGCTGTAATGTCTGCCAGAATCTTGAAATAAATCTGCCATCCCTATCAGAGATAATAGAGATTGGTATTCCATGTCTGGAGACGACTTCCTTCAAATACAATCATACTAACTTCTCCATCTTGTCATCTTCTCTTATTGGCAGGAAGTGTGCTGATTTGGTGAGACGATCAACTATTACCCAAATAGTATCAAAACCACTTGCAGTCCTTGGCAATTTAGTGATGAAATCCATGGTAATGTTTTCCCATTTCCATTCCGGGATTTCGGGTTGTTGAAGTAGACCTGATGGTTTCTGATGCTCAGCTTTGACCTTAGAACACGTCAAACATTCTCCTACGTATTTAGCAACATCGGCTTTCATACTTGGCCACCAAAAATGTTTCTTGAGATCCTTGTACATCTTCCCCTTTCCAGGATGTATTGAGTATCTGGTTTTATGAGCTTCTCTAAGTACCATTTCTCTCATATCTCCAAATTTTGGTACCCAAATCCTTTCAGCCCTATACCGGGTTCCGTCTTCCCGAATATTAAGATGCTTCTCCGATCCTTTGGTATTTCATCCTTTAAATTTCCCTCTTTTAAAACTCCTTGTTGCGCCTCCTTTATTTGAGTAGTAAGGTTATTGTGAATCATTATATTCATAGATTTTACTCGAATGGGTTCTCTGTCCTTCCTGCTCAAGGCGTCGGCTACCACATTTGCCTTCCCCGGGTGGTAACGAATCTCAAAGTCGTAATCATTCAACAATTCAATCCACCTACGCGGCCTCATATTCAGTTGTTTCTGATTAAATATGTGTTGAAGACTTTTGTGGTCGGTATATATAATACTTTTGACCCCATATAAGTAGTGCCTCCAAGTCTTTAATGCAAAAACAACCACGCCTAATTCCAAATCATGCGTCGTATAATTTTGCTCGTGAATCTTGAATTGTCTAGACGCATAAGCAATCACCTTTGTGCGTTGCATTAATACACAACCGAGACCTTGCTTTGGTGCGTCACAATAAATCACAAAATCATCATTCCCTTCAGGCAATGACAATATAGGTGCCGTAGTTAGCTTTTTCTTCAATAACTGAAACGCTTTCTCTTGTTCATCCTTCCATTCAAATTTCTTCCCTTTATGCGTTAATGTAGTCAAGGGTGTTGCTATTCTGGAAAAGTCTTGGATGAACCTTATGTAGTAACCAGCTAGTCCAAAAAACTGGCGTATGTGTTTCGGAGTTTTCGGGGTTTCCCACTTTTCAACAGTTTCTATCTTTGCCGGATCCACCTTAATACCTTCTTTGTTCACTATGTGACCGAGGAATTGAACTTCTTCCAACCAAAATGCACACTTTGAAAACTTAGCGTACAATTCTTCCTTCCTCAATACTTCTAACACCTTTCTCAAATGTTCACCGTGTTCTTGGTCATTCTTTGAGTAAATAAGTATGTCATCAATGAAAACAATGACATACTTGTCAAAGTATGGTCCACACACTCAGTTCATAAGGTCCATGAACACAGCTGGTGCATTAGTTAAACCAAACGGCATGACCATAAACTCGTAATGACCGTAACGTGTTCTGAAAGCAGTCTTTGGAATATCATCTTCTTTCACCCGCATTTGATGATACCCGGAACGTAAGTCAATCTTTGAATAAACAGACGAGCCTTGTAGTTGATCAAATAAGTCGTCGATTCTCGGTACTGGGTAGCGGTTCTTGATGGTAAGTTTGTTCAACTCTCGGTAGTCGATACACAACCTGAATGTACCATCTTTCTTCTTGACAAACAAAACAGGAGCTCCCCACGGTGATGTGCTTGGTCGAATGAAACTACGCTATAAAAGTTCTTGTAATTGGCTTTGCAGTTCTTTCATCTCGCTGGGTGCGAGTCGGTAAGGAGCACGAGCTATTGGTGCAGCTCCTGGTACAAGATCTATTTGAAATTCAACGGATCGATGTGGGGGTAATCCCGGTAATTCTTTCGGAAATACATCGGGAAATTCTTTTGCAATGGGAACATCATTAATGCTCTTTTCTTCAGTTTGTACTTTCTCGACGTGTGCTAGAACAGCATAGCAACCTTTTCTTATTAGTTTTTGTGCCTTCAAATTACTAATAAGATGTAGCTTCGTGTTGCCCTTTTCTCCGTACACCATTAAGGGTTTTCCTTTTTCTCGTATAATGCGAATTGCATTTTTGTAACAAACGATCTCTGCTTTCACTTCTTTCAACCAGTCCATACCGATTATCACATCAAAACTCCCTAACTCTACTGGTATCAAATCAATCTTAAATGTTTCGCTAACCAGTTTAATTTCTCGATTCCGACATATATTATCTGCTGAAATTAATTTACCATTTACTAATTCGAGTAAAAATTTACTATCCAAAGGCGTCAATGGACAACTTAATTTAGCACAAAATTCTCTACTCATATAGCTTCTATCCGCACCCGAATCAAATAAAACGTAAGCATATTTATTGTCAATAAGAAACGTACCCGTAACAAGCTCCGGGTCTTCCTGTGCCTCTGCCGCATTAATATTGAAAACTCTTCCGTGGCCTTGTCCATTCGTGTTCTCCTGGTTCGGGCAATTTCTAATAATGCGGCCGATTTTTCCACATTTATAACAAACTACATTCGCATAACTTGCTCCGACACTACTTGCTCCGCCATTACTCGTTCCGACACCATTTGTTCCTTTCGTTCTATTAACTCCTGGTCCGTAGACCTCACACTTCGCCGCGCTATGACCATTTCTTTTACACTTGTTGCAAAATTTGGTGCAGAACCCCGAGTGATACTTTTCACACCTTTGGCATAGCTGCTTCTGATTGTTGTTGTTGTTGCGGTTTTTATTGTTGTTGGGATGATTGTTGTAGTTGTTGTTGTTGGGCCGTTTGTTGTAGTTGCAATTGATGTTGCGATTGTTGGGATAATTGTTGCGATTATTGTTGTAATTGCTGTTGTTGTTGTATTGGTGATTCTTATCACCGTTTTCCTCCCACTTTCTTTTGACTTGCTTCACATTGGCCTCTTCAGCAGTCTGTTCTTTAATTCTTTCTTCAATCTGGTTCACTAGTTTGTGAGCCATTTTACATGCCTGTTGTATAGAGGCGGGTTCGTGTGAACTTATATCTTCTTGGATTCTTTCCGGTAATCCTTTCACAAACGCGTCGATCTTCTCTTCCTCATCTTCGAATGCTCCCGGACACAATAGGCACGATTCTGTGAATCGTCTTTCGTACATGGTAATATCAAATCCTTGGGTTCGTAACCCTCTAAGTTCTGTCTTGAGCTTATTGACCTCGGTTCTGGGACGGTACTTCTCGTTCATCAAGTGCTTGAATGCTGACCACGGTAGTGCGTACGCATCGTCTTATCCCACTTGCTCTAGATAGGTATTCCTCCATGTTAACGCAAAACCTGTGAAGGTATGTGTAGCGTACTTCACTTTGTCCTCTTCAGTATACTTACTTATGGCAAACACCGATTCGACCTTCTCGGTCCACCGTTTCAATCCGATCGGTCCTTCGGTTCCATCAAATTCCAAAGGTTTGCAGGCAGTGAATTCTTTGTAGGTGCATCCTACACGATTTCATGTACTGCTAGATCCAAGGTTATTGTTGGTATGTAGCGCAGCCTGTACTGCGGCTATGTTTGAAGCTAGAAAAGTACGGAATTCCTCTTCATTCATATTCACGGTGTGTCGAGTAGTCGGTGCCATTTCTTTTAAAATAGTCAAATGGAACAAGTTAATCATACAGAATATTAAGAGTAGTTAATAGTATTTCGTAGCATAATATGAACTCATTTATAAAAGCTTTTTCTTCATATTAGCGTTTTATAAGTTTAAATTCGGGTAGTACCTACCCGTTTAGTTCATACTTAGTAGCTAATATACAATTCAACTACTACAATTCTATATGAAAAACTGATTATAATAATATTTCGCGTTCAAACTTTTACACAATATTATACAAGCTTACAATACCGATTATTTTACATATAGCATGAAATATAGCACACAATAAATTTGATACAAGATGGTTGTGAAGATAATTCTAGCTAGTACACAAGTCGTTCAGCAAAGGCAATAAAGACACGTAATTCATACGTCCAGAAACAAGTCATGCATTCTGGTTTTACTAGGATTACTTCTCATCCTTGGTCTTGTGGAACATAACCGTTATGGCTGTTGATAAGACAGCGTGTTGTAACGTCATCAAAGGGACGAGGGTTACGGAATGTCCAACAGTCCCGTAACAATCTAAAAACCTCATTTCTTACCCCAATTACCGACTCCGTCACTTGTGGGAACGTTTTGTTTAATAGTTGTAGCCCGATGTTCTTGTTCTCACTTTGGTGAGAAGCGAACATTACTAATCCGTAAGCATAACATGCTTCTTTATGTTGCATGTTAGCCGCTTTTTCTAAATCACGAAGTCCAATATTCGAATATATTGAGTCAAAATAATTTCTTAACCCATTGCGTAAAATAGCATTTGGGTTCCCCGCAATATATGCGTCAAAGTAAACACATCGTAACTTATGGATTTCCCAATGTGATATCCCCCATCTTTCGAACGAAAGCCTTTTATAAACCAAGGCATTCTTGGAACGTTCTTCGAATGTCTTACAAACTGATCTCGCCTTAAATAGTTGTGCCGAAGAATTCTGACCGACTCTAGACAAGATTTCATCAATCATGTCTCTGGGTAGGTCTCTTAAAATATTAGGTTGTCTATCCATTTTGTGTTTTTATACTGTAAAATAGACAAGAGTTAGATTCATAAAAAAAAATACTTATTAATACAAGCAATTTTTACATATATCATAAAGCATAAGCACACTATATTACATATATTACACCACACGAATACAACTATCTTATTCCGACTCGCTTGTTTCTTCTTCTTCGGTTTTGGTTCGTTTTGCCAAGTTTCTAGGGATATATGATGTTCCCCTAATACGAGCCGTCATTTTCCACATTGGTTTAGAAAAACCTGGTGGTTTAGAGGTTCTCGGGTCATTGTTACAACTTAAGGACTTCGGGGGTTGACGATACATATAAAGTTCATCGGGGTTGGAATTAGATTTCTCTATTTTTATGCCCTTTCCCTTATTATTTTCTTTTGCCTTTTTAAATTCAGTTGGGGTAATTTCTATAACATCATCGGAATTCTCGTCGGAATTCGATTCATCGGAGAATTGGTAATCCTCCCAATATTTTGCTTCCTTGGCGGAAACATCATTGACCATAATTAACCTTGGTTGGTTGGTTGAGGATTTTCTTTTACTTAACCGTTTTATTATTTTTCCCACCAGTTCTTTTTCTTCATCCGGTTCCGATTCTTCTTCCGGTTCCGATTCTTCTTCTGGTTCCGACTCTTCTTCCGGTTCCTCTTCGGGAACTTGTGAATCAGTCCACGAATCATTCCAAATTACATTTGACTCTTCATTATTATTAGGTGAGTCAATGGGACTTGTTCTAGAGGTAGACATCTATCACATAATATCAAACGCGTTAAGAGATTAATATATCACATAATATTCACATGTTAAAAATATATAGTTTCCAACAAAATTTGTTAAGCAATCATTTTTCAAGTAAACACGGTCGAAGTCCAGACTCACTTATGCATCCTAACAAACTCGATAAGATACACTAATGCAAAATTCTGGTTCTCTAAGACCAATGCTCGGATACCAACTAAAATGTCCCGTTCTTATTGATTAAAAACGTTCCATATTAATTGATTTCGTTGCGAGGTTTTGACCTCTATATGAGACGTATTTCAAAGACTGCATTCATTTTAAAACAAACCATAACCTTTATTTCATCAATAAAGGTTTAAAAAGCTTTACATAGATTATCAAATAATGATAATCTAAAATATCCTGTTTACACACGACCATTACATAATAGTTTACAATACAAATATGTTACAACAAAATAAGTTTCTTGAATGCAGTTTTTACACAATATCATACAAGCATGGACTCCAAATCTCGTCCTTATTTAAGTATGCGACAGCGGAAGCTCTTAATAATCACCTGAGAATAAACATGCTTAAAACGTCAACAAAAATGTTGGTGAGTTATAGGTTTAACCTATATATATCAAATCATAATAATAGACCACAAGATTTCATATTTCAATACACATCCCATACATAGAGATAAAAGTCATTCATATGGTGAACACCTGGTAACCGACATTAACAAGATGCATATATAAGAATATCCCCATCATTCCGGGACACCCTTCGGATATGATATAAATTTCGAAGTACTAAAGCATCCGGTACTTTGGATGGGGTTTGTTAGGCCCAATAGATCTATCTTTAGGATTCGCGTCAATTAGGGTGTCTGTTCCCTAATTCTTAGATTACCAGACTTAATAAAAAGGGGCATATTCGATTTCGATAATTCAACCATAGAATGTAGTTTCACGTACTTGTGTCTATTTTGTAAATAATTTATAAAACCTGCATGTATTCTCATCCCAAAAATATTAGATTTTAAAAGTGGGACTATAACTCACTTTCACAGATTTTTACTTCGTCGGGAAGTAAGACTTGGCCACTGGTTGATTCACGAACCTATAACAATATATACATATATATCAAAGTATATTCAAAATATATTTACAACACTTTTAATATATTTTGATATTTTAAGTTTATTAAGTCAGCTGTCCTCGTTAGTAACCTACAACTAGTTGTCCACAGTTAGATGTACAGAAATAAATCGATAAATATTATCTTGAATCAATCCATGACCCAGTGTATACGTATCTCAGTATTGATCACAACTCAAACTATATATATTTTGGAATCAACCTCAACCCTGTATAGCTAACTCCAACATTCACATATAGAGTGTCTATGGTTGTTTCGAAATATATATAGATGTGTCGACATGATAGGTCGAAACATTGTATACCTGTCTATGGTATCTCAAGATTACATAATATACAATACAAGTTGATTAAGTTATGGTTGGAATAGATTTGTTACCAATTTTCACGTAGCTAAAATGAGAAAAATTATCCAATCTTGTTTTACCCATAACTTCTTCATTTTAAATCCGTTTTGAGTGAATCAAATTGCTATGGTTTCATATTGAACTCTATTTTATGAATTTAAATAGAAAAAGTATAGGTTTATAGTCGGAAAAATAAGTTAAAAGTCGTTTTTGTAAAGATAGTCATTTCAGTCGAAAGAACGACGTCTAGATGACCATTTTAGAAAACATAATTCCACTTTGAGTTTAACCATAATTTTTGGATATAGTTTCATGTTCATAATAAATATCATAGTTTTTAATTAACTAACCCAAAACAGCCCGCGGTGTTACTACGACGGCGTAAATCCGATTTTACGGTATTTTTCGTGTTTCCAGGTTTTAAATCATTAAGTTAGCATATCATATAGATATAGAACATGTGTTTAGTTGATTTTAAAAGTCAAGTTAGAAGGATTAACTTTTGTTTGCGAACAAGTTTAGAATTAACTAAACTATGTTCTAGTGATTACAAGTTTAAACCTTCGAATAAGATAGCTTTATATGTATGAATCGAATGATGTTATGAACATCATTACTACCTTAAGTTCCTTGGATAAACCTACTGGAAAAGAGAAAAATGGATCTAGCTTCAATGGATCCTTGGATGGCTCGAAGTTCTTGAAGCAGAATCATTACACGAAAACAAGTTCAAGTAAGATCATCACTTGAAATAAGATTGTTATAGTTATAGAAATTGAACCAAAGTTTGAATATGATTATTACCTTGTATTAGAATGATAACCTACTGTAAGAAACAAAGATTTCTTGAGGTTGGATGATCACCTTACAAGATTGGAAGTGAGCTAGCAAACTTGAAAGTATTCTTGATTTTATGTAACTAGAACTTGTAGAATATATGAAGAACACTTAGAACTTGAAGATAGAACTTGAGAGAGAGATTAATTAGATGAAGAAAATTGAAGAATGAAAGTGTTTGTAGGTGTTTTTGGTCGTTGGTGTATGGATTAGATATAAAGGATATGTAATTTTGTTTTCATGTAAATAAGTCATGAATGATTACTCATATTTTTGAAATTTTATGAGATATTTCATGCTAGTTGCCAAATGATGGTTCCCACATGTGTTAGGTGACTCAAATGTGCTCCTAAGAGCTGATCATTGGAGTGTATATACCAATAGTACATACATCTAAAAGCTGTGTATTGTACGAGTACGAATACGGGTGCATACGAGTAGAATTGTTGATGAAACTGAACGAGGATGTAATTGTAAGCATTTTTGTTAAGTAGAAGTATTTTGATAAGTGTATTGAAGTCTTTAAAAAGTGTATAAATACATATTAAAACACTACATGTATATACATTTTAACTGAGTCGTTAAGTCATCGTTAGTCGTTACATGTAAGTGTTGTTTTGAAACCTTTAGGTTAACGATCTTGTTAAATGTTGTTAACCCAATGTTTATAATATCAAATGAGATTTTAAATTATTATATTATCATGATATTATCATGTATGAATATCTCTTAATATAATATATATATACATTAAATGTCTTTACAACGATAATCGTTACATATATGTCTCGTTTAAAAATCATTAAGTTAGTAGTCTTGTTTTTACATATGTAGTTCATTGTTAATATACTTAATGATATGTTTACTTATCATAGTATCATGTTAACTATATATATATCCATATATATGTCATCATATAGTTTTTACAAGTTTTAACGTTCGTGAATCACCGGTCAACTTGGGCGGTCAATTGTCTATATGAAACATATTTCAATTAATAAAGTCTTAACAAGTTTGATTGCTTAACATGTTGGAAACATTTAATCATGTAAATATGAATCTCAATTAATATATATAAACATGGAAAAGTTCGGGTCACTACACATATGAATCATATTAAGATATTGATACACTTGGTTAATTATGTTAAATGATAAGTAAATATATTATTAAGTGTATTAACAATGAAATACATATGTAAAAATAAGACTACTAACTTAATGATTTCGAAACGAGGCATATATGTAACGATTATCGTTGTAACGACATTTAACTGTATATATATCATACTAAGATATATTATATATCATAATATCATGATAATATAACAATTTAAAATCTCATTTGATATTATAAACATTGGTTTAACAACATTTAACAAGATCGTTAACCTAAAGGTTTCAAAACAACACTTACATGTAACGACTAACGATGACTTAACGACTCAGTTAAAATGTATATACATGTAGTGTTTTAATATGTATTCATACACTTTTGAAAGACTTCAAGACACTTATCAAAATACTTCTACTTAACAAAAATGCTTACAATTACATCCTTGTTCAGTTTCATCAACAATTCTACTCGTATGCACCCGTATTCGTACTCGTACAATACACAGCTTTTAGATGTATGTACTATTGGTATATACACTCCAATGATCAGCTCTTAGCAGCCTATGTGAGTCACCTAACACATGTGGGAACCATCATTTGGCAACTAGCATGAAATATCTCATAAAATTACAAAAATATGAGTAATCATTCATGACTTATTTACATGAAAACAAAATTACATATCCTTTATATCTAATCCATACACCAATGACCAAAAACACCTACAAACACTTTAATTCTTCAATTTTCTTCATCTAATTGATCTCTATAAAGTTATATCTTCAAGTTCTAAGTGTTCTTCATAAATTCCAAAAGTTCTAGTTTCATAAAATCAAGAATACTTCCAAGATTGCAAGTTTACTTCCAAGTTTTCTAAATCCATTCCAAGTAATCATCCAAGATCAAGAAACCTTTGTTAATTATAGTAGGTTATCTTTCTAATACAAGGTAATAATCATATTCAAACTTTAATTCAATATCTATAACTATAACAATCTTATTTCGAGTGGAAATCTTACTTGAAATTGTTTTCGTGTCATGATTCTGCTTCAAGAACTTTCAAGCCATCCATGGATCCTTTGAAGCTAGATCTATTTTTCTCATTTCCAGTAGGTTTATCCAAGGAACTTGAGGTAGTAATGATGTTCATAACATCATTCGATTCATACATATAAAGCTATCTTATTCGAAGGTTTAAACTTGTAATCACTAGAACATAGTTTAGTTAATTCTAAACTTGTTCGCAAATAAAAGTTAATCCTTCTAACTTGACTTTTAAAATCAACTAAACACATGTTTTATATCTATATGATATGCTAACTTAATGATTTAAAACCTGGAAACACGAAAAACACCGTAAAACTGGATTTACGCTGTCGTAGTAACAACGCGGGCTGTTTTGGGTTAGTTAATTAAAAACTATAATAAACTTTGATTTAAAAGTTGTTATTCTGGGAAAATAATTTTTATTATGAACATGAAACTATATCCAAAAATTATGGTTAAACTCAAAGTGGAAATATGATTTCTAAAATGGTCATCTAGACGTCGTTCTTTCGACTGAAATGACTACCTTTACAAAAACGACTTGTAACTTATTTTTCCGACTATAAACCTATACTTTTTCTGTTTAGATTCATAAAATAGAGTTCAATATGAAACCATAGCAATTTGATTCACTCAAAACGGATTTAAAATGAAGAAGTTATGGGTAAAACAAGATTGGATAATTTTTCTCATTTTAGCTACGTGAAAATTGGTAATAAATCTATTCCAACCATAACTTAATCAACTTGTATTGTATATTATGTAATCTTGAGATACCATAGACACGTATACAATTTTTCGACCTATCATGTCGACACATCTATATATATTTCGGAACAACCATAGACACTCTATATGTGAATGTTGGAGTTAGCTATACAGGGTTGAGGTTGATTCCAAAATATATATAGTTTGAGTTGTGATCAATATTGATATACGTATACACTGGGTCGTGGATTGATTCAAGATAATATTTATCGATTTATTTCTGTACATCTAACTGTGGACAACTAGTTGTAGGTTACTAACGAGGACATCTGACTTAATAAACTTAAAACATCAAAATATATTAAAAGTGATGTAAATATATTTTGAACATACTTTGATATATATGTATATATTGTTATAGGTTCGTGAATCAACCAGTGGCCAAGTCTTACTTCCCGACGAAGTAAAAATCTATGAAAGTGAGTTATAGTCCCGCTTTTAAAATCTAATATTTTTGGGATGAGAATACATGCAGGTTTTATAAATGATTTACAAAATAGACACAAGTACGTGAAACTACATTCTATGGTTGAATTATCGAAATCGAATATGCCCCTTTTTATTAAGTCTGGTAATCTAAGAATTAGGGAACAGACACCCTAATTGACGTGAATCCTAAAGATAGATCTATTGGGCCTAACAAACCCCATCTAAAGTACTGGATGCTTTAGTACTTAGAAATTTATATCATATCCGAAGGGTGTCCCGGAATGATGGGGATATTCTTATATATATGCATCTTGTTAATGTCGGTTACCAGGTGTTCACCATATGAATGATTTTTATATCTATGTATGGGATGTGTATTGAAATATGAAATCTTGTGGTCTATTGTTACGATTTGATATATATAGGTTAAACCTATAACTCACCAACATTTTTGTTGACGTTTAAAGCATGTTTATTCTCAGGTGAATACTAAGAGCTTCCGCTGTTGCATACTAAAATAAGGACAAGATTTGGAGTCCATGTTTGTATGATATTGTGTAAAAACTGCATTCAAGAAACTGATTTCGATGTAACATATTTGTATTGTAAACCATTATGTAATGGTCGTGTGTAAACAGGATATTTTAGATTATCATTATTTGATAATCTACGTAAAGCTTTTTAAACCTTTATTTATGAAATAAAGGTTATGGTTTGTTTTAAAAATGAATGCAGTCTTTGAAAAACGTCTCATATAGAGGTCAAAACCTCGCAACGAAATCAATTAATATGGAACGTTTTTAATCAATAAGAACGGGACATTTCAGTTAATGTCGGTTACCAGGTGTTCAATCCATATGAATGATATTTTTGTCTCTATGCATGGGACGTATGATTATGAGAAATGGAAGTATGAAATCTTGTGGTCTATTAAAATTATGAAATGATTATTTATGTTAAACTAATGAACTCACCAACCTTTTGGTTGACACTTTAAAGCATGTTTATTCTCAGGTACGAAAGAAATCTTCCGCTGTGCATTTGCTCATCTTAAAGATATTACTTGGAATCATTCATGACATATTTCAAAAGACGTTGCATTCGAGTCATTGAGTTCATCAAGATTATTATTAAGTCAATTATAGTTAGATATATTATAAAATGATATGCATGCCGTCAACTTTCGATGTAATGAAAGATGGTCTTTTCAAAAATGAATACAATGTTTGTAAAATGTATCATATAGAGGTCAAATACCTCGCGATGTAATCAACTGTTGTGAATCGTTTATAATCGATAAGGACTTTGTCCGGATGGATTAGGACGGGTCCTTTCAGTTGGTATCAGAGCAGAGGTCTTAGTGAACCAGGTCTACATTAGTGTGTATAACTGATAAGTCGTTAGGATGCATTAGTGAGTCTGGACTTCGACCGTGTCTGCATGTCAAAAGTTTTGCTTATCATTTTTGTCGGAAATCGTCTGCTTATCATTCTTAGGGAATCACTTGCTTATTATTCTTAGTCCAGACACATTTTACTGCATCGACTGCATGAATAATGTATAGACGAAATTCATATCTTAGCGTATCTGCTAATTCATATCTTAGCATATCTGTTACTGAAGACTTTGCCTGACAGCTTCTGTCGATTCCTCCATAACTTATGGGATTTTAGTATTATATATGCATATGTAAATTATGTATTGCAGGGTACTAATCTACATCCTATAATCTATTTCTTATCGAAAATCTTTCATCTGATCGTACGAGATGAATCCCACAACCAGTTCGAGTCCCACAGATTTCGATAGCTATTCCGATAGTTATTCCGACAGCTATTTCGACATGGATATTCACCTAAATTCCGAAAGCGGTGTCACCGGAATGAATCACTCAATCAGTCATCCCCAATTCTTTGATGAGTTTGTAGTCGACTTAAACAATGGAGAACGCGAAGAAGGCGATCCCTTCCACCAACCGAATTCACCTCTTTACAATGAACCTGAAGTGCTTACCGGCGCTGTTCGAGACACCATTTTCAGTCTCATTTCCAGGGTAACTCGTCAAGATTATATTCTATCCACAATTCTGAACCTTATTCATCCGCTCGTTCCGACCGACAATCATCCTGGAGTAATAAGTCAATGAGCTTCGCGTTCGAGTTGCAGCTTTGGAACATATGGTGCAAAACGTACCAGCTTCAGCAACAGCACCAGCAACATCAATACCATCAACAATCCATGACTCCACATCTCATCATATACCTCGTGTATAAATATCGTTCTACGTATCGTTCTACATCAATTATCTCCATTCTTCATGGCAATTATGTAATCTCTAATGTTTTAGAGATTATGTATTCTAGTTCGGATGTTAAACCAAATGATATTAATATCATATTATCTCATTAAATCCATAATTACGTTTGAAGAAAATATATATGTATATATGTTTTCATAAAGATTGTAATTAAAAATCCTCTTGTACAAACTGTTAATGATGAAAATATTTTAACGGGTAGCTAATACCCGAGGGATATTTAAATTTCACATTAATAGGTTACATTGTACGTTCTTCGAATCTGTTTCAACAGTCATATACTATCCTACTTACATTCACCGATATACAAATCCATTCACCACAGAATAACCATTTCCATTCAAATTTCATATTTGGATTTTGACCTATCAGAATTCAACAAGTGGCATAATGAAGAAAACATTTGACGGAATAAAACTTGTTAGAAACAAACAAATTAACTATGAGAAATTTTGTTAAGAATCCACGCTAACAAAATCATATCTAACTGTTCCTAGCTAACTGGTTACATTTTATTTATCGCAATTTAATTATCGCAATTTACATTCTCACAATTTATATTCTCACAATTTTATTTATCATCATTTAATTTCTGTATTTATTTTACGCACTTTAGATATCGGGACATGTATACAAGGTTTTGACATATCATATCGACCCATCTATATATATATTTCGGAACAACTATAGGCACTCTATATGCAAATGTTGGAGTTAGCTATACAGGGTTGAGGTTGATTCCAAAGTATATATATAGTTTGAGTTGTGATCGAGTCTGAGACCGGTACACGGGTCACGATATGTATTAATTAATTCGAATATTATATGTTAAACTATATATGAATTATTGGAATGTTAACTATGGACTATAGACTGTGAACTAATAATTTTGGACAATTAAAATGAATTAAAATATTGTTTATAACATATGAAACTAAACAAATTCTTCAAGTTTGCCACTTGATCTCATCTTAAACCTCATTTGTATCTTGACGATTATAATCTGCGTTCAAACCTTTCATGATGCTTGAAAACACCTCGATCGAGAGGATGAACCAACCGCACTTCATCTACGGAAGGAAAGATTTATGTATATAGAATTGCACCTGAGAAACTCTCGGCAACTGAGTAAAGGTTTAACACGTAGCCGCGTCAGATCCTTTGGCATTTATTAGCAAAAATAATTTTGCGATTCCTTTTCAAAGTAGCAAATTTTGTCACAGCTTCAGTAATGGTGTATCCTATCGTATACACACATAAAAGGCATAATGGTTGCATAAAAGTAGCATCAGGAAGGCTGGAAACAACAGTGTTGTGGAGATTGTCCGTCCAGCATTCTCCGCTGTACAGGCTGCTCCGTCATGCGTAAGCCCTGAAGGCCGCCTAGCGCATAAGCCCTGGCCGGAGAGAGCCGCATTTAGCATAAATTTCGGAGCACATGTAACAGAACGTATCATCATTTGACACGTGTCCCCAAACAAATCTAGTAGATCTGGCACTATAAATAGACCCCTTGTGTCATCATTTTACATAGGTTCAGATATTCTGACAACTTTGAGAGCTGAGACTTCACTTCTCTTTCTCTCTCTACTTTCTCTCACTAGAAGTCATCCGGCTAGCACTCTTACGCTCTACGGACGACAGATTGATTAAGCCACCCCACAAGTTTCTACACTTGTGAATCGGGTCTGCAGGGATTATTTCCCGAGGGTAAAAATCAATCGGCAACACTCCGCCCTCCTAAATCTGTATCACTTCTAGTCTCTTGTTGACATACTAAGCCTTACCTCATAAGGAAATAGGTGTTAACAATGGCGCCATCCACTAATGCAAAGAACACACGAAACGGAAAAGGAACGAAAGCAGCTGAAGCTCCATTTGTACTTGAAGCAGTCAATCATCTATCAACTGATGACATGGTCACTGTTGAAGATGTACCTATTTCACCACTAGATGGTACGATTGAAGAAAGTCTTAATAATTGGATGTCGTCTTAATAACGGATCCAGAAGATTTTCTGACTATGTTTGAAGGTGTTATGAGGTTGCAGCATTGGGAGGATGAAACTGCGTGCCATATGTTTCCTATGGTATTGCAGAAAATGGCACGCGAATGGTTTGCTAGTTTGCCGCCAAGGAGTATTACCAGTTTTCTTGATTTGAGAGCAAAATTTGTGATGCAATACCAAAATCTACGGAGCTGTACTCTGACACATCTTGATGCACACGAGATCACAATGCATCATAACGAATCTTTGAGCAATTTTATGAAGCGTTATACACTTGAAGCACAGAAGATTCCTGATTGTCCAGAATCACAGCTTATATCTGGTTTCATTTTCTGTTTGGACCAGCGACGGTTTAGTGCACTTGTTCATGCATTACGGTATGACTTGCCAAAAACATTGCATCAAGCTTTGGAGGTTGCACAGAGGCATGTTCGAGCTGGTGAGCGTGGGTTGAACAAGTTTGATACTGGCAGTAGTAGCAAGCCGCACAACGGAGGACGGTATTTTGACAGAAATCAGAGAAGGAATGACAATTCAAATGGAGGATGGAGATAAAAAAATCACCCTAATGATTTTCACCACAACAGAAAGCCAATAGAAAGGCACCCGTTGATAATGGCGCTTACCAAAATGCCGAAAGAGATCCTTTTCACTGAACCAATTCGGACCACTTTCAATGCTCCAGCACCTATGGAAGAGAGGGAGGGTCCAAAGAGTGAGTTGTGGTGTGATTTCCATGAGGCTTGGGGCCATGATACGGACAATTGTAAATCTTTGATGAGAGAAATTATAGCGAAAATCAAGGCATTAGAACTGAATCATTTGTTGCCTGGCAAACAGTACAGGAGGAATGATCCTCGCAGGAAATTTGCGTGGCAAAGGAATGATGGTAGCAGAGGACACCGTGGAGAGAACAGAAGAGAGCAGCATGGCGGAAGAGATAATCGGAACCAACCGCAGTACGGAGAATGGATCACAGAGCGTGAGACAACTCCAGAAGTTGTAATCAGGATGGTTTGGATTAACGATGGTCATTATGAAGAAGGTGAATCATCAAACAGCAATTTGGACAGCTGGAGATATGCCCCAATTATCTTTCAGCCAATTCAGAATTGGGCGTTGTCCGTCTAACCAGTGATCATTTCAGCAGAGATAGCAAATAAGTTTGTCAATTGTATCTACACAGATACAGGAAGTGAAGCTGACATCATCTACTGGCATTGTTTGAGAACTTTTCCAAGGCATGTGCAGAGCAGAGCTAGGCAAACGAGGTTGAAAGTTTCTGGACTAACAGGAGCACCGATAAATGCCATGGGGCATATTCATTTGGAAGTTGTTATAGGCACATTCCCATTGTTGAGAACGGAAACAATTGATTTCACAATCATAGATGGCAATTCTCGTTTTAATGTCCTTTTTGGAAGAACAGCTTTGGCTAAGTTTGATCAATAACATCGACGGCCCATGCAGAGGTCAGATTCCCCACTCCAAATGGAGTCGCGGCCATACATTCACAGTATGTGCAGCCAACAAGGGAAAGATCAACGTTTGCAAATGGGCCAGAAGGCAGAATGAATCAGAGAAGGCGTGATATGTTATTCAGCGAGGAAGAAGTTCAGGAGTTTTTCATTCCGTAAGCAAGTGTGAAGGCCGGACAGCGCTGGGCGCTCTGCATATGAAGAAGCAATTGGTCAACAAGTTATCAAGAACAGTGTTTATCTTTTCAATAAAGAGCAGTTTCATTTAGCATTTCAATAAAAGCAGTCTTTTACAATCGTTGTACTCATGCCTGTTTGGCATTTGAAGAACACATTTCGAATTATAAGATGAAGCAGCGTTTATCAAACTTACTGTGAACCATTGTGGTTATTTTGCAGTGCATACATTAGTAATTGCATACATTAAACATTCATGACCTACTAATTAGGCTTGATCCACCTAAAAGTCGTCATCAATCGTTTATGTACTGCACAGTACTGAGCAATAATTTTATATTTTTCTTAAACAAAGTGCTGCCCGTGACAAATGTAAAACATTACATTTATAACCTGCCCACAGAAGGATCGTATTTTTAAATACCTCTGATGGCGGAAGCTTTTGTGCCGGCCAGTAAAGGCACAAGGGATCGGCTAGAAAACGTTTAAGTTTTACTAGAACGCACCGAGGCATGATACAAAACTCAGATACTTGTCATGACAAACAATATAAAAAATTACTTCACAGAACGAAGTTATATATTTTATGTATGAAGGCAAAATAATTAGCAATTCTTCCTCATATACTTTATGACGGAAGGCGTAAGACGGAGAGTTTATTGATTTATAGTCATTCTTCTAAAACACTTCATAATTCTTCCTCATTAATTTTATGATGGAAGGCGTAATCAGACATCGTATTCTTGATACTGTAAGGCATTTACATATGAGTTACCTTATGCACTTTTCAAAATGATTTGCTCAAATTATACACTGTACAATTGTGTAGAGAAATTTTATGCTCAGGTGCATAATTGATTGGTTTTACAGCGTTATGCATAAAAATATTTGCAACAAGCATATAAGCACACATAGTCATCACAATAAAGTCAGTATATATATATATATATATATATATATATATATATATATATATATATATATATATATATAATGTTAAAGTCAGTAAGAAGTTTATTACAAAACATTGTTTGAAATTTTTACAAAGATCAATTAAACTGCACGCCAAGCACATCTTGAGCAGAAGAGTCTTCTTTGCTGTATACTTCATCATAAACATTTATCTTCAGATTTATCAATTTGTTCTTAGCCTCATCAACTTTTTCTTGAGTACTAGGAGGCATAAGTTTGGCAATGGTAGCAGAAGGCGTTTGGTTGGGAGCAAGGCGTTTGAACAGCTTGTCGGTCACATCAGCAATAACATGGGCGCAGGCAGCATCAACATAATCATTGTAGGGATTCCCTACAAGACTGGATCCAAGCACCTTAGCTATCAGACCTGGCACACCTTTCTTAAGCTCAGCAAAATTGCCCTCGCCTTTCTCCGCCCTCCGGAGTAGCTCAGCAGACTTCTCTCTCTCTGCACTCAGCTGTTTCTCCAGCTCACCCACTTTCACCTGCTCAGCATCCTTTTCCCCTTGCAGAACAGCAGCAACATCTTGAGCACTTTTTAACTCAACTTCTTTAGCCTTTATTATTTTCTGCGCATCATTTAAGGCACGCTCAGCATCCGCAGCTCTTTTACGAGCATTTGCACTTTCAGCTATGTCTTTACGAGCAAAGGCAAGAATAGACTCTTGATGTTCCTGCAGTTGCAGCACAGAGTCCAGGTGGTTGGTTAGCAGTACATGAGCTGCCATAGTTGATTCCCTGAGCTGATGAGAACGAAGAGCAGAGAATTGGGGTTTCAGCTCAGGGATAACACAACCCTGTACATCAATAAAATTTTATGAGTTATTTCAAATAGCTCACATCAATAAATTACAAGCATATATATGCAGAGGGTCTTATCGTTCATACCTGAATAAGAGTTGCAAATTCTTTATCTTTAGTGGCGGGGTTTGCAATGATGGCTTGCAAAGCCCTCACATGAGCAAGAAGAGTTGGCTCTTGAACATTGGAGGAGGTGACAGCAGGATTAGTTATATTAGGAAGAGGAGAATCATAAGCAGAGTTGCCTTCAGGCCTATCTTCATGAAATTCAGATTCATCGAAGGGGGCAAAGTTTGGGTCAGGCATTTTCAGGCCCTTCTCTCCTTCACTTTCAAGATTCCTCTCCGGCCTCCGGTCACCGCCCTCCGTAGCCTTCCCTTGGCTATCATCCAACTCTGCTAAAATTACTAACAAAAACAAATTAGTATTATGAACAAACATAACAGTTATAAGCAAAAACATGTGCATTTTCAAAAGAGAGCAGAATGGACATACTTCTCCTACGTTTTTGCTTTTTGCCCTCCTCAGTACTCTTCACCCTTTTAGAGCCTATGCTCTTCTTTCTTGTCTTTTGGATTGGAGGAGTAGTAGGGTTGGTTTCACCCGTAATGTCAACTGATGCCGATGTTTGCTGATCGGCGGTGGTGGTATCATCCGTTGTCCGCTCAGTGTCTGTATGATCAGACCCGGATTCGCTGTCTGAGCTGCTCACAGCAATTTCTTTCCCCTTTTCAGTATCAGCAGCAGCTTTAGCTTCAGGTGCAACTCTCTCCGCCTCAAGCTCTTCAACAGTTTTGTCACGAGCAGTGACCTCCACATCATCATCAAGATCAGGGGATAAAAGAGCAGAGCGGACCTGCATCACGGAGTTGCCTGCAAAGATTACATATTAATAGCAATATAAGTACACATGACAAATAGTAGACAAAATCTATATATATAATAGGATGATCATATCACATCCTACCCTGTTTTTTCTCACGAAGTACTGGCACAGAATTGCTTGGCCATTCTTGGCTCACTTTGCACAGCACAAGGATTCCCTCATACCTTTCGTATGATCTGGGTGGAATACGGAGTCCTTTCAAGCTATTTACTATCCGCTGTTCTACGGGAGAAATTTTAACACCCTTTCCTATGCCAGCATCAATAGCACCCCACTCCCGGACAAAGGAGTATTCTTCCGGAATAACAGTTTCATCAACAAAGAAAAATGGACTTTTCCAGTCCTTCAAGTTTGAAACTCTATTTAGACCAACAAAATGATTATTTTTCTTACTATCAATAGTAAGCCAGTAATCGCTAATCGTGCGGATTCTAAACAAAGAGATAAAAACATTAATGCGAGGCTTTATATTAATAGCATTGCAGTACATTTCAAAAAGGATGATTTTTTGAAGACCATGGGGATGTATCTGACTAAGACAGGCCCCGTAATATCTAAGAAGGCGAAGAAGAAAGTTAGTAAGGGGAACACAGAGGTTGCCGTGGGTAATTTGTAAAGCGTATAAAGTAATTTTCCCCTCAGGAGGGTTGTCAGCAGTTTGTCCGATGGTCTGAAGAACAGGGTTGTATTGATTGAGATGGCGAAAGGCAATCTTTAATCCATCTAAATATTCACTAGTCAATGATGAAGCCATCGTGCTAACTTCTGGAATGTCAGCAGTATTTGATGAAGAAGGCTTGGCGTGTTCTTGGCCAGTACTCCGTGAAGAAGCCATGATAATACAGTAACAGATATCAACAAGAAGAAAATAGCAGTAAGATGAAGTGTACTGACCTTGGAAGACGGTAAACCTTAAAAAGTTAAAGATTGAAGAAGGCGATGAAGATTTGGGAGAAATATGCTTTTTGGATCTTGGCAAAGGTGAAAAAGTGATGGTAACAGGGTTATGACAGTTTTTATAAGGGTTCATCGGTGCAATTTTTATGGTCATGATTGATACACGTGTATGGGTGAGTTTAAACGAAGGGTGTAAGATAACACTTTTTACAACTGGAGGCGCGTGGATGATCTTAGCGGTAAAAAATTAATCATAACAGTGTCAGTAAAATTCGTCTGCATTTAATGCGTAAAATGTTTTCCCCGATGCAAGTGGGCAATGAACAGGCTGGTTTGGCATGCGTTATCAAAAGTTTAACAACTTAATCATTTTTCAAATGCTTAAGTCCTTAAATTGGGGGGACTTAATGGTGTATCCTATCGTATACACACATAAAAGGCATAATGGTTGCATAAAAGTAGCATCAGGAAGGCTGGAAACAATAGTTTTGTGGAGATTGTCTGTCCAGCGTTCTCCGCTGTACAGGCTGCTCCGTCATGCGTAAGCCCTGAAGGCCACCTAGCACATAAGCCCTGGCCGGAGAGCGCCGCATTTAGCATAAATTTCGGAGCACATGTAACAGAACGTATCATCATTTGACACGTGTCCCCAAACAAATCTGGTAGATCTGACGCTATAAATAGACCCCTTGGGTCGTCATTTTACATAGGTTCAGATATTCTGACAACTTTGAGAGCTGAGACTTCACTTCTCTTTCTCTCTCTACTTTCTCTTACTAGAAGTCATCCGGCTAGTACTCTTACGCTCTACGGACGACAGCTTGATTAAGCCACCCCACAAGTTTCTACACTTGTGAACCGGGTCTGCAGGGATTATTTCCCGAGGGTAAAAATCAATCGGCAACACTTCGGCCTCCTAAAGCTAGATCACTTCTAGTCTCTTGTTGACATACTATGTCATACCCCGTCCAAATTCTCTTGAACGAATACAATAACATCTGGTACCATTGCGATGAACGGACCTCTATATGCCATGAACGACTCCAAGTAATACGAGCAAATGTACAGCGGAAGGTTTCTTTCATACCTGAGAATAAACATGCTTAAAAGTGTCAACCAAAAGGTTGGTGAGTTCATAAGTTTATCATAAACAATAAAATTCATCATTTTGATAGACCACAAGATTTAAATCCTGCATGGTACAAATGAGCCCGAATCCTATACCCACCTGTAATGTACATGCGATATCTTTTAAATACAGTACACCTTTCTCTTGTACGAAATCATCTTTCATAAATCTTAGTAACCGTACACATATCTCGTGCACAAAAATAACATACACATAACATGTGTATAAAATCATTCTCTCGACACATAACATTCATATCAATTGGTGGCAATTATCATGTCCACATAATTCAATGGTGGCAATTATCATGTCCACATAATTCAATGGTGGCAATTATCATGTCCACATAATTCAATGGTGGCAATTATCATGTCCACATAATTCAACAATAAACCGCAGAACTTCTGTCTGCATAATAATTCATTCGAGGAATGTTTTGCTTGTGTCTATCTCGTCAAACATTTATAAAAGCATTTCATGTATTCACAGTTCAAAATGTATTTTAAAAGCATTTAATAAAGCAGTTGTAAAAGTAGCGCATGTATTCTCAGTCCCAAAAATGTAAAGAGTAAAAGGGAATCAAATGAACTCACAATACGATATTTTGTAGTAAAAATATGCATACGACGAAACTGAACAATGCATAGTTGGCCTCGGATTCACGAACCTATATCAGTTTTATATATATTAAAACACATAATAACAATTAACAAGTTTATATATTAATATTATTAGTATACTTCTTATATTAAGAATTTGTATGTTATATTAATAAATAAATTAATTATATCTATTTTATGTATTTTAGATGCTTGGTAGTTATATAACCGATTCTTATTAAAGTATTTTAATTAGAAGATAATATAGGTTATTTATTTTATATATATATATATATATATATATATATATATATATATATATATATATATATATATATATATATATATATATATATATATATATATATATATATATATATATATATTAAAGCTTGAAAATATTAAATAATGTATTAGAACTCATATTTATTTATTATTTGTAACTTAATTATAATAACATTTTATTAAAAAAAATAATATCTAATATTAATATAGATGTAAAAATATATATAAATGTCATTTGTTTATTAAAATAATATTTATAATACTAAAATAGTGATAATAATAATAATGATAATAATAATAATAACCTAAATGATAATCATTGTAATAATATTAATGGTAACAATAATAATAAGGATAACTATAATAACCATAAAAATAATAATTTTATTAATAATGATAATATTAATAATGTTAATACTAATAATACTTATCTTAATAATAATGATGATAATAATAGCATAAATTATATTAATGTTTGTAATGATATTAATTAACTTAACAATAATAACAATTAATAATAGTAATAATAATAATAAAAAAAATAATAATAATAATAAATATATTAATAGGAATAATGAAAATAGTTTTATACCATCATCATCATTATCATGGAACGATCATCATCATTGACATCATTCGCCACTTTCATAATCATAATCATAATCATACTCTATGATCATCATTGACCCAAAATCATATTGAATTCATGATCATCATCATTTTATGATCATTATCAAACATTCGAAATCATCCTCGTTTATTATTATTACGCCATCATAATCTTAACCCTAATCGTTAACATGATCATAACCTAATCATTCAACATCATCTAATCATCATTAAAATCGAAGATCACCATCATTAACATAATTTCGTTTCATCACCATCATTCAAATCATCTTGTGATCATCATAAACACCATCATCATTTTCTTGATATCACACGCATTATAATAACCATCTCCTTCAATATTAATAAAATAGAAAAAAATACCACGAACAGTTGTTGGGTCATGATTGTCACCAGGAACAACAAACCAAATTTAAAAACCCAATCGAAATTAAATATAGCGGCCCAACAGCATGTTTACCAGTCTTATTTGATAAACTCATTTAAACGGCCCAAGTAACAAAATAGATCTCGGCCCAATTTAAAACATATGGCAACCCAAAACAAAATGAAGGGTTTTGTTGATTTAACATTGTCGGCTGGAAAAAGAAATAAAAACGAAAAGAAAAGATAGAGAAAGGAGTGCACGTATACACTTTTTCACTATTATCATCATCATCATTAATCAGCAACAAAACATAAAAAAAAACTTTTGCAGTAACCAACCACTCTTTCCTTCCATCATCAATTTATCATTACTGTAGTGGTAAGAATATAAGTAGCAGCTAAACGGTAAGCATAAGGGTTGTGGATCTTCGATGGGTTGCAACGAAAACAGAAATAATAGCAGTAGCAGCATGTACTTCATCCCATCATCATTATCATTTTTCTCGATTAATCATGTATCTGTGATTACCACCAACATTTAAATGGGTGGTGGTTTGATTCATGGAATATAACATGGTCCAGAAATAAAATAAAAAGGTTGTTTGGTTTCATGAATTTAGTGAAAACAAAAGGTGGGGTTTTCTTGTTTATTACCTATCGGCCAATCAAGGAAATAAAGTAGCGACAATTCACCTAGTGGGTTTGGTTTAAAAGCTGTCGGTCCCTAAAAAAAAGTGTGCAATAGCAACAATGATTGGCTTGTGGTGGTGTTTGCCTAGGATCGTTAGAGTGGGGATCATGGAAGGTGTAACCATCGTATAATGATCAAAACAACAGCCGTAGTGAAACAAATATAATAGCTGTAACAGGAACTAACTAACTGCAGCAGTTTTGTTCAAGTGGGTTTTGGTCTGAAAATAGAAAAATTAGAAGTAGCGGTACAAGGGTTCAACGGTTTGGGTTTTTGGGTTGTTGGCCGGATGGTGATGACACAGTATGGCTGTAACAATCTACAGCAGTTTTGTTCGAGACAGAAGTTAGAGCAGAAGGTAATCGAGTGGTGTATTTGAGTGATGATGAAGGTGGTGATTAAAGGTGGTGAGATGTTCGTTTATGATCAAAACAGAAAAAAATATAACGAGGGATGATCTAGTGGTTGTCAAATTATTAAAAAGAAGAGTAGGAAGTGTTGATTAGCAGAGAACAATAAAAATAAATTTGATAGTGATGGTTGTATAACAAGTGAAATATATCAAAGCTGTTTTGATGACTATGATATATATTCACTAATATGCATGCGTATACATATAGTTGCAAAGTTAAAAGCAAAATTTTAAAGTCAAAAGTGGTGATGCTGATTGAATAAGAAACGAAAATAGTAAATTGGTGGGGATCGACTGGTAAGAAAAATGTTCGGTGATTGAATTATAGAAGAGGAAATAAAACAATAAAGATGATGTTATGCATGATATGATAATTGGACTTTTAGAAAAATGATGGGAATGTATGTCTCCTAAATTGTCTGATGATTGAACTAAAAGGAAGAGTTGGTGCCTTGATTTAATATGTATATATAATATATATATATATATATATATATATATATATATATATATATATATATATATATATATATATATATATATATTATAAGATTTTTGTGTGTTGTGTGTTCCACCAAATAACACGGTTGCAACCTAATAGATAACTTTCTTGACTAGTAATATGTCCCAAACAATCAAATTAAAATTAATTGGGCATATAAAATAAAAACAGTAGCTATGGTTCATGTACTTTTCCATAATAAATAAGAAGGATAAATATATGTTTATGTGATATGGCAAGTTTGTCAAAAGTAAATGAAAAGAAGCAGGTTTGTATCGCGTTCCGTACAAAAGGAAGATGCATGTATGTATTTAAATTTTAAGATGAAAAACAAAACAATCTACATCTTGACAGTAACACATATAATATATAACATATATGGTACAATTATTTCTAACATGCAAAACAACAGACCTCTTGATCTTGTTTGATCCGTGTCAATTGCTTGTACTTATATGGTCTACTTTTAGTAAGTTTATATTTCAATAACACAAAAGTGGTCAAATGATTTAGGTAAATATAATTCACCTATCTCTGCCACAATTATAACATCAATCTAGAATACATAGATTTATAGTGATATACCTAGAATATTTGAAGATATATATATCTATATATATAATGAAGTACTACAATCATTTAATATTTATTTTTAATATACTTATATATATATATATATATATATATATATATATATATATATATATATATATATATATATATATATATATATATATATATATATATATATATATATATATATATATATATATATATATATATATATGTTTTAAATAATATTTATCGTAATATCATATTCTTATTTTATTTTACATAATTAATTTTAATATCAACAACATAAAATATTCCAATTTATATTTTCAATTATATATATATATATATATATATATATATATATATATATATATATATATATATATATATATATATACAATTAATTGTTCGTGAATCGTCGAGAATAATCGAAGGGTAATTGAATATATGAAAATAATTCAAAACTTTTGAGACTCAATATTACAGACTTTGCTTAGCGTGTCGAAACCATATAAAGATTAAGTTTAAATTTGGTCAGAAATTTCCGGGTCGTCACAGTACCTACCCGTTAAAGAAATTTCGTCCCGAAATTTGAGTGTGGTTATCATGGCTAACAATAAAAATGTTTTCATAACAAATATGAGTTAATTAATTGAGTCTTATCATTATTGATTAATATAGATAAAACGATTTGATGATGTGAAGCGTACGAGTGAAGCTATCACAAAAGATTGAGATAGAGATTTAACTTTTGACGTAGTCATGACGAATTTAGAAAATAAGGTGCGTCTTTAATTTCGACGTTGTTTTGGTTGAATTCTGGAATTCAAGAGATTTAGAGGAAATCTTCAAAATCTTAAAATATTTGATTCTTCGGCGAGTAAGGAAATTAGGATCTCTCTAAATAAATGTGGTGATCTGCCTTGATTGCTCTGTCTGATATTTCCATTATAAATTAAATCTTCCGTTCCATTATTCTCATCATTCCTATACTTTCTTTCTTAGTTCATATATCTAAAAGATTGTGAAGATGTTTAATCCAGTTCTAATCCTTGTACTTATCCTAACTATCGTATCTTTCATTCTTTTTTTCCATTTTCCTCTGGAGGAATCTATTCACTTCTAGTATTACCTTGGGGTTATAGTATTTTTTTCATTCTCCCGTGTCTTTATATTGCTATACGCATTGATATACACGGTTTGTAATTCCTGTGCTGTTATCGGGCTTTATATTTTCTTTTATATTTCGGAGCTCCATGCTTTCGTTTTCTCCTCCTGACTTTAAATCAAGCAAATAATGGTCCAGAATTCATAGATATAAAGTTTCAAATGATCATAACATCCTAAACAAGAAAAAACGTAATAGCACGATTTGATTTGTCAGATTATCAGAATAACTGAGAATAGGACTATCAATAATATATTTTCTTGATATTTTTAGAAGTTAAGCAGAATGAAAGAGTTATGTAACATGGTACATGATGACGGTATGATCTGTGAATCATAATGTTCCATTAGAAATTCAGCATGACCTACTGTAATATAACCACGTTGGTCTGACATCATTATATTATACTAACTCATGCTTCAATTCCCAACACTACTCCAGAAATCATTCATAATTTAAAATCGAATTTTAAAGAAATTTAGAAACTAAAATGGTTTCCTTTATGATGTAATACGGATAGCACGAAGAGATAACTAATTTCGGACAAGAAGAGTTATGAAAATATCCTCAGAAATATCGAAGATATTTATGATGATATTTTGAGATTTCTAAGTTCGAAAGTTGATGAAGAAAAATTTTTCGCAAAATTTTAACATGACTTCGGGGCACGATATACGCTGAAGACTTCATTGGATACAGAATTTCCTGGATTCCTTGAATATAGGGTATGATCCTTGTATTTGTCCTTCTCCTTCATGGTTTGTTCAATCCATTTTTCAGTACCAAATTTTCTATCGAGTGTTCCCAACACTCCATTCTTTTATCATCACTTTTGGCCATTAAGACCATTTACTACATGCTGCTTCATCAGCATTTTCAATTTTAACGGATCTGGATCATTGGTTATCAAACCAAGGGGTTTCAAGAGAATTGTGTTTTTAGATGATTAAATGCTGATTTCTGGTAATTGGTATGAGTTCATGATAAGACTTCAATAGATAAATATAGCGATTTGTCAGAGAGATTTAATCCAAGGAGCAACGAAGTTGCTGGTATGTCTGCTGGTGATGTGGTGGAATATAAAAGGTTCCCTGATAACAATAAAAGAGCACGCATATATATCAAGGTTATAATAAGGTTGTATCGAATAAAAGTCGAAGTTGACTTGCTGGAGCTGTGACAAAATTGGCTAATTTGAAAAGGGATTGCAAAGTTATTTTTGGTAATAACAACTCCCAAAGGGTTAGCACAGATACGTTTTAAACATTTACTCAGGTTCCGAGTGTTTTTAGGTGCATAACTATATTCATTAATCTTTTCTTCCGTAGATGAAGTGCGGTTGGTTCTTCCTCTCGATTGAAGTGTTTTCAAGAATTATAAAATGTTTGAACGCAGATTGGATTCGTCAAGATACGAATGAGGTTTAAGATGAAATCAAGTGGCAAACTTAAGGAAATATTTAACTATAGTAGATGTAATTTATTTACGATCTTTTAAGTCAAAATGTGCTGTAATCAATATTTCCTACTCTTTTAATACTTTTTAATTGTCCATGATAGTAGTCCAATAGTCCAATAGTTCAACCAAAACTAGTATATTATAAGGATATAGTCATATAGGAATAGTTAGCTAGGAACAGTCAGCTAGGATTTGGTTAGTATAGGTTTAAAATTTTACGTAGTTAATTAATTGGTTACTAATCAATTTTATTTTGTTCATTATTTTCTTCATTATGCCACTTGTCAAATCTTGACTTGGATTTTGATCGGCAGAAACTCGTATATGAAATTGAATTGGAATGAAAATGGTTATTCTTTGGTGAACGGATACGTATATGTGTGGATTTGAGCAGTATCGTTAAGGACTGCTGAATCTAAATTGAAGAATGTACAGTGTAACTTGTGAATGTGAAATCTAGATATTTCTCGGCTATTACCTACCCGTTAAAATATTTTCACCATTAACAGTTTGTACGAAAGAATTTTTAATTACAATCTTTATGAAAATATACTTTCATATATATTTTCTTCAGATGTAATCATTGATTTAATGAGTTAATATGATATTAATCTCATTTGCTTTTCGGTTTGAGCTAGAATAAGTAATCTCTAAAACTATTAGGAACCACATATTCTTCGCAGAATATTTCTTCAATGAAGTTATGGATCAACACTTCATCGTTCTTTGTTGTTGGTACTCCTTGGTATCTATGGTGCGTATGATGTTGATGTTCGAGGTACAAATTGTAATGTTGAGGCATGGGATGCGGATATTGCTGTTGTTGGTGGTTATGGTACTGTTGATGTTGATGAAGCTGGTAAGTTTTGCACCATATTCTCCAAATTGATTACTCGAGCGCGAAGTTCGTTGACTTCTTCTATTACATCGAAATGATTGTCGGTCGGAACGAGCGGGTGAATAAGATTTAGAATTTGAGATAGTATATAATCATGACGAGATATTCTGGAAATAAGAGAGAAAATGGCATTACGAACAGGTTCGCCGGTAAGTGCTTCAAGTTCTTCGTCAAGAGGTGAATTCGGTTGGTGGAAAGGATCGACTTCTTTTCGTCCCATTAATTAAGTTGACTACGAACTCAGACCCAATACATTCAAAATTGATGATGGCTAATTGGTTGATCCATTCCGGTTACACTGCTATCGGAGCTCGAGTGGAAATCCATATCAGGATCTGAGGAACTTGAACTGGTTGCAGAATTCATCTTGCACGGTTAGATAAAGGATTTTTTTTAATATGAAATGATTTTTAGATATCGGATGATATTCTAATTACATAGAATACCTATATATAGTATAGGATATTCTGTAGATTACGGAGGGGATTAAGGAAATGTGTCAGACATGGTCTAATGTGATGGGATATGAATTTGTCTATACACCATCTATGCACTAATTGCAATAAGATGTGTCGAGACTGGAAATGATTGGTAGATATTTTTCGATAAGGAATGATAAGCAAATCTTTTAACATGCAGACTAGGTTCAAGTCCAGACTTATTAATGTATCCTAACAACTACTAGGTCGAAGTCCAGACTTATTAATGCATCCTAACAACTACCAGTTAGACACACTAATGCAAGACCTGGTTCGTTAAGACCACCGCTCTGATACCACATGTCATACCCCGTCCAAATTCTCTTGAACGAATACAATAACATCTGGTACCATTGCGATGAACGGACCTCTATATGCCATGAACGACTCCATGTAATACGAGCAAATGCACAGCGGAAGGTTTCTTTCATACCTGAGAATAAACATGCTTAAAAGTGTCAACCAAAAGGTTGGTGAGTTCATAAGTTTATCATAAACAATAAAATTCATCATTTTGATAGACCACAAGATTTAAATCCTGCATGGTACAAATGAGCCCGAATCCTATACCCACCTGTAATGTACATGCGATATCTTTTAAATACAGTACACCTTTCTCGTGTAAGAAATCATCTTTCATAAATCTTAGTAACCGTACACATATCTCGTGCACAAAAATAACATACACATAACATGTGTATAAAATCATTCTCTCGACACATAACATTCATATCAATTGGTGGCAATTATCATGTCCACATAATTCAATGGTGGCAATTATCATGTCCACATAATTCAATGGTGGCAATTATCATGTCCACATAATTCAACAATAAACCGCAGAACTTCTGTCTGCATAATAATTCATTCGAGAAATGTTTTGCTTGTGTCTATCTCGTCAAACATTTATAAAAGCATTTCATGTATTCACAGTTCAAAATGTATTTTAAAAGCATTTAATAAAGCAGTTGTAAAAGTAGCGCATGTATTCTCAGTCCCAAAAATGTAAAGAGTAAAAGGGAATCAAATGAACTCACAATACGATATTTTGTAGTAAAAATATGCATACGACGAAACTGAACAATGTAGAGTTGGCCTCGGATTCACAAACCTATATCAGTTTTATATATATTAAAACACATAATAACAATTAACAAGTTTATATATTAATATTATTAGTATACTTCTTATATTAAGAATTTGTATGTTATATTAATAAATAAATTAATTATATCTATTTTATGTATTTTAGATGCTTAGTAGTTATATAACCGATTCTTATTAAAGTATTTTAATTAGAAGATAATATAGGTTATTTATTTTATATATATATATATATATATATATATATATATATATATATATATATATATATATATATATATATATATATATATATATATATATATATATATATTAAAGCTTGAAAATATTAAATAATGTATTAGAACTCATATTTATTTATTATTTGTAACTTAATTATAATAACATTTTATTAAAAAAAATAATATCTAATATTAATATAGATGTAAAAATATATATAAATGTCATTTGTTTATTAAAATAATATTTATAATACTAAAATAGTGATAATAATAATAATAATAATGATGATAATAATAATAACCTAAATGATAATCATTGTAATAATATTAATGGTAACAATAATAATAAGGATAACTATAATAACCATAAAAATAATAATTTTATTAATAATGATAATATTAATAATGTTAATACTAATAATACTTATCTTAATAATAATGATGATAATAATAGCATAAATTATATTAATGTTAGTAATGATATTAATTAACTTAACAATAATAACAATTAATAATAGTAATAATAATAATAACAAAAATAATAATAATAATAAATATATTAATAGGAATAATGAAAATAGTTTTATACCATCATCATCATTATGATGGAACGATCATCATCAATGACATCATTCGGCAATTTCATAATCATAATCATAATCATACTCTATGATCATCATTGACCCAAAATCATATTGAATTCATGATCATCATCATTTTATGATCATTATCAAACATTCGAAATCATCCTCGTTTATTATTATTACGCCATCATAATCTTAACCCTAATCGTTAACATGATCATAACCTAATCATTTAACATCATCTAATCATCATTGAAATCGAAGATCACCATCATTAACATAATTTCGTTTCATCACCATCATTTAAATCATCTTGTGATCATCATAAACACCATCATCGTTTTCTTGATATCACACGCATTATAATAACCATCTCCTTCAATATTAATAAAACAGAAAAAAATACCACGAACGGTTGTTGGGTCATGATTGTCACCAGGAACAACAAACCAAATTTAAAAACCCAATCGAAATTAAATATAGCTGCCCAACAACATGTTTACCAGTCTTATTTGATAAACTCATTTAAACGGCCCAAGTAACAAAATAGATCTCGGCCCAATTTAAAACATATGGCAACCCAAAACAAAATGAAGGGTTTTGTTGATTTAACATTGTCGGCTGGAAAAAGAAATAAAAACGAAAAGAAAAGATAGAGAAAGGAGTGCATGTATACACTTTTTCACTGTTATCATCATCATCATTAATCAACAACAAAACATAAAAAAAACTTTTGCAGTAACCAACCACTCTTTCCTTCCATCATCAATCTATCGTTACTGTAGTGGTAAGAATACAAGTAGCAGCTAAACGGTAAGCATAAGGGTTGTGGATCTTCGATGGGTTGCAACGAAAACAGAAATAATAGCAGTAGCAGCATGTACTTCATCCCATCATCATTATCATTTTTCTCGATTAATCATGTATCTGTGATTACCACCAACATTTAAATGGGTGGTGGTTTGATTCATGGAATATAACATGGTCCAGAAATAAAATAAAAAGGTTGTTTGGTTTCATGAATTTAGTGAAAACAAAAGGTGGGGTTTTCTTGTTTATTACCTATCAGCCAATCAAGGAAATAAAGTAGCGACAATTCACCTAGTGGGTTTGGTTTAAAAGCTGTCGGTCCCCAAGAAAAAGTGTGCAATAGCAACAATGATTGGCTTGTGGTGGTGTTTGCCTAGGATCGTTAGAGTGGGGATCATGGAAGGTGTAACCATCGTATAATGATCAAAACAACAGCCGTAGTGAAACAAATATAATAGCTGTAACAGGAACTGACTAACTGCAGCAGTTTTGTTTAAGTGGGTTTCGGTCTGAAAATAGAAAAATTAGAAGTAGTGGTACAAGGGTTTGACGGTTTGGGTTTTTGGGTTGTTGGCCGGATGGTGATGACTGATCGAGCCTAGATCCGTCTTCCTCACGGAATTGGATCTAGGATCGAGTGCAATGAGGAGGATTGGGGTGTTGTTTTTTGTTTTGGGCCCCGATGATCGTTTTTCACTTTAACTATCAAGTGATCAACCACCCCGACCCGGTCTTCGTTATCGATTAGCATGATTCACCTTAACTCAATGTAAGAAGTCCTTGGGCAAAGTCACAAGTGAAATCTACAAAGACTTAGGCAAATGGCAGAGAATCAACAACCTATAAATGAGAGGCTAAGCCCCTATTTATAGTATCCGTGATATCCCCAGTCTGCGAGATGCTCGGCTCTCCGCGGAAAGTCAGCGGATCAAATCGCAGTTTGGCATTTCAGCGAATACTTAACCGCAGTATTTATTTTCAGCGAATATTGCATAGCTTTGCCTTATAATTCGCGCAGTTCAGCCTTTGGCCTTTAGCCAATAAAATATACATATACAATGCTATGTATATGATCAAGTCCCCCCAGTTTATTATGATACATATTGCGAAACAAATGTATCATGATAAACTCTAAAAATTCGCAGTTATCGCAGTCAATATTCACCTTGAGGAATTTCGCATTAACCTAGTTACCGTTATAACAGTCAATGTTACCGTTTGAATTATCTCAATAGATTATTATCACAATTAACTCCGTCGCCTATATATATTGTGATCTGAAATCACAAATTCTCTACTCATTTTTCCAAAATATCAAAGAATTACCCAATTCATCAATCAATCGTTATCATTTTAATCATTTTTTGCAGCTCTCTTTTAATTTGCAATGAAGATTAACGAGTTAGATAGGAAAGCTAATCCAAAAACTCTGATCACTAAACTATTAACGAGCCCGGAGGCTAAATCATCATCATCGAAAGAAATGCAGCCCATTCCAATCGTTGATTTAACCTCTAAATCTCCTTATTCAAAGCCGAGTACTACCAAGCGACCGTTACAAACACCGCCATCTTCGCAAAGCAAAAAACATAAACAACAGGAAACCGTTCCTCACAACGATCCATTTATACCGGAACACGAAGGGGAACAGCAAACAGGTATATTGCGAATTGCCATTGAACATGTAAAATATATATTATTTTTATTTCGCCGACTAACCAACGACGTTATTTTGCAGGCGATTCTTCTGGTGATCCTATTTTTGCAAGTCTTGATCACGAGCATAGATCCGTCTTCCTCACGGAATTGGATCTAGGATCGAGTGAAATGAGGAGGATTAGGGTGTTGTTGTTTGTTTTGGGCCCCGATGATCGTTTTTCACTTTAACTATCAAGTGATCAACCACCCCGACCCGGTCTTCGTTATCGATTAGCATGATTCACCTTAACTCAATGTAAGAAGTCCTTGGGCAAAGTCACAAGTGAAATCTACAAAGGCTTAGGCAAATGGCAGAGAATCAACAACCTATAAATGAGAGACTAAGCTCCTAATTTATAGTATCCGTGATATCCGCGGTCTGCGAGATGCTCGGCTCTCCGCGGAAAGTCAGCGGATCAAACCGCAGTTTGGCATTTCAGCGAATACTTAACCGAAGTATTTATTTTCAGCGAATATTGCATAGCTTTGCCTTTTAATTCGCGCAGTTCAGCCTTTGGCCTTTAGCCAATAAAATATACATATACAATGCTATGTATATGATCAATGACACAGTATGGCTGCAACAATCTGCAGCAGTTTTGTTCGAGACAGAAGTAAGAGCAGAAGGTAATCGAGTGGTGTATTTGAGTGATGATGAAGGTGGTGATTAAAGGTGGTGAGATGTTCGTTTATGATCAAAACAGAAAAAAATATAACGAGGGATGATCTAGTGGTTGTCAAATTATTAAAAAGAAGAGTAGGAAGTGTTGATTAGCAGAGAACAATAAAAATAAATATGATAGTGATGGCTGTATAACAAGTGAAATATATCAAAGCTGTTTTGATGACTATGATATATATTCACTAATATGCATGCGTATACATATAGTTGCAAAGTTAAAAGCAAAATTTTAAAGTCAAAAGTGGTGATGCTGATTGAATAAGAAACTAAAATAGTAAATTGGTGGGGATCGACTGGTAAGAAAAATGTTCGGTGATTGAATTATAGAAGAGGAAATAAAACAATAAAGATGATGTTATGCATGTTATGATAATTGGACTTTTAGAAAAATGATGGGAATGTATGTCTCCTAATTTGTCTGATGATTGAACTAAAAGGAAGAGTTGGTGCCTTGATTGAATATGTATATATAATATATATATATATATTTATATAAGATTTTTGTGTGTTATGTGTTCCACCAAATAACACGGTTGCAACCTAATAGATAACTTTCTTGACTAGTAATATGTCCCAAACAATCAAATTAAAATTAATTGGGCATATAAAATAAAAATAGTAGCTATGGTTCAAGTACTTTTCCATAATAAATAAGAAGGATAAATATATGTTTATGTGATATGGCAAGTTTGTCAAAAGTAAATGAAAAGAAGCAGGTTTGTATCGAGTTTCGTACAAAAGGAAGATGCATGTATGTATTTAAATTTTAAGATGAAAAACAAAACAATCTACATCTTAACAGTAACACATATAATATATAACATATATGGTACAATTATTTCTAACATGCAAAACAACAGACCTCTTGATCTTGTTTGATCCGTGTCAATTGCTTGTACTTATATGGTCTACTTTTAGTAAGTTTATATTTCAATAACACAAAAGTGGTCAAATGATTTAGGTAAATATAATTCACCTATCTCTGCCACAATTATAACATCAATCTAGTATACATAGATTTATAGTGATATACCTAGAATATTTGAAGATATATATATCTATATATATAATGAAGTACTACAATCATTTAATATTTATTTTTAATATACTTTATTTATATATATATATATATATATAGATATGTTTTAATAATATTTATCGTAATATCATATTCTTATTTTATTTTACATAATTAATTTTAATATCAACAACATAAAATATTCCAATTTATATTTTCAATTATATATATATATATATATATATATATATATATATATATATATATATATATATATATATATATATATATATATATATATATATATATATAATTGTTTGTGAATCGTCGAGAATAATCGAAGGGTAATTGAATATATGAAAATAATTCAAAACTTTTGAGACTCAATATTACAGACTTTGCTTATCGTGTCGAAACCATATAAAGATTAAGTTTAAATTTGGTCGGAAAATTTCCGGGTGGTCACATACTAAGCCTTACCTCATAAGGAAATAGGTGTTAACATTCAGCAAATCAACTTCTATTTTTCATTCGAAATAACCTTATTATCACCTTGATTTATATGTATGCTCTTTTATTGTTACCGGGAAACTTTTTATATCCCACCATATTACCGTTAGCATTTAATCATCTAAAAACACAATTCTCTTGAAATCACCTCGGATCGATAACCAATGATTCAGATAGAGTAGCAGTAAATGTAGAGGAATCGGCAATCAGTACTTTGAAAACTCACAGCATATCTACATCAACAGTTATATGTATAACATTTATCTCTTAGAATAATGATCTCTCATTCTGAAATTCTGAAAAGCACTCAGTCACAAATCAATACTCTGAATGTTGAAAAAGATGAATCAAACAACAGAAACCCTAGACAACCGTAAACGACCATAATCATCGAAAGTTTGATGATAAATATTAGTATGTTGGAAAAGCTCAGAAAAGTTGAAACTGGAAAACGGATTGAGCTAATCACGAAGGAGACCAAGGACAAATACAAGGACCATACCATATATTCAAAGAATTCAGGTAATTCTGGATCCGATGAAACCTTCAACGAATATCTTGCTCTGTACTGATGTTAAAATCTTGCGGAAAATCTTCCTCATCAACCATCGAACTTAGAAATTCCAAAATATCATCATCAATATCTTCGATATTTCTGAGGATATTTTCATAAATATTCTCGTCCGAAATTATAGTATCAAAAAGCTGATTATGTGAAACTATGAAGGAAGCCGTGAACAAATCACAAAGAATAAGTTTGACTTCAAAGAATCCAAATGATTCTGTTTCTGATGAAATCTTTAGCAAATACCTTGCTTCTGAATCTAAACCATTACGGATAAATCTTCTTAATCATCCATCGATATTAGAAATTCCAAGATATCATCGTAGCTTTCATTATAAATATCCTACATATTTCTAGAGATATTTTTATAACTATTCTTATCTGAAATCATTAATCTCTTCATGCTATCAGTATTACATCATATAGAAACTATTAGTTTCTATATTCTGTAAATTTTCGAGCTTAAAATACGAATGTTATTGAAGTAATGTTGGGAACTGATGCATGAGTTAGTATAATATAATGACACTTGATCAACGTGATTATATTACAGTAAGTCATGCTGAGTTTCTAATGGGATGCGATGATTCACAGATTATACCGTCATCATGTGCCATGTTACATAACACTTTCATGGTGCTTAACTTCTGAACATATCAAGAAAATATATTCTTGATAGTTCTATTCTCAGTGATTCAGGTAATTTGACAAAACAAATCGTACTACTACCTTTCCTTTCTACCTTGTATATTATGATAATTTGAAACTCTATATCTACAAATTATGGACCATTATTCGCTTGACTTGAAGTCGGGAAGAGAAAACAAAAGCATAGAGCTTTGAAATATAAGGGAGAATAAAAAGCCCGATAACAACACATAAATTACAAACCGTGTATATCAATATTTATCGCAACATAAAGACACGGGAGAATTAAAAACATTATAATCCCGTGGGCGAAGTAGAAGAAAGCAGATTCCTGTGGTGGAAGTTGGAATAGGAGAATGATTGTTGTGATAATAAGGATGAGGATAAGGATCAGAACTGGATTAAGCATTCTCAGAATCCTTTGGATATATGAAACAAGAAGGAAAGTATAGGAATGGTGAGAATAATGGAACGGAAGAGTTTAATTTATAATAGAAATACCAGACAAAGCAATCAAGACAGATGACCGCATTTAATTATAGAGATCTTAATTTCATTACTCGTCGAAGAATCAAATCTTTTAGATTTCGAAGATTTTCTCTAAATCCCTTGAATTCCAGAATTCAACCAAGGCAACGTCAGAAGTTAAAACGAAACTTCATTTATTCATTTCGCTCTTTTGTGATAGCTTCACTCGTACGCTTCGAGTAATCAAATCATTTTATCCAAATTACTCAATGATGATAAAACTCAAGTTATCAACTCATATTCATCAGGAAAACATATTTATTGTTAGCCATGACGACCTCACTCAAATTTCGGGACGAAATTTCTTTAACGGGTAGGTACTGTGATGACCCAGGAATTTCTGACCAAATTTAAACTTTAATCTTTATATGATTTCGACACGATAAGCAAAGTCTGTAATATTAAATCTCGCGCTCGACGATTCACGAACCTATAAACAGAATGTACGTGTAAGTAACTATGCATAAATAAGTATATTTTTATAATAAATATAGTAAAGAACTGATATGTGATTTAGTTGCTATGTAAGATAAATTAAAATAACTAAAACTCGTTATTTTGAATATATATATATATATATATATATATATATATATATATATATATATATATATATATATATATATATATATATATATATATATATATATATATATATAGAAGATAAGTAATTTCGAACACGAATTGTCAACGACAACAAGGTATTAAAAGTATAATATTATACTTTGAGTTTATTTATTTCAGTATATATAATTAACATATTTATCTACGTAATAAAATTTAATATTTAAAAACATAATTATATAGGTAGTAGATGGAATATATATGTGATAGCTATACATAATTAGTACTATAAGCATATTGTCAAAATGTATAAATATTAAAATAAATAATTAATAACATATAAATAAATGTAACTACAAGATAAAATACAGTTATTGTATTAATGTTATTATTATTACTTTCAAATTATTAAAATAAATAGTCAATATTAATATCAGTGTTATTATTATTATTATATGTAATCCATAAATAGGAAATTGGATATATTTAATTATTAGTATTATTATTATCACTATGGTTTTTAGTATCATTAATTATAATATTAAAAGTATTATCATTATTAATATATTTATTAATTGTTAAGTTTAATTATAAGATATATATATATATATATATATTATATATATATAGAGAGAGAATAGAGATAGATATATAATATAATTCAGATATTTATAAAACTGATATACATCGCGTGTTCTTTAGTTCCAATCACTATCAGTACACTTCAATCAACAGATAAAATACAAATTCCGTTTAGGTTCATTGTCCTCTTTTTAGTTATTTAATTTTTTTTTATCGTCTTCCTTCTGATTTGATTTATCCAGTTGTTACAAATCCTTCTCAATTCACATACGAGTCTATTATTTTCAAAATAACTGTTAACACGCGAACCAGATCACACTATATAATTTACCATATGTAACTGAGAGTTTATAAAACAGAAAAAAAAAAAAACAGTTCGTATGCTCTGTACGCGTACCAAATTATTAAAAACTCGATTTTGAATGAATTTTAAAAATCTAAAATTACAGTTTTGTTAGGATTATGTTACACAAACTTTATCCAAAATCGCAGGTAACAATTTTCTATATTGAGTACAAATTTGGCAGTCAAAGTTTAATTTCAAAAAGTCAACCGATTTGTTCATGGTAAAATTCGAATTCGTTTCTATGTTTTAAGTTTAATTGTTGATTTATAAAGTTTCCAGGATTGATTTAGAACATATTTCATGAAGAAATCGTGGTCTAAAACAAACTTAAATTCATAATCAAACTTTGAGTTTATGTTCTTGAACTCAAAAATTTAAAAAGTCTGAATTCGAAATAAATTGAAATTGTATAAATGTAGTTTTGTTAGTAAACCTCTAAACAATCTTTCTGCAAAATTATAGAACTCAATTATTCATATTCATCACAAATTTCTGAGTCAAAGTTAATTTCCTAAAAAGTCAAACTTTGTTCATCAATCGAATTCGTGTTATCCGTTTTGATTCCAGTTAAATTAATGATTTGGAATGTTTCCACGAACGTTTTCTAACATATTTCGTATTATAACATTTATCTATAACATCACATTTACAAAAATCAATTTTTTTTTACAAAGACAGCAGCGACGAGCAGATAATTTTTTTAATTTTTTTTTTAATGTTTTTTTCAGTCCAATTAAACCCAAATAAAAGTTTCTATGTTAGATATTAATTCTAAAATTAGTTAATAAACTTGATGTTAGCTGCGGATTGATCCCTGGATCAGTTTAAAGGTGTCAAGTTCGTTTAGGTTGTAGAGAAGAAAAAGGAACTGTCAGATAACGGATTAAGAGTAATTTAAATATAGATTAAATCAGAAAAGCGAGCACAGCGTGGGGGTTAAAAGCTGTTTCGGGTTTAGGAGAGGTCTCGGGTTCGATTCTTGGCATGGGCAGTCTTTCTTTTTTTAAGCCTCCTTTAAGGTAGTCTCATGTTCTTTATAATTATTATTATTATTATTATTATTATTATTATTATTATTATTATTATTATTATTATTATTATTATTATTATTATTATTATTATTATTATTATTGTAGATTATTATTGTATTGGAATTATTGTTATTATTGATTATTGATTGATATTATTATTAGGTATTAGTAGTGTTATTATTATTATCATCATTATTATTATTATGATTAAGAATATTATGAATATTATTTTAATTTCTATAAAAATCATAAAACTTATTATTCACTCATTAAAAACTAATACTTGTATCATTTATAAGTTATAATATTATTATTAGTATCATTATTAGTATTATAATTATCAATATATGTATCATAATCATTATTATTATTATTATTATTATTATTATTATTATTATTATTATTATTATTATTATTATTATTATTATAAATATTATTATGTACAATGTAATGATTATTAGTACTATGTAATTTCTAAAATCATTAATATAACTAACACTAACCATAAAAATTAATATATTTTTATATATTATTAATATCATTACTTTTATTACTAATAGAATTAATTTCATTATTATCATTAATACTAATATTAAGTATTATCATTATCATATTTATCATTACAAATATTAATCGAGTATTACTATAATAACTATCTTAATAAATAAATGATATATATATATATATATATATATACATATATATATATATACATATATATATACATATATATATATACATATATATATATATATAAACATATACATATATATATATATATATACATATATATATATATATATATACATATATATATATATACATATATATATATATATATATATATATATATATATATATATATATATATATATATATATATATATATATATATATATATGAAGATATGTTTAATACATATATAACATAACAAAATATTATTTTATATAAAAAGAATATGTGAAACATAAATATATTATTAATATAAAAATAATATAACTAATAAATTATTATATATATAAATTTATTCACTTACAATTATGTGTATTAATAAATATACAAATGATATAGGTTCGTGAATCCGAGGCCAACCCTGTATTGTTCAGTTGTTCAATGTTGTCATATGTATTTTTACTACAAAATACATTAGGTGAGTTTCATTTGCCCTTTTTACTCTTTACATTTTTGGGCTGAGAATACATGCAAATGCTTTATTAACTGTTTTGATAATAATTATATGCGTGAGTTTCATTATTCCCCTTTTAAATGCTTTCGCAATATATATTTTTGGGACTGAGAATACATGCGCTGTTTTTATAAATGTTTTACGAAATAGCCACAAGTAATCGAAACTACATTATATGGTTGAATTATCGAAATCGAATATGCCCCTTTTTGTTAAGTCTGGTAATCTAAGGATTAGGGAACAGACACCCTAATTGACGCGAACTCTAAAGATAGATCTATCGGGCCCAACAAGCCCCATCCAAAGTACCGGATACTTTAGTACTTCGAAATTTATATCATGTCTGAAGGAGGATCCCGGAATGATGGGGATATTCTTATATGCATATTGTTAATGTCGGTTACTATATGAATGATATTTTTGTCTCTATGCATGGGACGTATGATTATGAGAAATGGAAGTATGAAATCTTGTGGTCTATTAAAATTATGAAATGATTATTTATGTTAAACTAATGAACTCACCAACCTTTTGGTTGACACTTTAAAGCATGTTTATTCTCAGGTACGAAAGAAATCTTCCGCTGTGCATTTGCTCATCTTAAAGATATTACTTGGAATCATTCATGACATATTTCAAAAGACGTTGCATTCGAGTCGTTGAGTTCATCAAGATTATTATTAAGTCAATTATAGTTAGATATATTATAAAATGGTATGCATGCCGTCAACTTTCGATGTAATAAAAGATGGTCTTTTCAAAAACGAATGCAATGTTTGTAAAATGTATCATATAGAGGTCAAATACCTCGCGATGTAATCAACTGTTGTGAATCGTTTATAATCGATATGGACTTTGTCCGGATGGATTAGGACGGGTCCTTTTAGATGGGTCTATGCAACTGATTTGGATTTCAACGTAAAAGGTCTTATACAATTTTTATTAATAATTATTAATTATAATTATATTTACAATAATCCAAATACAAATAATAATAATAATATCAATAATAATAATAATAATAATAATAATAATAGATTGTATTAATTTCTAATAATAAATATAAATACTTTAATAATAATAATTATACACATTGATATTCAATATTGATTTTAATAATATAAGTGAAACTAATAATAAGAATAATGGTAATAATAATAATAATGGTAATTATATTTATAAAGGTAGTAGTAATAATAATAATAATAATAATAATAATAATAATAATAATAATAATAATAATAATAGTATTAATCATAATAACTAATGATATTTAAGTTACAGCTAAAAAATAATTTTAATCATTCTTATAGAAATATTTATGTTTTAGTATTTATCTTGATAATCATAACCTTAAATTTGTTAGAATTTAATATTTAACATTTGTTAATATTACTAATAATGATATTAATAATTATGAATGTAGTAATAATATAATTTGTCATTACCATTATATTTTTAACTTGGAGTTATATTTAATATATTTATTTTATAATTTATTACTTATGTAGTATTTACTAATTATGTATTATCTATAATTAAATGAATATATATACACTATATCTAAATTACATAATTATATATAGAAATCATACAGTTTATATATAGGTTCATTTTAGTATCAGCTTAATTATTTTTTTTTTATTTATAAATTTACATTTTTAATTTCCATTGATTGAAGTATAATCTATTAATTCAAAATTTTAATTATATATACAACATATTTAATCACATACAATTGTTCGTGAATCGTCGGGCATAGTCCAAAGGTAAATGATTACATGAAAATAGTTCCAAAACTTTTTGAGACTCAACATCACAGACTTTGCTTATCGTGTCGAAATCATATAAAGATTAAGTTTAAATTTAGTCGTAAATTCCCGGGTCATCACTGTACCTACCCGTTAAAGAAATTTTGTCCCGAAATTTGAGTGAGGTGGTCAGGGCTAACAATAAGAATGTTTTTATGACCAATATGAGTTGATAATTAGAGGTTTATCATCATTGAATAATAATGATAAAATAATTCGATTATTCTAAGAATACGAATGAAGTTATCGCAAAAGAGTGAATTGAAGAAAAATAAGATTTTCCTTAGCTTTTGACGTAAACAGGGTTGAATTCCGGAATTCAAGGGATTTGAAGAAAATCTTCAAAATCTATAAGATTTTATTCTTCGGCGAATAAGGAAATTAAGATCTCTATAATTAAATACGATGATCTGCCTCGTTTACTCTGTCTGGTATTTCTATTATAAATTAAACTCTTCCGTTCCATTATTCTCACCATTTATATACTTTCTTTCTTAATCCATACATCCAAAAGATTGTGAAAATGCTTAATTCCGTTCTAATTCTTGATATTTCCTAATTATCATTTCTGTCATCCTTCTTTTCAATCTTCCACCAGAAAAAATTTGTTTACTTCTACTATTACCTTGGGGTGATACTATTCTTAATTCTACCGTATCTTTATATTACTATTCATATTAATATCCACGGCTTGCAATTTATGTGTTGTTATCGTACTTTATATTCTCCCTTATATTTCAATGTCCCACTTTCTGTCTTCTATAATCATTAACATCCACAGTTAATACTCCCTCCTATTTGCTATGATTTATACTCCCATTGATATTTTGAAGTTTCATGCTTTTATTTTCTCTTCCCGACTTTAGGTCAAGCGAGATATGGTCCAGAATTTATAGATATGAATTTCGGAATGAACATGATTAATGTTCCAGGAAGAAAATTATAATGGCACGATCTTGATTTGTTAAATTACCAGAATACCTAGGAAAGGACCGAATCATCAAGAATTATTTTATTAATATTTTTAGAGGTTAAATAGAATACAAGAGTCGTGTAAATGACCCATGATGACGTTATAGTCTGTGAATCATCACGTTTCATTAGAAATTCAGCATGACTTACGGTAGTATAATCACGTTGATCAAGTGTCATTATATTATACTAAGTCGTGCATCAATTTCCAACACTACTTCAAAACATTCATATTTTAAATTCGAAGATTTACAGAATATAGAAACTAAAATAGTTTCCTTTTATGAGATAACACAGATAGTGCGGAGAGATAATTAATATCGGACGAGAATATTTATGAAGATATCTTCAGAAATATTGAGGATATTAATAAAGAAAGGTACGATGATATCTTAGGATTTCAGAATCAAATTGTAATTAAGAAATTCATTCACGATGATTTGGAGTGGTTAAGGAGTAAAGTATTCGCTAAAGATTTCAGCAGGTATTGAATCATTTGGATTCTTTGGAGTCAAACTTATTCTTTGTGATTTGTCCACGGCTTCCTTCATAGTTTCGCTTAATCTGCTTTTCGGTATTAAATTTTCTATTGAGTGTTTCCAATACTCTATTCTTTATCATCAAACTTTCGATGGTTAAAGTGGTGTATAGTTTTTTTGCTGCTGTATTCAGCTTTTCAGAATTTCAGAATGGAAGATCATAATTCTAAGAGATAAATGTCATATGTTTACATATAACTGTTGATGTAGACATGCTGCGAGATTTCAAAATACTGATTGCTGATATAGTACCAGAAACAAAAGAGTGATACAGTTTGATGGGTCTATGCAACTGATTTGGATTTCAACGTAAAAGATCTTATACAATTTTTATTAATAATTATTAATTATAATTATATTTACAATAATCCAAATACAAATAATAATAATAATATCAATAATAATAATAACACTAATACTAATAATAATAATAATAATAATAATAATAATAATAATAATAATAATAATAATAATAGGTTGTATTAATTTCTAATAATAAATATAAATACTTTAATAATAATAATTATACACATTGATATTCAATATTGATTTTAATAATATAAGTGAAACTAATAATAAGAATAATGGTAATAATGATAATGGTAATTATATTTATAAAAGTAGTAATAATACTAATAATAATAATAATAATAATAATAATAATAGTATTAATCATAATAACTAATGATATTTAAGTTACAACTAAATAATAATTTTAATCATTCTTATAGAAATATTTATGTTTTTAGTATTTATCTTGATAATCATAACCTTAAATTTATTAGAATTTAATATTTAACATTTTTTAATATTACTAATAATGATATTAATAATTATGAATGTAGTAATAATATAATTTGTCATTACCATTATATTTTTAACTTGGAGTTATATTTAATATATTTATTTTATAATTTATTACTTATGTAGTATTTACTAATTATGTATTATGTATAATTAAATGAATATATATACACTATATCTAAATTACATAATTATATATAGAAATCATACATTTTATATATAGGTTCATTTTAGTATCAGCTTAATTATTTTATTTTTTTTATAAATTTACAATTTTAATTTCCATTGATTGAAGTATAATCTATTAATTCAAAACTTTTAATTATATATACAACATATTTAATCACATACAATTGTTCGTGAATCGTCGGGCACAGTCCAAAGGTAAATGATTACATGAAAATAGTTCCAAAACTTTTTGAGACTCAACATCACAGACTTTGCTTATCGTGTCGAAATCATATAAAGATTAAGTTTAAATTTAGTCGGAAATTCCCGGGTCATCACAGTTAACACCACAAAACTGTTATTTCCACCCTTCCTGATGCTACTTTTATGTAACCGTTATGCCTTTTATGCGTGTATACGATAGGATATACCATTAATAATCGTTACATATAAGTCTCGTTTCGTAATTCTTGAGTTTGTAGTCTTGTTTTTACATATGTAGTTCATTGTTAACACACTTAATGATATATTTAAATATCATTTTATCATGTTAAATATAGTGTATCAATATCTTAATATGATACATATGTATTTAGTAGACGTTATCATAACGATAATCGTTATATATATCATTTCGAGTTTCTTAACTTAGTAATCTCATTTCTTATGTATATCACACATTGTTAATATATTTAGTGAGATACTTACTCATCATAATCTTATGTCAACCATATATATATGTCCACATATACCACAACATGTAGTTTTTACAATTTTGTAACGTTCGTGAATCGCTGGTCAACTTGGGTGATCAATTGTCTATATGGAACTTATTTCATTTAATCAAGTCTTAACAAGTTTGATTGCTTAACACGTTGGAAACATTTATTCATGTAAATATCAATCTCAATTAACATATATAAACATGGAAAAGTTCGGGTCACTACAGTACCTACCCGTTAAATAAATTTTGTCCCGAAATTTTAAGCTGTTGAAGGTGTTGACGAATCTTCTGGAAATAGATGCGGGTATTTCTTCTTCATCTGATCTTCATGCTCCCAGGTGAACTCGGGTCCTCTACGAGCATTCCATTGAACCTTAACAATCGGTATCTTGTTTTTCTTAAGTCTCTTAACCTCACGATCCATTATTTCGACGGGTTCTTCAATGAATTGAAGTTTTTCATTGATTTGGATTTCGTCCAACGGAATAGTGAGATCTTCTTTAGCAAAACATTTCTTCAAATTCGAGATGTGGAAAGTGTTATGGACAGCCGCGAGTTGTTGAGGTAGCTCCAGTTGGTAAGCTACTGGTCCGACACGATCTATAATCTTGAATGGTCCAATGTAACTTGGATTTAGTTTCCCCCGTTTACCAAATCGAACAACGCCTTTCCAAGGTGAAACCTTAAGCATGACCATTTCTCCAATTTCAAACTCTATATCTTTTCTTTTACTGTCCGCGTAGCTCTTTTGTCGACTCTGGGCGGTTTTCAATCGTTGTTGAATTTGGCTGATTTTCTCGGTAGTTTCTTGTATTATCTCCGGACCCGTAATCTGTCTATCCCCCACTTCATTCCAATAAATCAGAGACCTGCACTTTCTACCATAAAGTGCCTCAAACGGCGCCATCTCAATACTAGAATGATAACTGTTGTTGTAGGAAAATTCTGCTAACGGTAGGTGTCGATCCCAACTATTTCAGAAATCAATAACACATGCTCGTAGCATGTCTTCAAGCATTTGTATCATCCTTTCGCTCTGCCCATCAGTTTGTGGATAATAGGCAGTCTAGACAAGTCCCCAATGCTTGTTGCAATGTCCGCCAGAACCTTGAAACAAATCTACCATCCCTATCAGAGATAATAGAGACGGGTATTCCATGTATGGAGATAACCTCCTTCAAATACAATCGCGCCAACTTCTCCATTTTTTCATCTTCTCTCATTGGCTGGAAGTGTGCTGACTTGGTGAGACGATCAACTATTACCCAAATAGTATCATAACCACTTGCAGTCCTTGGCAATTTAGTAATGAAATCCATGGTAATATTTTCCCATTTCCATTTCGGGATTTCAGGTTGTTGTAGTAGACCTGATGGTTTCTGATGTTCAGCTTTGACCTTAGAACACGTCAAATATTCTCCTACATATTTAGCAATATCGGCTTTCATACCCACCACCAAAAGTGTTTCTTGAGATCTTTATACATCTTCCCCGCTCCGGGATGTATTGAATATCTGGTTTTATGTGCTTCTTTAAGTACCATTTCTCTCACATCTCCAAACCTTGGTACCCAAATTCTATCAGCCCTATATCGGGTTCCATCTTCCCGAATATTAAGATGTTTCTCTGATCCTTTAGATATCTCATTCTTCAACTTTCCTTCTTTTACAACCCCCGGTTGCGCCTCCTTTATTTGGGTAGTAAGGTTAGTACGAATAATTATATTCATAGCTTTTACCCGTATAGGTTCTCTGTCCTTTTTAATCAAAGCGTCGGCTACCACATTCGCCTTCCCCGGGTGGTATCGAATCTCAAAATCATAATCATTCAACAGTTCAATCCACCTGCGTTGACTCATATTCAGTTGGTTCTGATTAAATATGTGTTGGAGACCTTTGTGGTCGGTATATATAATACTTTTGACCCCATATAAATAATGCCTCCAAGTCTTTAATGCAAAAACAACAGCACCCAATTCCAAATCGTGAGTTGTATAATTTTGCTCGTGAATCTTCAATTGTCTAGACGCATAAGCAATCACCTTCGTTTGTTGCATTAATACACAACCGAGACCTTGCTTTGATGCGTCACAATAAATCACAAAATCATCATTCCCTTTAGGCAATGACAATATAGGTGCCGTAGTTAGCTTTTTCTTCAATAACTGAAACGCCTTCTCTTGTTCATCCTTCCATTCAAATTTCTTCCCTTTATGCGTTAATGCAGTCAAGGGTTTTGCAATTTTGGAGAAATCTTGGATGAATCTTCTGTAGTAATCAGCCAATCCTAAAAATTGACGTATATGCTTCGGAGTTTTTGGGGTTTCCCACTTTTCAACGGTTTCGATCTTTGCCGGGTCCACCTGGATACCTTCTTTGTTCACTATGTGATCGAGGAATTGAACTTCTTCCAACCAAAATGCAGTCTTTGAAAACTTAGCGTACAGTTTTTCTTTCCTCAATACTTCTAGCACTTTTCTCAAATGTTATTCATGCTCTTGATCATTCTTTGAGTAAATAAGTATGTAATCGATGAAAATAATGACAAACTTGTCAAGATATGGCCCACACACTCGGTTCATAAGGTCCATGAACACACCTGGTGCGTTAGTCAATCCAAACGGCATAACCATAAACTCGTAATGACCATAACGCGTCCTAAAAGTAGTTTTTGGAATATCATCCTCCTTTACTCGCATTTGATGATATCCAGAACGTAAATTGATTTTCGAATAAACCGACGAGCCTTGTAGTTGATCAAATAAGTTGTCAATTCTCGGTAGTGGATAACAGTTTTTAATGGTAAGTTTATTCAACTCTCTGTAGTCAATACACAACCTAAGTGTACCATCCTTCTTCTTGACAAACAAAAAAGGAGCTCCCCATGGTGATGTGCTTGGTCGAATGAAACCACGTTCTAATAGTTCTTGCTGTGAAAGGACCCGTCCTAATCCATCCGGACGAAGTCCATATCGTTTATAAACGATTTACAGCAGTTGATTACATCGCGAGGTACTTGACCTCTATATGATACATTTTACAAACATTTCATTCATTTTTGAAAAGACAATCTTTCATTACTTCGAAAGTTGACAGACATGCATACCATTTCATAATATATCCAACTATAATTGACTTAATAATAATCTTGATGAACTCGACAACTCGAATGCAACGTCTTTTGAAATATGCCATGAATGACTCCAAGTAATATATATAACATGAGCAAATGCACAGCGGAAGATTTCTTTCGTACCTGAGAATAAACATGCTTTCAAGTGTCAATCAAAAGGTTGGTGAGTTCATTAGTTTATCATAAATAATCATTTCATAATTTTAATAGACCACAAGATTTCATATTTCCATTTCTCATAAACATACGTCCCATGCATAGAGACAAAAATATCATTCATATGGATTGAACACCTGGTAACCGACATTCACAATATGCATATAAGAATATCACCATCATTCCGGGATCCTCCTTCGGACATGGCAAAATGTCCCGTTCTTATTGATTAAAAACGTTCCATATTAATTGATTTCGTTGCGAGGTTTTGACCTCTATATGAGACGTTTTTCAAAGACTGCATTCATTTTAAAACAAACCATAACCTTTATTTCATAAATAAAGGTTTAAAAAGCTTTACGTAGATTATCAAATAATGATAATCTAAAATATCCTGTTTACACACGTCCATTACATAATGGTTTACAATACAAATATGTTACATCGAAATCAGTTTCTTGAATGCAGTTTTTACACAATATCATACAAACATGGACTTCAAATCTTGTCCTTATTTTAGTATGCAACAGCGGAAGCTCTTAGTATTCACCTGAGAATAAACATGCTTTAAACGTCAACAAAAATGTTGGTGAGTTATAGGTTTAACCTATATATATCAAATCGTAACAATAGACCACTAGATTTCATATTTCAATACACATCCCATACATAGAGATAAAAATCATTCATATGGTGAACACCTGGTAACCGACATTAACAAGATGCATATATAAGAATATCCCCATCATTCCGGGACACCCTTCGGATATGATATAAATTTTGAAGTACTAAAGCATCTGGTACTTTGGATGGGGTTTGTTAGGCCCAATAGATCTATCTTTAGGATTCGCGTCAATTAGGGTGTCTGTTCCCTAATTCTTAGATTACCAGACTTAATAAAAAGGGGCATATTAGATTTTGATAATTCAACCATAGAATGTAGTTTCACGTACTTGTGTCTATTTTGTAAATCATTTATAAAACCTGCATGTATTCTCATGCCAAAAATATTAGATTTTAAAAGTGGGACTATAACTCACTTTCACAGATTTTTACTTCGTCGGGAAGTAAGACTTGGCCACTGGTTGATTCATGAACCTATAACAATATATACATATATATCAAAGTATGTTGAAAATATATTTACAATACTTTTAATACATTTTGATGTTTTAAGTTTATTAAGTCAGCTGTCCTCGTTAGTAACCTACAACTAGTTGTCCACAGTTAGATGTACAGCTATAAATAGATAAATATTATATTGAATCAATCCACGACCCAGTGTATACGTATCTCAGTATTGATCACAACTCAAACTATATATATATTTTGGAATCAACCTCAACCCTGTATAGCTAACTCCAACATTCACATATAGAGTGTCTATGGTTGTTCTGCAATATATATATAGATGGGTCGACATGATAGGTCAAAACATTGTATACGTGTCTATGGTATCTCAAGATTACATAATATACAATATAAGTTGATTAGGTTATGGTTGGAATAGATTTATTACTAACTTTCACGTAGGTAAAATGAGTAGTTTTTATCAATCTTGTTTTACTCGCCATTTCTTCGTTTCTAATCCGTTTTGAGTGATTCCAGTGTCCACAGTTTCGTATTGAACTTAACTTTATGAATATAAATAGAAAAAGTATAAGTTTATAGTCGGAAATACAAGATACAAGTCATTTTTGAAAGAGGTAGTCATTTCCGTCGAAAGAACGACATCTTGATGACCATTTTGAAAAACATACTTTCACTTTGAGTTTAACCATGATTTTTGGATATAGTTTCATGTTCATAAGAAAAATCATTTTTCTAGAAGTATAGCTTTTAAATCAAAGTTTTTCTTAGCTTTTAATTATCCCAACCAAAACAGCCCCCGGTTTTACTACGACGGCGTATATCCAGTTTTATGGTGTTTATCGTGTTTCCGGGTTTTAAATCATTAAGTTAGCATATCATATAGATATAGAATATGTGTTTAGTTGATTTTAAAAGTCTAGTTAGAAGGATTAACTTTATTTGCGAACAAGTTTAGAATTAACTAAACTATGTTCTAGTAATTACAAGTTTATAACGTTGAATAAGACAGCTTTTTATGTATGAATCGAATGATGTTATGAACATCATTACTACCTCAAGTTCCTTGGATAAACCTACTGGAAATGAGAAAAATGGATCTAGCTTCAAAGGATCCTTGGATGGCTTGAAAGTTCTTGAAGCAGAATCATGACACGAAAATAATTTCAAGTAAGATTTCCACTCGAAATAAGATTGTTATAGTTATAGAAATTGAATTAAAGTTTGAATATGATTATTACCTTGTATTAGAAAGATAACCTACTGTAAGTAACAAAGGTTTCTTGATCTTGGATGATTACTTGGAATGGATTTAGAAAACTTGGAAGTAAACTTGCAATCTTGGAAGTATTCTTGATTTTACGAAACTATAACTTTTGGAATTTATGAAGAACACTTAGAACTTGAAGATAGGACATGAGAGAGATCAATTAGATGAAGAAAATTGAAGAATGAAAGTGTTTGTAGGTGTTTTTGGTCGTTGGTGTATGGATTAGATATAAAGGATATGTAATTTTGTTTTCATGTAAATAAGTCATGAATGATTACTCATATTTTTGTAATTTTATGAGATATTTCATGCTAGTTTCCAAATGATGGTTCCCACATGTGTTAGGTGACTCACATGGGCTGCTAAGAGCTGATCATTGGAGTGTATATACCAATAGTACATACATCTAAAAGCTGTGTATTGTACGAGTACGAATACGGGTGCATACGAGTAGAATTGTTGGTGAAACTGAACGAGGATGTAATTGTAAGAACTTTTGTTAAGTAGAAGTATTTTGATAAGTGTCTTGAAGTCTTTCAAAAGTGTATGAATACATATTAAAACACTACATGTATATACATTTTAACTGAGTCGTTAAGTCATCATTAGTCGTTACATGTAAATGTTGTTTTGAAACCTTTAGGTTAACGATCTTGTTGAATGTTGTTAACCCATTGTTTATTATAACAAATGATATGTTAAATTGTTATATTATCATGATATTATGATATATAATATATCTTAGTATGATATATATACAGTTAAATGTCGTTACAACGATATATGTAACGATTATCGTTGTAAAGACATTTAATGTATATATATCATATTAAGAGATATTCATACATGATAATATCATGATAATATAATAATTTAAAATCTCATTTGATATTATAAACATTGGGTTAACAACATTTAATAAGATCGTTAACCTAAAGGTTTCAAAACAACACTTACATGTAACGACTAACGATGACTTAACGACTCAGTTAAAATGTATATACATGTAGTGTTTTAATATGTATTTATACACTTTTGAAAGACTTCAATACACTTATCAAAATAATTCTACTTAACAAAAATGCTTACAATTACATCCTCGTTCAGTTTCATCAACAATTCTACTCGTATGCACCTGTATTCGTACTCGTACAATACACAGCTTTTAGATGTATGTACTATTGGTATATACACTCTAATGATCAGCTCTTAGCAGCCCATGTGAGTCACCTAACACATGTGGGAACCATCATTTGGCAACTAGCATGAAATATCTCATAAAATTACAAAAATATGAGTAATCATTCATGACTTATTTACATGAAAACAAAATTACATATCCTTTATATCTAATCCATACACCAACGACCAAAAACACCTACAAACACTTTCATTCTTCAATTTTCTTCATCTAATTGATCTCTCTCAAGTTCTATCATCAAGTTCTAAGTGTTCTTCATAAATTCTACAAGTTCTAGTTACATAAAATCAAGAATACTTTCAAGTTTGCTAGCTCACTTCCAATCTTATAAGGTGATCATCCAACCTCAAGAAATCTTTGTTTCTTACAGTAGGTTATCATTCTAATACAAGGTAATAATCATATTCAAACTTTGGTTCAATTTCTATAACTATAACAATCTTATTTCAAGTGATGATCTTACTTGAACTTGTTTTCGTGTCATGATTCTGCTTCAAGAACTTCGAGCCATCCAAGGATCCGTTGAAGCTAGATCCATTTTTCTCTTTTCCAGTAGGTTTATCCAAGGAACTTAAGGTAGTAATGATGTTCATAACATCATTCGATTCATACATATAAAGCTATCTTATTCGAAGGTTTAAACTTGTAATCAATAGAACATAGTTTAGTTAATTCTAAACTTGTTCGCAAAAAAAAGTTAATCCTTCTAACTTGACTTTTAAAATCAAATAAACACATATTCTATATCTATATGATATGCTAACTTAATGATTTAAAACCTGGAAACACGAAAAACACCGTAAAACCGGATTTACGCCGTCGTAGTAACACCGCGGGCTGTTTTGAGTTAGTTAATTAAAAACTATGATAAACTTTAATTTAAAAGTTGTTATTCTGAGAAAATGATTTTTATTATGAACATGAAACTATATCCAAAAATTATGGTTAAACTCAAAGTGGAAGTATGTTTTCGAAAATGGTCATCTAGACGTCGTTCTTTCGACTGAAATGACTACCTTTACAAAAACGACTTGTAACTTATTTTTATGACTAGAAACCTATACTTTTTCTGTTTAGATTCATAAAATAGAGGTCAATATGAAACCATAGCAATTTAATTCACTCAAAACGGATTTAAAATGAAGAAGTTATGGGTAAAACAAGATTGGATAATTTTTCTCATTTTAGCTACGTGAAAATTGGTAACAAATCAATTCCAACCATAACTTAATCAACTTGTATTGTATATTATGTAATCTTGAGATACCATAGACACGTATACAATGTTTCGACCAATCAGGTCGACACATCTATATATATTTCGGAACAACCATAGACACTCTATATGTGAATGTTGGAGTTAGCTATACAGGGTTTAGGTTGATTCCAAAATATATATAGTTTGAGTTGTGATCAATACTGAGATACGTATACACTGGGTCGTGGATTGATTCACGATAATATTTATCGATTTATTTCTGTACATCTAACTGTGGACAACTAGTTGTAGGTTACTAACGAGGACAGCTGACTTAATAAACTTAAAACATCAAAATATATTAAAAGTGTTGTAAATATATTTTGAACATACTTTGATATATATGTATATATTGTTATAGGTTCGTGAATCAACTAGTGGTCAAGTCTTACTTCCCGACGAAGTAAAAATCTGTGAAAGTGAGTTATAGTCCCACTTTTTAAATCTAATATTTTTGGGATGAGAATACATGCAGGTTTTATAAATGATTTACAAAATAGACACAACTACGTGAAACTACATTCTATGGTTGAATTATCAAAATCGAATATGCCCCTTTTTATTAAGTCTGGTAATCTAAGAATTAGGGAACAGACACCCTAATTGACGCGAATCCTAAAGATAGATCTATTGGGCCTAACAAACCCCATCCAAAGTACCGGATGCTTTAGTACTTCGAAATTTATATCATATCCGAAGGGTGTCCCGGAATGATGGGGATATTCTTATATATGCATCTTGTTAATGTCGGTTACCAGGTGTTCACCATATGAATGATTTTTATCTCTATGTATGGGATGTGTATTGAAATATGAAATCTTGTGGTCTATTGTTACGATTTGATATATATAGGTTAAACCTATAACTCACCAACATTTTTGTTGACGTTTAAAGCATGTTTATTCTCAGGTGTACTAAGAGCTTCCGCTATTGCATACTAAAATAAGGACAAGATTTGGAGTCCATGTTTGTATGATATTGTGTAAAAACTGCATTCAAGAAACTGATTTCGATGTAACATATTTGTATTGTAAACCATTATGTAATGGTCGTGTGTAAACAGGATATTTTAGATTATCATTATTTGATAATCTACATAAAGCTTTTTAAACCTTTATTTATGAAATAAAGGTTATGGTTTGTTTTAAAATGAATGCAGTCTTTGAAAAACGTCTCATATAGAGGTCAAAACCTCGCAACGAAATCAATTAATATGGAACGTTTTTAATCAATAAGAACGGGACATTTCAGTTGGTATCCGAGCGTTGGTCTTAGAGAACCAGAATTTTGCATTAGTGTGTCTTATCGAGTTTGTTAGGATGCATTAGTGAGTCTGGAATTCGACCGTGTTTACTTGAAAAATGATTGCTTAACAAATTTTGTTGGAAACTATATATTTTTAACATTTGAATATTATGTGATATATTAATCTCTTAACGCGTTTGATATTATGTGATAGATGTCTACCTCTAGAACAAGTCCCATTGACTCACCTAATAATAATGAAGAGTCAAATGTAAATTGGAATGATTCGTGGACTGAATCACAAGTTCCCGAAGAGGAACCGGAAGAAGAGTCGGAACCGGAAGAAGAATCGGAACCGGAAGAAGAATCGGAACCGGATGAAGAAATAGAACCGGTGGGGGAAATAATAAAACGGTTAAGTAAAAGAAAATCCTCAACCAACCGACCAAGGTTAATTATGGTCAATGGTGTTTCCGCCAAGGAAGCAAAATATTGGGAGGATTACCAATTCTCCAATGAATCGGATTCCGACGAGAATTCCGATGATGTTATAGAAATTACCCCAACTGAATATAAAAAGGCAAAAGAAAATAATAAGGGAAAGGGCATAAAAATAGAGAAATCTAATTCCAATCCCGATGAACTTTATATGTATCGTCAAACCCCGAAGTCCTTAAGTTGTAACAATGACCCGGGAACCTCTAAACCACCAGGTTTTTCTAAACCAATGTGAAAAACGACGGCTCGTATTAGGGGAACATCATATATCCCTAGAAACTTGACAAAACGAACCAAAATCGAAGAAGAAGAAACAAGCAAGTCGGAATAAGATAGTTGTATTCGTGTGGTGTAATATATGTAATATAGTGTGCTTATGCTTTATGATATATGTAAAAATTGCTTGTATTAATAAGTATTTTTTTTTATGAATCTAACTCTTGTCTATTTTACAGTATAAAAACACAAAATGGATAGACAACCCAATATTTTAGGAGACCTACCCGGAGACATGATTGATGAAATCTTGTCTAGAGTCGGTCAGAATTCTTCGCCACAACTATTTAAGGCGAGATCAGTTTGTAAGACATTCGAAGAACGTTCCAAGAATGCCTTGGTTTATAAAAGGCTTTCATTCGAAAGATGGGGGATATCACATTGGGAAATCCATAAGTTACGATGTGTTTACTTTGACGCATATATTGCGGGGAACCCAAATGCTATTTTACGCAATGGGTTAAGAAATTATTTTGACTCACTATATCCGAATATTAGACTTCGTGATTTAGAAAAAGCGGCTAACATGCAACATAAAGAAGCATGTTATGCTTACGGATTAGTAATGTTCACTTCTCACCAAAGTGAGAACCAGAACATCGGGCTACAACTATTAAACAAAACGTTCCCACAAGTGACGGAGTCGGTAATTGGGGTAAGAAATGAGGTTTTTAGATTGTTACGGGACTGTTGGACATTACGTAACCCTCGTCCCTTTGACGACGTTACAACACGCTGTCTTATCAACGGCCATAACGGTTATGTTCCACAAGACCAAGGATGGGAAGTAATCCTAGTAAAACCAGAATGCATGACTTGTTTCTGGACGTATGAATTACGTGTCTTTATGGCCTTTGCTGAACGACTTGTGTACTAGCTAGAATTATCTTCACAACCATCTTGTATCAAATTTATTGTGTGCCATATTTCATGCTATATGTAAAATAAGCGGTATTGTAAGTTTGTAAAATATTGTGTAAAAGTTTGAACGCGAAATATTATTATAATCAGTTTTTCATATAGAATTGTAGTAGTTGAATTGTATATTAGCTACTAAGTATGAACTTAACGGGTAGGTACTACCCGAATTTAAACTTATAAAACGCTAATATGAAGAAAAAGCTTTTATAAATGAGTTCATATTATGCTACGAAATACTATTAACTACTCTTAATATTCTGTATGATTAACTTGTTCCATTTGACTATTTTGAAGGAAATGGCACCGACTACTCGACACACCGTGAATATGAATGAAGAGGAATTCCGTACTTTTCTAGCTTCAAACATAGCTGCAGTACAGGCTGCGCTACATACCAACAATAACCTTGGATGTAGCAGTACAGGAAATCGTGTAGGATGCACCTACAAAGAATTCACTGCCTGCAAACCTTTGGAATTTGATGGAACCGAAGGACCGATCGAATTGAAACGGTGGACCGAGAAGGTCGAATCGGTGTTTGCCATAAGTAAGTGTACTGAAGAGGACAAAGTGAAGTACGCTATGCATACCTTCACAGGTTCTGCGTTAACATGGTGGAATACCTATCTAGAGCAAGTGGGACAAGATGATGCTTACGCACTACCGTGGTCAGCATTCAAGCACTTGATGAACGAGAAGTACCGTCCCAGAACCGAGGTCAATAAGCTCAAGACAGAACTTAGAGGGTTACGAACCCAAGGATTTGATATTACCACGTACGAAAGACGATTCACAGAATTATGCCTATTGTGTCCGAGAGCGTTCGAAGATGAGGAAGAGAAGATAGACGCGTTTGTGAAAGGATTACCGGAAAGAATCCAAGAAGATATAAGTTCACACGAGCCCGCCTCCATACAACAGGCATGTAGAATGGCTCACAAACTAGTGAATCAGATTGAAGAAAGAATTAAAGAACAGACTACTGAAGAGGCCAATGTGAAGCAAGTCAAAAGAAAGTGGGAGGAAAACGGTGATAAGAATCACCAATACAACAACAACAGCAATTACAACAATAATAGCAACAATTATCCCAACAATCGCAACATCAATCGCAACTACAACAAAAGGCCCAACAACAACAACAACAACAACAACAGCAACAGCAACTACAACAATCATCCCAACAACAATAACAACCGCAACAACAACAACAATCAGAAGCCGCTATGCCAAAGGTGTGAAAAGTATCACTCGGGGTTCTGCACCAAATTTTGCAACAAGTGTAAAAGAAATGGTCATAGCGCGGCGAAGTGTGAGGTCTACGGACCAGGGGTTAACAGAACGAAAGGAACAAATGGTGTCGGAACGAGTAATGGCGGAGCAAGTAGTGTCGGAGCAAGTTATGCCAATGTAGTTTGTTATAAATGTGGAAAACCGGGCCACATTATTAGAAATTGCCCGAACCAGGAGAACACGAATGGACAAGGTCGCGGAAGAGTTTTCAATATTAATGCGGCATAGGCACAGGAAGACCCGGAGCTTGTTACGGGTACGTTTCTTATTGACAATAAATCTGCTTACGTTTTATTTGATTCGGGTGCGGATAGAAGCTATATGAGTAGAGATTTTTGTGCTAAATTAAGTTGTCCATTGACGCCTTTGGATAGTAAATTTTTACTCGAATTAGCAAATGGTAAATTAATTTCAGCAGATAATATATGTCGGAATCGAGAAATTAAACTGGTTAGCGAAACATTTAAGATTCATTTGATACCAGTAGAGTTAGGGAGTTTTGATGTGATAACCGGTATGGACTGGTTGAAAGAAGTGAAAGCAGAGATCGTTTGTTACAAAAATGCAATTCGCATTATACGAGAAAAAGGAAAACCCTTAATGGTGTACGGAGAAAAGGGCAACACGAAGCTACATCTTATTAGTAATTTGAAGGCACAAAAACTAATAAGAAAAGGTTGCTATGCTGTTCTAGCACACGTCGAGAAAGTACAAACTGAAGAAAAGAGCATCAATGATGTTCCCATTGCAAAAGAATTTCCCGATGTATTTCCGAAAGAATTACCGGGATTACCCCCACATCGATCCGTTGAATTTCAAATAGATCTTGTACCAGGAGCTGCACCAATAGCTCGTGCTCCTTACAGACTCGCACCCAGCGAGATGAAAGAACTGCAAAGCCAATTACAAGAACTTTTAGAGCATGGTTTCATTTGACCAAGCACATCACCGTGGGGAGCTCCTGTTTTGTTTGTCAAGAAGAAAGATGGTACATTCAGGTTGTGTATCGACTACCGAGAGTTGAACAAACTTACCATCAAGAACCGCTACCCACTACCGAGAATTGACGACTTATTTGATCAACTACAAGGCTCGTCTGTTTATTCAAAGATTGACTTACGTTCCAGGTATCATCAAATGCGGGTGAAAGAAGATGATATTCCAAAGACTGCTTTCAGAACACATTATGGTCATTACGAGTTTATGGTCATGCCGTTTGGTTTAACTAATGCACCAGCTGTGTTCATGGACCTTATGAACCGAGTGTGTGGACCATACCTTGACAAGTTTGTCATTGTTTTCATTGATGACATACTTATTTACTCAAAGAATGACCAAGAACACGGTGAACATTTGAGAAAGGTGTTAGAAGTATTGAGGAAGGAAGAATTGTATGCTAAGTTTTCAAAGTGTGCATTTTGGTTGGAAGAAGTTTAATTCCTCGGTCACATAGTGAACAAAGAAGGTATTAAGGTGGATCTGGCAAAGATAGAAACTGTTAAAAAGTGGGAAACCCCGAAAACTCTGAAACACATACGCCAGTTTTTAGGACTAGCTGGTTACTACAGAAGGTTCATCCAAGACTTTTCCAGAATAGCAAAACCCTTGACTACATTAACGCATAAAGGGAAGAAATTTGAATGGAATGATGAACAAGAGAAAGCGTTTCAGTTATTGAAGAAAAAGCTAACTACGGCACCTATATTGTCATTGCCTGAAGGGAATGATGATTTTGTGATTTATTGTGACGCATCAAAGCAAGGTCTCGGTTGTGTATTAATGCAACGAACGAAGGTGATTGCTTATGCGTCTAGACAATTGAAGATTCATGAACAAAATTATACGATGCATGATTTGGAATTAAGCGCGGTCGTTTTTGCATTAAAGACTTGGAGGCACTACTTATATGGGGTTAAAAGTATTATATATACCGACCACAAAAGTCTTCAACACATATTTAATCAGAAACAACTGAATATGAGGCAGCGTAGGTGGATTGAATTGTTGAATGATTACGACTTTGAGATTCGTTACCACCCGGGGAAGGCAAATGTGGTAGCCGATGCCTTGAGCAGGAAGGACAGAGAACCCATTCGAGTAAAATCTATGAATATAATGATTCATAATAACCTTACTACTCAAATAAAGGAGGCGCAACAAGGAGTTTTAAAAGAGGGAAATTTAAAGGATGAAATACCCAAAGGATCGGAGAAGCATCTTAATATTCGGGAAGACGGAACCCGGTATAGGGCTGAAAGGATTTGGGTACCAAAATTTGGAGATATGAGAAAAATGGTACTTAGAGAAGCTTATAAAACCAGATACTCAATACATCCTGGAACGGGGAAGATGTACAAGGATCTCAAGAAACATTTTTGGTGGCCGGGTATGAAAGCCGATGTTGCTAAATACGTAGGAGAATGTTTGACGTGTTCTAAGGTCAAAGCTGAGCATCAGAAACCATCAGGTCTACTTCAACAACCCAAAATCCCGGAATGGAAATGGGAAAACATTACCATGGATTTCATCACTAAATTGCCAAGGACTGCAAGTGGTTTTGATACTATTTGGGTAATAGTTGATCGTCTCACCAAATCAGCACACTTCCTGCCAATAAGAGAAGATGACAAGATGGAGAAGTTAGCACGACTGTATTTGGAGGAAGTCGTCTCCAGACATGGAATACCAATCTCTATTATCTCTGATAGGGATGGCAGATTTATTTCAAGATTCTGGCAGACATTACAACAAGCATTAGGAACTCGTCTAGACATGAGTACTGCCTATCATCCACAAACTGATGGGCAGAGTGAAAGGACGATACAAACGCTTGAAGACATGCTACGAGCATTTGTTATTGATTTCGGAAACAGTTGGGATCGACATCTACCGTTAGCAAAATGTTCCTACAACAACAGCTACCATTCAAGCATTGAGATGGTGCCGTTTGAAGCAATTTATGGTAGAAAGTGCAGGTCTCTGATTTGTTGGAGTGAAGTGGGGGATAGACAGATTACGGGTCTTAAGATTATACAAGAAACTACCGAGAAGATCATCCAAATTCAACAACGGTTGAAAACTGCCCAAAGTCGACAAAAGAGCCACGCTGACATTAAAAGAAAAGATATAGAATTTGAAATTGGAGAGATGGTCATGCTTAAAGTTGTACCTTGGAAAGGCGTTGTTCGATTTGGTAAACGAGGGAAATTAAATCCAAGGTATATTGGACCATTCAAGATTATTGATCGTGTCGGACCAGTAGCTTACCGACTTGAGTTACCTCAACAACTCGCGGCTGTACATAACACTTTCCACGTCTTGAATTTGAAGAAATGTTTTGCTAAAGAAGATCTTACTATTCCGTTAGATGAAATCCAAATCAATGAAAAACTCCAATTCATCGAAGAACCCGTCGAAATAATGGATCGTGAGGTTAAAAGACTTAAGCAAAACAAGATATCAATTGTTAAGGTTCGATGGAATGCTCGTAGAGGACCCGAGTTCACCTGGGAGCGTGAAGATCAGATGAAGAAGAAATACCCGCATCTATTTCCAGAAGATTCGTCAACACCTTCAACAGCTTAAAATTTCGGGACGAAATTTATTTAACGGGTAGGTACTGTAGTGACCCGAACTTTTCCATGTTTATATATATTAATTGAGATTGATATTTACATGATTAAATGTTTCCAACATGTTAAGCAATCAAACTTGTTAAGACTTGATTAATTGAAATATGTTTCATATAGACAATTGACCACCCAAGTTGACCGGTGATTCACGAACGTTAAAACTTGTAAAAACTATATGATGACATATATATGGATATATATATATATATATATAGTTAACATGATACTATGATAAGTAAACATATCATTAAGTATATTAACAATGAACTACATATGTAAAAACAAGACTACTAACTTAATGATTTTTAAACGAGACATATATGTAACGATTATCGTTGTAAATACATTTAATGTATATATATATCATATTAAGAGATATTCATACATGATAATATCATGATAATATAATAATTTAAAATCTCATTTGATATTATAAACATTGGGTTAACAACATTTAACAAGATCGTTAACCTAAAGGTTTCAAAACAACACTTACATGTAACGACTAACGATGACTTAACGACTCAGTTAAAATGTATATACATGTAGTGTTTTAATATGTATTTATAAACTTTTTAAAGACTTCAATACACTTATCAAAATACTTCTACTTAACAAAAATGCTTACAATTACATCCTCGTTCAGTTTCATCAACACTTCTACTCGTATGCACCCGTATTCGTACTCGTACAATACACAGCTTTTAGATGTATGTACTATTGGTATATACACTCCAATGATTAGCTCTTAGCAGCCCATGTGAGTCACCTAACATATGTGGGAACCATCATTTGGCAACTAGCATGAAATATCTCATAAAATTACAAAAATATGAGTAATCATTCATGACTTATTTACATGAAAACAAAATTACATATCCTTTATATCTAATCCATACACCAACGACCAAAAACACCTAAAAACATTTTCATTCTTCAATTTTCTTCATCTAATTGATCTCTCTCAAGTTCTATCTTCAAGTTCTAAGTGTTCTTCATAAATTCTACAAGTTCTAGTTACATAAAATCAAGAATACTTTCAAGTTTGCTAGCTCACTTCCAATCTTATAAGGTGATCATCCAACCTCAAGAAATCTTTGTTTCTTATAGTAGGTTATCATTCTAATACAAGGTTATAATCATATTCAAACCTTTGGTTCAATTTCTATAACTATAACAATCTTATTTCAAGTGATGATCTTACTTGAACTTGTTTTCGTGTCATGATTCTGCTTCAAGAACTTCGAGCCATCCAAGGATCCGTTGAAGCTAGATCCATTTTTCTATTTTCCAGTAGGTTTATCCAAGGAACTTAAGGTAGTAATGATGTTCATAACATCATTCGATTTATACATATAAAGCTATCTTATTCGAAGGTTTAAACTTGTAATCACTAGAACATAGTTTAGTTAATTCTAAACTTGTTCGCAAACAAAAGTTAATCCTTCTAACTTGACTTTTAAAATCAACTAAACACATGTTCTATATCTATATGATATGCTAACTTAATGATTTAAAACCTGGAAACACGAAAAACACCGTAAAACCGGATTTACGCCGTCGTAGTAACACCGCGGGCTGTATTGGGTTAGTTAATTAAAAACTATGATAAACTTTGATTTAAAAGTTGTTATTCTGAGAAAATGATTTTTATAATGAACATGAAACTATATCCAAAAATTATGGTTAAACTCAAAGTGGAAGTATGTTTTCTAAAATGGTCATCTAGACGTCATTCTTTCGACTAAAATGACTACCTTTACAAAAACGACTTGTAACTTATTTTTCCGACTATAAACCTATACTTTTTCTGTTTAGATTCATAAAATAGAGTTAAATATGAAACCATAGCAATTTAATTCACTCAAAACGGATTTAAAATGAAGAAGTTATGGGTAAAACAAGATTGGATAATTTTTCTCATTTTAGCTACGTGAAAATTGGTAACAAATCTATTCCAACCATAACTTAATCAACTTGTATTGTATATTATGTAATCTTGAGATACCATAGACACGTATACAATGTTTCGACCTATCATGTCGACACATCTATATATATTTCGGAACAACCATAGACACTCTATATGTGAATGTTGGAGTTAGCTATACAGGGTTGAGGTTGATTCCAAAATATATATAGTTTGAGTTGTGATCAATACTGAGATACGTATACACTGGGTCGTGGATTGATTCAAGATAATATTTATCGATTTATTTCTGTACATCTAACTGTGGACAACTAGTTGTAGGTTACTAACGAGGACAGCTGACTTAATAAACTTAAAACATCAAAATATATTAAAAGTGTTGTAAATATATTTTGAACATACTTTGATATATATGTATATATTGTTATAGGTTCGTGAATCAACTAGTGGTCAAGTCTTACTTCCCGACGAAGTAAAAATCTGTGAAAGTGAGTTATAGTCCCACTTTTTAAATCTAATATTTTTGGGATGAGAATACATGCAGGTTTTATAAATGATTTATAAAATAAACACAAGTACGTGAAACTACATTCTATGGTTGAATTATCGAAATCGAATATGCCCCTTTTTATTAAGTCTGGTAATCTAAGAATTAGGGAACAGACACCCTAATTGACGCGAATCCTAAAGATAGATCTATTGGGCCTAACAAACCCCATCCAAAGTACCAGATGCTTTAGTACTTCGAAATTTATATCATATCCGAAGGGTGTCCCGGAATGATGGGGATATTCTTATATATGCATCTTGTTAATGTCGGTTACTAGGTGTTCACCATATGAATGATTTTTATCTCTATGTATGGGATGTGTATTGAAATATGAAATCTTGTGGTCTATTGTTACGATTTGATATATATAGGTTAAACCTATAACTCACCAACATTTTTTTGACGTTTAAAGCATGTTTATTCTCAGGTGAATACTAAGAGCTTCCGCTGTTGCATACTAAAATAAGGACAAGATTTGGAGTCCATGTTTGTATGATATTGTGTAAAAACTGCATTCAAGAAACTGATTTCGATGTAACATATTTGTATTGTAAACCATTATGTAATGGTCGTGTGTAAACAGGATATTTTAGATTATCATTATTTGATAATCTACATAAAGCTTTTTAAACCTTTATTTATGAAATAAAGGTTATGGTTTGTTTTAAAATGAATGCAGTCTTTGAAAAACGTCTCATATAGAGGTCAAAACCTCGCAACGAAATCAATTAATATGGAACGTTTTTAATCAATAAGAACGGGACATTTCATTCGTCCAGGTGAATAAGGACGGGTCCTTTCAGTTGGTATCAGAGCAGTGGTCGTAGCGAACCAGGTCTTACATTAGTGTGTCTAACTAGTAGTTGTTAGGATGCATTAATGAGTCTGGACTTCGACCGTGTCTACATGTCAAAAGTTTTGCTTATCATTTCTAGTCGAAAATCATCTGCTTATCATCCTTAGGAAATTACCTGCTTATCATTCATAAGTCTAGACACGTTTTACTACATTTACTGCATTGATAGTGTATAGACGAATTCTTATCTTAGCATATCTGTTATTGCGAACTTTGACTGATATCTTTTCAAAGATTCTCCGTAATTTACGGGATTTTGGTATTATATATACATATGTAAATTATGTATTGAAGAGTACCAAATCTAACTCCTATAATCTATTCCATACCAAAAATTCATTTTTCCCATTATACAAGATGGATTCCGCATCTAGTTCGAATTCTTCAGATTCCGACAGTTATGCCGATATGGATTTCCATTCGAGCTCCGAAAGCAGCGTCACCGGAATGGATCAACCAATTTCCCATCATCTATTCTGGATGAATTGGAGATGGGTTCGTAATATACTAAATCACTGGAGACAAGAAGAAGGTGATCCATTCCATCTACCAAATTTCCCTCTTGGCGATGAACCTGAAGCACTTACCGGCGAACCTATTCGAAACACCATTTTCTCTCTCATTTCTAGAGTATCTCGTCACGATTATATACTATCCCATATTACAAATCTTGTTCATTCGCTCGCTCCAACCGCCAATCATCCCGGTGTACTAGCAGAAGTTAACGAACTTCGCGCTCGCGTGACGGCTTTGGAGAACTTGGTGCGAAGGTTGCAAACACCGGCAGCAGCACCAGCAGCATAATCAACACCACCATCAATAACATCAACAATACCATCATCACCACTAACAAACAACATCCGCATCACACGTCTCGACATCATAATCTGTCCCACAAACATCAACATCATACGCACCATAGATACCAAGGAGTACCAACAATAATGAACAATGAAGTATTGATCCATAACTTCATTGATATTCTGCGAAGAATATGTGGTTTCAAAAAGTTTTAGAGATTTCTTATTCTAGCTCAAACCAAAAAGCAAATGAGATTAATATCATATTAACTCATTAAATTCATGATTTCATCTGAAGAAAATATATATGTATATATGTTTTCATAAAGATTGTAATTAAAAGTTCTTTTGTACAAAATATTAATGGTGAAATTTTTTTTAACGAGTAGGTAATACCCGAGGAATAATTAGATTTCATCTTAATAAGTTACATTGTACATTCGTCGAAGCTGATTCAACAGTCATTTACTATCCTACTTACAACCACCGATATACGTATCCGTTCAATGCAGAATAACCATTTTCATTCAATTTCATATTTAGATTTTGACTTTCCAGAATCCAACAAGTGGCATAATGAAGAAAACATATGACAAAATAAAATCTGTTAGAAACAAACAAATTAACTATGAAAATTTTTGTTAAGAATCCACGCTAACTTTTCCAGCTAACTGTTCCTAGCTAACTGGTTACATTTTATTTATCGCAGTTTATTTATCGCAATTTAATTATCGCACTTTTATTTATCGTCATTTAATTTCTGTAATTATTTTACGCACTTTAAATATCGGGACACGTATACAATGTTTTGACATATCATATCGACGCATCTATATATATTATTTGGAATCACCATAGACACTCTATATGAAGTAATGATCGAGTTCTCTATACAGGGTTGAGGTTGATTCTACAATAATATATATAGTTTGAGTTGTGATCGAGTCTGAGAGGTATACGGGTCACGACACGTATTAATTAATTTGTATATTATATATTAAACTATATATGAATTATTGGACTATTATTGTGGACTATCGACTGTGGACTAATGACATTGGACAATTAAAATGAATTAAAATATTGATTATAACATATGAAACTAAACATTTCTTCAAGATTGCCACTTGATTTCATCTTAAACCTCATTGTATCTCGACGATTACAATCAGCGTTCAAACCTATCATGATTCTTAAAAACACCTCAATCGAGAGGATAAACCAACCGCACTTCATCTACGGAAGAAAAGATTGATGCATATAGTTATGCACCTGAAAAACCCTCGGAAACTGAGTAAACGTTTGACACGTATCTGTTCTAGTTCCTTTGACATTGTTATTACCGAAGATCTTTTTGCAATCCCTTTCCAAAGTAGCTAATTTTGTCACAGCTCCAGCAAGTCAACTCCGACTTTTCATCCGAAACAACTTTATTATAACCGCGATATATATGCGTACTCTTTATTGTTACTGGGGAACCTTTTATATTCCACAATATTACCATCAGCGATTAATCATTCTAAAAACACAATTCTCCTGAAACTACCTCGGTTTGATAACCGATGACCCAGATTAGTTAACTTTGAAAATGCTGACGAAGCAGCATGTTGTAGATGATCTTAATGGCCAAAAGTTTGATGATAAAGAAAGGAGTGTTAGGAACGCTCGATAGAAAATTTAGTACCGAAAAGCGGATTATGTGAAACTATGAAGAAAGCCGTGGACAAATCACAAAGAATAAGTTTTCCTTCAAAGAATCCAAATGATTATGTGCCTGCTGAAATCGTTAGCAAACATCTTATTTCTCATTCTAAACCTTCACAGACAAATCTTCTTCATCATCCATTGATATTAGAAATTCTAAGATATTCTCGTATGTTCTATTATAAATATCCTCCATATTTCTGGCAATATTTTCACAAATATTCTTATCTGAGATCATTTATCTCTCCGTAATATCTGCAACATAAAAGAAACTGTGTTAGTTTCTAAATTCTGAAACCTTCGAGTTTAAAATATGAATGTTTTGAAGTAGTGTTGGGAACTGAAGTATGGATTAGTATAATATAATGACACTTGATCAACGTCATTATATTACAGTAAGTCATGCTGAGTTTCTAATGAAGCATGATGATTCACAGTACCATCATCATGTGCCATTTACATGACTCTTACATTCTATCTAATCTCTAAACATATCAAGAGAATAATTTTCTGGATGACTCGGTCTTCTCCAGGGTATTCTGGTAATTTAACAAATCAAAATCGTTCTATTACCATTTTCTTCTTAGAGCATTAGCTATGTTCATTCTGAATTTCATATCTATGAGTTCCGGACCATTACTCGCTTGACTCGAAGTCGGGAAGAGAAAACGAAAGCATGAAGCTCCGAAAAATAATGAAGAATATAAACTTCGATAATAACCCCGAAATTTCAAACCGTGTATATCGATACAGATAGCAATATAGAGATACGGGAGAATTAGAAACACTATAAACACAAGAGTATAGTAGAAGTAAATAGATTCTTCTGGTGGTAGATGAAAAAGAAGAATGACAGATATAAAAGTTAGGAGTATATCAAGAATCAGGACTGGATGGAGCATATTGATGAATGCTTTAAAGTAAGAATCAAGGGAGAAAGAATAGAAGGTGTGAGTCGTGGAAAATAAGGAAAAAAAGGGGTGAATTTATAGTGAAATATCTGACAAAGCAATCGAAACAGATTATTGCATATAATCAAAGAACATTCTGATTTCCTTAATCACCAAAGAACCAAATCTTATTACGTAAGATTCTCTTTAAATCCCTTAAATCCCGGAAATCAATCATAACTACGTCATTGGTTAAGACGAATATATTTTACTCATCTCACTCTTTTACGATAGTCTCATTTATATTCTTCACATAATCGAATCGTTTTATCTACATTACTCAATGATGATAAAACTCCATTATCACCTTATATTTGTCATGAAAACCTTCTTATTGTTATCCATAACAACCTCTATCAAATTTCGGGGATAAAATTTCTTTAACGGGTAGGTACTGTAATGACCCGGAATTTTCCGACCAAATTATACTTATGAGATTAATATTTACATAAATTAAACCATACCAACATGATAAGCAATCCAAATTGTTGAGACTTGTGTTTTTGAAAAGAGTTTTACACAACGTTTGATCGTCCAATATGAACGATGATATCACGAACTATATAACATACGATAATTATATGTTTGTGTATATATATGTATTTATATATATTTAACATGATCTAAGGTTGGTTTAACATCTCATTGTGTACTAATGACAATGAGTTATAAGTATATTTTGAAACTACTAACTTAAGTTTTCAAAACGATAACTATATGTAACATTCTTTGATATATATACTTATAATCTATAATGCTTATACATGTATCGTATATATAATGTATTTAATCACTTTTTAAGGACTTAAATACATAAAACAATATAAGTATATTCACAAAAGATAGCTATATTTGAATTCTCGTTCCGTTTCCTCAAGATTTCTATACGTATATCTAGGGTATATGTACCCGTATCATACCCAGCTTCTATACGTATTTACTATTGGTATATACACATCAAATCAACATCCTAATCAACATTATTACTGCCCTAGATATGAGGTAACTAGAATTTTTCAAGTAGTATGAATTATTAGTAAGAAAACAAAATTAGGAATCCTTTTCTTTCTTTATAAACTAAAAACATTTTTATAAATGAACACCATTTTTTCACTCCATTTTCTCATACCTACACCCTCATTTCTCTCTCAAAATACTCCTAACTTCATACTTGATCATATCCAAGTATTTTCCCCATCATTTAGCTTCAATTACAAGCCTTAAACACCATAAGAAAACTCTTTCAAGAACATATCAAAATAACTACCCATTTGAAGAAGTTTACTTCCAACCTTTTGATCTAACTCCACAACTCTTTGATTCCAAGATTATTTCTTATCTTTTGCAGTAACTTTGTCCAAGTAACTTGAGGTAGTAACCTTGTTCATAATCTTATTCAATTTATATTCATATAGCTATCTTATTTTGTGGTATAAAATTTTAACAACAAGAACATAGTTTGAATGATTTCAAACTTGTTCGTAAACTAAATAGATCCTTCTAACTTGACTTTTAAAACACTTCAAGACCTGTAATATATCATAATGATATGCTAACCTAACAAGATATAACTTGGTTTTACAAAGAACATCTTAAAAACTGAATCTACGTCGTCGGAGTGCAACAGGGGGCTGTTTTGGGTTGGATAATTAAAAACCATCTTGAACTTTGAATTGGAAGGTCATGTTCTGGAAAAATGATATTTCTTATGAATATGTTAACACATAAAAATTCCATGGTTTAACTCAAAGTGTAAGTATTTTTAGAAAAATGATCATTAAATGTTGTTTTTATGATGGAAAATGATCACTTTTATAAGTTTCACCAAAGTTTGACCTATAACCTATGATTTTGAATTTAAACTAAGGTATTTTCAGTTCATATTCTTAAAATTTGACTCGATCCAAGGAAGTAGCAAGTTGAACCAACAAAAACGGAGTTGTAATGAAGAAACTACGACTAAAACAAGATTGGGTATCCGAAGCTAGTTTAGCTACGAAAATATTTGGAGAAAAAGTAAATTAATCATATCTTTTCTAATTAATATGATATTTTATATATAATTACTTATGATTTGATTTTATATATTTCAGGACCACCCGTAAACAACACGAGAAGATTAATCATAAGACCTCATGATTGTACGCAACACGTCATTTGACAACATGGTACCATGGGTCGAGATTAATTCTGATCAATACGAATATGATGGGGTCTTTATTTATTTTATTTAAGCAACTAATTGTGGAACACTAACATCGGACTGCTAACTACGGACTAAGAAAATATTAAAAGTATTAAAAGTATATATATATATGTAACGATTACTTAAAAAGAAAATATGTTGATCTATTATATATATGGTTAGGTTCGTGATATCTATCGGAGACCAAGTCGAATTAAATACCTTCAAGGCAAAAGTGAGTTTCATTTGCTCCCTTTTTAATTGCTTTTGCAATATATATTTTTGGGCTGAGAATACATGCGCTGCTTTTATAAATGTTTACAAAATAGACACAAGTACTTAAAAATACATTCTACGTTGAGTTGTACCACTGGCATATTTCCCTGTAGCTTGGTAACTACTATTTACAATGGTATTGTAAACGTGAATCCTGTTGATAGATCTATCGGGCCTGACAACCCCAACCGGACTGGACGACCAGTATTCAACGGTTGCACAGTACTTCGTTTCGGTGACTACACTTGGTACGGCGTAGTGAGATTTCATAATAAAGGGAATATGCGACGTTGATTAAATGTTAAGTATGGTTACCAAGTGCTCAACCACTTAGAATGCTTTACATACACTTGCGAGTGTATTATGTTTATGATTATGAAATCTTGTGGTCTATTAATATATTGAAATGATTGTTATGATAAACCTATGAACTCACCAACCTTTTGGTTGACACATTAAAGCATGTTTATTCTCAGGTACGAATTAAGTCTTCCGCTGTGCATTTGCTCAATTTAAGGACATTACTTGGAGTCGATCATCGCAATGGGACCAAATGTTGATGACTTCGTCCAGGTGAGTAAGGACGGGTCCTTTCATTTGTGGTCGGTATATATAATACTTTTGACCCCATATAAGTAGTGCCTCCAAGTCTTTAATGTAAAAATAACCGCGCCTAATTCCAAATCATGCGTCGTATAATTTTGCTCGTGAATCTTCAATTGTCTAGACGCATAAGCAATCACCTTCGTTCATTGCATTAATACACAACCGAGACCTTGCTTTGATGCGTCACAATAAATCACAAAATCATCATTCCCTTCAGGCAATGACAATATAGGTGCCGTAGTTAGCTTTTTCTTCAATAACTGAAACGCTTTCTCTTGTTCATCCTTCCATTCAAATTTCTTCCCTTTATGCGTTAATGCAGTCAAGGGTTTTGCTATTCTGGAAAAGTCTTGGATGAACCTTCTGTAGTAACCAGCTAGTCCTAAAAACTGGCGTATGTGTTTCGGAGTTTTCAGGGTTTCCCACTTTTCAACAGTTTCTATCTTTGCTGGATCCACCTTAATACCTTCTTTGTTCACTATGTGACCGAGGAATTGAACTTCTTCCAACCAAAATGCACACTTTGAAAATTTAGCGTACAATTATTCCTTCCTCAATACTTCTAACACCTTTCTCAAATGTTCACCGTGTTCTTGGTCATTCTTTGAGTAAATAAGTATGTCATCAATGAAAACAATGACAAACTTGTCAAGGTATGGTCCACACACTCAGTTCATAAGGTCCATGAACATAGCTGGTGCATTAGTTAAACCAAACGGCATGACCATAAACTCGTAATGATCGTAACGTGTTCTGAAAGCAGTCTTTGGAATATCATCTTCTTTCACCCGCATTTGATGATACCCGGAACGTAAGTCAATCTTTGAATAAACAGACGAGCCTTGTAGTTGATCAAATAACTCGTCGATTCTCGGTAGTGGGTAGCGGTTCTTGATGGTAAGTTTGTTCAACTCTCGGTAGTCGATACACAACCTGAATGTACCATCTTTCTTCTTGACAAACAAAACAGGAGCTCCCCACGGTGATGTGCTTGGTCGAATGAAACCACGCTCTAAAAGTTCTTGTAATTGGCTTTGCAGTTCTTTCATCTCACTGGGTGCGAGTCTGTAAGGAGCACGAGCTATTGGTGCAGCTCCTGGTACAAGATCTATTTGAAATTCAACGGATCGATGTGGGGGTAATCCCGGTAATTCTTTCGGAAATACATCGGAAAATTCTTTTGCGACGAGAACATCATTGATGCTCTTTTCTTCAGTTTGTACTTTCTCGACGTGTGCTAGAACAGCATAGCAACCTTTTCTTATTAGTTTTTATGCCTTCAAATTACTAATAAGATGTAGCTTCGTGTTGCCCTTTTCTCCGTACACCATTAAGGGTTCTCCTTCTTCTCGTACAATGCGAATTGCATTTTTATAACATACGATCTCTGCTTTCACCTTCTTCAGCCAGTCCATGCCAACTATTACATCAAAACTCCCTAACTCTACTGGTATCAAATCAATCTTAAATATTTCGATACCCAGTTTAATTTCTCGATTCCGGCATATATTATCTGCTGAAATTAATTTACCGTTTGCTAACTCGAGTAAAAATTTACTATCCAACGGCGTCAATAGACAACTTAATTTAGCACAAAAATCTCTACTCATATAGCTTCTATCCGCACCCGAATCAAATAAAACGTAAGCAGATTTATTGTCAATAAGAAACGTACCCGTAACAAGCTCCGGGTCTTCCTGTGCCTCTACCGCATTAATATTGAATACTCTTCTGCGGCCTTGTCCATTCGTGTTCTCCTGGTTCGGGCAATTTCTAATAATGTGGCCCAGTTTTCCACATTTATAACAAACTACATTGGCATAACTTGCTCCGACACTACTTGCTCCGCCATTACTCGTTCCGACACCATTTGTTCCTTTCGTTCTGTTAACCCCTGGTCCGTAGACCTCACACTTCGCCGTGCTATGACCATTTCTTTTACACTTGTTGCAAAATTTGGTGCAGAACCCCGAGTGATACTTTTCACACCTTTGGCATAGCTGCTTCTGATTGTTGTTGATGTTGCAGTTGTTATTGCTGTTGGGATGATTGTTGTAGTTGTTGTTGTTGTTGTTGTTGTTGTTGTTGTTGTTGTTGTTGTTGTTGTTGTTGTTGTTGTTGTTGTTGTTGTTGTTGTTGTTGTTGTTGTTGTTGTTGTTGTTGTTGTTGTTGTTGTTGTTGTTGTTGTTGTTGTTGTTGTTGTTGTTGTTGTTGTTGGGCCGTTTGTTGTAGTTGCAATTGATGTTGCGATTGTTGGAATAATTGTTGCGATTATTATTGTAATTGCTGTTGTTGTTGTATTGGTGATTCTTATCACCGTTTTCCTCTCACTTTCTTTTGACTTGCTTCACATTGGCCTCTTCAGCAGTCTGTTCTTTAATTCTTTCTTCAATCTGGTTCACTAGTTTGTGAGCCATTCTACATGCCTGTTGTATGGAGGAGGGCTCGTGTGAACTTATATCTTCTTGGATTCTTTCCGGTAATCCTTTCACAAACGCGTCGATCTTCTCTTCCTCATCTTCGAACGCTCCCGGACACAATAGGCATAATTCTGTGAATCGTCTTTCGTACGTGGTAATATCAAATCCTTGGGTTCGTAACCCTCTAAGTTCTGTCTTGAGCTTATTGACCTCGGTTCTGGGACGGTACTTCTCATTTATCAAGTGCTTGAATGCTGACCACGGTAGTGCGTAAGCATCATCTTGTCCCACTTGCTCTAGATAGGTATTCCACCATGTTAACGTAGAACCTGTGAAGGTATGCATAGCGTACTTCACTTTGTCCTCTTCATTACACTTACTGATGGAAAACACCGATTCGACCTTCTCGGTCCACCGTTTCAATCCGATCGGTCCTTCGGTTCCATCAAATTCCAAAGGTTTGCAGGCAGTGAAATCTTTGTAGGTGCATCCTACACGATTTCCTGTACTGCTAGATCCAAGGCTATTGTTGGTATGTAGCGCAGCCTGTACTGCGGCTATGTTTGAAGCTAGAAAAGTACGGAATTCCTCTTCATTCATATTCACGGTGTGTCGAGTAGTCGGTGCCATTTCCTTCAAAATAGTCAAATGGAACAAGTTAATCATACAGAATATTAAGAGTAGTTAATAGTATTTCGTAGCATAATATGAACTCGTTAATAAAAGCTTTTTCTTCATATTAGCGTTTTATAAGTTTAAATTCGGGTAGTACCTACCCGTTAAGTTCATACTTAGTAGCTAATATACAATTCAACTACTACAATTCTATATGAAAAACTGATTATAATAATATTTTGCGTTCAAACTTTTATACAATATTTTACAAACTTACAATACCGCTTATTTTACATAAAGCATGAAATATAGCACACAATAACTTTGATACAAGATAGTTGTGATGATAATTCTAGCTAGTACACAAGTCGTTCAGCAAAGACAATAAAGACACGTAATTCATACGTCCAGAAACAAGTCATGCATTCTGGTTTTACTAGGACTACTTCCCATCCTTGGTCTTGTGGAACATAACCGTTATGGCCATTGATAAGACAGCGTGTTGTAACGTCGTCAAAGGGACGAGGGTTACGTAATGACCAACAGTCTCGTAATAACCTAAAAACCTCATTTCTTACCCCAATTACCGACTCCATCACTTGTGGGAACGTTTTGTTTAATAGTTGTAGCCCGATGTTCTTTTTCTCACTTTGGTGAGAAGCGAACATTACTAACCCGTAAGCATAGCATGCTTCTTTATGTTGCATGTTAGCCGCATTTTCTAAATCATGAAGTCCTATATTCGGATACATTGAGTCAAAATAATTTCTTAACCCGTTGCGTAAAATAGCACTTGGGTTCCCCGCAATATATGCGTCAAAGTAAACACATCGTAACTTATGGGTTTCCCAATGTGATATCCCCCATCTTTCAAACGAAAGTCTCTTATAAACCAAGGCATTCTTGGAACGTTCTTCGAATGTCTTACAAACTGATTTCGCCGTAAATAGTTGTGCCGAAGAATTCTGACCGACTGTAGACAAGATTTCATCAATCATGTCTCCGGGTAGGTCTCTTAAAATATTGGGTTGTCTACCCATTTTGTGTTTTTATACTGTAAAATAGACAAGAGTTAGATTCATAAAAAAAATACTTATTAATACAAGCAATTTTTACATATATCATAAAACATAACCACACTATATTACATATATTACACCATACGAATACAACTATCTTATTCCGACTCGCTCATTTCTTCTTCTTCGGTTTTGGTTCGTTTTGCCAAGTTTCTAGGGATATATGATGTTCCCCTAATACTAGCTGTCATTTTCCACAACGGTTTTGAAAAACCTGGTGGTTTAGAGGTTCCCGGGTCATTGTTACAACTTAAGGACTTCGGGGGTTGACGATACATATAAAGTTCATCGGGGTTGGAATTAAATTTCTCTATTTTTATGCCCTTTCCCTTATTATTTTCTTTTGTCTTTTTAAATTCAGTTGGGGTAATTTCTATAACATCATCGGAATTCTCGTCGGAATCCGATTCATCGGAGAATTGGTAATCCTCCCAATATTTTGCTTCCTTGGCGGAAACACCATTAACCATAATTAACCTTGGTCGGTTGGTTGAGGATTTTCTTTTACTTAACTGTTTTATTATTTCCCCCACCGGTTCTATTTCCTCCTCCGGTTCCTCCTCTTCCGGTTCTGATTCTTCTTCCGTTTCTGATTCTTCTTCCGATTCCTCTTCGGGAACTTGTGAATCAGTCCAATATATATTCGACTCTTCGTTATTATTAGGTGAGTCAATGGGATTTGTACTAGAGGTAGACATCTATCAAACAATATCAAACATGTTAAGAGATTAATATATCACATAATATATACATGTTAATAATATATAGTTTCCAACAAAAATGTTAAGCAATCATTTTTAAAGAAAACACGGTCGAAGTCCAGACTCACTAATGCATCCTAACAAACTCGATAAGACACACTAATGCAAATTTTTTGGTTCTCTAAGACCAACGCTCGGATACCAACTGAAATGTCCCGTTCTTATTGATTAAAAACGTTCCATATTAATTGATTTCGTTGCGAGGTTTTGACCTCTATATGAGACGTTTTTCAAAGACTGCATTCATTTTAAAACAAATCATAACCTTTATTTCATAAATAAAGGTTTAAAAAGCTTTACGTAGATTATTAAATAATGATAATCTAAAATATCCTGTTTACACACGACCATTACATAATGGTTTACAATACAAATATGTTACATCAAAATCAGTTTCTTGAATGCAGTTTTTACACAATATCATACAAACATGGACTCCAAATCTTGTCCTTATTTTAGTATGCAACAGCGGAAGCTCTTAGTATTCACCTGAGAATAAACATGCTTTAAACGTCAACAAAAATGTTGGTGAGTTATAGGTTTAACCTATATATATCAAATCGTAACAATAGACCACAAGATTTCATATTTCAATACACATCCCATACATAGATATAAAAATCATTCATATGGTGAACACCTGGTAACCGACATTAACAAGATGCATATATAAGAATATCCCCATCATTCCGGGACACCCTTCGGATATGATATAAATTTCGAAGTACTAAAGCATCCAGTACTTTGGATAGGGTTTGTTAGGCCCAATAGATCTATCTTTAGGATTCGCGTTAATTAGGGTGTCTGTTCCCTAATTCTTAGATTACCAGACTTAATAAAAAAGGGCATATTCGATTTCGATAATTCAACCATAGAATGTAGTTTCACGTACTTGTGTCTATTTTGTAAATCATTTATAAAACCTGCATGTATTCTCATCCCAAAAATATTAGATTTTAAAAGTAGGACTATAACTCACTTTCACAGATTTTTACTTCGTTGGGAAGTAAGACTTGGCCACTAGTTGATTCACGAACCTATAACAATATATACATATATATCAAAGTATGTTCAAAATATATTTACAATACTTTTAATACATTTTGATGTTTTAAGTTTATTAAGTCAGCTGTCCTCGTTAGTAACCTACAACTAGTTGTCCACAGTTAGATGTACAGATATAAATCGATAAATATTATCTTGAATCAATCCACGACCCAGTGTACACGTATCTCAGTATTGATCACAACTCAAACTATATATATATTTTGGAATCAACCTCAACCCTGTATAGCTAACTCCAACATTCACATATAGAGTGTCTATGGTTGTTCCGCAATATATATATATAGATGGGTCGACATGATAGGTCGAAACAATGTATACATGTCTATGGTATCTCAAAATTACATAATATACAATATAAGTTGATTAGGTTATGGTTGGAATAGATTTATTACTAACTTTCACGTAGGTAAAATGTGTAGTTTTTATCAATCATGTTTTACTCGCCATTTCTTCGTTTCTAATCCGTTTTGAGTGATTCCAGTGGCCACGGTTTCGTATTGAACTTAAATTTATGAATATAAATAGAAAAAGTATAAGTTTATAGTCGGAAATACAAGTTACAAGTCGTTTTTGAAAGAGGTAGTCATTTTCGTCGAAAGAACGACATCTTGATGACCATTTTGAAAAACATACTTTCACTTTGAGTTTAACCATGATTTTTGGATATAGTTTCATGTTCATAAGAAAAATCATTTTTCTAGAAGTGTAGCTTTTAAATCAAAGTTATTCTTAGCTTTTAATTATCCCAACCAAAACAGTCCCCGGTTTTACTACGACGGCGTATATCCAGTTTTATCGTGTTTATCGTGTTTCCGGGTTTTAAATCATTAAGTTAGCATATCATATAGATATAGAATATGTGTTTAGTTGATTTTAAAAGTCTAGTTAGAAGGATTAACTTTATTTGCGAACAAGTTTATAATTAACTAAACTATGTTCTAGTGATTACAAGTTTATAACGTTGAATAAGACAGCTTTTTATGTATGAATCGAATGATGTTATGAACATCATTACTACCTCAAGTTCCTTGGATAAACCTACTAGAAATGAGAAAAATAGATCTAGCTTCAAAGGATCCTTGGATGGCTTGAAAGTTCTTGAAGCAGAATCATGGCACGAAAACAATTTCAAGTAAGATTTCCACTCGAAATAAGATTGTTATAGTTATAGAAATTGAATTAAAGTTTCAATATGATTATTACCTTGTATTAGAAAGATAACCTACAGTAAGTAACAAAGGTTTCTTGATCTTGGATGATTACTTGGAATGGATTTAGAAAACTAGGATGCAATCTTGGAAGTATTCTTGATTTTATGAAACTAGAACTTTTGGAATTTATGAAGAACACTTAGAACTTGAAGATAGGACTTGAGAGAGATCAATTAGAAGAATAAAATTGAAGAATGGAAGTGTTTGTAGGTGTTTTTGGTCGTTGGTGTATGGATTAGATATAAAGGATATGTAATTTTGTTTTCATGTAAATAAGTCATGAATGATTACTCATATTTTTGTAATTTTATGAGATATTTCATGCTAGTTGCCAAATGATGGTTCCCACATGTGTTAGGTGACTCACATGGGCTGCTAAGAGCTGATCATTAGAGTGTATATACCAATAGTACATACATCTAAAAGCTGTGTATTGTACGAGTACGAATACGGGTGCATACGAGTAGAATTGTTGATGAAACTGAACGAGGATGTAATTGTAAGCATTTTTGTTAAGTAGAAGTATTTTGATAAGTGTCTTGAAGTCTTTCAAAAGTGTATGAATACATATTAAAACACTACATGTATATACATTTTAACTGAGTCGTTAAGTCATCATTAGTCGTTACATGTAAATGTTGTTTTGAAACCATTAGGTTAACGATCTTGTTGAATGTTGTTAACCCATTGTTTATTATAACAAATGAGATGTTAAATTGTTATATTATCATGATATTATGATATATAATATATCTTAGTATGATATATATACAGTTAAATGTCGTTACAACGATAATCGTTACATATATGTCTCGTTTCGAAATCATTAAGTTAGTAGTCTTATTTTTACATATGTATTTCATTGTTAATACACTTAATAATATATTTACTTATCATTTAACATAATTAACCAAGTGTATCAATATCTTAATATGATTCATATGTTCCTAGTAATACGTTGTTATAACGATAATCGTTATATATATCGTTTTCGAGTTTCTTAAATTAATAGTCTCATTTTTATGTGTATAACTCATTGTTAAAATACCTAATGAGATACATACTTATAATAAAATCATGTTAACTATATATATAACCATATATATGTCATCGTATAGTTTTTACAAGTTTTAACGTTCGTGAATCACCGGTCAACTTGGGTGGTCAATTGTCTATATGAAACCTATTTCAATTAATCAAGTCTTAACAAGTTTGATTGCTTAACATGTTAGAAACACTTAATCATGTAAATAACAATTTCATTTAATATATATATAAACATGGAAAATTTCGGGTCACTACACATGGTATAAATTTCGAAGTACTAAAGCATCCGGTACTTTGAATGGGGATTGTTGGGCCCGATAGATCTATCTTTAGAGTTCGCATCAATTAGGGTGTCTGTTCCCTAATTCTTAGATTACCAGACTTAATAAAAAGGGGCATATTCGACTTCGATCATTCAACCATATAATGTAGTTTCGATTACTTGTGTCTATTTCGTAAAACAGTTATATAGGTATTATCATTTATTTAATAATTAATAAGATAAATACATATATATTTATATAATGGAGTCAAAATCTGTTATGTATCACAATCAGTAGTTACTTTAATCAAATTTGTTTTCTATCTGATATTAATAGAATTACAAAATCAAAGGACGTACGAATGGAATTAACAAATATATTTTGTGTTATTTTTTCTTCACCTCCTGTTTAGAACGTACTACCTGTCGACCTTTAAATCTTTAAACCAATTGAATTATTCAGGGGAAGTGATACGAAAACAAACCCCATTATCCTTTAACAACTACAACTATCATTTACAGAGTCTAAGTTGTCAAAAGTTTATCAAATTTTGAAGGACACCCGTTAAACACCCTGTTTGTTCATCTTTTTCACAAAAATTCGAATTCGATCTCAATTTCAAAAACTAAAATTGTAGAGTTGTTATGAATCATGTCTGTAAATTATCTACAAGAGTTGGGTTTCCAATTTTCTATATCGAATCTAAATTCTCGAGTCAAAGTTCTCAAATCAAAAGTCAAACGGTTGTTTTAAGTTCAAATTGGGGTTCTGTGTGTCTTTTCTATTAAAATTAATGCATCATATAGTTTCCATGAGTCATTTACAACACAATTCGTGTTGCAACTTTTGTCTAAAACGATCTATAAATTTAGAAGTGATTATGAGTTCATCATGAAGGTACGGCGACTGTTACAGTCGAATTTCTTTAATTTTTTTTCCTTTCGTTTTGTTTTAATTACCCATAAGCGTATCAGGTATTGATCCTAAATATAAATAAATAATTAGAAGATAAGAATAGTTGAGCCCTGGTCGACGAGATTGAAAGGAAGAAGAAGGAGAATAGGGAATGGATTATATACGGGTTATATTAATATAAATTGAGGTTAAAGCAGAAAGACGGTATAGAGCAGCTGGTATGATGGGTTTTCGGGTTTTCGGGAGGTCTTGAGTTCGATCCTCACTTCGTGCAATCTTTTTATTTAAGGCTTTTAAAGGTAGTCTCTTCTTTTTAAAATTATTATTATTATTATTATTATTATTATTATTATTATTATTATTATTATTATTATTATTATTATTATTATTATTATTATTATTATTATTATTATTATTACTACCATAATTATAAGCATTATAATTATTACTAACATTAATATTAGTATTAGTATTATTTATATTTGTATAATTATTATTAATTTTATCATTTAAAGTATCGTTAATAATATGATTATGAAGATTGTTGTTATTGCTAGTATTATAATTATTATTAATAATAAGATCATATTTATATTACAAGTATTAAAAATGTCATTTACACTAGTATGTTGTAAGTATTATTAAGATTATTATAAATTGTACCTTTAAATAGTTTTATTATTATTATTATTATTATGATTATGAATATTATTATTATTACAGTATGAAAATAATAAAACTTATTAGCATTTTCATTAATATGAGTATCATTAACAAGTACTATTATTATTGAAAAATTTATATAATTATTATTAAAAGTATTATTGCTTTAAAGCTATATTTTTATACAAGCTATTATTAATACTATCATTAATATTATTAGTACTATGAAAATTATTATTATTATCAGTATAATTATTCTAGTGTTATTATAACTAGTATTTTGCAAACAAAAGAGAAATTATATAAAAGTATATTTAAATTACATAACTTATACCTACATATATAAAATGAAAATATATAAATAAATGATTAAACTTATAAATTATTAATATAACAAATACATCATTAATAATAAATAGATTTATTCGATTACGAGTATGTGTTTTAATATATATTCAAATAATATAGGTTCGTGAATCCGAGGCCAAACCTGCATTATTCAGTTGTTTAATGTCGTTCTATGTATTTTTACTACAAAATACCGTATGGTGAGTTTCATTTGATCCCTTTTACTCTTTACATTTTTGGGCTGAGAATACATGCAAATGCTTTATTAACTGTTTTACAATATTTATATGCGTGAGTTTCATTTGATCCCTTTTACTCTTTACATTTTTGGGCTGAGAATACATGCAAATGCTTTATTAACTGTTTTACAATATTTATATGCGTGAGTTTCATTATTCCCTTTTTAAATGCTTTCGCAATATATATTTTTGGGACTGAGAATACATGCGATGTTTTTATAACTGTTTTACGAAATAGACACAAGTAATCGAAACTACACTCTATGGTTGAATTATCGAAATCGAATATGCCCCTTTTATTAAGTCTGGTAATCTAAGAATTAGGGAACAGACACCCTAATTGACGCGAACTCTAAAGATAGATCTATCAGGCCCAACAAGCCCCATCCAAAGTACCGGATGCTTTAGTACTTCGAAATTTATATCATGTCCGATGGAGGATCCCGGAATGATGGGGATATTCTTATATGTATATTGTGAATGTCGGTTACCAGGTGTTTAATCCATATGAATGTTATTTTTATCTCTATGCATGGGACGTATGTTTTTGAGAAATGGAAATATGAAATCTTGTGGTCTATTAAAATTATGAAATGATTATTTATGTTAAACTAATGAACTCACCAACCTTTTGGTTGACACTTTAAAGCATGTTTATTCTCAGGTACGAAAGAAATCTTTCGCTGTGCATTTGCTCATCTTAGAGATATTATTTGGAGTCATTCATGACATATTTCAAAAGACGTTGCATTCGAGTCGTTGAGTTCATCAAGATTATTATTAAGTCAATTATAGTAAGATATATTACGAAATGGAATGCATGTTGTCAACTTTCGATGAAATGAAAGATTGTCTTTTCAAAAACGAAGGCAATGTTTGTAAAATGTATCATATAGAGGTCAAGTACCTTGCGATGTAATCAACTGTTGTGAATCATTTATAATCGATATGGACTTCGTCCTGATGGATTAGGATGGGTCTTCACAGTAGTGTTGATGTTATGTATAACCAGTGTTTTCGCAAATTGCCAAAAGATGTTCAATCCAAGTTGAGGCCAACCGCAATGTCTTTGTCAGGCTTTTCTGGTGAGTCTGCGTGGCCTATCGGGCAGTTGGAGTTAGAAATTGAAGTTGTTGATGAGCAAAACGCACAACTTTCGAGTAAAGCTCAATTGAGTTTGTATGTGATGAATACTGTTTCGCGCTATAACATTCTTTTGGGGCGCACAGCTGTTTGCAGAATGGACATTATTTCCTCCCCAATTCATGGGATGGTAAAATTTGCAACAACCAATGGCATTGAGACAGTTACATCTGCGGTTCAGCAGTCATTATGTGCATCTGTAATGTTGAATGATAATGCGGGAATAGAAGGCCATATGGTGGTAACAAACGCAAATGTCATGGTGATTGAGTGATATTAAAATGTGAATATTTGAAGTTCCGCATAGAAGATTTAATGAGAATGATAGATCATCTGAATTGTGATTTGTATATTCTTGTTTAAAAGTAACAATGCCAAGTGTTTTCACCTATTGATTGTTGTTTGAAAACAATCAAATGTAAATAAATAAAGTGTGTTGATTTTTCTTATGATGTTGTTGTGCGTAAAGTTAATTATGATGCATAAAACAAGAATGTTATTAAGGTATGGCATAAAAGTGATGGAAAAGCCCACTTTATGCAATATTCTGTTGAAACTAAGAATATAGTTGATTGCATCAAAATAATGTTAGCCATTGTGGAGCCGCATTAACTCTGTTATGTGAAATTAAATAATGCACATAAATGCGAAAATTATAAATCAGTAGCAACATGAGGATGCAAAGTTCAAAATTGAATAAGTGATGGAAAAGCCCACTTAGTGTTCGTTAATAAACATATGGAATGTGTATGCGAAAAGGTAAATATTGGAAATTTTGCCCAAAGTATTAGATTTAGCCGTACTTGGATGCTTCGCAAAAAACACAAATTTATATGCCTAAGGATTGTTTCGGCGGACTTAGAAGATTCATAATGTGCAGATTAGCACGCGCATACGGGTTGTTTCGCATAAAGTAATTGTTTACTATGTGCACAATAATAAACAGTGAACATGCAAAGGACAATGCTAGTGGTTATGAATATTAAACAGTACTTAAAGCGCTATAAAAATTAAAAGTTGCAACTAATATGAACATTTTCTATTAAAAACCGCATATGACTGCGGTCAAGTGTTACAAACAAAAATACATGCAATCATTATTGCGGATTATCTACATCATTACAAATTAAGTTCCATAATATCTTTCATGGTAACATTTTCCTCTTGGCAAAGCGCAGAGAGCGCCGGAATGTCAATACATTCGATGCCTTTACTGGTTTCATCATAAATCTGCTTCGCAACCTCTATTTCACATATTTCCTTGTCGATGACCTCTGGATAAGGTGGACTAATCCCATAAGCATTTTCAATTATCGACAGAAATTTTCAACGTTCAAGGAGTTTAGCCGCATTAAGGTACTCTTGGAATTTCTGCGATACAGGGTTGGAATCCATTATCTTATGGCTACGGGTGGGAAGATACGCGATGAGTTGTTTAAATTTCTCATCTGTAGCTTCAGCTTGCGGCTGGGACTCAAGTGCGCTAGTCAGTGTGGTCACTTGAGCTTCCGCGGATTGAAGTGCGGTTTGAGAACATCCAAGATCTTTCTTTAGTGTTGCGTTTTTCTTCTCTAGACGCGCAATCTTCTTATCAGCTTGCTTTAAAGCTTTTTCTTGAGCCATAATTTCCGTCACCAACTTGTCCCTGCGGGGGACATCATCTACAAGAAGGCATAACGCAGTATATAAATTTTGCACCCGTGCACTTTCCACGGTCTCATCGTCAAATTTTTTAAATTCTGCACGAACATCTGCAGGAACCGCAGATGCAAGCTGTTTTAATTGATTTGCGGCTGTTACGCGGTCGATGTTTATGTGCTCATGAAAATTGTCAAATTTTATTGACATAATAGGGCTTGCTGGAGTAAACTCTTTACTGAAAACATTGTGTGGAATATCCTGCGAGATATTGAACTGCACGTCTTCTTGTGAACCTTTAGTAAGGTCGATGGTTTCTGCGAAAAAATTACAATAATGAATGTTACGCATAAAACTTAGTGTGAATGCGTTACAGTCGCATTAATAATGAAGAATTTTGTATAACGTAATTGCAGCAAATATTTTGCATACCTTCTTCTTCTTTAGAATCTTCTTGAATGACTTGTTTTCCACGTTTCTTTCCTGACGTGGTAGGGTTAATGGTAGAACTTTTACGTTTACCCTTATCGTGGATTTCCGCAATCTGGTTTTCATTAATCAACGGTTCCTCAACATCAATAACTTCGTCGTTCTCCAATGAACGACGGTATGAGGTGCAGCCTTGAATGTTCTTCTGGCGCATAATTTGATCGAGGGTGATCTCTGCAAAAGTTATAATAATTATTGCACAGTCATATATATTAAAATACGCAGTAACAAAATGCAAATTGAAATAAAAAACAAGTGTATACCATTGTCATCTGCATCCTTGAAGATGCCAAGCTGGTTTGCCCAGGGCCAATATGTGGAAATTCTGCCTACATAAAGAAGCACGATCCCATATGGGCGAATCTGCAAACGCGCATTGATGAGCTGTTGGAAACTCTCGGTTTCATACCCGTCAAGTGTAACGCGATCCTTGCTTTTTCCAGAGCAGGAGCTAACCTAAGTGTTAATCTTTTTATAATCGCGGAGGGCGGTTCTTTTTATGAAAAAGTAAGATTGTTGCCATTTGCCAACATTTTCCTTTAGTGTATCCATGACACCATTGCGGCATTTGAAGCTAAACCAGCTAGCATCATGTGTTAGGATGGAGGAGAATTTGCAAAATACATCTACAGAAGGTGGCCTGTTTATGGCATTGCAGTATATCTCGAACACTATAAGTTTAGCTACCGTATTCGGATGCAATTGGCCAGGACCAACCGCATAAAACTGACATGCGGATAAGAAAAAGTTAGTGAAAGGAAGCCTCAGATTGCCTGAATATAGGGAGGTTTCGTAGCTCGTAATATATCCTTCTGGAGGATTGTCTGCAGTAACACCTGTTGCAGGTGCAACAGGTGCGAATTGATCAAGCAATGGATAGTTACGTTTGATCTGCTCAAGCAATTCTTTGGTAATTAGCGAATTAAAGTCATGTACTGAAGGTCCAGAAGTTGTTGGGGATCGTGACGTAGACATGATAAAAGTAGGGAGGTGGTTTGGTTACGTGTAAGAATGAAAAACGCAGAAAGATTATTGAGTGCGATGAAAATTGTAAGTATGCTTTCTTAGAGAGAGAAAATAGTGTGAGAAAGTGAAAATGGACATATGCGGTGATGTTTTCTATTTATACTTGCACGATTGCAAGTAACCGTTTAAGAATAATCATGATGATCCAACGGTTATTAAAATGCGAAGGGATTGCAACGGTTAGAAATACAGCCGTTAGCAGGAAAACTGCAATGCGGATGGATTATTTACGTGATGTGCGACACTGCATAAGCTATTCGAATGATTTTTTTTAAAAAAGAGAACCCCATAAACACTACAATTTTTTATTTTTTAAGAGTTTATTGTCTTACTTTTTCTGCGAAAATGTAACACAATAAACTGGGGGACTTGATCATATACATACTTATGTATATGTATATTTTTAGTGCGGAAGGCCTTTTAGAGGTGAACGCACAAGACAGATAAACCGTGGTATAATGCGGTAGGATTGCGCAGAACATTAAAGAGTGCGAAGGCTTCTCACAGTATTTGTGCGGAATGCCTAAGTGCCCGCACAAGTTACTTCCGCGTAACTCCTGGACCTATAAATAGGGAGCTTGGCCTCTCATTTTAGGTTGTTGATTCTGGAAGGGTTGCCCTAGCCATATTGATTTCTCTCGTGACTTTGCCCGAGACTAAATCATTATTTGGTTAAGGTAATTTACGAAGACCGGGACATGGTTTTTGATCGTTTAGCACTTAACAAAATATGACAATAAGGTCCCAAAACCATAATCGACATCCATTATACCCCCTCATTACACTCAATCCTTGATTAACCGTAATTGGATAATCTAGGATTGATCACCGTTAATCCGCACTCCATAAGAATCAGGGGGAGTGCGGAGTAGCTCGGTGATTTGTGCCGCAGAATATGGGCTAGGAAACATCGGGTTGAAGGGCGAGTCTCCTACAAAAAATGCAAATATTATATACATAAACGTACATGTTTCATAACATGATATGCGCTAAACATGATTGATTCATACCAGTCTGCTGGCCTCCTTCATAATTCGATATGACCGGATTATCGTATAAAGGAGTGCTTTGCTTAAGCTTCTTGCTCTGCGTTGATGGCGGTGTTTGAAATGGTCATTTTGAAGAGTCTAGTTGTGATGACGGTGACTTCGTTGTCAAATGAACAAGGGGAATGGCCTGTTTCTCCTGTTTGATTTGATAACCGGAAGATATAGCCGATTTATCCTCCGAACTAGTTAGCAATTTGTTAATCAAGGCCTTAGGGTCTACCTTGCGATCGACTTCGTCAATCTTCATTTTTAATTAAAGTGGAGAGGTTGTGATTGAAGAATTCGTCAGGGTTAAGCGTGAAGGTATGTAATTGCGAATTGTGGTGAGGAAAGCAGGTGGTGAATTAAGTGATTATGAGGCACGATATATATAGGGAAAATAAGGACGGTAATCGATTGCAGAAATTATCCGTTGTGACAACTCAAACGGTAATATTGGCTGTAATGGATAAAGACGGTAACTTTTCCCTATACCGGTAACTAGGTTAATGTGAAAATCCTTCACTACGAATGATGGCTGCGATAACTGCGAATTCTTAGAGTTTATCATGATACATCTGTTTCACAATATATATCATAATAAACTGGGGGGACTTGATCATATATGTTAACACCTATTTTCTTATGAGGTAAGGCTTAGTGCGTTAACAAAATACTAGAAGTTATGTAGCTTTAGGAGAGCGGAATGTTGCCGATTGATTTTTATCCTTGGGAAATTATCCCTGCAGACCCGGTTCACAAGTGTAGAAACTTGTGGGGTGGCTTAATCAATCTGTCGTCCATAGAGCGTAAAAGTGCTAGCCGGATGACTTCTAGTGAGAGAAAGTAGAGAGAGAAAGAGAAATGAAGTCTCAGCTCTCAAAATTGTCAGAATGTCTGAACTGTGTAAAATGACGACCTAAGGGGTCTATTTATAGTGTTAGATCCACCAGATTGCTCGGAGACACGTGTCAGATGATGATACTTTCTGTTACTTGTGATCCGAAATTTACGCTGAAGGTGGCGTTCTCCGGCCAGGGCTTACGCGCTAGGCGGCCTTCAGGGCTTACGCATGACGGAGCAGCCTGTACAACGGAGAACGCTGGACGGATAACTCCACAAAACTGTTGTTTCCAGCCTTCCTGACGCTACTTTTATGCAACCATTATGCCTTTTATGCGTGTATACGATAGGATACACCATTAAGTCCCCCCAGTTTAATGACTTAAGCATTTGAAAAATGTTTAAGTTATTAAACTTTTGATAACGCATGCCAAACTAGCTTGCTCATTGCCCACTTGCATCGGGGAAAACATTACAGGCATTAATGTAGATGAATTTTACTGACGCTGTTACGATTAATTTTACACGGTTGAGATCCTCCACGCGCCTCCAGCTGTAAAAAGTGTTATTTCGTACCCCACGTTCAAACTCACCCGTACACGTGTCTTAATCGTGGCCATAAAAATTGCATCGATGAACTCCTATATAAACCGTCATAACCCTTTTACCCTCACTTTTTTACCTTTGCCAAGATCTGAAAAGCATATTTCTCCCCAAATCTTCATCGCATTCTTCAATTTTCAACTTTTTAAGGTTTAGCATCTTTTCAAGGTCAGTTATACTTCATCCTTCTGCTATTTTCTTCTTATTGATATCTTTTTACTGTATTATCATGGCTTTTACTCCAAGTACTGGCCAAGAACACGCAAAGCCTTCTTCGTCAAATACCGCTGACATTCCAGAAGTTAGCACGATGGCGTCATCATTGAAAAGTGAATACTCAGATGGGTTAAAGATTGCCTTCCGCCATCTTAATCAATACAACCCTGTTCTTCCCACCAACAAACAAACTGCTGACAACCCTCCTGACGGAAAAATTACTTTATACGCTTTACAAATTACTCACGGCAACCTCCGTGTTCCCCTTACTAAATTTCTTCTTCGTCTTCTTAGATATTATAAGGCCTGTCTTAGTCAGATGCATCCCCATGGCCTTCAAAAAATCATCCTTTTTGAAATATACTGCAATGCTATTAATATAAAGCCTCGCATTAAAGTTTTTATCTCCTTGTTTAAAATTCGCACAATTAGTGACTGCTGGCTTACAATTGATAGTAAGCGAAATACTCATTTTGTTGGTACAAATAGAGTTTCAAATTTGAAGTACTGGAAAAGTCCATTTTTCTTTGTTGATGAGACTGTTATTCCGGAGGGGTACTCCGTTGTCCGGTAATGGGGTGCTATTGATACTGGTGTAGGAAAGGGTGTGAAGATTTCTGCCGCAGAGCAGCGGATAGTAAATAGCTTGAAAGAGCTCCGCCTTCCGCCCAGATCATACGAAAGGTATGAGGGAATTCTTGTGCTATGCAAAGTAAGTCAAGAATGGCCGAGCACTTCTGTGCCAGTACTTCGTGAGAAAAACCAGGGTAGGATGTGATATGATCATCCTATTATATATATAAATGTGTTTCTACTGCTTGTCATGTTTGCTTATATTGCTGTTCATGTTCAATTTTTGCAGCCAACTCCGTGATGCAGGTTCGTTCTGCTCTTTTATCCGTTGATCTTGATGATGACGTGGAGGTCACTGCTCGTGACAAAACGGCTGAAGAGCTAGAGGCGAAGAGAGCTGCAGCTGAGGCTAAAGCTGCTGCTGCTGAAAAGGGGGAAGAAATCGTTGTTAGCAGCTCGGACAGTGAATCTGGATCTGATGAGATGGACACTGAGCGGACAGCGGACAACACCACCACCGCCGAGCAGCAGACATCTGGTTCGGTTGATATCACGGGTGAAACAAACCCCACCCCCCCTCCAACCCAAAAGACAAGGAAGAAGAGCATAGGCTCTAAGAGGATAAAAAGTACAAAGGGGGGCCAAAAGCAGAAACGCAGAAGAAGTATGTCCATTTTGCTCTTTCTTGATAATGCACATGTTTTTTGCTTATAACTGTTATGTTTGTTCATAATGCTAATTTGTTCTTGTTAGTGATTTTAGAAGAATCTGATGATAGCCAAGGGAAGGCTACTGAGGGCGGTGAACGGGTGCCGGAGGAAAACCGTGAGAGTGAAGGAGATAAAACACTAAAAACTCCGGACTACAACTTCACTCCCTTTAATGAATCTGAGTTTGAACATAGGGTGGAGGACGATGCCTCCTATCGTTCTCCTCCTCCCAACACTGGCAACCCTGCTGTCACATCATCAAATGTGCAAGTGCTACAAGTTCCTGCTCATGTTAGTACGTTGCAGGCACTCATTGATTATCCTGCTACTAAGAGCAAAGGTTTTGCAACTGCTCTTTAGGTATTAACGATTATATCATCTGTATGCCTGTACCTACAATTTATTTATGTAATCTTGCAATATTTAATCATAATATTTTGCTGTTGCAGGGTTGTGCTATCCCTGAGTTGAAACCTCATTTAAACGCTCTCCGTTCTGAACAACTCAGGGAATCAACTGCTGCTACTCACTTGCTACTAACCAATCAGTTGGAGTCCGTCCTGCAACTGCAGGAACATCAGGAGTCTATTCTTAATTTAGCCCGTAAAGATATAGCTGAAGGTGTAAATGCTCGTAAGAGAGCTGCTGATGCTGAGCGTGCCTTGAGTGACACTCAGAAAATAATAAAAGCTAAGGAGACTGAGCTAAAAAATGCTCTAGATGCTGCTACTGCCCTGCAAGAGGAGAAAGACAAGTTGGTGGATGCTGAAAAGAAAAGGGTTGAGGAAGATCAGTTGAAGATTGCTGAGTTGGAAAAGCAGCTATCTGCAAAAAGGGAAAAATCTGCTGGGCTTCTCCAGAGGGTGGAGAAGGGTGAGAGCAATTTTGCCGAGCTTAAGAAGGGTATACCGGGTTTGATAGCGAAGGTGCTTGGATCCAGTCTTGTAAGGAATCCCTACAATGATTAATGGTGTATCCTATCGTATACACACATAAAAGGCATAATGGTTGCATAAAAGTAGCATCAGGAAGGCTGGAAACAACAGTTTTGTGGAGTTGTCCGTCCAGCGTTCTCCGCTATACAGGCTGCTCCGTCATGCGTAAGACCTGAAGGCCGCCTAGCGCGTAAACCCTGACCGGAGAACGCCACCTTCAGCGTAAATTTCGCATCACAAGTTGAAATGTCCCGTTCATATTGATTATAAACGTTCCATATTAATTGATTTCGTTGCGAGGTTTTGACCTCTATATGAGACGTTTTTCAAAGACTGCATTCATTTTTAAAACAACCATAACCTTTATTTTATCAATAAAGGTTTCAAAAGCATTACGTAGATTATCAAATAATGATAATCTAAAATATACTGTTTACACACGACCATTACATAAAGGTTTACAATAGAAATATATTACATCTACATATGTTTCTTGAATGCAGTTTTTACATAATATCATACAAACATGGACTCCCCTTATTTTAGTATGCAACAGCGGAAGCTCTTAATATTCACCTGCGAATAAACATGCTTTAAACGTCAACAAAAATGTTGGTGAGTTATAGTTTAACCTATATATATCAAATCGTAACAATAGACCACAAGATTTCATATTTCAATATACATCCCATACATAGAGATAAAAATCATTCATATGGTGAACACCTGGTAACCGACATTAACAAGATGCATATATAAGAATATCCCCATCATTCCGGGACACCCTTCGGACATGATATAAATTTCGAAGTACTAAAGCATCCGGTACTTTGGATGGGGTTTTTTAGGCCCAATAGATCTATCTTTAGGATTCGCGTCAATTAGGGTGTCTGTTCCCTAATTCTTAGATTACCAGACTTAATAAAAGGGGGCATATTCGATTTCGATAATTCAACCATAGAATGTAGTTTCACCTACTTGTGTCTATTTTGTAAATCATTTATAAAACCTGCATGTATTCTCATCCCAAAAATATTAGATTTTAAAAGTGGGACTATAACTCACTTTCACAGATTTTTACTTCGTCGAGAAGTAAGACTTGGCCACTGGTTTATTCACGAACCTATAACAATATATACATATATATCAAAGTATGTTCAAAATATATTTACAACACTTTTAATATATTTTGATGTTTTAAGTTTATTAAGTCAGCTGACCTCGTTAGTAACCTACAACTAGTTGTCCACAGTTAGATGTACAGAAATAAATCGATAAATATTATCTTGAATCAATCCACGACCCAGTGTATACGTATCTCAGTATTGATCACAACTCAAACTATATATATTTTGGAATCAACCTCAACCCTGTATAGCTAACTCTAACATTCACATATAGAGTGTCTATGGTTGTTCCGAAATATATATAGATGTGTCGACATGATAGGTCGAAACATTGTATACGTGTCTATGGTATCTCAAGATTACATAATATACAATACAAGTTGATTAAGTTATGGTTGGAATAGATTTGTTGAAATGTCCCGTTCTTATTGATTAAAAACGTTCCATATTAATTGATTTCGTTGCGAGGTTTTGACCTCTATATGAGACATTTTTCAAAGACTGCATTCATTTTTAAAACAAACCATAACCTTTATTTCATAGATAAAGGTTTTAAAAAGCTTTACGTAGATTATCAAATAATGATAATCTAAAATATCCTGTTTACACACGACCATTACATAATGGTTTACAATACAAATATGTTACAACAAAATAAGTTTCTTGAATGCAGTTTTTACACAATATCATACAAGCATGGACTCCAAATCTCGTCCTTATTTAAGTATGCGACAGCGGAAGCTCTTAATAATCACCTGAGAATAAACATGCTTAAAACGTCAACAAAAATGTTGGTGAGTTATAGGTTTAACCTATATATATCAAATCATAATAATAGACCACAAGATTTCATATTTCAATACACATCCCATACATAGAGATAAAAATCATTCATATGGTGAACACCTGGTAACCGACATTAACAAGATGCATATATAAGAATATCCCCATCATTCCGGGACACCCTTCGGATATGATATAAATTTCGAAGTACTAAAGCATCCGGTACTTTGGATGGGGTTTGTTAGGCCCAATAGATCTATCTTTAGGATTCGCGTCAATTAGGGTGTCTGTTCCCTAATTCTTAGATTACCAGACTTAATAAAAAGGGGCATATTCGATTTCGATAATTCAACCATAGAATGTAGTTTCACGTACTTGTGTCTATTTTGTAAATCATTTATAAAACCTGCATGTATTCTCATCCCAAAAAAAATAGATTTTAAAAGTGGGACTATAACTCACTTTTACAGATTTTTACTTCGTCGGGAAGTAAGACTTGGCCACTGGTTGATTCACGAACCTATAACAATATATACATATATATCAAAGTATGTTCAAAATATATTTACAACACTTTTAATATATTTTGATGTTTTAAGTTTATTAAGTCAGCTGTCCTCGTTAGTAACCTACAACTAGTTGTCCACAGTTAGATGTACAGAAATAAATCAATAAATATTATCTTGAATCAATCCACGACCCAGTGTATACGTATCTCAGTATTGATCACAACTCAAACTATATATATTTTGGAATCAACCTCAACCCTGTATAGCTAACTCCAACATTCACATATAGAGTGTCTATGGTTGTTCCGAAATATATATAGATGTGTCGACATGATAGGTCGAAACATTGTATACGTGTCTATGGTAACTCAAGATTACATAATATACAATACAAGTTGATTAAGTTATGGTTGGAATAGTTTTGTTACCAATTTTCACGTAGCTAAAATGAGAAAAATTATCCAATCTTGTTTTACCCATAACTTCTTCATTTTAAATCCGTTTTGAGTGAATCAAATTGCTATGGTTTCATATTGAACTCTATTTTATGAATCTAAACAGAAAAAGTATAGGTTTATAGTCGGAAAAATAAGTTACAAGTCGTTTTTGTAAAGGTAGTCATTTCAGTCGAAAGAACGACGTCTAGATGACCATTTTAGAAAACATACTTCCACTTTGAGTTTAACCATAATTTTTGGATATAGTTTCATGTTCATAATAAAAATCATTTTCTCAGAATAACAACTTTTAAATCAAAGTTTATCATAGTTTTTAATTAACTAACCCAAAACAGCCCGCGGTGTTACTACGACGGCGTAAATCCGGTTTTACGGTGTTTTTCGTGTTTCCAGGTTTTAAATCATTAAGTTAGCATATCATATAGATATAGAACATGTGTTTAGTTGATTTTAAAAGTCAAGTTAGAAGGATTAACTTTTGTTTGCGAACACGTTTAGAATTAACTAAACTATGTTCTAGTGATTACAAGTTTAAACCTTCGAATAAGATAGCTTTATATGTATGAATCGAATGATGTTATGAACATCATTACTACCTTAAGTTCCTTGGATAAACCTACTGGAAAAGAGAGAAATGGATCTAGCTTCAATGGATCCTTGGATGGCTCGTAGTTCTTGAAGCAAAATCATGACACGAAAACAAGTTCAAGTAAGATCATCACTTGAAATAAGATTGTTATAGTTATAGAAATTGAACCAAAGTTTGAATATGATTATTACCTTGTATTAGAATGATAACCTACTGTAAGAAACAAAGATTTCTTGAGGTTGGATGATCACCTTACAAGATTGGAAGTGAGCTAGCAAACTTGAAAGTATTCTTGATTTTATGAAACTAGAACTTTTGAAATTTATGAAGAACACTTAGAACTTGAAGATAGAACTTGAGAGAGATCAATTAGATGAAGAAAATTGAAGAATGAAAGTGTTTGTAGGTGTTTTTGGTCGTTGGTGTATGGATTAGATATAAAGGATATGTAATTTTGTTTTCATGTAAATAAGTCATGAATCACTCATATTTTTGTAATTTTATGAGATATTTCATGCTAGTTGCCAAATGATGGTTCCCACATGTGTTAGGTGACTAACATGGGCTGCTAAGAGCTGATCATTGGAGTGTATATACCAATAGTACATACATCTAAAAGCTGTGTATTGTACGAGTACGAATACGGGTGCATACGAGTAGAATTGTTGATGAAACTGAACGAGGATGTAATTGTAAGCATTTTTGTTAAGTAGAAGTATTTTGATAAGTGTCTTGAAGTCTTTCAAAAGTGTATGAATACATATTAAAACACTACATGTATATACATTTTAACTGAGTCGTTAAGTCATCGTTAGTCGTTACATGTAAATGTTGTTTTGAAACCTTTAGGTTAACGATCTTGTTGAATGTTGTTAACCCATTGTTTATTATAACAAATGAGATATTAAATTATTATATTATCATGATATTATGATATATAATATATCTTAGTATGATGTATATACAGTTAAATGTCGTTTCAACGATAATCGTTACATATATGTCTCGTTTCGAAATCATTTAGTTAGTAGCCTTATTTTTACATATGTATTTCATTGTTAATACACTTAATAATATATTTACTTATCATTTAACATAATTAACCAAGTGTATCAATATCTTAATATGATTCATATGTACCTAGTAAGACGTTGTTATAACGATAATCGTTATATATATCATTTTCGAGTTTCTTAAATTAATAGTCTCATTTTTATGTATATAACTCATTGTTAAAATACCTAATGAGATACATACTTATAATAAAAACATGTTAACTATATATATAACCATATATATGTCATCGTATAGTTTTTATAAGTTTTAACGTTCGTGAATCACCGGTCAACTTGGGTGGTCAATTGTCTATATGAAACATATTTCAATTAATCAAGTCTTAACAAGTTTGATTGCTTAACATGTTGGAAACATTTAATCATGTAAATATCAATCTTAATTAATTTATATAAACATGGAAAAGTTCGGGTCACTACAGTACCTACCCGTTAAATAAATTTCGTCCCGAAATTTTAAGCTGTTGAAGGTGTTGACGAATCTTCTGGAAATAGATGCGGGTATTTCTTCTTCATCTGATCTTCACGCTCCCAGGTGAACTCGGGTCCTCTACGAGCATTCCATCAAACCTTAACAATTGGTATCTTGTTTTGCTTAAGTCTTTTAACCTCACGATCCATTATTTCGACGGGTTCTTCGATGAATTGAAGTTTTTCGTTGATTTGGATTTCATCTAACGGAATAGTGAGATCTTCTTTAGCAAAACATTTCTTCAAATTCGAGACGTGGAAAGTGTTATGTACAGCCGCGAGTTGTTGAGGTAACTCAAGTCGGTAAGCTACTGGTCCGACACGATCAATAATCTTGAATGGTCCAATATACCTTGGATTTAATTTCCCTCGTTTACCAAATCGAACAACGCCTTTCCAAGGTGCAACTTTAAGCATGACCATCTCTCCAATTTCAAATTCTATATCTTTTCTTTTAATGTCAGCGTAGCTCTTTTGTCGACTTTGGGCGGTTTTCAACCGTTGTTGAATTTGGATGATCTTCTCGGTAGTTTCTTGTATAATCTCCGGACCCGTAATCTGTCTATCCCCCACTTCACTCCAACAAATCGGAGACCTGCACTTTCTACCATAAAGTGCTTCAAACGGCGCCATCTCAATGCTTGAATGGTAGCTGTTGTTGTAGGAAAATTCTGCTAACGGTAGATGTCGATCCCAACTGTTTCCAAAATCAATAACACATGCTCGTAGCATGTCTTCAAGCGTTTGTATCGTCCTTTCGCTCTGCCCATCAGTTTGTGGATGATAGGCAGTACTCATGTCTAGACGAGTTCCTAATGCTTGCTGTAATGTCTGCCAGAATCTTGAAATAAATCTGCCATCCCTATCAGAGATTATAGAGATTGGTATTCCATGTCTGGAGACGACTTCCTTCAAATACAGTCGTGCTAACTTCTCCATCTTTTCATCTTCTCTTATTGGCAGGAAGTGTGCTGATTTGGTGAGACGATCAACTATTACCCAAATAGTATCAAAACCACTTGCAGTCCTTGGCAATTTAGTGATGAAATCCATGGTAATGTTTTCCCATTTCCATTCTGGGATTTCGGTTTGTTGAAGTAGACCTGATGGTTTCTGATGCTCAGCTTTGACCTTAGAACACGTCAAACATTCTCCTACGTATTTAGCAACATCGGCTTTCATACCCGGCCACCAAAAATGTTTCTTGAGATCCTTGTACATCTTTCCCGTTCCAGGATGTATTGAGTATCTGGTTTTATGAGCTTCTCTAAGTACCATTTCTCTCATATCTCCAAATTTTGGTACCCAAATCCTTTCATCCCTATACCGGGTTCCGTCTTCCCGAATATTAAGATGCTTCTCCGATCCTTTGGGTATTTCATCCTTTAAATTTCCCTCTTTTAAAACTCCTTGTTGCGCCTCCTTTATTTGAGTAGTAAGGTTATTATGAATCATTATATTCATAGATTTTACTCGAATGGGTTCTCTGTCCTTCCTGCTCAAGGCATCGGCTACCACATTTGCCTTCCCCGGGTGGTAACGAATCTCAAAGTCGTAATCATTCAACAATTCAATCCACCTACGCTGCCTCATATTCAGTTGTTTCTGATTAAATATGTGTTGAAGACTTTTGTGGTCGGTATATATAATACTTTTGACCCCATATAAGTAGTGCCTCCAAGTCTTTAATGCAAAAACAACCGCGCCTAATTCCAAATCATGCGTCGTATAATTTTGCTCGTGAATCTTCAATTGTCTAGAGGCATAAGCAATCACCTTCGTTCGTTGCATTAATACACAACCAAGACCTTGCTTTGATGCATCACAATAAATCACAAAATCATCATTCCCTTCAGGCAATGACAATATAGGTGCCGTAGTTAGCTTTTTCTTCAATAACTGAAACGCTTTCTCTTGTTCATCCTTCCATTCAAATTTCTTCCCTTTATGCGTTAATGCAGTCAAGGGTTTTGCTATTCTGGAAAAGTCTTGAATGAACCTTCTGTAGTAACCAGCTAGTCCTAAAAACTGGCGTATGTGTTTCGGAGTTTTCGGGGTTTCCCACTTTTCAACAGTTTCTATCTTTGCCGGATCCACCTTAATACCTTCTTTGTTCACTATGTGACCGAGGAATTGAACTTCTTTCAACCAAAATGCACACTTTGAAAACTTAGCGTACAATTCTTCCTTCCTCAATACTTCTAACACCTTTCTCAAATGTTCACCGTGTTCTTGGTCATTCTTTGAGTAAATAAGTATGTCATCAATGAAAACAATGACAAACTTGTCAAGGTATGGTCCACACACTCGGTTCATAAGGTCCATGAACACAGCTGGTGCATTAGTTAAACCAAACGGCATGACCATAAACTCGTAATGACCGTAACGTGTTCTGAAAGCAGTCTTTGGAATATCATCTTCTTTCACCCGCATTTGATGATACCCGGAACGTAAGTCAATCTTTGAATAAACAGACGAGCCTTGTAGTTGATCAAATAAGTCGTCGATTCTCGGTAGTGGGTAGCGGTTCTTGATGGTAAGTTTGTTCAACTCTCGGTAGTCGATACACAACCTGAATGTACCATCTTTCTTCTTGACAAACAAAACAGGAGCTCCCCACGGTGATGTGCTTGGTCGAATGAAACCACGCTCTAAAAGTTCTTGTAATTGGCTTTGCAGTTCTTTCATCTCGCTGGGTGCGAGTCTGTAAGGAGCACGAGCTATTGGTGCAGCTCCTGGTACAAGATCTATTTGAAATTCAACGGATCGATGTGGGGGTAATCCCGGTAATTCTTTCGGAAATACATCGGGAAATTCTTTTGCAATGGGAACATCATTGATGCTCTTTTCTTCAGTTTGTACTTTCTCGACGTGTGCTAGAACATCATAGCAACCTTTTCTTATTAGTTTTTGTGCCTTCAAATTACTAATAAGATGTAGCTTCGTGTTGCCTTTTTCTCCGTACACCATTAAGGGTTTTCCTTTTTCTCGTATAATGCAAATTGCATTTTTGTAACAGACGATCTCTGCTTTCACTTCTTTCAACCAGTCCATACCGATTATCACATCAAAACTCCCTAACTCTACTGGTATCAAATCAATCTTAAATGTTTCGCTAACCAGTTTAATTTCTCGATTCTGACATATATTATCTGCTGAAATTAATTTACCATTTGCTAATTCGAGTAAAAATTTACTATCCAAAGGCGTCAATGGACAACTTAATTTAGCACAAAAATCTCTACTCATATAGCTTCTATCCGCACCCGAATCAAATAAAACGTAAGCAGATTTATTGTCAATAAGAAACGTACCCGTAACAAGCTCCGGGTCTTCCTGTGCCTCTGCCGCATTAATATTGAAAACTCTTCCGCGGCCTTGTCCATTCGTGTTCTCCTGGTTCGGGCAATTTCTAATAATGTGGCCCGGTTTTCCACATTTATAACAAACTACATTGGCAGAACTTGCTCCGACACTACTTGCTCCGCCATTACTCGTTCCGGCACCATTTGTTCCTTTCGTTCTGTTAACCCCTGGTCCGTAGGCATCACACTTCGCCGCGCTATGACCATTTTTTTTACACTTGTTGCAAAATTTGGTGCAGAACCCCGAGTGATACTTTTCACACCTTTGGCATAGCTGCTTCTGATTGTTGTTATTGTTGCGGTTATTATTGTTGTTGGGATGATTGTTGTAGCTACTGTTGTTGTTGTTGTTGTTGTTGTTATTGTTGTTGGGCCGTTTGTTGTAGTTGCGATTGATGTTGCGATTGTTGGGATAATTGTTGCGATTATTGTTGTAATTACTGTTGTTGTTGTATTGGTGATTCTTATCACCGTTTTCCTCCCACTTTCTTTTGACTTGCTTCACATTGGCCTCTTCAGCAGTCTGTTCTTTAATTCTTTCTTCAATCTGGTTCACTAGTTTGTGAGCCATTCTACATGCCTGTTGTATGGAGGTGGGCTCGTGTGAACTTATATCTTCTTGGATTCTTTCCGGTAATCCTTTCACAAACGCGTCGATCTTCTCTTCCTCATCTTCGAATGCTCCCGGACACAATAGGCACAATTCTGTGAATCGTCTTTCGTACGTGGTAATATCAAATCCTTGGGTTCGTAACCCTCTAAGTTCTGTCTTGAGCTTATTGACCTCGGTTCTGGGACGGTACTTCTCGTTCATCAAGTGCTTGAATGCTGACCACGGTAGTGCGTACGCATCGTCTTGTCCCACTTGCTCTAGATAGGTATTCCACCATGTTAACGCAGAACCTGTGAAGGTATGCGTAGCGTACTTCACTTTGTCCTCTTCAGTACACTTACTTATGGCAAACACCGATTCAACCTTCTCGGTCCACCGTTTCAATCCGATCGGTCCTTCGGTTCCATCAAATTCCAAAGGTTTGCAGGCAGTGAATTCTTTGTAGGTGCATCCTACACGATTTCCTGTACTGCTAGATCCAAGGTTATTGTTGGTATGTAGCGCAGCCTGTACTGCGGCTATGTTTGAAGCTAGAAAAGTACGGAATTCCTCTTCATTCATATTCACGGTGTGTCGAGTAGTCGGTGCCATTTCCTTCAAAATAGTCAAATGGAACAAGTTAATCATACAGAATATTAAGAGTAGTTAATAGTATTTCGTAGCATAATATGAACTCATTTATAAAAGCTTTTTCTTCATATTAGCGTTTTATAAGTTTAAATTCGGGTAGTACCTACCCGTTAAGTTCATACTTAGTAGCTAATATACAATTCAACTACTACAATTCTATATGAAAAACTGATTATAATAATATTTCGCGTTCAAACTTTTATACAATATTTTACAAACTTACAATACCGCTTATTTTACATAAAGCATGAAATATAGCACACAATAACTTTGATACAAGATAGTTGTGAAGATAATTCTAGCTAGTACACAAGTCGTTCAGCAAAGGCAATAAAGACACGTAATTCATACGTCCAGAAACAAGTCATGCATTCTGGTTTTACTAGGACTACTTCCCATCCTTGGTCTTGTGGAACATAACCGTTATGGTCGTTGATAAGACAGCGTGTTGTAACGTCGTCAAAGGGACGAGGGTTATGTAATGTCCAACAGTCCCGTAACAATCTAAAAACCTCATTTCTTACCCCAATTACCGACTCCGTCACTTGTGGAAATGTTTTGTTTAATAGTTGTAGCCCGATGTTCTTGTTCTCACTTTGGTGAGAAGCGAACATTACTAATCCGTAAGCATAACATGCTTCTTTATGTTGCATGTTAGCCGCTTTTTCTAAATCACGAAGTCCAATATTCGAATATATTGAGTCAAAATAATTTCTTAACCCGTTGCGTAAAATAGCATTTGGGTTCCCCGCAATATATGCATCAAAGTAAACACATCGTAACTTATGGGTTTCCCAATGTGATATCCCCCATCTTTCAAACGAAAGTCTCTTATAAACCAAGACATTCTTGGAACGTTCTTCGAATGTCTTACAAACTGATCTCGCCTTAAATAGTTGTGCCGAGGAATTCTGGCCGACTCTAGACAAGATTTCATCAATCATGTCTCCGGGTAGGTCTCTTAAAATATTGGGTTGTCTATCCATTTTGTGTTTTTAAACTGTAAAATAGACAAGAGTTAGATTCATAAAAAAATACTTATTAATACAAGCAATTTTTACATATATCATAAAGCATAAGAACACTATATTACATATATTACACCACACGAATACAACTATCTTATTCCGACTCGCTCATTTCTTCTTCTTCGGTTTTGGTTCGTTTTGCCAAGTTTCTAGGGATATATGATGTTTCCCTAATACTAACGGTTTAGAAAAACCTGGTGGTTTAGAGGTTCCCGGGTCATTGTTACAACTTAAGTACTTCGGGGGTTGACGATACATATAAAGTTCATCGGGGTTGGAATTAGATTTCTCTATTTTTATGCCCTTTCCCTTATTATTTTCTTTTGCCTTTTTAAATTCAGTTGGGGTAATTTCTATAACATCATCGGAATTCTCTTCGGAATCCGATTCATCGGAGAAATGGTAATCCTCCCAATATTTTGCTTCCTTGGCGGAAACACCATTGACCATAATTAACCTTGGTCGGTTGGTTGATGATTTTATTTTACTTAACCGTTTTATTATTTCCCCCACCGGTTCTATTTCTTCATCCGGTTCCGATTCTTCTTCCGGTTCCGATTCTTCTTCCGGTTCCGACTCTTCTTCCGGTTCCTCTTCGGGAACTTGTGAATCAGTCCACGAATCATTCCAATTTACATTTGACTCTTCATTATTATTAGGTGAGTCAATGGGACTTGTTCTAGAGGTATACATCTATCACATAATATCAAACGCATTAAGAGATTAATATATCACATAATATTCACATGTTAAAAATATATAGTTTCCAACAAAATTTGTTAAGCAATCATTTTTCAAGTAAACACGGTCGAAGTCCAGACTTACTAATGCATCCTAACAAACTCGATAAGACACACTAATAAAAAATTCTGGTTCTCTAAGACCAACGCTCTGATACCAACTGAAATGTCCCGTTCTTATTGATTAAAAACGTTCCATATTAATTGATTTCGTTGCGAGGTTTTGACCTCTATATGAGACATTTTTCAAAGACTGCATTCATTTTTAAAACAAACCATAACCTTTATTTCATAGATAAAGGTTTTAAAAAGCTTTACGTAGATTATCAAATAATGATAATCTAAAATATCCTGTTTACACACGACCATTACATAATGGTTTACAATACAAATATGTTACAACAAAATAAGGTTCTTGAATGCAGTTTTTACACAATATCATACAAGCATGGACTCCAAATCTCGTCCTTATTTAAGTATGCAACAGCGGAAGCTCTTAATAATCACCTGAGAATAAACATGCTTAAAACGTCAACAAAAATGTTGGTGAGTTATAGGTTTAACCTATATATATCAAATCATAATAATAGACCACAAGATTTCATATTTCAATACACATCCCATACATAGAGATAAAAATCATTCATATGGTGAACACCTGGTAACCGACATTAACAAGATGCATATATAAGAATATCCCCATCATTCCGGGACACCCTTCGGATATGATATAAATTTCGAAGTACTAAAGCATCCGGTACTTTGGATGGGGTTTGTTAGGCCCAATAGATCTATCTTTAGGATTCGCGTCAATTAGGGTGTCTGTTCCCTAATTCTTAGATTACCAGACTTAATAAAAAGGGGCATATTCGATTTCGATAATTCAACCATAGAATGTAGTTTCACGTACTTGTGTCTATTTTGTAAATCATTTATAAAACCTGCATGTATTCTCATCCCAAAAATATTAGATTTTAAAAGTGGGACTATAACTCACTTTCACAGATTTTTACTTCGTCAGGAAGTAAGACTTGGCCACTGGTTGATTCACGAACCTATAACAATATATACATATATATCAAAGTATGTTCAAAATATATTTACAACACTTTTAATATATTTTGATGTTTTAAGTTTATTAAGTCAGCTGTCCTCGTTAGTAACCTACAACTAGTTGTCCACAGTTAGATGTACAGAAATAAATCAATAAATATTATCTTGAATCAATCCACGACCCAATGTATACGTATCTCAGTATTGATCACAACTCAAACTATATATATTTTGGAATCAACCTCAACCCTGTATAGCTAACTCCAACATTCACATATAGAGTGTCTATGGTTGTTCCGAAATATATATAGATGTGTCGACATGATAGGTCGAAATATTGTATACGTGTCTATGGTATCTCAAGATTACATAATATACAATACAAGTTGATTAAGTTATGGTTGGAATAGTTTTGTTACCAATTTTCACGTAGCTAAAATGAGAAAAATTATCCAATCTTGTTTTACCCATAACTTCTTCATTTTAAATCCGTTTTGAGTGAATCAAATTGCTATGGTTTCATATTGAACTCTATTTTATGAATCTAAACAGAAAAAGTATAGGTTTATAGTCGGAAAAATAAGTTACAAGTCGTTTTTGTAAAGGTAGTCATTTCAGTCGAAAGAACGACGTCTAGATGACCATTTTAGAAAACATACTTCCACTTTGAGTTTAACCATAATTTTTGGATATAGTTTCATGTTCATAATAAAAATTATTTTCTCAGAATAACAACTTTTAAATCAAAGTTTATCATAGTTTTTAATTAACTAACCCAAAACAGCCCGCGGTGTTACTACGACGGCGTAAATCCGGTTTTACGGTGTTTTTCGTGTTTCCAGGTTTTAAATCATTAAGTTAGCATATCATATAGATATAGAACATGTGTTTAGTTGATTTTAAAAGTCAAGTTAGAAGGATTAACTTTTGTTTGCGAACAAGTTTAGAATTAACTAAACTATGTTCTAGTGATTACAAGTTTAAACCTTCGAATAAGATAGCTTTATATGTATGAATCGAATGATGTTATGAACATCATTACTACCTTAAGTTCCTTGGATAAACCTACTAGAAAAGAAAGAAATGGATCTAGCTTCAATGGATCCTTGGATGGCTCGAAGTTCTTGAAGCAAAATCATGACACGAAAACAAGTTCAAGTAAGATCATCACTTGAAATAAGATTGTTATAGTTATAGAAATTGAACCAAAGTTTGAATATGATTATTACCTTGTATTAGAATGATAACCTACTGTAAGAAACAAAGATTTCTTGAGGTTGGATGATCACCTTACAAGATTGGAAGTGAGCTAGCAAACTTGAAAGTATTCTTGATTTTATGAAACTAGAACTTTTGAAATTTATGAAGAACACTTAGAACTTGAAGATAGAACTTGAGAGAGATCAATTAGATGAAGAAAATTGAAGAATGAAAGTGTTTGTAGGTGTTTTTGGTCGTTGGTGTATGGATTAGATATAAAGGATATGTAATTTTGTTTTCATGTAAATAAGTCATGAATGATTACTCATATTTTTGTAATTTTATGAGATATTTCATGCTAGTTGCCAAATGATGGTTCCCACATGTGTTAGGTGACTCAAATGGGCTGCTAAGAGCTGATAATTGGAGTGTATATACCAATAGTACATACATCTAAAAGCTGTGTATTGTACGAGTACGAATACGGGTGCATACGAGTAGAATTGTTGATGAAACTGAACGAGGATGTAATTGTAAGCATTTTTGTTAAGTAGAAGTATTTTGATAAGTGTCTTGAAGTCTTTCAAAAGTGTATGAATACATATTAAAACACTACATGTATATACATTTTAACTGAGTCGTTAAGTCATCGTTAGTCGTTACATGTAAATGTTGTTTTGAAACCTTTAGGTTAACGATCTTGTTGAATGTTGTTAACCCATTGTTTATTATAACAAATGAGATGTTAAATTATTATATTATCATGATATTATGATATATAATATATCTTAGTATGATGTATATACAGTTATATGTCGTTACAACGATAATCGTTACATATATGTCTCGTTTCGAAATCATTAAGTTAGTAGCCTTATTTTTACATATGTATTTCATTGTTAATACACTTAATAATATATTTACTTATCATTTAACATAATTAACCAAGTGTATCAATATCTTAATATGATTCATATGTACTTAGTAAGACGTTGTTATAACGATAATCGTTATATATATCGTTTTCGAGTTTCTTAAATTAATAGTCTCATTTTTATGTATATAACTCATTGTTAAAATACCTAATGAGATACATACTTATAATAAAAACATGTTAACTATATATATAACCATATATATGTCATCGTATAGTTTTTATAAGTTTTAACGTTCGTGAATCACCGGTCAACTTGGGTGGTCAATTGTCTATATGAAACATATTTCAATTAATCAAGTCTTAACAAGTTTGATTGCTTAACATGTTGGAAACATTTAATCATGTAAATATCAATCTTAATTAATTTATATAAACATGGAAAAGTTCGGGTCACTACATTTGTTACCAATTTTCACGTAGCTAAAATGAGAAAAATTATCCAATCTTGTTTTACCCATAACTTCTTCATTTTAAATCCGTTTTGAGTGAATCAAATTGCTATGGTTTCATATTGAACTCTATTTTATGAATCTAAACAGAAAAGGTATAGGTTTATAGTCAGAAAAATAAGTTAAAAGTCGTTTTTGTAAAGGTAGTCATTTCAGTCGAAAGAACGACATCTAGATGACCATTTTAGAAAACATACTTCCACTTTGAGTTTAACCATAATTTTTGGATATAGTTTCATGTTCATAATAAAAATCATTTTCCCAGAATAACAACTTTTAAATCAAAGTTTATCATAGTTTTTAATTAACTAACTCAAAACAGCCCCCGGTTGTAACTACGACGGCGTAAATCCGGTTTTATGGTGTTTATCGTGCTTCCGGGTTTTAAATCATTAAGTTAGCATATCATATAGCTATAGATCATGTGTATAGTTGATTTTAAAAGTGTAGTTAGAAGGATTAACTTTATTTGCGAACAAGTTTAGAATTAACTAAACTATGTTCTAGTGATTACTAGTTTACCACTTCGAATATGATATCTTTTTATGTATGAATCGAATGATGTTATGAACATCATTACTACCTTAAGTTCCTTGGATAAACCTACTGGAAAATAGAGAAATGGATCTAGCTGTGGTGACCCGGGAATTTCCGACCAAATTTAAACTTAATCTTTATATGATTTCTATACGATAAGCAAAACCTGTAATGTTAAATCTCAAAATTTCTGAACTACTTTTATATATTTAATTAACCCTCGACTGTTTTCGACGATTCACGAACCTTTAATGTATATACAAATGATTATGTATGTAAATAGTAATATATAATAAATTAAATATGTTACTGAACTATTGTAAGGTAACTTAAAATAACTAAAACTTGTTATTTGAATATATAGTGTATATTAACTATAAATGATTTCGAATATAATTTGTCAACGTTATTAAAGTATTAAAGACATAACGTTATACATTGAGTTTAATAGTTTAATATATATATGTAGTTATCTCTTTAATATCTAAAACATAATTGAATATATATATATCGTAGTATCTATATAAATTTATACATGAGTTCTATTCATAATTATTATTAAATTGTAAAATATACATATCAAATATTCAATAAATGTCATCATATAATATAGGATATGGTAATATTATATAATTAATAAAATGTAATATATTAATTGTAATTATAAGTTAAACTTATGACTGTTATACTAATATTATTATTACCTTCATTATTATTACTATTAGTAATATTAATATGAATATTAAGGTTAGTATGAATTACATTATTAATTTCAATATAGTAAATAGATATAAAAAAAATCTGATACGAGTAAGTTGTATTATTATTGCTATTAATACTTTTATAATTGTTATTATTATTATCATTTAAAAATCATTTTTTTTTTCAAAGACATTACTAGTACTAATAATTATTAAACCTATAGTATTATTAAAGAAATCATTAGTATTATTATTAATTTTACCATATTATTATTATTAATATTAGTATCATCAATATTATCATTTTTATTTCTAATGTTAATATTATTCAATATTAGAATTGGTATAATTAAGTATTATTATGATTCATTATATATAAAAATAAAGATATATATATAAATATGATATACATATAATTAAATATAAGATTTTTACATAAGTCAGTTAGTTAGTTCCAATCATTGTCTAATTGCTGTGTAAAGTGTTTGCTAAAGATGCCATTTCGATCCAGTTAACAGAAGGCAAACAAACACAGTTTAAAGTTGATTTTTTTTTTATTTTCTCCTCTGACAGAATATTATGCTATCGAATAAAATCCAACTACAAAACAAGCTTAATTAAACTATTATAGTGGTATTAACAATCCTTACCCTTTATGCAAACCTCAGCAAAAGTAATTCAATTGAAAACAGAATCAATTAAACCAAATTCTTGAAGAAAAACCATCGAACACTCTGTGCATCTAACTTTTCAGTCAAAATTCGATTTTGAATGAATTTTTAAAATCCTTAAATGCAGAATTGTTAGGAATCGTTTATACAATCTTTCTGCAAAATTTCAGGTATTAATTTTCAAAATTGGATACGAATTTTTAAAGTCAAAATTTCAAATTAAAAAGTCAAAGTATGTTCTTCGATCAAATTCGAATTTGTGTTTGTGTTTCAAGTTCAATCAACAATCTCAATAGTTTTTAGGAAGGATTTGGAAGTTAGTTCGTGAATAAATCTTGATCTAAAACCGAATATACATCGAAAAACATTTTTTTTCCTTTCAAGCAGCGTACGCTGCTGCAGTTTTTTTTTAATTTTTATTTTATTTTTATTTATTATATTTTTAATAAAAACATCCCTTATCTAGTTTGAATATTGTTTGCAAATTATATATGTTCAAAAACCATTCGATTATGGTTATGATTTTGCATCGGTACAAATTTAATTTTCATGAAGAAGATGAAGATATTAAAAAAAAAAGGGATATCGGTTAAATAAAAATGGGAAGGGCATAAATCAGGAAAAACTATTATGGAGGATTGGTTAAAGGGGGGTTGGATGACCAAGAGGTCACGGGTTCAAGCCTAGGGGATGCCAGTCTATATTTTTTAGGGAGCTTATTTCTTAAAGGTAGCCATTTTTATTATTATTATTATTATTATTATTATTATTATTATTATTATTATTATTATTATTATTATTATTATTATGAGTAAAGTTATTATTATTATTAAGAACATGAGACTAGTTAGTAATAATATTTTTTTTATTTAATCATCAGTATTATTGTTATTAAATTCATTATCGTTAGTAGTGAATGAATATTTTTATGATTATTGTCAAATAAGTATTACCATTATTCTTATTACTATAAAAATTATTATCGTTAATATTAAAATGATTGATAAAAGTATTGTTAACATTAACATTAGTATTGGAACTAAAATTATTAATTTTTTTAATATCACTACTATAGTTAATAAGATTATTATGATTGTTATTAACACAGGTATCATTATTAACAAAACCACTCTAATTATTAATATTATCGTTATTAATAAAGTTATTATTGTTATTATTATTATTAGTAAATCATTAATATCATAACTATCATAAACGATAAAATTAATATTTTTACAAGTATTATTATTAATATCATTGTTATTATCACTAATAGGGTTATTATTAACATATATATATTATTAACATAAAAATAATATAACTAATACATTATATATATATATATATATATATATATATATATATATATATATATATATATATATATATATATATATATATATATATATATGTGTGTGTGTGTGTGTGTGTGTGTGTGTGTGTGTGTGTGTGTGTGTGTTTGTGTTCAATTACAACCATGAATATTAATAAATATACAAATGATATAGGTTCGTGAATCCGAGGCCAACCCTACTTTTTGTTCAATGACTTCACATGTATTTTTACTACAGAATACAATAGGTGAGTTTCATTAATCCCTTTTTAAATGCTTTTGCAATATATATTTTTGGGACTGAGAATACATGCGCTGCTTTTATAAATGCTTTACGAGATAGACACAAGTAATCGAAACTACATTCTATGGTTGGATTATCTAATCGAATATGCCCTTTTTATTAAGTGTGGTAATCTAAGAATTAGGGAACAGACACCCTAATTGACGCGAACTCTAAAGATAGATCTATCGGACCCAACAAGTCCCATCCAAAGTACCGGATGCTTTAGTACTTTGAAATTTATATCATGTCTGAAGGAGGATCCCGGAATGATGGGGATATTCTTATATGCATATTGTGAATGTCGGTTACCAGGTGTTCAATCCATATGAATGATATTTTTGTCTCTATGTATGGGACGTATGTTTATGAGAGTTGGAAATATGAAATCTTGTGGTCTATTAAAATTATGAAATGATTATTTATGCTAAACTAATGAACTCACCAACCTTTTGGTTGACACTTGAAAGCATGTTTATTCTCAGGTATGAAAGAAATCTTCCGCTGTGTATTTGATCATTTTAAAGATATTACTTGGAGTCATTCATGACATATTTCAAAAGACGTTGCATTCGAGTCGTTGAGTTTATCAAGATCATTATTAAGTCAATTATAGTTGGATATATTATGAAATGGTATGCATGTCTGTCAACTTCAGATGTAATGAAAGATTGTCTTTTTAAAACGAATGCAATGTTTGTAAAATGTATCATACAGAGGTCAAGTACCTCGCGATGTAATCAACTGTTGGGAATCGTTTATAACCGATATGGACTTCGTCTGGATGGATTAGGACGGGTCTTCACAGTTGGTATCAGAGCGGTGGTCTTAGTGAACCGGGTCTGCATTAGTGTGTCTAACTGATAAGTCGTTAGGATGCATTAGTGAGTCTGGACTTCGACCGTGTCGGCATGTCAAAAGTTTTGCTTATCATTTTTGTCAGAAATCATTTGTTTATCATCCTTAGTAAATTACCTGCTTATTATTCTTAGTCTAGACACATCTTATTGCATTGACTGCATGAATAGTGTATAGACAAAATTCATATCTTAGCGTATCTTTTATTGTTATCTTTACCTGACAGCTTCCGTAGATTCCTCCGTAACTTATGGGATTTTAGTATTATATATGCATATGTAAATTATGTATTGCAGGATACTAATCTACATCCGATATTCTATTTCTTATCGAAAATCCTTCATCTGATCGTACGAGATGAATCCTTCAACTAGTTCGAGTCCCTCGAATTCCTATAGCTATTCTGATAGTTATTCCGACAGCTATTCTGACGTGGACGTTCACCTAAGCTCCGAAAGCAGCGTCACCAAAATGAATCAACCAACCAACCATCCCCAATTCATTTGAGGGATTCATCGTCGACTTAATCAATGGAGACACGCAGAAGGCGATCCCATCCACTAACCGAATTCACCTTGTGGCGAAGAACCTGAGCACTTACCGGTGAACCTGTTCGTAACACATTTCACCCTCATTTCCCAAATATTTCGCCACGACTATATCATAACTCAGATTCTAAACCTTATTCATCCGCTCGTTCTGACCGACAATCATTCTGGGGTAATCGAAGAAGTCAACGAGCTTCGCGCTCGAGTAATCAACTTGGAGAACATGGTGCGAAACTTACAAGCTTCAGCAACATCACCGGCATCAACAAAACCATTAGTAACAACACCTGTATCATCAACAATCCATGCCTCGACATCTCTTTCTGTACCTCGAATATAATTATTGTTCTACGAATCGTTCTATATCATTTATCTTCGTTCACATGGCGAATATGTAATCTCTAATGTTTTAGAGATTATATATTCTTGTTCTAACGTAAATCAAATGAGTTTAATATCATATTAACTCATTGAATCCATAATTACGTCTGAAGAAAATATATACGTATATATGTTTTCATAAAGATTGTAATTAATTTTTTTTTTGTACAAACTGTTAATGGTGAAAATATTTTAACGGGTAGGTAATACCCGAGGAATATTTAGATTTCGCATTAATAAGTTACACTGTACATTCTTCGAATCTGATTCAAAAGTCATTTACTATCCTATTTACAACCACCGAGATACGTATCCGTTCACCAAAGAATAACTATTTTCATTCAAATTCAATTTCATAATTGGATTTTGACCTATCAGAATCCAACAAGTGGCGTAATGAAGAAATAATGGACACAATAAAAATTGACTAGAAACAGATTAATTAACAATATGAAATTCTATTAAGAATCCACGCTAACAAAATCCTAGCTAACTGTTCCTAGTTAACTGTTAATTCCGTATTACCATTTAATTATCGCAATTTAATTATCGCAATTTATTTTATCGTAATTTATATTCTCACAATTTTATTTATTATCATTTAAATTCTGTTATTTACTTTATGCATTTTATTTATCGTCATTTATTTTCTGTATTTATTTTACGCACTTTAAATATCGGGACACGTATACAAGGTTTTGACATATCATCTCGACGCATCTATATATATTATTTAGAATCATCATAGACACTCTATATGCAGTAATGATCGAGTTCTCTATACAGGGTTGAGGTTGATTCTCAAATAATATATATACTTTGAGTTGTGATCGAGTCTGAGACGTATACGGTTCACGATATGTATCAATTAATTCGAATATTATGTATTAAATTATTGAATTGCTAGCTGTAGACTATCAACTAAGAACTATCAACATTGGACAATTAAAAATGAATTAAAATATTGATTATAACATATGAAACTAAACAATTCTTCAAGTTTGCCAATTGATTTCATCATAAACCCCATTTGTATCTTGACGATTACAATCTGCGTTCAAACCTTTTATGATTCTTGAAAACACCTCAATCGATAGGATGAATCAACCGCACCTTATCTACGGAAGGAAAGATTTATGCATATAGTTATGCACCTAAGAAACTCTCGACAACTGAGTAAAAGTTTAACACGTAGTCGCGTTAGATCCTTTGGCATTTATTAGCAAAAATAATTTTTGCGATCCCTTTTCAAAGTAGCCAATTTTGTCACAGCTCCAGCAAGTCGACTTCGACTTTTCATTCGAAGTAACCTTACTATAATCCTGATATATATACGATTACCCTTTTGATATCGGAGAATTCTTTTATATTCCACCATATTACCAGCAGACGTACCAGCAACCTCATTGCTTCTTGGCTTAGATTTCTCTGACAAATCATTATATTTATTCATTGAAACCCTATCATATACTCATCCACATCTTATAACGAGAACTGCCATAACAATTATCGAGAATCAGCAATCAGTACTTTGAAAACTCACAGCATATCTACATCAACAGTTATATGTATGACATTTATCTCTTAGAATTATGATCTCTCATTCTGAAATTCTAAAAAGCACTCAGTCACAAATCAATACTCTGAATGTTGAAAAAGCGGAATGAAGCAGCAGAAACTGTAGATAACCGTAAACGACCATAATCATCTAAAGTTTGATGATAAAGATTAGTATGTTGGAAAAGCTCAGAAAAGTTAAGAACTGGAAAGCGGATCGAGCTAACCATAATGGAAATCAAGGAGAAATACAAGTAACATACCCTAAATTCATAGAACCCAGATAAATCTAGATCCATTGAAATCTTTAGAGAATATTTTGCTCCGAAGTTATGTTAAAATCTTGCGAAAAATCTTTCTCCATCAACCATCGAACTTAGAAATTCCAAAATATCATCATCAATATCTTCGATATTTCTGAGGATATTTTCATAAATATTCTCGTCCGAAATTATATACCTCTTCGTGCTTCCTGTGTATCATTATGTTGGAAACATTTAATGGAAAATTTAGTACCGAAAAGCGGATTATGCGTAACTATGAAGGAAGCCGTGAACAAATCACAAAGAATAAGTTTGACTTCAAAGAATCAAAATGATTCAGTTTCTGACGAAATCTTTAGCGAATACCTTGCTTCTGAATCTAAACTCTTACGGATAAATCTTCTTCATCATCCATCGATATTAGAAATTCCAAGATATCATCGTATCTTTCATTATAAATATCCTCCATGTTTCTGAAGATATTTTCATAACTATTCTTATCTGAAATCATTAATCTCTTCGTGTTATCAATGTTACATCATATAGAAACTGTTAGTTTCTATATTCTGTAAAATTTCGAGTTTAAAATATGAATGTTATTGAAGTAATGTTGGAAACTGATGCATAAGTTAGTATAATATAATGACACTTGATAAACGTGATTATATTACAGTAAGTTATGCTGAGTTTCTAAGTAAACGTGATGATGGTTCACAGTAAGATCATACCATCATCATGTGTCATGTTACATAATTCTTTAATTTTGATTAACTTCTGAACATATCAAGAAAATATATTCGTGATAGTTCTATCCTCAGTGATTCTGGTAATTTGACAAATCAAATAGTGCTATTACGTTCTTTCTCGTTTAAAACATTAAGATCATTCGAAACTCCATACCTATGAATTCTGGACCATTATTTGCGAAAAGAAAAACAAAAGCATGAAGCTCCGAAATAGAAATGGGTATAAATTACAGCAAAAAGAGAGAGTATTAACTAAGAATGACAATGATTATAGAAGACGGAAGCGGGGACATCGAAATAAAAGGGAAGATATAAAACCCAACAACAACGTAGAAATTACAAACCGTGTATATCAATGTTTATCGCAACATAAAGACACGGGAAAATTAAAAACACTATAACCCCAAGTGCGAAGTAGAAGAAAGTAGATTCCTCCGATGGAAGTTGGAAAAGGAGAATGATGGTTGCAAAAGTAAGGATAAGGACAAGAATCAGAACTGAATTAAGCATTTTCACAATCTTTTGAACGTAAGAACTAAGAAAGAAAGTATATGGATGGTGAGAGTAATGGAACGGAAAAGTCTAATTTATAACGAAAATATCAGACAGAGTAATCGAGGCAGACCACCGTATTTAATTATAGAGATCTTAATTTCCTTATTCACCGAAGAAATCAAATCTTTTAGATATCGAAAATTTTCTTTAAATCTCTTGAATTCTGGAATTCAAACAAAACAACGTCAAAAGCTAAGAAACATCTTATTTTCTAATTTCAACCGTGACTACATCAGAAATTAAGACGCACCTTGTTTTCTAACTCAACCCTGTTTACGTCAAAAGTTAAGAAAAATCTTATTTTCTTCAATTCACTCTATTGCGATAGCTTCATTCGTATTCTAAGAATAATCGAATTATTCTATCATTAATATTCAATAATGATAAAACTCTATTTATCAGCTCATATTCGTCAGGAAAATATATTTATTGTTAGCCTTGACGACCTCACTTAAATTTCGGGACGAAATTTCTTTAACGGGTAGGTACTGTGATGACCCGGGAATTTCCGACCAAATTTAAACTTAATCTTTATATGATTTCTATACGATAAGCAAAACCTGTAATGTTAAATCTCAAAATTTCTGAACTACTTTTATATATTTAATTAACCCTCGACTGTTTTCGACGATTCACGAACCTTTAATGTATATAGAAATGATTATGTATGTAAATAGTAATATATAATAAATTAAATATGTTACTGAACTATTGTAAGGTAACTTAAAATAACTAAAACTTGTTATTTGAATATATAGTGTATATTAACTATAAATGATTTCGAATATAATTTGTCAACGTTATTAAAGTATTAAAGACATAACGTTATACTTTGAGTTTAATAGTTTAATATATATATGTAGTTATCTCTTTAATATCTAAAACATAATTGAATATATATATCGTAGTATCTATATAAATTTATACATGAGTTCTATTCATAATTATTATTAAATTGTAAAATATACATATCAAATATTCAATAAATGTCATCACATAATATAGGATATGGTAATATTATATAATTAATAAAATGTAATATATTAATTGTAATTATAAGTTAAACTTATGACTGTTATACTAATATTATTATTACCTTCATTATTATTACTATTAGTAATATTAATATGAATATTAAGGTTAGTATGAATTACATTATTAATTTCAATATAGTAAATAGATATAAAAAAAATCTGATACGAGTAAGTTGTATTATTATTGCTATTAATACTTTTATAATTGTTATTATTATTATCATTTAAAAATCATTTTTTTTTTCAAAGACATTACTAGTACTAATAATTATTAAACCTATAGTATTATTAAAGAAATCATTAGTATTATTATTAATTTTACCATATTATTATTATTAATATTAGTATCATCAATATTATCATTTTTATTTCTAATGTTAATATTATTCAATATTAGAATTGGTATAATTAAGTATTATTATGATTCATTATATATAAAAAAAATGATATATATATAAATATGATATACATATAATTAAATATAAGATTTTTACATAAGTCAGTTAGTCAGTTCCAATCGTTGTCTAATTGCTGTGTAAAGTGTTTGCTAAAGATGCCATTTCGATCCAGTTAACAGAAGGCAAACAAACACAGTTTAAAGTTGATTTTTTTTTTATTTTCTCCTCTGACAGAATATTATGCTGTCGAATAAAATCCAACTACAAAACAAGCTTAATTAAACTATTATAGTGGTATTAACAATCCTTACCCTTTATGCAAACCTCAGCAAAAGTAATTCAATTGAAAACAGAATCAATTAAACCAAATTCTTGAAGAAAAACCATCGAACACTCTGTGCATCCAACTTTTCAGTCAAAATTCGATTTTGAATGAATTTTCAAAATCCTTAAATGCAGAATTGTTAGGAATCGTTTATACAATCTATCTGCAAAATTTTAGGTATTAATTTTCAAAATTGGATACGAATTTTTAAAGTCAAAATTTCAAATTAAAAAGTCAAAGTATGTTCTTCGATCAAATTCGAATTTGTGTTTGTGTTTCAAGTTCAATCAACAATCTCAATAGTTTTTAGGAAGGATTTGGAAGATAGTTCGTGAATAAATCTCGATCTAAAACCGAATATAAATCGAAAAACATTTGTTTTCCTTTCAAGCAGTGTACGCTGCTGCAGTTTTTTTTTAATTTTTATTTTATTTTTATTTATTATATTTTTAATAAAAACATCCCTTATCTAGTTTGAATATTGTTTACAAATTATATATGTTCAAAAACCATTCGATTATGGTTATGATTTTGCCTCGGTACAAATTTAATTTTCATGAAGAAGATGAAGATATAAAAAAAAGGGATATCGGTTAAATAAAAATGGGAAGGGCATAAATCAGGAAAAACTATTATGGAGGATTGGTTAAAGGGGTGTTGGATGACCAAGAGGTCACGGGTTCAAACCCAGGGGATGTCAGTCTATATTTTTTAGGGAGCTTATTTCTTAAAGGTAGCCATTATTATTATTATTATTATTATTATTATTATTATTATTATTATTATTATTATTATTATTATTATTATTATTATTATTATTATTATTATTATTATTATGAGTAAAGTTATTATTATTATTAAGAACATGAGACTAGTTAGTAATAATATTTTTTTTATTTAATCATTAGTATTATTGTTATTAAATTCATTATCGTTAGTAGTGAATGAATATTTTTATGATTATTATCAAATAAGTATTACCATTATTATTAATACTATAAAAATTATTATCGTTAATATTAAAATGATTGATAAAAGTATTGTTAACATTAACATTAGTATTGGAACTACAATTATTAATTTTTTTAATATCACTACTATAGTTAATAAGATTATTATGATTGTTATTAACACAGGTATCATTATTAACAAAACCACTCTAATTATTAATATTATCGTTATTAATAAAGTTATTATTGTTATTATTATTATTAGTAAATCATTAATATCATAACTATCATAAACGATAAAATTAATATTTTTACAAGTATTATTATTAATATCATTGTTATTATCACTAATAGGGTTATTATTAACATATATATATTATTAACATAAAAATAATATAACTAATACATTTATATATATATATATATATATATATATATATATATATATATATATATATATGTGTGTGTGTGTGTGTGTGTGTGTGTGTGTTTGTGTTCAATTACAACCATGAATATTAATAAATATACAAATGATATAGGTTCGTGAATCCGAGGCCAACCCTACTTTTTGTTCAATGACGTCACATGTATTTTTACTACAGAATACAATAGGTGAGTTTCATTAATCCCTTTTTAAATGCTTTTGCAATATATATTTTTGGGACTGAGAATACATGCGCTGCTTTTATAATTGCTTTACGAGATAGACACAAGTAATCGAAACTACATTCTATGGTTGGATTATCTAATCGAATATGCCCTTTTTATTAAGTCTGGTAATCTAAGAATTAGGGAACAGACACCCTAATTGACGCGAACTCTAAAGATAGATCTATCGGACCCAACAAGTCCCATCCAAAGTACCGGATGCTTTAGTACTTTGAAATTTATATCATGTCTGAAGGAGGATCCCGGAATGATGGGGATATTCTTATATGCATATTGTGAATGTCGGTTACCAGGTGTTCAATCCATATGAATGATATTTTTGTCTCTATGTATGGGACGTATGTTTATGAGAGTTGGAAATATGAAATCTTGTGGTCTATTAAAATTATGAAATGATTATTTATGCTAAACTAATGAACTCACCAACCTTTTGGTTGACACTTGAAAGCATGTTTATTCTCAGGTACGAAAGAAATCTTCCGCTGTGTATTTGATCATTTTAAAGATATTACTTGGAGTCATTCATGACATATTTCAAAAGACGTTGCATTCGAGTCGTTGAGTTTATAAAGATCATTATTAAGTCAATTATAGTTGGATATATTATGAAATGGTATGCATGTCTGTCAACTTCAGATGTAATGAAAGATTGTCTTTTTAAAACGAATGCAATGTTTGTAAAATGTATCATACAGAGGTCAAGTACCTCGCGATGTAATCAACTGTTGGGAATCGTTTATAACCGATATGGACTTCGTCTGGATGGATTAGGACGGGTCTTCACACTAGCTTCAACGGATCCTTGGATGGCTCGAAGTTCTTGAAGCAGAATCATGACACGAAAACAAGTTCAAGTAAGATCATCACTTGAAATAAGATTGTTATAGTTATAGAAATTGAACCAAAGTTTGAATATGATTATTACCTTGTATTAGAATGATAACCTACTATAAGAAACAAAGATTTCTTGAGGTTGGATGATCACCTTACAAGATTGGAAGTGAGCTAGCAAACTTGAAAGTATTCTTGATTTTATGTAACTAGAACTTGTAGAATTTATGAAGAACACTTAGAACTTGAAGATAGAACTTGAGAGAGATCAATTAGATGAAGAAAATTGAAGAATGAAAGTGTTTGTAGGTGTTTTTGGTCATTGGTGTAAGGATTAGATATAAAGGATATGTAATTTTGTTTTCATGTAAATAAGTCATGAATGATTACTCATATTTTTGTAATTTTATGAGATATTTCATGTAGTTGCCAAATGATGGTTCTCACATGTGTTAGGTGACTCATATGGGCTACTAAGAGCTGATCATTGGAGTGTATATATCAATAGTACATACATCTAAAAGCTGTGTATTGTACGAGTACAAATACGGGTGCATACGAGTAGATTTGTTGATGAAACTGAACGAGGATGTAATTGCAAGCATTTTTGTTAAGTAGAATTATTTTGATAAGTGTCTTGAAGTCTTTCAAAAGTGTATGAATACATATTAAAACACTACATGTATATACATTTTAACTGAGTCGTTAAGTCATCGTTAGTCGTTACATGTAAATGTTGTTTTGAAACCTTTAGGTTAACGATCTTGTTAAATGTTGTTAACCCAATGTTTATAATATCAAATGAGATTTTAAATTATTATATTATCATGATATTATGATGTACGAATATCTCTTAATACAACGATAATTGTTACATATATGTCTCGTTTCAAAATCATTAAGTTAGTAGTCTTATTTTTACATATGTAGTTCATTGTTAATACACTTAATGATATATTTACTTATCATTTAACATAATTAACCAAGTGTATCAATATCTTAATATGTTTCATATGTACCTAGTAAGACGTTATAACGATAATCGTTATATATATCGTTTTCGAGTTTCTTAATTTAATAGTCTCATTTTTATGTATATAACTCATTGTTAAAATACCTAATGAGATACATACTTATAATAAAAACATGTTAACTATATATATAACCATATATATGTCATCGTATAGTTTTTACAAGTTTTAACGTTCGTGAATCACCGGTCAACTTGGGTGGTCAATTGTCTATATGAAACCTATTTCAATTAATCAAGTCTTAACAAGTTTGATTGCTTAACATGTTGGAAACATTTAATCATGTAAATATCAATTTCATTTAATATATAAAAACATGGAAAAGTTCGTGTCACTACAGTACCTACCCGTTAAATAAATTTCGTCCCGAAATTTTAAGCTGTTGAAAGTGTTGACGAATCTTCTGGAAATAGATGCGGGTATTTCTTCTTCATATGATCTTCACGCTCCCAGGTGAACTCGGGTCCTCTACGAGCATTCCATCGAACCTTAACAATCGGTATCTTGTTTTGTTTAAGTCTCTTAACCTCACGATCCATTATTTCGACGGGTTCTTCAATGAATTGAAGTTTTTCATTGATTTGGATTTCGTCCAACGGAATAGTGAGATCTTCTTTAGCAAAATATTTCTTCAAATTCGAGACGTGGAAAGTGTTATGTACATTCGCAAGTTGTTGAGGTAACTCAAGTCGGTAAGCTACTGGTCCAACACGATCAATAATCTTGAATGGTCCAATATACCTTGGATTTAATTTCCCCCGTTTACCAAATCGAACAACACCATTCCAAGGTGCAACCTTAAGCATGACCATTTCTCCAATTTCAAATTCTATGTCTTTTCTTTTAATGTCGGCGTAGCTCTTTTGTTGACTTTGGGCAGTTTTCAACCGTTGTTGAATTTGGATGATCTTCTCGATAGTTTCTTGTATTATCTCTGGACCCGTAATCTGTCTATCCCCCACTTCACTCCAACAAATCGGAGACCTGCACTTTCTACCATAAAGTGCTTTAAACGGCGCCATCCCAATGCTTGAATGATAGCTGTTGTTGTAGGAAAATTCTGCTAACGGTAGATGTCGATCCCAACTGTTTTCGAAATCAATAACACAAGCTCGTAGCATGTCTTCAAGCTTTTGTATCGTCATTTCGCTCTGCCCATTAGTTTGTGGATGATAGGCAGTACTCATGTCTAGATGTAACGACCCGGAAATTTCCGACCAAATTTAAACCCTAATCTTTATATGTTTCCGACACGATAAGCAAAATCTGTGATGTTGAGTCTAGAAAGTTTGAAATCTATATTCAGATAATCAGTTACCCTTTGACTATTTCCGATGATTCACGAACCTTTGATTGTAAATATGTGTATATATAAATATAAGAATATTACTTGATATATATTGTTATAATTTAAATTACTCTTTACAATTTACATAATTAATATATTTATTTATTTACGTAATAAAACCTGTTATTTAAAAACAGTAGGTATAAATACATATACATAACTACTATACACAGTTATTCATATAAATATTATAATATAAATAATTTATAAATATTATATGAATTATATGTAAAGATGTATAATATTTCAATTTACGTAAACTAATTATGTATTAATATTAATTTGTTATATTATTACTTTTAGTATTATTAAGTGTAGTAATATTATCATTTTTATCAAATGTTGTTCCTATTACCATTATTATACATTTATTATTATTGATAAATAATTAGTATTATTATTAATATAATTAATAATTATTAATAATTATTAATATTATTATAAACTAAGAAATCGGATCCAAAATTTTATAAATCGGTCGTTATCTGCTGTAGATATTTTTATCCTTTTCTAATTGTTTTTCCTTCTTCTGGATTCCTTCTGTCGGTCTCCTCTTGCTATAAAACAATCAAAAGAGTCCATTCGATTATCTATCAACAACATCATTATTATCATGTTTCACTAACCACAATGATCACCTTATCATCACCCTTCTTTCTTTTTTTATTCCGTCGACCATCACCAAGAAATCACCATCCCTACTACTATCTAATTTCTAATATCTTTATGTTTTCTGTTGTGGATCACGAAAACCACCCATCATCTCTCGTTACTTCTGTTTCTTTTTGCGAACAACCGAAGCACCAACAATCAAAAGCCCATTTGCTATATTCACAAGATCACCACAATCATCTTATTCAACTATCAAGATGAAACCCGCTACAATCTTTTTCTATATATATATGCACGACAAAGGAACCACCATCATTCCATTCATTTTTTTCTTATCTTTCTTTCTTCCTTTTCTACTCGATGAATATCAATCAACAATCCCTATTGCTACTTGTTCAAATCAAACACCATGATGGACAAACCCATCCAATTGCTACTGTGCAGCTCCTATGATCATTTCTGTTGTAAACCGTCGAATAAACCACCACTTTGGCCACCCTAGCTATCCGGCATTCACTACCATTTTTGGTTATACACTCAGACCCAAACACCCTATGAGTATATTCCTTGTTTTCTCCAACCCACACGAACACCACCCCAAACCCATGACCACCGTCGCCACCACAAGACCACCACTATCTCCTTGTTACATTCAAACCACAACCAACATCACCTTCGGTTTTTCTGTTTCGTTCCTATTTGTCGAGAATCGCAAACATTTGATCACTACTACCATCTGTTCGTGCTACTTTACAGCCACAACTGCAAATTTTCGCTGCTATATATATTCTTCTATCACTATGCGAAGGTGGAGGATAATGCAATATAAATAATGAATGTGATGATATGTTAAATAATGATGAATTCACACATCCCTTTTCTTTTATTCTTTTACAATTGTGGCAGACAAATATCCAACAAATCATCCCACTTGATGATTAAAGAAACCGAACCCCACTTGCAATACTTTCGTTTTATTAATTAATCCACCGAAAACACATGAATTTGTGTGTTATTTTGGACGATATACCAAGAAAATGGCCAACCAGTGGGACTCAAGATGTCGACTTCTGTGGTCCACTTGCTTCTGATTTCCTTGTTCCATTCACCGACACTCCTTGTTTATTTTTTTAATCCCTCGTCGCTACCACAAACGTGTATCAAAACAAGATATTAGCTTGGGCCATATTAAAATTCTTTGGGCTGTTTGATTTTGTTTAATGGACTTTTACTGCTGGGCCGAGAGATTCTTTTGGTTGGGCCGAGTACCTTCTTTTGCTGGACCATCGAAATTCTATCTTAATAAGCTGAAAGTGCACTTGTGTTTTTGCTTGGGACGGGAATCTTTATTTTGTGATTGAGCCAAAGAGTTTAATAACATTGAAGATGATAATGATAAATTTATAATGGTATGATAATGATTAGGCTATGAGTATGATATGTGAGAGGGTTATGATGATCGTGATATAAGTATAATGATCATCACGATGATGTTGATAATGATAATCATGATATGGTGATGATGATGGGTGACATAGGACGATAATGATGTAATGATGTTTAGATAATGATATTGATTCAAAGTAATACTTAATAGTGGAATGGTGGAGAGTGTTGTTAGAGTTTTGAGTGGTCGCGGGTTCGAGTTTCGTCATGGGCAAATATTTTTTTTGGAAAAGCTTAAAAGAGGGTATACACTTAAATCTTTCGATTTCATTATTAATATTATTATCAGTATTATTATTATTATTATTATTATTATTATTATTATCATTATTACTAAAAGTATCACTATTTTTAAATTTATCTTTTTATTAAAGTTAGTATTATTTTATCAGTACTGTTAATATAATTAATATCCTTAACTATAACTTTAGTTTAAATGTATTTCATATATATAGACTATAACTAAATTTTCGTACCAAAAAGATAGGTATTATGAATTAGATACAAACATTAGATATATGAAAGTATATATAATAAGTATACTATTTTTACTAATAAAATACTTTTTGTTCAATTACGTTTTAATATAACTCGAGTTTATTAAAATGTTATCTTATTAAAATTATGAGCATTTAAAAAAAAAATGTTAATACTAAGTACTTATTCAAAAGATTTTAAAGTATATAATATATAATAGAATATATATAAAATAAATATAGTTAAGTATATATTAATAATAAATTTAATATAACAAGGATATTACAAATACCAAAAATATATATTTTAATATTATTATATGTGTTAATATACATACTTGATATAGGTTCGTGAATCCGAGGCCAACCCTACATTTGTTCAATGATGTTATATGTATTTTTACTACAAAATACAGTATGGTGAGTATATAGTCCCTTTTTGAACTTTACATTTTTTTTGGGATGAGAATACATGCGCAGTATTTATAAATTATTTACGTTATGGACACAAGTGATCAAAAATCTACGTTGAGTTGTACCATGGCATATTTCTTTATACTTTGTAGCTAATATTTACGTGAGGAGCGTAAACGCGAATCCTGTTGATAGATCTATCGGGCCTGACAACCCCAACCGGGCTGGACGACCAGTTTTAAACGGTTGCACAGTACTTCGTTTCGTTACTACACTTGGTACGGTGTAGGGTTTATTTAAGAATATGCTGCTGTGATTTAAATGTTAAGTATGGTTACCAAGTGCTCAACGACTTTTCCATACACGAGGAGTGTATTATGTATAACATGAAATCTTGTGGTCCATAGTTATAACGCTGCTAGCATCAAACCTATATATCTCACCAACTTTATGTTGACGTTTTAAAGCATGTTTATTCTCAGGTACGAATTAAGTCTTCCGCTGTGCATTAGCTCATGTTATGGACAATATTTGGAGTCGATCATCGTAATGGAACCAGATGTTGAAGATTTCGTCCAGGGGGACTTGGACGGGGTTGTTACACTAGACGAGTTCCCAATGCTTACTGTAATGTCTGCCAGAATCTTGAAATAAATCTGCCATCCCTATCAGAGATAATAGAGATTGGTATTCCATGTCTAGTGACGACTTTCTTCAAATACAGTCGTGCTAACTTCTCCATCTTGTCATCTTCTCTTATTTGCAGGAAGTGTGCTGACTTGGTGAGACGATCAACTATTACCCAAATAGTATCATAACCACTTGCAGTCCTTGGCAATTTTGTAATGAAATCCATGGTAATGTTTTCCCATTTCCATTTCGGTATTTCAGGTTGTTGTAGTAGACCTGATGGTTTCTGATGTTCAGCTTTGACCTTAGAACACGTCAAACATTCTCCTACATATTTAGCAATATCGGCTTTCATACCTGGCTACCAAAAATGTTTCTTAAGATCCTTGTACATCTTCCCCGTTCCAGGATGTATTGAGTATCTGGTTTTATGACCTTCTCTAAGTACCATTTCTCTCATATCTCCAAATTTTGGTACCCAAATTCTTTCAGCCCTATACCAGGTTCCGTCTTCCCGAATATTAAGATGCTTCTCCGATCCTTTGGGTATTTCATCCTTTAAATTTCCCTCTTTTAAAACTCCTTGTTGCGCCTCCTTTATTTGAGTAGTAAGGTTATTGTGAATCATTATATTCATAGATTTTACTCGAATGGGTTCTCTGTCCTTCCTGCTCAAGGCGTCGGCTACCACATTTGCCTTCCCCGGGTGGTAACGAATCTCAAAGTCGTAATCATTCAACAATTCAATCCACCTACGCTGCCTCATATTCAGTTGTTTCTGATTAAATATGTGTTGAAGACTTTTGTGGTCGGTATATATAATACTTTTGACCCCATATAAGTAGTGCCTCCAAGTCTTTAATGCAAAAACAACCGCGCCTAATTCCAAATCATGCGTCGTATAATTTTGTTCGTGAATCTTCAATTATCTAGACGCATAAGCAATCACCTTCGTTCGTTGCATTAATACACAACCGAGACCTTGCTTTGATGCATCACAATAAATCACAAAATCATCATTCCCTTCAGGCAATGACAATATAGGTGCCGTAGTTATCTTTTTCTTCAATAACTGAAACGATTTCTCTTGTTCATCCTTCCATTCAAATTTCTTCCCTTTATGCGTTAATGCAGTCAAGGGTTTTGCTATTCTGGAAAAGTCTTGGATGAACCTTCTGTAGTAACCAGCTAGTCCTAAAAACTGGCGTATGTGTTTCGGAGTTTTTGGGGTTTCCCACTTTTCAACAGTTTCTATCTTTGCCGGATCCACCTTAATACCTTCTTTGTTCACTATGAGACCGAGGAATTGAACTTCTTCCAACCAAAATGCACATTTTGAAAATTTAGCGTACAATTCTTCCTTCCTCAATACTTCTAACACCTTTCTTAAATGTTCACCGTGTTCTTGGTCATTCTTTGAGTAAATATGTATGTCATCAATGAAAACAATGACAAACTTGTCAAGGTATGGTCCACACACTCGGTTCATAAGGTCCATGAACACAGCTGGTGCATTAGTTAAACCAAACGGCATGACCATAAACTCGTAATGACCATAACGTGTTCTGAAAGCAGTCTTTGGAATATCATCTTCTTTCATCCGCATTTGATGATACCCGGAACGTAAGTCAATCTTTGAATAAACAGACGAGCCTTGTAGTTGATCAAATAAGTCGTCAATTCTCGGTAGTGGGTAGCGGTTCTTGATGGTAAGTTTGTTCAACTCTCGGTAGTCGATACACAACCTGAATGTACCATCTTTCTTCTTGACAAACAAAACAGGAGCTCCCCACGGTGATGTGCTTGGTCGAATGAAACCACGCTCTAAAAGTTCTTGTAATTGGCTTTGCAGTTCTTTCATCTCGCTGGGTTCGAGTCTGTAAGGAGCACGAGCTATTGGTGCAGCTCCTGGTACAAGATCTATTTGAAATTCAACGGATCGATGTGGGGGTAATCCCGGTAATTCTTTCGAAAATACATCGGGAAATTCGTTTACGACGGGAACATCATTGATGCTCTTTTCTTCAGTTTGTACTTTCTTGACGTGTGCTAGAACAGCATAGCAACCTTTTCTTATTAGTTTTTGTGCCTTCAAATTATTAATAAGATGTAGCTTCATGTTGCCCTTTTCTCCGTACACCATTAAGGGTTCTCCTTCTTCTCGTACAATGCGAATTGCATTTTTATAACATACGATCTCTGCTTTCACCTTCTTCAGCCAGTCCATGCCAACTATTACATCAAAACTCCCTAACTCTACTGGTATCAAATCAATCTTAAATATTTCGCTATCCGGTTTAATTTCTCGATTCCGGCATATATTATCTGCTGAAATTAATTTACCGTTTTCTAATTCGAGTAAAAATTTACTATCCAATGGCGTCAATGGACAACTTAATTTAGCACAAAAATCTCTACTCATATAGCTTCTATCCGCACCAGAATCAAATAAAATGTAAGCCGATTTATTGTCAATAAGAAACGTACCCGTAACAAGCTCCGGGTCTTCCTGTGCCTCTGCCGCATTAATATTGAAAACTCTTCCGCGGCCTTGTCCATTCGTGTTCTCCTGGTTCGGGCAATTTCTAATAATGTGGCCCGGTTTTCCACATTTATAACAAACTACATTGGCATAACTTGCTGCGACACTACTTGCTCCACCATTACTTGTTCCGACACCACTTTGTTCCTTTCGTTCTGTTAACCCCTGGTCCGTAGACCTCACACTCTCGCCGCGCTATGACCATTTCTTTTACACTTGTTGCAAAATTTGGTGCAGAACCCTGAGTGATACTTTTCACACCTTTGGCATAGCTGCTTCTAATTGTTGTTGTTGTTGCAGTTGTTATTGGTGTTGGGATGATTGTTGTAGTTGCTGTTGTTGTTGTTGTTGTTGTTGTTGTTGTTGTTGTTGTTGTTGTTGTTGTTGTTGTTGTTGTTGTTGTTGTTGTTGTTGTTGTTGTTGTTGTTGTTGTTGTTGTTGTTGTTGTTGTTGTTGTTGTTGTTGTTGTTGTTGGGCCGTTTGTTGTAGTTGCGATTGATGTTGCGATTGTTGGGATAATTGTTGCGATTATTATTGTAATTGTTGTTGTTGTTGTATTGGTGATTCTTATCACCGTTTTCCTCCCACTTTCTTTTGACTTGCTTCACATTGGCCTCTTCAGCCGTCTGTTCTTTAATTCTTTCCTCAATCTGGTTCACTAGTTTGTGAGCCATTCTACATGCCTGTTGTATGGAGGCGGGCTCGTGTGAACTTATATCTTCTTAGATTCTTTCCGGTAATCCTTTCACAAACGCGTCGATCTTCTCTTCCTCATCTTCGAACGCTCCCGGACACAATAGTCACAATTCTGTGAATCGTCTTTCGTACGTGGTAATATCAAATCCTTGGGTTCGTAACCCTCTAAGTTCTGTCTTGACCTTATTGACCTCGTTTCTAGGACGGTACTTCTCGTTCATCAAGTGCTTGAATGCTGACCACGGTAGTGCGTACGCATCATCTTGTCCCACTTGCTCTAGATAGGTATTCCACCATGTTAACGCAGAACCTGTGAAGGTATGCGTAGCGTACTTCACTTTGTCCTCTTCAGTACACTTACTTATGGCAAACACCAATTCAACCTTCTCGGTCCATCGTTTCAATCCGATCGGTCCTTCGGTTCCATCAAATTCCAAAGGTTTGCAGGCAGTGAATTCTTTGTAGGTGCATCCTACACGATTTCCTTTACTGCTAGATCCAAGGTTATTTTTGGTATGTAGCGCAGCCTGTACTGCGGCTATGTTTGAAGCTAGAAAAGTACGGAATTCCTCTTCATTCATATTCACGGTGTGTCGAGTAGTCGGTGCCATTTCCTTCAAAATAGTCAAATGGAACAAGTTAATCATACAGAATATTAAGAGTAGTTAATAGTATTTCGTAGCATAATATGAACTCATTTATAAAAGCTTTTTCTTCATATTAGCGTTTTATAAGTTTAAATTCGGGTAGTACCTACCCGTTAAGTTCATACTTAGTAGCTGATATACAATTCAACTACTACAATTCTATATGAAAAACTGATTATAATAATATTTCGCGTTCAAACTTTTATACAATATTTTACAAACTTACAATACCGCTTATTTTACATAAAGCATGAAATATAGCACACAATAACTTTGATACAAGATAGTTGTGAAGATAATTCTAGCTAGTACACAAGTCGTTCAGCAAAGGCAATAAAGACACGTAATTCATACGTCCAGAAACAAGTCATGCATTCTGGTTTTACTAGGACTACTTCCCATCCTTGGTCTTGTGGAACATAACCGTTATGGCCGTCGATAAGACAGCGTGTTGTAACGTCGTCAAAGGGACGAGGGTTACGTAATGACCAACAGTCTCGTAATAACCTAAAAATCTCATTTCTTACCCCAATTACCGACTCCGTCACTTGTGGAAATGTTTTGTTTAATAATTGTAGCCCGATGTTCTTTTTCTCACTTTGGTGAGAAGCGAACATTACTAACCCGTAAGCATAGCATGCTTCTTTAAGTTGCATGTTAGCCGCTTATTCTAAATCATGAAGTCCTATATTCGGATACATTGAGTCAAAATAATTTCTTAACCCGTTGCGTAAAATAGCATTTGGGTTCCCCGCAATATATGCGTCAAAGTAAACACATCGTAACTTATGGGTTTCCCAATGTGATATCCCCCATCTTTCAAACGAAAGTCTCTTATAAACCAAGACATTCTTGGAACGTTCTTCGAATGTCTTACAAACTGATTTTGCCGTAAATAGTTGTGCCGAAGAATTCTGACCGACTCTAGACAAGATTTCATCAATCATGTCTCTGGGTAGGTCTCTTAAAATATTGGGTTGTCTATCCATTTTGTGTTTTTATACTGTAAAATAGACAAGAGTTAGATTCATAAAAAAAAATACTTATTAATACAAGCAATTTTTACATATATCATAAAGCATAAGCACACTATATTACATATATTACACCACACGAATACAACTATCTTATTCTGACTCGCTCGTTTCTTCTTCTTCAGTTTTGGTTCGTTTTGCCAAGTTTCTATGGATATATGATGTTCCCCTAATACGAGCTGTCGTTTTCCACAACGGTTTAGAAAAACCTGGTGGTTTAGAGGTTCCCGGGTCATTGTTACAACTTAAGGGCTTCGGGGGTTGACGATACATATAAAGTTCATCGGGGTTGAAATTAGATTTCTCTATTTTTATGCCCTTTCCCTTATTATTTTCTTTTGCCTTTTTAAATTCAGTTGGGGCAATTTCTATAACATCATCGGAATTCTCATCGGAATCCGATTCATCGGAGAATTGGTAATCCTCCCAATATTTTGCTTCCTTGGCGGAAACACCATTGACCATAATTAACCTTGGTCGGTTGGTTGAGGATTTTCTTTTACTTAACCGTTTTATTATTTCCCCCACCGGTTCTATTTCCTCCTCCGGTTCCTCCTCTTCCGGTTCTGATTCTTCTTCCGGTTCTGATTCTTCTTCCGGTTCTTCTTCGGAAACTTGTGAATCAGTCCAATATATATTCGACTCTTCGTTATTATTAGGTGAGTCAATGGGATTTGTGCTAGAGGTAGACATCTATCACACAATATCAAACATGTTAAGAGATTAATATATCACATAATATATACATGTTAATAATATAAAGTTTCCAACAAAAATGTTAAGCAATCATTTTTAAAGAAAACACGGCCGAAGTCCAGACTCACTAATGCATCCTAACAAACTCGATAAGACACACTAATGCAAATTTTCTGGTTCTCTAAGACCAACGCTCGGATACCAACTGAAATGTCCCGTTCATATTGATTATAAACGTTCCATATTAATTAATTTCATTGCGAGGTTTTGACCTCTATATGAGACGTTTTTCAAAGACTGCATTCATTTTTAAAACAACCATAACCTTTATTTTATCAATAAAGGTTTCAAAAGCATTACGTAGATTATCAAATAATGATAATCTAAAATATACTGTTTACACACGACCATTACATAATGGTTTACAATAGAAATATATTACATCTACATATGTTTCTTGAATGCAATTTTTACATAATATCATACAAACATGGACTCCAAATCTTGTCCTTATTTTAGTATGCAACAGCGGAAGCTCTTAATATTCACCTGAGAATAAACATGTTTTAAACGTCAACAAAAATGTTGGTGAATTATAGGTTTAACCTATATATATCAAATCGTAACAATAGACCACAAGATTTCATATTTCAATATACATCCCATACATAGAGATAAAAATCATTCATACGGTGAACACCTGGTAACCGACATTAACAAGATGCATATATAAGAATATCCCCATCATTCCGGGACACCCTTCGGACATGATATAAATTTCGAAGTACTAAAGCATCAGGTACTTTGGATGGGGTTTGTTAGGCCCAATAGATCTATCTTTAGGATTCGCGTCAATTAGGGTGTCTGTTCCCTAATTCTTAGATTACCAGACTTAATAAAGGGGGCATATTCGATTTCGATAATTCAACCATAGAATGTAGTTTCACGTACTTGTGTCTATTTTGTAAATCATTTATAAAACCTGCATGTATTCTCATCCCAAAAATATTAGATTTTAAAAGTGGGACTATAACTCACTTTCACAGATTTTTACTTCGTCGGGAAGTAAGACTTGGCCACTGGTTGATTCACGAACCTATAACAATATATACATATATATCAAAGTATGTTCAAAATATATTTACAACACTTTTAATATATTTTGATGTTTTAAGTTTATTAAGTCAGTTGTCCTCGTTAGTAACCTACAATTAGTTGTCCACAATTAGATGTACAGAAATAAATCGATAAATATTATCTTGAATCAATCCACGACCCAGTGTATACATATCTCAGTATTGATCACAACTCAAACTATATATATTTTGGAATCAACCTCAACCCTGTATAGCTAACTCCAACATTCACATATAGAGTGTCTATGGTTGTTCCGAAATATATATAGATGTGTCGACATGATAGGTCGAAACATTGTATACGTGTCTATGGTATCTCAAGATTACATAATATACAATACAAGTTGATTAAGTTATGGTTGGAATAGATTTGTTACCAATTTTCACGTAGCTAAAATGAGAAAAATTATCCAATCTTGTTTTACCCATAACTTCTTCATTTTAAATCCGTTTTGAGTGAATCAAATTGCTATGATTTCATATTGAACTCTATTTTATGAATCTAAACAGAAAAAGTATAGGTTTATAGTCGGAAAAATAAGTTACAAGTCGTTTTTGTAAAGGTAGTCATTTCAGTCGAAAGAACGACGTCTAGATGACCATTTTAGAAAACATACTTCCACTTTGAGTTTAACCTTAATTTTTGGATATAGTTTCATGTTCATAATAAAAATCATTTTCCCAGAATAAAAACTTTTAAATCAAAGTTTATCATAGTTTTTAATTAACTAACCCAAAACAGCCACCGGTTGTAACTACGACGGCGTAAATCCGGTTTTATGGTGTTTATCGTGTTTCCGGGTTTTAAATCATTAAGTTAGCATATCATATAGATATAGATCATGTGTATAGTTGATTTTAAAAGTGTAGTTAGAAGGATTAACTTTATTTGCGAACAAGTTTAGAATTAACTAAACTATGTTCTAGTGATTACTAGTTTACCTCTTCGAATATGATATATTTTTATGTATGAATCAAATGATGTTATGAACATCATTACTACCTTAAGTTCCTTGGATAAACCTACTGGAAAAGAGAAAAATGGATCTAGCTTCAACGGATCCTTGGATGGCTCGAAGTTCTTGAAGCAGAATCATGACACGAAAACAAGTTCAAGTAAGATCATCACTTGAAATAAGATTGTTATAGTTATAGAAATTGAACCAAAGTTTGAATATAATTATTACCTTGTATTAGAATGATAACCTACTGTAAGAAACAAAGATTTCTTGACGTTGGATGATCAACTTACAAGATTGGAAGTGAGCTAGCAAACTTGAAAGTATTCTTGATTTTATGTAACTAGAACTTGTAGAATTTATGAAGAACACTTAGAACTTGAAGATAGAACTTGAGAGAGATCAATTAGATGGAGAAAATTGAAGAATGAAAGTGTTTATAGTTGTTTTTGGTCGTTGGTGTATGGATTAGATATAAAGGATATGTAATTTTGTTTTCATGTAAATAAGTCATGAATGATTACTCATATTTTTTGTAATTTTATGAGATATTTCATGCTAGTTGCCAAATGATGGTTCCCACATGTGTTAGGTGACTCACATGGGCTACTAAGAGCTGATCATTAGAGTGTATATACCAATAGTACATACATCTAAAAGCTGTGTATTGTACGAGTACGAATACGGGTGCATACGAGTAGATTTGTTAATGAAACTGAACGAGGATGTAATTGTAAGCATTTTTGTTAAGTAGAAGTATTTTGATAAGTGTCTTGAAGTCTTTCAAAAGTGTATTAATACATATTAAAACACTACATGTATATACATTTTAACTGAGTCGTTAAGTCATCGTTAATCGTTACATGTAAATGTTGTTTTGAAACCTTTAGGTTAACGATCTTGTTAAATGTTGTTAACCCAATGTTTATAATATCAAATGAGATTTTAAATTATTATATTATCATGATATTATGATGTACGAATATCTCTTAATATGATCTATATACATTAAATGTCGTTACAACGATAATCGTTACATATATGTCTCGGTTCAAAATCATTAAGTTATTAGTCTTATTTTTACATATGTAGTTCATTGTTAATACACTTAATGATATATTTACTTATCATTTAACATAATTAACCAAGTGTATCAATATCTTAATATGATTCATATGTACCTAGTAAGACGTTATAACGATAATCGTTATATATATCGTTTTCGAGTTTCTTAATTTAATAGTCTCATTTTTATGTATATAACTCATTGTTAAAATACCTAATAACTCATTGTCATCGTATAGTTTTTACAAGTTTTAACGTTCGTGAATCACCGGTCAACTTGGGTGGTCAATTGTCTATATGAAACCTATTTCAATTAATCAAGTCTTAACAAGTTTGATTGCTTAACATGTTGGAAACATTTAATCATGTAAATATCAATTTCATTTAATATATAAAAACATGGAAAAGTTCGGGTCACTACACAAGTAACAGAACGTATCATCATCTGACACGTGTCCCCAAGCAATCTGGTAGATCTGACACTATAAATAGACCCCTTGGGTCGTCATTTTTCAGAGTTCAGATATTCTGATAACTTTGAGAGCTGAGACTTCACTTCTCTCTTTCTCTCTCTACTTTCTCTCACTAGAAGTCATCCGGCTAGCACTTCTACGCTCTATGGATGACAGATTGATTAAGCCACCCAACAAGTTTCTACACTTGTGAACCGAGTCTGCAGGGATTATTTCCCAAGGGTAAAAATCAATCGGCAACACTCCGCCCTCCTAAAGCAAGATTACTTCTAGTATCTTGTTGACACACTAAGCCTTACCTCATAAGGAAATAGGTGTTAACAATGGCGCCATCCACTAATGCAAAGAACACACGAAACGGAAAAGGAACTAAAACAACTGAAGCTCCATTTGTACTTGAAGCAGTCAATAATCCATCAACTGATGACATGATAACTGTTGAAGATGTACCTGTTCCACCACTAGATGGTACGGTTGAAGAAACAGTTGCTGAAACTACAGAAAGGCTTAAACATTTGGCAACTAATTCAGAGAAGAGGCCAGTAATCGAAGAAACGACAACCAAAAGTGCAGAAAGACTTCTAAATTTTGTTACTAATCCATAGCGACGACCATTGATGCAACCACGGCGATGCCCATCATTTATACCTTTTCGGCGGATGGCGGATGGCAAAGACAAGCAAATAATGAAAAGGCAATTAATAGTGTATCCTATCGTATACACACATAAAAGGCATAATGGTTGCATAAAAGTAGCATCAGGAAGGCTGGAAACAACAGTTCTGCGAAGTTTTCCGTTCAATGTTCTCCGCTGTACAGGCTGCTCCGTCATGCGTAAGCCCTGAAGGCCACCTAGCGCATAAGCCCTGGCCGGGGAACGCCACCTTCAGCGTAAATTTTGGATCACAAGTAACAGAATGTATCATCATCTGACACGTGTCCCCATGCAATCTGGAGGATCTGACAATATAAATAGACCCCTTGGGTCGTCACTTTACACAGTTGAGATATTCTGAAAACTTTGAGAGCTGAGACTTAACTTCTCTTTCTCTCTCTACTTTCACTTACTAGAAGTCATCCGGCTAGCACTCTTACGCTCTACAGACGACAGATTAATTAAGCCACCCCACAAGTTTCTATAATTGTGAACCGGGTCTGCAGGGATTATTTTCCGAGGGTAAAAATCAATCGGCAACACTCCGCCCTCCCAAAGCTAGATTACTTCTAGTATCTTGTTGGCACACTAAACCTTACCTCATAAAGAAATAGGTGTTAACAATGGTGCCATCAACAAATGCAAAGAACACACGAAACGGAAAAGGAACAAAAACAACTGAAGCTCCATTTGTACTTGAAGCAGTCAACAATCCATCAACTGACGACATGATAACTATTGAAGATGTACCCGTTCAGCCACTAGATGGTACGATTGAAGAAACAATTGCTGAAACTGCAGAAAGGCTTAAACATTTGGCAAATAATTCGGAGAAAAGGCCAGTAATCGAAGAAACGACAGCCAAAAGTGCAGAAAGACTTTCAAATTTTGTTACTAATCCAGAGCGACGACCATTGATGCAACCAAGGCGATGTCCATCATTTATACCTCTTCGGCGGATGGCGGATGGCAGAGACAAGCAAATAATGAAAAGGAAATCTATATCAAAATACAAGTTATCCAGGCTACTCGACAAGCTGGGCAGTCTTATTGATGATTCTGGGGATGATAACGACCTGAGCTATGATAATAATGACTCTGATGATGAAATTGACAAAGATGAGTGCATGTCAGAGAAGCAGGCAGTGTTGCTATTAAATGACATTCTTAAGCAGACAGCTCCGGCAAAATATAAGCAACGCTTAGTGCAGCCCGCCGTCCGTGCTGTGGCCGTGGACAATTTCTTTGCCCTCATTACTGGAGAGCAAGTTACCAAGCTACCAGCCATGGCAGAATCTACACAGTGTTTCATTGATAGAATTGCTAATTATCCATTACCCAGAAATCTTGCTATACCAACAATTGGAGTTTATGATGGCACAACGGATCCGGAAGATTTTCTGACTATGTTTGAAGGTGTTATGAGGTTGCAGCATTAGGAGGATGAAACTGCGTGCCATATGTTTCCTATGGTATTGCAGAAAATGGCACGCGAATGGTTTGCTAGTTTGCCGCCAAGGAGTATTACTAGTTTTCTTGTCTTGAGAGCAAAATTTGTGATGCAATACCAAAATCTTCGGAGCTGTACTCTGACACATCTTGACGCTCACGAGATCACAATGCATCATAACGAATCTTTGAGCAATTTTATGAAGCGTTATACACTTGAAGCACAGAAGATCCCTGATTGTCCAGAATCACAGCTTGTATCTGGTTTCATTTTCTGTTTGGACCAGCGACGGTATAGTGCACTTGTTCATGCATTACGGTATGACTTGCCAAAAACATTGCATCAGGCGTTGGAGGTTGCACAGAGGCATGTTCAAGCTGGTGAGCGTGGGTTGAATAAGTTTGATACTGGCAGTAGTAGCAAGCCGCACAACGGAGGACGGTATTTTGACAGAAATCAGAGAAGGAATGACAATTCAAATGGAGGATGGAGAGGAAATAATCACCCTAATAATTTCCACCACAACAGAAGGCCAATAGAAAGGCACCCGTTGATCATGGCGCTTACCAAAACTCCGAAAGAGATCCTCTTCACTGAACCAATTCGGACCACTTTCAACGCTCCAGCACCTATGGAAGAAATGGAGGGTCCAAAGAGTGAGTTGTGGTGCGATTTCCATGAAGCTTGGGGCCATGATACAGAAAATTGCAAATCTTTGATGAGAGAAATCATAGCGAAAATCTAGGCAGGAGAACTGAATCATTTGTTGCCTGGCAAACAGTACAGGTGGAATGATCCTCGCAGGAAATTTGCGTGGCAAAGGAATGATGGAAACAGAGGACACCGTGGAGAGAACAGAAGAGAGCAGCATGGTGGAAGAGATAATCGGAATCAACTGCAGTACGTAGACCGGATCACAGAGCGCGAGACAACTCCAGAAGTTGTAATCAGGATGGTTTGGATCAACGACAGTTATTATGAAGAAGGTGAATCATCAAACAGCAATTTGGACAGCTGGAGATATGCTCCAATTATCTTTCAGCCAATTCAGAATTGGGCATTGTCCGTCCAACCAGTGATCATTTCAGCAGAGATAGCAAATAAGTTTGTCAACTGTATCTACACAGATACGGGAAGTGAAGCTGACATCATTTACTGGCATTGCTTGAAGACTTTTCCAAGGCATGTGCAGAGCAGAGCTAGACAAACGAGGTTGAAAGTTTCTAGATTAACGGGAGCACCGGTAAATGCCATGGGGCAGATTCGTTTGGAAGTTGTTATGGGCACATTCCCATTGTTGAGAACAGAAACAATTGATTTCACAATCATAGATGGAAATTCTCGGTTTAACGTCCTTTTTGGAAGGGCAGCGTTGGCTAAATTCGGAGCAATAACATCGACAGCTCATGCAGAGATCAGGTTCCCAACTCCTAACGGAGTAGCCGCCATACATTCATAGTATGTGGCACCGGCTAGGGAGAGATCCACATTTGTGAACTTATCAAAAGGCAATGTAAACTGGAGAAAGCATGATCGGTTGTTTGGTGATGATGAAGTTCAGGAGTTTTTCATTCCATAATCAAGTGTGTAGGCCGGATAGCGCTGGACGCTCGGCGTGTGAAGAAGCAAATCTCAGCATGTTATCAAGAACGAAAGTTTATTATCAGAGCAGTTTTTTAGCATTTTTATGAAGACATTGCCTTTTACAATCATTGTATTCATGCGAAAATACACATGTTTGGCATTTGAAGAACATAATTTCGCATTATATGAAGAGCAACGTTTATCAATTTACTGTGAACCATTGTGGTTATTTTACAGTGCATATGTTACCAATTGCATACATTAAACATTCATGGCGCACTAATTAGGCTTGATCCACCTAAATTCGTCATCAATCGTTTATGTACTGCACAGTACCGAACAATAAATTTTATATTTTTCTTAAACAAAGTGCTGCCCGTGACAAATGTAAAACATTACATTTATAACCTGCCCACAGAAGGAGTGTATTTTTAAAATACCTCCGATGGCGGAAGCTTTTGTGCAGGCCAGTAAAGGCACAAGGGATCGGCTAGAAAACGTTTAAGTTTTACTAGAACGCACCGAGGCATGATACAAAACTCAGATACTTGTCATGACAAACATTATAAAAAACTTACTTCACAGAACGAAGTTCTATATTTTATGTATGAAGGCAAAATAATTAGCAATTCTTCCTCATATACTTTATGACGGAAGGCGTAAGACGGAGAGTCTATTGATTTGTAATCATTCTTCTAAAACACTTCATAATTCTTCCTCATTAATTTTATGACGGAAAGCTTGTAACAGAATTCAGACATCATATTCATTTAGCAAAACTTAATATTGCAAGGTGTCTACATATGAATTACCTTATACACTTTTCAAAATGATTTGTTCAATTATACACTGCACAATTGTGTATAGAAATTTTATGCTCAGGTGCATAATCTATTGGTTTTAAAGCATTAAGCATCAAAATATTTGCAACAAGCATGTAAACACACGTAGTCATCACAATAAAGTCAGTATGTATATAATGTCAAGGTCAGAAGGAAATTTATTACAAAACATTGTTTGACATTTTTACAAAAATCAATCAAACTGCACGCTAAGCACATCTTGAGCAGAAGACTATTCTTTGCTGCATACTTCATCATAAACGTTTATCTTCAAATTTATCAATTTGTCTTTAGTCTCATCAACCTTTTCCTGAGTACCAGGAGGCATAAGTTTGGCAATAGCAGCAGAAGGGGTCTGGTTAGGAGCAAGGCATTTAAACAGCTTGCCGGTCACATCAGCAATAGCATGGGTGCAGGCAGCATCAACATAATCATTGTAGGGATTCCCTACAAGACTGGATCCAAGCACTTTAGCTATCAGACCTGGTATACCCTTCTTAAGCTCAGCAAAATTACCTTCGCCTTTCTCCGCCCTCCGGAGAAGCTCAGCAGACCTTTCCCTCTCTGCATTCAGCTGCTTCTCCAGCTCACCCACTTTCACCTGCTCCTCTTCAAGTCTATTCTTCTCAGTATCCCTTTCCCCTTGCAGAGCAACAGTAGCATCTTGAGCACTTTTTAGCTCAACTTCTTTAGCCTTTATTATTTTTTGCGCATCACTTAAGGCACGCTCAGCATCAGCAGCTCTTTTACGAGCATTTGCACCTTCAGGTATGTCTTTACGGGCTATAGCAAGAATAGACTCTTGATGCTTCTGCAGCTGCAGCACAGAGTCCAGATGATTGGTTAGCAGTACATGAGCTGCCATAGTTGATTCCCTGAGTTGATCAGAACGGAGAGCAGTGAATTGGGGTTACAGCTCAGGGATAACACAACCTGTAACGACCCTACTTTTTTCGTTATCTTTTACTGTTAATTATTTAACGACCATTAACTGTTACGTTTCTACGTGTCGCGGATTTCTATCTGGCGAATATTTTCGGTTTTCAAACCAACGGTCGAGCTTTTGGGATTTTTAAGTCCTAATTATTTTAAATATGATATTTTAATGTCATATGATCATATTTAGTGTTTATACATTTTATTCGTCGCGTATTTGTTATCTCTCCGAAAAATCAATCGCGTAGTAGCGTTTTCGCGTTTCGGGCTTCGATCGAGCGTTCGGGACATAAGGATTTCATCATTTATCATTGTGGGCCATGTGGGGCCCACCCCATTCAGTTTTTGGCCGAATCCATGGGGAGGGGGAGTATACTCCCTTGATTTTCCCATTTTTCCATTTTATTTTTACATTCCACTTTTTATCACAAACCTAATTTAGATATTTGCTCTCTTCCTCCCTTTTTCTCCCATTTGAGCCATCACCTACAGCACCATAAACCATCATCATCAATTAAAAATATAGCTTGGATCATCAATTCATTAGCATAATCGGATTCTACGCGATCTCCTCTACACGATTACATCTTTCAATTCTTGATTAGGGTATAAACCCTAACCCTATATTTTTAATTTTTTTCTTTACTTTTCTGTATTTTGATATTATATTGATAGTATGATGATTACTTGTTGTTGTAATGGTGTTTGTATGCATAGAATTACTCGTAAACATATGTTTTCGGTTTGATATAATTGGGACAGCAGATTTTTCGTGTATTTCTGCTATTGTGACTGATATAAAAGTTAAAATAAAGTATCTAGATGAGTTCCTCTCATCAAGACATTAATTTTAGACTCCAAATTCATGTCGTTTAGATTCCCGGAGCCCTAGATATGATCAAAGTGGTATTTTGTTAAGATTGAAATGTGATTTTGGTATGAACCAGGTTTGGTCCTACTTTGTGACCATATTTGGTGACTTTAGGGTGTGTTAGTGTGTTAGGACTGATGGTGGGGCAAACTTTCATGTTCGGGTCATCTCAATCCGAGCCACGAATCACTCGTTACGTCTAAAACACGTTGTTGATTGAATTGAAGTTCCAAGTAGTGTAACGGCTGTAAATCATGACTTGTGGACTGTTCTTGGGGTGTTCTTGAGTGTACCAAAGTGTCGGGTGGTTTTCTTAGGCGGAGATATATGTAAGGCTCGCCGAAAACCGACACCCGGGGCTCAGGATACGACCCGATGAACTTTTGATTTAAAACTTGTGACTAATTATTAAACTTATGATATAAATAATGGATTTCATTATTATTTAATTACTTATGATAAAAAAAATAATTATTATTATTTAAGACTTATGATATATATTTATTATATCATTTAATTAATACTTATGATTTAATTAACATTTTAATTAAACATATGATTAATAATACTTTTATTATTAATGGAAAATACTTATGATAAGTATTAAACTTATATTATGAGATTACTATTATAAGACTTATAATAAGGATTAATTAATTATTTAATTATTATAAGGCTTAGTTATTATTTAATTATAATTTAATTATTAAATATTTATGATTTAATAATTATAATTAGGAACTTGTGATATGATTAATAATTCATTATTAATTAATAATACTTATGATATGATTTAAAATTTATTATTAATTAATAATATTTATATTATGACTAATATTTAATTAATTAATTAAATACTTATGTTATATTAATTATATCATTTAAACTTATATTAACTTTAATATAAGTTATGACTAATATTTAATTAATTAATTAAATACTTATGTTATATTAATTATATCATTTAAACTTATGTTATGACATAATTAGACATATTTAATTTTAATGAACGTTATAACTTATATTATTATTATAACTTACACTTTTAAAATTTACATTGACCATGTTTGACCAAGGTTGACTTTTGAGTTGACTTTCGGTTGACTTTGACTTTCAGTTGACTTTTGTTGACTTTCTAATTAAGGAAACTTTCATAACTTATAAACTTTCCTAAAATAGCAACTTTCTAAATTTGGAAACTTTCCAAAAATAGAAACTTTCCAAAAATAGAAACTTTCCAAAAATAGAAACTTTCCAAAAATGGAAACCTGCTAAAAATAGAAACTTTCTAATAATAGAAAGTGTGTGTCCGTAAGCTGTTCCGATCAAACCGATGCATATTGAGTATTGTTCTATGACTACTTGCAACATGTACAATAGCTATCATACTAAGACTTGACCTAAGTTAGTTATTTATATCGACCTGCTTTATTTATAGGTCGGCGTTGTGATCATTCCTGATCACTGTACTACATTTGCTGTTCGCTTAATTGTGTTGGTTACTTCATTACTATTAAGGTGAGTTATAGTCCCAACTTTCTATTTTAAATATTTTGGGATGAGAATACATGCAATTTATTTTATATTTTGGACACATGTGGAAGTTGGTTTAAATTATTCATTGTGAGTTGAACAAAAATATTTCCTAGTCTGGTAACTGTAATCACTGGTTTCTACTGGTGAACGCGAATCCTACGGATAGATCTATCGGGTTTGACAACCCCATTTCGAGCTAGTCGCGCTAGCAATTTATAATCGGAATGTTTAGTACTTCGTATTTTGTTGTAGATACATTTGTTTGGTGTATATTATTTATTATGTTTGGCAAGGGTAAATAAAGGGTTAAGTGGTTACCAGGTGGCTCACGGAAAATGGAATAATGTTTTATTATATGTTTTCTAGCATATAATTTTGTGGTCCAAAAAGGAGTTTTTATGTTTTCAAACATAAATTTTTATGGTTTAAATTAAATATTGTTTGTAATATTAAACCTATAATTCACTCAACATTTTTGTTGACAGTTACTCGCATGTTTTATTCTCAGGTTCATGATTGATTGCTTCCGCTGTGCTTAGAGAGTCTGCATATTTATGATGGCAGCTTTTGTTAAACATTAACTTGCATTCTATTTTGATACATTTAATAGTGGATGTTGTTGACTTTGTTTAGGTCAACTTTTGGTTAAGTAATAGTGTATGGTTTTTCTAAACTTAGATATTTTGATAGGTTTCCTTTATAGGAAATCATTTTTAAATAAAGAATGCAAGGTTATTTATTAAATTCATATAGAGTTATGATCAAGCTGTGGGACCAAGATAACGATGGTCGTCAAGTGTACTTTGACGGGTCATTAAAGTTGGTATCAGAGCCTTGGTTGTAGGGAATTAGGCTGCATTGATGTCGTTACCCGAGTCAATTGGGTGCATTAGTGAGTCTAGTCTACAGCCCGGCCTATAATATATTATTATATGTGATTATTTGTATCATATTGGTATGTATATTGTTATCATACATACATTCCAATTATGTTCTGAATCCGGGAGGAACTCCCATTCTGACTTAAACGAATTCTCTGACTCATGCGAACTTATCCTTATAAGAACACCTCGGGTAGTGAAATCGAGGGATGTCATTCTTGACTTCTGAAATTCTCGACATTTCTATGTCATCTGTTATGGTTAAGTATATATAATGTTTGAGTTATATTACGCGAGATGTCATTCTTGACTTCTAAATGCTCAATATTTCAATGTCAGCTATTATGTTTAGGTATATAACATTCTTGTTATATTACGTGCCTTTATGCCGTTGTGCCTATGTGCCGTTGTGCCTATGTGCTTTGGTTTTTGAACCGAAAAACGTCATTCTTGACTTTTAGAGATTCTTGGTACTTTGAAGACATTTTTATGTCATCGTAACTCCTATTCATTACTTTTGATGTTTTTGTCTCTTGTGCTATCCTTAGCACATTGTTTAAGAAATCGTTTTAGAGAAATTGTGTGGAAATTCGAGGTTGATCGCGTGTCCTGACCTCATGTAGTGATATTGGAATGGAACTATGAGTTAGTGAAATATAATGGCGTCAGGCCAACGTGATTATATTACGTTAATTCATAAGGAAGTCCCAATATTGTGACATGAGGAATAGAAAGCGATTCAAAGAAAATTTTTACAGTACTCATTTAGAAATTTCGATGTATTACATGGGTAGGGAAAATATTCATTATCTTATTAGTTGATATACGAGAAGCTCGTTTTAACCAGAATATCTATCTCATGCTCTATCCTTCATAACTCGCTTGTTAGCAACAGCTTCGCTCGGGAAGAGTTTTGGCCAAGGACTAATGTCCTGATAATAGTCAAAACAACATTTAACTCATTGGTTTTCATGACCCTGTAACATTTGTTGGTCAAATGTCGCACGGTGATTCAAGTCCTTTACTCGATCTTTCACGATCTTACTTCAACTTGTAACCTCTGAAATACAGATACTCTGTTTATCATCGGGAGTTTTACACATTTGTTTAATTAGGCGGTACTCACGAGATTTATGGGCGAATAGAAATAATGAAATATTTTGTCATGTATACAATTTATAAAATCGTATGTAAGTATGGATTCAAATGAATAAATTTACACTTACCTATTTCGGCTAGTATATACTAAATCATACCTTCAAAATTATTTTAAAACCACTCATTTATTGAGTTGTTTGACTAAGTCAATTTGTTTTATATAAATTGGTACACGTTGCACATACTTTTAAATTTACTAAGAACTTCGTTCCGTTTATGTTGTCACATCAAACGTTTAAAGCTTTTTCAAAACTCCTTTGGTTGATTTTACCAACTTTTTGCATTACCCTACAGAGTGTCGGGATCACAGTTCTTCTCATCCTCTGTTTAAGGATGAAACTTACCATTAAGTTCTTTGATAGAAACTCTTACGCCACTTTGGATGCCGGTTTTATAAAATTTGTTGGAAAGTCTTTGCGCTCATAAAATTTTCCCTCTTATGGTTGGACATGGCCGAAACACGGACCGATAAATCAATTTTCTGGGATACGCTCGGTGGTCACCCTATTGTAGAAAAGGCGCTAGGTGGGTTTCTACCCCAACTGTTGTTATAGTGGGTATCATGGATATATATTACACTAGATCGTTTGAGGAGTTTCTACTCTCAATATTCGCTATCAACCGCAACACCCTCGTAAACATCAATCCTAGGATTCAATACTTTGAGGTGCACGAAATTATTTTTGGAGATTCATCCCACCTGGAGTCGGCCATTATTTATAACCCATGATTCGCGTTCTTTTCATCCGCACATAAATTTAAGAATATGGATGAATCCTAGATTTTCTCGCTCATTGTACAAGGAAGTACACTCTCGTTGAAATATCACACCTTTCGTACGTCTTCCTTTCGGAAATGTAATAAAAATTTACTTTGAAGTCCATGATCCTCGTTATCTCCTTTGGGAGAATTGCCTTAAATATCTATGCCACCGATGTGACTACTCCATATATATTTTCCTTCATTGTTGCAACTATATTTCATTCGTCCCAGTTCGTCCACTTGGGGAGCTTCTGTTTTGGTTGTTAAGAAGAAAGGTGGTTCGTTTCGATGGTGTATTGATTATCGCAAGTTGAACAAGCTTACGGTTAAGAACCGTTACCCTCTTCCGAGAATTGATGATCTGTTCGATCAACTCCAAGGTTCGTCCATTTATTCTAAGATTGACCTTCGTTCCAGTTATCACCAACTACGGGCTAAAGAAACTGATATTTCGAAAACCGCTTTTCGTACCCGGTATGGTCACTACGAATTTCTTGTTATGCCGCTCGGATTAACCAATGCACCTGCTGTGTTCATGGACCTCATGAACCCCGTGCGTAGCCCATATTTGGATAAATTCGTTAACGTTTTCATCGATGATATCCTTATCTATTCCAAGAAGTGATCAAGAGCACGAAGATAAGTGCTTGATTTGTTAAGAAAAGAAGAGCTGTATGCTGAATTTTTCTAAATGGTAGCTCTGGTTGAAAGAAGTTCAATTCCTTGGGCACGTTGTTAATAAACAGGGAATTCAAGTTGATCCTGCTAAGATTGAGGCAATTGGAAAGTGGGAAATTTCTGAAAACTCTTACTCAGATTCGTCAGTTCCTAGGTTTGGCAGGCTATTATAGAAGCTTCATTCAAGATTTTTCACGAGTAGCGAAACCTCTGACTGCTTTAACGCATAAGGGGAAGAAGTACGAGTGGAAGAGTGAACAAGAGTCTGCTTTCCAAACTCTGAAGAAGAAGTTAACTTCTGCACTGATATTATCACTACCTGAGGGTAATGATGATTTTGTTATCTATTATGATGCTTCGTGTCAAGACTTTGGTTGTGTTTTGATGCAACGAAAGAAAGTCATTGCTTACGCGTCGCGTCAGTTGAAGATTCATGAACATAATTAAACAATCCATGATTTAGAATTGGGAGCTGTTGTGTTCGCACTCAAGAATTGGAGCCATTACTTATATGGGGTCAAGTGTACAGTGTACAGTGATCACAAAAGTCTTCAACATATCTTTGATCAAAGACAGTGGAATATGAGGTAGCGAAGATGGGTTGAATTGTTGAACGATTATGATTGTGAACTCCTTTAGCCATTCCGGGAAAAAAACCAATGTTGTGGCTGATGCTTTGAGTCATAAGAGAGAGTTGAACCTCGTAGGTTTAGGGCCTTGAATATGACCATTTGAACAAACCTCGCAAGGCAGATTCTTACAGCTCAACAAGAAGCCTTGAAGGAGAAGAATTTTGTAACGGGAAGGTCCGAGGCTTGAGTAAATAGTTAGAGGTATGAACCAATGGTACTCGGTATTTTGCGAGACGTCTTTGGGTTCCGAAATTTTGTGATTTGCGACAACTTATTTTAGATGAAGCTCATAAGCCTGGGTACTCTATTCATCCTGGTTCAGGAAAGATGTATCATGATCTTAAGGAGCTGTATTGGTTGCCTAATTTGAAAGCTGATGTGGCTACGTATGTGGCTAAGTGTTTGATATGTGCTAAGGTTAAAGCTAAACATCAGAAACCGTCTGGACTTTTGGTGCAATCTGATATTCCCGATTGGAAGTGGGAAGGTATTACAATGGATTTTATTTCGAAGTTGCTGAGAGTTGTGGGTAGTTATGATACCATTTGGGTGATTGTTGACCGACTCACAAAATCAGCTCATTTCTTACCAATTAAGGAAACAGATTCGAAGGAGAAGCTCACTCGTTTGTATTTGAAGGAGATTGTTTCTAGACATGGTGTTCCCGTATCTATTATTTCGGACCGAGACAGTCGATTTACATCGAGGTTTTAGCAGTCCTTACAAGATGCTTTGGGGACTAAATTGGATATGAGCACTGCTTATCACCCACAGTCGAATGGTCAGAATGAAAGGACCATCCAAACGTTGAAAGGCATGTTGAGGGCATGCGAAATTGATTTTGGTAATGGTTGGGATAGATACTTACCGTTGGCTAAATTTTCTTATAACAACAAGTTATCATGCAAGTATTAAAGCCTCACTGTTTGAAACTCTGTATGGTAGGAAGTGTAGGTCTCCTATCTATTGGAATGAGGTTGGGGATGCTCAACTCACAGGTCCAGAAATTATTCATGAGACTACCGAGGAGATTGTATAGATTAAGGAGAGATTGAAAACCGCCAGGATTCGGCAAAAGAGTTACGTCGATGTTAGAAGGAACGATATTGAATTTCAGGTTGGTAATCATGTTATATTGAGGGTATCACCTTAAAAGGGCGTAATACATTTTGGTAAAAGGGGAAAGTGAATCCTCATTTTGTTTGACCGTTTGAGATTATTGAGAGAGTTAGACCCGTGGCTTATCGTTTGAAATTGCCACAAGAACTCAGTGCTGTTCATAATGTTTTTCATGTATCGAACTTAAAGAAGTGTTTGGTCGAGGCCGATAAGACTATTCCTCTGGAGGAGCTTCATGTTGTTAAGCAACTACATTTTATTGAGGAACCTGTTGAAATTATGGGTCGAGATGTTAAGACTCTCAAGCAGAACAGAATTCCTATTGTTCGAGTTAGATAGAACGCCAGACGCTGTCCCGGGTTCACTTGGGAGCGTGAAGATCAGATGAGGCAGAAGTACCCGCATTTGTTCTCAGATGCCAAGTCAACCCCTGCACCTACTTAAATTTCGGGACGAAATTTCCGTAACGGGAAGGTACTGTAACGACCCTACTTTTTCCGTTATCTTTTACCGTTAATTATTTAACGACCATTAACTGTTATTCGTGCAACGTCATTTCTATGACCTATATTATTATTTTTGTAATAATATATTAATTATTATGTGTTATATGAATATTTGTATTCATATCTTTAATTTTACGTTTCTACGTGTCGCGGATTTCTATCTGGCGAATATTTTCGGTTTTCAAACCAACGGTCGAGCTTTTGGGATTTTTAAGTCCTAATTATTTTAAATATGATATTTTAATGTCATATGATCATATTTAGTGTTTATACATTTTATTCGTCGCGTATTTGTTATCTCTCCGAAAAATCAATCGCGTAGTAGCGTTTTCACGTTTCGGGCTTCGATCGAGCGTTCGGGACATAAGGATTTCATTATTTATCATTGTGGGCCATGTGGGACCCACCCCATTTAGTTTTTGGCCGAATCCATGGGGAGGGGGGAGTATACTCCCTTGATTTTCCCATTTTTCCATTTTATTTTTACATTCCACTTTTTATCACAAACCTAATTTATATATTTGCTCTCTTCCTCCCTTTTTCTCCCATTTGAGCCATCACCTACAGCACCATAAACCATCATCATCAATTAAAAATATAGCTTGGATCATCAATTCATTAGCATAATCGGATTCTACGCGATCTCCTCTACACGATTACATCTTTCAATTCTTGATTAGGGTATAAACCCTAACCCTATATTTTTAATTTTTTTCTTTACTTTTCTGTATTTTGATATTATATTGATATTATGATGATTACTTGTTGTTGTAATGGTGTTTGTATGCATAGAATTACTCGTAAACATATGTTTTCAGTTTGATATAATTGGGACAGCAGCTTTTTCGTGTGTTTCTGCTATTGTGACAGATATAAAAGTTAAAATAAAGTATCTAGATGAGTTCCTCTCATCAAGACATTAATTTTAGACTCCGGATTCATGTCGTTTCGATTCCCGGAGCCCTAGATATGATCAAAGTGGTATTTTGTTAAGATTGAAATGTGATTTTGGTATGAACCAGGTTTGGTCCGACTTTGTGACCATATTTGGTGACTTTAGGGTGTGTTAGTGTGTTAGGACTGATGGTGGGGCAAACTTTCATGTTCGGGTCATCTCAATCCGAGCCACGAATCACCCGTTACGTCTAAAACACGTTGTTGATTGAATTGAAGTTCCAAGTAGTGTAACGGCTATACATCACGACTTGTGGACTGTTCTTGGGGTGTTCTTGAGTGTACCAAAGTGTCGGGTGGTTTTCTTAGGTGGAGATACATGTAAGGCTCGCCGAAAACCGACACCCGGGGCTCAGGATACGACCCGATGAACTTTTGATTTAAAACTTGTGACTAATTATTAAACTTATGATATAAATAATGGATTTCATTATTATTTAATTACTTATGATAAAAAAATAATTATTATTATTTAAGACTTATGATATATATTTATTATATCATTTAATTAATACTTATGATTTAATTAACATTTTAATTAAACATATGATTAATAATACTTTTATTATTAATGGAAAATACATATGATAAGTATTAAACTTATATTATGAGATTACTATTATAAGACTTATAATAAGGATTAATTAATTATTTAATTATTATAAGGCTTAGTTATTATTTTATTATAATTTAATTATTAAATATTTATGATTTAATAATTATAATTAGAAACTTATGATATGATTAATAATTCATTATTAATTAATAATACTTATGATATGATTTAAAATTTATTATTAATTAATAATATTTATATTATGACTAATATTTAATTAATTAATTAAATACTTATGTTATATTAATTATATCATTTAAACTTATATTAACTTTAATAATTCATTTTAATTTAATTAAACTTATGTTATGACATAATTAGACATATTTAACTTTAATAAACGTTATAACTTATATTATTATTATAACTTACACTTTTAAAATTTACATTGACCATGTTTGACCAAGGTTGACTTTTAAATTGACTTTCGGTTGACTTTGACTTTCAGATTAAGGAAACTTTCATAACTTATAAACTTTCCTAAAATAGCAACTTTCTAAATTTGGAAACTTTCCAAAAATAGAAACTTTTCAAAAATAGAAACTTTCCAAAAATAGAAACTTTCAAAAAATGGAAACCTGCTAAAAATAGAAACTTTCTAAAAATAGAAAGTGTGTGTCCGTAAACTGTTCCGATCAAACCGATGCATATTGAGTATTGTTCTATGACTACTTGCAACATGTACAATAGCTATCATACTAAGACTTGACCTAAGTTAGTTATTTATATCGACCTGCTTTATTTATAGGTCGGCGTTGTGATCATTCCTGATCACTGTACTACATTTGATGTTCGCTTAATTGTGTTGGTTACTTCGTTACTATTAAGGTGAGTTATAGTCCCATCTTTCTATTTTAAATCTTTTGGGATGAGAATACATGCAATTTATTTTATATTTTGGACACATGTGGAAGTTGGTTTAAATTATTCATTGTGAGTTGAACAAAAATATTCCCTAGTCTGGTAACTGTAATCACTGGTTTCTACTGGTGAACGCGAATCCTACGGATAGATCTATCGGGTTTGACAACCCCATTTCGAGCTAGTCGCGCTAGCAATTTATAATCGGAATGTTTAGTACTTCGTATTTTGTTGTAGATACATTTGTTCGGTGTATATTATTTATTGTGTTTGGCAAGGGTAAATAAAGGGTTAAGTGGTTACCAGGTAGCTCATGGAAAATGGAATAATGTTTTATTATATGTTTTCTAGCATATAATTTGTGGCCCAAAAAGGAGTTTTTATGTTTTCAAACATAAATTTTTATGGTTTAAATTAAATATTTTTTTTAATATTAAACCTATAATTCACTCAACATTTTTGTTGACAGTTACTCGCATGTTTTATTCTCAGGTTCATGATTGATTGCTTCCGCTGTGCTTAGAGAGTCTGCATATTTATGATGGCAGCTTTTGTTAAACATTAACTTGCATTCTATTTTGATACATTTAATAGTGGATGTTGTTGACTTTGTTTAGGTCAACTTTTGGTTAAGTAATAGTGTATGGTTTTTCTAAACTTACATATTTTGATAGGTTTCCTTTATAGGAAATCATTTTTAAATAAAGAATGCAAGGTTATTTATTAAATTCATATAGAGTTATGATCAAGCTGTGGGACCAAGATAACGATGGTCGTCAAGTGTACTTTGACGGGTCGTTAAACAACCTTGTACAAGAAAAAAAAATTTATGAGTACTTTCAGGCAACTCACATCAATAAATTACAAACATATACATGCAGAAGATCTTATCATTCATACCTGAAGAAGAGTTGCAAATTCTTTATCCTTAGTGGCAGGGTTTGCAATGATGGCCTGCAATGCCCTCACATGAGCAGGAAGAGTTGGCTCTTGAACAATGGAGGATGTAATAGCTGGGTTAGTGATATTAGGAGGAAGAGAATGATAAGCAGAGTTGCCTTCCGGCCCATCTTCATGAAATTCAGATTCATCGAATGGAGTAAAGTTTAGGTCAGGCGTTTTCAGGCCCTTCTCTCCTTCACTTTCAAGATTCTCCTCCGTCCTCCGTTCACCGCCCTCCGCGGCCTTCCCCTGGCTATCATCCGACTCTACTAAAATCACTAACAAGAATAAATTAGCATTATGAATAAACATAACAGTTGTACGCAAAAACATGAGCATTTTCAAGAAAGCACAGAATGGACATACTTCTCCTGCGTTTCTGCTTTTTACCCTCCTCTGTACTCTTCGCCCTTTTAGAGCCTATGCTCTTCTTTCTTGTCTTTTGGGTTGGAGGAGGAGTGGGGTTAGTTTCACCCGTGATGTCAACTGACCCCGATGTTTGTTGATCGGCAGTGGTGGTATCATCCGCTGTCCGCTCAGTGTCTGTATGTTCAGACCCGGATTCACTGTCTGGGCTGCTCACAGCAATTTCTTTCCCCTTTTCACCAGTAGCATCTTTAGTTTCAGCTGCAACTCTCTCCGCCTCTAGCTCTTCAGCATTTTTGTCATGAGCAGTGACCTCTACATCATCATCAAGATCAGCGGATAAAAGAGCAGAGCGAACCTGCATCACGGAGTTGCCTGCAAAAGTTACACATGAATAGCAATATAAGTACACATGACAAACATTAGACACAAATATATATATATATATATATATATATATATATATATATATATATATATATATATATATATATATATATATATATATATATATATATATATTGTTATAGTATCCGCTGTTATATATATATAGAGAGAGAAAGAGAAGTGAAGTCTCAGCTCTCAAAGTTGTTAGAATCTCTGAACTGTGTAAAATGACGACCCAAGGGGTCTATTTATAGTGTCAGATTCACCAGATTGCTTGGGGACACGTGTCAGATGATGATACGTTCTGTTACTTGTGATCCGAAATTTATGCTGAAGGTGGCGTTCTCCGGCCAGGGCTTATGCGCTAGGCGGCATTCAGGGCTTACGCATGACGGAGCAGCCTGTACAACGGAGAACGCTGGATGGTTAACTCCAAAAAACTGTTGTTTCCAGCCTTCCTGATGCTACTTTTATGCAACCATTATACCTTTTATGTGTGTATACGATAGGATACACCATTAAGTCCCCCCAGTTTAATGACTTAAGCATTTGAAGAATGATTAAGTCGTTAAACTTTTGAAAAATGCATGCCAAACCAGCCTGTTCATTGGCCACTTGCATCGGGGAAAACATTTTAGGCATTAAATGCAGACGAGATTTACTGACGCTGTTATGATTAATTTTTTACGGCTGAGATCGTCCACGCGCCTCCAGCTGTAAAAAGTGCTATTTCGTACCCTTCGTTTAAAATCACCCCTACACGTGTCTTAATCGTGGCCATAAAAATTGCATCGATGAAATCCTATAAAAACCGTCATAACCCTGTTACCATCACTTTTTTACTTTTGCTAAGATCTAAAAAGCATATTTCTCCCCCAAATCTTCATCGCCTTCTTCAATCTTCAACTTTTTAAGGTTTACCGTCTTCCAAGGTCAGTACACTTCATCTTACTGCTATTTTCTTCTTCTTGATATCTTTTGCTGTATTATCATGGCTTCTTCACGGAGTACTGGCCAAGAGCACGCCAAGCCTTCTTCATCAAATACCGCTGACATTCCATAAGTTAGCACGATAGCTTCATCATTAACCAGTGAATATTTAGATGGCTTAAAGATTGCCTTTCGCCATCTCAATAAATACAACCCTGTTATTCCCACCATCGGATAAACTGCTGACAACCCTCCTGAGGGGAAAATTACTTTATACGCTTTACAAATTACCCACGACAACCTCCGTGTTCCCCTTACTAACTTTCTTCTTCACCTTCTTAGATATTATGGTGCCTGTCTTAGTCAGATACATCCCCATGGCCTTCAAAAAATCATCCTTTTTGAAATGTATTGCAATGCTATTAATATAAAGCCTCGCATTAATGTTTTTATCTCTTTATTTAGAATCCGCACAATTAGCGATTGATGGCTTACTATTGATAGTAAGAAAAATAATCATTTTGTTGTTCTAAATAGAGTTTCAAACTTGAAGGACTGGAAAAGTCCATTTTTCTTTGTTGATGAAACTGTTATTCTGGAGGAATACTCCGTTGTCCGGGAGTGGGGTGCTATTGATGCTGGCATAAGAAAGGGTGTTAAGATTTCTCCCGCAGAACAGCGGATAGTAAATAGTTTAAAAGGACTCCGTCTTCCGCCCAGATCATACGAAAGGTATGAGGGATACTATAACAGCGGATACTATAACAATATATATATATATATATATATATATATATATATATATATATATATATATATATATATATATATATATATATATATATATATATATATATATATATATATATATATATATATATATATAGATTTGTGTCTAATGTTTGTCATGTGTACTTATATTGCTATTCATGTGTAACTTTTGCAGGCAACTCCGTGATGCAGGTTCGCTCTGCTCTTTTATTCGCTGATCTTAATGATGATGTAGAGGTCACTGCTCGTGACAAAACTGCTGAAGAGCTAGAGGCGGAGAGAGTTGCAGCTGAAACTAAAGCTGCTGCTGATGCCGAAAAGGGAAAAGAAATTGCTGTGAGCAGCTCAGATGATACCACCACCGCCGATCAGCAAACATCGGCATCAGTTGACATCACGGGTGAAACTAACCCTACTCCTCCTCCAACCCAAAAGACAAGAAAGAAGAGCATAGGCTCTAAAAGGGCGAAGAGTACAGAGGAGGGTAATACGCAGAAATGCAGGAGAAGTATGTTCATTCTGCTCTTTCTTGAAAATGCACATGTCTTTGCTTATAACTGTTATGTTTGTTCATAATCCTAATTTGTTTTTGTTAATAATTTTAGCAGAGTTGGATGATAGCCAAGGGAAGGCTACGGAGGGCGGTGACCGGAGGCCAGAGGGGAATCTTGAAAGTGAAGGAGAGAAGGGCCTGAAAATGCCTGACCCAGACTTTGCTCCCTTCGATGAATCTAAATTTCATGAAGATAGGCCGGAAGGCAACTCTGCTTATGATTCTCCTCTTCCTAATATCACTAACCCTGCTGTCACCTCCTCCAATGTTCAAGAGGCAACTCTTCCTGCTCATGTGAGGGCTTTGCAGGCCATCATTGCAAACCCTGCCACTAAGGATGAAGAATTTGCAACTCTTCTTCAGGTATGAATGATAAGACCATCTACATGTATATGCTTGTAAATTATTGATGTGAGTTGCCTGAATTTACTCATAAAATTTTGTTTTGTACAGGGTTGTGTTATCCCTGAGCTGAAACCCCAATTCACTGCTCTCCGTTCTGATCAACTCAGGGAATCAACTATGGCAGCTCATGTACTGCTAACCAACCACCTGGACTCTGTGCTGCAACTGCAGGAGCATCAAGAGTCTATTCTTGCTTTAGCCCGTAAGGACATAACTGAAGGTGCAAATCCTCGCAAAAGAGCTGCTGATGCTGAGCGTGCCTTAAGTGATGCGCAGAAAATAATAAAGGCTAAAGAAGTTGAGCTAAAAAGTGCTCAAGATGTTGCTGCTGTTCTGCAAGGGGAAAGGGATGCTGAGAAGAAGAGATTGGAAGAGGAACAGGTGAAAGTTGGTGAGCTGGAGAAACAGCTGAATGCAGAGAGAGAAAAGTCTCCTGAGATTCTCCGGAGGGCGGAGAAAGGCGAGGGCAATTTTGCTGAGCTTAAGAAGGGTGTACCAGGTCTGATAGCTAAGGTGCTTGGATCCAATCTTGTAGGGAATCCCTACAATGATTATGTTGATGCTGCATGCACCCATGCTATTGCTGATGTGACCGGCAAGCTGTTCAAACGCCTTGCTCCCAACCAAACCCCTTCTGCTGCTATTGCCAAACTTATGCCACCTGGTACTCAAGAAAAAGTTGATGAGGCCAAGAACCAATTGATAAATTTGAAGATAAACGTTTTTGACGAAGTATGCAGCAAAGAAGATTCATCTGCTCAAGATGTGCTTAGCGTGCAGTTTGATTGATCTTTGTAAAAATATCATATAATGTTTTGTAATAATTTTCCATCTGATTTTGACATTATATATATATACTGACTTTATTGTGATGACTATGTGCATTTACATGCTTGTTGCAAATATTTTGATGCTTAACACTTTAAAACCAATCGATTATGCACCTGAGCATAAAATTTCTATACACAATTGTACAGTGTATAATTGAGCAAATCATTTTGAAAAGTGTATAAGGTAATTCATATGTAGACACCCTGTAGTATTAAGTTTTGCTAAATTAACATGATGTCTAAATTCTGTTTAACGCTTTCCGTCATAAAGTATATGAGGAAGAATAGAAAGTGTTTTAGAAGAATGATTACAAATCAATAAACTCTCCGTCTTATGCCTTCCGTCATAAAGTATGTGAGGAAGAATTACTAATTATTTTGCCTTCATATATAAAATATAAAACTTCGTTCTGTGAAGTCAGTTTTTTATAATGTTTGTCATGACAAGTATCTGAGTTTTGTATCATGCCTCGGTACGTTCTAGTAAAACTTAAACGTTTTCTAGCCGATCCCTTGTGCCTTTACTGGCCGACACAAAAGCTTCCGCCATCGGAGGTATTTAAAAATACACTCCTTCTGTGGGCAGGTTATAAATGTAATGTTTTACATTTGTCACAGTCAACACTTTGTTTAAGAAAAATATATAATATTTTGTTCGGTACTGTGCAGTACATAAACGATTGATGACGAATTTAGGTGGATCAAGCCTAATTAGTACGCCATGAATGTTTAATGTATGCAATTACTAACATATGCACTGTAAAATTAGCACAATGGCTCACAGTAAATTGATAAATGCTGCTCTTCATTATAATGCGAAAATATGTTCTTCAAATGCCAAACATGTGTATTTTGGCATGAATACAACAATTGTAAAAGACAATGCCTTCATAAAAATGCTAAAAAACTGCTCTTGATAGTAAACTTCTGTTCTTGATAACATGCTGAGATTTGCTTCTTCATATGCCGAGCGCCCAGCGCAATCCGGCCTACACACTTGATTATGGAATGAAAAACTCCTGAACTTCATCATCACTAAACAACCGATTATGATTTCTCCAGTTTACGTTGCCTTTTGGTAAGTTCACAAATGTGGATCTCTCCCTAGCCGGTGCCACATACTGTGAATGTATGGCGGCTACTCCATTAGGAGTTGGGAACCTGATCTCTGCATGAGCTGTCGATGTTATTGCTCCGAATTTAGCCAACGTTGTCCTTCCAAAAAGGACGTTAAATCGAGAATTTCCATCTATGATTGTGAAATCAATTGTTTTTGTTCTTAATAATGGGAATGTGCCCATAACAACTTCCAAACGAATCTGCCCCATGGCATTTACCGATGCTCCCGTTAATCCAGAAACTTTCAATCTCGTTTGCCTAGCTCTGTCCTACACACGCCTTGGAAAAGTCTTCAAGCAATGCCAGTAAATGATGTCAGCTTCACTTCCCATATCTGTGTAGATACAATTGACAAACTTATTGGCTATCTCTGCTGAAATGATCACTGGCTGAACGGACAATGCCCAATTCTGAATTGGCTGAAAGATGGTTGGAGCATATCTCCAGCTGTCCAAATTGCTGTTTGATGATTCACCTTCTGCATAATAACTGTCGTTGATCTAAACCATCCTAATTACAACTTCTGGAGTTGTCTCACGCTTTGTGACCCGGTCTCCGTACTGCGGTTGGTTCTGATTATCTCTTCCGCCATGCTGCTCTCTTCTGTTCTCTCCACGGCATCCTCTGTTACCATCATTCCTTTGCCACGCAAATTTCCTACGAGGATCATTCCTCCTGTACTGTTTGCCAGGCAACAAATGATTCAATTCTCCTGCCTTGATTTTCGCTATGATTTCCCTCATCAAAGATTTGAAATTACCCGTATCATGGCCCCATGCCTCATGGAAATCGCACCACAACTCACTCTTTGGACCCTCCCTTTCTTCCATAGGTGCTGGAGCATTGAAAGTGGTCCGAATTGGTTCAGTGAAGAGGATCTCTTTCGGAGTTTTGGTAAGCGCCATAATCAATGTGTGCCTTTCTATTGGCTTTCTGTTGTTGTGAAAATCATTAGGGTGATTGTTTCCTCTCCATCCTCCATTTGAATTGTCATTCCTTCTCTGATTTCTGTCAAAATACCATCCTCCGTTGTGCGGCTTGCTACTACTGCCAGTATCAAACTTGTTCAACCCATGCTCACCAGCTCGAGCATGCCTCTGTGCAACCTCCAACGCTTGATGCAATGTTTTTGGCAAGTCATACCATAATGCATGAACAAGTGCACTAAACCGTCGCTGGTCCAGACAGAAAATGAAGCCAGACACAAGCTGTGATTCTGGACAATCAGGAATCTTCTGTGCTTCAAGTGTATAACGCTTCATAAAATTGCTCAAAGTTTTGTTATGATGCATTGTGATCTTGTGTGCATCAAGATGTGTCAGAGTACAGCTCCGTAGATTTTGGTATTGCATCACAAATTTTGCTCTCAAATCAAGAAAACTGCTAATACTCCTTGGCGACAAAGTAGCAAACCATTTGCGTGCGATTTTCTGCAATACCATAGGAAACATATGGCACGCAGTTTCATCCTCCCAATGCTGCAACCTCATAACACCTTCAAACATAGTCAGAAAATCTTCCAGATCCGTTGTGCCATCATAAACTCCAATTGCTGGTATAGCAAGATTTCTGGGCAATGGATAATTAGCAATTCGATCAATGAAACACTGTGTAGATTCTGCCATGGCCGCTGGCTTGGTGGCTTGCTCTCCAGTAATGAGAGTAAAGAAATTGTCTACGACCACAGCACGGACGGCGGGCTACGCTAAGCGTTGCTTATATTTTGCCGGAGCTGTCTGCTTAAGAATGTCATTCAAAAGCAACACTGCCTGCTTCTCTGACATGAACTCATCTTTGTCAGTTTCATCATCAGAGTCATTATTATCATAGCTCAGGTCGTTATCATCCCCAGAATCATCAATAAGATTGCCCAGCTTATCGAGTAGCCTGGATAACTTGTATTTTGATATAGATTGCCTCTTCATTATTTGCTTGTCTCTGCCATCCGCCATCCGCTGAAGAGGTATAAATGATGGACATCGTCGTGGTTGCATCAATGGTCGTCGCTCTGTATTAGTAACAAAATTTGAAAGTCTTTCTGCACTTTTAGCTGTCGCTTCTTCGATTACTGGCCTTTTCTCTGAATTAGTTGCCAAATGTTTAAGTCTTTCTGCAGTTTCAGCAACTGTTTCTTCAATCGTACCATCACTGGCTGAACGGGTACATCTTCCACAGTTATCATGTCATCGGTTGATGGATTGTTGACTGCTTCAAGTACAAATGGAGCTTCAGTTGTTTTTGTTCCTTTTTCGTTTCGTGTGTTCTTTGCATTAGTGGATGGCGCCATTGTTAACACCTATTTCCTTATGAGGTAAGGCATAGTGTGCCAACAACATAGTAGAAGTAATCTAGCTTTAGGAGGGCGGAGTGTTGCTGATTGATTTTTACCCTCGGGAAATAATCCCTGCAGACCCGGTTCACAAGTGTAGAAACTTGTGAGGTGGCTTAATCAATCTGTCGTCCGTAGAGCGTAAGAGTGCTAGCCGGATGACTTCTAGTGAGAGAAAGTAGAGAGAGAAAGAGAAGTGAAGTCTCAGCTCTCAAAGTTGTCAGAATATCTGAACTGTGTAAAATGACGACCCAAGGGGTCTATTTATAGTGTCAGATCCACCAGATTGCTTGGGGACACGTGTCAGATGATGATACGTTCTGTTACTTATGATCCGAAATATATGCTGAAGGTGGCGTTCTCCAGCCAGGGCTTATGCGCTAGGCGGCCTTCAGGGCTTACGCATGACGGAGCAGCCTGTACAACGGAGAACGCTGGACTGTTAACTCCACAAAACTGTTGTTTCCAGCCTTCCTGATGCTACTTTTATGCAACCATTATACCTTTTATGTGTGTATACGATAGGATACACCATTAGAGAGCAAAATTTGTGATGCAATACTAAAAACTCCGAAGCTGTACTCTGACACATCTTGATGCACACGAGATCACAATGCATCACAACGAATCTTTGAGAAATTTTATGAAGCGTAATACACTTGAAGCACAGAAGATCCCTGATTGTCCAAAATCACAGCTTGTATCTGGTTTTATTTTCTGTCTGGACCAGCGACGGTTTAGTGCACTTGTTCATGCATTACGGTATGACTTGCCAAAAACATTGCATCAGGCGTTGGAGGTTGCACAGAGGCATGTTCGAGCTGGTGAGTGTGGGTTGAACAAGTTTGATATTGGCAGCAGTAGCAACTCGCACAACGGAGGACGGTATTTTGACAGAAATTAGAGAAGGAATGACAATTCAAATGGAGGATGGAGAGGAAACAATCACCCTAATGATTTCTACCACAGCAAAAGGCCAATAGAAAGGCACCCATTAATAATGGCGCTTACTAAAACTCTAAAAGAGATCCTCTTCACTGAACCAATTCAGACCACTTTCAATGCTCCAGCACCTATGGAAGAAAGGGAGGGTCCAAAGAGTGAGTTGTGGTGCGATTTCCATGAGGATTGGGGCCATGATACGGACAATTGCAAATCTTTGATGAGAGAAATCATAGCGAAAATCAAGGCAGGAGAACTGAATCATTTGTTGCCTGGCAAACAGTACAGGAGGAATGATCCTCGGAGGAATTTACGTGGCAAAGGAATGATGGTAACAGAGGACGCCGTGGAGAGAACAGAAGAGAGCAGCATGGTGGAAGAGATAATCGGAACCAACCACAGTACGGAGACCGGATCACAGAGCGCGAGACAACTCCAGAAGTTGTAATCAGGATGGTTTGGATCAACGACAGTCATTATGAAGAAGGTGAATCATCAAACAACAATTGTGACAACTGGAGATATTCTCCAATTATCTTTCAGCCAATTCAGAATTGGGCGTTGTCCGTCCAACCAGTGATCATTTCAGCAGAGATAACAAATAAGTTTGTCAACTGTATCTACACAGATACGGGAAGTGAAGCTGACATCATTTACTGGCATTGCTTGTAGACTTTTCCAAGGCATGTGCAGGGCAGAGCTAGGCAAACGAGGTTGAAAGTTTCAGGATTAACAGGAGCACCGGTAAATGCCATGGGGCAGATTCGTTTGGAAGTTGTTATGGGCACATTCCCATTGTTGAGAACAGAAACAATCGATTTCACAATCATAGATGGAAATTCTCGATTTAATGTCCTTTTTAGAAGGGCAGCGTTGGCTAAATTCAGAGCGATAACATCGACAGCTCATGCAGAGATCAGGTTCCCAACTCCTAACGGAGTAGCCGCCATACATTCACAGTATGTGGCACCGGCTAGAGAGAGATCCACATTTGTGAACTTACCAAAAGGCAACGTAAACTGGAGAAAGTATGATCAGTTGTTTAGTGATGATGAAGTCCAGGAGTTTTTCATTCCATAATCAAGTGTGTAGGCCGTATAGCGCTGGGCGCTCGGCGTGTGAAGAAGCAAATCTAAGCATGTTATCAAGAACAAAAGTTTATTATCAGAGCAGTTTTTTAGCATTTTTATGAAGACATTGTCTTTTACAATCATTGTATTCATGCCAAAATACACATGTTTGGCATTTGAAGAACATATTTTCGCATTATATGAAGAGCAACGTTTATCAATTTACTGTGAACCATTGTGGTTATTTTACAGTGCATATGTTAGCAATTGCGTACATTAAATATTCATGGCGTACTAATTAGGCTTGATCCACCTAAATTCGTCATCAATCGTCTATGTACTGCACAGTACCAAACAATAAATTTTATATTTTTCTTAAACAAAGTGCTGCCCGTGATAAATGTAAAACATTACATTTATAACCTGCCCACAGAAGGAGTGTATTTTTAAAATACCTCCGATGACGGAAGCTTTTGTGCCGGCCAGTAAAGGCACAAGGGATCGGCTAGAAAACGTTTAAGTTTTACTAGAACGCACCGAGGCATGATACAAAACTCAGATACTTGTCATGACAAACATTATAAAACTTTATTTCACAGAACGAAAAGAAGTTTATATATTCTATGAAGGCAAAATAATTAGCAATTCTTCCTCATATACTTTATGACAGAAGGCGTAAGACGGAGAGTTTATTGATTTGTAATCATTCTTCTAAAACACTTCATAATTCTTCCTCATTAATTTTTTGACGGAAAGCGTGTAACGACATCATATTAATTTAGCAAAACTTAATACTACAAGGCGTCTACATATGAATTACCTTATACACTTTTCAAAATGATTTGCTCAATTATACACTGCACAATTGTGTATAGAAATTTTATACGCGGGTGCATAATCGATTGGTTTTAAAGCATTAAGCATCAAAATATTTGCAACAAGCATGTAAACACACATAGTCATCACAATAAAGTCAGTATGTCAAGGTCAGAAGAAAATTTATTACAAAACATTGTTTGACATTTTTACAAAAATCAATCAAATTTCACGCTAAGCACATCTTGAGCAGATGAATCTTCTTTGCTGCATGCTTCATCATAAACGTTTATCTTCAAATTTATCAATTTGTCTTTAGTCTCATCAACCTTTTCCTGAGTACCAGGGGGCATAAGTTTGGTAATAGCAGTAGAAGGGGTTTGGTTGGGAGCAAGGCGTTTAAACAGCTTGCCGATCACATCAGCAATAGCATGGGTGCGGACAGCATCAACATAATCGTTGTAGGGATTCACCACAAGACTGGATCCAAGCACCTTAGCTATCAGACTTGGTATACCCTTCTTAAGCTCAGCAAAATTACCTTCGCCTTTCTCCGCCCTCCGGAGAAGCTCAGCAGACTTTTCTCTCTCTGCATTCAGCTGCTTCTCCAGCTCACCCACTTTCACTTGCTCCTCTTCAAGTCTTTTCTTCTCAGCATCCCTTTCCCCTTGCAGAACAACAGCGATATCTTGAGCACTTTTTAGCTCAACTTCTCTAGCCTTTATTATATTATGCGCATCACTTAAGGCACGCTCAGCATCAGCAGCTCTTTTACGAGCATTTGCACCTTCAGTTATGTCTTTATGGGCTATAGCAAGAATAGACTCATGATGCTTCTGCAGTTGCAGCACAGAGTCCAGATGATTGGTTAGCAGTGCATGAGCTACCATAGTTAATTCCCTAAGTTGATCAGAGCGGAGAGCAGTGAATTGGGGTTTTAGCTCAGGGATAACACAACCCTGTACAAGAAAAAAATTTATGAGTAATTTCAGGCAACTCACATCAATAAATTACAAACATATACATGCAGAAGGTCTTATCATTCATACCTGAAGAAGAGTTGCAAATTCTTTATCCTTAGTGGTAGGGTTTGCAATGATGGCCTGCAATGCCCTCACATGAGCAGGAAGAGTTGGCTCTTGAACATTGGAGGATGTGATAGCTGGGTTAGTGATATTAGGAGGAGGAGAATGATAAGCAGAGTTGCCTTCTGTCCTATCTTCATGAAATTCAGATTCATTGAATGGAGTAAAGTTTGGGTCAGGCGTTTTCAGGCCCTTCTCTCCTTCACTTTCAAGATTCTCCTCCGACCTCCGTTCACCGCCCTCCGCGGCCTTCCCTTGGCTATCATCCGACTCTGCTAAAATTACTAACAAAAACAAATTAGCATTATGAATAAATATAACAGTTATAAAAAAAATGTGTAAGCAGAATGGGCATACTTCTTCTGCGTTTCTACTTTTTGCCCTCCTCTGTACTCTTCGCCCTTTTAGAGCCTATGCTCTTCTTTCTTGTCTTTTGGGTTGGAGGAGGAGTGGGGTTAGTTTCACCAGTGATGTCAACTAACCCTGATGTTTGTTGATCGGCAGTGGTGGTATCATTCGCTGTCCGCTCAGTGTCTGTATATTCAGACCCGGATTCACTGTCTGAGCTGCTCACAGCAATTTCTTCTCCCTTTTCAGCAGCAGCAGCATCAGCAGCAGCTTTAACTTCAGCTGCAACTCTCTCCGCCTCTAGCTCTTCAGCAGTTTTGTCGCGAGCAGTGATCTCTACATCATCATCAACATCAACGGATGAAAGAGCAGAACGAACCTGCATCACGGCGTTGGCTGCAAAAATAAAACATGAACAGCAATATAACTAAACATGACAAACAATAGAAACAAATCTATATATATATATATATATATATATATATATATATATATATATATATATATATATATATATATATATATATATATATATATATATATATATATATATATATATATATAATAGGATGATCATATCACATCCTACCCTGGTTTTTCTCACGAAGTACTGGCACAGAATTGCTTGGCCATTCTTGACTCACTTTGCACAGCACAAGAATTCCCTCATACCTTTCGTATGATCTGGGCAGAAGGCGGAGCTATTTCAAGCTATTTACTATCCGCTGCTCTGCGGGAGAAATCTTAACACCCTTTCCTATGCCAGCATCAATAGCACCCCATTCCCAAAAAATGGAGTATTCTTCCGGAATAACAGTTTCATCAACAAAGAAAAATGGGCTTTTCCAGTCCTTCAAATTTGAAACTCTATTCGTACCAACAAAATGAGTATTTTTCTTACTATCAATAGTAAGCCAGCAGTCACTAATTGTGAGAATTCTAAACAAAGAGATAAAAACTTTAATGCGAGGCTTTATATTAATAGCATTGCAGTACATTTCAAAAAGGATGATTTTTTAAAGGCCATGGGGATGCATCTGACTAAGACAGGCCCTATAATATCTAAGAAGGCGAAGAAGAAAGTTAGTAAGGGGAACACGGACGTTGCCGTGGGTAATTTGTAAAGCTTATAAAGTAATTTTCCCCTCAGGAGGGTTGTCAGCAGTTTGTTTGTTGGTAGGAAGAACAGGGTTGTACAGATTAAGATGGCGGAAGGCAATCTTTAAGCCATCTAAATATTCACTTGTTAATGATGAAGCCATCGTGCTAACTTCTGGAATGTCAGCGGTATTTGACGAAGAAGGCTTAGCGTGCTCTTGGCCAGTACTCCGTGTAGAAGCCATGATAATACAATAAAAGATATCAACAAGAAGAAAATAACAGTAAGATGAAGTGTACTGATCTTGGAAGACGGTAAACCTTAAAAAGTTGAAGATTGAAGAAGGCGATGAAGATTTGGGGGAGAAATATGCTTTTTAGATCTTGGCAAAAGTAAAAAACTGATGGTAACAGGGTTATGACGGTTTTTATAGGGGTTCATCGGTGCAATTTCTATGGCCATGATTGAGACACGTGTATGGGTGAGTTTAAACGAAGGGCACGAAATAACACTTTTTACAGCTGGAGGCGCGTGGATGATCTCAGCCGTAAAAAATTAATCATAACAGTGTCAGTAAAATTTGTCTGCATTTAATGTCTAAAATGTTTTCCCCGATGCAAGTGGGCAATGAACAGGCTGGTTTGGAATGCGTTATTAAAAGTTTAACAACTTAATCATTTTTCAAATGCTTAAGTCATTAAACTGGGGGAACTTAATGGTGTATCCAATCGTATACACACATAAAAGGCATAATGGTTGCATAAAAGTAGCATCAGGAAGGCTGGAAACAAGAGTTTTGTGGAGTTGTCCGTCCAGCGTTCTCCGCTATACAGGCTGCTCCGTCAAGCGTAAGACCTGAAGGCCGCCTAGCGCGTAAACCCTGGCCAGAGAACGCCACCTTCAGTGTAAATTTCGGATCACAAGTAACAGATCGTATCATCATCTGACACGTGTCCCCAAGCAATCTGGTGGATCTGATGTGAGGACCCGTCCTTATCCACCTGGACGAAGTCATCAACATTTGATCCCATTGCGATGATCTACTCCAAGTAATGTCCTTAAATTGAGCAAATGCACAGCGAAAGACTTAATTCGTACCTGAGAATAAACATGCTTTAAAGTGTCAACCAAAAGGTTGGTGAGTTCATAGGTTTATCATAACAATCATTTCAATATATTAATAGACCACAAGATTTCCGTTTATAAATATATGTAAACTCGCAAGTGTATAAAAGTATTCTATAAGTTGTAGGCACCTGGTAACAAGCCTTAACGTTCATGTTTTACCCTCTGAAGTACACCAGATCAGGTGTGTTTAAAATAACCTCGAAGTACAAAAGCATCCCATAGTCAGGATGGGGTTTGTCAGGCCCAATAGATCTATCTTTATGATTCGCGCCTACCGTACATAGACAAGTAGTTTAATGTTACCAAGCTAAGGGTATATTTCTGGTTTAAACCCACATAGAATTAATTTTAGTACTTGTGCCTATTTCGTAAAACATTTATAAAACAGCGCATGTATTCTCAGCCTAAAAATATATATTGCAAAAGCAATTAAAAGGGGAGCAAATGAAACTCACAATACTGTATTTTATAGTAAAAATACATATGACGACATTGAACAATGCAGGGTTGGCCTCGGATTCACGAACCTATATCAAGTATATATATATTAACACGTATAATATTAATTAACTAAGTTTATAATGTATTAAGATTAATTTTACTTGTATAATCATACTACTATCTATATTGTGTAAGATATTTATATATTATGTATTACTTAATAAAAATAATATTTTGTTTAAAAAATATAAGACTATGTAATATTAATATAGGTATGTAATAAATATATTTTTAGATAAATAATATTTGTTGTACTAATAATAAAAATATTACTAATGATATTAATAATAATAGTGATAGTGTTAATGAAAATAAAATGATACTTTTAGTAAGTATGATAATTTTACTAATAATGATATTTTTAACAATAAGGATACTTCTAATAATAATAATAATAATAATAATAATAATAATAATAATAATAATAATAATAATAATAATAATAATAATAATAATAATAATAATAATAATAATAATAATAATAATAATAATAATAATAATAATAATAATAATAATAATAATAATAATAATAATAATGTGTATACCTAACATAAGTCCATTAAGATAATAGTCCAAGTATGTTTGGAAGGAGTCCAAGTTAATGGCCCATATGGATGTTTAATTGGATCCACAAGCAGCCCATCAGACTCAAGCTTTCACACTAGTCCAGCCAGTTTAAAAAAAATATATGCAGTCACCCAGTTTCGAACCCGCGACCTCCTGCTTCCACAACCACACCCCTTAACCATTCAAGCAATCTCGTTTTTTCTATTTTAACTATTAACCGAAATTTATTTACCCCATAACAGTCTGTTTCCATTTGCTTCTTCTAAAAATTTAACAACCTGAGTAATAACATTTATAACCTAATATATCATCATCAAATTAACATCATCATCATCATCTCTAACATCATGATCATTATCATCTTCCAATATCAATATAATACCCGTAACCATCATAACATCATCATCATCATACCCTCATCATAACTTTATAATCATAATCATAATCCTCATACAATTAAATTATCATTCCATGATAATTATCATCATCACCATTTACAACTTCATCTTCATCAAAATCATATCGTTACGAATATCATAACATCTCATCTTCTAATCGATGTTTAAAAAAAATATAATCGAACATACGAACATGGAAAGGACTACATTGTTTCAAAGTCCAAGAGCTCAGTAAAAGTCCAAGCAAATCTTGGCCCAACAATTCGGATGTATTCCACAATGAATGAAAGCCTCGGTTCAATACAGTTTTACCAAATCCACTTCTCAAACTTATTTAATGGTATGAAAAGGATTCTAATTAGAGGGTCCATGACCTATTTGATTTATATGATGTTGGCCACACTTATAAAAGTAACAGTATGTAGACAGCTCAACCACTTCCTAACTTTATGAAATTGAATTTTTGCATTTGAATCCCATTATTTTATGTAGTAGTGGGTAATGAGGCCCCCACAATCATTCAGTTTCTAAGCATAACATTAATCAATTTATATATTTATAATGACAACTAGGTCATGTTATGGTGACTTTCGGTCCAAAAGAACAAATAGTCGTATATATATAAATGATTAAAGAAAGTGAAGTAGCTGCACAAGTATTCTTATCTTTTATCATTGATAATCGTAGCAGAAACAAAAAAGAATAGCTGCAGCAGTAACTATCGATCGTAAGTGGCTATATGGGGTTTGGTTTGGGTTGTTCGAACAAGAAAGCAGAAGCACAGAAGCTGCAGTTGCAGTTATAGGGGGTTTATTAGGTGATTGAAACAAAATATATCATGATAGGATGGGGGTGACGTCGGTTTACAGTAGCAGAAGTAATAATGATGGTGGTTTGAGGATGATTAAATGGGTCGTGGTCATGGTTCTTAAACAACCGAAAATTTATACACAAGCGTGATGCTTGTAGGGTGGTGGTGTTTTACGGTTTGCAAGTGATGGTGATTCAAAGTTATGAGAGAGCTATAGAGAGGGAGAAGAAAAGGTGGTGTATGGTGATTGTTGTAATTGATATTGAGAATGTAAAGTGGAATTGAGTTTTCTTTTAAAAATACAGAGTCTTCACTTGTTTAATAGCCAGAGGTTGATCGACAAGGATTATTAATCGAATAATCAGAAATAGCAAAATAAAAATAAAGAAAGGAATGGTTAACAGAATTTGTTTGCATCTGATTGGATTGGCTACTAGTAACAATATTTGGACAGAAAGTTCAATCTGTTGCAATAAATGGAAGAAAAATTAAACAGATAAAAATAAGAATTGAAATTTGATTTGTACTGGTTTTGGCTATATCCTTGATTTGATTCCAACTAGTGAAGATAAGAAACAAAATTCAACAAAGTTTGATGGATACCCTTAACTGATTCGTACAATATTAATTCTATACAATTTATATAATTAATATTAATAATTAATAATTTTATTAATAATATTAATATTAATTATTATATTCTAGTAAAAATAAATAATGATGATATAAAAATCAAAATAATTATATTTATAATAATCTAACTTACTAATAATAATAATAATAATATCCAAATAAAAATAATGACAAACGTAATGATAACAATAATTTGAACTAGAGATAATAATAATAATAATAATAATACAAATAATACTTAATAATGATATTACTAATAACTTTAATAACAACAATATATATATTACTAATTATATTTCAAATTATTATTATATATTCATATATTCAAATATATCTATTTGATTACAAATAGTGGTTCGTGAATCGTCGTGAGCAGTCGGGGTTTAATGAATGTAAGAAAACAGTTCAAAAATTTTGAGATTCCACATTACAAACTTTGCTTATCGTGTCGGAAACATATAAAGATTTAAGTTTAAATTTGGTCGGAAATTCCCGGGTCGTCACATCTGACACTATAAATAGACCCCTTTGGTCGTCATTTTACAGAGTTCAGATATTCTGATAACTTTGAGAGCTGAGACTTCACTTCTCTCTTTCTCTCTCTACTTTCTCTCACTAGAAGTCATCCGGCTAGCACTTCTACGCTCTACAGATGACAGATTGATTAAGCCACCCCACAAGTTTCTACACTTGTGAACCGGGTCTGCAGGGATTATTTCCCAAGGGTAAAAATCAATTGGAAACACTCCGCCCTCCTAAAGCTAGATTACTTCTAGTATCTTGTTGACACACTAAGCCTTACCTCATAAGGAAATAGGTGTTAACAATGATTATGTCGATGCTATATGCACCCATGCTATTACTGATGTGACAGACAAATTAACCAGACGCCTTGCTCCAAACACGTCTCTCCCCTCTGCTATTACGAATCTGATGCCCCCTGGAACCCTGGAGAAGGTTGATGAAACTAGAGACAGATTGATTAATCTGAAGATAGATGTTTATGATGAAGTATGTAGCAGAGAGGAGTCCTCTGCTCAGGATGTGCTCAATGTTAAATTTTCATAAATTTCTAACCATTTGATGAGCAACCGTTTGTAATAAACATTGATAACTTAAATGCCACAAATATACGCTTATTGTAGTGATTATGCCTTGCTTGTGTGCTTGCATCAAATACTTTAATGTTTGTTATGTATAACGCATCTTCTATCACGAAGCATATCAAAAAAATTTATGTACAACTGTGTATTGTACAACTGAACAAAGCATTTTTAAGGTAATTCGTTTTTGAACGTTGTGCACTGTTAACTCCTGTCAAAGAAATAACACATGCAAAATTGAAATCCCACTTTACAAATATTATGCTTTCACACAGTTAATAGGATATTTAAAGTATGTTACATGCCTTCCATCGTCAAATTGATGAGGAATAGTTATGGAGTGTTCTTTGAAGAGTGATTATAAAATAATCTTTCCACCTTACGCCTTCCGTCATAAAGTATATGAGGAAGAATTTTTTGAAATATTACATAAATATTAATTATGAGTTTGTGACTTGTCCGTCATACACCTTCCATCATAACGTATATGAGGAAGAATTGCTGTATATTTTTGCCTTCATATAAAATATAGAACTTCGTTCTGTGAAGTAAGTTTTTTATAATGTTTGTCATGACAAGTATCTGATTTTTGTATCATGCCTCGGTGCGTTCTAGTAAAACTTAAATGTTTCCTAGCCGATCCCTTGTGCCTTTTGCTGGCCTGCACAAAAGCTTCCACCATCGGAGGTAGAAAAATACACTCCTTCTGTGGGCAGGATATAAATGCAATGTTCTACATTTGTCATGAGTAGCACTTTGTTTAAGAAAAATATAAAATTTATTGATCAGTACTGAGCAATACATAAACGATTGATGATGAATTTAGGTAGATCAAGCCTAATTAGTACATCATGAATGTTTAGTGTATGCTTATTGCGAATACATGCACTGTAAAAATGACCACAATGGTCTACAGTAAATTGATACACGTTGCTCTTCAGAAAATGCTAATAATCTGCGTTTATTGAAATGATAAATTCTGCTCTTGATAAAAATGATAACAAATTGCTTCTTCATACGCCGAGCGCCCAGCGCTGTCCGGCCCAAACACTTGATTATGGAATGAAAAACTCCTGAATCTCATCTTCCCTAAACAACCGACTTCTCCTCCTCTGATTCATATTGCCTTCTGGTATGCTTGCAAATGTGGATCGTTCCCTTGTTGGGGCCACATACTGTGAGTGTATGGCGGCTACTCCGTTAGGAGTTGGGAATCTGATCTCTGCATGGGCCATTGATGTTATCGCTCCAAACTTTGCCAACGCTGCCCGTCCAAAAAGGACATTGAATCGTGAATTACCATCCAAGATAGTGAAATCGATTGTTTCAGTTCGTAATAATGGAAATGTTCCCAAGACGACCTCCAAACGAACTCTTCCCATTGCATTCACTGGCATTCCTGTTAGCCCTGAAACCTTCAAACTCGTCCACCTAGCTCTTACCTGCACATGCCTTGGAAAAGCCTTGAAACAATGCTAATAAATGATGTCAGCCTCACTGCCTGTATCTGTGTAAATATGGCTGATGAACTTGTTTGCAATTTCTGCTAAAATGACCACTGGCTGAACGGACAAAGCCCAATTTTGAATTGGTTGAAAAATAATTGGAGCATATCTCCAGCTATCGACATTGTTATCTGATTGCTCACCGTCCTCATAATGACTTCCATTCAACCACACCATTTTGATTTCAACGTCTGGAGTTGACTCACGCTCTGTTATCCGGTTTCCGTACTGATTTCTATTATCTCCTCCGCCAGCTCTTCCCGTCTTCTGTTATCTCCTCGACGACCTCTTCCACCATCATTCCTTTGCCATCCAAATTTCCTACGAGGATCATTCCTCTTGTATTGTTTGCCTGGTAACAAGTGGTTTAACTCTCCTGCTTTGATCTTTGAGATGATCTCTCTCATCAGGGATTTGAAATTATCTGTATCATGACCCCATGCTTCATGAAAGTCACACCATAGTTCACTTTTTGGACCTTCTCTTTCTTCCATGGGTGCCGGCAGATTGAAAGTGGTCCGGATTGGTTCAGTGAAAAGAATCTCTTTTGGAGTTTTAGTCAGCGCCATTATCAACGGATGCCTCTCTATTGGCTTTCTATTGTGATGAAAATCATTGTGATGGTTGTTGCCTCTCCATCCGCCATTGGAATTGTCATTCCTCCTCTGATTTCTGTCAAAGTATCTCCCTCCGTTATGCGGTTTGCTACTGCTGCTGCCATCATACTTATTCATCCCCCACTCACCGGCTCGAACATGCTTCTGTGCAACTTCCAACGCCTGATGTAGAGTTTTTGGCAAGTCGTACCTTAACGCATGAACAAGTGCACTAAACCGCCGCTGATCCAGACAAAAAATAAAACCAGATACTAGTTGAGATTCTGGACAATTAGGTATCTTCTGTACTTCAAGTGTATATCGCTTCATGAAATTACTCAAGGATTCATTGTGATGCATTGTGATCTCATGCGCATCAAGATGCGTCAAAGTACAGCTTCGAAGGTTTTGATACTGCATAACAAACTTTGCACGGAGATCCAAATAACTAGTGATGCTTCTTGGCGGCAAGCTAGCAAACCATTCCCTTGTCATTTTCTGCAGCACCATTGGAAACATATGACAAGCTACCTCGTCATCCCAATGCTGCAACCTCATAGCGCCTTCAAACATGGTGAGGAAATCCTCAGGATCTGTTGTGCCATCATAAACTCCAATTGCCGGTATGCCAAGGTTCCTAGGCAATGAATAGTTAGCAATTCGATCAATGAAACACTCAGTGGATTCTGCCATAGCTGGTGGCTTTGTAGCTTGCTCTCCAGTAATAAGGGTGAAGAAATTATCTACTGCCACAGCACGGAAGGCAGGCTGCGCTAAGCGTTGCTTATATTTAGCCGGAGCTGTCTGCTTAAGAATGTCATTCAAAAGCAACACTGCCTGCTTCTCTGACATGAACTCATCTTTGTCAGTTTGATCATCAAAGTCATTATTATCATAGCTCAGGTCATTATCATCCTCAGAATCATCAATAAGACTACCCAGCTTGTCAAGTAGCCTAGATAACCTGTATTTTGATATAGATTGCCTTTTCATGATTTGCATGTCTTTGCCGTCCGTCATCCGCCAAAAAGGTATAAATGACGGACATCGCCGTGGTTGCATCAATGGTCATCGTTCTGGATTAGTAACAAAATTTGGAAGTCTTTCTGCACTTTTGGTTGTCGTTTCTTTGATTACTGGCCTTTTCTCCGAATTAGTTGCCAAATGTTTAAGCCTTTTCGCAGTTTCAGCAACTGTTTCTTCAATCGTACCATCTAGTGGCGGAACAGGTACATCTTCAACAGTGATCATGTCGTCAGTTGATGGATTGTTGACTGCTTTAAGTACAAATGGAGCTTCAGTTGCTTTTGTTCCTTTTCCGTTTCGTGTGTTCTTTGCATTAGTGGATGGCGCCATTGTTAACACCTATTTCCTTATGAGGTAAGGCTTAGTGCGTCAACAAAATTCTAGAAGTTATCTAGCTTTAGGAGAGCGGAATGTTGCCGATTGATTTTTACCCTTGGGAAATTATCCCTGCAGACCCGGTTCACAAGTGTAGAAACTTGTGGGTGGCTTAATCAATCTGTCGTCCGTAGAGCGTAAAAGTGCTAGCCGGATGACTTCTAGTGAGAGAAAGTAGAGAGAGAAAGAGAAATGAAGTCTCAGCTCTCAAAATTGTCAGAATGTCTGAACTGTGTAAAATGACGACCCAAGGGGTCTATTTATAGTGTTAGATCCACCAGATTGCTCGGGGACACATGTCAGATGATGATACGTTCTGTTACTTGTTATCCGAAATTTACGCTGAAGGTGGCGTTCTCCGGCCAGGGCTTACGCGCTAGGCGGCCTTCAGGGCTTACGCATGACGGAGCAGCCTGTACAACGGAGAATGCTGGACAGATAACTCCACAAAACTATTGTTTCCAGCCTTCCTGACACTACTTTTATGCAACCATTATGCCTTTTATGCTTTTCAGATCTTGGCAAAGGTAACAAAGTGAGGGTAAAAGGGTTATGACGGTTTATATAGGAGTTCATCGATGCAATTTTTATGGCCACGATTAAGACATGTGTACGGGTGAGTTTGAACGTGGGGTACGAAATAACACTTTTTACAGCTAGAGGCGCGTGGAGGATCTCAACCGTGCAAAATTAATCATAATAGCGCCAGTAAAATTCGTCTACATTTAATGCCTGTAATGTTTTCCCCGATGCAAGTGGGCAATGAGCAGGCTAGTTTGGCATGCGTTATCAAAAGTTTAATAACTTAAACATTTTTCAAATGCTTAAGTCATTAAACTGGGGGGACTTAATGGTGTATCCTATCGTATACACGCATAAAAGGCATAATGGTTGCATAAAAGTAGCGTCAGGAAGGCTGGAAACAACAGTTTTGTGGAGTTATCCGTCCAGCGTTCTCTGTTGTACAGGCGGCTCCGTCATGCGTAAGATCTGAAGGCCGCCTAGCGCGTAAGCCCTGGCCGGAGAACGCCACCTTCAGCGTAAATTTCAGATCACAAGTAACAGAACGTATCATCATCTGACACGTGTCCCCGAGCAATCTGGTGGATCTAACACTATAAATAGACCCCTTGGGTCGTCATTTTACACAGTTCAGACATTCTGACAATTTTTAGAGCTGAGACTTCATTTATCTTTCTCTCTCTACTTTCTCTCACTAGAAGTCATCCGGCTAGAACTTTTATGCTCTACAGATGACAGATTGATTAAGCCACCCCACAAGTTTCTACACTTGTGAACCAGGTCTACAGGGATAATTTCCCAAGGGTAAAAATCAATCGGCAATATTCCGCTCTCCTAAAGCTAGATAACTTTTAGTATTTTGTTGATGCACTATGAAATGTCCTGTTCTTATTGATTAAAAATGTTCCATATTAATTGATTTCGTTGTAAGGTTTTGACCTCTATATGAGACGTTTTTCAAAGACTGCATTCATTTTAAAACAAACCATAACCTTTATTTCATCAATAAAGGTTTAAAAAGCTTTACGTAGATTATCAAATAATGATAATCTAAAATATCCTGTTTACACACGACCATTACATAATGGTTTACAATACAAATATGTTACAACAAAATAAGTTTCTTGAATGCAGTTTTTACACAATATCATACAAACATGGACTCCAAATCTCGTCCTTATTTAAGTATGAAATAGCGGAAGCTCTTAATAATCACCTTAGAATAAACATGCTTAAAACGTCAACAAAAATGTTGGTGAGTTATAGGTTTAACCTATATATATCAAATCATAATAATAGACCACAAGATTTCATATTTCAATACACATCCCATACATAGAGATAAAAATCATTCATATGGTGAACACCTGGTAACCGACATTAACAAGATACATATTTAAGAATATCCCCATCATTCCGGGACACCCTTCGGATATGATATAAATTTCGAAGTACTAAAGCATCCGGTACTTTGGATGGGGTTTGTTAGGCCCAATAGATCTATCTTTAGGATTCGCGTCAATTAGGGTGTCTGTTCCCTAATTCTTAGATTACCAGACTTAATAAAAAGGGGCATATTCAATTTCGATAATTCAACCATAGAATGTAGTTTCACGTACTTGTGTCTATTTTGTAAATCATTTATAAAACCTACATGTATTCTCATCCCAAAAATATTAAATTTTAAAAGTGGGACTATAACTCACTTTCACAGATTTTTACTTCGTCGGGAAGTAAGACTTGGCCACTGGTTGATTCACGAACCAATAACAAATATGTACATATATATCAAAGTATGTTCAAAATATATTTACAACACTTTTAATACATTTTGATGTTTTAAGTTTATTAAGTCAGCTATCCTCGTTAGTAACCTACAACTAGTTGTCCACAGTTAGATGTACAGAAATAAATCGATAAATATTATCTTGAATCAATCCACGACCCAGTGTATATGTATCTCAGTATTGATCACAACTCAAACTATATATATTTTGGAATCAACCTCAACCCTGTATAGCTAACTCTAACATTTACATATAGAGTGTCTATGGTTGTTTCGAAATATATATAGATGTGTCGACATGATAGGTCGAAACATTGTATACGTGTCTATGGTATCTCAAGATTACATAATATACAATACAAGTTGATTAAGTTATGGTTGGAATAGATTTGTTACCAATTTTCACGTAGCTAAAATGAGAAAAATTATCCAATCTTGTTTTACCCATAACTTCTTCATTTTAAATCCGTTTTGAGTGAATCAAATTGCTATGGTTTCATATTGAACTCTATTTTATGAATCTAAACACAAAATGCATAGGTTTATCGTCGGAAAAATAAGTTACAAGTCGTTTTTGTAAAGGTAGTCATTTCAGTCGAAAGAACGACGTCTAGATGACCATTTTAGAAAACATACTTCCACTTTGAGTTTAACCATAATTTTTGGATATAGTTTCATGTTCATAATAAAAATCATTTTCTCAAAATAACAACTTTTAAATCAAAGTTTATCATAGTTTTTAATTAACTAACCCAAAACAGCCCGCGGTGTTACTACGACGGCGTAAATCCGATTTTACGATGTTTTTCGTGTTTCCAGGTTTTAAATCATTAAGTTAGCATATCATATAGATATAGAACATGTGTTTAGTTGATTTTAAAAGTCAAGTTAGAAGGATTAACTTTTGTTTGCGAACAAGTTTAGAATTAACTAAACTATGTTCTAGTGATTACAAGTTTAAACCTTCGAATAAGATAGCTTTATATGTATGAATCGAATGATGTTATGAACATCATTACTACCTTAAGTTCCTAGGATAAACCTACTGGAAAAGTGAAAAATGGATCTAGATTCAACGGATCCTTGGATGGCTCGAAGTTCTTGAAGCAGAATCATGACACGAAAACAAGTTCAAGTAAGATCATCACTTGAAATAAGATTGTTATAGTTATAGAAATTGAACCAAAGTTTGAATATGATTATTACCTTGTATTAGAATGATAACCTACTGTAAGAAACAAAGATTTATTGAGGTTGGATGATCACCTTACAAGATTGGAAGTGAGCTAGCAAACTTGAAAGTATTCTTGATTTTATGTAATTAGAACTTGTAGAATTTATGAAGAACACTTAGAACTTGAAGATAGAACCTGAGAGAGATCAATTAGATGAAGAAAATTGAAGAATGAAAGTGTTTTTAGGTGTTTTTGGTCGTTGGTGTATGGATTAGATATAAAGGATATGTAATTTTGTTTTCATGTAAATAAGTCATGAATGATTACTCATATTTTTGTAATTTTATGAGATATTTCATGCTAGTTGCCAAATGATGGTCCCCACATGTTTTAGGTGACTCACATGGGCTGCTAAGAGCTGATCATTGGAGTGTATATACCAATAGTACATACATCTAAAAGCTGTGTATTGTACGAGTACGAATACGGGTGCATACGAGTAGAATTGTTGATGAAACTGAATGAGGATGTAATTGTAAGCATTTTTGTTAATTAGAAGTATTTTGATAAGTGTATTGAAGTCTTTCAAAAGTGTATAAATACATATTAAAACACTACATGTATATACATTTTAACTGAGTCGTTAAGTCATCGTTAGTCGTTACATGTAAGTGTTGTTTTGAAACCTTTAGGTTAACGATCTTGTTAAATGTTGTTAACCCAATGTTTATAATATCAAATGAGATTTTAAATTATTATATTATCATGATATTATCATGTATGAATATCTCTTAATATGATATATATACATTAAATGTCTTTACAACGATAATCGTTACATATATGTCTCGTTTAAAAATCATTAAGTTAGTAGTCTTGTTTTTACATATGTAGTTCATTGTTAATATACTTAATGATATGTTTACTTATCATAGTATCATGTTAACTATATATATATCCATATATATGTCATCATATAGTTTTTACAAGTTTTAACGTTCGTGAATCACCGGTCAACTTGGGTGGTCAATTGTCTATATGAAACATATTTCAATTAATCAAGTCTTCACAAGTTTGATTGCTTAACATGTTGGAAACATTTAATCATGTAAATATCAATCTCAATTAATATATATAAACATGGAAAAGTTCGGGTCACTACAGTACCTACCCGTTAAATAAATTTCGTCCCGAAATTTTAAGCTGTTGAAGGTGTTGACGAATCTTCTGGAAATAGATGCGGGTATTTCTTCTTCATCTGATCTTCACGCTCCCAGGTGAACTCGGGTCCTCTACGAGCATTCCATCGAACCTTAACAATTGGTATCTTGTTTTGCTTAAGTCTTTTAACCTCACGATCCATTATTTCGACGGGTTCTTCGATGAATTGAAGTTTTTCGTTGATTTGGATTTCATCTAACGGAATAGTGAGATCTTCTTTAGCAAAACATTTCTTCAAATTCGAGACGTGGAAAGTGTTATGTACAGCCGCGAGTTGTTGAGGTAACTCAAGTCGGTAAGCTACTGGTCTGACACGATCAATAATCTTGAATGGTCCAATATACCCTGGATTTAATTTCCCTCGTTTACCAATTCGAACAACGCCTTTCAAAGGTGCAACTTTAAGCATGACCATCTCTCCAATTTCAAATTCTATATCTTTTCTTTTAATGTCAGCGTAGCTCTTTTGTCGACTTTGGGCGGTTTTCAGCCGTTGTTGAATTTGGATGATCTTCTCGGTAGTTTCTTGTATAATCTCCGGACCCGTAATCTGTCTATCCCCCACTTCACTCCAACAAATCGGAGACCTGCACTTTCTACCATAAAGTGCTTCAAACGGCGCCATCTCAATGCTTGAATGGTAGCTGTTGTTGTAGGAAAATTCTGCTAACGGTAGATGTCGATCCCAACTGTTTCCGAAATCAATAACACATGCTCGTAGCATGTCTTCAAGTGTTTGTATCATCCTTTCGCTCTGCCCATCAGTTTGTGGATGATAGGCAGTACTCATGTCTAGACGAGTTCCTAATGCTTGCTGTAATGTCTGCCAGAATCTTGAAATAAATCTACCATCCCTATCAGAGATAATAGAGATTGGTATTCCATGTCTGGAGACGACTTCCTTCAAATACAGTCGTGCTAACTTCTCCATCTTGTCATCTTCTCTTATTGGCAGGAAGTGTGCTGATTTGGTGAGACGATCAACTATTACCCAAATAGTATCAAAACCACTTGCAGTCCTTGGCAATTTAGTGATGAAATCCATGGTAATGTTTTCCCATTTCCATTCCTGGATTTCGGGTTGTTGAAGTAGACCTGATGGTTTCTGATGCTCAGCTTTGACCTTAGAATACGTCAAACATTCTCCTACGTATTTAGCAACATCGGCTTTCATACCCGGCCACCAAAAATGTTTCTTGAGATCCTTGTACATCTTCCCCGTTCCAGGATGTATTGAGTATCTGGTTTTATGAGCTTCTCTAAGTACCATTTCTCTCATATCTCCAAATTTTGGTACCCAAATCCTTTCAGCCCTATACCGGGTTCCATCTTCCCGAATATTAAGATGCTTCTCCGATCCTTTGGGTATTTCATCCTTTAAATTTCCCTCTTTTAAAACTCCTTGTTGCGCCTCCTTTATTTGAGCAGTAAGGTTATTATGAATCATTATATTCATAGATTTTACTCGAATGGGTTCTCTGTCCTTCCTGCTCAAGGCATCGGCTACCACATTTGCCTTCCCCGGGTGGTAACGAATCTCAAAGTCGTAATCATTTAACAATTCAATCCACCTACGCTGCCTCATATTCAATTGTTTCTGATTAAATATGTATTGAAGACTTTTGTGGTCGGTATATATAATACTTTTGACCCCATATAAGTAGTGCCTCCAAGTCTTAAATGCAAAAACAACCGCGCCTAATTCCAAATCTTGCGTTGTATAATTTTGTTCGTGAATCTTCAATTGTCTAGACGCATAAGCAATCACCTTCGTTCGTTGCATTAATACACAACCGAGACCTTGCTTTGATGCGTCACAATAAATCACAAAATCATCATTCCCTTCAGGCAATGACAATATAGGTGCCGTAGTTAGCTTTTTCTTCAATAACTGAAACGCTTTCTCTTGTTCATCATTCCATTCAAATTTCTTCCCTTTATGCGTTAATGCAGTCAAGGGTTTTGCTATTCTGGAAAAGTCTTGAATGAACCTTCTGTAGTAACCAGCTAGTCCTAAAAACTGGCGTATGTGTTTCGGAGTTTTCGGGGTTTCCCACTTTTCAACAGTTTCTATCTTTGCCGGATCCACCTTAATACCTTCTTTGTTCACTATGTGACCGAGGAATTGAACTTCTTCCAACCAAAATGCACACTTTGAAAATTTAGCGTACAATTCTTCCTTCCTCAATACTTCTAACACCTTTCTCAAATGTTCACCGTGTTCTTGGTCATTCTTTGAGTAAATAAGTATGTCATCAATGAAAACAATGACAAACTTGTCAAGGTATGGTCCACACACTCGGTTCATAAGGTCCATGAACATAGCTGGTGCATTAGTTAAACCAAATGGCATGACCATAAACTCGTAATGACCGTAACGTGTTCTGAAAGCAGTCTTTGGAATATCATCTTCTTTCACCCGCATTTGATGATACCCGGAACGTAAGTCAATCTTTGAATAAACAGACGAGCCTTGTAGTTGATCAAATAAGTCGTCGATTCTCGGTAGTGGGTAGCAGTTCTTGATGGTAAGTTTGTTCAACTCTCGGTAGTCGATACACAACCTGAATGTACCATCTTTCTTCTTGACAAACAAAACAGGAGCTCCCCACGGTGATGTGCTTGGTCGAATGAAACCATGCTCTAAAAGTTCTTGTAATTGGCTTTGCAGTTCTTTCATCTCGCTGGGTGCGAGTCTGTAAGGAGCATGAGCTATTGGTGCAGCTCCTGGTATAAGATCTATTTGAAATTCAACGGATCGATGTGGGGGTAATCCCGGTAATTCTTTCGGAAATACATCGGGAAATTCTTTTGCGACGGGAACATCATTGATGCTCTTTTCTTCAGTTTGTACTTTCTCGACGTGTGCTAGAACAGCATAGCAACCTTTTCTTATTAGTTTTTGTGCCTTCAAATTACTAATAAGATGTAGCTTCGTGTTGCCCTTTTCTCCGTACACATTTAAGGGTTTTCCTTTTTCTCGTATAATGCGAATTGCATTTTTGTAACAAACGATCTCTCCTTTCACTTCTTTCAACCAGTCCATACCGATTATCACATCAAAACTCCCTAACTCTACTGGTATCAAGTCAATCTTAAATGTTTCGCTAACCAGTTTAATTTCTCGATTCCGACATATATTATCTTCTGAAATTAATTTACCATTTGCTAATTCGAGTAAAAATTTACTATCCAAAGGCGTCAATGGACAACTTAATTTAGCACAAAAATCTCTACTCATATAGCTTCTATCCGCACCCGAATCAAATAAAACGTAAGTAGATTTATTGTTAATAAGAAACGTACTCGTAACAAGCTCCGGGTCTTCCTGTGCCTCTGCCGCATTAATATTGAAAACTCTTCCGCGGCCTTGTCCATTTGTGTTCTCCTGGTTCGGGCAATTTCTAATAATGTGGCCTGGTTTTCCACATTTATAACAAACTACATTGGCATAACTTGCTCCGACACTACTTGCTCCGCCATTACTCGTTCTGACACCATTTGTTCCTTTCGTTCTATTAACCCCTGGTCCGTAGACCTCACACTTCGCCACGCTATGACCATTTCTTTTACACTTGTTGTAAAATTTGGTGCAGAACCCCGAGTGATACTTTTCACACCTTTGGCATAGCTGCTTCTGATTGTTGTTGTTGTTGCGGTTATTATTGTTGTTGGGATGATTGTTGTAGTTGCTGCTGTTGTTGTTGTTGTTGTTGTTGTTGTTGTTGTTGTTGTTGTTGTTGTTGTTGTTGTTGTTGTTGTTGTTGGGCCGTTTGTTGTAGTTGCGATTGATGTTGCGATTGTTGGGATAATTGTTGCGATTATTGTTGTAATTGCTGTTGTTGTTGTATTGGTGATTCTTATCACCGTTTTCCTCCCACTTTCTTTTGACTTGCTTCACATTGGCCTCTTCAGCAGTCTGTTCTTTAATTCTTTCTTCAATCTGGTTCACTAGTTTGTGAGCCATTCTACATGCCTGTTGTATGGAGGCGGGCTCGTGTGAACTTATATCTTCTTGGATTCTTTCCGGTAATCCTTTCACAAACGCGTCGATCTTCTCTTCCTCATCTTCGAATGCTCCCGGACACAATAGGCACAATTCTGTGAATCGTCTTTCGTACGTGGTAATATCAAATCCTTGGGTTCGTAACCCTCTAAGTTCTGTCTTGAGCTTATTGACCTCGGTTCTGGGACGGTACTTCTCATTCATCAAGTGCTTGAATGCTGACCACGGTAGTGCGTACGCATCGTCTTGTCCCACTTGCTCTAGATAGGTATTCCACCATGTTAACGCAGAACCTGTGAAGGTATGCGTAGCGTACTTTACTTTGTCCTCTTCAGTACACTTACTTATGGCAAACACCGATTCGACCTTCTCGGTCCACCGTTTCAATCCGATCGGTCCTTCGGTTCCATCAAATTTCAAAGGTTTGCAGGCAGTGAATTCTTTGTAGGTGCATCCTACACGATTTCCTGTACTGCTAGATCCAAGGTTATTGTTGGTATGTAGCGCAGCCTGTACTGCGGCTATGTTTGAAGCTAGAAAAGTACGGAATTCCTCTTCATTCATATTCACGGTGTGTCGAGTAGTCGGTGCCATTTCCTTCAAAATAGTCAAATGGAACAAGTTAATCATACAGAATATTAAGAGTAGTTAATAGTATTTCGTAGCATAATATGAACTCATTTATAAAAGCTTTTTCTTCATATTAGCGTTTTATAAGTTTAAATTCGGGTAGTACCTACCCGTTAAGTTCATACTTAGTGGCTAATATACAATTCTATATGAAAAACTGATTATAATAATATTTCGCGTTCAAACTTTTATACAATATTTTACAAACTTACAATACCGCTTATTTTACATAAAGCATGAAATATAGCACACAATAACTTTGATACAAGATAGTTGTGAAGATAATTCTAGCTAGTACACAAGTCGTTCAGTAAAGGCAATAAAGACACGTAATTCATACGTCCAGAAACAAGTCATGCATTCTGGTTTTACTAGGATTACTTCCCATCCTTGGTCTTGTGGAACATAACCGTTATGGCAATTGATAAGACAGCATGTTGTAACATCGTCAAAGGGACGAGGGTTACGTAATGTCCAACAGTCCCGTAACAATCTAAAAACCTCATTTCTTACCCCAATTACCGACTCCGTCACTTGTGGGAACGTTTTGTTTAATAGTTGTAACCCGATATTCTTGTTCTCACTTTGGTGAGAAGAGAACATTACTAATCCGTAAGCATAACATGCTTCTTTATGTTGCATGTTAGCCACTTTTTCTAAATCACGAAGTCCAATATTCGGATATATTGAGTCAAAATAATTTCTTAACCCATTGCGTAAAATAGCATTTGAGTTCCCCGCAATATATGCGTCAAAGTAAACACATCGTAACTTATGGATTTCCCAATGTGATATCCCCCATCTTTCGAACGAAACCTTTTATAAACCAAGGCATTCTTGGAACGTTCTTCGAATTTCTTACAAACTGATCTCGCCTTAAATAGTTGTGCCGAAGAATTCTGACCGACTCTAGACAAGATTTCATCAATCATGTCTCCGGGTAGGTCTCTTAAAATATTGGGTTGTCTATCCATTTTGTGTTTTTATACTGTAAAATAGACAAGAGTTAGATTCATAAAAAAAATACTTATTAATACAAGCAATTTTTACATATATCATAAAGCATAAGCACACTATATTACATATATTACACCACACGAATACAACTATCTTATTCCGACTCGCTTGTTTCTTCTTCTTCGGTTTTGGTTCATTTTGCCAAGTTTCTAGGGATATATGATGTTCCCCTAATACGAGCCGTCATTTTCCACCTTGGTTTAGAAAAACCTGGTGGTTTAGAGGTTCCCGGGTCATTGTTACAACTTAAGGACTTCGAGGGTTGACGATACATATAAAGTTCATCGGGGTTGGAATTAGTATTTTTATGCCCTTTCCCTTATTATTTTATTTTGCCTTTTTAAATTCAGTTGGGGTAATTTCTATAACATCATCGGAATTCTCGTCGGAATCCGATTCATCGGAGAATTGGTAATCCTCCCAATATTTTGCTTCCTTGGCGGAAACATCATTGACCATAATTAACCTTGGTCGGTTGGTTGAGGATTTTCTTTTACTTAACCGTTTTATTATTTCCCCCACCGGTTCTATTTCTTCATCCGGTTCCGATTCTTCTTCCGGTTCCGATTCTTCTTCCGGTTCCGACTCTTCTTCCGGTTCCTCTTCGGGAACTTGTGAATCAGTCCACGAATCATTCCAATTTACATTTGACTCTTCATTATTATTAGGTGAGTCAATGGGACTTGTTCTAGAGGTAGACATCTATCACATAATATCAAACGCGTTAAGAGATTAATATATCACATAATATTCACATGTTAAAAATATATAGTTTCCAACAAAATTTGTTAAGCAATCTGAAAGGACCCGTCCTAATCCACCTGGACGAAGTCATCAACATTTGGTCCCATTGCGATGATCGGCTCCAAGTAATGTCCTTATATTGAGCAAATGCACAGCGGAAGACTTAATTCGTACCTGAGAATAAACATGCTTTAAAGTGTCAACCAAAAGGTTGGTGAGTTCATAGGTTTATCATAACAATCATTTCAATATGTTAATAGACCACAAGATTTCATAATCATAAACATAATACACTCGCAAGTGTATGTAAAGCATTCTAAGTGGTTGAGCACTTGGTAACCATACTTAACATTTAATCAACGTCGCATATTCCCTTTATTATGAAATCTCACTACACCGTACCAAGTGTAGTCACCAAAACGAAGTACTGTGCAACCGTTGAATACTGGTCGTCCAGTCCGGTTGGGGTTGTCAGGCCCGATAGATCTATCAACAGGATTCGCGTTTACAATACCCATGTAAATAATAGTTACCAAGATACAGGGAAATATGCCAGTGGTACAACTCAACGTAGAATATATTTTTAAGTACTTGTGTCTATTTTTTAAACATTTATAAAAGCAGCGCATGTATACTCAGCCCAAAAATATATATTGCAAAAGCAATTAAAAAGGGAGCAAATGAAACTCACTTTTGCCTTGAAGGTATTTAATTCAACTTGGTTTCCGATAGATATCACGAACCTAACCATATATATAATATATCAACATATTTTCTTTTTAAATAATCGTTACATATATATATATACTTTTAATACTTTTAATATTTTCTTAGTCCGTAGTTAGCAGTCCGATGTTAGTGGTCTACAATTAGATGCTTAAATAAAATAAATAAAGACCCCATCGTATTCGTATTGATCAGAATTAATCTCGACCCATGGTACCATGTTGTCAAATGACGTGTTGCGTACATAAAGTACCGTGTTGTCAAATGACATGTTGCGTACAATCATGAGGTCTTATGATTAATCTTCTCATGTTGTTTACGGGTGGTCCTGAAATATATAAAATCAAATCATAAGTAATTATATATAAAATATCATATTAATTAGAAAAGATATGATTAATTTACTTTTTCTCCAAATATTTTCGTAGCTAAACTAGCTTCGGATACCCAATCTTTTTTTAGTCGTAGTTTCTTCATTACAACTCCGTTTTTGTTGGTTCAACTTGCCACTTCCTTGGATCGAGTCAAATTTTAAGAATATGAACTGAAAATACCTTAGTTTGTATTCTAAATCATAGGTTATAGGTCAAACTTTGGTAAAACTTATGAAAGTGATCATTTTCCATCATAAAAATAACATTTAATGATCATTTTTCTAAAAATACTTACACTTTGAGTTAAACCATGAAATTTTTATGTGTTAACATATTCATAAGAAATATCATTTTTCCAGAACATGAACTTCCAATTCAAAGTTCAAGATGGTTTTTAATTATCCAACCCAAAACAGCCCCCGGTTGCACTCTGACGACGTAGATTCAGTTTTTAAGATGTTCTTTGTAAAACCAAGTTATATTTTGTTAGGTTAACATATCATTATGATATATTACAGGTCTTGAAGTGTTTTAAAAGTCAAGTTAGAAGGATCTATTTAGTTTGCGAACAAGTTTGAAATCATTCAAACCATGTTCTTGTTGTTAAAATTTTATACCACAAAATAAGATAGCTATATGAATATGAATTGAATAAGATTATGAACAAGGTTACTACCTCAAGTTACTTGGACAAAGTTACTACAAAAGATAAGAAATAATCTTAGAATCAAAGAGTGGTGGAGTTAGATCAAAAGGTTGAAGTAAACTTCTTCAAATGGGTGGTTATTTTGATATGTTCTTGAAAGAGTTTTCTTATGGTGTTTAAAGCTTGTAATTGAAGCTAAATGATGGGGAAAATGCTTGGAGATGATCAAGTATGAACTTAGGAGTATTTTGAGAGATAAATGAGGGTGTAGATATGAGAAAATGGAGTGAAGAAATGGTGTTCATTTATAAAAACGTTTTTAGTTTATAAAGAAAGAAAAGGATTCCTAATTTTGTTTTCTTACTAATAATTCATACTACTTGACAAATCCTAGTTACCTCATATCTAGGGCAGTAATAATGTTGATTAGGATGTTGATTTGATGTGTACATACCAATAGCAAATACGTATAGAAGCTGGGTATGATACGGGTACATATACCCTAGATATACGTATAGAAATCTTGAGGAAACGGAACGAGAATTCAAATATAGCTATCTTTTGTGAATATACTTATATTGTTTTATGTATTTAAGTCCTTAAAAAGTAATTAAATACATTATATATACGATACATGTATAAGCATTATAGATTATAAGTATATATATCAAAGAATGTTACGTATAGTTATCGTTTTGAAAACTTAAGTTAGTAGTTTCAAAATATACTTATAACTCATTGTCATTAGTACACAATGAGATGTTAAACCATCCTTAAATCATGTTAAACATATATAAATACATATATATATACAAACGTATAATTATCGTATGTTATATAGTTCGTGATATCATCGGTCATATTGGACGGTCAAACGTTGTGTAAAACTCTTTTCAAAAACACAAGTCTCAACAATTTGGATTGCTTATCATGTTGGTATGGTTTAATTTCTGTAAATATTAATCTCATAAGTATAATTTGGTCGGAAAATTCCGGGTCATTACAGTACCTACCCGTTAAAGAAATTTCGTCCCCGAAATTTGATATAGGTTGTTATGGATAACAATAAGAAGGTTTTCATGACAAATATAAGGTGATAATGGAGTTTTATCATCATTGAGTAATGTAGATAAAACGATTAGATTATGCGAAGAATATAAATGAGACTATCGTAAAAGAGTGAGATGAGTAAAATATATTCGTCTTAACCGATGACGTAGTTATGATTGATTTCCGGAATTTAAGGGATTTAAAGAGAATCTTACGTAATAAGATTTGGTTCTTTGGTGATTAAGGAAATCAGGATCTTCTTTGATTATATGCAATAATCTGTTTCGATTGCTCTGTCGGATATTTCACTATAAATTCACCCCTTCGTTTCCTTATTTTCCACGACTCACACCTTCTATTCTTTCTCCCTTGATTCTTACTTTAAAGCATTCATCAATATGCTCCATCCAGTCCTGATTCTTGATATACTCCTAACTTTTATATCTGTCATTCTTCTTTTTCATCTACCACCAGAAGAATCTATTTACTTCTACTATACTTTTGTGTTTATAGTGTTTCTAATTCTCCCGTGTCTCTATATTGCTATCTGCATCGATATACACGGTTTGTAATTTCGGGGTTATTATCGGAGTTTATATTCTTCCTTATTTTTCGGAGCTTCATGCTTTCGTTTTCTCTTCCCGACTTCGAGTCAAGCGAGTAATGGTCCGGAATTCGTAGATATGAAATTCAGAATGAACATAGCTAATGCTCTAAGAAGAAAATGGTAATAAAACGATTTTGATTTGTTAAATTACCAGAATACCCTGGAGATGACCGAGTCATCCAGAAAAATATTCTCTTGATATGTTTAGAGATTAGATAGAATGTAAGAGTCATGTAAATGGCACATGATGACGGTACTGTGAATCATCATGCTTTATTAGAAACTCAGCATGACTTACTGTAATATAATGACGTTGATCAAGTGTCATTATATTATACTAATCCATGCTTCAGTTCCCAACACTACTTCAAAACATTCATATTTTAAACTCGAAGGTTTCAGAATTTAGAAACTGACACAGTTTCTTTTATGTTGCAGATATTACGGAGAGATAAATGATCTCAGATAAGAATAGTTGTGAAAATATCGCCAGAAATATGAAGGATATTTATAATAGAACATACGAGAATATCTTAGAATTTCTAATATCAATGGATGATGAAGAAGATTTGTCTGTGAAGGTTTAGAATGAGAAATAAGATGTTTGCTAACGATTTCAGCAGGCACAGAATCATTTGGATTCTTTGAAGGAAAACTTATTCTTTGTGATTTGTCCACGACTTTCTTCATAGTTTCGCATAATCCGCTTTTCGGTACTAAATTTTCCATCTAGCGTTCCTAACACTACTTTCTTTATCATCAAACTTTTGGCCATTAAGATCATCTACAACATGCTGCTTCTTCAGCATTTTCAAAGTTAACTGATCTGGGTCATCGGTTATCAAACCGAGGTAGTTTCAGGAGAATTGTGTTTTTAGAATGATTAATCGCTGATGGTAATATTGTGGAATATAAAAGGTTCCCCAGTAACAATAAAGAGTGCGCATATATATCGCGGTTATAATAAAGTTGTTTCGGATGAAAAGTCGGAGTTGACTTGCTGGAGCTGTGACAAAATTAGCTACTTTGGAAAGGGATTGCAAAACGATCTTCGGTAATAACAATGTCAAAGGAACTAGAACAGATACGTGTCAAACGTTTACTCAGTTTCCGAGGGTTTTTCAGGTGCATAACTATATGCATCAATCTTTTCTTCCGTAGATGAAGTGCGGTTGGTTTATCCTCTCGGTTCAGTTGTTTTTAAGAATCATGATAGATTTGAACGCTGATTGTAATCGTCGAGATACAATGAGGTTTAAGATGAAATCAAGTGGCAATCTTGAAGAAATGTTTAGTTTCCTATGTTATAATCAATATTTTAATTCATTTTAATTGTCCAATGTAATTAGTCCACAGTCGATAGTCCACAGTAACAGTCCAATAATTCATATATAGTTTAATATATAATATACGAATTAATTAATACGTGTCGTGACCCGTATACGTCTCAGACTCGATCACAACTCAAACTATATATATTATTGTAGAATCAACCTCAACCCTGTATAGAGAACTCGATCATTACTGCATATAGAGTGTCTATGGTGATTCCAAATAATATATATAGATGCGTCGATATGATATGTCAAAACATTGTATACGTGTCCCGATATTTAAAGTGCGTAAAATAATTACAGAAATTAAATGACGATAAATAAAAGTGCGATAATTAAATTGCGATAAATAAACTGCGATAAATAAAATGTAATCAGTTAGCTAGGAACAGTTAGCTGGAACAGTTAGCGTGGATTCTTAACAAAAATTTTCATAGTTAATTTGTTTGTTTCTAACAGATTTTATTTTGTCATATGTTTTCTTCATATGCCACTTGTTGGATTCAGGGAAGTCAAAATCCAAATATGAAATTGAATGAAAATGTTTATTCTGCGGTGAACGGATATGTATATCGGTAGTTGTAAGTAGGATAGTAAATGACTGTTGAATCAGCTTCGACGAATGTATAATGTAACTTATTAAGATGAAATCTAATTATTCCTCGGGTATTACCTACCCGTTAAAAATTTTTTTTACCATTAATATTTTGTACAAAAGAACTTTTAATTACAATCTTTATGAAAACATATATACATATATATTTTTTTCTTCAGATGAAATCATGAATTTAATGAGTTAATATGATATTAATCTCATTTGCTTTTCGGTTTGAGCTAGAATAAGAAATCTCTAAAACTTTTTGAAACCACATATTCTTCGCAGAATATCAATGAAGTTATGGATCAATACTTCATCGTTCATTATTGTTGGTACTCCTTAGTATCAATGGTGCGTATGATGTTGATGTTTGTGGGACAGATTATGATGTCGAGACGTGTGATGCGGATGTTGTTTGTTAGTGGTGATGATGGTATTGTTGATGTTATTGATGGTGGTGCTGATTATGCTGCTGGTGCTGATGCCGGTGTTTGCAACATTCACACAATGTTCTCCAAAGCCGTCAAGCGAGCGCGAAGTTCGTTAACTTCTGCTAGTACACCGGGATGATTGGCGGTTGGAGCGAGTGAATGAACAAGATTTGTAATATGTGATAGTATATAATCGTGACGAGATACTCTAGAAATGAGAGAGAAAATGGTGTTTCGAATAGGTTCGCCGGTAAGTGCTTCAGGTTCATCGCCAAGAGGGCAATTTGGTGGATGGAATGGATCACCTTCTTCTTGTCTCCAGTGATTTAGTATATTACGAACCCATCCCCAATTCATCCAGAATAGATGATGGGAAATTAGTTGATCCATTCCGGTAACGCTGCTTTCGGAGCCCGAATGGAAATTCAAATCGGCATAACTGTCGGAATCTGAAGAATTCGAACTAGTTGCGGAATCCATCTTGTATAATGGGGAAAATGAATTTTTGGTATAGAATAGATTATAGGAGTTAGATTTGGTCCTCTTCAATACATAATTTACATATGTGTATATAATACCAAAATCCCGTAAATTACGGATAATCTTTGAAAAGATATCAGTCAAAGTTCGCAATAACAGATATGCTAAGATAAGAATTCGTCTATACACTATCAATGCAGTAAATGCAGTAAAACGTGTCTAGACTTATGAATGATAAGCAGGTAATTTTCTAAGGATGATAAGCAGATGATTTTCGACTAGAAATGATAAGCAAAACTTTTGACATGTAGACACGGTCGAAGTCCAGACTCATTAATGCATCCTAACAACTACTAGTTAGACACACTAATGCAAGACCTGGTTCGCTACGACCACCGCTCTGATACCAACTGAAAGGACCCGTCCTAATCCACCTGGACGAAGTCATCAACATTTGGTCCCATTGCGATGATCGGCTCCAAGTAATGTCCTTATATTGAGCAAATGCACAGCGGAAGACTTAATTCGTACCTGAGAATAAACATGCTTTAAAGTGTCAACCAAAAGGTTGGTGAGTTCATAGGTTTATCATAACAATCATTTCAATATGTTAATAGACCACAAGATTTCATAATCATAAACATAATACACTCGCAAGTGTATGTAAAGCATTCTAAGTGGTTGAGCACTTGGTAACCATACTTAACATTTAATCAACGTCGCATAATCCCTTTATTATGAAATCTCACTACACCGTACCAAGTGTAGTCACCAAAACGAAGTACTGTGCAACCGTTGAATACTGGTCGTCCAGTCCGGTTGGGGTTGTCAGGCCCGATAGATCTATCAACAGGATTCGCGTTTACAATACCCATGTAAATAATAGTTACCAAGCTACAGGGAAATATGCCAGTGGTACAACTCAACGTAGAATATATTTTTAAGTACTTGTGTCTATTTTTTAAACATTTATAAAAGCAGCGCATGTATTCTCAGCCCAAAAATATATATTGCAAAAGCAATTAAAAAGGGAGCAAATGAAACTCACTTTTGCCTTGAAGGTATTTAATTCAACTTGGTTTCCGATAGATATCACGAACCTAACCATATATATAATATATCAACATATTTTCTTTTTAAATAATCGTTACATATATATATATATACTTTTAATACTTTTAATATTTTCTTAGTCCGTAGTTAGCAGTCCGATGTTAGTGGTCTACAATTAGTTACTTAAATAAAATAAATAAAGACCCCATCGTATTCGTATTGATCAGAATTAATCTCGACCCATGGTACCATGTTGTCAAATGACGTGTTGCGTACATAAAGTACCGTGTTGTCAAATGACATGTTGCGTACAATCATGAGGTCTTATGATTAATCTTCTCGTGTTGTTTACGGGTGGTCCTGAAATATATAAAATCAAATCATAAGTAATTATATATAAAATATCATATTAATTAGAAAAGATATGATTAATTTACTTTTTCTCCAAATATTTTCGTAGCTAAACTAGCTTCGGATACCCAATCTTTTTTTAGTCGTAGTTTCTTCATTAAAACTCCGTTTTTGTTGGTTCAACTTGCCACTTCCTTGGATCGAGTCAAATTTTAAGAATATGAACTGAAAATACCTTAGTTTGTATTCGAAATCATAGGTTATAGGTCAAACTTTGGTAAAACTTATGAAAGTGATCATTTTCCATCATAAAAATAACATTTAATGATCATTTTTCTAAAAATACTTACACTTTGAGTTAAACCATGAAATTTTTATGTGTTAACATATTCATAAGAAATATCATTTTTCCAGAACATGAACTTCCAATTCAAAGTTCAAGATGGTTTTTAATTATCCAACCCAAAACAGCCCCCGGTTGCACTCTGACGACGTAGATTCAGTTTTTAAGATGTTCTTTGTAAAACCAAGTTATATTTTGTTAGGTTAACATATCATTATGATATATTACAGGTCTTGAAGTGTTTTAAAAGTCAAGTTAGAAGGATCTATTTAGTTTGCGAACAAGTTTGAAATCATTCAAACCATGTTCTTGTTGTTAAAATTTTATACCACAAAATAAGATAGCTATATGAATATGAATTGAATAAGATTATGAACAAGGTTACTACCTCAAGTTACTTGGACAAAGTTACTACAAAAGATAAGAAATAATCTTAGAATCAAAGAGTGGTGGAGTTAGATCAAAAGGTTGAAGTAAACTTCTTCAAATGGGTGGTTATTTTGATATGTTCTTGAAAGAGTTTTCTTATGGTGTTTAAAGCTTGTAATTGAAGCTAAATGATGGGGAAAATGCTTGGAGATGATCAAGTATGAAGTTAGGAGTATTTTGAGAGATAAATGAGGGTGTAGATATGAGAAAATGGAGTGAAGAAATGGTGTTCATTTATAAAAACGTTTTTAGTTTATAAAGAAAGAAAAGGATTCCTAATTTTGTTTTCTTACTAATAATTCATACTACTTGACAAATCCTAGTTACCTCATATCTTGGGCAGTAATAATGTTGATTAGGATGTTGATTTGATGTGTATATACCAATAGCAAATACGTATAGAAGCTGGGTATGATACGGGTACATATACCCTAGATATACGTATAGAAATCTTGAGGAAACGGAACGAGAATTCAAATATAGCTATCTTTTGTGAATATACTTATATTGTTTTATGTATTTAAGTCCTTAAAAAGTAATTAAATACATTATATATACGATACATGTATAAGCATTATAGATTATAAGTATATATATCAAAGAATGTTACGTATAGTTATCGTTTTGAAAACTTAAGTTAGTAGTTTCAAAATATACTTATAACTCATTGTCATTAGTACACAATGAGATGTTAAACCATCCTTAAATCATGTTAAACATATATAAATACATATATATACACAAACGTATAATTATCGTATGTTATATAGTTCGTGATATCATCGGTCATATTGGACGGTCAAACGTTGTGTAAAACTCTTTTCAAAAACACAAGTCTCAACAATTTGGATTGCTTATCATGTTGGTATGGTTTAATTTCTGTAAATATTAATCTCATAAGTATAATTTGGTCGGAAAATTCCGGGTCATTACACAATCATTTTTCAAGTAAACACGGTCGAAGTCCAGACTCACTAATGCATCCTAACAAACTCGATAAGACACACTAATGCAAAATTCTGGTTCTCTAAGACCAACGCTCGGATACCAACTGAAATGTCCCGTTCTTATTGATTAAAAACGTTCCATATTAATTGACTTCGTTGCGAGGTTTTGACCTCTATATGAGACTTTTTTCAAAGACTGCATTCATTTTAAAACAAACCATAACCTTTATTTCATCAATAAAGGTTTAAAAAGCTTTACGTAGATTATCAAATAATGATAATCTAAAATATCCTGTTTACACACGACCATTACATAATGGTTTACAATACAAATATGTTACAACAAAATAAGTTTCTTGAATGCAGTTTTTACACAATATCATACAAGCATGGACTCCAAATCTCGTCCTTATTTAAGTATGCGACAGCGGAAGCTCTTAATAATCACCTGAGAATAAACATGCTTAAAACGTCAACAAAAATGTTGGTGAGTTATAGGTTTAACCTATATATATCAAATCATAATAATAGACCACAAGATTTCATATTTCAATACACATCCCATACATAGAGATAAAAATCATTCATATGGTAAACACCTGGTAACCGACATTAACAAGATGCATATTTAAGAATATCCCCATCATTTCGGGACACTCTTCGGATATGATATAAATTTTGAAGTACTAAAGCATCCGGTACTTTGGATGGGGTTTGTTAGGCCCAATAGATCTATCTTTAGGATTCGCGTCAATTAGGGTGTCTGTTCCCTAATTCTTAGATTACCAGACTTAATAAAAAGGGGCATATTCAATTTCGATAATTCAACCATAGAATGTAGTTTCACGTACTTGTGTCTATTTTGTAAATCATTTATAAAACCTGCATGTATTCTCATCCCAAAAATATTAAATTTTAAAAGTGGGACTATAACTCACTTTCACAGATTTTTACTTCGTCGGGAAGTAAGACTTGGCCACTGGTTGATTCACGAACCTATAACAAATATGTACATATATATCAAAGTATGTTCAAAATATATTTACAACACTTTTAATACATTTTGATGTTTTAAGTTTATTAAGTCAGCTGTCCTCGTTAGTAACCTACAACTAGTTGTCCACAGTTAGATGTACAGAAATAAATCGATAAATATTATCTTGAATCAATCCACGACCCAGTGTATACGTATCTCAGTATTGATCACAACTCAAACTATATATATTTTGGAATCAACCTCAACCCTGTATAGCTAACTCCAACATTTACATATAGAGTGTCTATGGTTGTTCCGAAATATATATAGATGTGTCGACATGATAGGTCGAAACATTGTATACGTGTCTATGGTATCTCAAGATTACATAATATACAATACAAGTTGATTAAGTTATGGTTGGAATAGATTTGTTACCAATTTTCACGTAGCTAAAATGAGAAAAATTATCCAATCTTGTTTTACCCATAACTTCTTCATTTTAAATCCGTTTTGAGTGAATCAAATTGCTATGGTTTCATATTGAACTCTATTTTATGAATCTAAACAGAAAATGTATAGGTTTATCGTCAGAAAAATAAGTTACAAGTCGTTTTTGTAAAGGTAGTCATTTCAGTCGAAAGAACTCTAGATGACCATTTTAGAAAACATACTTCCACTTTGAGTTTAACCATAATTTTTGGATATAGTTTCATGTTCATAATAAAAATCATTTTCTCAGAATAACAACTTTTAAATCAAAGTTTATCATAGTTTTTAATTAACTAACCCAAAACAGCCCGCGGTGTTACTACGACGGCGTAAATCCGGTTTTACGATGTTTTTCGTGTTTCCAGGTTTTAAATCATTAAGTTAGCATATCATATAGATATAGAAAATGTGTTTAGTTGATTTTAAAAGTCAAGTTAGAAGGATTAACTTTTGTTTGCGAACAAGTTTAGAATTAACTAAACTATGTTCTAGTGATTACAAGTTTAAACCTTCGAATAAGATAGCTTTATATGTATGAATCGAATGATGTTATGAACATCATTACTACCTTAAGTTCCTTGGATAAACCTACTGGAAAAGAGAAAAATGGATCTAGCTTCAACGGATCCTTGGATGGCTCGAAGTTCTTGAAGCAGAATCATGACAAGAAAACAAGTTCACGTAAGATCATCACTTGAAATAAGATTGTTATAGTTATAGAAATTGAACCAAAGTTTGAATATGATTATTACCTTGTATTAGAATGATAACCTACTGTAAGAAACAAAGATTTCTTGAGGTTGGATGATCACCTTACAAGATTGGAAGTGAGCTAGCAAACTTGAAAGTATTCTTGATTTTATGTAACTAGAACTTGTAGAATTTATGAAGAACACTTAGAACTTGAAGATAGAACTTGAGAGAGATCAATTAGATGAAGAAAATTGAAGAATGAAAGTGTTTTTAGGTGTTTTTGGTCGTTGGTGTATGGATTAGATATAAAGGATATGTAATTTTGTTTTCATGTAAATAAGTCATGAATGATTACTCATATTTTTGTAATTTTATGAGATATTTCATGCTAGTTGCCAAATGATGGTTCTCACATGTGTTAGGTGACTCACATGGGCTGCTAAGAGCTGATCATTGGAGTGTATATACCAATAGTACATACATGTAAAAGCTGTGTATTGTACGAGTACGAATACGGGTGCATACGAGTAGAATTGTTGATGAAACTGAACGAGGATGTAATTGTAAGCATTTTTGTTAAGTAGAAGTATTTTGATAAGTGTATTGAAGTCTTTCAAAAGTGTATAAATACATATTAAAACACTACATGTATATACATTTTAACTGAGTCGTTAAGTCATCGTTAGTCGTTACATGTAAGTGTTGTTTTGAAACCTTTAGGTTAACGATCTTGTTAAATGTTGTTAACCCAATGTTTATAATATCAAATGAGATTTTAAATTATTATATTATCATGATATTATCATGTATGAATATCTCTTAATATGATATATATATATATATACATTAAATGTCTTTACAATGATAATCGTTACATATATGTCTCGTTTAAAAATCATTAAGTTAGTAGTCTTGTTTTTACATATGTAGTTCATTGTTAATATACTTAATGATATGTTTACTTATCATAGTATCATGTTAACTATATATATATCCATATATATGTCATCATATAGTTTTTACAAGTTTTAACGTTCGTGAATCACCGGTCAACTTGGGTGGTCAATTGTCTATATGAAACATATTTCAATTAATCAAGTCTTAACAAGTTTGATTGCTTAACATGTTGGAAACATTTAATCATGTAAATATCAATCTCAATTAATATATATAAACATGGAAAAGTTCGGGTCACTACACACTAAGCCTTACCTCATAAGGAAATAGGTGTTAACAATATACATGGCATTGTATATGTATATTTTATTTGCTAAAGGCCAAAAGCAGAACTACGCGAATTATAAGGCAAAGCTATGCAATATTCGCTGAAAACAAGTACAGCGGTTTTGTTTTCGCATTAATGCAAGACCGCGGTTTAATCCGCTGAGTTTCCGCGGATAGTTAACTAACTCGCAGACCGCGGATATTCCAAATACTATAAATAGGGAGCTTGGCCTCTCATTTATAGGTTGTTGATTATATGCCATTTTGCCTAAGCCTTTGTAATTTTCACTTGTGATCTTGCCCAAGGGATTTTTACACCGCGCAAAGGTGAATTATGCTAATTAACAATCAAGACCGGGTTGTGGTGGTTGATCACTTGACAGTTAAAGTGAAAGACGATCATCAGGGCCCAAAATAATCATCAAACATTCCATCCTCCATTATAATCTTATTGCACTCAATCCGTAATTAAGTAACATCGCTAATTAAGGATTGATCAATTATTACCTCAGGTTTTGTGGATAAACCTACTGGAAATGAGAAAAATAGATCTAGCTTCAAAGGATCCGTGGATGGCTTGAAAGTTCTTGAAGCAGAATCATGACACGAAAACAAGTTCAAGTAAGATTTCCACTCAAAATAAGATTGTTATAGTTATAGAAATTGAATCAAAGTTTGAATATGAGTATTACCTTGTATTAGAAAGATATCTTACTGTAAATAAGAAAGATTTCTTGAAGTTGGATGATCATTTTACAAGATTGGAAGTAAGCTAGCAAACTTGGAAGTATTCTTGATTTTATGAAACTAGAACTTATAGAATTTATGAAGAACACTTAGAACTTGAAGATAGAACTTGAGAGAGATCACTTAGATGAAGAAAATTGAAGAATGGAAGTGTTTGTAGGTGTTTTTGGTCGTTGGTATATGGATTATATATAAAGGATGTGTAATTTTGTTTTCATGTAAATAAGTCATGAATGATTACTCATATTTTTGTAATTTTATGAGATATTTTATGCTAGTTGCCAAATGATGGTTCCCACATGTGTTAGGTGACTCACATGGGCTGCTAAGAGCTAATCATTGGAGTGTATATACTAATAGTACATACATCTAAAAGCTGTGTATTGTATGAGTACGAATACGGGTGCATACGAGTAGAATTGTTGATGAAACTGAACGAGGATGTAATTATAAGCATTTTTGTTAAGTAGAAGTATTTTGATAAGTGTCTTGAAGTCTTTCAAAAGTGTATGAATACATATTAAAACACTACATGTATATACATTTTAACTGAGTCGTTAAGTCATCGTTAGTCGTTACATGTAAATGTTGATTTGAAACCTTTAAGTTAACGATCTTGTTAAATGTTGTTAACCCAATGTTTATTATATCTAATGAGATGTTAAATTATTATATTATCATGATATTATGATATATTAATATATCTTAATATGATATATATACATTTAAATGACGTTACAACGATAATCGTTACATATATGTCTCGTTTCGAAATCCTTAAGTTAGTAGTCTTGTTTTTACATATGTAGTTCATTGTTAATATACATAATGACATGTTTACTTATTATTTATCATGATTAAAGATAGTGTAACAATATCTTAATATGATTCATATGTATTTAGTAAGACGTTGTTATAACGATAATCGTTATATATATCGTTTCGAGTTTCTTAATTAAATAAACTCAATTTTATGTATATAATTCATTGTTAAAATACCTAATGAGATACATACTTATCATAATATCATGTTAACTATATATATATATATATATATATATATATATATATATATATATATATATATATATATATATATATATATATATATATATATATATCCATATATATGTAATCATATAGTTTTTACAAGTTTTAACGTGCGTGAATCACCGGTCAACTTGGGTGGTCAATTGTCCATATAAAACCTATTTCAATTAATCAAGTCTTAATAACTTTGATTGCTTAACATGTTGGAAACACTTAATCATGTAAATATCAATTTCATTTAATATAAATAAACAAGGAAAAGTTCGGGTCACTACAAATTGAAACACAATTCGTGTTATAACTTTTGTCTAAAACGCGTTCTAAATTGAAATCAATTTTTTCCTTCCCCAACAAGCGACGGTAGCAGCAGAAGGCTCTTGGCCTTTTAAATTTTTTTTTTCTCAATCCAATGTATCACAATTATATGGTTCTAAGTTGATAATAAAACTTAAAACTAATTTGTAATTTTTGTTGAATTCGGATTTAATTGTTTTGATTTATGGAAGAAGATGAAGAATATGAACAAGAATATAAATGGTTTATATAGAATTAATTGTGGAGATTAATCAGAAATTCGGCAGCAGCTCAATGGTTTATATGGATGCCGGGTTGGTGAGTGGTCTTGGGTTCGAGTCCTAGATGAGGCAGTATTCTTTTTGGGCCTATTTTTCCTTGAAGGTAGTCCATATTATTTATCTTATTATTATTATTATTATTATTATTATTATTATTATTATTATTATTATTATTATTATTATTATTATTATTATTATTATTATTATTATTATTATTTTTATTATTATTATTATTTTTATTAATTGTTATTATTATTATTATGATTGTTATTATTATTACTATATTCATTATTATTAGTTATTAACATTATTATTATAATTCTTATTATCGTTATTAATAAAATTATTACTATAGTTACTAGTATTATTATTATCATTATATCACTAAATATTATTATTAGAATGATTATTATTAAAATAAGTATTACTATTATTATTATGATTAAAATTACAAATTGATGTTATAGAAGCCTTAGTTATTAGTGTAGAAACTTAACATGAAAATTTTGATTATGATTAACATAAGTATTGTTATTAATATTATCACAAATAATGAAATTGCTATAATTATTATTATTATTAACTATTATGTATTAGTATAAAATTATTATTTTCATTATCATTATTAATAAACTTTTCAAATTTAAAAATTACTGTTATTATCGTTATCATAAGATGTATTATTAAAACTAACATTTATATTATGATTAATAGAGTCATTAATATTATTATCACTATTATTATTTTAATCACTACTAATATTATTTTAGTATTATTATAAATACTATTTTAATAAACAAATGAAATACTACGTATATATATATATAAAATATTTAATACATATAATGTAACAAAAATTTATATTTATATATATACATAAATGAACATATATTAATAACAAAATGTATAAGTTACTAATATAAAAAATATATCAGTAATAATATATATATATATATATATATATATATATATATATATATATATATATATATATATATATATATATATATATATATATATATATATATATATATATATATAATAGTTCAACTACTAGGATATGTATTAATAAGTATACAAATGATATAGGTTCGTGAATCCGAGGCCAACCATGCATTGTTCAATATAGTCATATGTATTTTTACTACAAAATACATTAGGTGAGTTTCATTTGCCTTTTTACCCTTTATATTTTTGGTCTGAGAATACATGCGCAATTTTTATAACTGTTTTACGAAATAGACACAAGTAATTGAAACTACATTATATGGGTGAATGATCGAAGCCGAATATGCCCCTTTTTGCTTGGTAACCTAAGAATTAGTAAACCGATCTACTAATTGACGCGAATCCTAATGTTAACACCTATTTCCTTATGAGGTAAGGCTTAGTATGTCAACAAGAGACCAGAAGTGATCTAGCTTTTAGGAGGTCGGAGTGTTGTCGATTGATTTTTACCCTCGGGAAATAATCCTTGCAGACCCGGTACACAAGTGTAAGAACTTGTGGGGTGGCTAAATCAATCTGTCGTACGCAGAGTGTATAAGTGCTAGCCGGATGACTTCTAGTGAGAGAAAGTAGAGAGAGAAAGAGAGAGGTGAAGTCTCAGCTCTCAAAGTTGTCAGAATGTCTGAACTGTGTAAAATGACGACCCAAGGGGTCTATTTATAGTGTTAGATCCACCAGATTGCTCGGGGACACGTGTCAGATGATGATACGTTCTGTTATTCGTGGTCCAAAATTTATGCTGAAAGTGCCGTTCTCCGGCGAGGGCTTACACGCTAGGCGGCCTTCAGGGCTTACGCATGACGGAGCAGCCTATACAGCGGAGAACGCTGGACGGATAATGTAGTGACCCGAACTTTTCCATGTATATATATATTAATTGAGATTGATATTTACATGATTAAATGTTTCCAACATGTTAAGCAATCAAACTTGTTAAGACTTGATTAATTGAAATATGTTTCATATAGACAATTGACCACCCAAGTTGACCGGTGATTCACGAACGTTAAAACTTGTAAAAACTATATGATGACATATATATGGATATATATATATAGTTAACATGATACTATGATAAGTAAACATATCATTAATTATATTAACAATGAACTACATATGTAAAAACAAGACTACTAACTTAATGATTTTTAAACGAGACATATATGTAACGATTATCGTTGTAAAGACATTTAATGTATATATATCATATTAAGAGATATTCATACATGATAATATCATGATAATTAAATAATTTAAAATCTCATTTGATATTATAAACATTGGGTTAACAACATTTAACAAGATCGTTAACCTAAAGGTTTCAAAACAACACTTACATGTAACGACTAACGATGACTTAACGACTCAGTTAAAATGTATATACATGTAGTGTTTTAATATGTATTTATACACTTTTGAAAGACTTCAATACACTTATCAAAATACTTCTACTTAACAAAAATGCTTACAATTACATCCTCGTTCAGTTTAATCAACAATTCTACTCGTATCACCCGTATTCATACTCGTATAATACACAGCTTTTAGATGTATGTACTATTGGTATATACACTCCAATTATCAGCTCTTAGCAGCCCATGTGAGTCACCTAACACATGTGGGAACCATCATTTGGCAACTAGCATGAAATATCTCATAAAATTACAAAAATATGAGTAATCATTCATGACTTATTTACATGAAAACAAAATTACATATCCTTTATATCAAATCCATACACCAATGACCAAAAACACCTACAAACACTTTCATTCTTCAATTTTCTTCATCTAATTGATCTCTCTCAAGTTCTATCTTCAAGTTCTAAGTGTTCTTCATAAATTCTACAAGTTCTAGTTACATAAAATCAAGAATACTTTCAAGTTTGCTAGCTCACTTCCAATCTTGTAAGGTGATCATCCAACCTCAAGAAATCTTTGTTTCTTACAGTAGATTATCATTCTAATACAAGGTAATAATCATATTCAAACTTTGGTTCAATTTCTATAACTATAACAATCTTATTTCAAGTGATGATCTTACTTGAACTTGTTTTCGTGTCATGATTCTGCTTCAAGAACTTCGAGCCATCCAAGGATCCGTTGAAGCTAGATCCATTTTTCTATTTTCTAGTAGGTTTATCCAAGGAACTTAAGGTAGTAATGATGTTCATAACATCATTCGATTCATACATATAAAGCTATCTTATTCGAAGGTTTAAACTTGTAATCACTAGAACATAGTTTAGTTAATTCTAAACTTGTTCGCAAATAAAAGTTAATCCTTCTAACTTGACTTTTAAAATCAACTAAACACATGTTCTATATCTATATGATATGCTAACTTAATGATTTAAAACCCGGAAACACGAAAAACACCGTAAAACCTGATTTACGCCGTCGTAGTAACACCGCGGGATGTTTTGGGTTAGTTAATTAAAAACTATGATAAACTTTGATTTAAAAGTTGTTATTCTGAGAAAATGATTTTTATTATGAACATGAAACTATATCCAAAAATTATGGTTAAACTCAAAGTGAAAGTATGTTTTCTAAAATGGTCATCTAGACGTCGTTCTTTCGACTGAAATGACTACCTTTATAAAAATGACTTGTAACTTATTTTTCCGACTATAAACCTATACTTTTTCTGTTTAGATTCATAAAATAGAGTTCAATATGAAACCATAGCAATTTGATTCACTCAAAACGGATTTAAAATGAAGAAGTTATGGGTAAAACAAGATTGGATAATTTTTCTCATTTTAGCTACGTGAAAAATGGTAACAAATCTATTCCAACCATAACTTAATCAACTTGTATTGTATATTATGTAATCTTGAGATACCATAGATACGTATACAATGTTTCGACCTATCATGTCGACACATCTATATATATTTCGGAACAACCATAGACACTCTATATGTGAATGTTGGAGTTAGCTATACAGGGTTGAGGTTGATTCCAAAATATATATAGTTTGAGTTGTGATCAATACTGAGATACGTATACACTGGGTCGTGGATTGATTCAAGATAATATTTATCGATTTATTTCTGTACATCTAACTGTGGACAACTAGTTGTAGGTTACTAACGAGGACAGCTGACTTAATAAACTTAAAACATCAAAATATATTAAAAGTGTTGTAAATATATTTTGAACATACTTGGATATATATGTATATATTGTTATAGGTTCGTGAATCAACAGTGGCCAAGTCTTACTTCCCGACAAAGTAAAAATCTGTGAAAGTGAGTTATAGTCCCACTTTTAAAATCTAATATTTTTGGGATGAGAATACATGCAGGTTTTATAAATGATTTACAAAATAGACACAAGTACGTGAAACTACATTCTATGGTTGAATTATCGAAATCGAATATGCCCCTTTTTATTAAGTCTGGTAATCTAAGAATTAGGGAACAGACACCCTAATTGACGCGAATCCTAAAGATAGATCTATTGGGCCTAACAAACCCCATCCAAAGTACCGGATGCTTTAGTACTTCGAAATTTATATCATATCCGAAGGGTGTCCCGGAATGATGGGGATATTCTTATATATGCATCTTGTTAATGTCGGTTACCAGGTGTTCACCATATGAATGATTTTTATCTCTATGTATGGGATGTGTATTGAAATATGAAATCTTGTGGTCTATTATTATGATTTGATATATATATAGGTTAAACCTATAACTCACCAACATTTTTGTTGACATTTTAAGCATGTTTATTCTCAGGTGATTATTAAGAGCTTCTGCTGTCGCATACTTAAATAAGGACGAGATTTGGAGTCCATGCTTGTATGATATTGTGTAAAAACTGCATTCAAGAAACTTATTTTGTTGTAACATATTTGTATTGTAAACCATTATGTAATGGTCGTGTGTAAACAGGATATTTTAGATTATCATTATTTGATAATCTACGTAAAGCTTTTTAAACCTTTATTGATGAAATAAAGGTTATGGTTTGTTTTAAAATGAATGCAGTCTTTGAAAAATGTCTCATATAGAGGTCAAAACCTCGCAACAAAATCAATTAATATGGAACGTTTTTAATCAATAAGAACGGGACATTTCAGTTGGTATCCGAGCGTTGGTCTTAGAGAACCAGAATTTTGCATTAGTGTGTCTTATCGAGTTTGTTAGGATGCATTAGTGAGTCTGGACTTCGACCGTGTTTACTTGAAAAATGATTGCTTAACAAATTTTGTTGGAAACTATATATTTTTAACATGTGAATATTATGTGATATATTAATCTCTTAACGCGTTTGATATTATGTGATAGATGTCTACCTCTAGAACAAGTCCCATTGACTCACCTAATAATAATGAAGAGTCAAATGTAAATTGGAATGATTCGTGGACTGATTCACAAGTTCCCGAAGAGGAACCGGAAGAAGAGTCGTAACCGGAAGAAGAATCGGAACTGGAAGAAGAATCGGAACCGGATGAAGAAATAGAACCGGTGGGGGAAATAATAAAACGGTTAAGTAAAAGAAAATCCTCAACCAACCGACCAAGGTTAATTATGGTCAATGATGTTTCCGCCAAGGAAGCAAAATATTGGGAGGATTACCAATTCTCCGATGAATCGGATTCCGAATTTCGATGATGTTATAGAAATTACCCCAACTGAATTTAAAAAGGCAAAAGAAAATAATAAGGGAAAGGGCATAAAAATACTAATTCCAACCCCGATGAACTTTATATGTATCATCAACCCTCGAAGTCCTTAAGTTGTAACAATGACCCGGAAACCTCTAAACCACCAGGTTTTTCTAAACCAATGTGGAAAATGACGGCTCGTATTAGGGGAACATCATATATCCCTAGAAACTTGGCAAAACGAACCAAAATCGAAGAAGAAGAAACAAGCGAGTCGGAATAAGATAGTTGTATTCGTGTGGTGTAATATATGTAATATAGTGTGCTTATGCTTTATGATATATGTAAAAATTGCTTGTATTAATAAGTATTTTTTTTATGAATCTAACTCTTGTCTATTTTACAGTATAAAAACACAAAATGGATAGACAACCCAATATTTTAAGAGACCTACCCGGAGACATGATTGATGAAATCTTGTCTAGAGTTGGTCAGAATTCTTCGGCACAACTATTTAAGGCGAGATCAATTTGTAAGACATTCGAAGAACGTTCCAAGAATGCCTTGGTTTATAAAAGGCTTTCGATCGAAAGATGGGGGATATCACATTGGGAAATCCATAAGTTACGATGTGTTTACTTTGACGCATATATTGCGGGGAACCCAAATGCTATTTTACGCAATGGGTTAAGAAATTATTTTGACTTAATATATCCGAATATTGGACTTCGTGATTTAGAAAAAGCGGCTAACATGCAACATAAAGAAGCATGTTATGCTTACGGATTAGTAATGTTCGCTTCTCACCAAAGTGAGAACAAGAACATCGGGCTACAACTATTAAACAAAACGTTCCCACAAGTGACGGAGTCGGTAATTGGGGTAAGAAATGAGGTTTTTAGATTGTTACGGGACTGTTGGACATTACGTAACCCTCGTCCCTTTGATGACGTTACAACACGCTGTCTTATCAACGGCCATAACGGTTATGTTCCACAAGACCAAGGATGGGAAGTAATCCTAGTAAAACCAGAATGCATGACTTGTTTCTGGACGTATGAATTACGTGTCTTTATTGCCTTTGCTGAACGACTTATGTACTAGCTAGAATTATCTTCACAACCATCTTGTATCAAATTTATTGTGTGCTATATTTCATGCTATATGTAAAATAAGCGGTATTGTAAGTTTGTAAAATATTGTGTAAAAGTTTGAACATGAAATATTATTATAATCAGTTTTTCATATAGAATTGTAGTAGTTGAATTGTATATTAGCAACTAAGTATGAACTTAACGGGTAGGTACTACCCGAATTTAAACTTATAAAACGCTAATATGAAGAAAAAGCTTTTATAAATGAGTTCATATTATGCTACGAAATACTATTAACTACTCTTAATATTCTGTATGATTAACTTGTTCCATTTGACTATTTTGAAGGAAATGGCACCGACTACTCGACACACCGTGAATATGAATGAAGAGGAATTCCGTACTTTTCTAGCTTCAAACATAGCCGCAGTACAGGCTGCGCTACATACCAACAATAACCTTGGATCTAGCAGTACAGGAAATCGTGTAGGATGCACCTACAAAGAATTCACTGCCTGCAAACCTTTGGAATTTGATGGAACCGAAGGACCGATCAAATTGAAATGGTGGACCGAGAAGGTCGAATCGGTGTTTGCCATAAGTAAGTGTACTGAAGAGGACAAAGTGAAGTACGCTACGCATACCTTCACAGGTTCTGCGTTAACATGGTGGAATACCTATCTTGAGCAAGTGGGACAAGACGATGCGTACGCACTACCGTGGTCAGCATTCAAGCACTTGATGAACGAGAAGTACCGTCCCAGAACCGAGGTCAATAAGCTCAAGACAGAACTTAGAGGGTTATGAACCCAAGGATTTGATATTACCACGTACGAAAGACGATTCACAGAATTGGGCCTATTGTGTCCGGGAGCATTCGAAGATGAGGAAGAGAAGATTGACGTGTTTGTGAAAGGATTACCGGAAAGAATCCAAGAAGATATAAGTTCACACGAGCCCGCCTCTATACAACAGGCATGTAGAATGGCTCACAAACTAGTGAACCAGATTGAAGAAATAATTAAAGAACAGACTGCTGAAGAGGCCAATGTGAAGCAAGTCAAAAGAAAGTGGGAGGAAAACGGTGATAAGAATCACCAATACAACAACAACAGCAATTACAAAAATAATCGCAACAATTATCCCAACAATCGCAACATCAATTGCAACTACAACAAACGGCCCAACAACAACAACAACAACAACAGCAACTACAACAATCATCCCAACAACAATAATAACCGTAACAACAACAACAATCAGAAGCAGCTATGCCAAAGGTGTGAAAAGTATCACTCGGGGTTCTGCACCAAATTTTGCAACAAGTATAAAAGAAATGGTCATAGCGCGGCGAAGTGTGAGGTCTACGGACCAGGGGTTAATAGAACGAAAGGAACAAATGGTGTCGGAACGAGTAATGGTGGATCAAGTAGTGTCGGAGCAAGTTATGCCAATGTAGTTTGTTATAAATGTGGAAAACCAGGCCACATTATTAGAAATTGCCCGAACCAGGAGAACACGAATGGACAAGGCCGCGGAAGAGTTTTCAATATTAATGCGGCAGAGGCACAGGAAGACCCGGAGCTTGTTACGGGTACGTTTCATATTGACAATAAATCTGCTTACGTTTTATTTGATTCGGGTGCGGGTAGAAGCTATATGAGTAGAGAGTTTTGTGCTAAATTAAGTTGTCCATTGACGCCTTTGGATAGTAAATTTTTACTCGAATTAGCAAATGGTAAATTAATTTCAGCAGATAATATATGTCGGAATCGAGAAATTAAACTGGTTAGCGAAACATTTAAGATTGATTTGATACCAGTAGAGTTAGGGAGTTTTGATGTGATAATCGGTATGGACTGGTTGAAATAAGTGAAAGCAGAGATCGTTTGTTACAAAAATGCAATTCGCATTATACGAGAAAAAGGAAAACCCTTAATGGTGTACGGAGAAAAGGGCAACATGAAGCTACATCTTATTAGTAATTTGAAGGCACAAAAACTAATAAGAAAAGGTTGCTATGCTATTCTAGCACACGTCGAGAAAGTACAAACTGAAGAAAAGAGCATCAATGATGTTCCCATTGCAAAAGAATTTCCCGATGTATTTCCGAAAGAATTACCGGGATTACCCCCACATCGATCCGTTAAATTTCAAATAGATCTTGTACCAGGAGCTGCACCAATAGCTCGTGCTCCTTATAGACTCGCACCCAGTGAGATGAAAGAACTGCAAAGCCAATTACAAGAACTTTTAGAGCGTGGTTTCATTCGACCAAGCACATCACCGTGGGGAGCTCCTGTTTTGTTTGTCAAGAAGAAAGATGGTACATTCAGGTTGTGTATCGACTACCGAGAGTTGAATAAACTTACCATCAAGAACCGCTACCCACTATCGAGAATCGATGACTTATTTGATCAACTACAAGGCTCGTCTGTTTATTCAAAGATTGACTTACGTTTCGGGTATCATCAAATGCGGGTGAAAGAAGATGATATTTCAAAGACTGCTTTCAGAACACGTTACGGTCATTACGAGTTTATGGTCATGCCGTTTGGTTTAACTAATGCACCAGCTGTGTTCATGGACCTTATGAACCGAGTGTGTGGACCATACCTTGACAAGTTTGTCATTGTTTTCATTGATGACGTACTTATTTACTCAAAGAATGACCAAGAACACGGTGAACATTTGAGAAAGGTGTTAGAAGTATTGAGGAAGGAAGAATTGTACGCTAAGTTTTCAAAGTGTGCATTTTGGTTGGAAGAAGTTCAATTCCTCGGTCACATAGTGAACAAATAAGGTATTAGGGTGGATCCGGCAAAGATAGAAACTGTTGAAAAGTGGGAAACCCCGAAAACTCCGAAACACATACGCCAGTTTTTAGGACTAGCTGGTTACTACAGAAGGTTCATCCAAGACTTTTCCAGAATAGCAAAACCCTTGACTGCATTAACGCATAAAGGGAAGAAATTTGAATGGAATGATGAACAAGAGAAAGCGTTTCAGTTATTGAAGAAAAAGCTAACTACGGCACCTATATTGTCATTGCCTGAAGGGAATGATGATTTTGTGATTTATTGTGACGCATCAAAGCAAGGTCTCGGTTGTGTATTAATGCAACGAACGAAGGTGATTGCTTATGCGTCTAGACAATTGAAGATTCACGAACAAAATTATACGACGCATGATTTGGAATTAGGCGCGGTTGTTTTTGCATTAAAGACTTGGAGGCACTACTTATATGGGGTCAAAAGTATTATATATACCGACCACAAAAGTCTTCAACACATATTTAATCAGAAACAACTGAATATGAGGCATCGTAGGTGGATTGAATTGTTGAATGATTACGACTTTAAGATTCGTTACCACCCGGGGAAGGAAAATGTGGTAGCCGATGCCTTGAGCAGGAAGGACAAAGAACCCATTCGAGTAAAATCTATGAATATAATGATTCATAATAACCTTACTACTCAAATAAAGGAGGCGCAGCAAGGAGTTTTAAAAGAGGGAAATTTAAAGGATGAAATACCCAAAGGATCGGAGAAGCATCTTAATATTCGGGAAGACGGAACCCGGTATAGGGCTGAAAGGATTTGGGTACCAAAATTTGGAGATATGAGAGAAATGGTACTTAGAGAAGCTCATAAAACCAGATACTCAATACATCCTGGAACGGGGAAGATGTACAAGGATCTCAAGATACATTTTTGTTGGCCGGGTATGAAAGCCGATGTTGCTAAATATGTAGGAGAATGTTTGACGTTTTCTAAGGTTAAAGATGAGCATCATAAACCATCAGGTCTACTTCAACAACCCGAAATCCCGGAATGGAAATGGGAAAACATTACCATGGATTTCATCACTAAATTGCCAAGGACTGCAAGTGGTTTTGATACTATTTGGGTAATAGTTGATCGTCTCACCAAATCAGCACACTTCCTGCCAATAAGAGAAGATGACAAGATGGAGAAGTTAGCACGACTGTATTTGAAGGAAGTCATCTCCAGACATGGAATACCAATCTCTATTATCTCTGATAGGGATGGCAGATTTATTTCAAGATTCTGGCAGACATTACAGCAAGCATTAGGAACTCGTCTAGACATGAGTACTGCCTATCATCCACAAACTGATGGGCAGAGTGAAAGGACGATACAAACGCTTGAAGACATGCTACGAGCATTTGTTATTGATTTCGGAAACAGTTGGGATCGACATCTACCGTTAGCAGAATTTTCCTACAACAACAGCTACCATTCAAGCATTGAGATGGCGCCGTTTGAAGCACTTTATGGTAGAAAGTGCAGGTCTTCGATTTATTGGAGTGAAGTGGGGGATAGACAGATTACGGGTCCGGAGATTATACAAGAAACTACCGAGAAGATCATCCAAATTCAACAACGGTTGAAAACCGCCCAAAGTCGACAAAAGAGCTACGCTGACATTAAAAGAAAAGATATAGAATTTGAAATTGGAGAGATGGTCATGCTTAAAGTTGCACCTTGGAAAGGCGTTGTTCGATTTGGTAAACGAGGGAAATTAAATCCAAGGTATATTAGACCATTCAAGATTATTGATCGTGTCGGACCAGTAGCTTACCGACTTGAGTTACCTCAATAACTCGTGGCTGTACATAACACTTTCCACGTCTCGAATTTGAAGAAATGTTTTGCTAAAGAAGATCTCACTATTCCGTTAGATGAAATCCAAATCAACGAAAAACTTCAATTCATCGAAGAACCCGTCGAAATAAGGGATCGTGAGGTTAAAAGACTTAAGCAAAACAAGATACCAATTGTTAAGGTTCGATGGAATGCTCATAGAGGACCCGAGTTCACCTGGGAGCGTGAAGATCAGATGAAGAAGAAATACCCGAATCTATTTCCAGAAGATTCGTCAACACCTTCAACAGCTTAAAATTTCGGGACGAAATTTATTTAACGAGTAGGTACTGTAGTGACCCGAACTTTTCCATGTATATATATATATTAATTGAGATTGATATTTACATGATTAAATGTTTCCAACATGTTAAGCAATCAAACTTGTTAAGACTTGATTAATTGAAATATGTTTCATATAGACAATTGACCACCCAAGTTGACCGGTGATTCACGAACGTTAAAACTTGTAAAAACTATATGATGACATATATATGGATATATATATATAGTTAACATGATACTATGATAAGTAAACATATTATTAAGTATATTAACAATGAACTACATATGTAAAAACAAGACTACTAACTTAATGATTTTTAAACGAGACATATATGTAACGATTATCGTTGTAAAGACATTTAATGTATATATATCATATTAAGAGATATTCATACATGATAATATCATGATAATATAATAATTTAAAATCTCATTTGATATTATAAACATTGGGTTAACAACATTTAACAAGATCGTTAACCTAAAGGTTTCAAAACAACACTTACATGTAACGACTAACGATGACTTAACGACTCAGTTAAAATGTATATACATGTAGTGTTTTAATATGTATTTATACACTTTTGAAAGACTTCAATACACTTATCAAAATACTTCTACTTAACAAAAATGTTTACAATTACATCCTCGTTCAGTTTCATCAACAATTCTACTCGTATGCACCCGTATTCGTACTCGTAAAATACACAGCTTTTAGATGTATGTACTATTGGTATATACACTCCAATGATCAGCTTTTAGCAGCCCATGTGAGTCACCTAACACATGTGGGAACCATCATTTGGCAACTAGCATGAAATATCTCATAAAATTACAAAAATAAGAGTAATCATTCATGACTTATTTACATGAAAACAAAATTACATATCCTTTATATCTAATCCATACACCAACGACCAAAAACACCTACAAATACTTTCATTCTTTAATTTTCTTCATCTAATTGATCTCTCTCAAGTTCTATCTTCAAGTTCTAAGTGTTCTTCATAAATTCTACAAGTTCTAGTTACATAAAATCAAGAATACTTTCAAGTTTGCTAGCTCACTTCCAATCTTGTAAGGTGATCATCCAACCTCAACAAATCTTTGTTTCTTATAGTAGGTTATCATTCTAATACAAGGTAATAATCATATTCAAACTTTGGTTCAATTTCTATAACTATAACAATCTTATTTCAAGTGATAATCTTACTTGAACTTGTTTTCGTGTCATGATTCTGCTTCAAGAACTTCGAGCCATCCAAGGATCCGTTGAAGCTAGATCCATTTTTCTCTTTTCTAGTAGGTTTATCCAAGGAACTTAAGGTAGTAATGATGTTCATAACATCATTCGATTCATACATATAAAGCTATCTTATTCGAAGTTTAAACTTGTAATCACTAGAACATAGTTTAGTTAATTCTAAACTTGTTCGCAAATAAAAGTTAATCCTTCTAACTTGACTTTTAAAATCAAATAAACACATTTTCTATATCTATATGATATGCTAACTTAATGATTTAAAACCTGGAAACACGAAAAACACAGTAAAACCGGATTTACGCCGTCGTAGTAACACCGCGGGCTGTTTTGGGTTAGTTAATTAAAAACTATGATAAACTTTGATTTAAAAGTTGTTATTCTGAGAAAATGATTTTTATTATGAACATGAAACTATATCCAAAAATTATGGTTAAACTCAAAGTGGAAGTATGTTTTCTAAAATGGTCATCTAGACGTCGTTCTTTCGACTGAAATGACTAACTTTACAAAAACGACTTGTAACTTATTTTTCCGACTATAAACCTATACTTTTTCTGTTTAGATTCATAAAATAGAGTTCAATATGAAACCATAGCAATTTGATTCACTCAAAACGGATTTAAAATGAAGAAGTTATGGGTAAAACAAGATTGGATAATTTTTCTCATTTTAGCTACGTGAAAAATGGTAACAAATCTATTCCAACCATAACTTAATCAACTTGTATTGTATATTATGTAATCTTGAGATACCATAGATACGTATACAATGTTTCGACCTATCATATCGACACATCTATATATATTTCGGAACAACCATAGACACTCTATATGTGAATGTTGGAGTTAGCTATACAGGGTTGAGGTTGATTCCAAAATATATATAGTTTGAGTTGTGATCAATACTGAGATACGTATACACTAGGTCGTGGATTGATTCAAGATAATATTTATCGATTTATTTCTGTACATCTAACTGTGGACAACTAGTTGTAGGTTACTAACGAGGACAGCTGACTTAATAAACTTAAAACATCAAAATATATTAAAAGTGTTGTAAATATATTTTGAACATACTTTGATATATATGTATATATTGTTATAGGTTCGTGAATCAACAGTGGCCAAGTCTTACTTCCCGACGAAGTAAAAATCTGTGAAAGTGAGTTATAGTCCCACTTTTAAAATCTAATATTTTTGGGATGAGAATACATGCAGGTTTTATAAATGATTTACAAAATAGACACAAGTACGTGAAACTACATTCTATGGTTGAATTATCGAAATCGAATATGCGCCTTTTTATTAAGTCTGGTAATCTAAGAATTAGGGAACAGACACCCTAATTGACGCGAATCCTAAAGATAGATCTATTGGGCCTAACAAACCCCATCCAAAGTACCGAATGCTTTAGTACTTCGAAATTTATATCATATCCGAAGGGTGTCCCGGAATGATGGGGATATTCTTATATATGCATCTTGTTAATGTCGGTTACCAGGTGTTCACCATATGAATGATTTTTATCTCTATGTATGGGATGTGTATTGAAATATGAAATCTTGTGGTCTATTATTATGATTTGATATATATAGGTTAAACCTATAACTCACCAACATTTTTGTTGACGTTTTAAGCATGTTTATTCTCAGGTGATTATTAAGAGCTTTCGCTATCGCATACTTAAATAAGGACGAGATTTGGAGTCCATGCTTGTATGATATTGTGTAAAAACTGCATTCAAGAAACTTATTTTGTTGTAACATATTTGTATTGTAAACCATTATGTGATGGTCGTGTGTAAACAGGATATTTTAGATTATCATTATTTGATAATCTACGTAAAGCTTTTTAAACCTTTATTGATGAAATAAAGGTTATGGTTTGTTTTGAAATGAATGCAGTCTTTGAAAAACGTCTCATATAGAGGTCAAAACCTCGCAACGAAATCAATTAATATGGAACGTTTTTAATCAATAAGAACGGGACATTTCAGATAATTCCACAAAACTGTTGTTTCCAGCCTTCCTGATGCTATTTTTATGCAACCATTATGCCGTTTATGTGTGTATACGATAGGATACACCATTAAGTCCCCTCAGTTTAAGGACTTAAGCATTTGAAAAATGATTAAGTTGTTAAACTTTTGATAACGCATGCCAACTAAAATCTTCACATTTCACCTTTTCCTTTCGCACTGGGAATCACACCACAGGCATTAAATGATAGGCGAATTTTACTGACAACATGATGATTGCTAAAATATCACACGCGCCTCTTAGCTGTAAAAGGACTCTTCGATGTACTCACCTTTTTATCTTGTCCTTACACGTGTGTGGCTGAAAACAAAACCCCCAATTCACCACTAACTACAGCTGTTATATCTTCTTACTTTTAACCATCATAAACCCTAACAGATAATTCACTTTTACAACTTCCTTCTACAGTATTCATCTTCTTCCATTAATACCTTCTTTATTTTCTGTTTCATTACAACATTAATGGCAGCCATAAAGGATGTTGCAGCTATTCCTAGCAGAGTAAATGAGAGATATTTAAGCGAGCTACTGCAACATTTCCCTAGATTAGCTGGTGTTGAACCAGTGATTCCTGCAATTAATGCCAGAGCCTGTTCACCGCCCCCTGGCAAAGTTGCCATTTATGGCCATTCAATCTTCAGATTTTGCATACGTTTACCATTTCCACCCTTCTTCTTAGAAGTTTGCAGATTTTTCGGTGTTACTGTTGGTCAATTCGAGCCAGCATCAATTCGAAAGATCTTGATTTTTGAAATGTATTGTCACGCAAGGAAAATTGAGCCATCAATTCGAATATTTTGTCATCTGGTACTCATAGCACACCATGAAAATGGTTGGTTTACATTCAATAAAGTTCATGGGTTTCTGAAACCTGCAGTTGATCATCCTGGCGATAACTGGTATGCTTCATTTATTTTCATAAATGAAGATGTAATTGATAAACAATACTCAGCTACTCGAGTATGGCGCAAATATTCGCATAACATTTCTGTTACCTTTCCAAAACTCGTCACCAAAGAAAACCTTTTGTTTAAAAAGATTAAAGATGAACAAATTAATGATATTAAATATGGGGAACACATGCTTTCGCTGACAACCATGAGCCAAGATTGGGATATCTCTCAAGGTTATGCTTGTATTCTTGCTGGGAAAAAGAGTAAGCATTTACTTTTGCTATATATGCTTAAATAAAATGTTCTTCCGTATCTATCCATTTAATCACTGTGACGCTTTAATTTTTTGCAGAAATTACTCCGCTTACCGCTATGCGATCATCATGTTATTCACAGCTTACTTTTAGCACTGAGAAAATTATTGATGATACCCCCAAAACAGATGAAGTGAGGGAGGAGGAAGATGAAGAAGAAGAAGAAGAAGAAGAAGAAGAAGAAGAAGAAGGAGAATAAGAAGACATAGGTATGAATCGGATTGCCTCTAGGGAACGTTGTACCTCGGGTAATTAAAATGACAACACTGAATTATGAAAAATTCCATACCAAAACCTGTACTTGTTTTCTTACATACCCAGTACTGGTGGATTTTATAATCCAAACCCTTCCTTATATTTTATGCCACCTTTGAAATGTTGTGAAGCATATTGGAACTCTTTTATAAGTAACAATTTTTCTTTATCTCCAACAGCTAGTGCATCACATCAACACACTATCTTAGCAACTCTTCCGCCTTCCGCCAAGAGGAGAAGAACTGGTCAAATTCCTTCGTCATCTGCTCAACAGGGAGCTGTCCCTAGTTCTTCTCAACAACAAATTACGCTTCCCAATCTTGACACAAACATGCTCTCTTCTCTTTAAAAGGACCACCACATTCGTATGTAGATTTCATGACTTTTCTGAATGCCATGGTGTGCCCTTCACTAGCGCAATTTTTTAGCAACTTATCTGATGCAGATGCCAAGAAAGTTAAGGCACAAAGCATTATTCTGAACATTGCTTCTGGTTTGAATGACCTTCAACGCCTATCTGATTTGCAGAACAGTGAAGTCACTACAAATAAGGAGCTATCTGCTGAAAAGGAGAAAGTAACCAAGGCTGAACGAATAGCCACAGAGATGAAGAGGGAACACGAGACAATGAAGAGGCATTATGAAAATTGCAACAGTCAGAGGGCGGAATATAAGGAGTAAATTAAAGTACTATCTTTCAGAGAAACGCGGCATCTGAGCAAAATTGATGAACTAGTGAAGGAGAAAGAAAAATTAGTTGAGGAAAATAACATATTGAAGGAACAGCTTAAAGCCAAAGAGGAGAACGAAAAACGAATGATAACTGGCATTCCTGCACTTGTAGAGCGTGTCTTTAACTGTCAGGCACTATCTCACAGAATCCGTGAGTTTGTCCGCCTTGCAAAATCTGCTGAACGGTTAAATTTTTTCAACTTTATGAAGAAAAAACTACCAGAACTTCCAAATCCTCTTCCTGAGGTAATCACATCTAAAATTAATGAAAATGATATTTTAGAAGCTGATGAAGCTGGTGCCTCAATAGAAAATATAAAGTTTTCAGATCTTGAAAATCTGTGTAAAAGGCCGGATGTAACAATAGATGATGTATTGAATTACACTCCACAGAATGAATAAAACATTATGTTTTTATACATCTGCTTTTACATAACGCTTAATATTCCATTTAGTTATGTATATTAGAAAGATATGATGTAACTTAGTAAGATTATTGTAATGAACAATGTTCAAGATACTGAGATTGTACGTTGCAATCATTATAGTTATGAATATTAAAAACATATTCTCCGCCATACGCCTTCCGTCATGAAATTCATGAGGAAAAGTTATGAATTATTTTCGCCTTTAGATATTTTGCTGGACACTATGATCTGTTTTCTGTTTTGTTTTGTATTTTGTGTATATGTGTCATGACATTTTTTGTAGATTCGTTTCATCGCTTCGATGTTTTAGTGAGTTCTACATGTCTCATTATCGATACAACCATTTTGAGTATAATTGTACTTCTACCACCGAAAGGCTCTCTTTCTTTCTGCGGGTAGGGATGACACACAGCTATGTGACACCTGGGCTAAAAAATCCTTGGCCGGATAAAATTTGAAAAAATATTGCCATAACAATAATTGCTATTATTCATATTCTTTAAAGAAATTTTTACATTTATGACTATATCTCATGCATTTGAAAGTTGATCAAGCTGTCCATGTATATAGTGCTACGCATAAAATTTCTTTAAATTCATTGCATTCCAAGCTCTTTCATATTGCTCGCCGGAAGGCGCAGCAAGCATGTAGGATCCGTTCTGATTTACTTTCGTGACCTTATAAGGTCCTTCCCATTTTGGGGCTAGCTTTCCAAATTTGATTTGCCTGCTTGCTTCATTATCACGTAGCACTAAATCACCTACTTCAAATTGCACATGCTGCACTTTCTTGTTATAATATTTTGCCATTTTATGTTTGTGATCCGCTTGCCGGATGGCGGCCATCAACCTTCTTTCCTTCAATAAATTGAGATTCTCTCTTAACGCCTCAGAATTAACCTCAACATCAAATGCCATAATGCATTGCGTTGGCACACATATCTCAGCCGGTATCACTGCCTCTGTTCCATACACCAGACTGAAAGGTGTTTCCCCCGTGTTCCGCTTTGGCGTCGTCCGGTGTGCCCACAATACATTTAGAAATTCATCCACCCATCCAGTTTGACTTAGACCTAATCGTGCCTTAATGCCAGCAACAATTTCCTTGTTGGTAACCTCCACTTGTCCTTTCGCTTGAGGATGAACAACAGATGTAAAATTTTGTTTGATGCCCAGCTCTTCACACCAACTCCGAAATGGATTTTCTGCAAATTGCTTGCCGTTATCGCTAACTATTTCATTTGGCACCCCATAACGGCATATTATATCATGCCAAACAAATTTCTTGACATTTTCTCCTGTGATTTTTGCTAAAGCCTTTGCTTCAACCCATTTCGTGAAAAAATCGATTGCTACCACCAAGAACTTAGCATTACCAGTGCTCCTATTGAATGGCCCCACAATGTCAATAGCCCATTTACAGAACGGCCAAGCGGATGATACCGGTATCAAGTCATACTTTGGAAGACACTGAATTGTTCCATGCATCTAACAATTCTCACATGTTTTGATGATTTCTGCAACATCCCGATAAAGTGAAGGCCAAAAATACCCTTCTCGCATTATCCGTGATGCCACAGTACGGAAACCGGAATGTTGCGAACAGACTCCTTCATGCATTTCTTTGACCACCTTTAACGCTTCATCATCGGTTAGACACCTTAACAATGGACCATTGTATGATTTTCGATAAAGGACGCCACTAACTATTTCATACATTGGTGCAGTCACTCTTATTCTTCTTGCTTCCGCCTTATCAACAGGTAACCATCCGTCATGCAAATATCTCAAATACGGAGTCATCCAAGTTTCCTTAGCTTCTTCAACTATTGCAATAATTGGTTTTCCATGTATTGATTTCTCCTTAAGTTCTTCAACCAACACTCGTTTGTGCAAATGATCAAATGTTAACGTGGCTAACTTTCTCAAAACATCAGCTTTTTTGTTCTTATTTCGAGGGATTTGCACGACTTCAAGGTTATCAAATTTCTTTGAAATTGCTTCCACCAACTTTACATATTGCCTCATGGATGCAACCCTTGCATCGAATGTTCCATTAACCTGCTGGGCAACAATTTGAGAATCAACATACGCTCGTAAATTTGTTATGCCCATTTCTACCGCTATGCGGAGGCCGGAGAGTAACACCTCATACTCTGCTTCATTGTTTGAAGCATACAAACAGAATTTCAGTGCATAAGTATATTCTTCACCGTCTGGACTTGTTAAAACTAGCCCTGCACCTGTTCCCTCTTCACTGGATGCCCCATCAGTGTGTAACTCCCACTCATGCTGTGATGGTGCCATTTTGTTGTCATACTCTACTTTTTCATTTGTCTCCAAGAGGAAATCTGCCAAAATTTGCCCTTTAACTACATTTCGAGGAGCAAAATTGATTTCATACTCCCCCAACTCGATGGCCCATTTTGCTAAACGGCCAGATGATTCTGGGCGCCGGAGTATTTGCTTCAATGGTTGATCTGTCAACACTAAGATGGGATGACCTTGAAAATATCTTCGTAGACGTCGTGCAGTATGCACAAGGGCATAAACCATTCGGTGAAGTGGTGGATAATTTGTTTCACTAAGCTGCAACACCTTGCTAACAAAATATATGGGCATTTGCACGCCGCTCTGTTCTGCGATTAGAACAGAACTTATTGCTTCCTTTGAGACAGCTAAGTATAAAATTAGGGTTTCCCCCTCTTTTGGTGCTGTTAACGTAGGTAATGTTTTTAAAAACTGCTTGATCTCTTGGAATGCATTTTCGACTTCCGCCGTCCACATAAAATCTTTTTTATTCAGACAGCCCTTTAACACCTTCATGAATGGAAGTGACTTTTCAGCTGCTCTGGACAAGAATCTTGTTAATGCTGCTAGACATCCATGTAACCGTTGAACATCCTTCTTGCTAGTTGGTGACTTCATATCTTCAATTGCTTGAATTTTCTTAGGATTAGCTTTAATTCCACATTCTGTGACAATATGACCTAAGAATTTTCCCTCTTCCACACCAAACGTGCACTTCTTGGGATTTAATTTCATGTTAATTTTTCGCAGAGATGCAAAAGTTTCCTGTATATCTCGTAACATCTTTTCTTCAGTATGACTTTTGATGACAATGTCATCAACGTAAGCTTCTAAGTTTTGTAGAGACCCGTCCTAATCCATCCGGACGAAGTCCATATCGATTACAAACGATTCACAACAGTTGATTACATCGCGAGGTAATTGACCTCTATATGATAAATTTTACAAACATTGCATTCGTTTTTAAAAGACAAACTTTCATTACATCGACAGTTGAGAGGCATGTAAAGCATTTCATAATATATCCAAATATAATTGACTTAATAATAATCTTGATGAACTCAATGACTCGAATGCAACATCTTTTGAAATATGTCATGAATGACTCCAAGTAATATCTCTAATATGAGCAAATGCACAGCGGAAGATTTCTTTCGTACCTGAGAATAAACATGCTTTAAAGTGTCAACCAAAAGGTTGGTGAGTTCATTAGTTTATCATAAAGAATCATTTCATAATTTTAATAGACCACAAGATTTCATACTTCCATTTCTCATAATCATACGTCCCATGCATAGAGACAAAAATATCATTCATATGGATTGAACACCTGGTAACCGACATTCACAATATGCATATAAGAATATCCCCATCATTTCGGGATCCTCCTTCGGACATGATATAAATTTCGAAGTACTAAAGCATCCGGTACTTTGGATGGGGCTTGTTGGACCCGATAGATCTATCTTTAGATTTCGCGTCAATTAGGGTGTCTGTTCCCTAATTCTTAGATTACCAGACTTAATAAAAAGGGGCATATTCAGTTTCGATCATTCAACCATAGAACGTAATTTCGATTACTTGCGTCTATTTCGTAAAACAGTTATAAAAGTTGCGCATGTATTCTCAGCCCAAAAATATAAAGGGTAAAAAGGTAAATGAAACTCACAATACTGTATTTTGTAGTAAAAATACATATGACGACATTGAACAATGCAAGGTTGGCCTCGGATTCACGAACCTATATCAAGTATTAACACATTATAGTATAAATCAATTAAGTTTATATATTTGTTATGTATTAATTATTCTTATAATATATTATGATACTTATTTGATATTTAATTAATGTTATATCAATAATATTAGTTGAAACATAATTTTATGTAATATTAGTATATTTTATGTAATAATATATTTACATATATATCTTTTGTTTTGTAAAATTAATAATTGTAGAAATACCTAAGGATAATAATAATAATATTAATAATAATAATAATTTTTAAAAGTATAAAACTACCTTAGGAGTCAGTTTTAAAAAAATTGCACCAAGCCGGGCTCGAACCCGAGACCTCTCGCTCACTCATCAACACCCTTAACCATTCCTCCATTTCAGTTTTTCTGATTTATAATACAAACCCAAATACTTATCTATTACATGTTTCAACCCACTTCATCTTCTTCACCAAAATCTAAACAATCAAACAACTTCATTCTTAATAGTCAATCATCAAAATGGTTTTAGGACTTCTAAACAAACATGAAACAAAAAATAAAAATGTGTTCATGATATAAAAAAAATGAGAAAAAAAAACAAAAAAATCCTACTGCTTGCTAGTAGCCAAGAAAAAAAAAATTTGTTTTCAATTTTGAGTTCGTTTTGGACAATCTTTACAACATGAAACATGTTTCAAATCATTCCTAAAAACTATTGAAATCGTCAATTGAACTTAAAACATCAAAACAAACTCTAATTTCTCCAAGAACAAAACAGTTGACTTTTGACAATTTAACTTTGACTCGCAAATTCGAATTCGTTATCAAGAATTGGAACTTGAGATTTTGCAGGAAGTTTAAGTAAATGATTCCTAACAACTCTACATTTTTAGTTTTTGAAATTTGTTTCGAATTCACGTTAGTGTATATCACTGTGAAGAACTCAAGAACTCAAAAATTTATTTTTAGATTAAGTGATATAGGTTATGATTACAACATGAATTGTGTTGCAAATCATTCCTATAATCTTTATGGATCATCAAATTAACTGGAGATATCAAAACAAACTCGAATTTGATTCAAGAACACTTAGTTGACTTTGAAAACCAAAACTTTGACTCTCAAATTAGAAATTAATAGAAAGAATTGAGGATTAAAAACTTACAGATAGTTTAGATAGACGATTCCTAACATGACTGCATTATTACATTTTGAAAATTTGTTCTAAATCAAAATATGGTGAAAAAGATGAATGTACAGAGTGTCGAGCTTATTTTCTGGGTTTTCTTTGTTTTCAACTCAAATTGCAGTTTGTAACTTATATAGAGTGATTAGGTACATGATTTAACAGTTAAATTGATTTCCAATTGATTTGTGAAGTAGACTTGTAACAAACTGGAGACATGAAGTACGTAAATTATTTTCATGTGAAGAAAAAGAAAAAACATTGATAGTTACTTCTAACAGAATGGGATTCCCTATTTTTATTTTTAATAAATATTAATAGTAAATACCCTAATAATATTAATAATAATTCTAATAAAATAACTAAATAATATCATAAAAATGATAATAAATAAAAATAAGAATTCGTTTAAATCATAAATAAATTTTAATCTTAATTATCTTGTACATTATTTTACATTTTCAATTCAAATGATTATTTTATATTTTATTAATACAACTTAATATGCACTCTTAAATTTATATATGTATATATATTTACATATTTATTTACACACAATTGTTCGTGAATCGTCGAAAATAGTCACAGGTTAAATGAATCTATATAAATAGTTCAAACATTTCGAGACTCAACATTACAGGCTTTGCTTATTGTGTTGGAACATATAAAGATTAAGTTTTAATTTGGTCGGAAATTTCCGGGTCGTCACAAGTTTCGCCCAATTTGATCCTCAAACGCCATATCAATAAGTCGTTGATATGTTGCTCCTGCATTCTTCAAACCAAAAGGCATTTTCATATAACAGAATATGCCTTCCGTCGTGTGAAAAGCTGTTTTGTCTTCATCCTTTAAAGCCATTGGGATTTGATGATATCCCTTAGCTGCATCTAGAAAACATTTGAATCGATATCCTGCTAATGATTCAACCTTCCAATCAATTTCAGGTAAAGGATAATTGTCCTTTGGACATGCTTTATTGATATCCTTGAAATCCACACACATCCGCCATGAATTATCCGGCTTCCTAACCATGACCGGATTGGCTACCCATGTCTGATATTTGACCTCTCGCAAGATCCCAGCATCTACCAAACTTCGTACCTCATCACGAAGGAACTTGCTTCTTTCTGGCGCCATGCCACGCTTTTTCTGACAAACAGGATGTACATTAGGGTTCACATTTAGCCTATGCTCTGCAATTTCCCTTGGAACACCGGTCATATCAGACGGCTGCCATGCAAAAATGTCTAAATTTGTTGTCAAAGTATTGTATAATTTTTCTCTACATTCAGTGGACAACGTATGCCCAATTATGATTTTCTGATCTGGAAATTTAAGATTTGGTGAAATTGACCCATCATTGTGTATGATTGGCTTAATTACTGCCTTTGTTACTTGGGCACAATCAATTGACTTCTGCCGTTCTGCATATAACGTTGCCACTCCGCCTGGTGTTGGAAACTTCATTACACCATGTATAGTTGACGTTACAGCTCCAAACGTCATTAAAGCAGTTCTTCCCAAAATTATGTTGTACTGTGAATTTGCTTTAACTACCAAGAACTCAATGTTGGCTGTACGTCTTAGGGGTGGCTTGCCCAAGGTTACTTCAAGCAAAATACTTCCCTCAGCCCACGATGGCTCACTTGTAAAGCTTTCCAATTGCACATATGTTTCCTTCATTCTCTCTTGTACATCTTTGGGTAGCTGTATGAAACAATGTTCATACATAATGTCTGCTCCAGCTCCTGTGTCAGTGTAAATGTTGCGTATTAAGCAATTTGCAACTCGCGCTTCTATAACTATTGGACCATCAGATGGGTTTGTGTTACACATAGAAGGAAATGATATTAATTGTTCTTCCCAATCTTCAAATACTTCTGCCTTCCTTCATTGTCCATCTTTCCATGGATGTATCATGCCCATTTCTATGGGTATGAATTCGTTATCCTCGCCGTTTTTATCAGTATTGGTGAGATGATTCGTCTAAATAACGGATGGTGCCATTGTTAACACCTATTTCCTTATGAGGTAAGGCTTAGTATGTCAACAAGAGACCAGAAGTGATCTAGCTTTTAGGAGGGCGGAGTGTTGCCGATTGATTTTTACCCTCGGGAAATAATCCCTACAGATCCGGTACACAAGTGTAAGAACTTGTGGGGTGGCTTAATCAATATGTCGTCCGCAGAGCGTATAAGTGCTAGCCGGATGACTTCTAGTGAGAGAAAGTAGAGAGAGAAAGAGAGAGGTGAAGTCTCAGCTCTCAAAGTTGTCAGAATGTCTGAACTGTGTAAAATGACGACCCAAGGGGTCTATTTATAGTGTTAGATCCACCAGATTGCTCGGGGACACGTGTCAGATGATGATACGTTCTGTTATTCGTGGTCCGAAATTTATGCTGAAAGTGCCGTTCTCTGGCGAGGGCTTACACGCTAGGCGGCCTTCAGGGCTTACGCATGACGGAGCAGCCTGTACAGCGGAGAACGTTGGACGGAAAATTCCACAAAACTGTTGTTTCCAGCGTTCCTGATGCTATTTTTATGCAACCATTATGCCTTTTATGTGTGTATACGATAAGATAAACCATTACCTAAAGATAGATCTATGGGCCCGACGAACCTCATCCAAAGTACCGGATGCTTTAGTACTTCGATGTTGTTTTTATCATGTCCGAAGGATTTCCCAGAATGATAGGGGATATTCTTATATGCATCTTGTTAATTTAGGTTATCAGGTGTTCAATCCATATGAATGATATTTTTATCTCTATGCATGGGACGTATATTTATGAGAACTGAAAATGAAAATCTTGTGGTCTATTAAAATAATGGAAATGATTATTTATATTAAACTAATGAACTCACCAACCTTTTGGTTGACACTTTAAAGCATGTTTATTCTCAGGTACGAAAGAAATCTTCCGCTGTGCATTTGCTCATTCTAGAAATATTACTTGGAGTCATTCATGGCATATTTCAAAAGACGTTGCATTCGAGTCGTTGAGTTCATCAAGATTATTATTAAGTCAATTATAGTTGGATATATCATGAAATGGTATGCCTGCCATCAACTTTCGATGTAATGAAAGATTGTCTTTTCAAAAACGAATGCAATGTTTGTAAAATGTATCATATAGAGGTCAAGTACCTCGCGATGTAATCAACTGTTGTGAATCGTTTATAATCGATATGGACTTCGTCCGGATGGATTAGGACGGGTCGCTTCAGTTGGTATCAGAGCGGTGGTCTTAGCGAACCAGGTCTTTCATTAGTGTGTCTAACTGATAGTTGTTTAGATGCATTATTGAGTCTGGACTTCGACCATGTCTGCATGTTAAAAGTTTTGCTTATCATTTTTGTCGGAAATTGCCTGCTTATCATTCTTAGTCTAGACACATCTTATTGCATTGATTGCATGAATAGTGTATAAACAAAATTCATATCGTAGCGTATATGCTAATTCATATCTTAGCGTATCTGTTACTGTAGACTTTGCTTGACAACTTCCGTAGATTCCTCAGTAACTTATGGGATTTTAGTATTATATATGCATATGTAAATTATGTATTGCAGGGTACTAATCTACATCCTATAATCTATTTCTTATCGAAAATCCTTCATCTGATCCTACGAGATGAATCCTTCAACCAGTTCGAGTCCCTCGAATTCCGATAGCTATTCCGATAGTTATTCCGACGACTATTCCGACATGGACGTTCACCTAAGCTCCGAAAGCAGCGTCACCAGAATGAATCAACCAATCATCCATCCCCAATTCATATGATGAGTTCGTGATCGACTCAATCAATGGAGGCGCGAAGAAGGCGATCCCTTCCACCAGTCGAATTTACCTCTTGGCGATGAACATGAAGCATTTACCCGCGAACCCATTCGAAACACCATTTTCACACTCATTTCCAGAGTATCTCGCCACGATTATATTTTATCAAAAATTCTAAACCTTATTCATCCGTTCGTTCCGACCGACAATCATCCCGGAATAATAGAAGAAGTCAACGAGCTTCGCGCTCAAGTAATTAATTTAGAAAACATGGTGCAAAACTTACCAGCTTCAGCAACATCACCGGCACCAATAGTACCATCAACAACCCAAGTCTCAACATCACATGTCTCAACATCTCATTCTGTACTTCGAGTATAATCATCGTTCTACATGACGTTCTACATCATTTATCTTCGTTCGACATGGCGATTAGGTAATCTCTAATGTTTTAGATATTATATATTCTTGTTCTAACGATAAACCAAATGAGATTAATAGCATATTAACTCATTAAATCTATATTACATCTGAAGAAAATATATATGTATATATATATATATATATTTTTTCATAAAGATTGTAATTAAAAATTCTTTCGTACAAACTGTTAATGGTGAAAATATTTTAACGGGTAGGTAATACCCGAGGAATATTTAGATTTCACATTAATAAGTACACTGTACATTTTTTCAAATCTAATTCAACAGTCATTTACTATCCTATTTACAACCACCGATATACGTATCCGTTCACCGCAGAATAACCTTTTTCATTCAATTTCATATTTGGATTTTGATTTATCAGAATCCAACAAGTGGCATAATGAAGAAAACATTGGACAAAAATAAAAATTTGATAGAAACAAATAAATTAACCATGAGAAAATTTTGTTAAAAATCCATGATCAATCCTTAATTAATGATGTTGCTTAATTACGGATTGAGTGCAATAAGATTATAATGGAGGATGGGATGTTCGATGATTATTTTGGGCCCCGATGATCGTTTTTCACTTTAACTATCAAGTGATCAACCACCCCGACCCGGTCTTCATTATCGATTAGCATGATTCACCTTAACTCAATGTAAGAAGTCCTTGGGCAAAGTCACAAGTGAAATCTACAAAGGCTTGGGCAAATGGCAGAGAATCAACAACCTATAAATGAGAGGCCAAGCTCCCTATTTTCAGCAAATATTCCATAACTGTGCCTTATAATCCGCATAATTCTGTCCTTAGCTTTTTAGAAAATAAAATATATATATATACAATGCTATGTATATGATCAAGTCCCCCCAGTTTATTATGATGCATTTTCGCGAAGCAAATGCATCATGATAAACTCTAAAAATAAAGAAGTGCATCTTAAAATATCTCGCGAACTTTATTATATATTTTTTACTGTCCATTTATTACCGTTGTTTTAATTAGGCGAAACGCGTAATTACAACGGTAACTTTCGCTATTCTGTCAAATCAGCTTATTTTAATGGCTAGATTTTTACCGTTTTATGCGTCACAGTAATTACAGCCGTTAAAATTCAATGATTACCTTTTCAACTTGCTCGCCCTAATCCCAATTATAAATAGCAGACAACGTCGCACAAAAACTTTACGCTTTCCTTTCCCAATTTCGCATTCAATTTGCAATCTTACAACCGCAATCGTAATTGACAATTAGCCAATTCAGCCTTTGATTTTCTCAATTCGACCTTCAATTTCATCACTTCCATACTCAATTTTTCCTTGCATATTATTAATGGCTGCTTCTGCATCGATGCATACTCCCGGCGATTTTGTGTCATATATGACAGAGGCCAAACTACAAACCCTTAGAGAGTGGTATCCGCCACTTGGGCATTTTGTTCCAACCGTGCCCCTTCATGAGGACCGAGCCGATACTCCCCCTATGGGGATGATTACGGTATATGAGGCTGCCATTTCGCAGGGCAACCTCCGTTTTCCTTTAACCGAATTTGTTCGCAGTGTATGCGAACACTACAGGGTTGCGTTAGCACAGCTTCACCCAAATGTGGTGAACAAAATTGTGCTTTTCGAAATGTATTGCCACACCAACAACAAGCAGCCGTTGTTAACCGTGTTCCGCACTCTTAACAGCTTAATTTTATATGATATGGGATGGTTCTCATTCCGCAGCAAGTTGGGCAATATGGTTTCTCCTAAATATTCCATCGGCAATTGGCGCGGTTCGTTTTTCTATATTAACGATACCGCGTATGTCGATAGCAACATTCCGAGGAAGTGTAGCGAGGAGATTAATTCGGAAGTCAATGAGAAGCCGGTGTTGGATGATCTTGAGAACGATGTTCTCAATATTTTTAGTAAGGCGGGCATCATTGTGAGGCCATATTCCAATGTACCGCTGTACATTGGACACATATCAATCCAGTGGCCATGGAGCGACCATGACGCACTTTTAGTTGATCAAGCCAAGAATGGTATTTCACCTGTCTTTTTTCGCATAACATATTTCACAGTATACATTTTGCCTTGTATAACATTTCGCATTGTTTTTTCGCAGAGATTCCTCTTGGCCTTGTTATGAGGACCACTGATGTTAGCAGAATCAGCCCTGCTCGCCGCCCGAAGGAGGGCGAGGGCGATATTATTCTGATTGATGAACCAATCATCAACGAGCTTTTCATCGCCGGCGGCGAGGACCGGGGCAAAAGGAAAATGGTGGAGAGTTCACCGACTCCACGCAAGAAACGACTGCATACTCTTGCAGAACAAGAGACAAGTGCATAATTTTAATTTTACGACTTCTAATCATATATGCGCATATTATGCATAAATTAGCGATATTTATTAATCTTATTTCAGTTGTGATTTCAGAGTCTCCCGCTGAAACCAATCCGCGCTACAACATCAGGAGCCGCACTCCCGCAGATGTGGTAGGAGAGCCTGAGCAAGACCCGTCCCTTCCTTCTGACGCAGAGGCTTCCAATCAGGAAGAAGGAGAGGGTGCTGATGAAGAAGAGGCTGTAGCTGATGAGGAAGCCAACAGACTGTATCAAAAACTGCATAAATTTCTTCCTGAGCAAACAAAGGAAAAGTACCGCAGTCTAACTTTGGCTGAATCTGCAAGACAGCGGTTATATAATTGCTATAACTCGCTCTGTCTTACTATGGATAGCATAGAATGGTTCACTGATTTATCAGATGAACGTGAACATGCTGTCAAGGTGGCCAACACTCAGTACTTGAGAGCGGAAAAATTAAAAACGCAGCTGGGAAAAGTGAAGGAAGCAATCGCCCAGCTTAATAGGAGAGCGAACACTGCGGAACATGATTTCGCTCAACTTGTTAAGTATCTTCCCGAGTTCGCAGATAAAGTGATGGACTCAAAACCCGTCACTGAAAAATTTCAAGCTTATTCTCAAGCTGCCAAACTTGCCACTCGCTGCGAGTGGTATGACTTACTATGCAAGCTCGGCGATCTCTCCAAACCCCTTCCATCAGACTTATCCGACGAAATATGTTCAACGGATGATGCTCGCGAAGCATTAAAAGTGGCTAAGAAAGAGGTGGAGAAGGTGAGCATTCTAGCTTTGGAAGAGTTATGTCAGCGTGAAGGCGTGACATTCGCTGACATTAAAGCGCTGAAGCTCTAGTTTATAGTTGGTTTATTTTAATGTATGCTTGCAATTTATGAATTGCTTTTTTGTAACTATCTGCGACTTGTTCGCTTTGTTAATATAACATTATTCGCACTTTATTTATCATTCGCAGTTGCAACTTCTTTTATTTATATAGCGCTTTTACTTTAATTATTCATAATTCAGACTTGTCCATTGCAATTTCCGCATTCGTTATTGTGCACATAACAAAGCGTACTTTGTGCGAAACAATCTTTTAACATTATGAATCTTCTAAGTCTGACAAAACGATCCTTAGGTAAAATCTAGCATTGCGAAGCATCTAAGTGTTGGCAAGATCAAACACTTAGGAAAATTTATCCTTTCGCAATTTTTATTAACATAAGTGGGCAATTTCATCACTTGGCTTTTCTGCAAAGTATTTCGCAATACAGTTATGTATTGATATATTATTTTAAGCAGGTCATGTTTAGCGAAAACAATGCCACCTTAATTAAAGCATCCGCAGAGCAAACATTAACTTAGTGTTTCAAAAAGATAAGTAATTGTATTCTGCGAAATAAACACTACGCGTGGCCACACGCAGTGTTTTCGCTGTTTAAAGAAACAAGTACTAACACTGAAATTAACTTCGCTTTATTCTTTATTAATTCGCATTACATTATTCAAATCATGAACATAACATGTCTCGAATTAATGGAATTTCAATACAATATTTTGTTAATCATTTTCGCACTAAGCAGGGTTAACTGAATGCCCTTCAACACACATATCCGCACTTGTCATAACCATAGCACATGAAGGCTCCATTTTCGCAGAAGTCATCGTGCCAATACCCTTATTAGCAGAAAACTTTAGCATACCATGTATTGTAGATGGTATAGCGCCAAACATACGCAAAGCTGTGCGGCCAAGTATCATATTGAACCGCGATTGATTCCGCATAATGTACAAATTCAATAAGGCTTGACGCCTTAGCGACTCATCCCTATCATCAACCAATTCCATTTGTAATTCCAATTGGCCAACAGGCCATGATGATTCTCCCGAAAAACCAGTAGGTTTCATCAAAGCCTGAATTTGTGCGGGCAGCTTGAGAAAACATTGCTCGTACATGATATCTACACTGCTACCAGTGTCAACATGTACCTTCATGATTATAATGCCGGTATTAGCAACACGACATGAAATAACCACGGGCTTATCAACATCCGCATTCAAACGCGCTGAGGAAAATGTAATAGAAGGACATTTCCAGCTAACAATTTGTGCCGAAATTTGCAGCACTGACATTTCACCGTGCACTTCCACCACATTAATCACTTGTACCCCGCACTGATTTTCTTTCTTATTTACCATCCGTACTCCCAAATTTTTCACCGCAGGAGCTTTCCGCTCAACCGCGTTTGGGGCACTCGAACCATTAGCTTCAGCTGGCATAATGATCGCATTCGCAGTGCTGGATGAGTTCTGCGCTAACAAATGGTCCAACTTACCCTGTTCATACGCTTCCGCAATAAATTCCGCTAAATCTCTGCAGCGATTGGTGTCATGACCATAATCATCGTGAAAGACACAAAACTTTGATCTGTCACGCCTGCTGTTTTCTCCCAATGGCTGCGGATCAGGGAAAGACTTAGCAACTCACTCTTGCAGTAAGATTTCTTTGGGCATTTTTGTTAGCATCTGAATGATATTGAATGACTCATTATTCCACTTGCGCGTAGAATAGCGGTTATTACGGCCATATGAATGGTTATCGTTCTGACCTTGAAACCTGTCATTACGCTGATATCCGCCGCCACCATTTCTTCGCGAAAAGCCTGGACCGCGATAGCTATCGCTGTTACTATCTCTGAAAGAGCCATTGTCATCTCGCCAACTTTTATCTCTACCCCAGCCACATGCAGGGGTAATACTGATATCTTCTCCTCCGCGAATATAATCATAAGTTTCCTGTTGCACTTTTGCGAATGTCTGCAGGACATCTCTTCTTAATCGCCGCACAAGCGTAGGGTGTCGCTGTGGGTTGATAGCATGCAAGAAACCAGAAATTTTCTGATCTTCATTCAACCGCGGAATTTTCTGGCACTCATAAATATACCGCGTAAGTAGCGCACTTAGAGTCTCCTTGTTGCCTTGTTTAATATTGTAACACTCTATATGTGTCTTTTTCTGCGGTAATAAATTTTGAAACTGCAGCAAAAACTTTTCTCGCAGATCCACAAAGCCAACGATACTGCGAGATGGCAAGCTGTGAAACCATTCCCTTGCTGACCCCTGCAAGGCCATAGGAAACACTCTACATGCGGCTGGTTCATCCCAGTTGTAAGTGCTTACGACGCCCTCAAAGCGTTGCAGAAAATCCAAGGGATCAGTGAGGCCTGAGTAAACTCCCAACGTCGCCGGCACAATCGGCGGAGAAACTATTGGATAGTCAGAAATGTGATGGACAAATTTATCTGCAGCAGTGGTAATTTCTGTTGTCTTTTTTGCGCGAATGTCTGTGTTATCCGCACAGAATTTGGTAAGCATATCTTGCAGAAAATTTGGCTGATCGAACTTATGCTGCATTGATTTCGGCGCAATGCTTCTGAAAGCATCCGCTAAAAAATTTTGGGCGTTTTCTCTGCGCGCAGCTTCAGACGCTTCACCTTCCTCCCCATAGCGAGGGAAAGGTGTTGGTGGTCGCTTTCGCTTGACGTATGGATTTTTAACAAACTCTTCTGCGCTGTCTGAGTCATCAGAAAATTCATCTTCCTGCCTTGGCGCTTTCGCGAATCTGGACTTGTGTGCGGAGCGCGCGTGGATTTGATAATCCGCGTTATCACTATCGCTGTCATTGTGCTCAAGAACCAACCGATCACTTTGTGATCCTGAACCACTTAATGGCCATAAGTATGTGCGCGGTATGCGAGATTCACAATTATGCTTAGCGTCTCTTTTGGCTTGCTCAATAGCAGTATTAACAATTTTCTCAGTGCGTAAACTGGATTTTCCCGATAAGATTTTCGCTCGCTTTCCTTCAGCGATTGATTCTTTGCGATTTTGCAATAACGTTCTGCGTGCGATCATTTTTTCAGCGGCAGCTTCAGGCTGCGAATCGTTAGCATTGTTTGCATTAGATTTTTTAGCATTCGTTTCCTGAACCGATTTTCCTGCAGTAACACTTGCATCTGTTTGTATTGGAAATACGATAACGTTCTGCGAATCGCCAGGCAATGCATCAGCATTCGCAGAGACGCCAGTTTGGTTTGCATTCGACGTCATGATTGTTAAGCAGATTAACAATTTGCGTATTGGAAAAAACACCTGCAAATCATCACAACAAAAACACGATTTGAAATTAAACCGTTGAATTAATTGTTTAATCGGCGTAAAACAAAAAATTTTCAGTTTAATTTGTAAAACGTGTCCCACGGAAGGCGCCAATTGATCAATCCTTAATTAATGATGTTGCTTAATTACGGATTGAGTGCAATAAGATTATAATGGAGGATGGGATGTTCGATGATTATTTTAGGCCCCGATGATCGTTTTTCACTTTAACTATCAAGTGATCAACCACCCCGACCCGGTCTTCGTTATCGATTAGCATGATTCACCTTAACTCAATGTAAGAAGTCCTTGGGCAAAGTCACAAGTGAAATCTACAAAGGCTTGGGCAAATGGCAGAGAATCAACAACCAATAAATGAGAGGCCAAGCTCCCTATTTATAGTATCCGTGATATCCGCGGTTTGCGAGATGCTCGGCTCTCCGCGGAAAGTCAGCGGATCAAACCGCAGTTTGGCATTTCAGCGAATACATAACCGCAGTATTTATTTTCAGCGAATATTGCATAACTGTGCCTTATAATCCGCGTAGTTCTGTCCTTAGCTTTTTAGAAAATAAAATATACATATACAATGCTATGTATATGATCAATCCACGCTAACAAAATCCTAGCTAACTGTTCCTAGCTAACTGATTACATTTTATTTATCGCAGTTTATTTATCGCAATTTAATTATCGCAATTTTATTTATCGTCATTTAATTTCTGTTATTTACTTTATGCATTTTAATTATCGTCATTTAATTTCTGTATTTATTTTACCCACTTTAAATATCGGGACACGTATACAAGGTTTTGACATATCATATCGACGCATATATATATATATATATATATATATATATATATATATATATATATATATATATATATATAGATATATATATAGATATATATATATTATTTGGAATAACCATAGAGACTCTATATGCAGTAATGATCGAGTTCTCTATACAGGGTTGAGGTTGATTCTATAATAATATATATACTTTGAGTTGTGATCGAGTCTGAGACATGTACACGGGTCACGATACGTAGTAATCAATTCGAATATTATATATTAAACTATATATGAATTATTGGACTGTCAGCTGTGGACTATCGACTGTGGACTAAAAACATTGGACAATTAAAATGAATTAAATATTGATTATAATATATGAAACTAAACAATTCTTCAAGTTGCCACTTGATTTCATCTTAAACCTCATTTGTATCATGACGATTACAATCTGCGTTCAAACCTTTCATGATTCTTGAAAACATCTTAATTGAGAGGATGAACCAATTGCATTTCATCTACAGAAGAAAAGATTGATGCATATAGTCATGCACCTGAAAATACTCGAAACCTGAGTAAACGTTTAACACGTATCTGTGCTAGCTTCTTTGGCGTTATTATTACCGAAAATAATCTTGCAACTCCTGTTCGAGATAGCTAATTTCGTCACAGCTCCAACAAATCAACTTCGACTTTTCGTTCGAAAACAATCTTATTATAATCTTGATATATATGCGTGCTCTTTTATTGTTACCGGGGAACCTTTTATATTCCACCATATTACCAACAGATGTACCAGCAACCTCGTTGCTCCTTGGCTTAAATCTCTCCGACAAATCACTATATTTATCTATTGAAGTCTCATCATGTACTCATCCGCATCTTGTAAAAAGAATTGCCATACCAATTACCGGGAATCAGCAAATCTGTATTGTGAGTCTCGCAACGTTTCCACATCAACAGTTATATGTATCCATATAAAATTTATTTCTTAGAACTATGATCTTTTATTCTGAAATTCTGAAAAGCACACAGTCTACGAATCAATACTTCAAAGTTTGAAAAAGCTGAATGAAGCAGCAAAAACTGTAAACGACCTTAACAGTCAAAAGTTTAATGATAAAGAAGGATACGTTGGAAAAGCTCAGAAAAGTTGAAACAGGAAAACGGATTGAGCTAACCACGAAGGAAATCAAGGACAAATACAAGGACCATACCCTATATTGAAAGAATTCAGGTAATTCTGGATCCGTTGAAATCTTTAGAGAATATCTTGCTCCAAAGTCAAAAATCTTGCGGAAAATTTTCTTCACCATCCTTCGGTATTAGAAATTCCAAGATATCATCGTATCTTTCATTATAAATATCCTTCATATTTCTGAAGATATTTTTATAACTATTCTTATCTGAAATCATTAGTCTCTTCGTGATATCAGTGTTACATCATATAGAAACTGTTAGTTTCTATATTCTGTAAACTTTCGAGCTTAAAATATGAATGTTATTGAAGTAATGTTGGGAACTGATGCATGAGTTAGTATAATATAATGACACTTGATCAACGTGATTATATTACAGTAAGTCATGCTGAGTTTCTAATGAAATGTGATGATTCACAGATCATAACGTCATCATGTGCCATGTTACATAACTCTTTCATTCTGCTTAACTTCTGAACATATCAAGAAAACATATTCTTGATAGTTCTATTTTCAGTGATTCTGGTAATTTGACAAATCAAATCGTGCTAATACGTTCCTTCTTGTTTAGAACGTTAAGTTCATTCGAAACTCCATACTTACGAATTCTAGACCGTTACTCGCTTCACTAGAGGTCGAAAAGAGAATAAAAAGGGAAAGAGCTCCAAAATATAAGAGAAAATATAAAGCCCAATAACAACACGGAAGTTATAAACCGTAGATATTAATACGAATAGCAACATAAAGACACGGTATAATTAAGAATAGTATCACCCCAAGGTAATTGTAGAAGTAAACAAATTCTTCTGATGGAAGATTGAAAAAAAGGATGACAGAAATGATAATTAGAAAAATATCAAGGATTAGAACTGGATTAAGCATTTTCACAATCTTTTGGATGTATGAACTAAGAAAGAAAGTATAGCAATGGTGAGAATAATGGAACGGAAGAGCTTAATTTATAGTGGAAATATCAGACAGAGTAATCGATGCAGATCACCGTATTTAATTAAAGAGATCCTAATTCCCTTAAATTTCGAAGAATCAGATCTTATAGATTTTGAAGATTTTCTTTAATCCCTTGAATTCCAGAATTCAACCGAGACAATGTCAAAAGATAGGACGAATATTATTTTCTAAATTCAACCTGGCTACGTCAAAAGCTAAGACAAATCTTTACTTCGTTATTTCACTCTTTTGTGATAACTTCACTCGTACTCTTCGAGTAATTGAATTATATTATCCATATTACTCAACAGTAATAAAACTCTATTTATCAGCTCATAATCGTCATGAAAACATTTATATTGTTAGCCATGACCACCTCACTCAGATTTCGGGACGAAATTTCTTTAACGGGTAGGTACTGTGACGACCCGGAAATTTTCAACCAAATTTAAACTTAATCTTTATATGTTTCTGACACGATAAGCAAAGTTTGTTAAATTGAATCTCAAAAACTTTTGAACTTGGTTCATGTATTTATCTTACCCTTTGACCGTGCTCGACGATTCACGAACATTTATGTGTATATGAATATGATTTGTAAATATATTGTAATAATAAATTTATTTGTTTAAAAATATAATTAGTATTTAAAATATATATATATATGTAAAGTATATTGAAGGTATATATATATTTGGTTTTCGAATTCATTTAGTAAACGATTGCAACATTCGATGGTTATTTAAACAAATTAAGAGATAGTTATTAAATTAATATTACCTTGGTATAATTAGTATAAATATTAATATCTGTATTATTATTATATAGTAGTAAAATTTATGATTTTAGTTATTGTTAATATTCTTATTATTGTTATTTTTATATTTACCATTATCATTAAAATCATTATTAATAATATAAAGATTATTATAAACATAATACAATTTATTAGTATTATCATTAGTGATATAGTTTTTAAGAATTATTATTATCATTGTTGATGATATTATTATTAATTATTATTATTATTAATACAATTATTATTAATAAGTATCATTATTATTAATATATTTATTATTAGTATAAAAAAAAAATTGTACATATAGGAATCCAACCCAGTTTCCCATCACTACCTAATTTAAACTCGTTTTTTCTCCAATTCCTGCTATAGATTGAATCTGGTTGACTTCCAATCACTACAAGACAGCACCCATCAAATTCTATTAACAATTATTTTCTTCTTTTTATTTTTTTATTTATTTTTCTGTTTACAGTTTGTTCCCTGTCGTAATCACTTATCAAAGACAAACCATTGTGAACAAATTTTGTTACAACATCACTCAATCAATTACCTTATATAATTCGCTACTGCAATTAACAATGAAAGACCAAAAATTTAGGGAAAAAGAAAACAGATACCTCTGTACGCATTCTTTTTTTTCTCAAAATTCGATTTCCAACGAAAATCAAAAATGTATTAATGTAATCATGTTCTAAATCTTCAGTTTAAACTATCTGTGAAGTTGCAAATCTCAATTCTTTTTATCAAGAACGAATTTGCGAGTCAAACTTTTGATTTTAAAAAGTCAAAGTTTTGTTCATCATTAAATTCGAAATTGTTTTGAGGTTTCCAGTTAAATTGGCTATTGATAAAGTTTCTAGGAGTAAATTGAAACACAATTCGTGTTATAACTTTTGTCTAAAACGCGTTCTAAATTGAAATCATTTTTTTTCTTCCCCAACAAGCGACGGCAGCAGCAGAAGGCTCTTGGCCTTTTAATTTTTTTTTTCTTCTCAATCCAATGTATCACAATTATATGGTTCTAAGTTGATAATAAAACTTAAAACTAATTTGTAATTTGTGTTGAATTCGGATTGAATTGTTTTGATTTATGGAAGAAGATGAAGAATATGAACAAGAATATAAATGGGTTATATAGAATTAATTGTGGAGATTAATCAGAAATTCGGCAGCAGCTCAATGGTTTATATGGATGTCGGGTTGGCGAGTGGTCTTGGGTTCGACTCCCAGATGAGGCAGTATTCTTTTTAGGCCTATTTTTCCTTGAAGGTAGTCTATCTTATTTATCTTATTATTATTAATATTAATATTATTATTATTATTATTATTATTATTATTATTATTATTATTATTATTATTATTATTATTATTATTATTATTATTATTATTATTATTATTATTATTATGATTGTTATTATTATTACTATATTCATTATTATTAGTTATTAACATTATTATTATAATTATTATTATCGTTATTAATAAAATTATTACTATAGTTACTAGTATTATTATTATCATTATATCACTAAATATTATTATTAGAATGATTATTATTAAAATAAGTATTACTATTATTATTATGGTTAAAATTACAAATTGATGTTATAGAAGCCTTAGTTATTAGTGTAGAAACTTAACATGAAAATTTTGATTATGATTAACATAAGTATTGTTATTAATATTATCACAAATAATGAAATTGCTATAATAATTATTATTATTAACTACTATGTATTAGTATAAAATTATTATTTTCATTATCATTATAAATAAACTTTTCAAATTTAAAAATTACTGTTATTATCGTTATCATAAGATGTATTATTAAAACTAACATTTATATTATGATTAATAGAGTCATTAATATTATTATCACTATTATATTTTAATCACTACTAATATTATTTTAGTATTATTATAAATACTATTTTAACAAACAAATGAAATATATATATATATATATATATATATATATATATATATATATATATATATATATATATATATATATATATATATATATATATATATATATACAATATTTAATACATATAATGTAACAAAAATTTATATTTATATATATACATAAATGAACATATATTAATAACGAAATGTATAAGTTACTAATATAAAAATTATATCAGTAATAATTATATATATATATATATATATAATATATATATATATATATATATATATATATATATATATATATATATATATATATATATATAATCGTTCAACTACTAGGATATGTATTAATATGTATACAAATGATATAGGCTCGTGAATCCGAGGCCAACCATGCATTGTTCAATATAGTCATATGTATTTTTACTACAAAATACATTAGGTGAGTTTCATTTGCCTTTTTACCCTTTATATTTTTGGGCTGAGAATACATGCGCAATTTTTATAACTGTTTTACGAAATAGACACAAGTAATTGAAACTACATTATATGTGTGAATGATCGAAGCCAAATATGCCCCTTTTTGCTTGGTAACCTAAGAATTAGTAAACCGATCTACTAATTGACGCGAATCCTAAAGATAGATCTATGGGCCCGACGAACCCCATCCAAAGTACCGGATGCTTTAGTACTTCGATGTTGTTTTTCTCATGTCCGAAGGATTTCCCGGAATGATAGGGGATATTCTTATATGCATCTTGTTAATGTCGGTTACCAGGTGTTCAATCCATATGAATGATATTTTTGTCTCTATGCATGGGACGTATATTTATAAGAACTGAAAATGAAAATCTTGTGGTCTATTAAAATGATGAAAATGATTATTTATGTTAAACTAATGAACTCACCAACCTTTTGGTTGACACTTTAAAGCATGTTTATTCTCAGGTACGAAAGAAATCTTCCGCTGTGCATTTGCTCATTCTAGAAATATTACTTGGAGTCATTCATGGCATATTTCAAAAGACGTTGCATTCGAGTCGTTGAGTTCATCAAGATTATTATTAAGTCAATTATAGTTGGATATATTATGAAATGGTATGTCTGCCGTCAACTTTCGATGTAATGAAAGATTGTCTTTTCAAAAACGAATGCAATGTTTGTAAAATGTATCATATAGAGGTCAAGTACCTCGTGATGTAATCAACTGTTGTGAATCGTTTATAATCGATATGGACTTCATCCGGATGGATTAGGACGGATCGCTTCACGGCGTGCACCATGCCATCCCAGCTGTTGTTCTAATTTTTTTTGCATGTGTGCGGCGCACACCTCCCCCAGACCAGTTTTCCACCAATTTCAAAGTTTATTATGTACCAAACAAAAAACACTTTTAATGTGTGAAATCTGACAATTTTAAACAAGTTAAAATGATTACGTCCATAATCTAGTTTACACTACCCATTATATGACCGAGATACAATTTCGACCCAATTACACAACATATGGATTAAGACTCAACATCCCAACCAGATACCATGAGCATGATCCCGGGGACTATCCATCCATAATCGAAGTCAAATATCCAAGAGCCAAATCCTTCAAGCTCAAGAAAGCCCCTAGCATGCTAGTCGAACTATTAGAATCCACTAATACGTCCCACGAGTACCTATAAAATGGTAAACAACGAGAGGGGTAAGCTAATGCTTAATGAATGAAATACTTATATGCATACATACATAACCTGCTTCCTTGCACAAATAGACATAATCCGCATACAAGCTAGCAAAGCATCCGCATACTTACACAAATTCGCATACAAGCTGGCATTACAAATGCATATAAACACAATATAATATGCTACAAAACAAACACACAAAAATATGGTTAACCATACACAATAGTGTTAGTCATCAAATGATAAACACTATCCAACACGTGCACATGGCCTCGAAGGCACCTTCCGGATGTCACCACCATGTACACCCGAATGTGGTCGCCGAAGAGTGTATTCGTTGAGTGACACTCTCCACATCCCAACGCACCGTGTGGCCGCTGAAGAGTGAATAACACTCGCCGCACAACATGCACGCAAAAGTGGCCGACAAAAAGTGAATACTTACGGATAAGACTTACCACTTTGTACCAAGTGGTCGACAAAGAGTGAACCTTCACAACCGAATGTCACTCGCCACATATCATGTGGTCAACGAAGAGTGAATCTTTTGTCCTGGTGTCACCAGCCACTTCACCTACAAGAAAACAACTTATATACATGCACATATAAATACTTCACTCACCTTGGAGCCCACGCGAAATTACATGTGCAATCACCGCCATCACGACCGAGCAAGAAACCACCTATATCACACATAGGCACAATATACACATAAATATCAATTCTCTAAAAGAGAATCTGACACACCTTGCTCGTCAAATGCTCCCATTTAACACCTAATGAGCATGATCCACTCACCACCTCGGTTGGTAATTCAACCCGCCATAAACGGTACAATAAACCCAAATTGTACACGACTTCGAAATCGACCAAACCTAATCACTAGCTTTTAGCCAAAACAACACAACTGATTATCACTACGAGTGATAATTCAACACAAACTAGCAAGCACACTAGTTGGACACCAAGAAAACCCCAAATAGCCCTTAAGTGCAAAACTGACCCATTTGCACTTAATGACTCTAAACCAAGCCAAAACAACCTAAAATCACTAATGGCTAGTGATTCTGCACCAATTTACCAATTAACAACACAAACCAAGTACATTAAGTACTTAACCCATCAACACAAGTGAATATATATATATATATACATATATATATATATATATATATATAGATAGATAGATAGATACATATATATATATATATATATATATATATTGATCCAAATCAAGTCAACGCCCAATTTTGAATTACAAACATGTTCTTAAGAACATTTAAACACCAAAAAACAAGTTGTCTAGTGATTAACATCCAACATAAGACCTCACATCTAAATGTGTACTTCTGTCCTGTGTGAGCTTGAAGAAAATTACCGGCCAGTTCGTCGTCCAAGTAGATCAGTCGAGGAAAGGGTTCAAGAGCACATTCGAGTTAATAAAGAATTGCGTGATTCGGCCGTTCATCATCTACTATGACAAAAGCTCGTCGAACACATTTGGAATCTTCCGGATCATTTCCGTGTTCGACACGTGCCACATGTGGACCTTCCAACACAACCGAAAGTGATGAAGTAGACGAAAACAAAGACGAAAACGAAGAAGAAAAGAAAGACGATGATGCCCAATGCGATGAAGATGACGAGTAGTTTTATAGTTATTAATTTATGTTCAAGTTTATGTAATTTTTAACTATGTTTTTTATATATAAAAATGTAAGCGTATTGATGTTATTTAATAAAAATGTTGTTTAAAAAAATTATTACATTTATAATTATTATTATTTATTTGTTAGTTATTAAATAAAAAAATAAAAAAATTTGAGGAAGTATGTCATGGTTGACAATGATGTGTTATGAGAATGTCATGGGAGGAAATGATGAGGAAGTGAAGAAAGAAAGCTGATATAGTACTGAGTTGACACTAAAAAAGTATGTCAAAGTTGGGAATGGTTTTACAACCATGATATAATTACTGTGACCAAATAACAAAATAATAGTAGAAAGAAAAGAAGGTCATTAGAAGAAAATTTATGAATAGGAAATTCACCTACTAGTTTGTGCATGAGTTTGACACATTCAATGTGACTGTTGGTGATATCAATCAATATTGGTAAAATACTCGCGGAACAAGAAGCCTTCAAAAGATCAATTTGGGTGCATAAAAATCACATCATATATAGAGTAAAGCTTTTTATGTATAATAAAGAGGAATCACAAAGTAAACAAAAGGGTCCACACAGAAAGTCGTATAAAGTAGCAAACAAATTGATTGGAAATGTACAATAAAACAATCTCAAGGTACTTGTTGCAGTAACACTAGACCACAAAATCGGTGTTTGATTGAAGAAGGGTCTCAACCCTTTTCTTGATCTCATCTGGATTGGCCCCCACCAATTTATCAATAATAACACCACCTTTGATCAACAAGAATGTTGGCATTGCCTTCACCTCATACTTGCTTGCTATTTCCTGTCAAAAATGTTTGGAACTGAAATTTAAACATAAATAAATATAAATGGGGCAAAACACAGCTGAGATACTTTTATTTGTATTCCCATCATTTTCAATTACATTATATATTATATATGTGGAGTTTTCAGCAAAAAGAGACACTTTCAATACATATTTTTACACCATAAAAAACGAAGATAGTGTGTCTTGCTCAACTAGTCCTACTTGATATTTCTTAAAAATGTAGTAGCATAAAATTAGTGCTTATAAGTGTCAAATCACCACTGACCGGTTACTTATTGGTCTATCACCCTTTTTCCTTAGTTATTTTTGAAGTTCAAACGCTATAAACGGCAAAAAGATAGCACCTCCAACATAGGAGGACTAGTTGCTTTTGCACTATAACTATCGACGCATTTAGTGTTTATACTAGTCAATAAGCATCAGTTTTAAATCTAGTCTAGTAATCTAGTAATGGTTAAACAGTTGCACCAATATTAGCAAATGACAGATTTCTTATATCTATCCTTGTTATGCCTGGCATTCTTATCTTTTAAGTTTCAAAATAAATTATACTCCTAATAATAATAATTATATACGTGACGAGATAACTGAACAACGGGGTCAGTTTTCTGCTTCAAGCAATTAAGTACATGTATATCAGTCAGTTATCATACTATAAGACCCACACTCTTTCTTTGGACAGATCGAGATTCAAATTAAAGTAATCTTAACTTGAGATGAAGAAACACGATAACCTATAGAACATAAATCATGTAAAGTCATTTGAATGTTGTTTATGATGTCTCAGATCAGTAGTTACAATCAAAGCTATGGACTTAAGGTGAAAAAATTACCTTCAAATCATCAACATCAACCGTAAGAAATGTTATATCTTGGAAAACAGAGGCCAACTCTTCAAAAACAGAGTTCATGGCCACCGAGGGGATACACCATGATGCTGTAAAATGTGCCACAATCTGTAAACTCAGTCAGATCCCAGTAAGTCTAAAGAGATTAACAAATATATCATTCATCCATGTTTTCAACATCATGTTATCAAGGAATAAGGGAAAATTAAACAATATGTTATTCCGTATTCATAAAGAAACTTGAGATTTTGGACTCAGAATTCAAACTAAATCTGTAGAAAGTGTTGTTACTGACTGACTAACAGATGAAACGGAAATTACAAACACACTTCAGTTAAGTGTTCGGATACAAGTGCGGTTACGAAATTTTAGAGTAAAAAGCACTTATCTTTAAGCACGTACTAATTTCGATCATTATCAGAGGCGAAACTAGGATTTTTTTCACTGGGGGCAAAAAAAATTTTAAACCATAGCAATTTTTTTGGACAAATTTTGAAGGTTTTGGGGCAGAAGTTGGAGATTTTGTGGCAAAATTTGAAGATTTTGAGGCAAAAGTTGGAGAATTTGAGGCAAAATTTGAAGGTTTTGGGACAATATTTGTAGGTTTGGGGGCAAAAAAAAAAAAAATCCACCGGGGCAAAGTCGAAAAACACAAAATTTTTACACTTAAAAAAAAAAAATCCACTCGTGCCCCTACACACTTTCGCCCCTGATCACTATACGCTGCATTCTCGAGTTTTATTTTTAACAGAAAGGAAAGGAAACAGACAGATTATAAAATAATAGTGATTCTCGAGTTTTTATTTTAAGTGGAAAGGAGAAGAGAGTAGATGATTAGAGGGGATATTACAGTTATAATTTGTTAACAACACTCTCCGCCCATATTTGGGCGGATTAGGAAGGATAGTAAAACACTCTCATCTCCTTTCTTTTCCACTCCTTTCTGCTTAAAAATAAACTCGAGAATACAACGTATATGATAAAACCGAAGTAGAAATGAATAAGAAGTTATCTATCTATCTATCTGATGATACCAAAGAAAAAGGTTCAAACTTGAAGAAAAATCTGTAAACCAAGAGTTCAAGACATTCATTCAGATATCCAAAAAAAAAAAACTTAAATCAGAGCTTTAAAGCATACCACTTTCAGAATTTTGATTGAATAAGTTCTTATTGTAAGTAGTAATTTACATCCAATAACACAAACTGGACCAAACAAAATCCTGATAAAATATCCAAATGATTGAAATAAAGTAACAACTCATTTAGCAATAATCAGCAGCTTTTGCCAACACGTCATCATCTTAATGATCAGTCAACCGTAAACCCAGTAAAACCTTAAAATCAAAGATTCACAATAACAGTAAAAGTTGAAAGAGCAAATATGAGACTATTTTATCATACACGAAACAATCTTTTGAAGGTAAAACTAAGCAAAAACTTGTTCCCCTCACCAAATAACCTGAAAATTTTGGGTTCGGAGATTCATATAGAGTGTATAATGTAATTTGAAGAAAGAAAAAAAAAAGACACAAATGAAGGTCACGATAAAAAATACTTACAGGGGTTCCATTTGATAATGATTGATGAAGATAGGAATCCCAAGATTCAGCTGAATTAATCTTGATAACAGGTTTTGGGATTTGTTGATCGCCTTCCATTCTTTCTTCCTTTTTTCAGAGTTTTTAGTTTATTATTTACAGGCGATTAATGATTGAAATAGAAAGTTTATAAACAATACTAACAAACTTAACACAGTTCAGTTAGGATAAACATAAATTGGGACCCATTCTTCTTAATGTAATCCCGACCCAGTTTTTGGAGGTTTTGTCATGAAAATTCTGTGGGCTATACACCAAATTTATTTGACAAACTTATAAAGGGACAAAATTGGAGGCCGATCAATCTTTAATTAATGATGTTACGTAATTACGGATTGAGTGCAATAAGATTGTAATGGAGGATTGAATGTTTGATGATTATTTTGGGCCCAGATGATCGTCTTTGACTTTAACTATCAAGTGATCAACCACCCCGACCCGGTCTTGATTGTTAATTTGCATATTTCACCTTTGCGCGATGTAAAAATCCCTTGGGCAAGATCACAAGTGAAAATTACAAAGGCTTCGGCAAAATGGCAGAGAATCTACAACCTATAAATGAGAGGCCAAGCTCCATATTTATAGTATTCGAAATATCCGCGGTTTGCGAGTTACTTAACTATCCGCGGAAACTCAGCGGATTAAACCGCGGTCTTGCATTAATGCGAAAACATAACCGCTGTACTTATTTTCAGCGAATATTGCATAGCTTTGCCTTATAATTCGCGTAGTTCTGCCTTTGGCTTTTAGCAAATAAAATATACATATACAATGCCATGTATATGATCAAGTCCCCCAGTTTATTATGACGCATTTTCGCGAAGCTAATGCATCATGATAAACTCTAAAAATTCGCAGTTATCGCAGCCAATATTCGCATTGAGGAATTTCGCATTAACCTAGTTACCGTTATAGGAAAAAGTTACCGTTTTTATCCACTGCAGCCAATATTACCGTTTGAGTTATCACAACGGTTAATTAACGCAATCAATTACCGTCCTTATTTCTGCAATCGATTACCGTCCTTATTTTCCCTATATATATCGTGCCTCATAATCACTTAATTCTCCATCTGCTTTCCTCACCACAATTCGCAATTACATACCTTCACGCTTAACCCTTACGAATTCTTCAATCACAACCTCTTCACTTTAATTAAAAATGAAGATTGACGAAGTCGATCGCAAGGTGGACCCCAAGGCCTTGATTAACAAATTGCTAACTAGCCCGGAGGCTAAATCGGCGACATCCTCCGGTCATCAAATCAAACAGGAGAAACAGGCCATTCCCCTTGTTGATTTGACGACAAAGTCACCGTCATCACAAACAGGCTCTGCAAAACGACCATTTCAAACACCGCCATCAACGCAGAGCAAGAAGCTCAAGCAAAGCACTCCTTTATACGATAATCCGGTCATAACGGATTATGAAGGAGGCCAGCAAACTGGTATGAATCAATCATGTTTAGCGCATATCATTTTATGAAATATGTACGTTTATTGATATAACATTTGCATTTTTTGCAGGAGACTCGCCCTTTAACCCGGTGTATCCTAGCCCAGATTCTGCAGCACAAATCACCGAGCTACTCCGCACTCTCCCTGATTCTTATGGAGTGCGGATTGACGGCCTATCCGGTTATACCTATGCATCTGCTAGCACTGCTCTGGATCAGCGTCAGCAAATGAAATTAGCAATTCCCGGCGAGCTTCGCCGCGAATTCTCCAAACTTTCTGCCCTTGATGCGCACAACAGTTTCGTGCAAAACTTCTATATGTGCTTCAACTCGGCGTACGATATGATATGCCGGCAAGAACAATTTTTCAATGTGCTTGGAGCTGAACAGCAATAGTACAATGCTGAGAGGATCAAGGCTGAAAACAGCGAGAAACGCTGTGTTGACCTCTTCTACGAGCTTACCGTGGCCAAAACCGCGGTAGATTAATTGAAACTACAGGTGTCTACTGCAGCTGACAAACAAAAGAATTTTGAAACCACAATCTCTTCATTGCAAGAGGAGGTTTCAAGGCTTACTACAGAGAGACACCGCTGTGGCCGCAGCAGCTTCCGCGAAGCTTGAGTTCACGCAACTCCGCCAACACCTACCGGAGTTTGCTAAAAAGGTTCTCAATTCACGTCCCGTGAATGTTCTATTTTCCACTTATGCAGCTGCTTTACGACTCGCGAGAGAGTAGAGTTTCTGGATGAAATTGCTCCACATTGCACCATTCCAGATCCACTACCTCCCGCCATTGGAGATCGCGTTTGTTCACTTGCAGATGTACGCGAAGCAGCTGCTACTGCACAAGCAAGCTTAGTGGATATTCCAATCGATAAAGTTACTGCAATAAGTCAACAAGATGATGCCACTTTAAAAGACATCTTTGATCTTGACTTGTCTAAGCTAGAATAAAATATTGTAGAAATTAGCGCGCAGCTATCTCTGCGCCGTTATCAATGCAACTTTATTTTTTCATATTTATTCGCTAGTACTCTTTATTTATATAGCGCTTTTATCATCAATATTCATAACACAAACTTGTCCTTTACAATTTCCAACATATATTATTGTGCACATAATAAATGCGTACTTTTGCGAAACAATCTGTATGCGTATATGCTTATACGTTATGAATCTTCTAAGTCCGCCGAAACGATCCTTAGGCTATTAATTAGCATTGCGAAGCATCTAAATATTGGCAAGATCAAATATGTAGGATATATCACTCCTTTCGCAATAATTTGCATGCTAAAGTGGGCAATTTCATCACTTTGCTTTTTAAACACTGCGAAATACTATAACATTATGAAACACTCTGCAAAACGTTTCATAACTATTCGCATTTCATATATAAGCTTTTTGCATACTTTTATAAGTGTTTATTTTTGAAATTTCATCAAGTGTGATCAAGACTTGCAAAAAATTAAAAACAAGAACACTTAATAAGTACATTAGCCATATGCCTTGTATCCAATTTCGTATTTTATACATATATATCTGATAGTTTCCGCAAAACTATGCATAATATCGCTTTAACAAAACAGCATGCCATGCATTAGGTAAAGTTCGCCCTTCCATATCTGCGAGCTTATATGATCCTGCCGCATTAATTGCCACAATCTGATAAGGGCCTTCCCAATTAGGACCCAATTTACCAGGCTTTTCTGCTCTGCTTGCTTCATTATTTCGCAGTACCCATTCACCTATAGCGAAGGATAAAGCATGCACTCTTTTATTATAATATTTAGCGATTTGCTGTTTATTATTCGCTTCTCTGATAGCCGCCATTAATCTCCGCTCTTCTATGAAATTTAGATTTTCGCTCAACGCAGCATCATTTGCTTCGTCATCAAAGTTAGCAATTCGATGCGTTGGTACCAGAATTTCTGCGGGGATTACTGCCTCAGAACCATACACCAAACTAAAAGGTGTTTCGCGTGTACTCTTTTTGAAAGTAGTGCGATGTGCCCATAACACATTGGGTAATTCTTCTACCCAACCAGTTCGCCTTTCACATAACCTCTTTTTAATACCGCTGACAATATCGCGGTTGGTTACTTCGCACAGTCCATTGGCTTGCGGGTGTGCCACTGACGTAAACTTTTGTATTATATTTAGATCAGCGCACCATGTCTTAAAAGGATCTTTCGCTATTTGTGCACCGTTATCGCTAACCAATTCTCGCGGAATGCCAAACCTGCAAACAATGTACTCCCAAACAAAATTTCGCACTTGCACACCAGTAATATTGCGAACCGCCTTAGCTTCAACCCATTTGGTAAAATAATCGATTACAACGATGAGAAATTTAACATTGCCGGGCCCTGCAGGAAATGGCCCTACAATGTCAATAGCCCATTTATTAAATGGCCACGGCGAATTAACGGGGATCATGTCATGTCGCGGCATTCGATTCTGCGGAGCATGCCGTTGGCAACTTTTACAGCGTTTAACAATTTTAGCTACATCGCGGTATAGGGATGGCCAAAAGTATCCCATCAGCATAATTTTTGCTGCGATAGTTTTGTACCCAGAAGGCAGTGCACAAGTACCATTATGTACTTCTTCAAAAATCATTTCTGCCTCGATTGGGCCAACACATCGCATCATTGGTCCGCAGTATGATTTGCGATATAAGATATCATCTTGAATGATATACATTGGCGCTCGCTCTCGCACTAAACGAGCTTCGCGACTATCCTCTGGCAGAATATTACTGCGGATATATTGTAGGATTGGCTCCATCCAGTTTGGCTATTCTTTTATAACAGATGCAACCATCAAGTCACTATCTATCGACTTACTTGGAAATTCTTCAACCCATACTTTCTTTTGAAAATGCGAAAAAGTTAAAGCGGCTAATTTGCTTAAAGCATCCGCTTTCTTGTTTTGACTTCTTGGCACTTGCGCGAGTTCAAAATGTTCAAAACGCGCTGCAGTTTCCTTTAATAACTGCAAGTACTTCTGCATAGAAGGATCATGTGCTTCAAAAGTTCCGCTAAACTGATTTGCTACTAGCTGCGAATCCGTGAATGCACGCAACTTAACAATATTCATCTTTCGAGCAATATTTAAGCCTGCGAGCAATGCCTCATACTCTGCCTCATTGTTTGTCACGTCAAAATTAATCCGTAATGCTTAAGTATGCTCCTCACCACTTGAACTTGCCAAAACTAAACCCGCACCTGCACCTTCTGCACACGAAGCACCATCAGTAAATAAATCCCAAGTTTCGCCGTGTTCAGGTTTTAGTGCGGTTCGCTCGTTAATCACCTCCAACTCTCCAGACAGTTCAGCGAGATAATCCACCATAACTTTTCCTTTTTCAGCGCTTCGCGGAAGGTAAGATATTTGATAAACACCTAATTCTACCGCCCATAATGCGAGTCTACCAGATATCTCTGGCTTTGTTAAGACTTGCCTGATTGGCAGATTAGTTAATACATGCACCGGATGCCCTTGAAAATATCTCCGTAGCCTTCGCGTTGTTGAAATGAGCGCATACACAAACTTTTCAATCGGCGCATAGTTTATTTCACTTCCCGTAAGAGCTTTACTAACAAAATACACTGGCTTTTGTATTTTGTTCCTTTCCGCGATCAAAACTGAGCCAAAAGCTTCGTTTGCTACTGAGATATAAAGATAAAGAGTTTCGCCATGAACCGGCACTGTTAGTGTAGGCAAAGTTTTTAACAACTTTTTCATCTCTTGAAACGCAGATTCTGCTTCGCTGGACCAAACAAAATTTTTTGCTTCAAGCAACCTTTTAGGGTTTTGAAAAATGGCAACTGCCTTTCAGCGGCTTTAGATAAGAAATGCGTTAATGCTGCTAATTTGCCCGTCAAACTTTGCACTTCCTTAACCGTTTTTGGCGCGGTAATATTTTCTATGGCCGCGATCTTTTTTGGATTAGCTTGAATACCTTGTTCTGTAACAAGATATCCCAAAAATTTCCCCTCCGTTTCGCCAAAACTACATTTTAGCGGATTAAGCTTCATGTTTATTTTTCGCAACTTGTCAAATGTTTCGCGCATATCTTCAATGATTCGCTCTTGCGTCGTGCTTTTGATGACTAAATCATCTACATAAGCTTCAAGATTACGCCCTATTTGTTTATCAAACGCGGTATCAATCAACCGTTGATATGTCGCACCCGCATTGATTAAACCAAAAGGCATCATTATATAGCAATATATGCCCTTGCCCGTATGAAATGCGGTTTTATCTGCGTCCTCTTGTGCCATAGGAATCTGATAACCTCTTGCTGCATCCAGAAAACATTTATATGGAAAAGCATGCAAAGTGATCAATCTTAGATCCGTCTTCCTTGCAGAATTGGATCAAGGATCGAGTGCAATGAGATTATAATGGAGGATGGAATGTTTGATGATTATTTTGGGCCCTGATGATCGTCTTTCACTTTAACTGAAATGTCCCGTTCTTATTGATTAAAAACGTTCCATATTAATTGATTTCGTTGAGAGGTTTTGACCTCTATATGAGTTTTTCAAAGACTGCATTCATTTTAAAACAAACCATAACCTTTATTTCATCAATAAAGGTTTAAAAAGCTTTACATAGATTATCAAATAATGATAATCTAAAATATCCTATTTACACACGACTATTACATAATGGTTTACAATACAAATATGTTACAACGAAATAAGTTTCTTGAATGCAGTTTTTACACAATATCATACAAGCATGGACTCCAAATCTTGTCCTTATTTAAGTATGCAACAGCGGAAGCTCTTAATAATCACCTGAGAATAAACATGCTTAAAACGTCAACAAAAATGTTGGTGAGTTATAGGTTTAACCTATATATATCAAATCATAACAATAGACCACAAGATTTCATATTTCAATATACATCCCATACTTAGAGATAAAAATCATTCATATGGTGGACACCTGGTAACCGACATTAACAAGATGCATATATAAGAATATCCCCATCATTCCGGGACACCCTTCGGATATGATATAAATTTCAAAGTACTAAAGCATCCGGTACTTTGGATGGGGTTTATTAGGCCCAATAGATCTATCTTTAGGATTCGCGTCAATTAGGGTGTCTGTTCCCTAATTCTTAGATTACCAGACTTAATAAAAAGGGGCATATTCGATTTCGATAATTCAACCATAGAATGTAGTTTCACGTACTTGTGTCTATTTTGTAAATCATTTATAAAACCTGCATGTATTCTCATCCCAAAAATATTAGATTTTAAAAGTGAGACTATAACTCACTTTCACAGATTTTTACTTCGTCGGGAAGTAAGACTTGGTCACTGGTCGATTCACGAACCTATAACAAATATGTACATATATATCAAAGTATGTTCAAAATATATTTACAACACTTTTAATACATTTTGATGTTTTAAGTTTATTAAGTCAGCTGTCCTCGTTAGTAACCTACAACTAGTTGTCCACAGTTAGATGTACAGAAATAAATCGATATATTATCTTGAATCAATCCACGACCCAGTGTATACACGTCTCAGGCTAGATCACAACTCAAAGTATATATATTTTTGGAATCAACCTCAACCCTGTATAGCTAACTCTAACATTACTGCATATAGAGTGTCTATGGTTGTTCCAAATAATATATATACATGGGTCGATATGATATGTCAAAACATTTGCATACGTGTCTATGGTATCCCAATATTACATAATATATTAGAATACATGTATAATATAATATAAGTTAGCTAGGATATGATTTGTATAGAATTGTTAATATTTCCCGTAGCTACAAAAATAAAAAATATCCAATCTTGTTTTACCAATAACTTCTTCATTTTAAATCCGTTTTGAGTGAATCAAATTGCTATGGTTTCATATTGAACTCTATTTTTTGAATCTAAACAGAAAAAGTATAGGTTTATAGTTGGAAATATAAGTTACAAGTTGTTTTTGTAAGAGGTAGTCATTTCAGTCGAAAGATCGACGTCTTGATGACCATTTTGAAAAACATACTTCCACTTTGAGTGTTAACCATGAGTTTTAACCATTTTGAAAAACATACTTCCACTTTGAGTTTTAAACATACTTCCACTTTGAGTTTCATGTTAATAAATAAAATCATTTTCCCAGAAGAACAACTTTTAAATCAAAGTTTATCATAGTTTTTAATTATCAAACCCAAAACAGCCCGCGGTGTTACTACGACGGCGTATGTCCAGTTTTACGGTGTTTTTCGTGTATCCAGGTTTTAAATCATTAAGTTAGCATATCATATAGATATAGAACATGTATTTAGTTGATTTTAAAAGTCAAGTTAGAAGGATTAACTTTTGTTTGCGAACAAGTTTAGAATTAACTAAACTATGTTCTAGTGATTTCAAGTTTAAACCTTCGAATAAGATAGCTTTATATGTATGAATTGAATGATGTTATGAACATCATTACTACCTCAAGTTTTGTGGATAAACCTACTGAAAAAGAGACAAATGGATCTAGCTTCAAAGAATCTTGGATGGCTTGAAAGTTCTTGAAGTAGAATCATGACACGAAAATAAGTTCAAGTAAGATTTTCACTCGAAATAAGATTGTTATAGTTATAGAAATTGAATTAAAGTTTGAATATGAGTATTACCTTATATTAGAAAGATATCTTACTGTAAATAAGAAAGATTTCTTTAGGTTGGATGATCACTCTACAAGATTGGAAGTAAGCTAGCAAACTTGGAAGTATTCTTGATTTTATGAAACTAGAACTTGTAGAATTTATGAAGAACACTTAGAACTTGAAGATAGAACTTGAGAGAGATCAATTAGATGAAGAAAATTGAAGAATGAAAGTGTTTGTAGGTGTTTTTGGTCGTTGGTGTATGGATTAGATATAAAGGATATGTAATTTTGTTTTCTTGTAAATAAGTCATGAATGATTACTCATATTTTTGTAATTTTATGAGATATTTCATGCTAGTTGCCAAATGATGGTTCCCACATGTGTTAGGTGACTCACATGGGCTGCTAAGAGCTGATCATTGGAGTGTATATACCAATATTACATACATCTAAAAGCTCTGTATTGTACGAGTACGAATACGGGTGCATACGAGTAGAATTGTTGATGAAACTGAACGAGGATGTAATTGTAAGCATTTTTGTTAAGTAGAAGTATTTTGATAAGTGTCTTGAAGTCTTTCAAAAGTGTATGAATACATATTAAAACACTACATGCATATACATTTTAACTGAGTCGTTAAGTCATCGTTAGTCGTTACATGTAAGTGTTGTTTTGAAACCTTTAGGTTAACGATCTTATTAAATGTTGTTAACCCAATGTTTATAATATCAAATGATATTTTAAATTATTATATTATCATGATATTATGATGTTTGAATATCTCTTAATATGATATATATACATTAAATGTCGTTACAACGATAATTGTTACATATATGTCTCGTTTCAAAATCATTAAGTTAGTAGTCTTGTTTTTACAAATGAAGTTCATTGTTAATATACTTAATAATATGTTTAATTATCATAATATCATGTTAACTATATATATATATAACCATATATTTGTCATCATATAGTGTTTACAAGTTTTAACGTTCGTGAATCACCGGTCAACTTGGGTGGTCAATTGTCTATATGAAACCTATTTCAATTAATCAAGTCTTAACAAGTTTGATTGCTTAACATGTTGGAAACAATTAATCACGTAAATAACAATTTTATTTAATATATATATAAACATGGAAAAGTTTGGGTCACTACAGTACCTACCCGTTAAATAAATTTCGTCCCGAAATTTTAAGCAGTTGGAGGTGTTGACGTATCTTCTGGAAATAAATGCGGGTATTTCTTCTTCATCTGAACTTCTCGTTCCCAGGTGAACTCGGGTCCTCTACGAGCATTCCATCGAACCTTAACAATTGGTATCTTGTTTTGCTTAAGTCTTTTAACCTCACAATCCATTATTTCGACGAGTTCTTCGATGAATTGAAGTTTTTCGTTGATTTGGATTTCATCTAACGGAATAGTGAGATCTTCTTTAGCAAAACATTTCTTCAAATTCGAGACGTGGAAAGTGTTATGTACAGCCGCGAGTTGTTGAGGTAACTCAAGTCGGTAAGCTACTGGTCCGACACGATCAATAATCTTGAATGGTCCGATATACCTTGGATTTAATTTTCCTCGTTTACCAAATCGAACAACGCCTTTCCAAGGTGCAACTTTAAGCATGACCATCTCTCCAATTTCAAATTCTATATCTTTTCATTTAATGTCAGCGTAGCTCTTTTGTCGACTTTGGGCGGTTTTCAACCGTTGTTGAATTTGGATGATCTTCTCGGTAGTTTCTTGTATTATCTTCGGACCCGTAATCTGTCTATCCCCCACTTCACTCCAACAAATCGGAGACCTGCACTTTCTACCATAAAGTGCTTCAAACGGCGCCAATTGATCAATCCTTAATTAATGATGTTACTTAATTACGGATTGAGTGCAATAAGATTGTAATGGAGGATGGAATGTTTAATGATTATTTTAGGCCCCGATATTCGTCTTTCACTTTAACTATCAAGTAATCAACCACCCCGACCTGGTCTTGATTGTTAATTTGCATATTTCACCTTTGCGCGATGTAAAAATCCCTTGGGCAAGATCACAAGTGGAAATTACAAAGGCTTGGGCAAAATGACAGAGAATTAACAGCCTATAAATGAGAGGCCAAGCTCCCTATTTATAGTATTCGAAATATCCGCGGTTTGCGAGTTACATAACTATCCGCGGAAACTCGGCGGATTAAACCGCGGTCTTGCATTAATGCGAAAACATAACCGTTGTACTTATTTTCAGCGAATATTGCATAGCTTTGCCTTATAATTCGCGTAGTTCTGCCTTTGGCTTTTAGCAAATAAAATATACATATGCAATGCCATGTATATGATCAGGGCCCATTTGTACTATGCTTCTCACATACGTACAAATAATTTATAAAGGGAAAAAATGGGGCGCGCCCCTTTGTCTATTTATATTGACATTTTTTTTGGGTCTATGTTTAGGGACTAGTTTCTTTTTTTCCTTTTTTTTTTAGCTTTTTATAGTTTTTTGGAGCTTTTTATGAAAAAGCTCTAACGACCCGTCCTAATCCACCCGGACGAATACATTACAATTGATTACATAGCGAGGTACTTGACCTCTATATGATATATTTTACAAACTTTGCATTCGTTTTTGAAAAGACAATCTTTCATTACATCGAAAGTTGACGGCATGCATACCATTTCATAATATATCCAACTATAATTGACTTAATAATAATCTTGATGAACTCAACGACTCGAATGCAACGTCTTTTGAAATATGTCATGAATGACTCCAAGTAATATCTCTAAAATGAGAAAATGCACAGCGGAAGATTCCTTTAATACCTGAGAATAAACATGCTTTCAAGTGTCAACCAAAAGGTTGGTGAGTTCATTAGTTTATCATAAATATTCATTTCCATCATTTTAATAGACCACAAGATTTTTATTTCTCATAAATACACATCTCGTATCAGGCATTTCGCAAACTGCATAGAGATAAAAATCATTCATATGGTGAACGCTTGATAACCGAACTAACAAGATGCATATAGAATATCCCCATCATTCCGGGACTCTCATCGGACATGATAATCGAAGTACTAAAGCATTCGTAACCCGAATGGGACGTGTCAAGGTCCATAGATCTATCTTTAGGATTCGCGTCAATTAGGGGCCATTTCCCTAATTCTTAGGCTACCAAGCTAAAAAGGGGCATATTCGATTTCGATAATCCAATCATAGAATGTAGTTTCGATTACTTGTGTCTATTTCGTAAAACATTTATAAAAGCAGTGCATGTATTCTCAGTCCCAAAAATATATATTGCAAAAGCATTTAAAAAAGGAGCAAATGAAACTCACCTAATGTATTTTGTAGTAAAAATAAATATGACTATATTGAACAATGCAGGGTTGGCCTCGGATTCACGAACCTATATAATTTGTATAGTCATTAATACATATAATCGTAACCGAACAATATATATATATATATATATATATATATATATATATATATATATATATATATATATATATATATATATATATATATATAAATTTATTAGTTATATCACTTTTATGTTAAAAATATATATGTTTCATGTATTTCTTTTGTATGTGAAAATATTAATTTTGTTATGTTTAATGTATTAAATATATATATCATTTGTTTGTTAAAACTAATAATTGTACTAATACTAAAATGATATTTGTAATGGTAAAATGATAATATTCATAACACTTAATATTACTAATAAAAATAATAATGTTAAAAATTCTTTTAGTGATAAATATAATGATATTAATAATAATAATTGTAAAAATATTAATTTTTACTATTAAAGATGTTTATGATAATAATTTTAATAATTAATTAATAATGATACTCATGATAATATTAATAATAATACTTTTAATGATTTGTTAACATTATTACAAATGATAATAATAATAATACATAATGATAATACTAATAATCATAGAATTTTACTAATACTAATATTTATGGGAATAATACTAATTTATATTATTTTCATAATACTAGTAATAATAATAATCATAATAACTATAATAATGATAATAATACTTAATTGAAAAAACTACAATATTAATAACACTTATAATACTAATTATAATAATTATAATTATAATCATAATAATAACAATAACAATAATAATAATAATAATAATAATAAATAAATAAATTAACTACCTTAGTGAAAATAGCTCAATAGAAAGAAAAACTGCCATCCACCGGGCTCGAACCCGCGACCTCCCACTCCCTCACAAACACTTTAAACCATTCTGCCAAGTATGTTTTTCTGAAATAACCTCAGAGCCCTTTATATTTAACCCTTATTATTTTGACTCCCATTTTCACCTCCTTCCTTAATTTCTCAAACGATTCCTAAACCTCAAAATTGAAATATCGAACCAGTACACATTTAGATTTTTCAAAATAGTAATAATAGATCAATAACAAGTATTTGTTTTAATTGAAAACGAAAAAAAATATATATAAATATACTGCTGTCGTCGCAGCCTAAAAAAATTATAATTTGATTTTGCTTTTGAGGACGTAATAGACTAAGTTTACAACATAAAATAGTTTGCAAATCATTTATAGAAACTATGGGAATCGTTAATTAACTCGAAACATCAAAAACAAACTCGAATTTGATCTTTGTTCATAGGTTTGACTTTTCGAAAAATAAACTTTGACTCGTAAATTTGAATTCGATATAGCAAATTGAGACCTAAGATTTTGCAGAAAGATTGAGTAAGAGATTCCAAACACAATTGCGTTTTTACATTTTGGAATTTGAATCGAAATCGAGTTTTTGCCAAAAAAATGGACGAACAGAGGTATCGGTTCTTATCAGTTTTATTTCTCCCTCTCTCATTTACCCATTGCAGTAATAGTTATACATAACGTGTTACTGAAAGTTTTATATAACAAAAGGAATTAATTTCAGTTGTTTTATAATTGATTGTGTCGACAATTCCTTCAATCAGGAGTAGGGAACTTTAAAAAAATAAAATAAATAAATAAATAAATAAATATAGGAGAAAAGGATAGATTATGATTCGCTAATACAAACAAGTTAGATTGATTTATGGAAATTGTTGGGTGACCATATATCACAAGCAAAACAGTATATATGAGAAAAAAATTGAAACAGATTAAGACATATACCAGTTACACATGATATCATGGTTTATATATATCTTATTTTAATTTTTAAATAATTAATAAATATATTATATTAATATTTATAATATTGATATTATTATATATATTATATTATTGATAATAATAAACATACTATACTAGTTAGGATAAACTCAGTATTAATAAGTTTAATAATAGAAGTAATAATGATAATAATATTAATATTTCTAATAATAATAATATGTTAATAATAATAATAACACTAATATTCAAGAAAATGATCATTTTAATTAATAATAATGATGATGATAATAATAATAATATTAATCATCAAAATAACACTAATAAAAAGAATGATAACAATTTTAATGCTATTGCTAGTAATAATATAAATCCCAAGAATAATGATATTTATAATAATTTTAATAGTATTATTAATAATAATAATGACATTCATGATAATAATAAGTCGTATATAAAAATAACATCACTTATAATAATTTTAATAACCTCAGTGATAATGGTAATGACGTTAATACTATTGACAGTTATAATGATATTAATATAACAAATTCGGTGTATCAATTTCATGTCTATATATACTTAATAATATCGTCTAATATTATTGTTAATATTAATATTAATATTAATAATAATACAGAAAATAAATATAACAACCATATTTTACTTGTCATTACTTTTAATATATTAATATTAAAATTTTATAATATAATGTATATTTAACATTTATAAATTATATATATATATATATATATATATATATATATATATATGTAATATTACTTATGTATAGAGTTCATATATATATATTTTTATTTTTATTTACACACAATGTTCGTGAATCGTCGGACATAGTCTGAGGTTAAATGCATCAATGTAAATAGTTCAAAAGTTTTAGGACTCAATTTTACAGACTTTGCTTATCGTATCTGAAACATATAAAGATTAAGTTTAAATTTGGTCAGAAATTTTCGAGTCGTCACACTACCTACCCGTTAAAGAAATTTCGTCCCGAAATTTGATCGTGGTCGTCATGGCTAACCATAAAAATGTTTTCATGACGAATATGAGTCGATAAATAGAGCTATATCATCCTTGAGTAATTTAGATAAAACAATTCAATTACGCGAAGCGTACGAGTTAAGCTATCCTAAAAGAGTGAAATAAGAAATAAAAATTCGCATTAGCTTTTGACGTAGTCACGTTTGAATCCCGGAATTCAAGGGATTTAAAAGAAATCTTGGAAATCTATAAGATCTGATTCTTCGGGATTTATGGAAATTAAGATCTCTATAATTAAATGCGGTCATCTGCCTCGATTGCTTTGTCTGGTATCTCCACTATAAATGAACTTCTTCCGTTCCAATATTTTCACCACTCCTATACTTTATTTCTTAGTTCATATATCCCAAAAGATTATGAAAATGCTTAATCCAGTTCTAATCCTTGATATTTTCCTAATTATTATTTCTGTCACCCTTCTTTTCAATCTTCCACCAGAAAAATCTGTTTACTTTTACTATTACCTTGGGGTGATACTATTCTTAATTCTACCGTATCTTTATATTGCTATTCGTATTAATATCCATGGTTTGTAACCTCTGTGTTGTTATTGGGTTTTATATCTTCCCTTATATTTCGAAGTCCCTGCTTCTGTCTTCTATAATCATTGTCATCTACAGTTAATGTTTACTCTTATTTGCTGCAATTTATGCCCCCTTTCTATTTAGGAGCTTCATGCTTTTGTTTTCTTTTCGCAAGTAACGGTCCAGAATTCGTAGGTATGAAGTTTCGGATTATCATAATATACAAGGTAGAAAGGAAAGGTAGTAGCACGATTTAATTTGTCAAATTACCAGAATTACTGAGGATAGAACTATCAAGAACATATTTTCTTGATATGTTCAGAAGTTAAGTAGAATGAAAAGGGTTATGTAACATGGCACGTGATGACGTTATGATTCTGTGAATCATCACGTCCCATAAGAAACTCAGCATGACTTACTGTAATATAATTGTAGTGACCCGAACTTTTCCATGTTTATATATATATATATATTAAATGAAATTGTTATTTACATGATTAAGTGTTTCCAACATGTTAAGCAATCAAACTTGTTAAGACTTGATTAATTGAAATAGGTTTCATATAGACAATTGACCACCCAAGTTGACCGGTGATTCACGAACGTTAAAACTTGTAAAAACTATACGATGACATATATATGGTTATATATATAGTTAACATGATTTTATTATAAGTATGTATCTCATTAGGTATTTTAACAATGAGTTATATACATAAAAATGAGACTATTAATTTAAGAAACTCGAAAACGATATATATAACGATTATCGTTATAACAACGTCTTACTAGGTATATATGAATCATATTAAGATATTGATACACTTGGTTAATTATGTTAAATGATAAGTAAATATATTATTAAGTGTATTAACAATGAAATACATATGTAAAAATAAGACTACTAACTTAATGATTTCGAAACGAGACATATATGTAATGATTATCGTTGTAACGACATTTAACTGTATATATATCATACTAAGATATATTATATATCATAATATCATGATAATATAACAATTTAAAATCTCATTTGTTATAATAAATAATGGGTTAACAACATTCAACAAGATCGTTAACCTAAAGGTTTCAAAACAACATTTACATGTAACGACTAACGATGACTTAACGACTCAGTTAAAATGTATATGCATGTAGTGTTTTAATATGTATTCATACACTTTTGAAAGACTTCAAGACACTTATCAAAATACTTCTACTTAACAAAAATGCTTACAATTACATCCTCGTTCAGTTTCATCAACAATTCTACTCGTATGCACCCGTATTCGTACTCATACAATACAGAGCTTTTAGATGTATGTACTATTGGTATATACACTCCAATGATCAGCTCTTAGCAGCCCATGTAAGTCACCTAACAAATATGGGAACCATCATTTGGCAACTAGCATGAAATATCTCATAAAATTATAAAAATATGAGTAATCATTCATGACTTATTTACATGAAAACAAAATTACATATCCTTTATATCTAATCCATACACCAACGACCAAAAATACCTACAAACACTTTAATTCTTCAATTTTCTTCATCTAATTGATCTCTCTCAAGTTCTATCTTCAAGTTCTAAGTGTTCTTCATAAATTCCAAAAGTTCTAGTTTCATAAAATCAAGAATACTTCCAAGATTGCAAGTTTACTTCCAAGTTTTCTAAATCCATTCCAAGTAATCATCCAAGATCAAGAAACCTTTGTTACTTACAGTAGGTTATCTTTCTAATACAAGGTAATAATCATATTCAAACTTTAATTCAATTTCTATAACTATAACAATCTTATTTCGAGTGGAAATCTTACTTGAAATTGTTTTCGTGTCATGATTCTGCTTCAAGAACTTTCAAGCCATCCAAGGATCCTTTGAAGCTAGATCTATTTTTCTCATTTCCAGTAGGTTTATCCAAGGAACTTGAGGTAGTAATTATGTTCATAACATCATTCGATTCATATATATAAAGCTATCTTATTTCTAAGGTTTAAACTTGTAATCACTAGAACATAGTTTAGTTAATTCTAAACTTGTTCGCAAATAAAAGTTAATCCTTCTAACTTGACTTTTAAAATCAACTAAACACATATTATATATCTATATGATATGCTAACTTAATGATTTAAAACCTGGAAACACGAAAAACACCGTAAAACCGGATTTACGCCGTCGTAGTAACACCGCGGGCTGTTTTGGGTTAGTTAATTAAAAACTATGATAAACTTTGATTTAAAAGTTGTTATTCTGGAAAAATGATTTTTATTATGAACATGAAACTATATTCAAAAATTATGGTTAAACTCAAAGTGGAAGTATGTTTTCTAAAATGGTCATCTAGACGTCGTTCTTTCTACTGAAATGACTACCTTTACAAAAACGACTTGTAACTTATTTTTCTGACTACAAACCTATACTTTTTCTGTTTAGATTCATAAAATAGAGTTCAATATGAAACCATAGCAATTTGATTCACTCAAAACGGATTTAAAATGAAGAAGTTATGGGTAAAACAAGATTGGATAATTTTTCTCATTTTAGCTACGTGAAAATTGGTAACAAATCTATTCCAACCATAACTTAATCAACTTGTATTGTATATTATATAATCTTGAGATACCATAGACACGTATACAATGTTTCGACCGATCATGTCGACACATCTATATATATTTCGGAACAACCATAGACACTCAATATGTGAATGTTGGAGTTAGCTATACAGGGTTGAGGTTGATTCCAAAATATATATAGTTTGAGTTGTGATCAATACTGAGATACGTATACACTGGGTCGTGGATTGATTCAAGATAATATTTATCGATTTATTTCTGTACATCTAACTGTGGACAACTAGTTTTAGGTTACTAACGAGGACAGCTGACTTAATAAACTTAAAACATCAAAATATATTAAAAGTGTTGTAAATATATTTTGAACATACTTTGATATATATGTATATATTGTTATAGGTTCGTGAATCAACCAGTGGCCAAGTCTTACTTCCCGACGAAGTAAAAATCTGTGAAAGTGAGTTATAGTCCCACTTTTAAAATCTAATATTTTTGGGATGAGAATACATGCAGGTTTTATAAATGATTTACAAAATAGACACAAGTACGTGAAACTACATTCTATGGTTGAATTATCGAAATCAAATATGCCCCTTTTTATTAAGTCTGGTAATCTAAGAATTAGGGAACAGACACCCTAATTTACGCGAATCCTAAAGATAGATCTATTGGGCCTAACAAACCCCATCCAAAGTACCGGATGCTTTAGTACTTCGAAATTTATATCATATCCAAAGGGTGTCCCGGAATGATGGGGATATTCTTATATATGCATCTTGTTAATGTCGGTTCCCAGGTGTTCACCATATGAGTGATTTTTATCTCTATATATGGGATGTGTATTGAAATATGAATTCTTGTGGTCTATTGTTACGATTTGATATATATAGGTTAAACCTATAACTCACCAACATTTTTGTTGACGTTTAAAGCATGTTTATTCTCAGGTGAATACTAAGAGCTTTCGCTGTTGCATACTAAAATAAGGACAAGATTTGGAGTCCATGTTTGTATGATATTGTGTAAAAACTGCATTCAAGAAACTAATTTCGATGTAACATATTTGTATTGTAAACCATTATGTAATGGTCGTGTGTAAACAGGATATTTTAGATTATCATTATTTGATAATCTAGGTAAAGCTTTTTAAACCTTTATTTATGAAATAAAGGTTATGGTTTGTTTTAAAAATGAATGCAGTCTTTGAAAAAACGTCTCATATAGAGGTCAAAACCTCGCAACGAAATCAATTAATATGGAACGTTTTTAATCAATAAGAACGGGATATTTTAGTTGGTATCAGAGCGTTGGTCTTAGAGAACCAGAAAATTTGCATTAGTGTGTCTTATCGAGTTTGTTAGGATGCATTAGTGAGTCTGGACTTCGACCGTGCTTTCTTTAAAAATGATTGCTTAACATTTTTGTTGGAAACTATGTATTATTAACATGTATATATTATGTGATATATTAATCTCTTAATATTTTGATATTGTGTGATAGATGTATAACTCTAGCACAAATCCCATTGACTCACCTAATAATAACGAAGAGTCGAATATATATTGGACTGATTCACAAGTTCCCGAAGAAGAACCGGAAGAAGAATCAGAACCGGAAGAGGAGGAACCGGAGGAGGAAATAGAAACGGTGGGGGAAATAATAAAACGGTTAAGTAAAAGAAAATCCTCAACCAACCGACCAAGGTTAATTATGGTCAATGGTGTTTCCGCCAAGGAAGCAAAATATTGGGAGGATTACCAATTCTCCGATGAATCAGATTCCGACGAGAATTCCGATGATGTTATAGAAATTACCCCAACTGAATTTAAAAAGGCAAAAGAAAATAATAAGGGAAAGGGCATAAAAATAGAGAAATCTAATTCAAACCCCGATGAACTTTATATGTATCGTCAACCTCCGAAGCCCTTAAGTTGCAACAATGACCCAGGAACCTCTAAACCACCAGGTTTTTCTAAACCGTTGTGGAAAATGACAGCTCGTATTAGGGGAACATCATATATCCCTAGAAACTTGGCAAAACTAACCAAAACCGAAGAAGAAGAAACGACCGAGTCGGAATAAGATAGTTGTATTCGTGTGGTGTAATATATATGTAATATAGTGTGCTTATGCTTTATGATATATGTAAAAATTGCTTGTATTAATAAGTATTTTTTTTTATGAATCTAACTCTTGTCTATTTTACAGTATAAAAACACAAAATGGATAGACAACCCAATATTTTAAGAGACCTACCCGGAGACATGATTGATGAAATCTTGTCTAGAGTCGGTCAGAATTCTTCGGCACAACTATTTACGGCGAAATCAGTTTGTAAGACATTCGAAGAACGTTCCAAGAATGTCTTGGTTTATAAGAGACTTTCGTTTGAAAGATGGGGGATATCACATTGGGAAACCCATAAGTTACGATGTGTTTACTTTGACGCATATATTGCGGGGAACCCAAATGCTATTTTATGTAACGGGTTAAGAAATTATTTTGACTCAATGTATCCGAATATAGGACTTCATGATTTAGAAAAAGCGGCTAACATGCAACATAAAGAAGCATGCTATGCTTACGGGTTAGTAATGTTCGCTTCTCACCAAAGTGAGAAAAAGAACATCGGGCTACAACTATTAAACAAAACGTTCCCACAATTGACGGAGTCAGTAATTGGGGTAAGAAATGAGGTTTTTAGGTTATTACGAGACTGTTGGTCATTACGTAACCCTCGTCCCTTTGACGATGTTACAACACGCTGTCTTATCAACGGCCATAATGGTTATGTTCCACAAGACCAAGGATGGGAAGTAGTCCTAGTAAAACCAGAATGTATGACTTGTTTCTGGACGTATGAATTACGTGTCTTTATTGCCTTTGCTAAACGACTTGTGTACTAGCTAGAATTATCTTCACAACTATCTTGTATCAAAGTTATTGTGTGCTATATTTCATGCTTTATGTAAAATAAGCGGTATTGTAAGTTTGTAAAATATTGTATAAAAGTTTGAACGCGAAATATTATTGTAATCAGTTTTGCATATAGAATTGTAGTAGTTGAATTGTATATTAGCTACTACGTATGAACTTAACGGGTAGGTACTACCCGAATTTAAACTTATAAAACGCTAATATGAAGAAAAAGCTTTTATAAATGAGTTCATATTATGCTACAAAATACTATTAACTACTCTTAATATTCTGTATGATTAGCTTGTTCCATTTGACTATTTTGAAGGAAATGGCACCGACTACTCGACACACCGTGAATATGAATGAAGAGGAATTCCGTACTTTTCTAGCTTCAAACATAGCCGCAGTACAGGCTGCGCTATATACCAACAATAACCTTGGATCTAGCAGTACAGGAAATCGTGTAGGATGCACCTACAAAGAATTCACTGCCTGCAAACCTTTGGAATTTGATGGAACCGAAGGACCGATCGGATTGAAACGGTGGACCGAGAAGGTCGAATCGGTGTTTGCCATAAGTAAGTGTACTGAAGAGGACAAAGTGAAGTACGCTACGCATACCTTCACAGGTTCTGCGTTAACATGGTGGAATACCTATCTAGAGGAAGTGGGACAAGATGATGCGTACGCACTACCGTGGTCAGCATTCAAGCACTTGATGAACGAGAAGTACCGTCCCAGAACCGAGGTCAATAAGCTCAAGACAGAACTTAGAGGGTTACGAACCCAAGGATTTGATATTACCACGTACGAAAGACGATTCACAGAATTGTGCCTATTGTGTCCGGGAGCGTTCGAAGATGAGGAAGAGAAGATCGACGCGTTTGTGAAAGGATTACCAGAAAGAATCCAAGAAGATATAAGTTCACACGAGCCCGCCTCCATACAACAGGCATGTAGAATGGCTCATAAACTAGTGAACCAGATTGAGGAAAGAATTAAAGAACAGACAGCTGAAGAGGCCATTATGAAGCAAGTCAAAAGAAAGTGAGAGAAAAACGGTAATAAGAATCACCAATACAACAACAACAGCAATTACAATAATAATCGCAACAATTATCCCAACAATCGCAACATCAATCACAACCGCAACAACAACAACAACAACAACAACTACAACAATCATCCCAACAACAATAACAACCGCAACAACAACAACAATCAGAAGCAGCTATGCCAAAGGTGTGAAAAGTATCACTCGGGGTTCTGCACCAAATTTTGCAACAAGTGTAAAAGAAATGGTCATAGCGCGGCAAAGTGTGAGGTCTACGGACCAGGGGTTAACAGAACGAAAGGAACAAATGGTGTCGGAACGAGTAATGGCGGAGCAAGTAGTGTCGAAGCAAGTTATGCCAATGTAGTTTGTTATAAATGTGGAAAACCGGGCCACATTATTAGAAATTGCCCGAACCAGGAGAACACGAATGGACAAGGCCGCGGAAGAGTTTTCAATATTAATGCGACAGAGGCACAGGAAGACCCGGAGCTTGTTACGGGTACGTTTCTTATTGACAATAAATCTGCTTACGTTTTATTTGATTCAGGTGCGGATAGAAGCTATGTGAGTAGAGATTTTTGTGCTAAATTAAGTTGTCCATTGACGCCGTTGGATAATAAATTTTTACTCGATTTAGCAAACGATAAATTAATTTCAGCAGATAATATATGTCGGGAGAGAGAAATTAAACTAGGGGATGAAATATTTAAGATTGATTTGATACCAGTAGAGTTAGGGAGTTTTGATGTAATAGTTGGCATGGACTGGCTGAAGAAGGTGAAAGCAGAGATCGTATGTTATAAAAATGCAATTCGCATTATACGAGAAGAAGGAGAACCCTTAATGGTGTACGGAGAAAAGGGTAACATGAAGCTACATCTTATTAGTAATTTGAAGGCACAAAAACTAATAAGAAAAGGTTGATATGCTGTTCTAGCACACGTCGAGAAAGTACAAACTGAAGAAAAGAGCATCAATGATGTTCCCGTCGCAAAAGAATTTCCTGATGTATTTCCGAAAGAATTACCGGGACTACCTCCACATCGATCTGTTGAATTTCAAATAGATCTTGTACCAGGAGCTGCACCAATAGCTCGTGCTCCTTATAGACTCGCACCCAGCGAGATGAAAGAACTGCAAAGCCAACTGCAAGAACTATTAGAACGTGGTTTCATTCAACCTAGCACATCACCATGGGGAGCTCCTGTTTTGTTTGTCAAGAAGAAGGATGGTACATTTAGGTTGTGTATTGACTACATAGAGTTGAACAAACTTACCATCAAAAACCGTTATCCACTGCCAAGAATTGACGACTTATTTGATCAACTACAAGGCTCGTTGATTTATTCGAAGATCGATTTACGTTCTGGATATCATCAAATGCGAGTAAAGGAGGATGATATTCCAAAAACTGCTTTTAGGACGTGTTATGGTCATTACGAGTTTATGGTTATGCCGTTTGGATTGACTAACGCACCAGCTGTGTTCATGGACCTTATGAACTGAGTATGTGGGCCATATCTTGACAAGTTTGTCATTATTTTCATCGATGACATACTTATTTACTCAAAGAATGATCAAGAGCACGAAGAACATTTGAGAAAAGTGCTAGAAGTATTGAGGAAAGAAAAATTGTACGCTAAGTTTTCAAAGTGTGCATTTTGGTTGGAAGAAGTTCAATTCCTCGGTCACATAGTGAACAAAGAAGGTATGTAGGTGGACCCGGTAAAGATCGAAACCGTTGAAAAGTGGGAAACCCCAAAAACTCCGAAGCATATACATCAATTTTTAGGATTGGCTGGTTACTACAGAAGATTCATCCAAGATTTCTCCAAAATAGCAAAACCCTTGACTGCATTAACGCATAAAGGGAAGAAATTTGAATGGAAGGATGAACAAGAGAAGGCGTTTCAATTATTGAAGAAAAAGCTAACTACGGCACCTATATTGTCATTGCTTGAAGGGAATGATGATTTTGTGATTTATTGTGACGCATCAAAGCAAGGTCTCGGTTGTGTATTAATGCAACGGACAAAGGTGATTGCTTATGCATCTAGACAATTGAAGATTCACGAGCAAAATTATACGACGCATGATTTTGAATTAGGCGCGGTTGTTTTTGCATTAAAGACTTGGAGGCACTACTTATATGGGGTCAAAAGTATTATATATACCGACCACAAAAGTCTTCAACACATATTTAATCAGAAACAACTGGATATGAGGCAGCGTAGGTGGATTGAATTGTTGAATGATTACGACTTTGAGATTCGTTACCACCCGGGGAAGGCAAATGTGGTAGCCGACGCCTTGAGCAGAAAGGACAGAGAACCCATTCGAGTAAAATCTATGAATATAATGATTCACACTAACTTTACTACTCAAATAAAGGAGGCGCAACAAGGAGTTTTAAAAGAGGGAAATTTAAAGGATGAAACACCCAAAGGATCGGAGAAGCATCTTAATATTTGGGAAGACGGAACCCGGTATAGGGCTGAAAGAATTTGGGTACCAAAATTTGGAGATATGAGAGAAATGGTACTTAGAGAAGCTTATAAAACCAGATACTCAATACATCCTGGAACGGGGAAGATGTACAAGGATCTTAAGAAACATTTTTGGTGGCCATGTATGAAAGCCGACATTGCTAAATATGTAGGAGAATGTTTGACATGTTCTAAGGTCAAAGCTGAACATCAGAAACCATCAGGTCTACTACAACAACCTGAAATCCCGGAATGGAAATGGGAAAACATTACCATGGATTTCATTACTAAATTGCCAAGGACTGCAAGTGGTTATGATACTATTTGGGTAATAGTTGATCGTCTCACCAAGTCAGCACACTTCCTGCTAATAAGAGAAGATGACAAGATGGAGAAGTTAGCACGACTGTATTTGAAGGAAGTCGTCTTCAGACATGGAATACCAATCTCTATTATCTCTGATAGGGATGGCAGATTTATTTCAAGATTCTGGCAGACATTACAGCAAGCATTGGGAACTCGTCTAGACATGAGTACTACCTATCATCCACAAACTGATGGGCAGAGCGAAAGGACGATACAAACGCTTGAAGACATGCTACGAGCTTGTGTTATTGATTTCGGAAACAGTTGGGATCGACATCTACCGTTAGCAGAATTTTCCTACAACAACAGCTACCATTCAAGCATTGAGATGGCGCCGTTTGAAGCACTTTATGGTAGAAAGTGCAGGTCTCCGATTTGTTGGAGTGAAGTGGGGGATAGACAGATTACGGGTCCGGAGATAATACAAGAAACTACCGAGAAAATCATCCAAATTCAACAAAGATTGAAAACCGCCCAGAGTCGACAAAAGAGCTACGCGGACAGTAAAAGAAAAGATATAGAGTTTGAAATTGGAGAAATGGGCATGCTTAAGGTTTCACCTTGGAAAGGCGTTGTTCGATTTGGTAAACAGGGGAAACTAAATCCAAGGTACATTGGACCATTCAAGATTATAGATCGTGTCGGACCAGTAGCTTACCAACTGGAGCTACCTCAACAACTCGCGGCTGTACATAACACTTTCCACATCTCAAATTTGAAGAAATGTTTTGCTAAAGAAGATCTCACTATTCCGTTGGACGAAATCCAAATCAATGAAAAACTTCAATTCATTGAAGAACCCGTCGAAATAATGGATCGTGAGGTTAAGAGACTTAAACAAAACAAGATACCGATTGTTAAGGTTCGATGGAATGCTCGTAGAGGACCCGAGTTCACCTGGGAGCATGAAGATCAGATGAAGAAGAAATACCCGCATTTATTTCCAGAAGATACGTCAACACCTCCAACTGCTTAAAATTTCGGGACAAAATTTATTTAACGGGTAGGTACTGTAGTGACCCGAACTTTTCCATGTTTATATATATATATTAAATGAAATTGTTATTTACATGATTAAGTGTTTCCAACATGTTAAGCAATCAAACTTGTTAAGACTTGATTAATTGAAATAGGTTTCATATAGACAATTGACCACCCATGTTGACCGGTGATTCACGAACGTTAAAACTTGTAAAAACTATACGATGACATATATATGGTTATATATATATATAGTTAACATGATTTTATTATAAGTATGTATCTCATTAGGTATTTTAACAATGAGTTATATACATAAAAATGAGACTATTAATTTAAGAAACTCGAAAACGATATATATAACGATTATCGTTATAACAACGTCTTACTAGGTACATATGAATCATATTAAGATATTGATACACTTGGTTAATTATATTAAATGATAAGTAAATATATTATTAAGTGTATTAACAATGAAATACATATGTAAAAATAAGACTACTAACTTAATGATTTCGAAACGAGACATATATGTAACGATTATCGTTGTAACGACATTTAACTGTATATTTATCATACTAAGATATATTATATATCATAATATCATGATAATATAACAATTTAACATCTCATTTGTTATAATAAATAATGGGTTAACAACATTCAACAAGATCGTTAACCTAAAGGTTTCAAAACAACATTTACATGTAACGACTAACGATGACTTAACGACTCAGTTAAAATGTATATACATGTAGTGTTTTAATATGTATTCATACACTTTTCAAAGACTTCAAGACACTTATCAAAATACTTCTACTTAACAAAAATGCTTACAATTACATCCTCGTTCAGTTTCATCAATAATTCTACTCGTATGCACCCGTATTCGTACTCGTACAATACACAGCTTTTAGATGTATGTACTATTGGTATATACACTCCAATGATTAGCTCTTAGCAGCCCATGTGAGTCACCTAACACATATGGGAACCATCATTTGGCAACTAGAATGGAATATCTCATAAAATTACAAAAATATGAGTTATTCATGACTTATTTACATGAAAACAAAATTACATATCCTTTATATCTAATCCATACACCAACGACCAAAAACACCTACAAACACTTTCATTCTTAAATTTTATTCATCTAATTGATCTCTCTCAAGTTCTATCTTCAAGTTCTAAGTGTTCTTCATAAATTCCAAAAGTTCTAGTTTCATAAAATCAAGAATACTTCCAAGATTGCAAGTTTACTTCCAAGTTTTCTAAATCCATTCCAAGTAATCATCCAAGATCAAGAAACCTTTGTTACTTACAGTAGGTTATCTTTCTAATACAAGGTAATAATCATATTCAAACATTAATTCAATTTCTATAACTATAACAATCTTATTTCGAGTGGAAATCTTACTTGAAATTGTTTTCGTGTCATGATTCTGCTTCAAGAACTTTCAAGCCATCCAAGGATCCTTTGAAGCTAGATCTATTTTTCTCATTTCCAGTAGGTTTATCCAAGGAACTTAAGGTAGTAATGATGTTCATAACATCATTCGATTCATACATATAAAGCTATCTTATTCGAAGGTTTAAACTTGTAATCACTAGAACATAGTTTAGTTAATTCTAAACTTGTTCGCAAATAAAAGTTAATCCTTCTAACTTGACTTTTAAAATCAACTAAACACATCTTCTATATCTATATGATATGCTAACTTAATGATTTAAAACCTGGAAACACGAAAAACACCGTAAAACCGAATTTACGCCGTCGTAGTAACACAGCGGGCTGTTTTGGGTTACTTAATTAAAAACTATGATAAAATTTGATTTAAAAGTTGTTATTCTGGGAAACTACTTGTAACTTATTTTTCCTACTATAAACCTATACTTTTTCTGTTTAGATTCATAAAATATAGTTTAATATGAAACCATAGCAATTTGATTCACTCAAAACGGATTTAAAATGAAGAAGTTATGGGTAAAACAAGATTGGATAATTTTTCTCATTTTAGCTACGTGAAAATTGGTAACAAATCTATTCCAACCATAACTTAATCAACTTGTATTGTATATTATATAATCTTGAGATACCATAGACACGTATACAATGTTTCGACCTATCATGTCGACACATCTATATATATTTCGGAACAACCATAGACACTCTATATGTGAATGTTGGAGTTAGCTATACAGGGTTGAGGTTGATTCCAAAATATATATAGTTTAAGTTGTGATCAATACTGAGATACGTATACACTGGATCGTGGATTGATTCAAGATAATATTTATCAATTTATTTCTGTACATCTAACTGTGGACAACTAGTTGTAGGTTACTAACGAGGACAGCTGACTTAATAAACTTAAAACATCAAAATATATTAAAAGTGTTGTAAATGATGGGGATATTCTTATATATGCATCTTGTTAATGTCGGTTACCAGGTGTTCACCATATGAATGATTTTTATCTCTATGTATGGGATGTGTATTGAAATATGAAATCTTGTGGTCTATTGTTACGATTTGATATATATAGGTTAAACCTATAACTCACCAACATTTTTGTTGACGTTTAAAGCATGTTTATTCTCAGGTGAATACTAAGAGCTTCCGCTGTTGCATACTAAAATAAGGACAAGATTTGGATTCCATGTTTGTATGATATTGTGTAAAAACTGCATTCAAGAAACTGATTTCGATGTAACATATTTGTATTGTAAACCATTATGTAATGGTCGTGTGTAAACATGATATTTTAGATTATCATTATTTGATAATCTACGTAAAGCTTTTTAAACCTTTATTTATGAAATAAAGGTTATGGTTTGTTTTAAAAATGAATGCAGTCTTTGAAAAACGTCTCATATAAAGGTCAAAACCTCGCAACGAAATCAATTAATATGGAACGTTTTTAATCAATAAGAACGGGAAATTTCAATAATCACGTTGATCAAGTGTCATTATATTATACTAACTCATGCTTCAGTTCCCAACACTACTTCAGAATTCATTCATAGTTTATACTTAGCTTTTAGAGAAATTTACAATTTAATGTATTACAGATAGCACGAAGAGGTATATAATTTTTGAAAGGACCCGTTCATATACATTATAAACGATTCACAATAGTTGATTACATTGCGAGGTATTTGACCTCTATATGATACATTTTACAAACATTGCATTCGTTTTTAAAAGACAAACTTTCTTTACATCAAAAATTGACAGGCATGCATACCATTTCATAATATCCACTATCCAACTATAAATTGATTTAATAATAATCTTTGATGAACTCAATGACTCGAATGCAACATTCTTCGAAATATGCTATGAAAGACTCCAAGTAATATCTTTAAAATGAGGAAATGCACAGCGGAAGATTTCTTTAACACCTGAGAATAAACATGCTTTAAAGTGTCAACCAAAAGGTTGGTGAGTTCATTAGTTTATCATAATCATTCATTTTCATCATTTTAATAGACCACAAGAATTTCATTTCCAGTTCTCATAAATATACGTCCCATGCATAGAGACAAAAATAATCATTCATATGGTGAACACCTGGTAACCGACATTAACTAGATACATATAAGAATATCCCCTATCATTCCGGGATCCTCCTTCGGACATGATATAAATTTCGAAGTACTAAAGCATCTGGTACTTTGGATGGGGTTTGTTAGGCCCAATAGATCTATCTTTAGGATTCGCGTCAATTAGGGTGTCTGTTCCCTAATTCTTAGATTACCAGACTTAATAAAAAGGGCATATTCGATTTCAATAATTCAACCATAGAATGTAGTTTCACGTATTTGTGTCTATTTCGTAAAACATTTATAAAAGCAGCGCATGTATTCTCAGTCCCAAAAATATATATTGTAAAGGTATTTAAAAAGGGAATAATGAAACTCACCATACTGTATTTCGTAGTAAAAATACATATAACGTCATTGAACAAGTGTAAGGTTGGCCTCGGATTCACAAACCTAAATTAATTATATATAATTATGTGTTGGTCAATATTTGTCTAACAAATTAGGTCAAGTCATAGTGTACCACAATCCTAATGCTCGAGACTAATATGCAAAAGTCAACAAAAGTATATTTGACTCAAAATAATTTCCAAAAATCTATACATGATTAATATATAGTTTAAATATCGTCGTTTTATATTTTTAAATATTTTTAAAAGATTTATTAGAGTAAATAATATAATTTATTTATTAATAAATAAAATTTTTATATTAAATTTATATAATAAAATATACTTTTAGATATATTAAGTAATAAAATTTATAGGGTTCATTTAATATCATAAAGATAATATGATAGGTATTATTAAAGTAAGTTATTACACGTAGTAAAATATGTTTGTATCACATATTTATTTGATAAAATAATATCTATAATGATAGTAAGTAAAAGTTGTATTATTTTGTAATAATAATTATTATTATAAAAATATCAATATTTATAATTACTAAGATGACATTATGATAAAACGATAATTATAATTATGATAACTTTAATATTTACGATAATTTTTAATATTATCTTTAAAATAATAATTCTATTTAAAATAATAATAATAATGATATTTTATAGTAACAATGACATTTCTATTAAAATGATAATTTTTGTTAAAATAATAGTTTTAATACTAACGATACTTTTAATAATAATAGTAATGATTAAAATAATAAGAACGATAATTTTATCTAAATCAATATCTTATAATAATTTAATTTCATCATGATACTCTTACTCATTATTTCCTAATTGTTTCGTTTAATAGCTTTTAATCGTCTTTTATATCGTGTTCATAATAATGATAATAATAGTAATCAAAATAATTAGGTGTTACAAATATTTGTTTTAATTACACTAATATTAATAATGATAGTTACTATAACATTATTAACGATAATACTAATAATTATCTTAATGATAATATAGTAATAATAATAATAACAATAAAAATAACCATTTTCAAATAATGATATATATATATTAATAATGATAATAATAATAATAATACTAATAATAATAATAATAATAATTGGATAATAATAATAATACTAATTATAACTTTAACAATAATAATGATAATAAAAAAATAACATTTTTTAATGATAAATCCCTTTTATTGATAAAGATAATAATAATGATAATAATAAGATAAAACTAGAACGACGATAAAAACGACGATAATAATAATCATTTTTAATAAAAATATCGAAAATTTAATTGATTATAACTTCTAATCCGTTCATCGAAACCATTCGATATCTAAAGGAAAAGTTCTTAATTTTTCGCTAGCTTTCCAAGGACATGCATATCTTATACCTTATCTCAACCGCAAGTGTAACTAATTCAATATTCAACCTAACCTGTCTAAGGGCAATATCAAAAGTACAAGCATGCATAATCCTAAATACTCGAGCACTAGTCAGGGATACACAATTAGTATGTAAAAGTTAAATTATGAGTACTCACGTATCAATATTGAGATTCAATATTGTAGGAAAGGTACGTAGACGCAACGGGAATGATAAACACTATATTGACCTCACGAGCATACCCATGAACCATACTCAATCACCTCCATAGCTATAACCCATAATTTCCTTAATCCTATCCTACTCAAAAAACAATTTCGAAATCACTCAGACAGCACTCCGTCGTAATATTTTATGTATAATAATAATATCTTGAAATAATACGGAGTAAATATATATATGTAAATCGATTGAGAGAGTTTAGAGAAAAATATTTTCAAGTTTCTATGAAATAATGAAACCTATTGAATTCTATTTATAATAGATTTTTGAATTATTAAAGTGAATTATTAAAGTATGAATTATTAAAGTGAATTATTAAAGTATGAATTATTAAAGTGAGTTATTAAAGTATGAATTATTAAAGTGAATTATTAAAATATGAATTATTAAAGTGAATTATTAAAGTATGAATTATTAAAGTGAATTATTAAAGTTAAAGTAAAGTAAAAATAAAGTAAAGGTAAAGTTTAAGTATAGTAAAAGTATAAAACTATGTACGTATAATACACGTATAAATATATATAATATTAATTTAAATCTTTATATATATTTAATAAAATAAAATATAAATATCGTTATCTCTATCATAGTAGTTAAGTAATGAGTTGTCAAAAGTGGTTCTAGATATTTATAAAAGTTATATACATTTTAATAATAAAGTTCTTTTTAAGCTGAAAACATTTTTGTACGTTTGAAACTAAATAGATCAATCGAGTCTTTATTAGATTCAATCTTCCACTATCCTATGTCTAGTTCTCAATGATTGACAATTTATTCTTATTTATAAATCACTTTACTATTTTCCGAATATTGTTAAAATGGAAAGATTTCTCAAATCAACGTGGGCCATTCAACAGAGACTTGTAATCATAATTCAATATATCTGATAATTCAATCATTTGATCTTATCTTCTAATTCTATTGATAAACATTTTGAAACAGATACAATCATATAAAGTATTTAATCTAATATTTTGTTTACGTTTCAAGTTATAATATATATACACATATACATATATAATCATATTCGTTCAATGGTTCGTGAATCGTTGGAACTTGGTCGAGGTTGAATAAATGTATGAACATAGTTTAAAATTCTTGCAATTTAACTTACAAAATATTGCTTATCGTGTCGGAAACATATAAAGATTAAAGTTTAAATTTGGTTGGAAATTTCCGGGTTGTCACAGTACCTACCCGTTAAAGAAATTTCGTCCCGAAATTTGAGTAGAAAGGTCGTGAATGATAATAAGTATGTTTTCATGATGCATACGGGCTGAAAATTAGAGTTTTATCATCAGCGAATAATTTGGATAAACAATCCATTTATATGAAGAGTACGAATGAAGCTAACATAGAAGAGTGAAATGAGTAAGTGTAGATTCATCTTATCATTTGACGTAGATATGATTGATTCCCAGATTTCAAGGGATTTGAAGAAAATCTTCTTAATAAGATTTGACTCTCCGGTAATCAAGGGAATTTGGATCCGCTTTAAATGCGATCGTCCATTTTAATTGTTCTGTCGGAGATTTTCTTATAAATTTACCTCCTTCGTTTCCTTACAACTCACACCTTCTGTTGATGCATTTTATGCAAGTCCCTAGTCATCTACCCACGTCCATTGCAGGTACAACAGTTTACAGGCCACCATGATTGCTCGTTATTATCCTATCCGTGTTTGTATGTGGTTACAGGAACTGCAGGAACGAGATTTAAATGTTTGACTATGTTAGACTTAGTCAGACGTACGAGTGAAGCCTCACTAGTATGACTGAAAGGCTCATACGCATGGTTGATGCTGAGCTAAGTCACAATTACAACCTAAATGAGAAGACACGAGTGAGTGATCACCCGTACGGCTGATGAAGCCAACTCGTACGTGTGATGAATGAATCGTATGGGTGAGTCAACAGCAGGGGTATATAAAGTCTTATGTTCTTCATTTTAGGTTAAGCCTCACATTTGTTACACACACTCAGATCTAGTGAGCTCCTCCGATTCTCTCTCAGTCCAAATCACCCAGGTGGTGAATAATAGCCTTAGGTGTTGATCTAATCACACTTGATTTAGTTGTGCTTTGACTAAATTAATCAAAAAAACTTAACCTATTCACTAGAGGGTTTGATTCACTTATTACGCCATTGTGTGAGTTAAATCTGTTGATTTCTAAGTTCCTAGTCATGTTTCATCACCTTCTATTCTTTCCCCCTCAACTCATATTTTAAAGTATTCATCAATAAGCTCCATTCAGTTCTGATTCTTGATATACTTCTAACTTTCATATCGGTCATTCTTCTTTTTCATCTACCGCCGGAAGAATCTATTTACTTCTACTATACTCTTGGGTTTATAGTGTTTCTAGTTCTCCCGTGTCTTTATATTGCTATATGCATCGATATATATGGTTTATAATTTCTGGTTTGTCGTTGGGATTTATATGTTCCCTTATATTTCAAAGTCTCTGCTTCTGTCTTCTATAATCATTATCATTCACAGTTAATGCTCTCTTTTATTTGCTGCAATTTATACCCCAATTTCTATTTCGGAGTTTTGTCCTTTCGTTTCTTCTTCTTGCTATTAAGCACCGCTTGTAATGGTCTAGAATTCACAGATATGAATTTTGAAATGAACATTGTTAATGTTCTAGGAAGGAACTTGTGATGGCACGATTTTGACTTGTCAAGTTACTAGAATACCTTGGAAAAGGCCGAATCATCAAGAAATATTTTCTTGATATTTTAGAGGTTAAATAGAATACAAAAGTCGTATAACATGGCACATGATGATGTTATGATCTGTAAATCATCACGTTCCATTTAGAAACTCAGCATGACTTACTGTAATATAATCACATTGATCAAGTGTCATTATATTATACTAATTCATACTTCAGTTCCCAACATTACTTCAAAATATTCCTATTTTAAACTTGAATGTTTCAGAATTTAGAAACTAAAATAGTTTCTTTTATGATGTAATACAGATAGCACGAAGAGGTAAATGATTTCAAATAAGAAAAATTAAGAAAATATTTTCAGAAATATGGAGGATATTTATAATGAAAGATATGATGATATTTTAGAATTTATAATATCAGAGGATGATGAAGAATATTGTCCGCAGGGGTTTAGAGTCAGGAGCAAGGTATTCGTTAATGACTTCAGCAGGTACTGAATCAATTGGATCCTTTGAAGTCAGGTTCAGTCTTTGTAATTTGCCCACAGCCTCCTTCCTACTTTGCTTAATCCGTTTTCCAGTTCCAAAACTTCTCTTTTTCTGCGCTTTGCCAGCACACTTCATCATTATCATCTAGCTTTTACCGTTTAAAGTCGTTTATAGTTTTTGCTGCTTCATCAGCATTTTTTTTTCCATTTTCGGAGAACCAATTCGTAGTTCGGAGTGTTTTTCAGAAACTTCACATTCAAATTAAGTCAAGAAGATAGACGTTATATATACACATATAACTGTTGGCGTAGACATCCTGCGAGATTTCTAAATACTGATTGCTAATTCCCAATGATTCGTATGGCAATTCTCATTACAAGATGCGAATGAGTAAATGATGGGGTTTCAATGAATAATTATAATGACTTTTTGGAGAGGCTAAAATCAAAGGGTAATGAAGTTGTTGGTACATCTGCTAATAATGTGTTGGAATGTAAAAGGTTCCCTGGTAACGATGGTGTATATCTCAAGGTTATAATAAGGTTAGTCTGACTGAAAAGTCGAAGTTGACTTGCTGGAGCTGTGACAAAACTGGCTACTTTGAATAGGAGTCGCAAAGTTATTTTTGCTAATAAATGCTAAAGAATCTGACGCGGATACGTTGTTTAAACTTTTACTTTGGTTTCAAGAGTTTTTCAGGTACATAACTGTGGGTAACATGTGGTTGGATCATCATCTCGATTGCTCATCATTCGAAGTGTCTTCAGAAATTTTCGAAGGGTTTGAACACAGATTGTAATCGTTAACATACATTTGATTTTTTAACACAGTTTAGAAGTCAAAATATAGCTTGTGAAAGATGTAAGGATCTAAGAGTGATGATTTTGGTCATATCTCAAGTTGAATTTTGAGATTTCAAAATCAGAATATGTAATTAAATTTTGAATGAGTATGGTTGTTTTGATTTCTATAAAAGAATGTATATTGTTGTGAAAGTAGGGAGTATAATGGATGATTTGCTGAATCAGATTCGAAGAATGTAATATATTAATTGTGAATTTATATATCTCTCGGGTATTACCTACCCGTTAAAAAAAATTTCACAATTAATATTTTGTACAAAAGAATTTTATTACAGTCTTTATGAAAATATATATATGTATATTTTCTTCAGATGTAACATAGATTTAATGAGTTAATGTTAAATTAAACTCATTTGATTTACGGTTGAAACTAGAATTGAATAATCCCTAAAGGCTTTAAAAAGTACATAACTTTTACGCAGTATTTCTTTAATGACATTGAAATTATGAATCAATACTTCGTTATTTGTTGATGTATGATGTTCGGTTCGTGAAATTCTTGTGAATTTCGCAAAGTACGAATGATGTTATCTGAAAAGTTTCGGGTACATCGATGATGAAAGTGTAAAATCAAATATATACTTGATTTATTATGAATTGGAATTTGTTGAATTGCGACAGAGATTGTAGTTAACGCTGGTTAAGTTGCGGCCGAAGGACGTACATTATTGCATATTTGTAATATGAATTAACCGAGTAGTTAAGATTCACACACAATAGCTTAGCACGGAAAGATTTATTTTTATTTCAAAATATATAAAATATACATATAATTTCTTCAAAGGGAATGAGTTAATTCTTCATAACTCGTTGATACAATATACGGGTTATTGATTCGTAATGATGTCCATAGTGATTCTTGAGCTGACGGAGTTTGTGATGTTATAGGTGTTGTTGATTCTGATGTTGACTGTACTGATGATGCTGGTGACGCTGACGGTACTGTTGATGCTGTTGGTAATACAAGTTTAGCTTGTTAATCACACACCATTTTTGTCAGGGTTTCTACTCTTCCTTCTATCATTTTGGTTCGCTTAACTGATTTATGGTTAGGGCTAGATTAGATAATCTCTAAGACTTTAGAGATTACATAATCTGCGCGGAATGTTTCTCCAGTGAAGTGATGAATTAATACTTCGTCGGTTATTGTTGTTGGTATTCCTTGGTATCTACAGGGCGTATGACATTGGTGCTCGTGGGACAGAGTGTAAAGTTGAGGTTTACGACGTGGTTGTGGTTGGGTGGTAATGGTACTATTGGCGTTCACGATGGTGTTACTGGTTATGCTGCTGATGCTGCTGCTGGTGTTTGTAATCTCTGCACCATATTCTCCAAAGCCACTACCCGAGCGCGAAGCTCGTTGACTTCTTCTATTACACCGAGGTGATTGTCGATTCGGACGAGCGGATAAATAAAATCTAAAATTTGATGTAATATATAATCGTGATGAGATACTCTGGAAATGAGCGAGAAAATTGTAGTGACCCGAACTTTTCCATGTTTATATATATTAATTGAGATTGATATTTACATGATTAAATGTTTCCAACATGTTAGGCAATCAAACTTGTTAAGACTTGATTAATTGAAATATGTTTCATATAGACAATTGACCACCCAAGTTGACCGGCGATTCACGAACGTTAAAACTTGTAAAAACGACATGACGATATATATATGGATATACATATGGTTAACATGAGATTATGATAAGTAAGTATATCCATAAGTATATTAACAATGAGTTATATACATATAAAAAAGACTACTAACTTAAGGATTTCGAAACGAGACATATATGTAACGATTATCGTTGTAACGACATTTAAATGTATATATATCCTATTAAGATATATTAATATATCATAATATCATGATAATATAATAATTTAACATCTCATTAGATATAATAAACAATGGGTTAACAACATTAATTGAGATCGTTAACTTAAAGGTTTCAAAACAACACTTACATGTAACGACTAACGATGACTTAACGAATCAGTTAAAATGTATATACATGTAGTGTATTTAGATGTATTAAAATACTTTTGGAAGACTTCAAGACATATATCAAAACACTCATACTTAACGAAAATGGTTACAGTTACTTTCCCATTCTTTTCTTTCATCAAGAATTCAAGTCGTATTCTTACCCGTATTATACACAGCTTCAAAACGTACTTACTATGGGTATATACCAATAGGAACTAGCATGGGATTCCACTCTTGATTATGTCATGTATGATTAATCAATTTTAACTTCTACCATGAGCTAGTCAACTAACTAGAACTCCTTTTAACCCCACTCACCACTCACCATTTACCACTCATCATTCACTCCATTTCACTTCCAATTCTCTTTCTAATTCTCTCTCAACATACCCACACTATTATGAACGTATTTTTCCAGTAGTTAATCATCATCTTCATCAAAAATAACTTCAAGAATCAAGCTATAATCATCATAGGAAGAACACTTCAAGAACACTTCAAAAATCCCTTCAAGTTTACTAATTTACTTCCAAGCTTTCTAATCCATTCCAAGTAATCATCTAAGATCAAGAAACCTTTGTTATATACAGTAGGTTATCTTTCTTATTCAAGGTAATATTCATATTCAAACTTTGATTCAATTTCTATAACTATAAACTATCTTAATTCGAGTAAAAATCTTACTTGAACTTGTTTTTGTGTCATGATCCTACTTCAAGAACTTTCAAGCCATCCAAGATCCTTTGAAGCTAGATCATTTCTTGTCACTTCCAGTAGGTTTACCTACTAAACTTGAGGTAGTAATGATGTTCATAACATCATTCGATTCATATATATAAAACTATCTTATTCGAAGGTTTAAACTCGTAATCACTAGAACATAGTTTAGTTAATTCTAAACTTGTTCGCAAGCAAAAGTTAATCCTTCTAACTTGACTTTTAAAATTAACTAAACACATGTTCTATATCTATATGATATGCTAACTTAATAATTTAAAACCTGGAAACACAAAAAACACCGTAAAACCGGATTTACGCCGTCGTAGTAACACTGCGGGCTGTTTTGGGTTAGTTAATTAAAAACTATGATAAACTTTGATTTAAAAGTTGTTATTCTGAGAAAATTATTTTTATTATGAACATGAAACTATATCCAAAAATTATGGTTAAACTCAAAGTGGAAGTATGTTTTCTAAAATGGTCATCTAGACGTCGTTCTTTCGACTGAAATGACTACCTTTACAAAAATGACTTGTAACTTATTTTTCCGACTATAAACCTATACTTTTTCTGTTTAGATTCATAAAATAGAGTTCAGTATGAAACCATATCAATTTGATTCACTCAAAACGGATTTAAAATGAAGAAGTTATGGGTAAAACAAGATTGGATAATTTTTCTCATTTTAGCTACGTGAAAATTGGTAACAAATCTATTCCAACCATAACTTAATCAACTTGTATTGTATATTATGTAATCTTGAGATACCATAGACACGTATACAATGTTTCAACCTATCATGTCGACACATCTATATATATTTCGGAACAACCATAGACACTCTATATGTGAATGTTGGAGTTAGCTATACAGGGTTGAGGTTGATTCCAAAATATATATAGTTTGAGTTGTGATCAATACTGAGATACGTATACAATGGGTCGTGGATTGATTCAAGATAATATTTATCGATTTATTTCTGTACATCTAACTGTAGACAACTAGTTGTAGGTTACTAACGAGGACAGCTGACTTAATAAACTTAAAACATCAAAATATATTAAAAGTGTTGTAAATATATTTTGAACATACTTTGATATATATGTATATATTGTTATAGGTTCGTGAATCAACAGTGGCCAAGTCTTACTTCTCGACGAAGTAAAAATCTGTGAAAGTGAGTTATAGTCCCACTTTTAAAATCTAATATTTTTGGGATGAGAATACATGCAGGTTTTATAAATGATTTACAAAATAGACACAAGTACGTGAAACTACATTCTATGGTTGAATTATCGAAATCGAATATGCCCCTTTTTATTAAGTCTGGTAATCTAAGAATTAGGGAACAGACACCCTAATTGACGCGAATCCTAAAGATAGATCTATTGGGCCTAACAAACCCCATCCAAAGTACCGGATGCTTTAGTACTTCGAAATTTATATCATATCCGAAGGGTGTCCCGGAATGATGGGGATATTCTTATATATGCATCTTGTTAATGTCGGTTACCAGGTGTTCACCATATGAATGATTTTTATCTCTATGTATGGGATGTGTATTGAAATATGAAATCTTGTGGTCTATTGTTACGATTTGATATATATAGGTTAAACCTATAACTCACCAACATTTTTGTTGACGTTTAAAGCATGTTTATTCTCAGGTGAATATTAAGAGCTTCCGCTGTTGCATACTAAAATAAGGACAAGATTTGGAGTTCATGTTTGTATGATATTGTGTAAAAACTGCATTCAAGAAACTGATTTCGATGTAACATATTTGTATTGTAAACCATTATGTAATGGTCATGTGTAAACAGGATATTTTAGATTATCATTATTTGATAATCTACGTAAAGCTTTTTAAACCTTTATTTATGAAATAAAGGTTATGGTTTGTTTTAAAAATGAATGCAGTCTTTGAAAAATGTCTCATATAGAGGTCAAAACCTCGCAACGAAATCAATTAATATGGAACGTTTTTAATCAATAAGAACGGGACATTTCAGTTGGTATCCGAGCGTTGGTCTTAGAGAACCAGAATTTTGCATTAGTGTGTCTTATCGAGTTTGTTAGGATGCATTAGTGAGTCTGGACTTCGACCGTGTTTACTTGAAAAATGATTGCTTAACAAATTTTGTTGGAAACTATATATTTTTAACATGTGAATATTATGTGATATATTAATCTCTTAACGCGTTTGATATTATGTGATAGATGTCTACCTCTAGAACAAGTCCCATTGACTCACCTAATAATAATGAAGAGTCAAATGTAAATTGGAATGATTCGTGGACTGATTCACAAGTTCCCGAAGAGGAACCGGAAGAAGAGTCGGAACCAGAAGAAGAATCGGAACCGGAAGAAGAATCGGAACCGGATGAAGAATCAGAACCGGTGGGGGAAATAATAAAACGGTTAAGTAAAAGAAAATCCTCAACCAACCAACCAAGGTTAATTATGGTCAATGGTGTTTCCGCCAAGGAAGCAAAATATTGGGAGGATTACCAATTCTCCGATGAATCGGATTCCGACGAGAATTCCGATGATGTTATAGAAATTACCCCAACTGAATTTAAAAAGGCAAAAGAAAATAATAAGGGAAAGGGTATAAAAATAGAGAAATCTAATTCCAACCTCGATGAACTTTATATGTATCGTCAACCCCCGAAGTCCTTAAGTTGTAACAATGACCCGGGAACCTCTAAACCACCAGGTTTTTCTAAACCAATGTGGAAAATTACGGCTCGTATTAGGGGAACATCATATATCCCTAGAAACTTGGCAAAACGAACCAAAACCGAAGAAGAAGAAACAAGCGAGTCGGAATAAGATAGTTGTATTCGTGTGGTGTAATATATGTAATATAGTGTGCTTATGCTTTATGATATATGTAAAAATTGCTTGTATTAATAAGTATTTTTTTTATCAATATAACTCTTGTCTATTTTACAGTATAAAAACACAAAATGGATAGACAACCCAATATATTAAGAGACCTACCCGGAGACATGATTGATGAAATCTTGTCTAGAGTCGGTCAGAATTCTTCGGCACAACTATTTAAGGCGAGATCAGTTTGTAAGACATTCGAAGAACGTTCCAAGAATGCCTTGGTTTATAAAAGGCTTTCGTTCAAAAGATGGGGGATATCACATTAGGAAATCCATAAGTTACGATGTGTTTACTTTGACGCATATATTGCGGGGAACCCAAATGCTATTTTACGCAATGGGTTAAGAAATTATTTTGACTCAATATATCCGAATATTGGACTTTGTGATTTAGAAAAAACGGCTAACATGCAACATAAAGAAGCATGTTATGCTTACGGATTAGTAATGTTCGCTTCTCACCAAAGTGAGAACAAGAACATCGGGCTACAACTATTAAACAAAACGTTCCCACAAGTGACGGAGTCGGTAATTGGGGTAAGAAATGAGGTTTTTAGATTGTTACGGGACTGTTGGACATTACGTAACCCTCGTCCCTTTGACGACGTTACAACACGCTGTCTTATCAACGACCATAACGGTTATGTTCTACAAGACCAAGGATGGGAAGTAATCCTAGTAAAACCAGAATGCATGACTTGTTTCTGGACGTATGAATTACGTGTCTTTATTGCCTTTGCTGAACGACTTGTGTACTAGCTAGAATTATCTTCACAACCATCTTGTATCAAATTTATTGTGTGCTATATTTCATGCTATATGTTAAATAAGCGGTATTGTAAGTTTGTAAAATATTGTGTAAAAGTTTGAACGCGAAATATTATTATAATCAGTTTTTCATATAGAATTGTAGTAGTTGAATTGTATATTAGCTACTAAGTATGAACTTAACGGGTAGGTACTACCCGAATTTAAACTTATAAAACGCTAATATGAAGAAAAAGCTTTTATAAATGAGTTCATATTATGCTACGAAATACTATTAACTACTCTTAATATTCTGTATGATTAACTTGTTCCATGTGACTATTTTGAAGGAAATGGCACCGGCTACTCGACACACCGTGAATATGAATGAAGAGGAATTTCGTACTTTTCTAGCTTCAAACATAGCCGCAGTACAGGCTGCACTACATACCAACAATAACCTTGGATCTAGCAGTACAGGAAATCGTGTAGGATGCACCTACAAAGAATTCACTGCCTGCAAACCTTTGGAATTTGATGGAACCGAAGGACCGATCGGATTGAAACGGTGGACCGAGAAGGTCGAATCAGTGTTTGCCATAAGTAAGTGTACTGAAGAGGACAAAGTGAAGTATGCTACGCATACCTTCACAGGTTCTGCGTTAACATGGTGGAATACCTATCTAGAGCAAGTGGGACAAGACGATGCGTACGCACTACCATGGTCAGCATTCAAGCACTTGATGAACGAGAAGTACCGTCCCAGAACCGAGGTCAATAAGCTCAAGACAGAACTTAGAGGGTTACGAACCCAAGGATTTGATATTACCACGTACGAAAGACGATTCACAGAATTGTGCCTATTATGTCCGGGAGCATTCGAAGATGAGGAAGAGAAGATCGACGCGTTTGTGAAAGGATTACCGGAAAGAATCCAAGAAGATATAAGTTCACACGAGCCCGCCTCCATACAACAGGCATGTAGAATGGCTCACAAACTAGTGAACCAGATTGAAGAAAGAATTAAAGAACAGGCTGCTGAAGAGGCCAATGTGAAGCAAGTCAAAAGAAAGTGGGAGGAAAACGGTGATAAGAATCACCAATACAACAACAACAACAATAATCGCAACAATTATCCCAAAAATCGCAACATCAATCGCAACTACAACAAACGGCCCAACAACAACAACAACAACAACAACAACAACAACAACAACAACTACAAAATCATCCCAACAACAATAATAACCGCAACAACAACAACAATCAGAAGCAGCTATGCCAAAGGTGTGAAAAGTATCACTCGGGGTTCTGCACCAAATTTTGCAACAAGTGTAAAAGAAATGGTCATAGCGCGGCGAAGTGTGAGGTCTACGGACCAGGGGTTTATAGAACGAAAGGAACAAATGGTGTCGGAATGAGTAATGGCAGAGCAAGTAGTGTCGGAGCAAGTTATGCCAATGTAGTTTGTTATAAATGTGGAAAACCGGGCCACATTATTAGAAATTGCCAGAACCAGGAGAACACGAATGGACAAGGCCGCAGAAGAGTTTTCAATATTAATGCGGCAGAGGCACAGGAAGACCCGGAGCTTGTTACGGGTACGTTTCTTATTGACAATAAATCTGCTTACGTTTTATTTGATTCGGGTGCGGATAGAAGCTATATGAGTAGAGATTTTTGTGCTAAATTAAGTTGTCCATTGACGCCTTTGGATAGTAAATTTTTACTCGAATTAGCAAATGCTAAATTAATTTCAGTAGATAATATATGTCGGAATCGAGAAATTAAACTGGTTAGCGAAACATTTAAGATTGATTTGATACCAGTAGAGTTAGGGAGTTTTGATGTGATAATCGGTATGGACTGGTTGAAAGAAGTGAAAGCAGAGATCGTTTGTTACAAAAATGCAATTCGCATTATACGAGAAAAAGGAAAACCCTTAATGGTGTACAGAGAAAAGGGCAACACGAAGCTACATCTTATTAGTAATTTGAAGGCACAAAAACTAATAAGAAAAGGTTGCTATGCTGTTCTAGCACACGTCGAGAAAGTACAAACTGAAGAAAAGAGCATCAATGATGTTCCCATTGCAAAAGAATTTCCCGATGTATTTCTGAAAGAATTACCGGGATTACCCCACATCGATCCGTTGAATTTCAAATAGATCTTGTATCAGGAGCTGCACCAATAGCTCGTGCTCCTTACAGACTCGCACCCAGCGAGATGAAAGAACTGCAAAGCCAATTACAAGAACTTTTAGAGCATGGTTTCATTCGACCAAGCACATCACCGTGGGGAGCTCCTGTTTTGTTTGTCAAGAAGAAAGATGGTACATTCAGGTTGTGTATCGACTACCGAGAGTTGAACAAACTTACCATCAAGAACCGCTACCCACTACCGAGAATCGACGACTTATTTGATCAACTACAAGGCTCGTCTGTTTATTCAAAGATTGACTTACGTTCCGGGTATCATCAAATGCGGGTGAAAGAAGATGATATTCCAAAGACTGCTTTCAAAACACGTTACGGTCATTACGAGTTTATGGTCATGCCATTTGGTTTAACTAATGCACCAGCTGTGTTCATGGACCTTATGAACTGAGTGTGTGGACCATACCTTGACAAGTTTGTCATTGTTTTCATTGATGACATACTTATTTACTCAAAGAATGACCAAGAACACGGTGAACATTTGAGAAAGGTGTTAGAAGTATTGAGGAAGGAAGAATTGTACGCTAAGTTTTCAAAGTGTGCATTTTGGTTGGAAGAAGTTCAATTCCTCGGTCACATAGTGAACAAAGAAGGTATTAAGGTGGATCCGGCAAAGATAGAAACTGTTGAAATGTGGGAAACCCCGAAAACTCCGAAACACATTCCAGTTTTTAGGACTAGCTGGTTACTACAGAAGGTTCATCCAAGACTTTTCCAGAATAGCAAAACCCTTGACTGCATTAACGCATAAAGGGAAGAAATTTGAATGGAAGGATGAACAAGAGAAAGCGTTTCAGTTATTGAAGAAAAAACTAACTACGGCACCTATATTGTCATTGCCTGAAGGGAATGATGATTTTGTGATTTATTGTGACGCATCAAAGCAAGGTCTTGGTTGTGTATTAATGCAACGAACGAAGGTGATTGCTTATGCGTCTAGACAATTGAAAATTCACGAACAAAATTATACGACGCATGATTTGGAATTAGGCGCGGTTGTTTTTGCATTAAAGACTTGGAGGCACTACTTATATGGGGTCAAAAGTATTATATATACCGACCACAAAAGTCTTCAACACATATTTAATCAGAAATAACTGAATATGAGGCAGCGTAGGTGGATTGAATTATTGAATGATTACGACTTTGAGATTCGTTACCACCCGGGGAAGGCAAATGTGGTAGCCGATGCCTTGAGCAGGAAGGACAGAGAACCCATTCGAGTAAAATCTATGAATATAATGATTCATAATAACCTTACTACTCAAATAAAGGAGGCGCAACAAGGAGTTTTAAAAGAGGGAAATTTAAAGGATGAAATACCCAAAGGATCGGAGAAGCATCTTAATATTCGGGAAGACGGAACCCGGTATAGGGCTGAAAGGATTTGGGTACCAAAATTTGGAGATATGAGAGAAATGGTACTTAGAGAAGCTCATAAAACCAGATAATCAATACATCCTGGAACGGGGAAGATGTACAAGGATCTCAAGAAACATTTTTGGTGGCCGGGTATGAAAGCCGATGTTGCTAAATACGTAGGAGAATGTTTGACGTGTTCTAAGGTCAAAGCTGAGCATCAGAAACCATCAGGTGTACTTCAACAACCCGAAATCCCGGAATGGAAATGGGAAAACATTACCATGGATTTCATCACTAAATTGCCAAGGACTGCAAGTGGTTTTGATACTATTTGGGTAATAGTTGATCGTCTCACCAAATCAGCACACTTCCTGCCAATAAGAGAAGATGACAAGATGGAGAAGTTAGCACGACTGTATTTGAAGGAAGTCATCTCCAGACATGGAATACCAATCTCTATTATCTCTGATAGGGATGGCAGATTTATTTCAAGATTCTGGCAGACATTACAGCAAGCATTAGGAACTCGTCTAGACATGAGTACTGCCTATCATCCACAAACTGATGGGCAGAGCGAAAGGATGATATAAACGCTTGAAGACATGCTATGAGCATGTGTTATTGATTTCGGAAACAGTTGGGATCGACATCTACCGTTAGCAGAATTTTCCTACAACAACAGCTACCATTCAAGCATTGAGATGGCGCCGTTTGAAGCACTTTATGGTAGAAAGTGCAGGTCTCCAATTTGTTGGAGTGAAGTGGGGGATAGACAGATTACTGGTCCGGAGATTATACAAGAAACTACCGAGAAGATCATCCAAATTCAACAACGGTTGAAAACCGCCCAAAGTCGACAAAAGTGCTACGCTGACATTAAAAGAAAAGATATATAATTTGAAATTGGAGAGATGGTCATGCTTAAAGTTGCACCTTGGAAAGGCGTTGTTCGATTTGGTAAACGAGGGAAATTAAATCCAAGGTATATTGGACCATTCAAGATTATTGATCGTGTCGGACCAGTAGCTTACCGACTTGAGTTACCTCAACAACTCGCGGCTGTACATAACACTTTCCACGTCTCGAATTTGAAGAAATGTTTTGCTAAAGAAGATCTCACTATTCCGTTAGATGAAATCCAAATCAACGAAAAACTCCAATTCATCGAAGAACCCGTCGAAATAATGGATCGTGAGGTTAAAAGACTTAAGCAAAACAAGATATCAATTGTTAAGGTTCGATGGAATGCTCGTAGAGGACCCGAGTTCACCTGGGAGCGTGAAGATCAGATGAAGAAGAAATACCCGCATCTATTTCCAGAAGATTCGTCAACACCTTCAACAGCTTAAAATTTCAGGACGAAATTTATTTAACGGGTAGGTACTGTAGTGACCCGAACTTTTCCATGTTTATATATATTAATTGAGATTGATATTTGCATGATTAAATGTTTCCAACATGTTAAGCAATCAAACTTATTAAGACTTGATTAATTGAAATATGTTTCATATAGACAATTGACCACCCAAGTTGACCGGCGATTCACGAACGTTAAAACTTGTAAAAACGACATGACGATATATATATATGGATATACATATGGTTAACATGAGATTATGATAAGTAAGTATCTCTATAAGTATATTAACAATGAGTTATATACATATAAACAAGACTACTAACTTAAGGATTTCGAAACGAGACATATATGTAACGATTATCGTTGTAACGACATTTAAATGTATATATATATCCTATTAAGATATATTAATATATCATAATATCATGATAATATAATAATTTAACATCTCATTAGATATAATAAACAATGGGTTAACAACATTAATTGAGATCGTTAACTTAAAGGTTTCAAAACAACACTTACATGTAACGACTAACGATGACTTAACGAATCAGTTAAAATGTATATACATGTAGTGTATTTAGATGTATTAAAATACTTTTGGAAGACTTCAAGACATATATCAAAACACTCATACTTAACAAAAATGGTTACAGTTACTTTCCCATTCTTTTCTTTCATCAAGAATTCTAGTCGTATTCTTACTCGTATTATACACAGCTTCAAAACGTACTTACTATGGATATATACCAATAGGAACTAGCATGGGATTCCACTCTTAATTATGTCATGTATGACTAATCAATTTTAACTTCTACCATGAGCTAGTCAACTAACTAGAACTCCTTTTAACCCCACTCACCACTCACAAATTACCACTCATCATTCACTCCATTTCACTTCCAATTCTCTTTCTAATTCTCTCTCAACACACCCACACTATTATGAACGTATTTTTCCAGTAGTTAATCATCATCTTCATCAAAAATCACTTCAAGAATCAAGCTATAATCATCATAGGAAGAACACTTCAAGTACACTTCAAAAATCCCTTCAAGTTTACTAATTTACTTCCAAGCTTTCTAATCCATTCCAAGTAATCATCTAAGATCAAGAAGCCTTTGTTATATACAGTAGGTTATCTTTCTTATTCAAGGTAATATTCATATTCAAACTTTGATTCAATTTCTATAACTATAAACTATCTTAATTCGAGTAAAAATCTTACTTGAACTTGTTTTTGTGTCATGATCCTACTTCAAGAACTTTCAAGCCATCCAAGATCCTTTGAAGCTATATCATTTCTTGTCACTTCCAGTAGGTTTACCTACTAAACTTGAGGTAGTAATGATGTTCATAACATCATTCGATTCATATATATAAAACTATCTTATTCGAAGGTTTAAACTCGTAATCACTAGAACATAGTTTAGTTAATTCTAAACTTGTTCGCAAACAAAAGTTAATCCTTCTACCTTAACTTTTAAAATTAACTAAACACATGTTCTATATCTATATGATATGCTAACTTAATAATTTAAAACTTGGAAACACGAAAAACACCGTAAAACCGGATTTACGCCGTCGTAGTAACACCGCGGGCTGTTTTGGGTTAGTTAATTAAAAACTATGATAAACTTTGATTTAAAAGTTGTTATTCTGAGAAAATTATTTTTATTATGAACATGAAACTATATCCAAAAATTATGGTTAAACTAAAAGTGGAAGTATGTTTTCTAAAATTGTCATCTAGACGTCGTTCTTTCGACTGAAATGACTACCTTTACAAAAACGACTTGTAACTTATTTTTCCGACTATAAACCTATACTTTTTCTGTTTAGATTCATAAAATAGAGTTCAATATGAAACCATAGCAATTTGATTCACTCAAAACGGATTTAAAATGAAGAAGTTATGGGTAAAACAAGATTGGATAATTTTTCTCATTTTAGCTACGTGAAAATTGGTAACAAATCTATTCCAACCATAACTTAATCAACTTGTATTGTATATTATGTAATCTTGAGATACCATAGACATGTATACAATGTTTCAACCTATCATGTCGACACATCTATATATATTTCGGAACAACCATAGACACTCTATATGTGAATGTTGGAGTTAGCTATACAGGGTTGAGGTTGATTCCAAAATATATATAGTTTGAGTTGTGATCAATACTGAGATACGTATACACTGGGTCGTGGATTGATTCAAGATAATATTTATCGATTTATTTCTGTACATCTAACTGTAGACAACTAGTTGTAGGTTACTAACGAGGACAGCTGACTTAATAAACTTAAAACATCAAAATATATTAAAAGTGTTGTAAATATATTTTGAACATACTTTAATATATATGTATATATTGTTATAGGTTCGTGAATCAACAGTGGCCAAGTCTTACTTCTCGACGAAGTAAAAATCTGTGAAAGTGAGTTATAGTCCCACTTTTAAAATCTAATATTTTTGGGATGAGAATACATGCAGGTTTTATAAATGATTTACAAAATAGACACAAGTACGTGAAACTACATTCTATGGTTGAATTATCGAAATCGAATATGCCCCTTTTTATTAAGTCTGGTAATCTAAGAATTAGGGAACAGACACCCTAATTGACGCGAATCCTAAAGATAGAGCTATTGGGCCTAACAAACCCCATCCAAAGTACCGGATGCTTTAGTACTTTGAAATTTATATCATATCCGAAGGGTGTCCCGGAATGATGGGGATATTCTTATATATGCATCTTGTTAATGTCGGTTACCAGGTGTTCACCATATGAATGATTTTTATCTCTATGTATGGGATGTGTATTGAAATATGAAATCTTGTGGTCTATTGTTACGATTTGATATATATAGGTTAAACCTATAACTCACCAACATTTTTGTTGACGTTTAAAGCATGTTTATTCTCAGGTGAATATTAAGAGCTTCTGCTGTTGCATACTAAAATAAGGACAAGATTTGGAGTTCATGTTTGTATGATATTGTGTACAAGAAACTGATTTCGATGTAACATATTTGTATTGTAAACCATTATGTAATGGTCATGTGTAAACAGGATATTTTAGATTATCATTATTTGATAATCTACGTAAAGCTTTTTAAACCTTTATTTATGAAATAAAGGTTATGGTTTGTTTTAAAAATGAATGCAGTCTTTGAAAAACGTCTCATATAGAGGTCAAAACCTCGCAACAAAATCAATTAATATGGAACGTTTTTAATCAATAAGAACGGGACATTTCAAAAATGGTGTTTCGGACAGGTTCGCCGGTAAGTGCTTCAGGTTCTTCGTCAAGAGGGCAATGTGGTGGATGGAAGGGATCACCTTCTTCTTGTCTCCAATGATTGAGGAGGCTACGAACCCATCCCCAATTCATCCAGAATAGGTGATGACTGATTGGTTGATCTATTCCGGTCACACTGCTTTCGGAGCTGGAGTGGGATTCCATTTCGAAATTCGAGGAACTTGAATTAATGATCAATTCCATTTCGTACGATTGAATAAGGATTTTTTTTCCGATATGAAATGATTTTCGGTTATCGGATGGTATTCTAATTACATAGAATATCCATATATATAGAACAAAATATTTCATAAATTACGGAGGAATTTACGGGATATATCAGGCAACGTTTACAGTAATAGATACGATAAGATATGATTTAGCAGATATGCTAAGATATGAATTTTGTCTATACATTATTCATGCAATCAATGCAGCAAGACGTGTCTTAGACTAAAAATGATAAGCAGGTAATTTCCTGAGGATGATAAGTAGTTAATTTTTGACACAAAATGATAAGCAAAACTATTGACATGCAGACACGGTCGAAGTCCAGACTCACTAATGCAACCTATCGACTTATCTGTTAGACACACTAATGCAGACCTGGTTCGCTAAGACCACCACTCTGATACCAACTGAAAGGACCCGTTCATATACATTATAAACGATTCACAATAGTTGATTACATTGCGAGGTATTTGACCTCTATATGATACATTTTACAAACATTGCATTCGTTTTTAAAAGACAAACTTTCTTTACATCGAAAATTGACAGGCATGCATACCATTTCATAATATCCACTATCCAACTATAAATTGATTTAATAATAATCTTTGATGAACTCAATGACTCGAATGCAACATTCTTCGAAATATGCTATGAAAGACTCCAAGTAATATCTTTAAAATGAGCAAATGCACAGCGGAAGATTTCTTTAACACCTGAGAATAAACATGCTTTAAAGTGTCAACCAAAAGGTTGGTGAGTTCATTAGTTTATCATAATCATTCATTTTTGTAAGACCCTAATCCTGTTTCTGACTTTTTAGTTGTTCGGGACACCGTCCAGGATGGTGGGACGCCGTCCAGATGTTAAAGGCTGGACGCCGTCCAGAAATTGGGACGCCGTCCAGTTTGTCTGTCGGGCCAGCTAGGTTATTTTAAGATTTTTAGAGGGGCAAAATGGTATTTTCACTTATGGAACGAGTTAAGGCCACAAGATCAGTTCTAGGAGCCTCATTTGCTCCACTAACACCCACACAAACACTCTCATCTTGTTCTAGTGGGAGAGTAAGAGTTTTAGAGAGAGAGGTGGATTTGGAGAAGAAGGAGTCGGATTCTCGCAAAAGCTCGGGTTCTAAAGTTGTTCATCTCGCTCCTAGCTACGTTGTGGTAGTATTGGTAAGCTCAAACTCCGAATTTCATTTGTTAGATTTGATGTTCAAGTTAGGGTTTTGAGCTAGATTGTTGTGAAACCCTTTTAGATGATGAAGTAGGTTCATGGTGACTTGTTAATCTTGTCACTTGGCGGGTTTTGGGTTGGTTGACGTTTTAGCGTTGTTTAGGGTTTGATCTTGAGTTTAATCACTAGGTTTAGTGATTATGGAAGTGGTGAAACTCTTTTGGGTGAGTTTGGTTAACTAATTTTGAAATGGGTCAAAATTAGGGTTTTGGTGTCAAAATGGGTATGACACGTGTTTAACACTTGTGTTCGGGTTTAATTGGTGTGTTAGGACCATTTTCACGTGTATTAGTGATTATTGATTAATTTGGGCGCGATTTGTGCTTGGAAGTGCAAATGAGTCGAATTTGCACTAAGGGTCAATTGAGTTGGTTTGTAAGTCAACCCTAATTGTGTTGTTTGTATTGTGATAATGGAATAGGTACGTTCCATTGACGAGTTGCGGATTATTTGGAAGCATTCATCAAGGCGACAAGGTGAGTGTTAATATCCCATATGCATATGTATGTATAGGATGAGTGCGGGTCGGGTGAAGTGATTCTCGGCTATAGAGCTCTCTTCAAATATAAGTGGATTGATGGACTTGTGTATGAGTCCAATTGGCATGGTTGTGCGTTTTGTTTGACCACCTTTGACGTGGTACACGTTTTGAGTGTACTTGATCACACGTGGTTGTGATGTGGATGTTATAACCTCAATGGCGAAGGGTTGATGTTGTTGTGATGTGGATAACCCTGATGTGGTGGATTTTATAATCCCGTGACCGTGGGTTTTGATATTTGGGAAGTGAATCTCGGGTAGTGGGGATTCATGATGACTCGGGTTGTTCGATCATCCTTTTTATGAGGTGATGGATTTCGGGTTGTGCGAATTCATTAAGGCCCGGGTAGTTCGGCCAACCTCGGTTGTTGAATTGGTAGAGAAGTGAATTTTGGGTTGTGCGAATTCACTAAGGCTCGGGTTGTTCGGCCAATGTTCGTATGATTGAGGTTAAGGGGTTAACCTTGTAGTTTGGTTACCCATTTATGTACGCGTATTTACTTATATTGTTGTAACTAATCTTGCGGTTTGACTTGGTGGTACGTTAGGTATAACATTGCTTAGTTATGCTTGGATTGCGGTATGTGGCTCGTATTTGTGTGTTAATGATGCGCATTTCATTTTATGCATATGTATGTATGTAGTATATTCTCATTCACTAAGCGTTAGCTTACCCTCTCGTTGTTTACATTTTTATAGATTACACGGATGCGGTGGCTCGGGTAAGCGCGGGGACTAGTGGACTTGCGTAGTTGCTTTAGAAGACTTGCTTTTGGATTTGATTAGGATTGGGTAGCGTGTCCCCAATCCCATGCTCGGTCTATGTTTTTGTATAAACTAATGGGTCGAAATAGTCACTTATGGTATTTTGGGTCGATGTGGGCTCGGTGTCGTAAAACTCGGTTTTTATTGTGAAAAACTCTTAGTTTAAACTATTGTAATATATTGTGAAAGTGTTTTGGTTTAAAAGTGTCGGGAAGCGGGTTTTCGCCCGCGTGAGTTCGAAAAACTGATCAGAATGTTTTAGTACATCTGGACGCCGTCCCAGATGTCTGGACGCCGTCCCAGTCTTAAGAGCTGGACGCCGTCCAAGCTTTTGGATGCCGTCCAGATCAACTGTTTCAGAAATTTTTTTTGTGGCACGTTTTCGGATGGTTAACGGGTTGGGTCGTTACAAGTGGTATCAGAGCATGGTCTAAGGGATTTAGGTGACTTGAGATAGGTGCCTAGACTTAGACTTTTGTTTGTGCTTATTTGTTGCGGGACTTGTAGGATTACGGGTCGGAACGGGAATTTGGTTAGTGCCTTAATTGATAGGTGGACTAACGTGTATATTAATACGTGGATATTATTAATATACGATTGTGTTATGTTTTTGTTTATGTTGCGTTGCGAATATCATCGAGCAAGATGGTCGTTGTACTAACGAGGGGATACGATGTGTGTGCGTAATAAGGACTTGCAAACCTTATTACGGGTGCAAATCGTGTTTAACAAATGATGTACGACGAGTGTTGAGCAAGATGGGGCGGTGTTATGCGTGTTGTTTTATACGTTCGTGGACTAATCGTTTTGCATTCTTTAGAATGATGACGCGAAACGAGATCGAGACGAATGACGAGGAGTTTAACTCTAGAGTTGCGGCCGCCGTTGCGGAGCAAATGAGTGCGTTTCGAGAAGAAATGGATAGGAAGTATTCTGAATTTCGGGGTAGTAGTGAAATGGAGCGTTGTCTTAAGAGCTTCATGAGGACTAAACCCCCGATGTATGACGGGAAACCGGATCCTTTGGTAAGCACAACTTGGATTTCGGATGTCGAAGGGTGTTTTCGTACTATTGATTGCCCTCCCGAGAAAAAGACGAGACTCGCTACTAGTCTGTTGCGTGGCAGGGCAAGGGATTGGTTGGATGGTAAGATCGATCTTGTCGGTGGCGAAACGTTTATGGCCTTATCGTGGAACGAGTTTAAAGAGGAATTCTTCGAGGAGTTCCGGACTTCGGCCGATTTGTGGGAATTGCGTAATGAGTTGAGAAATTTGCGGCAAGGATCTATGGATTTGAATACTCTCAAGACGACCTTTATGGCGAAGGCTCGTTTTTGCTCGGAGTATTTGGGGAATGATCGTTTGTTAATGGGGGATTTCTATCGGACCATGAATGATGACTTGAAAAGTAAAATTAGTCGGGGTCAAGCGAAATCGTTTGCGGAATTATTCAACTTGGCTAGAGGTTTCGAGTCGTATACGCGATCAAAGATGTGTGAACCTTCAAGTAAGAGGAGGGTTGATTCGTACGGCGCCCCGGGTAAGAAAAATAAGGGTGCAAGTACGAGTACGGGTAATGTGGGAAAAGGCACGGTAGATTCTCGTGCACCTAGATGTTTCAATTGTGGTATTAGGGGCCACAAGTTGTGGGAGTGCACAATGCCGAGAAGTGATGACGGGATGTGCTACTATTGTCATAAGGAGGGGCATCGCAAGCCGGATTGTCCCGAGTTGGCGGCGAATGCCGCAAGGAGACGTTGAGGTACGTTTCATTTTAATAAATATGTCATTTGAATATTTATTTATGTGGCGTTAAGTTCGGATTTGTTATTGCATTGTGTTGTGCATGTTATTGTTAACGGTGACGTTCCTAATGGAAGTACCCTATGGTAATGATTGTTTTTTTTGGACGAAGGGCGTAAGACTTGGTGTAACCAAGCATTCCTTAGTATTTGGGAAATGTTTCTACCAAGCCATGGAAATGGGTTTTGGTGTTCGATTGTTAAGAGCGTTTTCGCTTGTATGTGGAAGTTGATGAACTATGAGGTTCGTCGGGTGGTTGGAACCCTTGAAATCGAGTGTTTTGAATCTCGATGTATGTTGGTAATGGAGTTTATATGACGCGACATTAGGTGCCTCTTTTATACCTACTAGCATGGTGTTCAACTCCGATTGTGTTGTGGTTACATTGTACTTAGGGTACCGAAGTGAAACCCTTAGGTACATGAGTGACTAGGTGGAAATTGACAAACTAGAGCAATTGGATGATTGCGAGGGTGTGGTTTGTGTAATTGTAGTACACTTTTCGTTCGAAGTGTTTGAGGATTGATTTAAATCCTTCGTGTGCTCTCGGTTGGAGCAAGCTGTGGTGATGGGTCGTGAGAGCCCAATTGTTGGTAAAGTCTACCTTTGGTAGCATGGTACGGTTGTAAGAGATGAGGTTATGTGATGTAGTTCCAAGTGGGGGAGTTACACTCTCGCCCGAGGAAGTTTTAGTGTGAGATTTCGGATGATGCTTTTGGTAGATCCGGAAATTTGGTCGGTTTGTGGTAGAGTACAATTTCGGATAAATTGTACTTATGGTTTGGATTTGAATTATCACCAAGGTGGTAATATGGTAAATCTCGTTGAGAGATAATGGACGTGTTTGGTGAGCAAGGTGAAATCCTTTGGTTAAGGGAGGTGTGTGTCGGATTCTCTTCTAGAGAATTATTGTTTTGTGCCTATGTTTGATATAGGTGGTTCTTGCTCGAGTGTGTGAATGGTTAGTGGTATCCGTTAGGATTCACTATGGCGTAACAGAGCGCGATGTTACGCTACTCGTTGTTCAAGGCCAAAAGGGCGTTGATTGATGAAGCATGACCTTCGAGGTCCGCTGACTTCATCATGGTAGTACGTGATTGGTGGGGCATTACTTTCGGGGTCCGCTGACTTCATCATGAGCGAGGTGTTATATCGGTGAAGCATGACTTTCGGAGTCCGCTGACTTCATCCGGTATTGAGATTGGTGAAGCATGACCTTTAGGGTCCGCTGACTTCATCATGGTTGTTGATTGGTGAAGCATGATCTTCGGGTCCGCTGACTTCGTCAAGGGAGTAGTGTTATGTCGGTATGGTGTAACATTATCAGGAAATGCGAGTACCGGTGGGAATTGCGAGTACCATTCCTGAGTTGTGTTGTGGGACGTGAATATCGGGTTGTTCGTATTCACAATATTTTGGGTAGTACGATTGTCCCTGTTGGTTGGACTCATAGTTTGTGGTAGTGAATGTCGGGTAGTTCGGATTCACTAAGGCTCGGGTTGTATGGCCATCCTCGGTTATACTATGTGGCGGTGGTAGTGAATATCGGGTTGCGCGTATTCACGATGACTCGGGTTGTGCGGTCATTTCGTTGTGAGATACATGGATTTGGGTAGGTGAATTTCGGGTTGTGAGAATTCACTAAGGTTCGGGTTGTTTCGACCATCCTCCATTTGTGTTCAGGCTCGGGTTGTTTCGGCCATGTTGAGTTGTGATCTATCGGTTGTTTTATACGCCAATGGTGGGGTTGTAAGGACCGTTTGGTTTGATCTATTAGTTGTTTTATGCACCAATGGTGGGATCGTAAGGACCATGTTGTGTGAACTATCGGTTGATTTATACACCGATGGTGGGGTCGTGAGAACCATGTTGTAGGATTAGTGATGCGATAGCCGTGCTTCGCTCACATGTTGTTACAGGTGTGACGAATTATCGATTTTGGTACACCTTTGGATTAGCATTGCCATAGTCGTTTTGGGCGCTATCGGTTTTAACCGTTTGTTATGATGTTACGGTAGTTGCGTATGGGTCGTATTGCGCACTACAAGGGATGTTTAGTGATTGGTGTTATCCGTAAGGATTCGTTTGGTTCGATCTCCATCGTTTCGTGTTGTTGACCTTAGGTTGACTTGGTTACTTTTAGCATTGTACTCGGTAAGGATACGCTAGGGGATTGATATCTCGGTCCGAGATTGGTTGAGTTTTCCCGATGTTAGTGAATGAGCATGGTTTTAGTGCTCGGATTGTGGATTTGATAAATCGCGGGTGACGATTTAGTTATTAAAGGCATGTCAGTGGGAAGAATTGCTTAGGAAAGTCGGTTTAGGACTTATGTTTGAGGACCGTGGAGTGTCATCCGTTTGGTTAAGTGACGAGGATCACGAGGACGTGATCGATTCTAAGTTGGGGAGAGTTGTAAGACCCTAATCCTGTTTCTGACTTTTTAGTTGTTCGGGACGCCGTCCAGGATGGTGGGACGCCGTCCAGATGTTAAAGGCTGGACGCCGTCCAGAAATTGGGACGCCGTCCAGTTTGTCTGTCGGGCCAGCTGGGTTATTTTAAGATTTTTAGAGGGGCAAAATGGTATTTTCACTTATGGAACGAGTTAAGGCCACAAGATCAGTTCTAGGAGCCTCATTTGCTCCACTAACACCTACACAAACACTCTCATCTTGTTCTAGTGGGAGAGTAAGAGTTTTAGAGAGAGAGGTGGATTTGGAGAAGAAGGAGTCGGATTCTCGCAAAAGCTCGGGTTCTAAAGTTGTTCATCTCGCTCCTAGCTACGTTGTGGTAGTATTGGTAAGCTCAAACTCCGAATTTCATTTGTTAGATTTGATGTTCAAGTTAGGGTTTTGAGCTAGATTGTTGTGAAACCCTTTTAGATGATGAAGTAGGTTCATGGTGACTTGTTAATCTTGTCACTTGGCGGGTTTTGGGTTGGTTGACGTTTTAGCGTTGTTTAGGGTTTGATCTTGAGTTTAATCACTAGGTTTAGTGATTATGGAAGTGGTGAAACTCTTTTGGGTGAGTTTGGTTAACTAATTTTAAAATGAGTCAAAATTAGGGTTTTGGTGTCAAAATGGGTATGACACGTGTTTAACACTTGTGTTCGGGTTTAATTGGTGTGTTAGGACCATTTTCACATGTATTAGTGATTATTGATTAATTTGGGCGCGGTTTGTGCTTGGAAGTGCAAATGAGTCGAATTTGCACTAAGGGTCAATTGGGTTGGTTTGTAAGTCAACCCTAATTGTGTTGTTTGTATTGTGATAATGGAATAGGTACGTTCCATTGACGAGTTGCGGATTATTTGGAAGAATTCATTAAGGCTACAAGGTGAGTGTTAATATCCTATATGCATATGTATGTGTAGGATGAGTGTGGGTCGGGTGAAGTGATTCTCGGCTATAGAGCTCTCTTCACATATAGGTGGATTGATGGACTTATGTATGAGTCCAATTGGCACGGTTGTGCGTTTTGGTTGACCACCTTTGACGTGGTACACGTTTTGAGTGTACGTGATCACACGTGGTTGTGATGTAGATGTTATAACCTCAATGGCGAAGGGTTGATGTTGTTGTGATGTGGATAACCCCGATGTGGTGGATTTTATAATCCCGTGACCGTGGGTTTTGATATTTGGGAAGTGAATCTCGGGTAGTGCGGATTCATGATGACTCGGGTTGTTCGATCATCCTTTTTATGAGGTGATGGATTTCGGGTTGTGCGAATTCATTAAGGCCCGGGTAGTTCGGCCAACCTCGGTTGTTGAATTGGTAGAGAAGTGAATTTCGGGTTGTGCGAATTCACTAAGGCTCGGGTTGTTCGGCCAATGTTCGTATGATTGAGGTTAAGGGGTTAACCTTGTAGTTTGGTTACCCATTTATGTACGCGTATTTACTTATATTGTTGTAACTAATCTTGCGGTTTGACTTGGTGGTACGTTAGGTATAACATTGCTTAGTTATGCTTGGATTGCGGTATGTGGCTCGTATTTGTGTGTTAACGATGCGCATTTCATTTTATGCATATGTATGTATGTAGTATATTCTCATTCACTAAGCGTTAGCTTACCCTCTCGTTGTTTACATTTTTATAGATTGCACGAATGCGGTGGCTTGGGTAAGCGCGGGGACTAGTGGACTTGCGTAGTTGCTTTAGAAGACTTGCTTTTGGATTTGATTAAGATTAGGTAGCGTGTCCCCAATCCCATGCTCGGTCTATGTTTTTGTATAAACTAATGGATCGAAATAGTCACTTATGGTATTTTGGGTCGATGTGGGCCCGGTGTCGTAAAACTCGGTTTTTATTGTGAAAAACTCTTAGTTTAAACTATTGTAATATATTGTGAAAGTGTTTTGGTTTAAAAGTGTCGGGAAGCGGGTTTTCACCCGCGTGAGTTCGAAAAACTGATCAGAATGTTTTAGTACATCTAGACGCCGTCCCAAATGTCTGGACGCCGTCCCAGTCTTAAGAGCTGGACGCCGTCCAAGCTTTTGGACGCCGTCCAGATCAACTGTTTCAGAAATTTTTTTTTTGTGGCACGTTTTCGGATGGTTAACGGGTTGGGTCGTTACAATTTTCATCATTTTAATAGACCACAAGAATTTCATTTCCAGTTCTCATAAATATACGTCCCATGCATAGAGACAAAAATAATCATTCATATGGTGAACACCTGGTTATCGACATTAACTAGATACATATAAGAATATCCCCTATCATTCCGGGATCCTCCTTCAGACATGATATAAATTTCGAAGTACTAAAGCATCCGGTACTTTGGATGGGGTTTGTTAGGCCCAATAGATCTATCTTTAGGATTCACGTCAATTAGGGTGTCTGTTCCCTAATTCTTAGATTACCAGACTTAATAAAAAGGGCATATTCGATTTCAATAATTCAACCATAGAATGTAGTTTCACGTACTTGTGTCTATTTCGTAAAACATTTATAAAAGCAGCGCGTGTATTCTCAGTCCCAAAAATATATATTGCAAAGGTATTTAAAAAGGGAATAATGAAACTCACCATACTGTATTTCGTAGTAAAAATACATATAACGTCATTGAACAAGTGCAAGGTTGGCCTCGGATTCACGAACCTAAATTAATTATATATAATTATGTGTTGGTCAATATTTGTCTAACAAATTAGGTCAAGTCATAGTGTACCACAATCCTAATGCTCGAGACTAATATGCAAAAGTCAACAAAAGTATATTTGACTCAAAATAATTTCCAAAAATCTATACATGATTAATATATAGTTTAAATATCGTCGTTTTATATTTTTAAATATTTTTAAAAGATTTATTAGAGTAAATAATATAATTTATTTATTAATAAATAAAATTTTTATATTAAATTTATATAATAAAATATACTTTTATATATATTAAGTAATAAAATTTATAGGGTTCATTTAATATCATAAAGATAATATGATAGGTATTATTAAAGTAAGTTATTACACGTAGTAAAATATGTTTGTATGACATATTTATTTGATAAAATAATATCTATAATGATAGTAAGTAAAAGTTGTATTATTTTGTAATAATAATTATTATTATAAAAATATCAATATTTATAATTACTAAGATGACATTATGATAAAACGATAATTCTAATTATGATAACTTTAATATTTACGATAATTTTTAATATTATCTTTAAAATAATAATTCTATTTAAAATAATAATAATAATGATATTTTATAGTAACAATGACATTTCTATTAAAATGATAATTTTTGTTAAAATGATAGTTTTAATACTAACGATACTTTTAATAATAATAGTAATGATAAAAATAATAAGAACGATAATTTTATCTAAATTAATATCTTATAATATTTTAATTTCATCATGATACTCTTACTCATTATTTCCTAATCGTTTCGTTTAATAGCTTTTAATCGTCTTTTATATCGTGTTCATAATAATGATAATAATAGTATTCAAAATAATAAGGTGTTACAAATATTTGTTTTAATTACACTAATATTAATAATGATAGTTACTATAACATTATTAACGATAATACTAATAATTATCTTAATGATAATATAGTAATAATAATAATAACAATAAAAATAACCATTTTCAAATAATGATATATATATTAATAATGATAATAATAATAATAATACTAATAATAATAATAATAATAATAATAATAATAATAATTGGATAATAATAATAATACTAATTATAACTTTAACAATAATAACGATAATAAAAAAACAACATTTTTAATGATAAATCCCTTTTATTGATAAAGATAATAATAATGAAAATAATAAGATAAAACTAGAACGACGATAAAAACGACGATAATAATAATCATTTTTAATAAAAATATCGAAAATTCAATTGATTATAACTTCTAATCCGTTCATCGAAACCATTTGATATCTAAAGGAAAAGTTCTTAATTTTTCGCTAGCTTTCCAAGGACATGCATATCTTATACCTTATCTCAACCGCAAGTGTAACTAATTCAATATTCAACCTAACCTGTCTAAGGGCAATATCAAAAGTACAAGCATACATAATCGTAAATACTCGAGCACTAGTCATGGATACACTATTAGTATGTAAAAGTTAAATTATGAGTACTCACGTATCAATATTGAGATTCAATATTGCAGGAAAGGTACGTAGACGCAACGGGAATGATAAACACTATATTGACCTCACGAGCATAGCCATGAACCATACTCAATCACCTCCATAGCTATAACCCATAATTTCCTTAATCCTATCCTACTCGAAAAACAATTTCGAAATCACTCAGACAGCACTCCGTCGTAATATTTTATGTATACTAATAATATCTTGAAATAATACGGAGTAAATATGTATATATGTAAATCGATTGAGAGAGTTTAGAGAAAAATATTTTCAAGTTTCTATGAAATAATGAAACCTATTGAATTCTATTTATAATAGATTTTTGAATTATTAAAGTGAATTATTAAAGTATGAATTATTAAAGTGAATTATTAAAGTATGAATTATTAAAGTGAGTTATTAAAGTATGAATTATTAAAGTATGAATTATTAAAGTGAATTATTAAAGTTAAAGTAAAGTAAAAATAAAGTAAAGGTAAAGTTTAAGTATAGTAAAAGTATAAAACTATGTACGTATAATACACGTATAAATATATATAATATTAATTTAAATCTTTATATATATTTAATAAAATAAAATATAAATATCGTTATCTTTATCATACTAGTTAAGTAATGAGTTGTCAAAAGTGGTTCTAGATATTTATAAAAGTTATATACGTTTTAATAATAAAGTTCTTTTTAAGCTGAAAACGTTTTTGTACGTTTGAAACTAAATAGATCAAACGAGTCTTTATTAGATTCAATCTTCCACTATCCTATGTCTAGTTCTCAATGATTGACAATTTATTCTTATTTATAAATCACTTTACTATTTTCCGAATATTGTTAAAATGGAAAGATTTCTCAAATCAACGTGGGCCATTCAACAGAGACTTGTAATCATAATTCAATATATCTGATAATTCAATCATTTGATCTTATCTTCTAATTCTATTGATAAAACATTTTGAAACATATACAATCATATAAAGTATTTAATCTAATATTTTGTTTACGTTTCAAGTTATAATATATATACACATATACATATATAATCATATTCGTTCAATGGTTCGTGAATCGTTGGAACTTGGTCGAGGTTGAATGAATGTATGAACATAATTTAAAATTCTTGCAATTTAACTTACAAAATATTGCTTATCGTGTCGGAAACATATAAAGATTAAAGTTTAAATTTGGTTGGAAATTTCCGGGTTGTAACAATTTCGGACAAGAATATTTATAAAAATATCCTCAGAAATATCGAAGATATTTACGATGATATTTTGAAATTTCTAAGTTCGAAGGTTGATGAAGAAAATTTTTTCGCGAGATTTTAACATGAATTCGGAGCAAGATATTCTTTAAAGATTTCATCGGATCCAGAATTACATGGATTCTTTGAATATAGGGTTTGGTCCTTGTATTTGTCCTTGGTCTCCTTCATGGTTAGCTCAATCCGTTTTCCAGTTCCAACTTTTCTGAGCTTTTCTAACATACTAATCTTTATCATCAAACTCCTTCGTGGTTAGCTCAATCCGTTTTCCAGTTCCAACTTTACATGGATTCTTTGAATATAGAGTTTGGTCCTTGTATTTGTCCTTGGTCTCCTTCGTGGTTAGCTCAATCCGTTTTCCAGTTCCAACTTTTCTGAGCTTTTCTAACATACTAATCTTTATCTACGGTTTTTGCTGCTTCATTCAGCTTTTTCAACATTCAGATTATTGATTTGTAGACTGAATGCTTTTCAGAATTTTAGAATGAAGGATCATAATTTTAAGAGATAAATGTTATACATATAACCGTTGATGTAGACATGCTGTGAGTTTTCAAAGTACTGATTGCTGATTCTCGGTAATTGGTATGGCAGTTCTCGTTACGAGATACAGATGAGTATATGATAGAGTTTCAATGAATAAATATAATGATTTATCAGAGGGATTTAAGCCAAGAAGCAACGAGGTTGCTGGTACGTCTGCTGGTAATATGGTGGAATATAAAAGGCTCCCTGGTAACAATAAAAGAGCACGCATATACATCAAGGTTATAACAAGGTTGTTTCGAACGAAAAGACGAAGTTGACTTGTTGGAGCTGTGACAAAACTGTCTACTTGGAAAGGGATTGCAAAGTTATTTTCGGCAATAACAATGCCGAAGGAGTTAGCACAGATATGTGTTAAACGTTTACTCAATTTTCGAGAGTTTTCAGATGCATAACTATATGCATCAATCTTTTTTTCCATAGATGAAGTGCGGTTGGTTCATCCTCTTGATTGAGGTGTTTTCAAGAATCATGAAAGTTTGAACACAGATTAAAATCGTCAAGATACAAATGAGGTTTAAGATGAAATCAAGTGGCAAACTTGAAGAAATATTTAGTTTCATATGTTATAATAAATATTTTAATTCATTTTAATTGTCCAATGTTATTAGTCCACGGTCGATAGTCCATAGTTAACATTCTAATAATTCATATACAGTTTAATATATAATATTCGAATTAATTAATACGTATCGTGACCCGTGTACATGTCTCAGACTCGATCACAACTCAAAGTATATATATTATTATAGAATCAACCTCAACCCTGTATAGAGAACTCGATCATTACTGCATATAGAGTGTCTATGGTTATTCCAAATAATATATATATGCGTCGATATGATATGTCAAAACCTTGTATACATGTCCCTGATCGAGCCTAGATCCGTCTTCCTCACGGAATTGGATCTAGGATCGTGTGCAATGAGGAGGATTGGGGTGTTGTTGTTTGTTTTGGGCCCCGATGATCGTCCTTCACTTTAGCAATCAAGTGATCAACCACCCCGACCCGGTCTTGATCATTGATTAGCATGATTCACCTTAGCACAATGTAAAAGTTCCTTGGGCAAAGTCACAAGTGAAAATTACAAAGGCCAGAGCAAATAGCAGAGAATCAATAATGCATAAATGAGAGGCTAAGCTCCCTATTTATAGTTTTTGAAATATTTGCGGTGTAACGACCCTGGTTTTTCCAACGTTATTTATTAATAATTATTATTATTAATACGCTCGATTAAACGAATGTATGTTATTACATATACATGTTGCTTTAATTGCCCGTACTTGAACTTTAAATGCCCGAAACGTCTTTGTGACACCCGGAACTTTCACGAATAATATTTTAAGATATTATTTACATTCATGATTAATTTTATTAATCATTTTAATTAACTATGGTGATTAGTTGGTTACTTGGGCTTTAATTGGACTTTTATTGGATTACTTGTTAATTACATACATACTTGGGCTTTATTTTTGTACATGGGCTTAGAAGCCCACCCTACACACTTAATTGGATTAGTTGGCCCATCTTTCATGTAAGTATTACATTATGTAACAACTAGATTAGTTAACTAAGTAAAGAATCAAGTTACATGATACTTGCACCTTATCCCCATGCACACCACCTTATTGTCCAACTTTAAGCCTTCTTTACATGCAATTAACCAACAAACTTTCCCATCCTCCCCATACACCACCAAACCGTCGGCCCTCTTGAAGAGTAGGGGTGTTCAAATCTTTTTTTTACACTACTTACTTACTTGCATTCTCACTTCTTCTCTCACACATTCAAACACCACTCCAAACTCTCTCAATTTTCTCTCTTCTCTCTTGTAAGTATTAAACTTTTCTTCTTCCTTTTGGCTTGCAAAAACCGAATTCCATAAGGTTCATCATCATCATTCAAGTTGCTTACTACTTGTTAATTATTGTTTGTTGTTCAAAGATCAAACTTATTAGTTTGCATCTTCTTAGATCTTGGTTACTTACAACTTCTTTTGTTTATGAAGTACCAAGAACATAAAAGAATCTAAACTCTCTAGTTTATGGTTCTACTTTACTTGTTTTCAAGATTTAAAGTTTATAATCTTCATGTTGTTACTTGTGCTCTTGTTTGTTGTATGTTACTAGAATACCACCTTCATGGTTGGTTTAGGCTTATCATTCATCTTTCTTTATTTTGTATGTTGTTTAATTTACTCTTTGTTAGTTGTTTACTACACACTTGAACAAGAACATGAAACCAACAAGAGCTTTACACTTTGGTGCAAGTATCATGGATCCAACACTTGGTTGTGATCTTTCTTAGTGTTCATGAACTTGTTCATAAACTTACATGTAACCTTGGTTCATCAAACACCTACAACACTTGCACTTGAGTTATGATGGACAAACCTTGGTCAAAATGATGTTAACACATCAACGAGTTGTACACTTGAAGCTATACGCATCAAGGATGAGAACCATGATGAGCATCAAGCACCAAGACACCGGAACTCACCTAAAACCCACTGTTTCTGTCCAAATGTTTCTGACCTACTGCTTCTGGAACAGACCAGTAGACCTGGGCTGTTCTAACCTTGATTTTCAGATAGAACTTTTCGAGTAGATAACTTTTCATATAGGACTCGTCTTAATCCGAGTTACGGTTTAGGATTTACGGCCCTCCGATCGTTACCATGTCCTTTAACGTTGTGCAGAAATTTCTGACCTACTCGCACTTAGACCGTCGCCACGGTCAAACCAAGACGAGTTTGCTTCTGTAAATTTTACCACACTTAAGGGACTCATAGACGGAGCCATGACCACTGGTCTCACCTTAATTCAGTAAGGGTAGAGGCCGTGGTGGCTGACCGAAGTCAGCCTTTGTTTTAAACGACTTTCATAAACGAGTCTTACTTGTTACCTTTTGTTTAATGATGATTGATGATGACCCTTATGACCTTAATTACGTACTTGTAAACCTTTTGAGACGACTTAATGACTTAGTGCTATTTGACTTAGGTTGAGGACGTTTGGACCGTTACTTGCACACCATTTTCCCGACTACTACCTTACCATTACTACTAATCATTGTGAGTTATAGCATTCCCTTTTTACTTTAACTTATTTTGGGAACTGAGAATACATGCGGATTTTATGTTTTACATACTAGGCACGAGTACTTAAACTTTATATATGTGTGGGTTATATAACGGCAGAAACATTCCCTTTAGCTCGGTAACGTTTAATCATTGGTTTTTGAACCGTGAACGCGAATCTTAGATATGGATCCATAGGGTTTGACATCCCCACTCGGGCTAGTAGCGCTAGCATTTAACGAGTGTTTAATACTTCGAGGTTATACGCACTTGCCAAGTGCACTTTAAGGGGGTACATTAAACGTTAAGTTAGTTACCGGGTGCCCACGGTTAAGCATATACTTTTACATACTTTTGAAACGCTCGTTGTAGCACTGAAATCTCGTGGCCTACTTACATTACTGTTATACTTAAACTATAGCTCACCAACCTTTGTGTTGACCTTTTTAAGCATGTATTTTCTCAGGTGCTTGAAGTCGCTTCCGCTATCTTACTAGTCGTGCTGTAGAACCCGCTGCCTAGAGTTGTTATCGCATGACTACTTATGTTGCATTCAAACTTTTTACTTATGAACTTATGTTATGTAACGACCATTATGGTCACGTACACTTATTTAATGCTTCTACTTAGCGAAGCATACTTTTGATTTGTAAAACAATTGACGTATGTTATGACGTCACTTTTATTTATGAATGTAAACTCTGTTTTGAAAACGCATATAGTACTTAACCTTGTAATGATCCTGTTGTTGATGGTCCGTACATGATGATTTAGTACGGGGCGTCACATTTGGTATCAGAGCGTTGGTTGTAGGGAATTAGGATGCATTAGTGAGTCTAAGACCGACCCGAGTAGGATTCACTAATATGGCTAATCTACAACTTGTTAGTTTACTTGTTTCCGCTGAACTTATTGCATGCTGCTGCTTACTGTTACTGCTATATGCCGTATGCTACTACATGATTTCACTACTGCATGCTATTACTTGCTTTCGATTGCATGCTAGTTTCGTACGATTACTGATATTGCCATGCTACTTATTGTTATACATGAATTAAACTGTTGGCCTATTATTTGCTTGCTTTATGACATACTGACATGGAAAATTTATTTTTCCTTGTTCAGATGTCGGACGTTCCACCTACTGACATCCCGAGCGGCTCAGGCCCCGTTGTTCCTCCCATTGCTGCACCTGTTGCTGCTGCTGCTGCTGCTGCTGACATTCCGGCCCCGACACCCACTGGCGACCCCGGCGCCTCTAGTTCTGGAGCTAGCTCTAGTGTGCCTATCCCGGCGTCTTCTTCCAGACCCCTGAGGCAACTGGCTCGCATTGGTGGCATGGAGATCCCCGCGGAGTTCGGGGAAGGACCCTTCCGTAATCACTTTCGCACACCTTGCCGACGCACTGCCGACGGCCGCTTAGCCGTTATTACGCCAGGCCGACACCGACAGATGTTGGCTGCTTTCGGATACGTTGAGCCACCCGCGCCACCACCGCATGATTCAGACGACGGTTCTTCCGCCGATGCTTCTTCAGACGACACCTCATCTGACGACTCCAGTGATGAGGAGGATCCCGCTGACCGACCGATTCAGGCACCTTCTACCCCGCCGAAGAAGCGGTATCGCTTCGCTGGCATAATTCCTGGTCGTACTATCACTGACGCTTATGGTCGGCGTCGTAGGATCACTGCTCGTAAACGGCTGGTGCCGTACCCCGCCGACCCACTGATATTACCGTCTCCACCCAGAGCCGGACCATCCACTTCAGCACCACCGGCTCCACCTGCACCGCCAGCACCACCTGCCCCACCATCTTCCTCTAATGAGGAAATGAGGCGGGAGATTGAGATTCTCCAGACTCGAGTTACTGAGCTCGAGGAGCAGTTGACTCATGTTTTGGACATCTTGTACCCACCATCGCCGTAGGACTTTGTACTAGATTCTGTATTGTAATCTCTTTTGTAATTTCATATTTCACTTATGTAATGTACGGACTTATTGTAATGTATGAACTTATTATCAGTAATGAATGGAATTTGTGTTGTTACTTTGTGCGCAAGTGTTCTATTTACATTATCATATCATGGTTTTGTGGTACTTATATATGCTTGCATTATTTAATCAACATGTGTTGTGCTGTTTTCATGTTGGTTGTTATATACTATATTATTATTATTTGCATAATGGATTTTGACTTGAGTCAAAATGTTTGTATAGAACATCATGGCCAACGGAAGAACCACACCTACCGCCGCCCAGATTGAGGACATGATTAACGAACGTGTCGCTGCTGCACTAGCTGAAAGACAACCCCAAGTTCCACCACCACCGCCTGTCAATCCACCTGTCGTTCGAGATGGGTGTACTTACAAGGAATTCCAAAACTGCAAGCCACACTACTTCAGTGGCACTGAAGGACCCGTCGGTCTCACCAGATGGTTCGAAAAGTTGGAATCGGTATTCAGGGTTAGCAATTGTTCTGAGGCTAACAAAACGAAATTTGCATCTTGCACGCTGTCTGATGGCGCGCTCACATGGTGGAATACCATGGCCCAAGCGAAAGGAATTGATGAGGCGTATGCTACGCCTTGGGAAGAATTTAAATATGCTATGGTCGAGGAATACTGTCCGAGAACCGAGATTCAAAAGATGGAAATCGAATTTATGCAATTGAAAACCGTAGGGAACGACCTTAACAGCTACAACCGTAGGTTTTTGGAATTGGCTCTTATGTGTCCAACCATGGTTACCCCCGAATTTAAGCGTTTGGAGAAATACTTCTCGGGACTTCCTAAGTCCATCAAGGGTAATGTTACCTCATCCAAACCACCAAGTGTTCCCGAAGCAATGCGCATGGCGCATACTCTCTTGAATCAAATCATCCTTGACGAGCCGGAGAAGGCTAAGTTCGAAACTGTTAGTGGTGAAAAGAGGAAATGGGACAACAACCACAACAACAACAAGGGTAGGAGCTATGATCAAAACTCGGCAAAACGACATGAAGGGTTCAGGCAAAACAACAACATGCACAACAACAACACCAACCCCAACAACAACAACCGCACCAATCCGAACTACAAAGGAACCTTACCACAATGCAATAGGTGCTACAAGCACCACACTGGGTATTGCAATGTTATCTGTGAGAAGTGCCAACGATCTGGACATGTTGGCAAGGATTGCAAGGTTACCACTTTGAATGTGAAGCCAAACCACAACAACAATGGGCCTAAGAAGTGTTATGAATGTGGAAAGACGGGCCATTTCAGAAACGAGTGTCCTAACAAGCGTAAGGATGGCGGACCACCACGTGCTAGAGCCTTCAACGTTAATGCAAGGGACGCTCGCGACAACCCCGACTTGGTGACAGGTATATTCAAGATCAACAATCTTTTAGCTTCTGTCCTATTTGATACGGGTGCCGATAGGAGCTATGTGTGTAGACATTTTTGTGATAAGTTAGATTGGTCGTTAGTTCCCTTAAAGGAAAGTATGCTTGTCGAGGTAGCCAATGGAAAACTTGAAAAGGTTAACCATATTAGTCGTGGAGCTATTATCAACATAGCTGGTGCAGATTTCGAAATTGATTTGATACCTATCAAACTGGGAAGTTTTGACGCGATCGTCGGTATGGATTGGTTGAGCAAGATAAAGGCCGATGTTATCTGTGGAGATAAAGCACTTCGCATACCTCAAGGAGATGGCGAACCACTGGTTATCTATGGAGAGAGATGTACCTCGAAGTTGAACCTCATTAGTTGCGTGAAAGCGCAAAAGATTATGAAGAAGGGACGCTTTGCTGTCCTAGCACATGTGAAAGCAGTAGAAACTGAGGTGAAGAACGTGAACGACGTTCGAATTGTGAACGAATTTTCTGATGTCTTCCCAGAGGAATTGCCTGGATTACCACCGCAGAGAGCAGTAGAGTTTCAGATTGACTTAGTGCCAGGAGCTGCACCTATAGCTCGCGCACCTTATAGACTCGCACCTTCCGAGATGCAAGAATTACAGAGTCAACTACAAGAGCTAATAGATCGAGGGTTTATCCAACCAAGCTTCTCGCCTTGGGGCGCACCTGTGTTGTTTGTAAAGAAGAAGGATGGATCCTTCCGTATGTGTATCGACTACCGTGAACTCAACAAATTGACTATCAAGAATCGATATCCTCTTCCACGAATTGATGACCTTTTTGATCAACTACAAGGATCGAGCGTTTATTCAAAGATCGATTTGCGATCCGGATATCACCAGCTGAGGGTGAAGGAAAGTGACGTGATGAAAACTGCATTCAGGACCCGTTATGGTCATTATGAGTTCCTCGTGATGCCATTCGGTTTGACAAATGCACCTGCCGTGTTCATGGATCTCATGAATCGTGTCTGCAAGCCTTACTTGGATAAGTTTGTTATCGTCTTCATAGATGATATCCTCATCTACTCTAAGAGCGAAGAAGAACATGAGCAACACCTTCGGCTAGTGCTTGAACTCTTAAGACAAGAGCAACTTTACGCCAAATTCTCCAAGTGCGAATTTTGGTTGAAGGAAGTACAGTTTTTGGGTCATGTTGTGAGCGACCAGGGTATCAAAGTGGATCCCGCCAAGATTGAAGCCATCAGCAAGTGGGAGACCCCCACTACTCCAACGCATATTCACCAATTTCTAGGTCTCGCCGGTTATTATCGAAGGTTTATCGAAGGATTTTCTCTGATTGCGCGTCCTTTGACCGCACTGACTCACAAGGGCAAGAAGTTCATTTGGGAACCCGCACACGAATCAGCATTCCAAACTTTGAAGAAGAAGTTAACCTCTGCACCTATCCTATCACTCCCTGAAGGCAGTGATGACTTTGTTGTTTATTGCGATGCATCGAAGAGTGGTTTTGGTTGTGTACTGATGCAACGATCAAAGGTTATTGCCTATGCCTCCCGCCAATTGAAGATTCACGAGCGGAACTACACTACACATGATCTTGAACTTGGAGCCGTTGTCTTTGCACTCAAATTGTGGAGACATTATTTGTATGGAACTAAGAGCACTATCTTCACCGACCACAAGAGTCTCCAGCACATCTTTGATCAGAAGCAACTAAATATGAGACAGCGTCGATGGATCGAGACGCTCAACGACTACGATTGTGAACTCCGTTATCACCCTGGCAAGGCCAATGTTGTAGCTGACGCTTTAAGCCGAAAGGAGAGAACGGCACCTCTCCGTGTTAGGGCTCTGAACATCACCATCCATTCGAACCTCAACAACCAGATCAGAGTAGCCCAAGTTGAGGCTCTCAAGGAGGAGAACATATCTCACGAGCATTTGAACATACTTGTCTCTCGATTCGAGGTTAGAGAGTCTGGACTCCGATGTTATGCCGGAAGAATTTGGGTACCTTACTATGGAGATCTACGAAGCCTGATACTTGATGAAGCACACAAATCGAGATACTCGATTCACCCCGGTGCAGGTAAGATGTACCACGACCTTAAAGAACAGTATTGGTGGCCGAATCTTAAGAAGGACGTTGCGACTTATGTTGGTAAGTGTTTGACTTGCTCGAAGGTTAAAGCCGAGCATCAGAGACCTTCTGGGTTACTTCAACAGCCGGAAATCCCACAATGGAAGTGGGAAAGGATCACAATGGATTTCATTACTAAGCTGCCGAAGACGGTGGGCGGATGCGATACTATTTGGGTTATTGTTGACCGCCTCACCAAATCTGCACACTTCCTAGCGATGAAGGAAACTGATACAATGGAAAGACTTGCTCAGCTGTACATCAAAGAGGTTGTATCTCGTCATGGTGTACCTTTGTCAATCATCTCCGATCGCGATCCCCGTTTTGCTTCCAGATTTTGGCGTTCTTTGCAAGAAGCCATGGGAACTCGTCTTGACATGAGTACTGCTTATCATCCTCAGACTGACGGGCAAAGTGAACGAACGATTCAGACCTTGGAGGACATGCTGCGTGCATGTGTCATTGATTTTGGAAAGGCCTGGGAAAGGCATTTGCCACTCGCCGAATTCTCGTACAATAACAGTTATCACTCAAGCATTAATGCTGCACCTTTTGAAGCATTGTATGGTCGTAAGTGCCGATCTCCTATTTGTTGGGCCGAAGTAGGCGAAAAGCAAATCACCGGACCCGAGGTAGTTCACGAAACCACGGAGAAGATCGCTCAGATCCAAGCTAGACTTAAGACTGCCCGTGATCGCCAAAAGAGCTATGCCGATCTTAAACGGAAAGACTTTGAATTTAATGTTGGTGATCGTGTAATGTTGAAGGTTGCACCTTGGAAAGGTGTGATCCGTTTTGGAAAACGTGGAAAGTTGAACCCACGATACATTGGTCCTTTCGAGATCTTGGAACGTGTTGGACCAGTTGCATACCGTTTGGATCTACCGGCACAATTGAGCTCAGTTCATCCTACCTTCCATGTGTCAAACTTGAAGAAGTGTCTTGCTGCACCCGAACTCATCATACCATTGGAAGAACTTACTATTGATGACAAACTCCACTTTGTGGAGGAACCTGTTGAGATTATGGATCGTGAGATCAAAACTTTGAAACGTAACAAGATTCCGATTGTACGAGTACGATGGAATGCCAAACGAGGACCTGAGTTTACTTGGGAACGAGAGGATCAAATGATGCGAAAGTATCCTCACCTTTTCCCGACTCCTCCATCTACTTCAGCTTAAATTTCGGGACGAAATTTTCTTTAACAGGTGGGTAATGTAACGACCCTGGTTTTTCCAACGTTATTTATTAATAATTATTATTATTAATACGCTCGATTAAACGAATGTATGTTATTACATATACATGTTGCTTTAATTGCCCGTACTTGAACTTTAAATGCCCGAAACGTCTTTGTGACACCCGGAACTTTCACGAATAATATTTTAAGATATTATTTACATTCATGATTAATTTTATTAATCATTTTAATTAACTATGGTGATTAGTTGGTTACTTGGGCTTTAATTGGACTTTTATTGGATTACTTGTTAATTACATACATACTTGGGCTTTATTTTTGTACATGGGCTTAGAAGCCCACCCTACACACTTAATTGGATTAGTTGGCCCATCTTTCATGTAAGTATTACATTATGTAACAACTAGATTAGTTAACTAAGTAAAGAATCAAGTTACATGATACTTGCACCTTATCCCCATGCACACCACCTTATTGTCCAACTTTAAGCCTTCTTTACATGCAATTAACCAACAAACTTTCCCATCCTCCCCATACACCACCAAACCGTCGGCCCTCTTGAAGAGTAGGGGTGTTCAAATCTTTTTTTTACACTACTTACTTACTTGCATTCTCACTTCTTCTCTCACACATTCAAACACCACTCCAAACTCTCTCAATTTTCTCTCTTCTCTCTTGTAAGTATTAAACTTTTCTTCTTCCTTTTGGCTTGCAAAAACCGAATTCCATAAGGTTCATCATCATCATTCAAGTTGCTTACTACTTGTTAATTATTGTTTGTTGTTCAAAGATCAAACTTATTAGTTTGCATCTTCTTAGATCTTGGTTACTTACAACTTCTTTTGTTTATGAAGTACCAAGAACATAAAAGAATCTAAACTCTCTAGTTTATGGTTCTACTTTACTTGTTTTCAAGATTTAAAGTTTATAATCTTCATGTTGTTACTTGTGCTCTTGTTTGTTGTATGTTACTAGAATACCACCTTCATGGTTGGTTTAGGCTTATCATTCATCTTTCTTTATTTTGTATGTTGTTTAATTTACTCTTTGTTAGTTGTTTACTACACACTTGAACAAGAACATGAAACCAACAAGAGCTTTACACTTTGGTGCAAGTATCATGGATCCAACACTTGGTTGTGATCTTTCTTAGTGTTCATGAACTTGTTCATAAACTTACATGTAACCTTGGTTCATCAAACACCTACAACACTTGCACTTGAGTTATGATGGACAAACCTTGGTCAAAATGATGTTAACACATCAACGAGTTGTACACTTGAAGCTATACGCATCAAGGATGAGAACCATGATGAGCATCAAGCACCAAGACACCGGAACTCACCTAAAACCCACTGTTTCTGTCCAAATGTTTCTGACCTACTGCTTCTGGAACAGACCAGTAGACCTGGGCTGTTCTAACCTTGATTTTCAGATAGAACTTTTCGAGTAGATAACTTTTCATATAGGACTCGTCTTAATCCGAGTTACGGTTTAGGATTTACGGCCCTCCGATCGTTACCATGTCCTTTAACGTTGTGCAGAAATTTCTGACCTACTCGCACTTAGACCGTCGCCACGGTCAAACCAAGACGAGTTTGCTTCTGTAAATTTTACCACACTTAAGGGACTCATAGACGGAGCCATGACCACTGGTCTCACCTTAATTCAGTAAGGGTAGAGGCCGTGGTGGCTGACCGAAGTCAGCCTTTGTTTTAAACGACTTTCATAAACGAGTCTTACTTGTTACCTTTTGTTTAATGATGATTGATGATGACCCTTATGACCTTAATTACGTACTTGTAAACCTTTTGAGACGACTTAATGACTTAGTGCTATTTGACTTAGGTTGAGGACGTTTGGACCGTTACTTGCACACCATTTTCCCGACTACTACCTTACCATTACTACTAATCATTGTGAGTTATAGCATTCCCTTTTTACTTTAACTTATTTTGGGAACTGAGAATACATGCGGATTTTATGTTTTACATACTAGGCACGAGTACTTAAACTTTATATATGTGTGGGTTATATAACGGCAGAAACATTCCCTTTAGCTCGGTAACGTTTAATCATTGGTTTTTGAACCGTGAACGCGAATCTTAGATATGGATCCATAGGGTTTGACATCCCCACTCGGGCTAGTAGCGCTAGCATTTAACGAGTGTTTAATACTTCGAGGTTATACGCACTTGCCAAGTGCACTTTAAGGGGGTACATTAAACGTTAAGTTAGTTACCGGGTGCCCACGGTTAAGCATATACTTTTACATACTTTTGAAACGCTCGTTGTAGCACTGAAATCTCGTGGCCTACTTACATTACTGTTATACTTAAACTATAGCTCACCAACCTTTGTGTTGACCTTTTTAAGCATGTATTTTCTCAGGTGCTTGAAGTCGCTTCCGCTATCTTACTAGTCGTGCTGTAGAACCCGCTGCCTAGAGTTGTTATCGCATGACTACTTATGTTGCATTCAAACTTTTTACTTATGAACTTATGTTATGTAACGACCATTATGGTCACGTACACTTATTTAATGCTTCTACTTAGCGAAGCATACTTTTGATTTGTAAAACAATTGACGTATGTTATGACGTCACTTTTATTTATGAATGTAAACTCTGTTTTGAAAACGCATATAGTACTTAACCTTGTAATGATCCTGTTGTTGATGGTCCGTACATGATGATTTAGTACGGGGCGTCACATGCGGTATGTGGATCGCGGATTGTAGATCGCGGATTATCGCAGATCGCAGATTGCGGATCGCGGATCGCGGATCACGGATTGCGGATCGCGGATCGAGCATCGCGCATCGCGGACCGCGGACCACGGACCGCGGATCGCGGATTTCAGCACGCTTGTGCAGATTACGGATTTCAGCACGCTTGTGCGGATTGCGGATTTCAGCACGCTTGTGCATTACGCAAGGTAGTGCTATGCGCACTATCAAGTCCCCCAAGTTCGGTATTATATGCTGAACATATATAATGACGAACTTGTAAGTATGCAATCATAGAGAATATAGCAATATATACACTATCAACAAGATATCATCCGAGTTACAATCATAAAGAATCGCTTCTTCTTTATTAATATTGATCTAGCAACATATTAACTGCACATAATGCAGTAATCGGTACTTTCAAAGCGGGCAAAGCCGTCGTTGCAAGATATCATCCGAGTTACAAATAAGCAACGTGAAATTTGAGTGGGTAACGTTTCTAAAGCCATGGTTAGGCTGTTTTTCAAGACCATGCTCGGGCCATAATCGGGCACCTTTAAGACTGAATACGCATTTGTTTGAAAGCGAAAGTCTAGGTTACTTGCAAGACCTTGTTCGGGCCTCAATCGAGCACCGTGAAGTCTGCATATGCGATGTTTCAAAGCGTAATTCGAGCTATTTGCAAGACCGTGCTCGGGCCTCAATCAGGCACCGCGAAGTCTGATTGCGCAATCTTTAAAAGCTAAATAAGAGCTGTTTTCAAGACCATGCTCGGGCTATACAACCGGGCACCGCGAAGTCTTAGTACGCTCATTATCGTTAACGCCAATATTAGGCAACAATTAAGGCAGCGTAAATGTCATTGCAGCTTACTTTTGTGTGTTCATGCCGCAAAAACCTCAAAATATCAACAAATCATGCGCAATAATATTGCACCTAATTTCCTCAAATTGCAAATGCGAGCTGCGTTTGGGCAACGCCAAGTGTGCGTGCAAAGTTATGAAGTCAACCTATTCCCTTTTTTTTATTTTTATTTTTTAGCAAAGATGAGCTGCAATTCAACCCATTATAACTACTTAATCAAGCTATTTTCAAGCCATAAAAAGGCTGATTTAGAAATAGTATTCTAAACGTAAGTACACATCTCAGAAGGCTGCTGTAAATCAACCGACATTCTGCGAAGAAGTTGTTGTCAATCAGGTCTATAACGCAATAACAATTAACTGTATACGCAACAATTTCTTCAAACGAAATTTTATATCCGATGGCAATATCATAACCGGATCTTGTTGTACCATATGCCTCGCAATATGTACATAACAAGTTGGCGTTTAATTCAATACTTAATTGAATTCATCTTAATCTTAGCCAAATATTGACATATAGCATGAGAAATCAACAGGTGTCAAGCATCACATGGTGCTCACAATTTCGCAGTATAATCAAGTAATTATGTGGACATAAAATAATGTCAGGTGTGAAACAGACTTATTTTAATACATCTTGAAATTTGCACATAAATTAAAGTATCGCATGTCATTTTTCAATTAAATTTCATGATACTAATGATACGGGCGAAGACTTACAGATCTGAGCCAGATTTGACTTATTTGTTCAATTACCGAAGAGATCACGAACTATGCTGCAAAAATTTGCCCGCAATCATTAAAATCTGATTGAAAATTCTCTAATCAGCGAGATTACGTAGCACGTTGTTGTGTCCCATGGATGGCGCCAATTAATCGAGCCTAGATCCGTCTTCCTCACGGAATTGGATCTAGGATCGAGTGCAATGAGGAGGATTGGGTGTTGTTGTTTATTTTGGGCCCCGATGATCGTCTTTCACTTTAGCAATCAAGTGATCAACCACCCCGACCCGGTCTTGATCATTGATTAGCATGATTCACCTTAGCACAATGTAAAAGTTCCTTGGGCAAAGTCACAAGTGAAAATTACAAAGGCCAGAGCAAATAGCAGAGAATCAATAATGCATAAATGAGAGGCCAAGCTCCCTATTTATAGTTTCTGAAATATTCGCGGTATGTGGATCGCGGATTGCAGATCGCGGATTATCGCGAATCGCGGATTGCGGATCGCGGATCGCGGATCACGGATTGCGGATCGCGGATCGCGGATCGCGCATCGCGGACCGATGACCACGGACCGCGGATCGTGGATTTCAGCACGCTTGTGCAGATTGCGGATTTCAGCACGCTTGTGCGGATTGCGGATTTCAGCATGCTTGTGCATTACGTAAGGTAGTGCTATGCGCACTATCAGTCCCGATATTTAAAGTGCGTAAAAATAAATAACAGAAATTAAATGACGATAAATAAAATGCGTAAAGTAAATAACAGAAATTAAATGACGATTGATCAATCCTTAATTAGTGATGTTACTTAATTACAAATTGAGTGCAATAAGATTATAATGGAGGATGAAATGTTTGATGATTATTTTGGGCCCCGATGATCGTTTTTCACTTTAACTATCAAGTAATCAACCACCCCGACCCGGTCTTGATTGTTAATTAGCATAATTCACCTTTGCGCAGTGTAAAAATCCCTTGGGCAAGATCACAAGTGGAAATTACAAAGGCTTAGGCAAAATGGCAGAGAATCAACAACCTATAAATGAGAGGCCAAGCTCCCTATTTATAGTATTCGAAATATCCACGGTTTGCGAGTTACTTAACTATCCGCGGAAACTCAGCGGATTAAACCGCGGTCTTGTATTAATGCGAAAACATAACCGCTGTACTTACTTTCAGCGAATATTCCATAGCTTTGCATTATAATTCGCGTAGTTTTGCCTTTGGCCTTTAGCCAATAAAATATACATATACTAATGGTGTATCCTATCGTATACACGCATAAAAGGCGTAATGGTTGCATAAAAGTAGCATCAGGAAGGCTAGAAACAACAGTTTTATGGAGTTAACCGTCCAGCTTGCTCCGCTGTACAGGCTGCTCCGTCATGCGTAAGCCCTGAAGGCTGCCTAGCGCGTAAGCCCTGGCCGGAGAACGCCACCTTCAGCATAAATTTCGGATCACGAATAACAGAACGTATCATTATCTGACACGTGTCCCCGAACAATCTGGTGGATCTGACACTATAAATAGACCCCTTGGGTCGTCATTTTACACAGTTCAGACATTCTGACAACTTTGAGAGCTGAGACTTCACTTCTCTTTCTCTCTACTTTCTCTCACTAGAAGTCATCCAGATAGCATTTTTACGCTCTACGGACGACAGATTGATTAAGCCACCCCACAAGTTTCTACACTTGTGAACCGGGTCTGCAGGGATTATTTCCCAAGGGTAAAAATCAATCGGCAACACTCCGCCCTCCTAAAGCTAGATTACTTCTAGTATCTTGTTGACACACTAAGCCTTACCTCATAAGGAAATAGGTGTTAATTAATATCATTTCCTTCTATATGTAACACAAATCCATCCGATGGTCCAGTGGTTATAGAAGCGCGAGTTGCTAATTGCTTAATACGCAACATTTACACTGACACAGGAGCTGGAGCAGACATTATGTATGAACATTGCTTCATACAGCTACCTAAAGATGTACAAGAAAAAATGAAGGAAACATATGTGCCGTTGGCAAGTTTTACAAGTGAGCCGTCCTGGTCTGAAGGAAGTATTCTGCTTGAAGTAACCTTGGGCAAGCCACCCCTAAGACGCACATGTAGTGACCCGAACTTTTCCATGTTTATATATATATTAAATGAAATTGTTATTTACATGATTGAGTGTTTCCAACATGTTAAGCAATCAAACTTGTTAAGACTTGATTAATTGAAATAGGTTTCATATAGACAATTGACCACCTAAGTTAACCGGTGATTCACGAACGTTAAAACTTGTAAAAACTATACGATGACATATATATGGTTATATATATAGTTAACATGATTTTATTATAAGTATGTATCTCATTAGGTATTTTAACAATGAGTTATATACATAAAAATGAGACTATTAATTTAAGAAACTCGAAAACGATATATATAACGATTATCGTTATAACAACGTCTTACTAGGTACATATGAATCATATTAAGATATTGATACACTTGGTTAATTATGTTAAATGATAATTAAATATATTATTAAGTGTATTAACAATGTAATACAAATGTAAAAATAAGACTACTAACTTAATGATTTCGAAACGAGACATATATGTAACGATTATCGTTGTAACGACATTTAACTGTATATATATCATACTAAGATATATTATATATCATAATATCACGATAATATAACAATTTAACATCTCATTTGTTATAATAAACAATGGGTTAACAACATTCAACAAGATCGTTAACCTAAAGGTTTCAAAACAACATTTACATGTAACGACTAACGATGACTTAACCACTCAGTTAAAATATATATACATGTAGTGTTTTAATATGTATTCATACACTTTTGAAAGACTTCAAGACACTTATCAAAATACTTCTAATTAACAAAAATGCTTACAATTACATCCTCGTTCAGTTTCATCAACAATTCTACTCGTATGCACCCGTATTCGTATTCGTACAATACACAGCTTTTAGATGTATGTACTATTGGTATATACACTCCAATGATCAGCTCTTAGCAGCCCATTTGAGTCACCTAACACATGTGGGAACCATCATTTGGCAACTAGCATGAAATATCTCATAAAATTACAAAAATATGAGTAATCATTCATGACTTATTTACATGAAAACAAAATTTCATATCCTTTATATCTAATCCATACACCAACGACCAAAAACACCTACAAACACTTTCATTCTTTAATTTTCTTCATCTAATTGATCTCTCTCAAGTTCTATCTTGAAGTTCTAAGTGTTCTTCATAAATTCCAAAAGTTCTAGTTTCATAAAATCAAGAATACTTCCAAGATTGCAAGTTTACTTCCAAGTTTTCTAAATCCATTCCAAGTAATCATCCAATATCAAGAAACCTTTGTTACTTACAGTAGGTTATCTTTCTAATACAAGGTAATAATCATATTCAAACTTTAATTCAATTTCTATAACTATAACAATCTTATTTCGAGTGGAAATCTTACTTGAAATTGTTTTCGTGTCATGATTCTGCTTCAAGAACTTTCAAGCCATCCAAGGATCCTTTGAAGCTAGATCTATTTTTCTCATTTCCAGTAGGTTTATCCAAGGAACTTGAGGTAGTAATGATGTTCATAACATCATTCTATTCATAGATATAAAGCTATCTTATTCGAACGTTATAAACTTGTAATCACTAGAACATAGTTTAGTTAATTCTAAACTTGTTCGCAAATAAAAGTTAATCCTTCTAACTTGACTTTTAAAATCAACTAAACACATGTTCTATATCTATATGATATGCTAACTTAATGATTTAAAACCTGGAAACACGAAAAACACCGTAAAACCGGATTTACGCCGTCGTAGTAACACCGCGGGCTGTTTTGGGTTAGTTAATTAAAAACTATGATAAAATTTGATTTAAAAGTTGTTATTCTGGGAAAATGATTTTTATTATGAACATGAAACTATATCCAAAAATTATGGTTAAACTCAAAGTGGAAGTATGTTTTCTAAAATGGTCATCTAGACGTCGTTCTTTCGACTGAAATGACTACCTTTACAAAAATGACTTGTAACTTATTTTTTCGACAATAAACCTATACTTTTTCTGTTTATATTCATAAAATAGAGTTCAATATGAAACCATAGCAATTTGATTCACTTAAAACGGATTTAAAATGAAGAAGTTATGGGTAAAACAAGATTGGATAATTTTTCTCATTTTAGCTACGTGAAAATTGGTAACAAATCTATTCCAACCATAACTTAATCAACTTGTATTGTATATTATGTAATCTTGATATACCATAGACACGTATACAATGTTTCGACCTATCATGTCGACACATCTATATATATTTCGGAACAACCATAGACACTCTATATGTGAATGTTGGAGTTAGCTATACAGGATTGAGGTTGATTCTAAAATATATATAGTTTGAGTTGTGATCAATACTGAGATACGTATACACTGGGTCATGGATTGATTCAAGATAATATTTATCGATTTATTTCTGTACATCTAACTGTTGACAACTAGTTGTAGGTTACTAACGAGGACAGCTGACTTAATAAACTTAAAACATCAAAATATATTAAAAGTGTTGTAAATATATTTTGAACATACTTTGATATATATGTATATATTGTTATAGGTTCGTGAATCAACCAGTGGCCAAGTCTTACTTCCCGACGAAGTAAAAATCTGTGAAAGTGAGTTATAGTCCCACTTTTAAAATCTAATATTTTTGGGATGAGAATACATGCAGGTTTTATAAATGATTTACAAAATAGACACAAGTACGTGAAACTACATTATATGGTTGAATTATCGAAATCGAATATGCCCCTTTTTATTAAGTCTGGTAATCTAAGAATTAGGGAACAGACACCCTAATTGACGCGAATCCTAAAGATAGATCTATTGGGCCTAACAAACCCCATCCAAAGTACCGGATGCTTTAGTACTTCGAAATTTATATCATATCCGAAGGGTGTCCCGGAATGATGGGGATATTCTTATATATGCATCTTGTTAATGTCGGTTACCAGGTGTTCACCATATGAATGATTTTTATCTCTATGTATGGGATGTGTATTGAAATATGAAATCTTGTGGTCTATTGTTACGATTTGATATATATAGGTTAAACCTATAACTCACCAACATTTTTGTTGACGTTTAAAGCATGTTTATTCTCAGGTGAATACTAAGAGCTTCCGCTGTTGCATACTAAAATAAGGACAAGATTTGGAGTCCATGTTTGTATGATATTGTGTAACAACTCCATTCAAGAAACTGATTTCGATGTAACATATTTGTATTGTAAACCATTATGTAATGGTCGTGTGTAAACAAGATATTTTAGATTATCATTATTTGATAATCTACGTAAAGCTTTTTAAATCTTTATTTATGAAATAAAGGTTATGGTTTGTTTTAAAAATTAATGCAGCCTTTGAAAAACATCTCATATAGAGGTCAAAACCTCGCAACGAAATCAATTAATATGGAACGTTTTTAATCAATAAGAACGGGACATTTCAGTTGGTATCAGAGCGTTGATCTTAGAGAACCAGAAAATTTGCATTAGTGTGTCTTATCGAGTTTGTTAGGATGCATTAGTGAGTCTGGACTTTGACCGTGTTTTCTTTAAAAATGATTGCTTAACATTTTTGTTGGAAACTATATATTATTAACATGTATATATTATGTGATATATTAATCTCTTAACATGTTTGATATTGTGTGATAGATGTCTACCTCTAGCACAAATCCCATTGACTCACCTAATAATAACGAAGAGTCGAATATATATTGGACTGATTCACAAGTTCCCGAAGAAGAACCGGAAGAAGAATCAGATCCGGAAGAAGAATCAGAACCGGAAGAGGAGGAACCGGAGGAGGAAATAGAACCGTGGGGGAAATAATAAAACGGTTAAGTAAAAGAAAATCCTCAACCCACCGACCAAGGTTAATTATGGTCAATGGTGTTTCCACCAAGGAAGCAAAATATTGGGAGGATTACCAATTCTCCGATGAATCGGATTTCGACGAGAATTCCGATGATGTTATAGAAATTACCCCAACTGAATTTAAAAAGGCAAAAGAAAATAATAAGGGAAAGGGCATAAAAATAGAGAAATCTAATTCCAACCCCGATGAACTTTATATGTATCGTCAACCCCCGAAGCCCTTAAGTTGTAACAATGACCCGGGAACCTCTAAACCACCAGGTTTTTCTAAACCGTTGTGGAAAACGACAGCTCGTATTAGGGGTGAAGGATTTTCTTGTGCCCGAGAGACATAATAAATTAATGTGGCTTACATGTTGTGATCCAAGTCGGGTCATACCCAATAACAAGCTATCAACACTTTATGTATTTGTTTTGACAATCGGATCATTAAAGCAAATACACGACACTTGAATTTTAGAAATTGGTTTTCTAAAATAAATGCTAGATATAATTATTTGGATAATTATAAGTTACTACATGTTGTATATTATTTATATAGGTTATAAATAATATAAAGTGTATGTAACATATGTGTGTTGCATTTTATTTTATAAAAGGCTTATAAAATAAAATACTTACAACTAAATGCATGTATGTTTTATAAATATGTAATAAAATATAAAATAAATGGAAGGGGTGGGGGGCCATTTTTTTGAAGGCTCCTAGGTGCCAACCACCCTTCCTTGATTACTCCATATAATTATGACTAATACACATGCATTGGTGCAACTTTTAACACACTCTTTGACTCTAGCATTTTTGAAAATAATACTTGCAATTTCCTCTCCTTTCTTCAAGGGATTCTTGGTTGATTTTTGCAAGTAATTAAGTGTCTAAAATCCTAACCAAGTCTTGGGTGTTGATTATTGCTTGTGGGTATCAAAGATTTGAGGCTTCAAGTTAGAAGTTTTCTTCATCTACATCATCTTCTTCATCCTAGTTCTTCACCTCCATTTTGGAGTAGGTATAAACATCTAACTAGCTCTATTTACATTTAAGTGTATTTTCAAGACTAGATCTTTAATGGATTTCAAATTTAAAAGGGTTAAACTTTACATGCATAAACTTGAAATTGCTTCCGCTTTATATATACATATATACACGAATTTATATGTAACAAAATGGGTTTGTGACTTTGTTTATGTATTGAAATCCATCAATGGTATCTAGAGCCAAAGTCTTGTTAATATGCTTCTTGTTTTTGGCTAGTAAACTCACTTTCTTTACAATCTACCAACATGCATGAAAGTAGAATGTAAAAATATTGAGTTTTGGTGGGTGTATGGTGATGGCCGAAATATTTGGTCCCAAAAATGGGTTTGGGATTTCAAGTTTTGGCCATGTTTGATGTTATGTTGTTGTTCACAATCGAGCCTAGGCCATGTGTTTGTTTGGTTGATTGATTTGGTGATTATTCATGGGTGTAATATTCATTCATATGGCTTGTAATTATTTTGTAATTTTGGTTTGTAAAAGTTGTAATTAATCTTGTATTTTGTATGTAATTTGTTCTATTTTGGTTTGTAAAATAGAATAGGTTGTTATTTCATTTTCTAGAAAAATTGTATTAGGATATGATTTTGTAAAATGAAAGTGAAGATTCATGAAGAAGATTACAAGATGAAGTTTTGAAGATTACAAGATTAAGTGGGAGATTTTGGTAAAATCTCTTACTTTGGTTTAACCCCTTAGGTGACATTTGTTTATTGGCTAAACAAATGTCTACCAAAATGGCTCTTGATTGTGAACACTTTGCTATGCATGTTTGTGTATGTTTGTATGTTTGGTTGCTACAAGATCATCACATGATTACACTTGCATAATACATTATAAAATGGTTATAATAAAACATAACAAAATGACACTAATAATTGGTTATTAGACTTGAATAAAATGGTTTATTTAAAAAGGTAATGAAATGATTAAAACTAGTAATTGGTTACTAAAAGGCACATGAAAATGGGTTTTTCATAAACATACTACACACCAAATGCATGTTGGTGTATAGCACTTTGTTTTCTAAACTAGAATGTAGAAAACCTAAAATCCCTTTACTAATACAAGATAAACAAGTTAAACGCCATCCTTTTGTGGAAACACTTAGACATATTAGGAATCTCATGATGGGATAAAGGTCACCTAACCGTCATGAGTGAACTAATATGAATAAAGTACACTTTGCATGCTTGTGGGATAAAGGTCACCTAACCACTTGTATGTTAAGTCTACATGTCTACACAAGTAGGACGACTTGATTTGGGAATCATGAACTTAGGGTCACCGAAGCATGAGGAACAAATAGGCGTTGATGGGATTAATATGCCATGCAAAAGGATTGCATGATCCCATAACTTAGAAGTTGCAAAAGGATTGCAATTGTCATTATGACTACCTAGCTAAATCAAATGACGGGATAAAGGTCACCTAACCGAAATTTGATTTACCGTTGGATTCTAATATTTAATAAAACAAATTAAAAGGGTATTGTTTATTAAATCCAAATCGATACTTAAAAGAACTTTGTTGAATTTTGTAGATGGCCGCTAATAACAACAACAACATGAACAACGCACCACTTAACTTTAACAACCTATCGTTACGGTCTCTCCTCGAGAAAGACAAACTCAACCATACAAATTTTATGGATTGGTTCCGCAATCTTCGGATTGTCCTCAAACAAGAGGATAAAATGTATGTGCTTGAGGACCCCATTCCCGACCAACCGGATGAGAGTGATGTGGAGGCAATGGCCTCTTACGATAAGTATTGCCACGACTCCCTTCAAGTCTCATGCTTAATGCTTGGGACTATGATACCCGAACTCCAAAAGGATTTCGAGCATCATAGCGCTTACGACATGATAACACAATTGAAGGAGATGTTTCTCCAACAAGCACGTGTTGAGCGTTTCGAAACGGTTCGGGCGCTTCATGCTTGTCGTATGGACGAATCCCAATCGGTTTCATCTTATGTACTTAAGATGAAAAGCCTTATCGATCGTGCTAACCGTCTCAACCTTAACATATCTAATGAGTTAGCCACCGATCTTATCCTTAACTCCCTATCAAAGAGGTTTGATCAATTTGTAATTAATTACAACATGAATGGGATGGATAAGAGCATAGGTGAGCTTCATGGTATGCTTAGGACGGCGGAAACAAGCATGGGTAAAAGAGCTTTACCCGTGTTAGCAATCGATCAAGGTGGGTCTAAAGGTAACACCTCTAAGCCAAAGGTGGCTAAGAGAAAAGGACCCGTCCATCAAGGCAAAGGGAAGGGGAAGATGGTTACCCCAACCATCAACAAGGCCAAGAAGCAAAAGGTAGCCGAGAAGGCAAACCCCAAGGAAGACCCATGTTTCGGTTGCGGTGAGATGGGTCATTGGAAACGAAACTGTCCGGTCTATCTTAAAGAGTTGAAGGACAAGAGGGATGCAGGGCAAACCTCAGGTAATATATATATGGTATATATAGAGCTTAGTATTACTTCTTCTAATACATGGGTATTAGACACGGGATGTGGAACTCATATTTGCAATTCTTTGCAGGGGTTCAAAAGAAGTGATCATAAAGCGGGAACATCAAGTCTCTATATGGGCAATGGTGCAAAGGTGCATGTTAAAGCTCAAGGAGAATTTGTTTTGAAGCTTCCAAGTGGATTGGAGCTTATTTTAGAAAATGTTTTGTATGCACCGGATTTATGTCGAAACATTATTTCTATTTCTCGCTTAAGACAATGTGGTTTCAATGTTAATTTTATTGATAATGATATCCATTTTTCTAAAGATGATATATTCTATTTCAAGGCTACGCCTTCAAATGGAATTTATGAATTGGTTCATGATGATGCATCATCTAATAGCTCAATATACCATACTAGCACCAAGAAACTCAAAAGGGATTTGAGTGATTCCTATTTATGGCATTGTCGCCTTGGACATATAAACAAGAACCGAATGCATACACTTCAAAGGAATGGACTTTTGAAATCAAATGAAATGGATTCGTTTGATGTATGTGAATCTTGTTTACAAGGCAAGATGACTAAAGCACCTTTCAAAGGCACTCATGAAAGGGCTAAAGATTTATTGGGTTTAATACATTCGGATGTATGTGGACCCTTTAAACCCATAACTAGGAATGGTGAAAGATACTTTGTTACTTTCATTGATGACTTTAGTCGTTTCGGATATGTCTATTTACTAAGACACAAGGACGAAACGTTTAAAGCATTCAAAGAATATCAAAACGAAGTACAAAATCAACTCAATAGGACAATCAAGGTACTTCGTACCGATAGAGGAGGTGAATACCTAAGCGATGCCTTCCAAGATCATCTTAGGAGTTGTGGGATCATCTCACAACTTACTCCACCCGGAACACCCCAACTTAATGGAGTATCCGAAAGGAGGAACCGAACCCTAATGGATATGGTTCGATCTATGATGGCTAGAAGCTCGTTACCTCTATCATTTTGGGGTTATTGTCTAAGCTCCGCGGCTCGTAATTTAAATATGGCCCCAACCAAGAAAGTGGAACGAACTCCTCATGAGATGTGGTTTGGAAAACCTCCTTCTCTTTCATACTTGAAAGTATGGGGATGTGAAGCTTATCCTAAGCGTTATGTAGCAAATAAGCTACATGCTCGATCCACAAAGTGTATCTTCATAGGATATCCCAAAGATGACATGGGATATTACTTCTATGATCCATCCGAGCAAACGGTATTTGTAGCTCGGAAAGCGGAATTCCTTGAAACCAAGTTCCTTATGGAAGGTGATGGTGAAAGAAAAATAGATCTTGTAGAGGTACAAGATCAAGCCGATGATACACAATTGGTTGACACTAGCACTCAACATGAGGATGCTGAAAATGATCAAGTGGATGATCAAGGTACACAAGACGTTCGAAGATCTAGTAGGATTAGTAATCCTCCCGAGAGATATGGGTTTCTCGTGGATGGTTGCTATACGGTTGATTTGGATGAACCGACAAACTACAAAGATGCTTTATCAAGGATAGATAAAGATAAATGGCAGGAAGCCATGAACGCCGAGATGCAATCCATGTATGAAAACTAAGTTTGGGAACTTGTTGAGCAACCTCCTAGCTCTAAGCTAGTTGATTGCAAGTGGATTTTCAAGATGAAAACCGACATACATGGAAACTTGGATACATACAAAGCTAGACTTGTAGCAAAGGGTTTCACTCAAACTCAAGGGGTTGACTATGATGAGACCTTCTCGCCTGTGGCAATGCTAAAGTCTATTAGGATATTATTTGCCATCGCTGCTCATTATGATTACGAAATTTGGCAAATGGATGTCAAAACCGCTTTCCTAAATGGATATCTTGAGGAAGATGTCTATATGGCACAGCCCGAAGGTTTTGTCGATCCGAAAAATCCTAAAAAAGTATGCAAGTTAAAGAAATCAATCTATGGGTTGAAACAAGCATCGAGAATGTGGAATCATCGTTTTAATGAAGAGGCAAAGAAATTTGGCTTTATTAAAAATGGTGATGAAGCTTGTGTATACAAGAAGGCTAGTGGGAGCTCCATAATGTTCCTTGTGCTATATGTGGATGACGTATTATTATTTGGGAATGATATAACCACAATGCAAGAGGTCAAAACTTGGTTAAAAAGTTGCTTCTCCATTAAGGATCTTGGAGAAGCACAATATATATTGGGGATTGGAATCTATAGGAATAGATCCAAGAGATTGATAGGCTTAAGTCAAAGTACATACATTGATAAGGTCTTGAAAAGGTTCAAGATGGAAAACTCTAAGAAAGGTTTGGTACCTATTCAAAGAGGAACCGTTCTCAGTTCATCTCAGTGTCCTACCACGAAAGATGAACAAGAGAGAATGAAGAAAGTCCCATACGCATCTGCTATTGGGTCTATCATGTATGCAATGATATGTACTAGACCGGATGTGTCATGCGCTCTAAGCTTGACAAGTAGATACCAGAATAACCCAGGAAATAGTCATTGGACTGCGGTTAAATGTATATTGAAATACCTTAGAAGGACTAAGGATATGTTTCTAATATATGGGTCTGGTGAGGAGGAACTCGTTGTAAAAGGTTACGTGGACGCGAGTTTCCAAACTGATCGAGATGACTCTCGGTCACAATCCGGTTATGTATTCATGTTAAATGGTGGTGCGGTCTCTTGGAAGAGTGCGAAACAGGAAGTTGTTGCGTTATCCACTACAGAGTCGGAGTACATTGCCGCCTCATTGGCAGCTCAGGAAGCTGCATGGATGAAGAAATTCATCGACGACTTAGGAGTGGTCCCTTCCATTCAGGACCCTCTTGAGATCTTTTGTGACAACGAGGGTGCGATTGCTCAAATCAAGGAACCTCTTGCTCATCAAAAGACTCGTCACATTGAGCGGAGATTCAACTACATTAGGGATGAGGTTGAAAAGGGAAAGATATGTATTCACAAAGTTCACACAGATCAAAATGTTGCGGATCCACTCACGAAGCTTTTAAATGGGCCAAAACATGAGGGACATGTTTGTGCATTAGGGCTTCGACATTCTAGTGATTGGAATTGATCTACTTTATGTATTGTAACGGAACGAATTAGTTCAAACTCATTAATATAATTATGGTATTAATTTAAATTATGAGTCATGTTCCAATTTAGCATATTTTATCCATGAATAAATTATTATTCTAAATTCCGTAGTTGATCACATTTGTGGGAACAAGTGTGAGGTCTAGACTATTATGAACTTGGATTGGTTAACATTCAAATGGTGAATGTAGGGCAAGGTTGCAACCAAGGTTCATAGATATTTGTGGGACACAAATATTGGAAGACCCGCTCTCAAGATTACTATATAGAACCTTTGTGGTTGATCACATGTAATCTTGAGTAAAGGAGAATATCATTATATCCTCTGACCTGAGACACATATTGGGTTCAGATATTCACCGAATATTGTGCCTTGATTCTTTCCTTCGCTATTCTGAAACATGGTAGTACATAAGGGAGGTTTCAGGTATGGTACGAAGTGTAATGTCTAGGACGTATGTAGTCAAGAAGGAATTTGTCCCTCTTATTCGTTGAGAGTCAGATGTCTAAGGCCTGACAAAGTTAAATCTATAAGAGAGTGATCATTCTATGTCTCTTGGATTTAACATGACATCTAGGGCAAAAGGATATATTGAAAGATTCACCTAAATCATATTCGAAATGGAAACTCGAAAGGGATGATGTTATTGAATGGCACTAAGTCATAACATGTTGGGGGTGATGGACGGTCGTTAGGTGGTATCTGTCACTTGCATTAATTCCTTATGTTTCTCGTGCAAGTGGGAGATTGAAGGATTTTCTTGTGCCCGAGAGACATAATAAATTAATGTGGCTTACATGTTGTGATCCAAGTCGGGTCATACCCAATAACAAGCTATCAACACTTTATGTATTTGTTTTGACAATCGGATCATTAAAGCAAATACACGACACTTGAATTTTAGAAATTGGTTTTCTAAAATAAATGCTAGATATAATTATTTGGATAATTATAAGTTACTACATGTTGTATATTATTTATATAGGTTATAAATAATATAAAGTGTATGTAACATATGTGTGTTGCATTTTATTTTATAAAAGGCTTATAAAATAAAATACTTACAACTAAATGCATGTATGTTTTATAAATATGTAATAAAATATAAAATAAATGGAAGGGGTGGGGGGCCATTTTTTTGAAGGCTCCTAGGTGCCAACCACCCTTCCTTGATTACTCCATATAATTATGACTAATACACATGCATTGGTGCAACTTTTAACACACTCTTTGACTCTAGCATTTTTGAAAATAATACTTGCAATTTCCTCTCCTTTCTTCAAGGGATTCTTGGTTGATTTTTGCAAGTAATTAAGTGTCTAAAATCCTAACCAAGTCTTGGGTGTTGATTATTGCTTGTGGGTATCAAAGATTTGAGGCTTCAAGTTAGAAGTTTTCTTCATCTACATCATCTTCTTCATCCTAGTTCTTCACCTCCATTTTGGAGTAGGTATAAACATCTAACTAGCTCTATTTACATTTAAGTGTATTTTCAAGACTAGATCTTTAATGGATTTCAAATTTAAAAGGGTTAAACTTTACATGCATAAACTTGAAATTGCTTCCGCTTTATATATACATATATACACGAATTTATATGTAACAAAATGGGTTTGTGACTTTGTTTATGTATTGAAATCCATCAAGGGGAACATCATATATCCCTAGAAACTTGGCAAAACGAACCAAAACCGAAGAAGAAGAAACGAGCGAGTCAGAATAAGATAGTTGTATTCATGTGGTGTAATATATGTAATATAGTGTGCTTATGCTTTATGATATATGTAAAAATTGCTTGTATTAATAAGTATTTTTTTTATGAATCTAACTCTTGTCTATTTTACAGTATAAAAATACAAAATGGATAGACAACCCAATATTTTAAGAGACCTACCCGGAGACATGATTGATGAAATCTTGTCTAGAGTCGGTCAGAATTCCTCGGCACAACTATTTAAGGCGAGATCAGTTTGTAAGACATTCGAAGAACGTTCCAAGAATGCCTTGGTTTATAAAAGGATTTCGTTCGAAAGATGGGGGATATCACATTGGGAAATCCATAAGTTACGATGTGTTTACTTTGACGCATATATTGCGGGGAACCCAAATGCTATTTTACACAACGGGTTAAGAAATTATTTTGACTCAATATATCCGAATATAGGACTTCGTGATTTAGAAAAAGCGGCTAACATGCAACATAAAGAAGCATGTTATGCTTACGGGTTAGTAATGTTCGCTTCTCACCAAAGTGAGAACAAGAACATCGGGCTACAACTATTAAACAAAACGTTCCCACAAGTGACGGAGTCGGTAATTGGGGTAAGAAATGAGGTTTTTAGGTTATTACGAGACTGTTGGTCATTACGTAACCCTCGTCCCTTTGACGACGTTACAACACGCTGTCTTATCAACGGCCATAACGGTTATGTTCCACAAGACCAAGGATGGGAAATAGTCCTAGTAAAACCAGAATGCATGACTTGTTTCTGGACGTATGAATTACGAGTCTTTATTGCCTTTGCTGAACGACTTGTGTACTAGCTAGAATTATCTTCACAACTATCTTGTATCAAAGTTATTGTGTGCTATATTTCATGCTTTATGTAAAATAAGCGGTAGTGTAAGTTTGTAAAATATTGTATAAAAGTTTGAACGCAAAATATTATTATAATCAGTTTTTCATATAGAATTGTAGTAGTTGAATTGTATATTAGCTACTAAGTATGAACTTAACGGGTAGGTACTACCCGAATTTAAACTTATAAAACGCTAATATGAAGAAAAAGCTTTTATAAATGAGTTCATATTATGCTACGAAATACTATTAACTACTCTTAATATTCTGTATGATTAACTTGTTCCATTTGACTATTTTGAAGGAAATGGCACCGACTACTCGACACACCGTGAATATGAATGAAGAGGAATTCCGTACTTTTCTAGCTTCAAACATAGCCGCAGTACAGGCTGCGCTACATACCAATAATAACCTTGGATCTAGCAGTACAGGAAATCGTGTAGGATGTACCTACAAAGAATTCACTGCCTGCAAACCTTTGGAATTTGATGGAACCGAAGGACCGATCGGATTGAAACGGTGGACCGAGAAGGTCGAATCAGTGTTTGCCATAAGTAAGTGTACTGAAGAGGACAAAGTGAAGTACGCTACGCATACCTTCACAGGTTCTGCGTTAACATGGTGGAATACCTATCTAGAGCAAGTGGGACAAGATGATGCGTACACACTACCGTGGTCAGCATTCATGCACTTGATGAACGAGAAGTACCGTCCCAGAATCGAGGTCAATAAGCTCAAGACAGAACTTAGAGGGTTACAAACCCAAGGATTTGATATTACCACGTACGAAAGACGATTCACAGAATTGTGCCTATTGTGTCCGGGAGCGTTCGAAGATGAGGAAGAGAAGATCGACGCGTTTGTGAAAGGATTACCGGAAAGAATCCAAGAAGATATAAGTTCACATGAGCCCGCCTCCATACAACAGGCATGTAGAATGGCTCACAAACTAGTGAACCAGATTGAGGAAAGAATTAAAGAACAGACGGATGAAGAGGCCAATGTGAAGCAAGTCAAAAGAAAGTGGGAGGAAAACGGTGATAAGAATCACCAATACAACAACAACAGCAATTACAATAATAATCGCAACAATTATCCCAACAATCGCAACATCAATCGCAACTACAACAAACGGCCCAACAACAATGTTAACACCTATTTCCTTATGAGGTAAGGCTTAGTATGTCAACAAGAGACCAGAAGTGATCTAGCTTTTAGGAGGGCGGAGTGTTGCCGATTGATTTTTACCCTCGGGAAATAATCCCTGCAGACCCGGTACACAAGTGTAAGAACTTGTGGGGTGGCTTAATCAATCTGTCGTCCGCAGAGCGTATAAGTGCTAGCTAGATGACTTCTAGTGAGGGAAAGTAGAGAGAGAAAGAGAGAGGTGAAGTCTCGGCTCTCAAAGTTGTCAGAATGTCTGAACTGTGTAAAATGACGACCCAAGGGGTCTATTTATAGTGTTAGATCTACCAGATTGCTCGGGGACACGTGTCAGATGATGATACGTTCTTTTATTCGTGGTCCGAAATTTATGCTGAAAGTGCCGTTCTCCGGCGAGGGCTTACACGCTAGGCGGCCTTCAGGGCTTACGCATGATGGAGCAGCCTGTACAGAGGAGAACGTTGGATGGATAATTCCACAAAACTGTTGTTTCCAGCCTTCCTGATGCTATTTTTATGCAACCATTATGCCTTTTATGTGTGTATACGATAGGATACACCATTAAGTCCCCCCAGTTTAAGGACTTAAGCATTTGAAAAATGATTAAGTTGTTAAACTTTTGATAACGCATGCCAACCAAAATCATCACATTTCACCTTTTCCTTTCGCATTGGGAATCACACCACATGCATTAAATGATAGGCGAATTTTACTGACAACATGATGATTGCTAAAATATCGCACGCGCCTCTTAGCAGTAAAAGGACTCTTCGATGTACTCACCTTTTTATCTTGTCCTTACACGTGTGTGGCTGAAAACAAAACCCCCAATTCACCACTAACTACAGCTGTTATATCTTCTTACTTTTAACCATCATAAACCCTAACCGATAATTCACTTTCACAACTTCCTTCTACAGTATTCATCTTCTTCCATTAATACGTTCTTTATTTTCTGTTTCATTAGAACATTAATGGCAGCCATAAAGGATGTTGCAGCTATTCCTAGCAGAGTAAATGAGAGATATTAAAGCGAGCTACTGCAACATTTCCCTAGATTAGCTGGTGTTGAACCAGTGATTCCTGCAATTAATGCCAGAGCCTGTTCACCGCCCCCTGGCAAAGTTGCCATTTATGGCCATTCAATCTTCAGATTTTGCTTACGTTTACCATTTACACCCTTCTTCTTAGAAGTTTGCAGATTTTTCGCCTTTAGATATTTTGCTGGACACTATGATCCATTTTCTGTTTTGTTTTGTATTTTGTGTATATGTGTCATGACATTTTTTGTAGATTCGTTTCATCGCTTCGATGTTTTAGTGAGTTCTACATGTCTCACTATTGATACAACCATTTTGAGTATGATTGTACTTCTACCACCGAAAGGATCTCTTTCTTTCTGCGGGTAGGGATGACGCACAGCTATGTGACACCTGGGCTAAAAAATCCTTGGCCGGATAAAATTTGAAAAATATTGCCATAAGAATAATTGCTATTATTCATATTCTTTAAAGAAATTTTTACATTTATGACTATATCTCATGCATTTGACAGTTGATCAAGCTGTCCATGCATATAGTGCTACACATAAAATTTCTTTAAATTCATTGCATTCCAAGCTCTTTTCATATTGCTCGCCGGAAGGCGCAGCAAGCATGTAGGATCCGTTCTGATTTACTTTCGTGACCTTATAAGGTCCTTCCCATTTTGGGGCTAGCTTTCCAAATTTGATTTGCCTGCTTGCTTCATTATCACGTAGCACTAAATCACCTACTTCAAATTGCACATGCTGCACTTTCTTGTTATAATATTTTGCCATTTTATGTTTGTGATCCGCTTGCCGGATGGCGGCCATCAACCTTCTTTCCTCCAATAAATTGAGATTCTCTCTTAACGCCTCAGAATTAACCTCAACATCAAATGCCATAATGCATTGCGTTAGCACACATATCTCAGCCGGTATTACTGCCTCTTTTCCATACACCAGACTGAAAGGTGTTTCCCCCGTGCTCCGCTTTGGCGTCGTCCGGTGTGCCCACAATACATTTGGCAATTCATCCACCCATCCAGTTTGACTTAGACCTAATCGTGCCTTAATGCCAGCAATAATTTCCTTGTTGGTAACCTCCACTTGTCCGTTCGCTTGAGGATGAGCAATAGATGTAAAATTTTGTTTGATGCCCAGCTCTTCACACCAACTCCGAAATGGATTTTCTGCAAATTGCTTGCCGTTATCGCTAACTATTTCATTTGGCACCCCATAATGGCATATAATATCATGCCAAACAAATTTCTTGACATTTTCTCCTGTGATTTTTGCTAAAGCCTTTGCTTCAACCCATTTCGTGAAAAAATCGATTGCTACCACCAAGAACTTAGCATTACCAGTTCTCCTATTGAATGGCCCCACAATGTCAATAGCCCATTTACAGAACGGTCAAGCGGATGATACCGGTATCAAGTCATACTTTCGAAGACGCTGAATTGTTCCATGCATCTGACAATTCTCACATGTTTTGATGATTTCTGCAACATCCCGATAAAGTGAAGGCCAAAAATACCCTTGTCGCATGATCCGTGACGCCACAGTACGGAAACCGGAATGTTGCGAACAGACTCCTTCATGCATTTCTTTGACCACCTTTAACGCTTCATCATCGGTTAGACACCTTAATAACAGACCATTGTATGATTTTCGATAAAGGACGCCACTAACTATTTCATACATTGGTGCAGTCACTCTTATTCTTCTTGCTTCCGCCTTATCAACAGGTAACCATCCGTCATGCAAATATCTTAAATACGGAGTCATCCAAGTTTCCTTAGCTTCTTCAACTATTGCAATAATTGGTTTTCCATGTATTGATTTCTCCTTAAGTTCTTCAACCAACACTCGTTTGTGCAAATGATCAAATGTTAACGTGGTTAACTTGCTCAAAACATCAGCTTTTTTGTTCTTATTTCGAGGGATTTGCACGACTTCAAGGTTATGAAATTTCTTTGAAATTGCTTCCACCAACTTTACATATTGCCTCATGGATGCATCCCTTGCATCGAATGTTCCATTAACCTGCTGGGCAACAATTTGAGAATCAACATACGCTCGTAAATTTGTTATGCCCATTTCTACCGCTATGCGGAGGCCGGAGAGTAACGCCTCATACTCTGCTTCATTGTTTGAAGCATAAAAATAGAATTTCAGTGCATAAGTATATTCTTCACCGTCTGGACTTGTTAAAACTATCCCTGCACCTATTCCCTCTACACTGGATGCCCCATCAGTGTGTAACTCCCACTCATGCTGTGATGGTGCCATTTTGTTGTCATACTCTACTTTTTCATTTGTCTCCAAGAGGAAATCTGCCAAAATTTGCCCTTTAACTGCATTTCAAGGAGCAAAATTGATTTCATACTCCCCCAACTCGATGGCCCATTTTGCTAAACGGCCAGATGATTCTGGGCACCGGAGTATTTGCTTCAATGGTTGATCTGTCAACACTAAGATGGGATGACCTTGAAAATATCTTCGTAGATGTCGTGCAGTATGCACAAGGGCATAAACCATTCGGTGAAGTGGTGGATAATTTATTTCACTAAGCTGCAACACCTTGCTAACAAAATATATGGGCATTTGCACGCCGCTCCGTTCTGCGATTAGAACAGAACTTATTGCTTCCTTTGAGACAGCTAAGTATAAAATTAGGGTTTCCCCCTCTTTTGGTGCTGTTAATGTAGGTAATGTTTTTAACAACTGCTTAATCTCTTGGAATGCATTTTCGGCTTCCGCCGTCCACATAAAATCTTTTTTATTCAGACAGCCCTTTAACACCTTCATGAATGGAAGTGACTTTTCAGCTGCTCTGGACAAGAATCTTGTTAATGCTGCTAGACATCCATGTAACCGTTGAACATCCTTCTTGATAGTTGGTGACTTCATATCTTCAATTGCTTGAATTTTCTTAGGATTAGCTTTAATTCCACGTTCTGTGACAATATGACCTAAGAATTTTCCCTCTTCCACACCAAACGTGCACTTCTTGGGATTTAATTTCATGTTAATTTTTCACAGAGATGCAAAAGTTTCCTGTATATCTCGTAACATCTTTTCTTCAGTATGACTTTTGATGACAATGTCATCAACGTAAGCTTCTAAGTTTCGCCCAATTTGATCCTTAAACGCCATATCAATAAGTCGTTGATATGTTGCTCCTGCATTCTTCAAACTAAAAGGCATTATTATATAACAGAATATGCCTTCCGTCATGTGAAAAGCCGTTTTGTCTTCATCCTTTAAAGCCATCGGGATTTGATGATATTCCTTAGCTGCATCTAGAAAACATTTGAATCGATATCCTGCTAATGATTCAACCTTCCAATCAATTTCAGGTAAAGGATAATTGTCCTTTGGACATGCTTTATTGATATCCGTGAAATCCACACACATCCGCCATGAATTATCCGGCTTCCTAACCATGACCGGATTGGCTACCCATGTCTGATATTTGACCTCTCGCAAGATCTCAGCATCTACCAAACTTCGTACCTCATCACGAAGGAACTTGCTTCTTTCTGGCGCCATGCCACGCTTTTTCTGACAAACAGGATGCACATTGGGGTTCACATTTAGCCTATGCTCTGCAATTTCCCTTGGAACACCGGTCATATCAGACGGCTGCCATGCAAAAACGTCTAAATTTGTTGTCAAAATATTGTATAATTTTTCTCTACATTCAGGGGACAACGTATGCCCAATTATGATTTTCTGATCTGGAAATTTAAGATTTGGTGAAATTGACCCATCATCGTGTATGATTGGCTTAATTACTGCCTTTGTTACTTGGGCACACTCAATTGACTTCAGCCGTTCTGCATATAACGTTGCCACTCCGCCTGGTGTTGGAAACTTCATCATACCATGTACAGTTGACGTTACAGCTCCAAACGTCATTAAAGCAGTTCTTCCCAAAATTATGTTGTACTGTGAATTTGCTTTAACTACCAAGAACTCAATGTTGGCTATACGTCTTAGGGGTGGCTTGCCCAAGGTTACTTCAAGCAAAATACTTCCCTCAGACCACGATGGCTCACTTGTAAAACTTGCCAACGGCACATATGTTTCCTTCATTCTCTCTTGTACATCTTTGGGTAGCTGTATGAAACAATGTTCATACATAATGTCTGTTCCAGCTCCTGTGTCAGTGTAAATGTTGCGTATTAAGCAATTTGCAACTCGCGCTTCTATAACTAGTGGACCATCAGATGGGTTTGTGTTACACATAGAAGGAAATGATATTAATTGTTCTTCCCAATCTTCTAATACTTCTGCCTTCCTTCGTTGTCCAGCTTTCAATGGATGTATCATGCCCACTTCTATGGGTATGAATTCGTTATCCTCGCCATTTTTATCAGTATTGGTGAGATGATTCGTCTTAATAATGGATGGCGCCATTGTTAACACCTATTTCCTTATGAGGTAAGGCTTAGTATGTCAACAAGAGACCAGAAGTGATCTAGCTTTTAGGAGGGCGGAGTGTTGCCGATTGATTTTTACACTCGGGAAATAATCCATGCAGACCCGGTACACAACTGTAAGAACTTGTGGGGTGGCTTAATCAATCTGTCGTTCGCATAGCGTATAAGTGGTAGCCGGATGACTTCTAGTGAGAGAAAGTAGAGAGAGAAAGAGAGAGGTGAAGTCTCAGCTCTCAAAGTTGTCAGAATGTCTGAACTGTGTAAAATGACGACCCAAGGGGTCTATTTATAGTGTTAGATTCACCAGATTGCTCGGGGACACGTGTCAGATGATGATACGTTCTGTTATTCGTGGTCCGAAATTTATGCTGAAAGTGTCGTTCTCCGGCGAGGGCTTACACGCTAGGCGGCCTTCAGGGCTTACGCATGACGGAGCATCTGTACAGCGAAGAACGCTGGACGGATAATTCCACAAAACTGTTGTTTCCATCCCTCCTGATGCTATTTTTATTAAACAACAACAACAACAACAACAACAACAACAACAACAACAACAACAACAACAACAACAACAACAAAAACTACAACAATCATCCCAACAACAATAACAACCGCAACAACAACAACAATCAGAAGCAGCTATGCCAAAGGTGTGAAAAGTATCACTCGGGGTTCTGCACTAAATTTTGCAACAAGTGTAAAAGAAATGGTCATAGCGCTGCGAAGTGTGAGGTCTACGGACCAGGGGTTAACAGAACGAAAGGAACAAATGGTGTCAGAACGAGTAATGGCGGAGCAAGTAGTGTCGGAGCAAGTTATGCCAATGTAGTTTGTTATAAATGTGGAAAACCGGGCCACATTATTAGAAATTGCCCGAACCAGGAGAACACGAATGGACAAGGCCGTGGAAGAGTTTTCAATATTAATGCGGCAGAGGCACAGGAAGACCCGGAGCTTGTTACGGGTACGTTTCTTATTGACAATAAATCTGCTTACGTTTTATTTGATTCGGGTGCGGATAGAAGCTATAAGAGTAGAGATTTTTGTGCTAAATTAAGTTGTCTATTGACGCCATTGGATAGTAAATTTTTACTCGAATTAGCAAACGGTAAATTAATTTCAGCAGATAATATATGCCGGAATCGAGAAATTAAACTGGGTAGCGAAATATTTAAGATTGATTTGATACCAGTAGAGTTAGGGAGTTTTGATGTAATAGTTGGCATGGACTGGCTGAAGAAGGTGAAAGCAGAGATCGTATGTTATAAAAATGCAATTCGCATTGTACGAGAAGAAGGAGAACCCTTAATGGTGTACGGAGAAAAGGGCAACATGAAGCTACATCTTATTAGTAATTTGAAGGCACAAAAACTAATAAGAAAAGGTTGCTATGCTGTTCTAGCACACGTCGAGAAAGTACAAACAGAAGAAAAGAGCATCAGTGATGTTCCCGTCGTAAAAGAATTTCCCGATGTATTTCCGAAAGAATTACCGGGACTACCTCCACATCGATCTGTTGAATTTCAAATAGATCTTGTACCAAGAGCTGCACCAATAGCTCGTGCTCCTTATAGACTCGCACCCAGCGAGATGAAAGAACTGCAAAGCCAACTGCAAGAACTATTAGAAAGTGGTTTCATTCGACCAAGCACATCACCATGGGGAGCTCCTATTTTGTTTGTCAAGAAGAAGGATGGTACATTTAGGTTGTGTATTGACTACGGAGAGTTGAACAAACTTACCATCAAAAACTGTTATCCACTGCCGAGAATTGACGACTTATTTGATCAACTACAAGGCTCGTCGGTTTATTCGAAGATCGATTTACGTTCTGGATATCATCAAATGCGAGTAAAGGAGGATGATATTCCAAAAACTGCTTTTAGGACGCGTTATGGTCATTACGAGTTTATGGTTATGCCGTTTGGATTGACTAACGCACCAGCTGTGTTCATGGACCTTATGAACCGAGTGTGTGGGCCATATCTTGAAAAGTTTGTCATTGTTTTCATTGATGACATACTTATTTACTCAAAGAATGATCAAGAGCACGAAGAACATTTGAGAAAAGTGCTAGAAGTATTGAGGAAAGAAAAACTGTACGCTAAGTTTTCAAAGTGTGCATTTTGGTTGGAAGAAGTTCAATTCCTCGGTCACATAGTGAACAAAGAAGGTATCCAGGTGGACCCGGCAAAGATCAAAACCATTGAAAAGTGGGAAACCCCAAAAACTCCAAAGCATATACGTCAATTTTTAGGATTGGCTGGTTACTATAGAAGATTCATCCAAGATTTCTCCAAAATAGCAAAACCCTTGACTGCATTAACGCATAAAGGGAAGAAATTTGAATGGAAGGATGAACAAAAGAAGGCGTTTCAATTATTGAAGAAAAAGCTAACTACGGCACCTATATTGTCATTGTCTGAAGGGAATGATGATTTTGTGATTTATTGTGACACATCAAAGCAAGGTCTCGGTTGTGTATTAATGCAACGGATGAAGGTGATTGCTTATGCGTCTAGACAATTGAAGATTCACGAGCAAAATTATACGACGCATGATTTGGAATTAGGCGCGGTTGTTTTTGCATTAAAGACTTGGAGGCACTACTTATATGGGGTCAAAAGTATTATATATACCGACCACAAAAGTCTTCAACACATATTTAATCAGAAACAACTGAATATGAGGCAGCGTAGGTGGTAGCCGATGCCTTGAGCAGAAAGGACAGAGAACACATTCGAGTAAAATCTATGAATATAATGATTCACACTGACCTTACTACTCAAATAAAGGAGGCGCGACAAGGAGTTTTAAAAGAGTGAAATTTAAAGGATGAAATACCCAAAGGATCGGAGAAGCATCTTAATATTCGGGAAGACGGAACCCGGTATAGGGCTGAAAGAATTTGGGTACCAAAATTTGGAGATATGAGAGAAATGGTACTTAGAGAAGCTCATAAAACCAGATACTCAATACATCCTGGAACGGGGAAGATGTACAAGGATCTTAAGAAACATTTTTGGTGGCCAGGTATGAAAGCCGATATTGCTAAATATGTAGGAGAATGTTTGACGTGTTCTAAGGTCAAAGCTGAATATCAGAAACCATCAGGTCTACTACAATAACCTGAAATCCCGGAATGGAAATGGGAAAACATTACCACGGATTTCATTACTAAATTGCTAAGGACTACAAGTGGTTATGATACTATTTGGGTAATAGTTGATCGTCTCACCCAGTCAGCACACTTCCTGCCAATAAGAGAAGATGACAAGATGGAGAAGTTAGCACGACTGTATTTGAAGGAAGTCGTCTCCAGACATGGAATACCAATCTCTATTATCTCTGATAGGGATGGCAGATTTATTTCAAGATTCTGGCAGACATTACAGCAAGCATTGGGAACTCGTCTAGACATGAGTACTGCCTATCATCCACAAACTGATGGGCAGAGCGAAAGGACGATACAAACGCTTGAAGACATGCTACGAGCTTGTGTTATTGATTTCGGAAAAAGTTGGGATCGACATCTACCGTTAGCAGAATTTTCCTACAACAACAGCTACCATTCAAGCATTGAGATGGCGCCGTTTGAAGCACTTTATGGTAGAAAGTGCAGGTCTCCGATTTGTTGGAGTGAAGTGGGGGATAGACAGATTACGGGTCCGGAGATAATACAAGAAACTACCAAGAAAATCATCCAAATTCAACAAAGATTGAAAACCGCCCAGAGTTGACAAAAGAGCTACGCGGACAGTAAAAGAAAAGATATAGAGTTTGAAATTGGAGAAATGGTCATGCTTAAGGTTTCACCTTGGAAAGGCATTGTTCGATTTGGTAAACGGGGGAAACTAAATCCAAGGTACATTGGACCATTCAAGATTATAGATCGTGTCGGACCAGTAGCTTACCAACTGGAGCTACCTCAACAACTCGCGGCTGTACATAACACTTTTCACGTCTCAAATTTGAAGAAATGTTTTGCTAAAGAAGATCTCACTATTCCGTTGGACGAAATCCAAATCAATGAAAAACTTCAATTCATTGAAGAACCCGTCGAAATAATGGATCGTGAGGTTAAGAGACTTAAACAAAACAAGATATCGATTGTTAAGGTTCGATGAAATGCTCGTAGAGGACCCGAGTTCACCTGGGAGCGTGAAGATCAGATGAAGAATAAATACCCGCATTTATTTCCAGAAGAGACGTCAACACCTCCAACTGCTTAAAATTTCGGGACGAAATTTATTTAACGGGTAGGTACTGTAGTGACCCGAACTTTTCCATGTTTATAAATATATTAAATGAAATTGTTATTTACATGATTAAGTTTTTCCAACATGTTAAGAAATCAAACTTGTTAAGACTTGATTAATTGAAATAGGTTTTATATAGATAATTGACCACCCAAGTTGACCGGTGATTCACGAACGTTAATACTTGTAAAAACTATACGATGACATATATATGGTTATATATATAGTTAACATGATTTTATTATAAGTATGTATCTCATTAGGTATTTTAACAATGAGTTATATACAAAAAAATGAGACTATTAATTTAAGAAACTCGAAAACGATATATATAACGATTATCGTTATAACAACGTCTTACTAGGTAAATATGAATCATATTAAGATATTGATTCACTTGGTTAATTATGTTAAATGATAAGTAAATATATTATTAAGTGTATTAACAATGAAATACATATGTAAAAATAAGACTACTAACTTAATGATTTCGAAACGAGACATATATGTAACGATTATCGTTGTAACGACATTTAACTGTATATATATCATACTAAGATATATTATATATCATAATATCATGATAATATAACAATTTAACATCTCATTTGTTATAATAAATAATGGGTTAACAACATTCAACAAGATCGTTAACCTAAAGGTTTCAAAACAACATTTACATGTAACGACTAACGATGACTTAACGACTCAGTTAAAATGTATATACATGTAGTGTTTTAATATGTATTCATACACTTTTGAAAGACTTCAAGACACTTATCAAAATACTTCTACTTAACAAAAATGCTTACAATTACATCCTCGTTCAGTTTCATCAACAATTCTACTCGTAAGTACCCGTATTCGTACTCGTACAATACACAGCTTTTAGATATATGTACTATTGGTATATACACTCCAATGATCAGCTCTTAGCAGCCTATGTGAGTCACATAACACATGTGGGAACCATCATTTGGCAACTAGCATGAAATATCTCATAAAATTTCAAAAATATGAGTAATCATTCATGACTTATTTACATGAAAACAAAATTACATATCCTTTATATCTAATCCATACACCAACGACCAAAAACACCTACAAACACTTTCATTCTTCAATTTTCTTCATAAATTCCAAAAGTTCTAGTTTCATAAAATCATGAATACTTCCAAGATTTCAAGTTTACTTCCAAGTTTTCTAAATCCATTCCAAGTAATCATCCAAGATCAAGAAACCTTTGTTACTTACAGTAGGTTATCTTTCTAATACAAGGTAATAATCATATTCAAACTTTAATTCAATTTCTATAACTATAACAATCTTATTTCGAGTGGAAAAATCTTACTTGAAATTGTTTTCGTGTCATGATTCTGCTTCAAGAACTTTCAAGCCATCCAAGGATCCTTTGAAGCTAGATCTATTTTTCTCATTTCCATTAGGTTTATCCAAGGAACTTGAGGTAGTAATGATGTTCATAACATCATTCTATTCATACATATAAAGCTATCTTATTCGAAGGTTTAAATTTGTAATCACTAGAACATAGTTTAGTTAATTCTAAACTTGTTCGCAAATAAAAGTTAATCCTTCTAACTTGACTTTTAAAATCAACTAAACACATGTTCTATATCTATATGATATGCTAACTTAATGATTTAAAACCTAGAAACATGAAAAACACCGTAAAACCGGATTTACGCCGTCGTAGTAACACCGCGGGCTGTTTTGGGTTAGTTAATTAAAAATTATGATAAACTTTGATTTAAAAGTTGTTATTCTGGGAAAAAATGATTTTTATTATGAACATGAAACTATATCCAAAAATGATGGTTAAACTCAAAGTGGAAGTATGTTTTCTAAAATGGTCATCTAGACGTCGTTCTTTCGACTGAAATGACTACCTTTACAAAAACGACTTGTAACTTATTTTTCCGACTATAAACCTATACTTTTTCTGTTTAGATTCATAAAATAGAGTTCAATATGAAACCATAGCAATTTGATTCACTCAAAACGGATTTAAAATGAAGAAGTTATGGGTAAAACAAGATTGGATAATTTTTCTCATTTTAGCTACGTGAAAATTGGTAACAAATCTATTCCAACCATAACTTAATCAACTTGTATTGTATATTATGTAATCTTGAGATACCATAGACACGTATACAGTGTTTCGACCTATCATGTCGACACATCTATATATATTTCGGAACAACCATAGACACTCTATATGTGAATGTTGGAGTTAGCTATACAGGGTTGAGGTTGATTCCAAAATATATATAGTTTGAGTTGTGATCAATACTGAGATACGTATACACTGGGTCGTGGATTGATTCAAGATAATATTTATCGATTTATTTCTGTACATCTAACTGTGGACAACTAGTTGTAGGTTACTAACGAGGACAGCTGACTTAATAAACTTAAAACATCAAAATATATTAAAAGTGTTGTAAATATATTTTGAATATACTTTGATATATATATATGTATATATTGTTATAGGTTCGTGAATCAACCAGTGGCCAAGTCTTACTTCCCGACGAAGTAAAAATCTGTGAAAGTGAGTTATAGTCCCACTTTTAAAATCTAATATTTTTGGGATGAGAATACATGCAGGTTTTATAAATGATTTACAAAATAGACACAAGTATGTGAAACTACATTCTATGGTTGAATTATCGAACTCGAATATGCCCCTTTTATAAAGTCTGGTAATCTAAGAATTAGGGAACAGACACCCTAATTGACGCGAATCTTAAAGATAGATCTATTGGGCCTAACAAACCCCATCCAAAGTACCGGATGCTTTAGTACTTCGAAATTTATATCATATCCGAAGGGTGTCCCGGAATGATGGGGATATTCTTATATATGCATCTTGTTAATGTCGGTTACCAGGTGTTCACCATATGAATGATTTTTATCTCTATGTATGGGATGTGTATTGAAATATGAAATCTTGTGGTCTATTGTTACGATTTGATATATATAGGTTAAACCTATAACTCACCAACATTTTTGTTGACGTTTAAAGCATGTTTATTCTCAGGTGAATACTAAGAGATTCTGCTGTTGCATACTAAAATAAGGACAAGATTTGGAGTCCATGTTTATATGATATTGTGTAAAAACTGCATTCAAGAAACTGATTTCGATGTAACATATTTGTATTGCAAACCATTATGTAATGGTCGTGTGTAAACAGGATATTTTAGATTATCATTATTTGATAATCTACGTAAAGCTTTTTAAACCTTTATTTATGAAATAAAGGTTATGGTTTGTTTTAAAAATGAATGCAGTCTTTGAAAAATGTCTCATATAGAGGTCAAAACCTCGCAACGAAATCAATTAATATGGAACGTTTTTAATCAATAAGAACGGGACATTTCAGCACAGCCAACATTGAGTTCTTGGTGGTTAAAGCAAATTCACAGTACAACATAATTTTGGGAAGAACTGCTTTAATGACGTTTGGAGCTGTAACATCAACTGTACATGGTATGATGAAGTTTCCAACGCCAGGCGGAGTAGCAACGTTATATGCAGAACGGCAGAATTCAATTGATTGTTCTCAAGTAACAAAGGCAGTAATTAAGCCAATCATACACGATGATGGGTCAATTTCACCAAATCTTAAATTTCCAGATCAGAAAATCATAATTGGGCACACGTTGTCCGCCGAATGCAAAGAAAAATTATACAATATTTTGACAACAAATCTAGATGTTTTTTCATGGCAGCCGTCTGATATGACTGGTGTTCCAAGGGAAATTGCAGAGCATAGGCTAAACGTGAATCCCAACATACATCCTGTTTGTCAAAAAAAGCGTGGCATGGCGCCAGAAAGAAGCAAATTCCTCCGTGATGAGGTACGAAGTTTGGTGGATGCTGGGATCTTGCGAGAGGTCAAATATCAGACATGGGTAGCCAATCCGGTCATGGTTAGGAAGCCGGACAACTCATGGCGGATGTGTGTGGTTTTCACGGATATCAATAAAGCATGTCCAAAGGACTATTATCCTTTACCTAAAATTGATTGGAAGGTTGAATCATTGGCAGGATATCGATTCTAATGTTTCCTAGATGCAGCTAAGGGATATCATCAAATCCCAATGGCTTTAAAAGATGAAGACAAAATGGCTTTTCACACGACGGAAGGCTTATTCTGTTACATGAAAATGCCTTTTAGTTTGAAGAATGCAGGAGCAACATATCAACGACTTATTGATATGGCGTTTAAGGATCAAATTGGGCGAAACTTAGAAGCTTATGTTGATGACATTGTCATCAAAAGTCATACTGAAGAAAATATGTTACGAGATATATAGGAAACTTTTGCATCTCTGCGAAAAATTAACATGAAATTAAATCCCAAGAAGTGCAAGTTTTGTGTGGAAGAGGGAAAATTCTTAGGTCATATTGTCACAGAACGTGGAATTAAAGCTAATCCTAAAAAAATTCAAGCAATTGAAGATATAAAGTCACCAACTAACAAGAAGGATGTTCAACGGCTACATGGATGTCTAGCAGCATTAACAAGATTTTTGTCCAGAGCAGCTAAAAAGTCACTTCCATTCATGAAGGTGTTAAAGGGCTGTTTAAATAAAAAAGATTTTGTGTGGACGGCGGAAGCCGAAAATGCATTCCAAGAGATCAAGCAGTTGTTAAAAATATTAACTACATTAACGGCACCAAAAGAGGGGGAAGCCCTAATTTTATACTTAGCTATCTCAAAGGAAGCAATAAGTTCTGTCCTAATCGCAGAACGGAACGGCGTGCAAATGCCTATATATTTTGTTAGCAAGGTGTTGCAGCTTAGTGAAACAAATTATCCACCACTTATAACGTTTACGAAGATATTTTCAAGGTTATCCCATCTTAGTGTTAACGGATCAACCATTGAAGCAAATACTCTGGCGTCCAGAATCATCTGGCTGTTTAGCAAAGTGGGCTATCGAGTTGGGGGAGTATGAAATCAATTTTGCTCCCCGAAATGCAGTCAAAGGACAAATTTTGGCAGATTTCCTCTTGGAGACAAATGAAAAAGTAGAGTACGACAACAAAATGGCACCATCACAGCATGAGTGGGAGTTACACACTGATGGGGCATCTAGTGAAGAGGGAACAGGTGCAGGACTAGTTTTAACAAGTCCAGATGGTGAAGAGTATACTTATGCATTGAAATTTTGTTTTTATGCTTCCAACAATGAAGCAGATTATGAGGCGTTACTCTCCGGCCTCCGCATAGCAGTAGAAATGGGCATAACAAATTTACGAGCATATGTTGATTCTCAAATTATCGCCCAGCAGGTTAATGGAACGTTCGATGCAAGGGATACATCCATGAGGCAATATGTAAAGTTGATGGAGGCAATTTCAAAGAAATTTGATAACCTTGAAGTCGTGCAAATCCCTCGAAATAAGAACGAAAAAGCTGACGTCTTGAGCAAGTTAGCTACTTTAACCTTTGATCATTTGCACAAACGAGTGTTGGTGGAAGAACTTAAGGAGAAATCAATACATGGAAAACCAATTATTGCAATAGTTGAAGGAACTAAGGAAACTTGAATGACTCCGTATTTGAGATATTTGCATGACGGATGGTTACCTGTTGATAAGGTGGAAGCAAGAAGAATAAGAGTGACCGCACCAATGTATGAAATTGTTAGTGGTGTCCTTTATCGAAAATCATACAATGGTCCGTTGTTAAGGTGTTTAACCGATGATGAAGCATTAAAAGTGGTCAAAGAAATGCATGAAGGAGTTTGTTCTCAACACTCCGGTTTTCGTACTGTGGCATCACGGATCATGCGACAAGGGTATTTTTGGCCTTCCCTTTATCGGGATGTCACAGAAATCATAAAAACATGTGAGAATTGTATGAGGCATGGTACAATTCAGCGTCTTCCAAAGTATGACTTGATACCGGTGTCATCCGCTTGACCGTTCTGTAAATGGGCTATTGATATTGTGGGGCCATTCAATAGGAGCACTGGTAATGCTAAGTTCTTGGTGGTAGGGATCGATTTTTTCACGAAATGGATTGAAGTAAAGGCTTTAGCAAAAATCACAGGAGAAAATGTCAAGAAGTTTGTTTGGCATGATATTGTATGCCGTTATGGGGTGCCAAATGAAATAGTCAGCGATAACGGCAAGCAATTTGCAGAAAATCCATTTCGAAGTTGGTGTGAAGAGCTGGGTATAAAACAAAATTTTACATCTGTTGCTCATCCTCAAGTGAACGGTCAAGTGGAGGTTACCAACAAGGAAATCGTTGCTGGCATTAAGGCACGGTTGGGTTTGAGTCAAACTGGATGGGTGGATGAGCTGCCAAATGTATTGTGGGCACACCGGACGACGCCAAAGCGGAGCACGGGGGAAACACCTTTCAGTCTGGTGTATGGAACAGAGGCAGTGATACCGGCTGAAATATGTGTGCCAACGCAACGCATTATGGCATTTGATGTTGAGGCTAATTCTGAGGCGTTAAGGGAGAATCTCAACTTGTTGGAGGAAAAAAGGTTGATGGCCGCCATTCGGCAAGCAGATCACAAGCATAAAATGGCAAAATATTATAATAAGAAAGTGTAGCATGTGCAGTTTGAAGTAGGTGATTTAGTATTACGTGATAATGAGGCAAGCAGGCAAATCAAATTTGGAAAGCTAGCCCCAAAATGGGAAGGACCTTATAAGGTCACGAAAGTAAATCAGAATGGATCATACACGCTTGCTGCGCCTTCCGGCGAGCAATATGAAAGAGCTTGGAATGCAATGAATTTAAAGAAATTTTATGTGTAGCACTATATGCATGGACAGCTTGATCAACTGTCAAATGCATGAGATATAGTCATAAATGTAAAAATTTCTTTAAGAATATGAATAATAGCAATTATTCTTATGGCAATATTTTTCACAAATTTTATCCGGCCAAGGATTTTTTAGCCCAGGTGTCACATAGCTGTGTGTCATCTCTACCCGCAGAAAGAAAGAAAGCCTTTCGGTGGTAGAAGTACAGTCACACTCAAAATGGTTGTATCGCTAGTGAGACATGTAGAACTCACTAAAGCATCGAAGCGATGAAACGAATCTACAAAAAATGTCATGACACAACTTATATACACAAAATGCAGAGCAAAACGGAAAACGGATCATAGTGTCCAGCAAAATATTTAAAGCCGAAAGTAATTTGTAACTTTTCCTCATGAGTTTCATGACGGAAGGCGTATGACGGAGAATATGATTTTAATGTTTACAACTATAATGATTGCAAAGTACAATCTCAATATCTTGTGCATTGTTCACTACAACAATCTTACTAAGTTACAGCATATATTTCTAATATACATAACCAAGTGCAATATTCAACGTTATGTAAAAGCAGATGTATAAAAACATAGTATTTCATTCATCCTACGGAGTATAATTCAATACATCATCTATTGTTACATCCGGCCTTTTACAAAGATTTTCAAGATCAGAAAACTTCATATTTTCAATTAGTGCACCGGCTGCATCAGCTTCTTTTATGGAGTTTTCATTAATCTTCGATGTAATAACAACAGGCATAGGACTTGGCAATTCTGGCAGTTTTCTTTTCATAAAGTTGAAAAAATTTAGTCGTTCAGCAGACTTCGCAAGACGGACAAACTCACGAATCCTGTGAGACAAAGCTTGGTAATTAAAGATACGCTCAACAAGCGCAGGGATGCCAGTTATCATTCGTCTTTCGTTCTCCTCTTTGGCTTTAAGATGTTCTTTCAATATGTTATTTTGCTCAAACATTTTTTCGTTCTCCTTTACTAGTTCATCAATTTTGCTCAGATGCCGCTTTTCTCTGAAAGATAGTTCTTTGACTTGCTCCTTATACTCCGCCCTCTGATTGTTGCAATTTTCATAATGCCTCTTCATTGTCTCGTATTCCCTCTTTATCTCTATGGCTATTCGTTCAGTCCTGGCTACTTTCTCCTTTTTAGCAGATAGCTCCTTATTTGTAGTGACTTCATTGTTTTGCAAGTCAGATAGGCGTTGAAGGTCATTTAAACCAGAAGCAATGTTCAGAATGATACTTTGTGCCTTAACCTTCTTGTCATCTGTATCAGAAAGGTTGCTAAAGAATTGGGCCAGTGAAGGACACACCATGGCATTCAAAAAAGTCATGAAATCTTCGTACGAGTGTGGTGTGTAGTGACCCGAACTTTTCCATGTTTATATATATTAATTGAGATTGATATTTACATGATTAAATGTTTCCAACATGTTAAGCAATCAAACTTGTTAAGACTTGATTAATTGAAATATGTTTCATATAGACAATTGACCACCCAAGTTGACCGGTGATTCACGAACGTTAAAACTTGTAAAAACTATATGATGACATATATATGGATATATATATAGTTAACATGATACTATGATAAGTAAACATATCATTAAGTATATTAACAATGAACTACATATGTAAAAACAAGACTACTAACTTAATGATTTTTAAACGAGACATATATGTAACGATTATCGTTGTAAAGACATTTAATGTATATATATCATATTAAGAGATATTCATACATGATAATATCATGATAATATAATAATTTAAAATCTCATTTGATATTATAAACATTGGGTTAACAACATTTAACAAGATCGTTAACCTAAAGGTTTCAAAACAACACTTACATGTAACGACTAACGATGACTTAACGACTCAGTTAAAATGTATATACATGTAGTGTTTTAATATGTATTCATACACTTTTGAAAGACTTCAAGACACTTATCAAAATACTTCTACTTAACAAAAATGCTTACAATTACATCCTCGTTCAGTTTCATCAACAATTCTACTCGTATGCACCCGTATTCGTACTCGTACAATACACAGCTTTTAGATGTATGTACTATTGGTATATACACTTCAATGATCAGCTCTTAGCAGCCCATGTGAGTCACCTAACACATGTGGGAACCATCATTTGGCAACTAGCATGAAATATCTCATAAAATTACAAAAATATGAGTAATCATTCATGACTTATTTACATGAAAACAAAATTACATATCCTTTATATCTAATCCATACACCAACGACCAAAAACACCTACAAACACTTTCATTCTTCAATTTTCTTCATCTAATTGATCTCTCTCAAGTTCTATCTTCAAGTTCTAAGTGTTCTTCATATATTTTACAAGTTCTAGTTTCATAAAATCAAGAATACTTTCAAGTTTGCTAGCTCACTTCCAATCTTGTAAGGTGATCATCCAACCTCAAGAAATCTTTGTTTCTTACAGTAGGTTATCATTCTAATACAAGGTAATAATCATATTCAAACTTTGGTTCAATTTCTATAACTATAACAATCTTATTTCAAGTGATGATCTTACTTGAACTTGTTTTCGTGTCATGATTCTGCTTCAAGAACTTCGAGCCATCCAAGGATCCGTTGAAGCTAGATCCATTTTTCTCTTTTCCAGTAGGTTTATCCAAGGAACTTAAGGTAGTAATTATGTTCATAACATCATTCGATTCATACATATAAAGCTATCTTATTCGAAGGTTTAAACTTGTAATCACTAGAACATAGTTTAGTTAATTCTAAACTTGTTCGCAAACAAAAGTTAATCATTCTAACTTGAATTTTAAAATCAACTAAACACATGTTCTATATCTATATGATATGCTAACTTAATGATTTAAAACCTGGAAACACGAAAAACACCGTAAAACCGGATTTACGCCGTCGTAGTAACACCGCGGGCTGTTTTGGGTTAGTTAATTAAAAACTATGATAAACTTTGATTTAAAAGTTGTTATTCTGAGAAAATGATTTTTATTATGAACATGAAACTATATCCAAAAATTATGGTTAAACTCAAAGTGGAAGTATGTTTTCTAAAATGGTCATCTAGACGTCGTTCTTTCGACTGAAATGACTACCTTTACAAAAACGACTTGTAACTTATTTTTCCGACTATAAACCTATACTTTTTCTATTTAGATTCATAAAATAGAGTTCAATATGAAACCATAGCAATTTGATTCACTCAAAACGGATTTAAAATGAAGAAGTTATGGGTAAAACAAGATTGGATAATTTTTCTCATTTTAGCTACGTGAAAATTGGTAACAAATCTATTCCAACCATAACTTAATCAACTTGTATTGTATATTATGTAATCTTGAGATACCATAGACACGTATACAATGTTTCGACCTATCATGTCGACACATCTATATATATTTCGGAACAACCATAGACACTCTATATGTGAATGTTGGAGTTAGCTATACAGGGTTGAGGTTGATTCCAAAACATATATAGTTTGAGTTATGATCAATACTGAGATATGTATACACTGGGTCGTGGATTGATTCAAGATAATATTTATCGATTTATTTCTGTACATCTAACTGTGGACAACTAGTTGTAGGTTACTAACGAGGACAGCTGACTTAATAAACTTAAAACATCAAAATATATTAAAAGTGTTGTAAATATATTTTGAACATACTTTGATATATATGTATATATTGTTATAGGTTCGTGAATCAACCAGTGGCCAAGTCTTACTTCCCGACGAAGTAAAAATCTGTGAAACTGAGTTATAGTCCCACTTTTAAAATCTAATATTTTTGGGATGAGAATACATGCAGGTTTTATAAATGATTTACAAAATAGACACAAGTACGTGAAACTACATTCTATGGTTGAATTATCGAAATCGAATATGCCCCTTTTTATTAAGTCTGGTAATCTAAGAATTAGGGAACAGACACCCTAATTGACGCGAATCCTAAAGATAGATCTATTGGGCCTAACAAACCCCATCCAAAGTACCGGATGCTTTAGTACTTTGAAATTTATATCATATCCGAAGGGTGTCCCGGAATGATGGGGATATTCTTATATATGCATCTTGTTATTGTCGGTTACCAGGTGTTCACCATATGAATGATTTTTATCTCTATGTATGGGATGTGTATTGAAATATGAAATCTTGTGGTCTATTATTATGATTTGATATATATAGGTTAAACCTATAACTCACCAACATTTTTGTTGACATTTTAAGCATGTTTATTCTCAGGTGATTATTAAGAGCTTCCGCTATCGCATACTTAAATAAGGACGAGATTTGGAGTCCATACATGTATGATATTATGTAAAAACTGCATTCAAGAAACTTATTTTTTTGTAACATATTTGTATTGTAAACCATTATGTAATGGTCGTGTGTAAACATGATATTTTAGATTATCATTATTTGATAATCTACGTAAAGTTTTTTTAAAACCTTTATTGATGAAATAAAGGTTATGGTTTGTTTTAAAATGAATGCAGTCTTTGAAAAACATCTCATATAGAGGTCAAAACCTCGCAACGAAATCAATTAATATGGAACGTTTTTAATCAATAAGAACGGGACATTTCATGGTGGTCCTTTTAAAAGGGAGGAAAGCATGTTTGTGTCAAGATTGGGAAGCGTAATTTGTTGTTGAGAAGAACTAGGGCTAGCTCCTTGTTGAGCGGATGACGGAGGAAATTGACCAGTTCTTCTCCTCTTGGCGGAAGGCGGAAGAGTTGTTAATGTAGTGTCTTGATGTGATGCACTAGCTGTTGAAGATAAAGGGAAATTATTACTTATAAAAGAATTTCAATATGCTTCACAACATTTAAAGGGTGGCATAAAATATAAGGAAGGGTTTGGATTATAAAATCCACCAGTACTGGGCATACAAGAAAACAAGTACAGGTTTTGGTATGGTATTTTATATAATCCAGTGTTATCATTACCCGAAGCACGACGTTCTCTAGAGCCAACTCGGTTCATACCTATGTTTTCTTCTTCTTCTTCATCCTCCTCCTCCCTCACTTCATCTGTCTTAGGGGTATCGTCAATAATTTTCTGAGTAGTAAAGGTAAGCTGCGAGTAAACCGATGACCGCATTTCGGTAAGCGGTGTAATTTCTGCAAAAGTTTAAAAGTCACAGTGGTTAATTGGATAGATAAAGGAGGGCATCTTATTAAGCATATGTAACAAAAGTAAATGCTTACTCTTCCTCCCAGCAAGAATACAGGCATAACCTTGTGTGATATCCCAATCTTGACTTACGGATGTCAGCGAAAGCATGTGTTCCCCATATTTAATGTCATTGATTTGTTCAGCTTTAATCCTCTTAAACAAAAGGTTTTCCTTGGTGACGAGTTTTGGAAAGGTAACAGATACGGTATGAGAGTATTTGCGCCATACTCGAGTGGCTGAGTATTGTTTATCAATTGCATCTTCATTAATAAATATAAATGAAGCATACCAGTTATCGCCAGGATGATCAAGTGCAGGTTTCAGAAACCTATGAACTTTATTGAATGTGAACCAACCATTTTCATGGCGTGCTATACGTACCAAATGGCAAAATATCCGAATTGATGGCTCAATATTCCTTGCGTGACAATACATTTCAAAAATCAAGATCTTTCGAATTGATGCTGGTTCGAATTGACCAACAGCAACACCGTAAAACTTGCAAACTTCTAAGAAGAATGGTGTAAATGGCAGACGTAAGCAAAAAATGAAGATTGAATGGCCATAAATAGCAACCTTTCCAGGGGGCGGTTGTGACGACCCGGAAATTTCCGATCAAATTTAAACTTTAATCTTTATATGTTTCCGACACGATAAGTAAAATCTGTAATGTTGAGTCTTGAAAGTTTTGAAATCTATATTCATGTAATCAATTACCCTTTGACTATGCTCGACGATTCACGAACATTTATGCGTATATAGATATGTGTATATAATATATACTTGTTAATTGAAAATGCTAACAAGATATTAGATATGTAATATTTTACATAAATGCATTTTTGTTCCAATAGAAGTTTATTATAATTATCGATGAGATAAAAGATATTTACAAAGTTCCTTATGGATCATGTTATTGTTATGAGTCTCTGTTATGAGGCCCACATTGATTTGAGAAATCGTTCCTTCTTAATTGGAATAAATGGTAAAGTGATTTACAAGTGAGAACAAAATGTCACTTAATGTGAGTTAGACAAAAGTTAGTAGAGATTCTTGTTTGGTTTCCAATACATGCTTAACTATGTTTCACTCGTGACTTTTGTTAGGATAACAATTTAGTTTTCATATTATTTATCATGAAAGTGAAATTAGGGAATATGGATAACTTAGAAAATAGATACATATATTTTTGAAGAAGAATTTAAAATATTATATGAGTTAATTAATTATGTAAATAAAATAATATATGATATATGATATTATTATTAAAATAAATCTATATATATAGGTAAGGTATATTGAATGTATATTTATATAGTTTCGAATTTACTTAGTAAACGATAGGAGTACTCGTTTATCATTCGATGGTTATTTAAGCGAATTAAAATCAAACTTATATGATTTAAAAATAAACGGTGATACGAAAATGAGTTATATAAATTTTAGGCTTATTAAAAATATATTTAGAAGCTAATTAATAAATTTTAGAACTTTTTATATTTTTACCCAGAATTGAGAGGGACAGTTGATGTAATTTTTATTTAATAAATTAACGATCAAATTTTATACCTTAATGACCAAAATAAATAAATATAGAAATTTGGATTTTTCTGAGCACTTTTATCCGCCACTAATTTACAACGGAAAATGATATAATACCCCTTCTAAACCGTCGGTTCCATGAAATAATTACAATAGTTGTATTGTTTTCCATTAGGCACATGTGGATATCTATCCACCTTTCTGCTATCTGTCTATCTAACTTTATCTCATCACAAGAACCCACAAACTATTTACTTTTTCATCCGTGACTTGAATTGTAATAAGATTGGTGATGTACTACTTTTAGTCATTCTTTAATTTATTTATGTATATACAATATACATATAACCCATGGATTATAGAAACCTACTTTCCCCCATCTTAAATATCTTTATTAATTAACGTCGGTAGTGTGAGGACAAGAGGGATGGCTACTAGTTTAAACTTATAATCCATTTGAATTATTACTACTACTTTACATTATAATATTAAAGTTAATCACTGTATTAGATTATAGGTTATCTGTAGATGGAGACTTGAATGAAAACATATCACCAATTTTTTTTTCTCCTGACTTGTGAACACCACACACTCGGCCACCTTCGGTCCTCCTCCCACACCGCCACTTTCAACAACCATCATTCTCTTCTTTTTCTGCCGTTGAACCGAGAGCCATCATCACGAACCACTTTCGATCACTACAACAATCACCATCCTAAACCCATTTAAACAATCAATAACAAACTCATCAAAACAATTTATCACCCCTTGCTAGCGACTGCCTTTTCTAATCTGTTTCTAATTCTGGGTCGACACCAACACAAACACCACCGTTAAATATCATCACACAGCTCATGCTTTCTGTTTTCCGTTTCAAAATAAAAGCAAAACAAAGAAATTACCCATTACTATTATTAATTTTTTTCCTGTTTTTGTCCAAGAAATAAACCACAACAAACCCGTTTGTTTCTACTCGTGAAATCTATTCCAACACAGTAACTCAATTCAACGATTGTTGTACGTTATATTATCGCTGATTTATATATTTTCTATTTTCTGTCAAAACCGCCATCTAAACATCACTGTTTTCGCTAATATTTGCTCCTGTTTGATATCCTTACGACTACTACTGCTATCATTTTCTTTCTCCTATTAATGCTATGTCGCAGCTACTATTTCTCTCTCCTGTTATAACAATAATGATATATGGTGGTGATTAAGAACGATTATGATGATGATGTATGATGTTACAATGATTAAGTGATGATGGTGTACCATGATGAATGTTACTGTGATGATATAATGATAACAAGTAAAGAGATGATGTTGATCATGAAATGGGTATCATGATGATGAGAAAGTAAGGATAGGTACGTGTAATTTTTCTTGGATTCTAAAAACCAACTTGCAAGATTAACCCCTTTTTGATTATATTAATAAACTGAAACTAGAATAAAATTTTGCTAGTAGGGCCGTATAAATTATTTATGATTAATTGGGCCCGAGATCCATGATAAGATTTCGGTTGAGTTTAATGATATGAGGATGATGAGAATATTAATGATAGATGGAATAAGTAAACGAGATTAAGATAATGATGAAGAATGGATGGGTTGGAATGATGATAATGATAATGATAATGAAAATGTTGAATGGGTTTAGAAAAAGAAAATAGACACGAGCTAAAAGAATTTAACAAGCTAATTAAATCAGGAAATTAAGAACAGCTCAATGGTTTAGTAGAGTGTTTGATGAGCGAGAGGTTGTGGGTTCGAAACTAGGCATAGGCGCCTGCATGTATTTTTTTTTAAAAAAAGCTGGATGTTGTCAAAGTTGAGATGTTGGGCCGATGACATGAAATTCTGTTGGGCTGTGTTCCATTTAAATTTTATTGGGCCGAGTATTAGTTCTTGGACGATTTTCCTGTTGGGCCGTGATTAGATACTTGGGCCGAGACCTGAGTTCATTTATTGGGCTGAAATCATGAATAAGAGATTAAGGGTGTAAATTAAAACAGAAAAATAGAAACAGAAGGATGGTTATGGGTGTTTGTATTTAGCAAGAGGTCTCGAGTTCGAGCCCTGTTTGAGTCATTCTTTTTGAGAAAGTTCTTTGAGGTAGTTTACTTATTTATAATTATCATTATTATTATTATTATTATCGTTATTATTATTATTATTATTATTATTATTATTATTATTATTATTATTATTATTATTATTATTATTATTATTATTATTGTTAGTATTGTTAGATTATTTATTATTATTAACAAAATTGTATCATAATTAATAGTATTATCATTACAAACAATTTTTATTAATTAGTACTATCTTTATCATTAATATTAAAATTATCATTATTATTATTAGGATTATCAAAATTTTATCATAATTAGTATTATTTTTATCATTATTATTATTACTATTAATATATCAAATGAAGATTTTCTATATAAAAATATATTTATGACATAAAACATAGTCACATTAATACTTTTGTAATAAATGTTAATTACCTATATAAAGATAAATATATCTAATTAAGTTATTAATAAAATACATGATATAAAATAATAAATAAAAACACTAATAAAATATATATTTTTTCGATTACCATTACATGTATTAATATACATGATTGAATAATAGGTTCGTGAATCCGAGGCAAACCCTGCATTGTTCAATATAGTAATATGTATTTTTACTACAAAATACATTAGGTGAGTTCATTTGCTCCCTTTTACTCTTTACATTTTTGGGACTGAGAATACATGCGCTCTTTTTATAACTGCTTTACTAAATGCTTTGAAATATATTTTGAACTGCGAATACATGAAATGCTTTTATAAATGTTTGACGAGATAGACACAAGCAAAACATTCCTCGAATGAATTATTATGCAGACGGAAGTTCTGTGGATTATTATTGAATTATGTGGACATGATAATTGTCACCAATTGATGAATATATTTTCCCCTGATTATTATTGCTTGGTAACCTAAGAATTAGAATCGGGTATGGCCCTAATTCACGCGAATCCTAAAGGTAGCTACCGGGTTTAACACCCCCACCCAGAATGTTCACTAGACGGAAGAGCTAGTGGGCGTGGTGTTTAGTACTTCGAAGTTTATATGATTATTATACAGACGAGATGTTCTGTTTTGGGGATATTATTTATGCGCATTATATGTTAAGGTCGGTTACCAAGCCAAGCTATGAAAACAATGAAAAGTGAATGTTATGTATCGAGAGAATGATTTTATACACAGGTTATGTGTATGTTATTTTTGTGCACGAGATATGTGTAAGATTACTAAGATTTATGAAAGATGATTTTGTACACGAAAAAGGTGTACTATATTTAAAAGATATCGCATGTACATTACAGGTGGGTATAGGATTCGGGCCCATTTGTACCATGCAGCATTTAAATCTTGTGGTCTATTAAAATGATAAATTTTATTGTTTTATGATAAACTTATGAACTCACCAACCTTTTGGTTGACACTTTAAAGCATGTTTATTCTCAGGTATGAAAGAAATCTTCCGCTGTGCATTTGCTCATTTTAAGGACATTACTTGGAGTCGATCATCGCTCTGGGATCAAATGTTGATGACTTCGTCCAGATGGATTAGGACGGGTCACCACAGTTGGTATCAGAGCGGTGGTCTTAGCGAACCAGGTCTTGCATTTGTGTGTCTAACTGATAATTGCTTAGATGCATTAGTGAGTCTGGACTTCGAAAGTGTCTGCATGTCAAAAGTTTTGCTTATCGTTTCGTGTCAAAAATTACCTGCTTATCATCCTTAGGAAATTACCTGCTCCCTGTTCTTAGTCTAGACACATCTTACTGCATTGATTGCATGATTAGTGTATAGACAAAACTCATATCTTAGCGTATCTGCTAATTCATATCTTAGCGTATCTGTTACTGTAAAACTTTGCCTGACATATTCTGTAAATCCCTCCGTAATCTACGAAATCCTATGTTCTATATATATAGATATTCTATGTAATTAGAATACCATCCGATAGCCAGAACTCATTTCATATTAAAAAAATAAAAATAAAAAATCCTTTATTCAATCGTACGAAATGGAACTCGTCACTAGTTCAAGTTCCTCGGATTCCGATATGGATTTCCACTCGAGCTACGAAAGCAGTGTAACTAGAATGAATTAACTAATCATCCATCCCCAATTCATCTGATGGGTTCGTAGTCGACTTAATCAATGGAGACGCGAAGAAGGCGATCCTTTCCACCAACCAAATTACCCTCTTGACGATGAACCAGAAGCACTTACCGACGAACCTATCCAAAACACCATTTTCTCTCTCATATCTAGAGTATCTCGTCACGATCATATACTATACCAAATTCTAGATATTATTCATCCGCTCGTTCCGACAAACAATCATCCCGGAATAATGGACGAAGTCAACGAGCTTCACGCTCGAGTAATCAATGTGGAGAATATGGTGCAAAACTTACCAGTTTTAGTAACATCAACAGTACCACCACCACCAACAGCAACATCCGCATCCCACACCTCAACATCACAATCTGTCCCACAAACATCAATGTCATACGCACCATAGATACCAAAGAATACCAACAACAATGAACGATGAAGTATTGATCCATAACTTCATTGAAGAAAATATACTGTGAAGAATATGTGGTTTATAAAAGTTTTAAAGATTACTTATTCTAGCCAAATCGATAAGCAAATGAGATTAATATCATTTTAACTCATTAAATCCATGATTACATCTGAAGAAAATATATATGCAAGTATGTTTTCATAAAGATTGTAATTAAAAATTCTTTTGTACAAAGTGTTAATGGTGAAAATATTTTAACGGGTAGGTAATACTCGAGGAATATTTAGATTTCACATTAATAGATTACACTATACATTCTTCAATTCAGATTCAGCGATCAATAGTAATACTGCTCAAATCAGCACATATACATATCCGTTCACCAAATAACAACTATTTTCATTCAAATTTAAATTCATAATTCGGATTTTGACCGATCAAAAATCGAAGTCAAGATTTAACAGAAGACATCACTTTTAGATTCCTACATATTTCAAAGCCATACTTTGAGTTCAAAACTATGCCAGATCCATTGGCATGTTATTTTTGAAAATAACTTTACAATACCTTTCCAAAATTAGTCAATTTTGTCACAGTTCCAACAAATCAACTTCGACTTTCATTCCGATTAGCCTTATTATAACTTTTATATATAAGTTTCCACTTGATTTCATCCCAAACATTCATTCATATCTTGACGATTACAATCAGCGTTTAATCATCTAAAAACACAATTTTTTTAACTTCTCGAATTGATAACCGATGATTCAGATATGGTAGCGTTAAATGCAGAGAAAACAGAAAAATGGTAAATGGTCTAAACGGCCAAGAGTTTGATGATAAAGAATGGAGTGTTGAAAACGCTCGATAGAAAATTTGGTACTGAAAAACGGATTGAACTAACCATGGAGGAGGCCAAGGACAAATACAAGGACCAAACCCTATATTCAAAAAATTCAGGAAATTCTGGATCTGATGGAATCTTTAGAGAATATTTTGCTCCGAAGTCATGTTAAAATCTTGCGGAAAAATTTTTCTTCATCAACCTTTGAACTTAGAAATTTCAAAATATCATCATAAATATCTTCGATATTTCTGAGGATATTTTCATAAATATTCTTGTTCGAAATTATCTACCTCTTCGTGCTTTCTGTATTCCATTATATTGGAAACTTCTGTAAAATCTAAGTATAAATTAAGAATGAATTCTGGAGAAGTGTAGGGAATTGAAGCATGAATTAGTATAATATAATGACGCTCGGCCAACGTGATTATATTATAGTAAGTTATGCTGAGTTTCTAATGAAACGTGATAATGGTTCACAGTAGATCATACCATCATCATGTGCCATGTTACATAACTCTTTCATTCTAATTAACCTCTGAACAAATCAAGAAAATTATTCTTGATAGTTCTATTCTCAGTGATTCTGGTAATTTGACAAATCAAATCGTGCTATTACGTTCTTTCTTGATTAGAACATTAAGTTCATTCGAAACTCCATACTTACGAATTCTGGACCGTTACTCGCTTTACTAGAGGGCGAGAAGAGAAGAAAAAGGCAAAGAGCTCCAAAACATAAGGGAAGATATAAAACCTAATAACAACATAGAAATTATAAACCATGTATATCAAAGCGTATAGCAATATAAAGACACGGGAGTATGATAAACACAATAACCCCAAGGTAATAGTAGAAGTGAATAGATTCCTCGGGCGGTAAATGGAAAAGAAGAATGACAGATGTGATAGTTAGGAAAATATCAAGAATCGGAACTGGATGGAGCATTTCCACAAAATTTTGGAAGTAGGAATAGAGGAAGAAGCTATAGGAATGGTGAAAATAATGGAACGAAAGAGTTTAATTTATAATGAAAATATCAGACATAGCAATCGAGGCAGATCATCGCATTTAATTGAAGAGATCTTAATTTCCTTATTCACCGAAGAATCAAATCTTTTAGATTTCGAAGATTTCTTTAAATCCCTGGAATTCCGGAATATCAACTGTGACTACGTCACCGGTTAAGACGGATTTACATTTACTCATTTCACGCTTTTGTGAAAGCTTCATTCGTACTCTTCGAATAAACGAATTATTTCATCCTTATTACTCAATGATGATAAAACTCTATTTATCAACTCATATTCGTCATGAAAACATTTTTTTGGTTAGCCATGACCACCTCACTCAAATTTCGGGACGAAATTTCTTTAACGGGTAGGTACTGTGACGACCCGGAAATTTCCGATCAAATTTAAACTTTAATCTTTATATGTTTCCGACACGATAAGCAAAATCTGTAATGTTGAGTCTCGAAAGTTTTGAAATCTATATTCATGTAATCAATTACCCTTTGACTATGCTCGACGATTCACGAACATTTATGCATATATAGATATGTGTATATAATATATACTTGTTAATTGAAAATGCTAACAATATATTAGATATGTAATATTTTACATAAACGCATTTTTGTTCCAATAGAAGTTTATTATAATTATCGATGAGATAAAAGATATTTACAAAGTTCCTTATGGATCATGTTATTGTTATGAGTCTCTGTTATGAGGCCCACGTTGATTTGAGAAATCGTTCCTTCTTAATTGGAATAAATGGTAAAGTGATTTACAAGTGAGAACAAAATGTCACTTAATGTGAGTTAGACAAAAGTTAGTAGAGATTCTTGTTTGGTTTCCAATACATGCTTAACTATATTTCACTCGTGACTTTTGTTAGGATAACAATTTAGTTTTCATATTATTTATCATGAAAGTGAAATTAGGGAATATGGATAACTTAGAAAATAGATACATATATTTTTGAAGAAGAATTTAAAATATTATATGAGTTAATTAATTATGTAAATAAAATAATATATGATATTATTATTAAAATAAATCTATATATATAGGTAAGGTATATTGAATGTATATTTATATAGTTTCGAATTTACTTAGTAAACGATAGGAGTACTCGTTTATCATTCGATGGTTATTTAAGCGAATTAAAATCAAACTTATATGATTTAAAAATAAACGGTGATACGAAAATGAGTTATATAAATTTTAGGCTTATTAAAAATATATTTAGAAGCTAATTAATAAATTTTAGAACTTTTTATATTTTTACCCAGAATTGAGAGGGACAGTTGATGTACGATCAAATTTTATACCTTAATGACCAAAATAAATAAATATAGAAATTTGGATTTTTCTGAGCACTTTTATCCGCCACTAATTTACAACGGAAAATGATATAATACCCCTTATAAACCGTCGGTTCCATGAAATAATTACAATAGTTGTATTGTTTTCCATTAGGCACATGTGGATATCTATCCACCTTTCTGCTATCTGTCTATCTAACTTTATCTCATCACAAGAACCCACAAACTATTTACTTTTTCATCCGTGACTTGAATTGTAATAAGATTGGTGATGTACTACTTTTAGTCATTCTTTAATTTATTTATGTATATACAATATACATATAACCCATGGATTATAGAAACCCACTTTCCCCCATCTTAAATATCTTTATTAATTAACGTCGGTAGTGTGAGGACAAGAGGGATGGCTACTAGTTTAAACTTATAATCCATTTGAATTATTACTACTACTTTACATTATAATATTAAAGTTAATCACTGTATTAGATTATAGGTTATCTGTAGATGGAGACTTGAATGAAAACATATCACCATTTTTTTTTCTCCTGACTAGTGAACACCACACACTCGGCCACCTTCAGTCCTCCTCCCACACCGCCACTTTCAACAACCATCATTCTCTTATTTTTCTGCCGTTGAACTGAGAGCCATCATCACGAACACTACAACAATCACCATCGTAAACCCATTTAAACAATCAATAACAAACTCATCAAAACAATTTATCACCCCTTGCTAGCGACTGCCTTTTCTAATCTGTTTCTAATTCTGGGTCGACACCAACACAAACACCACCGTTAAATATCATCACGCAGCTCATGCTTTCTGTTTTTCATTTCAAAATAAAAGCAAAACAAAGAAATTACCCATTACTATTATTAATTTTTTTCCTATTTTTGTCCAAGAAATAAACCACAACAAACCCGTTTGTTTCTACTCGTGAAATCTGTTCCAACACAGCAACTCAATTCAACGATTGTTGTACGTTATATTATCGCTGATTTATATATTTTCTATTTTCTGTCAAAACCGCCATCTAAACATCACTGTTTTCGCTAATATTTGCTCCTGTTTGATATCCTTACGACTACTACTACTATCATTTTCTTTCTCCTATTAATGCTATGTCACAGCTACTATTTCTCTCTCCTGTTATAACAATAATGATATAGGGTGGTGATTAAGAACGATTATGATGATGATGTATGATGTTACAATGATTAAGTGATGATGGTGTACCATGATGAATGTTACTGTGATGATATAATGATAACAAGTAAAGAGATGATGTTGATCATGAAATGGGTATCATGATGATGAGAAAGTAAGGATAGGTACGTGTAATTTTTCTTGGATTCTAAAAACCAACTTGCAAGATTAACCCCTTTTTGATTATATTAATAAACTGAAACTAGAATAAAATTTTGCTAGTAGGGCCGTATAAATTATTTATGATTGATTGAGCCCGAGATCCATGATAAGATTTCGGTTGAGTTTAATGATATCAGGACGATGAGAATATTAATGATAGATGGAATAAGTAAACGAGATTAAGATAATGATGAAGAATGGATGGGTTGGAATGATGATAATGATAATGAAAATGTTGAATGGGTTTAGAAAAAGAAAATAGACACGAGCTAAAAGAATTTAACAAGCTAATTAAATCAGGAAATTAAGAACAGCTCAATGGTTTAGTAGAGTGTTTGATGAGCGAGAGGTTGTGGGTTCGAAACTAGGCATAGGCGCCTGCACGTATTTTTTTTTTAAAAAAAGCTGGATGTTGTCAAAGTTGAGATGTTGGGCCGATGACATGAAATTCTATTGGGCTGTGTTCCATTTAAATTTTATTGGGCCGAGTATTAGTTCTTGGACGATTTTCCTGTTGGGCCGTGATTAGATACTTGGGCCGAGACCTGAGTTCATTTATTGGGCCGAAATCATGAATAAGAGATTAAGGGTGTAAATTAAAACAGAAAAATAGAAACAGAAGGATGGTTATGGGTGTTTGTATTTAGCAAGAGGTCTCGAGTTCGAGCCCTGTTTGAGTCATTCTTTTTGAGAAAGTTCTTTGAGGTAGTTTACTTATTTAAAATTATCATTATTATTATTATCATCGTTATTATTATTATTATTATTATTATTATTATTATTATTATTATTATTATTATTATTATTATTATTATTATTATTATTATTATTATTATTATTATTATTATTATTATTATTATTGTTAGTATTGTTAGATTATTTATTATTATTAACAAAATTGTATCATAATTAATAATATTATCATTACAAACAATTTTTATTAATTAGTACTATCTTTATCATTAATATTAAAATTATCATTATTATTATTATTATTATTAGGATTATCAAAATTTTATCATAATTAGTATTATTTTTATCATTATTATTATTACTATTAATATATCAAATGAAGATTTTCTATATAAAAATATATTTATGACATAAAACATAGTCACATTAATACTTTTGTAATAAATGTTAATTACCTATATAAAGATAAATATATCTAATTAAGTTATTAATAAAACACATGATATAAAATAATAAATAAAAACACTAATAAAATATATATTTGTTCGATTACCATTACATGTATTAATATACATGATTGAATAATAGGTTCGTGAATCTGAGGCAAACCCTGCATTGTTCAATATAGTAATATGTATTTTTACTACAAAATACATTAGGTGAGTTCATTTGCTCCCTTTTACTCTTTACATTTTTGGGACTGAGAATACATGCGCTCTTTTTATAACTGCTTTACTAAATGCTTTGAAATATATTTTGAACTGCGAATACATGAAATGTTTTTATAAATGTTTGACGAGATAGACACAAGCAAAACATTCCTCGAATGAATTATTATGCAGACGGAAGTTCTGTGGATTATTATTGAATTATGTGGACATGATAATTGTCGCCAATTGATGAATATATTTTCCCCTGATTATTATTGCTTGGTAACCTAAGAATTAGAATCGGGTATGGCCCTAATTCACGCGAATCCTAAAGGTAGCTACCGGGTTTAACACCCCCACCCAGAATGTTCACTAGACGGAAGAGCTAGTGGGCGTGGTGTTTAGTACTTCGAAGTTTATATGATTATTATACAGACGATATGTTCTGTTTTGGGGATATTATTTATGCGCATTATATGTTAAGGTCGGTTACTAAGCCAAGCTATGAAAGCAATGAAAAGTGAATGTTATGTATCGAGAGAATGATTTTATACACAGGTTATGTGTATGTAATTTTTGTGCACGAGATATGTGTAAGATTACTAAGATTTATGAAAGATGATTTTGTACACGAAAAAGGTGTACTGTATTTAAAAGATATCGCATGTACATTACAGGTGGGTATAGGATTCGGGCCCATTTGTACCATGCAGCATTTAAATCTTGTGGTCTATAAAAATGATAAATTTTATTGTTTTATGATAAACTTATGAACTCACCAACCTTTTGGTTGACACTTTAAAGCATATTTATTCTCAGGTATGAAAGAAATCTTCCGCTGTGCATTTGCTCATTTTAAGGACATTACTTGGAGTCGATCATCGCTCTGGGATCAAATGTTGATGACTTCGTCCAGATGGATTAGGACGGGTCACCACAGCGGTGAGCAGGCTCTGGCATTAATTGTAGGAATCACTGGTTCAACACCAGCTAATCTAGGAAAATGTTGCAGTAGCTCGCTTAAATATTTCTCATTTACTCTGCTAGGAATAGATGAAACATCCTTTATGGCTGTCATTAATGTTCTAATGAAACAGGAAGTAAAGAAGGTATTGATGGAAGAAGATGAATACTGTAGAAGGAAGTTGTAAAAGTAAATGATCGGTTAGGGTTTATAGTGGTTAAAAAGCATAAAGATATAACAGCTGTAATCAGTGGTGATTTTGGGGGTTTTGTTTTCAGCCACACACGTGTAAGGACAAGATAAAAGGGTGAGTACATCGAAAAGTCTTTTTACAGCTAGAGGCGCGTGCGGTATTTTAGCTGTGCAAAAAGCAATCATCATAATGTCAGTAAAATTCTCCTATCATTTAATGCCTGTGATGTACTTCCCAATGAAAAAGGAAAACGTGAAGACTTGGTTGGCATGCGTTATTCCAAGTTTAATAACTTAATCAATTTTTAAATGCTTAAGTCATTAAACTGGGGGGACTTAATGGTGTATCCTATTGTATACACGCATAAAAGGCGTAATGGTTGCATAAAAGTAGCATCAGGAAGGCTGGAAACAACAGTTTTTTGGAGTTAATCGTCCAGCGTTCTCTGCTGTACAGGCTGCTCCGTCACGCGTAAGCCCTTAAGGCCGCCTAGCGCGTAAGCCCTGGCCGAAGAACGCCACCTTCAGCATAAATTTTGGATCACGAATAATAGAACGTATCATCATCTGACACGTGTCCCCGAACAATCTGGTGGATCTGACACTATAAATAGACCCCTTGGGTCGTCATTTTACACAGTTCAGACATTCTGACAACTTTGAGAGCTGAGACTTCACTTCTCTTTCTCTCTCTACTTTCTCTCACTAGAAGTCATCCGGCTAGCATTTTTACGCTCTACGGATGACAGATTGATTAAGCCACCCCACAAGTTTCTACACTTGTGAACCGGGTCTGCAGGGATTATTTCCCAAGGGTAAAAATCAATCGGCAACACTCCGCCCTCCTAAAGCTAGATTACTTCTAGTATCTTGTTGACACACTAAGCCTTACCTCATAAGGAAATAGGTGTTAACATATACAATGCTATGTATATGATCAAGTCCCCCCAGTTTATTATGATACATATTGCGAAACAAATGTATCATGATAAACTCTAAAAATTCGCAGTTATCGCAGCCAATATTCGCATTGAGGAATTTCGCATTAACCTAGTTACCGTTATAGGAAAAAGTTACCATTTTTATCCATTGCACCGTTTGAGTTTTCACAACGTTTAATTAACGCAATCAATTACCGTCCTTATTTCCCCTATATATATCGTGCCTCATACCTTCCTTAATTCTCCATCTGCTTTCCTCACCACAATTCGCAATTACATACCTTCACGCTTAACCCTTACGAATTCTTCAATCACAACCTCTCCACTTTAATTAAAAATGAAGATTGACGAAGTCGATCGCAAGGTGGACCCCAAGGCCTTGATTAACAAATTGCTAACTAGTTCGGAGGCTAAATCGGTGACATCTTTCGGTGATCAAATCAAACAGGAGAAACAGGCCATTCCCCTTGTTGATTTGACGACAAAGTCACCGTCATCACAAACAGGCTCTGCAAAACGACCATTTCAAACACCGCCATCAACGCAGAGCAAGAAGCTCAAGCAAAGCACTCCTTTATATGATAATCCGGTCATAACGGATTATGAAGGAGGCCAGCAAACTGGTATGAATCAATCATGTTTAGCGCATATCATTTTACGAAATATGTACGTTTATTGATATAACATTTTCATTTTTTGCAGGAGACTCGCCCTTTAACCCGGTGTTTCCTAGCCCAGATTCTGCGGCACAAATCACCGAGCTACTCCGCACTCCCCCTGATTCTTATGGAGTGCGGATTGACGGCCTATCCGGTTATACCTATGCATCTGCTAGCGCTGCTCTGGATCAGCGTCAGCAAATGAAATTAGCAATTCCAGGCGAGCTTCGCCGCGAATTCTCCAAACTTTCTGCGCTTGATGCGCACAACAGTTTCGTGCAAAACTTCTATATGTGCTTCAACTCGGCGTACGATATGATATGCCGGCAAGAACAATTTTTCAATGTGCTTGGAGCTGAACAGCAAAAGTACAATGCTGAGAGGATCAAGGCTGAAAACAGCGAGAAACGCTGTGTTGACCTCTCCTACGAGCTTACCGCGGCCAAAACCGCGGTAGATGAATTGAAACTACAGGTGTCTACTGTAGCTGACAAACAAAAGAATTTTGAAACCACAATTTCTTCATTGCAAGAGGAGGTTTCAAGGCTTACTGCAGAGAGAGACACCGCTGTGGCCGCAGCAGCTTCCGCGAAGCTTGAGTTCACGCAACTCCGCCAACACCTACCGGAGTTTGCTAAAAAGGTTCTCAATTCACGTCCCGTGAATGTTCTGTTTTCCACTTATGCAGCTGCTTTACGACTGCGCGAGAGAGTAGAATTTCTGGATGAAATTGCTCCACATTGCACCATACCAGATCCACTACCTCCCGCCATTGGAGATCGAGTTTGTTCACTTGCAGATGCACTCGAAGCAGCTGCTACCGCACAAGCAAGCTTAGCGGATATTCCAATCGATAAAGTTACTGCAATAAGTCAACAAGATGACGCCACTTTAAAAGACATCTTTGATCTTGATTTGTCTAAGCTAGAATAAAATATTGTAAAAATTAGCGCGCAGCTATCTCTGCGCCGTTATCAATGCAACTTTATTTTTTCATATTTATTCGCGAGTACTCTTTATTTATATAGCGCTTTTATCAACAATATTCATAACACAAACTTGTCCTTTGCAATTTCCAGCTCTTATTATTGTGCACATAATAAGCGCGTACTTTTGCGAAACAATTTGTATGCGTATATGCGTATACGTTATGAATCTTCTAAGTCCGCCGAAATGATCCTTAGGCTATTAATTAGCATTGCGAAGCATCTAAATATTGGCAAGATCAAATATTTAGGATATATCACTCCTTTCGCAATAATTTGCATGCTAAAGTGGGCAATTTCATCACTTTGCTTTTTAAACACTGCGAAATACTATAACATTATGAAACAGACTGCAAAACGTTTCATAACTATTCGCATTTCCTATATAAGCTTTTCGCATACTTTTATAAGTGTTTATTTTTGAAATTTCGTCAAGTGTGATCAAGATTGCAAAAAATTAAAAACAAGAACACTTAATAAGTACATTAGCCATATGCCTTGTATCCAATTTCGCACTTTATACATGTATATCTGATAGTTTTCGCAAAACTATGCATAATATCGCTTTAACAAAACAGCATGCCATGCAATAGGTAAAGTTCGCCCTTCCATATCTGCGAGCTTATATGATCCTGCCGCATTAATTGCCACAATCTGATAAGGGCCTTCCCAATTAGGACCCAATTTACCAGGCTTTTCTGCTCTGCTTGCTTCATTATTTCGCAGCACCCATTCACCTATAGCGAAGGATAAATGATGCATGATTATGACTTTAAAAACGCAATTTAGAACAAGCTTTCTTCACCTAACATATCTGAACAAAAAGACCCAATTTGTAACAGTAACAGCCCAAAACAGAGTATAAAACTCTGAAATAAGAACACAATGGATAGAGAATCTAAACCCTTAATTGATAAAGATACCACCACAATTAGAGATCTAGAAACACTCCAAGTCTTCAATTACAGCTGATAAAGATTCCACCACAACTATAATATCAGATATGAAGAATCTGATTTCACCACAATGTTTGATAAAGTAACACCACAAACACTGATAAAGAAACCACTCTTAGCCACCGGAATCAAAGATTCGTAAAGACACAGAGAATTTTGTAAATAGATAAGCTCTATCAAACTTTTCATTCAATCATCAACTGCCTTTTACAATTACAAGAGCTCTCTATTTATAGGAGAAGCTTAACAGCTATTTTCTAGATAAGACAAAAAACATAAAAAGGAAATGGAGACAAAAAAAAGGACAAACAATTACAAATTAGCCAATAAGAATAAAGGACACAATCTGCAAAAGCCTGCCATTTGTTAGTGCTCCTTCCATGATAAAAAGCATCCAATGATAGATGGAAATCTTCCTTGGACAGCTAACATTCTTCTAGAACAGTCGTGCACGTGTTAAGCACATGACCTGACCGATTTATTGAAATGGTAAGTAAACTTTGAATCGCATCAGCAAGCTGGACCTTTAGAAAGAAAATAGCATCGCCTGCTGGTTGAACTAAGTTTCATGTGCTGGTTGAGCTTAAAATTCTTCAGCTGGTTGGACTAGCTGGTTTGTCTAAGTATAACTTTGCTTGCTCGATTTGCTGGTTACCCGACTGAGTGAATTAAAGCTTTACTGACTAAACTAAGCTCATTTGCTGGTCCGGCTAGCTGGTTCTTCTTAATTGCTGGCTTGCCTTCAACTATCAAAAACTTTATTCATTAAAACATAATTACTTCAGTTTAAGGACTGAAGTAGGGTCACCCCTGAAATGTCCCGTTCTTATTGATTAAAAACATTCCATATTAATTGATTTCGTTGTGAGGTTTTGACCTCTATATGAGACGTTTTTCAAAGAATGCATTCATTTTAAAACAAACCATAACCTTTATTTCATAAATAAAGGTTTAAAAAGCTTTACGTAGATTATCAAATAATGATAATCTAAAATATCATGTTTACACACGACCATTACATAATGGTTTACAATACAAATATGTTACATCGAAATCAGTTTCTTGAATGCAGTTTTTACACAATATCATACAAACATGGACTCCAAATCTTGTCCTTATTTTAGTATGCAACAGCGGAAGCGCTTAGTATTCACCTGAGAATAAACATGCTTTAAACGTCAACAAAAATGTTGGTGAGTTATAGGTTTAACCTATATATATCAAATCGTAACAATAGACCACAAGATTTCATATTTCAATACACATCCCATACATAGAGATAAAAATCATTCATATGGTAAACACCTGGTAACCGACATTAACAAGATGCATATATAAGAATATCCCCATCATTCCGGGACACCCTTCGGATATGATATAAATTTCGAAGTACTAAAGCATCTGGTACTTTGGATGGGGTTTGTTAGGCCCAATAGATCTATCTTTAGAATTCGCGTCAATTAGGGTGTATGATCCCTAATTCTTAGATTACCAGACTTAATAAAAAGGGGCATATTCGATTTCGATAATTCAACCATAGAATGTAGTTTCACGTACTTGTGTCTATTTTGTAAATCATTTATAAAACCTGCATGTATTCTCATCCCAAAAATATTAGATTTTAAAAGTGGGACTATAACTCACTTTCACAGATTTTTACTTCGTCGGGAAGTAAGACTTGGCCACTGGTTGATTCACGAACCTATAACAATATATACATATATATCAAAGTATGTTCAAAATATATTTACAATACTTTTAATACATTTTGATGTTTTAAGTTTATTAAGTCAGCTATCCTCGTTAGTAACCTACAACTAGTTGTCCACAGTTAGATGTACAGAAATAAATCGATAAATATTATCTTGAATCAATCCACGACCCAGTGTATACGTATCTCAGTATTGATCACAACTCAAACTATATATATATTTTGGAATCAACCTCAACCCTGTATAGCTAACTCCAACATTCACATATAGAGTGTCTATGGTTGTTCCGCAATATATATATATAGATGGGTCGACATGATAGGTCGAAACATTGTATACGTGTCTATGGTATCTCAAGATTACATAATATACAATATAAGTTGATTAGGTTATGGTTGGAATGGATTTATTACTAACTTTCACGTAGGTAAAATGAGTAGTTTTTATCAATCTTGTTTTACTCGCCATTTCTTCGTTTCTAATCCGTTTTGAGTGATTCCAGTGGCCACGGTTTCGTATTGAACTTAAATTTATGAATCTAAATAGAAAGAGTATAAGTTTATAGTCGGAAATACAAGTTACAAGTCATTTTTGAAAGAGGTAGTCATTTCTGTCGAAAGAACGACATCTTGATGACCATTTTGAAAAACATACTTTCACTTTGAGTTTAACCATGATTTTTGGATATAGTTTCATGTTCATAAGAAAAATCATTTTTCCAGAAGTATAGCTTTTAAATCAAAGTTCTTCTTAGCTTTTAATTATCCCAACCAAAACAGCCCCCGATTTTACTACGACGGCGTATATCCAGTTTTATGGTGTTTATCGTGTTTCCGGGTTTTAAATCATTAAGTTAGCATATCATATAGATATAGAATATGTGTTTAGTTGATTTTAAAAGTCTAGTTAGAAGGATTAACTTCATTTGCGAACAAGTTTAGAATTAACTAAACTATGTTCTAGTGATTACAAGTTTATAACGTTGAATAAGACAGCTTTTTATGTATGAATTGAATGATGTTATGAACATCATTACTACCTCAAGTTCCTTCGATAAACCTACTGGAAATGAGAAAAATGGATCTAGCTTCAAAGGATCCTTGGATGGCTTGAAAGTTCTTGAAGCAGAATCATGACACGAAAACAATTTCAAGTAAGATTTCCACTCGAAATAAGATTGTTATAGTTATAGAAATTGAATTAAAGTTTGAATATGATTATTACCTTGTATTATAAAGATAACCTACTATAAGTAACAAAGGTTTCTTGATCTTGGATGATTACTTGGAATGGATTTAGAAAACTTGGAAGTAAACTTGCAATCTTGGAAGTATTCTTGATTTTATGAAACTAGAACTTTTGGAATTTATGAAGAACACTTAGAACTTGAAGATAGAACTTGAGAGAGATCAATTAGATGAAGAAAATTGAAGAATGAAAGTGTTTGTAGGTGTTTTTGGTTGTTGGTGTATGGATTAGATATAAAGGATATGTAATTTTATTTTCATGTAAATAAGTCATGAATGATTACTCATATTTTTGTAATTTTATGAGATATTTCATGCTAGTTGCCAAATGATGGTTCCCACATGTGTTAGGTGACTCACATGAGCTGCTAAGAGCTGATCATTGGAGTGTATATACCAATAGTACATACATCTAAAAGCTGTGTATTGTACGAGTACGAATACGGGTGCATACGAGTAGAATTGTTGATGAAACTGAACGAGGATGTAATTGTAAGCATTTTTGTTAAGTAGAAGTATTTCGATAAGTGTCTTGAAGTCTTTCAAAAGTGTATGAATACATATTAAAACACTACATGTATATACATTTTAACTGAGTCGTTAAGTCATCGTTAGTCGTTACATGTAAGTGTTGTTTTGAGACCTTTAGGTTAACGATCTTGTTAAATGTTGTCAACCCAAAGTTTATAATATCAAATGAGATTTTAAATTATTATATTATCATGATATTATTATATATTAATATATCTTAATATGATATATACATTTAAATGTCGTTACAACGATAATCCTTACATATATGTCTCGTTTCGAAATCCTTAAGTTAGTAGTCTTGTTTTTACTTATGTAGTTCATTGTTAATACACTTAATGATATATTTAATTATCATATTTTCATGTTATATATAATATAACAATGTATTAATATGCTTCATATATATTTAGTAAGACGTGGTTATAACGATAATCGTTATATGTATCGTTTCGAGTTTCATACGTCAATAGTCTCCTTTTTAAGTATATAACTTATTGTTACTATTTTTAATGAGATACTTGATGATCATTATATCATGTTAAACATATATATTTATTCATTTATGTATCATCATGTCATATACAACTTATAGCATTCGTGAATCATTGGTCAAAACTGGGTAATCAGACGTTTACAAAATTTCCGTTTCAATTAATCAAGTCTTAACAAGTTTGATTACTTAACATGTTGGAAACATTTTATCATGTAAATATAGTTTTCATTAAACATATAATCATAGAAAGGTTCGGAAAAGTTCGGGTCACTACAGTACCTACCCGTTAAATAAATTTCGTCCCGAAATTTTAAGCGATTGGAGGTGTTGGCTCATCTTCTGGAAATAAGTGCGGGTACTTCTTCTTCATCTGATCTTCTCATTCTCAGGTGAACTCGGGTCCTCTACAAGCATTCCATCGAACCTTAACAATCGGTATCTTATTTTGTTTAAGTCTCTTAACCTCACGATCCATTATTTCAACGGGTTCTTCAATGAATTGAAGTTTTTCATTGATTTGGATTTCGTCCAACAGAATAGTGAGATCTTCTTTAGCAAAATATTTCTTCAAATTCGAGACGTGGAAAGTGTTATGTACAGCCGCGAGTTGTTGAGGTAACTCAAGTCGGTAAGCTACTGGTCCGACACGATCAATAATCTTGAATGGTTCAATATACCTTGGATTTAATTTCCATCGTTTACCAAATCGAACAACACCTTTCCAAGGTGCAACCTTAAGCATGACCATCTCTCCAATTTCAAATTCTATATCTTTTCTTTTAATGTCGGCATAGCTCTTTTGTCGACTTTGGGCGGTTTTCAACCGTTGTTGAATTTGGATGATCTTCTCAGTAGTTTCTTGTATTATCTCCGGACCCGTAATCTGTCTATCCCCCACTTCACTCCAACAAATCGGAGACCTGCACTTTCTACCATAAAGTTCTTCAAATGGAGCCATCTCAATGCTTGAATGGTAGCTATTGTTGTAGGGAAATTCTGCTAACGGTAGATGTCGATCCCAACTATTTCCGAAATCAATAACACTTGCTCGTAGCATGTCTTCAAGCGTTTGTATCGTCCTTTCACTCTGCCCATCAGTTTGTGGATGATAGGCAGTACTCATGTCTAGAAGAGTTCCTAATGCTCACTGTAATGTCTGCCAGAATCTTGAAATAAATCTACCATCCCTATCAGAGATAATAGAGATTGGTATTCCATGTCTGGAGACGACTTCCTTTAAATACAGTCGTGCTAACTTCTCCATCTTGTCATCTTCTCTTATTGGCAGGAAGTGTGCTGATTTGGTGAGATGATCAACTATTACCCAAATAGTATCAAACCCATTTGCAGTCCTTGGCAATTTAGTGATGAAATCCATGGTAATGTTTTCCCATTTCCATTCCGGGATTTCGGGTTGTTGAAGTAGACCTGATGGTTTCCGATGCTCCGCTTTGACCTTAGAACACGTCAAACATTCCCCTACGTATTTAGCAACATCGGCTTTCATACCTGGCCCCCAAAAATGTTTCTTGAGATCCTTGTACATCTTCCCCGTTCCAGGATGTATTGAGTATCTGGTTTTATGAGCTTCTCTAAGTACAATTTCTCTCATATATCCAGATTTTGGTACCCAAATCCTTTCAGTCCTATACTGGGTTCCAACTTCCCAAATATTAAGATGCTTCTCCGATCCTTTGGGTATTTCATTCTTTAAATTTCCCTCTTTTAAAACTCCTTGTTGCGCCTCCTTTATTTGAGTAGTAAGGTTATTGTGAATCATTATATTCATAGATTTTACTCGAATGGGTTCTCTGTCCTTTCTACTTAAGGCATCGGCTACCACATTTGCCTTCCCCGGGTGGTAACGAATCTCAAAGTCGTAATCATTCAACAATTCAATCCACCTACGCTGCCTCATGTTCAGTTGTTTCTGATTAAATATGTGTTGAAGACTTTTGTGGTCGGTATATATAATACTTTTGACCCCATATAAGTAGTGCCTCCAAGTCTTTAATGCAAAAACAACCGCGCCTAATTCCAAATCATGCGTCGTATAATTTTGCTCGTGAATCTTCAATTGTCTAGACGCATAAGCAATTACCTTCGTTCGTTGCATTAATACACAACCGAGACCTTGCTTTGAGGCGTAACAATATATCACAAAATCATCATTCCCTTCAGGTAATGACAATATAGGTGCCGTAGTTAGCTTTTTCTTCAATAACTGAAACGCCTTCTCTTGTTCATCCTTCCATTATAATTTCTTCCCTTTATGCGTTAATGCAGTCAAGGGTTTTGCTATTTTGGAGAAATCTTGGATGAATCTTCTGTAGTAACCAGCCAATCCTAAAAATTGACGTATATGCTTCGGAGTTTTTGGGGTTTCCCACTTTTCAACGGTTTCGATCTTTGCCGGGTCCACCTGGATACCTTCTTTGTTCACTATGTGATCGAGGAATTGAACTTCTTCCAACCAAAATGCCCACTTTGAAAACTTAGCGTACAGTTTTTCTTTCCTCAATACTTCTACCACTTTTATCAAATGTTCTTCGTGCTCTTGATCATTCTTTGAGTAAATAAGTATGTCATCGATGAAAACAATGACAAACTTGTCAAGATATGGCCACACACTCGGTTCATAAGGTCCATGAACACAGCTGGTGCGTTAGTCAATCCAAACGGCATAACCATAAACTCGTAATGACCATAACGCGTCCTAAAAGCAGTTTTTGGAATATCATCCTCCTTTACTCGCATTTGATGATATCCAGAACGTAAATCGATCTTTGAATAAACCGACAAGCCTTGTAGTTGATCAAATAAGTCGTCAATTCTCGGCAGTGGATAACGGTTTTTGATGGTAAGTTTGTTCAACTCTCTGTAGTCAATACACAACCTAAATGTACCATCCTTCTTCTTGACAAACAAAACAGGAGCTCCCCATGGTGATGTGCTTGGTCGAATGAAACCACGTTCTAATAGTTCTTGCAGTTGGCTTTGCAGTTCTTTCATCTCGCTGGGTGGGAGTCTATAAGGAGCACGAGCTATTGGTGTAGCTCCTGGTACAAGATCTATTTGAAATTCAACAGATCGATGTGGAGGTAGTCCCGGTAATTCTTTCGGAAATACATCGGGAAATTCTTTTGCGACAGAAACATCATTGATGCTCTTTTCTTCAGTTTGTACTTTCTCGACGTGTGCTAGAACAGCATAGCAACCTTTTCTTATTAGTTTTTGTGCCTTCAAATTACTAATAAGATGTAGCTTCATGTTGCCCTTTTCTCCGTACACCATTAAGGGTTCTCCTTCTTCTCGTACAATGCGAATTGCATTTTTATAACATACGATCTCTGCTTTCACCTTCTTCAGCCAGTCCATGCCAACTATTACATCAAAACTCCCTAACTCTACTGGTATCAAATCAATCTTAAATATTTCACTACCCCGTTTAATTTCTCGATTCCGGCATATATTATCTGCTGAAATTAATTTACCGTTTGCTAATTCGAGTAAAAATTTACTATCCAACGGCGTCAATGGACAACTTAATTTAGCACAAAAATCTCTACTCATATAGCTTCTATCCGCACCCGAATCAAATAAAACGTAAGCAGATTTATTGTCAATAAGAAACATACCCGTAACAAGCTCCGGGTCTTCCTGTGCCTCTGTCGCATTAATATTGAAAACTCATCTGCGGTGTTGTCCATTCGTGTTCTCCTGGTTCGGGCAATTTCTAATAATGTGGCCCGGTTTTCCACATTTATAACAAACTACATTGGCATAACTTGCTCCGACACTACTTGCTCCGCCATTACTCGTTCCGACACCATTTGTTCCTTTCGTTTTGTTAACCCCTGGTCCGTAGACCTCACACTTCACCGCGCTATGACCATTTCTTTTACACTTGTTGCAAAATTTGGTGCAGAACCCCAAGTGATACTTTTCACACCTTTGGCATAGCTGCTTCTGATTGTTGTTGTTGTTGCGGTTGTTATTGTTGTTGGGATGATTGTTGTTGTTGTTGTTGTTGTTGTTGTTGTTGTTGTTGTTGTTGTTGTTGTTGTTGTTGTTGTTGTTGTTGTTGCTGTTGTTGTTATTGTTGTTGTTGTTGTTGTTGGGCCGTTTGTTGTAGTTGCGATTGATGTTGCGATTGTTGGGATAGTTGTTGCGATTATTGTTGTAATTGCTGTTGTTGTTGTATTGGTGATTCTTATCACCGTTTTCCTCCCACTTTCTTTTGACTTGCTTCACATTGGCCTCTTCAGCCGCCTGTTCTTTAATTCTTTCCTCAATCTGGTTCACTAGTTTGTGAGCCATTCTACATGCCTGTTGTATGGAGGCGGGCTCGTGTGAACTTATATCTTCTTGGATTCTTTCCGATAATCTTTTCACAAACGCGTCGATCTTCTCTTCCTCATCTTCGAACGCTCCCAGACACAATAGGCACAATTCTGTGAATCATCTTTCATACATGGTAATATCAAATCCTTGGGTTCGTAACCCTCTAAGTTCTGTCTTGAGCTTATTGACCTCGGTTCTGGGATGGTACTTCTCAATCATCAAGTACTTGAATGCTGACCACGGTAGTGCATAAGCATCATCTTGTCCCACTTGCTCTAGATAGGTATTCTACCATGTTAACGCAGTACCTGTGAAGGTATGCGTAGCGTACTTCACTTTGTCCTCTTCAGTACACTTACTTATGGCAAACACCGATTCGACCTTCTCGGTCCATCGTTTCAATCCGATCGGTCCTTCGGTTCCATCAAATTCCAAAGGTTTGCAGGCAGTGAATTCTTTGTAGGTGCATCCTACACGATTTCCTGTACTACTAGATCCAAGGTTATTGTTGGTATGTAGCGCAGCCTGTACTGCGGCTATGTTTGAAGCAAGAAAGGCACGAAATTCCTCTTCACTCATATTCAAGGTGTGTCGAGTAGTTGGTGCCATTTCCTTCAAAATAGTCGAATGAAACGAGTTAATCATACAGAATATTAAGAGTAGTCAATAGTATCTCGTAGCATAATATGAACTCATTTATAAAAGCTTTTTCTTCATATTAGCATTTTATAAGTTTAAGTTCGGGTAGTACCTACCCGTTAAGTTCATACTTAGTAGCTAATATACAATTCAACTACTACAATTCTATATGAAAAACTGATTATAATAATATTTCGCGTTCAAACTTTTACACAATATTTTACAAACTTACAATACCGCTTATTTTACATATAGCATGAAATATAGCACACAATAAATTTGATACAAGATGGTTGTGAAGATAATTCTAGCTAGTACACAAGTCGTTCAGCAAAGGCAATAAAGACACGTAATTCATACGTCCAGAAACAAGTCATGCATTCTGGTTTTACTAGGACTACTTCCCATCCTTGGTCTTGTGAAACATAACCGTTATGGCCGTTGATAAGACAGCGTGTTGTAACATCGTCAAAGGGACGAGGGTTACGTAATGTCCAACAGTGCCGTAACAATCTAAAAACCTCATTTCTTACCCCAACTACTGAGTCCGTTACTTGTGGAAATGCTTTGTTTAATAGTTATAGCCCGATGTTCTTGTTCTCACTTTGGTGAGAAGCGAAAATTACTAACCCGTAAGCATAACATGCTTCTTTATGTTGCAGTTTAGCCACTTTTTCTAAATCATGAAGTCCTATGTTCGGATACATTGAGTCAAAATAATTTCTTAACCCGTTGCGTAAAATAGCACTTGGGTTCCCCACAATATATGCGTCAAAGTAAACACATCATAACTTATGGGTTTCCCAATGTGATATCCCCCATCTTTCAAACGAAAGTCTCTTATAAACCAAGGCATTCTTGGAACGTTCTTCGAATGTCTTACAAACTGATTTCGCCGTAAATAGTTGTGCCGAAGAATTCTGACTGACTCTAGACAAGATTTCATCAATCATGTCTCCGGGTAGGTCTCTTAAAATATTGGGTTGTCTACCCATTTTGTGTTTTTATACTGTAAAATAGACAAGAGTTAGATTCATAAAAAAAAATACTTATTAATACAAGCAATTTTTACATATATCATAAAGCATAAGCACACTATATTACATATATTACACCATACGAATACAACTATCTTATTCCGACTCGCTCGTTTCTTCTTCTTCGGTTTTGGTTCGTTTTACCAAGTTTCTAGGGATATATGATGTTCCCCTAATACTAGCTTTCGTTTTCCACAACGGTTTAGAAAAACCTGGTGGTTTAAAGGTTCCCGGGTCATTGTTACAACTTAAGGACTTCGGGGGTTGACGATACATATAAAGTTCATCGGGGTTGGAATTAGATTTCTCTATTTTTATGCCCTTTCCCTTATTATTTTCTTTTGCCTTTTTAAATTCAGTTGGGGTAATTTCTATAACATCATCGGAATTCTCGTCGGAATCCGATTCATCGGAGAATTGGTAATCCTCCCAATATTTTGCTTCCTTGGCGGAAACACCATTGACCATAATTAACCTTGGTCGGTTGGTTGAGGATTTTCTTTTACTTAACCGTTTTATTATTTCCCCCTCCGGTTCTATTTCCTCCTCCGGTTCCTCCTCTTCCGGTTCTGATTCTTCTTCCGGTTCTGATTCTTCTTCCGGTTCCTCTTCGGGAACTTGTGAATCAGTCCAATATATATTCAACTCTTCGTTATTATTAGGTGAGTCAATGGAATTTGTGCTAGAGGTAGACATCTATCACACAATATCAAACATGTTAAGAGATTAATATATCACATAATATATACATGTTAATAATATATAGTTTCCAACAAAAATGTTAAGCAATCATTTTTAAAGAAAACACGGTCGAAGTCCAGACTCACTAATGCATCCCAACAAACTCGATAAGACACACTAATGCAAATTTTCTGGTTCTCTAAGACCAACGCTCGGATACCAACTGAAATGTCCCGTTCTTATTGATTAAAAACGTTCCATATTAATTGATTTCGTTACGAGGTTTTGACCTCTATATGAGACATTTTTCAAAGACCTCATTCATTTTAAAACAAACCATAACCTTTATTTCATAAATAAAGGTTTAAAAAGCTTTACGTAGATTATCAAATAATGATAATCTAAAATATCCTGTTTACACACGACCATTACATAATGGTTTACAATACAAATATGTTACATCGAAATCAGTTTCTTGAATGCAGTTTTTACACAACATCATACAAACATGGACTCCAAATCTTGTCCTTATTTTAGTATGCAACCGCGAAAGCGCTTAGTATTCACCGGGGAATAAACATGCTTTAAACGTCAACAAAAATGTTAGTGAGTTATAGGTTTAACCTATATATATCAAATCGTAACAATAGACCACAAGATTTCATATTTCAATACACATCCCATACATAGAGATAAAAATCATTCATATGGTGAACACCTGGTAACCGACATTAACAAGATGCATATATAAGAATATCCCCATCATTCTGGGACACCCTTCGGATATGATATAAATTTCGAAGTACTAAAGCATCCGGTACTTTGGATGGGGTTTGTTAGGCCCAATAGATCTATCTTTAGAATTCGCGTCAATTAGGGTGTCTGTTCCCTAATTCGTAGATTACCAGACTTAATAAAAAGGGGCATATTCAATTTCGATAATTCAACCATAGAATGTAGTTTCACGTACTTGTGTCTATTTTGTAAATCATTTATAAAACCTGCATGTATTCTCATCCCAAAAATATTAGATTTTAAAAGTGGGACTATAACTCACTTTCACAGATTTTTACTTCGTCGGGAAGTAAGACTTGGCCACTGGTTGATTCACGAACCTATAACAATATATACATATATATCAAAGTATGTTCAAAATATATTTACAATACTTTTAATACATTTTGATGTTTTAAGTTTATTAAGTCAGATGTCCTCGTTAGTAACCTACAACTAGTTGTCCACAGTTAGATGTACAGAAATAAATCGATAAATATTATCTTGAATCAATCCACGACCCAGTGTATACGTATCTCAGTATTGATTACAACTCAAACTATATATATATTTTGGAATCAACCTCAACCCTGTATAGCTAACTCCAACATTCACATATAGAGTGTCTATGGTTGTTCCGCAATATATATATAGATGGGTCGACATGATAGGTCGAAACATTGTATACGTGTCTATGGTATCTCAAGATTACATAATATACAATATAAGTTGATTAGGTTATGGTTGGAATAGATTTATTACTAACTTTCACGTAGGTAAAATGAGTAGTTTTTATCAATCTTGTTTTACTCGTTATTTCTTCGTTTCTAATCCGTTTTGAGTGATTCCAGTGGCCACGGTTTCGTATTGAACTTAAATTTATGAATCTAAATAGAAAAAGTATAAGTTTATAGTCGGAAATACAAGTTACAAGTCATTTTTGAAAGAGGTAGTCATTTCCGTCGAAAGAACGACATCTTGATGACCATTTTGAAAAACATACTTTCACTTTGAGTTTAACCATGATTTTTGGATATAGTTTCATGTTCATAAGAAAAATCATTTTTCCAGAAGTATAGCTTTTAAATCAAAGTTCTTCTTAGCTTTTAATTATCCCAACCAAAACAGCCCCCGGTTTTACTACGACGGCGTATATCCAGTTTTATGGTGTTTATCGTGTTTCTGGGCTTTAAATCATTAAGTTAGCATATCATATAGATATAGAACATGTGTTTAGTTGATTTTAAAAGTCTAGTTAGAAGGATTAACTTCATTTGCGAACAAATTTAGAATTAACTAAACTATGTTCTAGTGATTACAAGTTTATAACGTTGAATAAGACAGCTTTTTATGTATGAATCGAATGATGTTATGAACATCATTACTACCTCAAGTTCCTTGGATAAACCTACTGGAAATGAGAAAAATGGATCTAGCTTCAAAGGATCCTTGGATGGCTTGAAAGTTCTTAAAGCAGAATCATGACACGAAAACAATTTCAAGTAAGATTTCCACTCGAAATAAGATTGTTATAGTTATAGAAATTGAATTAAAGTTTGAATATGATTATTACCTTGTATTAGAAAGATAAACTACTGTAAGTAACAAAGGTTTCTTGATCTTGGATGATTATGTGAGGACCCGTCCTAATCCATCCGGACGAAGTCCATATCGATTATAAACGATTCACAACAGTTGATTACATCGCGAGGTGCTTGACCTCTATATGATACATTTTACAAACATTGCATTCGTTTTGAAAAGACAATCTTTCATTACATCTAAAGTTGACAGACATGCATACCATTTCATAATATATCCAACTATAATTGAGTTAATAATGATCTTGATAAACTCAACGACTCGAATGCAACGTCTTTTGAAATATGTCATGAGTGACTCCAAGTAATATCTTTAAAATGATCAAATGCACAGCGGAAGATTTCTTTCGTACCTGAGAATAAACATGCTTTAAAGTGTCAACCAAAAGGTTGGTGAATTCATTAGTTTAACATAAATAATCATTTCATAATTTTAATAGACCACAAGATTTCATACTTCCATTTCTCATAAACATACGTCCCGTGCATAGAGACAAAAATATCATTCATATGGATTGAACACCTGGTAACCGACATTAACAATATGCATAGAAGAATATCCCCTATCATTCCGGGATCCTCCTTCGGACATGATATAAATTTCGAAGTACTAAAGCATCCGGTACTTTGGATGGGGCTTGTTGGGCCCGATAGATCTATCTTTAGAGTTCGCGTCAATTAGGGTGTCTGTTCCCTAATTCTTAGATTACCAGACTTAATAAAAAGGGGCATATTAGATTTCGATCATTCAACTATATAATGTAGTTTTGATTACTTGTGCCTATATCGTAAAACATTTATAAATTAAGAGAGTATATTACTGTGAAGAACTCAAGAACTCAAAAATTGATTTTTAAATTAAGAGTGTTATAGGTTATGATTACAACATGAATTGTGTTGCAAATCATTCCTATAAACTTTATGGATCATCAAATTAACTGGAGATATCAAAACAAACTCGAATTTGATTCAAGAACACTTAGTTGACTTTGAAAATCAAAACTTTGACTCTCAAATTAGAAATTGATAGAAAGAATTGAAGATTGAAAACTTACAGATAGTTTAGATAGACGATTCCTAACAATACTGCATTATTACATTTTGGAAATTCATTCGAAGTCAAAATATGGTAAAAAAGATGAATGTACAGAGTGTCGAGCTTATTTTTGGTTTTCTATCTTTCTCGAATGCATATATCTATATAAGGAATAAATTTTATTCTGTAATGTACCTTGAAATTGACAGATAACAAATTGTAGACAAGAAACAAAAATTGATAAAAGTTGAGAGTGATCTGCAACTGATTTTGGAAACTGTCTGTGTACTATCCTTTTTTATATATCATTAATATTAATATTATTAATTAATAAATATAAATATATATATTAATAATAATAATTCTTTTAATATTATTAATACAAATAATAATAGTATTATAAATAACAAGAATGATGATATTTATTAATCATAATGTTTATAATAATAATATTAATATTAATAATAACATTAATGATAATAATAATACTAATATTAATATTAGTATTTGTTAACACCTATTTCCTTATGAGGTAAGGCTTAGTATGTCAACAAGAGACTAGAAGTGATCTAGCTTTAGGAGGGCGGAGTGTTGCCGATTGATTTTTACCCTCGGGAAATAATCCCTGCAGACCCGGTTCACAAGTGTAAAAACTTGTGGGGTAGCTTAATCAATCTGCCGTCCGTAGAGCGTAAGAGTGCTAGCCGGATGACTTCTAGTGAGAGAAAGTAGAGAGAGAAAGAGAAGTGAAGTCTCAGCTCTCAAAGTTGTCAGAATATCTGAACCTGTGTAAAATGAAGACCCAAGGGGTCTATTTATAGTGTCAGATCTACCAGATTTGTTTGGGGACACGTGTCAAATGATGATACGTTCTGTTACATGTGCTCCAAAATTTATGCTAAATGCGGCGCTCTCCGGCCAGGGCTTATGCGCTAGGTGGCCTTCAGGGCTTACACATGACGGAGCAGCCTGTACAGCGGAGAACGTTGGACAGACAATCTCCACAAAACTGTTGTTTCCAGCCTTCCTGATGCTATTTTTATGCGACTATTATGCCTTTTATGTGTGTATATGATAGGATACACCATTAGTATTGAAAATAACAATAATATTACTAATACAACTAATTCTTAACTTGTAATTACATTTAATATACTAACCTTGCATATTATTAATTATGTAATACTTATTTTATATAATAACACATTTGAATATTTAATATATATATATATATATATATATACATATATATATATACATATTTATTTACACACAATCGTTCGTGAATCATCGGACATAGTCGAAGGGTAAATGTTATCCATGTAAACAGTTCAAAAATTCTGATACTCACATTACAGATTTTGCTTATCGTGTCGAAATCATATAAAGATTAAGTTTAAATTTAGTCAGAAATTCCCGGGTCGTCACAGTACCTACCCGTTAAAGAAATTTTGTCCCGAAATTTGAGTGAGGTGGTCATGGCTAACAATAAAAATGTTTTCATGACGAATATGAGTTGATAAATAGAGTTTTATCGTCATTGAGTAATATGGATAAAACAATTCGTTTAGGTGAAGTGTACGAGTGAAGCTATCACAAAATAGTGAAATGAGAAAGACAAGTTTCATTATAACTTTTGACTAGTCATGGTTGAATTTCAGAATTCAAGGGATTCAAAGAAAATCTTAGAAATCTATAAGATCTGATTCTTCGAGGTTTGAGGAAATTAGGATCTCTTTGTTTACTATATATGTGATCTATAAGATCTATAAATGTGATGATCTATTTCGATTGCCCTGTTGGATATTTTTACTATATATCCACCCTCTTTGTTTTCTTATTTCCACAGCTCCCAACTTCTGTTCTTCCTCCCTCAATTCATACTTTAAAACATTCGTCAATATGCTTCATCCAGTTCTAATTCTTTATATACTCTTAAATTTCATATCTGTTATTCTTATTTTTCATCTACCATCGGAGGATTTTATTTACTTTTACTATTACCTTGGGGTTATAGTATTTTTAATTCTCTCGTGCCTTTACGTTGCAATACGTATTGATATGCACGGTTTGTAATTTACGTGTTGTTGTCAAGTTTCACATTTTCTTACATATTTAAAGATTCCATACTTTCGTTTCCTCTTCCCGACTTCAAGTCAAGCGAATAATGGTCTAGACTTTGTAGGTATGGATTTTGAAATGAGCATAGTTAATGTTCTAAGAAGGAATTTGTAATGGCACGATCTTGATTTATCAAATTACCAGAATACCTCGGAAAAGACCGAATCATCAAGAAAAATATTTTCTTGATATGTTTAGAGGTTAAGTAGAATACAAGAGTCGTGTAACTTGGCACATGATGATGTTATGATCTATGAATCATCACGTTCCATTTAGAAACTCAGCATGACTTACTGTAATATAATCACGTTGATCAAATGTCATTATATTATCTAACTCATGCTTCAGTTCCCAACACTACTTCAAAATCATTTATATTTTATACTCGAAGGTTTTAGAATTTAGAAACTAAAATAGTTTCTTTTATGATGTAACATAGATAACACGAAGAGATAACCAATTTCGGATAAGAAGAGCTATGAAAATATTCTCAGAAATATCAAAGATATTTATGATGATATTTTCAGAATTTCTAAGATCGAAGGTTGATGAAGAAAGATTTTCCACAAGATTTAATATGAGTATAGAGCAAGGTTTTCTCTAAAGATTTCATTGGATACAGAATTATCTGGATTCTTTGAATATAGGGTTTGGTCCTTGTATTTGTCCTTGGCCTCCTTCATGGTTAGCTCAATCCGTTTTCCAGTTCCAACTTTTCTGAGCTTTTCCAACATGCTATTCTTTATTATCAAACTTCTGGCTGTTAAGATCGTTTACAGTTTTTACTGCTTCATTCAGCTTTTTCAACATTTCGAGTATTGATTCGTAGACTGGGTGCTTTTCATAATTTCAGAATGGAAGGTCATAATTCTAAGAGAAAAAGGTTATATGTATACCTATAACTGTTGTTGTAGAATTGTTGCGGGATTCAAAATACTGATTGCTGATTCCCTGTAATTGGTATGGCAATACTCGTTACATGATGCAGACGAATATATAATAAGGTTTTAATGAACAAATATAATGGTTCTTCGAAGGGACTTAAGACAATGTGTAATGAAGTTGCTGGTAAGTTTACAGATAATGTGGCAGAATATAAAAGGTTCCCCAACAACGATGGCGAAAGGCGTACTTATATATCAAGGCTATAATAAGGCTAATCCGAATGAAAGTCAAAGTTGACTTGCTGGAGCTGTGACAAAATTTGCTAATTGGGAAAGAGATTGCAAAGTTATTTTCGGCAATAACAACGTTAAAGGAATTAGCACAGCTACGTGTTAAATGTTTACTCAGTTTTCGAGAGTTTTCAGGTGCATAACTATACGCATCAATCTTTTCTTCCATAGACGAAGTGCGGTTGGTTCATCCTCTCGATTGAGGTGTTTTCAAGAAATATGAAATGTTTGAACGCAGATTGGAATCGTCAAGATACAAATGAGGTTTAAGATGAAATCAAGTGGCAACTTGAAGAATTGTTTAGTTTCATAGGTTATAATCAATATTTTAATTCATTTTAATTGTCCAATGTTTTTAGTCCACAGTCGATAGTCCACAGTTAACAATCCAATGATTCATATATAGTTTAATATATAATATTCGAATTAATTAATACGTATCGTGACCCGTATACGTCTCAGACTCGATCACAACTCAAACTATATATATTATTATAGAATCAACCTCAACCCTGTATAGCTAACTCCCGCATTACTGCATATAGAGTGTTTATGGTTACTCCAAATAAAATATATAGATGCGTCGATATGATATGTCAAAACCTTGTATACGTGTCCCGATATTTAAAGTGCGTAAAATAAATAACAGAAATTAAATAACGATAAATAAAGTGCGTAAAGTAAATAATAGAAATTAAATGACGATAAATAAAGTACGTAAAGTAAATAACAGAAATTAAATGACGATAAATAAAATTGAGAGAATGTAAATTGCGATAATTAAATTGCGATAAATAAAGTGTAACCAGTTAGCTGGGAACAATTAGTTAGGAACATTTAGCATGGATTCTTAACAAAATTTCTCATAGTTAATTTGTTTGTTTCTAACAAATTTTATTTTGTCAAATGTTTTCTTCATTATGCCACTTGTTGGATTCTGATAGGTCAAAATTCAAATATGAAATTGAATGAAAATGATTATTCTGCGGTGAACGGATACGTATATCGGTGGTTGTAAGTAGAATAGCAAATGATTGTTGAATCAGATTCAAAGAATGTACGATGTAACTTATTAGTGTGAAATCTAAATATTCCTCGGGTATTACCTACCCGTTAAAATATTTTCACCATTAATAGTTTGTATAAAAGAATTTTTAATTACAATCTTTATGAAAACATATATACATATATATTTTCTTCAGATGTAATCATTGATTTAATGAGTTAATATAATATTAAACTCATTTAGTTTTCGGTTGGAACTAGAATAAATAATCTCTAAAACTTTAGAGATTACATATTCGCCATGTCGAACGAAGATAAATGAGGTAGAACGATACGTAGAATGAAGATCATACTCAAAGTACATATGATGATATTGAAGCATGGATTGTTGATGGTACTGGTGATGTTATTGATGGTACTGTTGGTACCGGTGATGTTGTTGAAGCTGGTACATTTTGCACCATATTCTTCGAATTGATTATTCGAGCGCGAAGTTCGTTGACTTATTACTCCAGGATGATTGTCGGTCGGAACGAACGGATGAATAAGGTTCAGAATTGTGGATAGAATATAATCTTGTCGAGTTACCCTGGAAATGAGACTGAAAATGATGTCTCGAACAGGTTCGCCGGTAAACGCATCAGGTTCATTGTCAAGAGGTGAATTCGGTTGGTGGAAGGGATTGCCTTCTGCGCGTTTCCATTAATTAAGTCGACTACGAACCCATCAGATGAATTGATAATGGTTGATTGGTTGATTCATGCCGGTGACGCTGTTTTCGGAGCTTAGGTGAACATCTATGTCGGAATAGCTGTCGGAATAACTATCAGAATAGCTATCAGAATCTGAGGGACTCGAACTGGTTGTAGGATTCATCTCGTACGATCAGATGAAGGATTTTCGATAAGAAATAGATTATAGGATGTAAATTAGTACTCTGCAATACATAATTTACATATGCATATATAATACTAGAATCCCATAAGTTACGGAGGAATCTACGGAAGTTGTCAGGCAAAGTTACAGTAACAGATATGCTAAGATATGAAGTAGCAGATACGCTAAGATATGAATTTTGTCTATACACTATTCATGCAGTCAATGTAGTAAAACGTGTCTAGACTAAGAATGATAAGCAAGTGATTTTTTAAGAATGATAAGCAGGTAATTTTTGACACGAAATGATAAGCAAAACTTTTGACATGTAGACACGGTCGAAGTCCAGACTCACTAATGCATCCTAACAACTTATCAGTTAGACACATTAATGCAGACATGGTTCGCTAAGACCATCGCTCCGATACCAACTGTGAGGACCCGTCCTAATCTATTCGGACAAAGTCCATATCGATTATAAACGATTCACAACAGTTGATTACATCGCGAGGTATTTGACCTCTATATGATACATTTTACAAACATTGCATTTGTTTTGAAAAGACAATCTTTCATTACATCTAAAGTTGACAGACATGCATACCATTTCATAATATATCCAACTATAATTGAATTAATAATGATCTTGATAAACTCAACGACTCGAATGCAACGTCTTTTGAAATATGTCATGAATGACTCCAAGTAATATCTTTAAAATGATCAAATGCACAGCGAAAGATTTCTTTCGTACCTGAGAATAAACATGCTTTAAAGTGTCAACCAAAAGGTTGGTGAGTTCATTAGTTTAACATAAATAATCATTTCATAATTTTAATAGACCACAAGATTTCATACTTCCATTTCTCATAAACATACGTCCCGTGCATAGAGACAAAAATATCATTCATATGGATTGAACACCTTGTAACCGACATTAACAATATGCATATAAGAATATCCCCTATCATTCCGGGATCCTCCTTCGGACATGATATAAATTTCGAAGTACTAAAGCATCCGGTACTTTGGATGGGGCTTGTTGGGCCCGATAGATCTATCTTTAGAGTTCGCGTCAATTAGGGTGTCTGTTCCCTAATTCTTAGATTACCAGACTTAATAAAAAGGGGCATATTCGATATCGATCATTCAACCATATAATGTAGTTTTGATTACTTGTGTCTATATCGTAAAACATTTATCAAAACAGCGCATGTATTCTCAGTCCCAAAAATATATATTGCAAAATTATTTAAAAAGGGAATAATGAAACTCACAATAATGTATTTTGTAGTAAAGATACATATGACGACATGGAACAATGTAGGGTTGGCCTCGGATTCACGAACCTATATCATTCATATATCTATTAAGACATATACTTATAATCGAACAAATATATTTATTTATATTATTATTAGTGATGTAATTTATATATATAGTAGACTAATAGGTTCATTATATATATTTTCATTATATATATAGATATATTAGTATAGTTAAGTTATGTGTATTAAATATATATTTATATATAAAATCTTTATTTTTATGTTTATAATTTTAATAACGTCTTTAAAACTTTTATTTTTCATAATCATAATTATTTTAATAATAATGACATAGATAATACTGATATCAATAATAATGATAGTTTTAGTAAAAAAAAAAAGTACTAATAATAATAATGGTAATTTTTAATAGTTTTAATAGAAATTTTCAGTAAATATACAATATCACTAATATTAATGTTTAAATGATAAGTCTATTAATGATACTTTGTAATATTAATAATAATGATGATAATACTAATAATAATACCTATGTGGATGATGATAATAATAATACTAACAATTATAAAATGTTACAAGTACTAATATTAATGAAAATAATAATAATTTGTATCATTCTCATAATAATAATAATAATAATAATCATAATCATAATTATAATAATAAATTATAGTCTTTATAATAATACTTGTATTAGTAATAATAAGTGTTCTAAAAATAACCATAATAATAATAATCACAACACTAATAATAATAATAATTTTGGTAATGAAATCTACCTTCCAAAGCCTTTCTAAAAAAAATATGCCCTGAACCGGGTTTGAACTAGAGACCTCCTGCTCACCCGCAAACACACTTAACCATTCCCTCTGTCTTGTTTATCTAATTTATAAGGCAACCCAAACTATATATCTAGTATTTCATTTAGCCATGTTCATCATCTTCTTCACCAAGTTTAAAATCAAACGGGGGCAAAAACTCAACAAAAATCGAATGGGTTTTCATTTATGACTTGTAAACAACATGAAACAAAAAAAAATGTGTTCATGATATAAAAAAAATGAGAAAAAAACAAAAAAAATCCTACTGCTTGCTCGTAGCTAGGAAAAAAAAAATTTATTTTCAATTTTGAGTTCGTTTTGGACAATCTTTACAACATGAAACATGTTTCAAATCATTCCTAAAATCTATCAAAATCATCAATTGAACTTAAAACATCAAAACAAGCTCTAATTTCTCCAAGAACAAAACAGTTGACTTTTGACAATTTAACTTTGACTCGCAAATTGGAATTCGTTATTAAGAATTGGAACTTGAGATTTTGCAGGAAGTTTAAGTAAATGATTCCTAACAACTCTGCATTTTTAGTTTTTGAAATTTGTTTCGAATTTATGTTAGTGTATATTACTGTGAAGAACTCAAGAACTCAAAAATTGATTTTTAAATTAAGAGTGTTATAGGTTATGATTACAACATGAATTGTGTTGCAAATCATTCCTATAATCTTTATGGATCATCAAATTAACCGGAGATATCAAAACAAACTCGAATTTGATTCAAGAACACTTAGTTGACTTTGAAAACCAAAACTTTGACTCTCAAATTAGAAATTGATAGAAAGAATTGAAGATTAAAAACTTACAGATAGTTTAGATAGACGATTCCTAACAATAATGCATTATTACATTTTGGAAATTCATTCGAAATCAAAATATGGTAAAAAAGTTGAATGTACAGAGTGTCGAGCTTATTTTTGGTTTTCTATCTTTCTCAAATGCATATATCTATATAAGGAATAAATTTTATTCTGTAATGTACCTTGAAATTGACAGATAACAAATTGTAGACAAGAAACAAAAATTGATAAAAGTTGAGAGTGATCTGCAACTGATTTTGGAAACTGTCTGTGTACTATCCTTTTTTATATATCGTTAATATTAATATTAATAATTAATAAATATAAATATATATATATTAATAATAATAATTCTTTTAATATTATTAATACAAATAATAATAGTATTATAAATAACAAGAATGATGATATTTATTAATCATAATGTTTATAATAATAATATTAATATTAATAATAACATTAATGATAATAATAATACTAATATTAATATTAGTATTGAAAATAACAATAATATTACTAATACAACTAATTCTTAACTTGTAATTACATTTAATATACTGACCTTGCATATTATTAATTATGTAATACTTATTTTATATAATAACACATTTGAATATTTAATATATATATATATATATATATATATATATATATATATATATATATATAATTATATTTATTTACATACAATCGTTCGTGAATCATCGGACATAGTCGAAAAGTAAATGTTATCCATGTAAACAGTTCAAAAATTCTGATACTCACATTACAGATTTTGCTTATCGTGTCAAAATCATATAAAGATTAAGTTTAAATTTAGTCAGAAATTCCCCGGTCCTCACAGATTACTTGGAATGGATTTAGAAAACTTGGAAGTAAACTTGCAATCTTGGAAGTATTCTTGATTTTATGAAACTAGAACTTTTGGAATTTATGAAGAACACTTAGAACTTGAAGATAGAACTTGAGAGAGATCAATTAGATGAAGAAAATTGAAGAATGAAAGTGTTTGTAGGTGTTTTTGGTCGTTGGGGTATGGATTAGATATAAAGGATATGTAATTTTGTTTTCATGTAAATAAGTCATGAATGATTACTCATATTTTTGTAATTTTATGAGATATTTCATGCTAGTTGCCAAATGATGGTTCCCACATGTGTTAGGTGACTCACATGGGCTGCTAAGAGCTGATCATTGGAGTGTATATACCAATAGTACATACATCTAAAAGCTGTGTATTGTACGAGTACGAATACGGGTGCATACGAGTAGAAATGTTGATGAAACTGAACGAGGATGTAATTGTAAGCATTTTTGTTAAGTAAAAGTATTTTGATAAGTGTCTTGAAGTCTTTCAATAGTGTATGAATATATATTAAAACACTACATGTATATACATTTTAACTGAGTCGTTAAGTCATCGTTAGTCGTTACATGTAAGTGTTGTTTTGAGACCTTTAGGTTAACGATCTTGTTAAATGTTGTTAACCCAAAGTTTATAATATCAAATGAGATTTTAAATTATTATATTATCATGATATTATTATATATTAATATATCTTAATATGATATATACATTTAAATGTCGTTACAACGATAATCGTTACATATATGTCTCGTTTCGAAATCCTTAAGTTAGTAGTCTTGTTTTTACTTATGTAGTTCATTGTTAATACACTTAATGATATATTTAATTATCATATTATCATGTTATATATAATATAACAATGTATTAATATGCTTCATATATATTTAGTAAGACGTGGTTATAACGATAATCGTTATATGTATCGTTTCGAGTTTCATACGTCAATAGTCTCCTTTTTAAGTATATAACTTATTGTTACTATTTTTAATGAGATACTTGATGATCATTATATCATGTTAAACATATATATTTATTCATTTATGTATCATCATGTCATATACAACTTATAGCGTTCGTGAATCATTGGTCAAACTGGGTAATCAGACGTTTACAAAATTTCCGTTTCAATTAACCAAGTCTTAAAAAGTTTGATTGCTTAACATGTTGGAAACATTTAATCATGTAAATATAGTTTTCATTAAACATATAATCATAGAAAGGTTCGGAAAAGTTCGGGTCACTACAACCCCTGAGCTTCTTGAACCAGCTCCAAAAACACTTAGATGGTACGAAATAGATGGCAACACGACCATTGCTTGGCCTGATTCGGGTGTAACATCTTTTGAGCTCGTGCTGGCTGTGTTGCTGGTTACATTTCCCAGCTCACCCGCATCATCCTCCCCCTCTAAAAATGAACTTGACCTCAAGTTCTCGAGGTTGTCATCTTTCAAGTATGGCATCAAATCACCCACATTAAATGTGCTAGACATAGCAGTATCACCAGGCAGCTCGACTTTGTAAGCATTATCACCAACTTTTCCCAACACTTTAAATGGACCCTCAGCTCTTGGCATCAGCTTGTTCTTCCTTTTTGCTGGGAACCTTTCCTTCCTTAGATGAATCCAAACAAGATCACCAGGAATAAAAGTGGGCTGCTTTCTGTGCTGGTTAGCCTTAGCCTTGTATTGCTGGTTGGTCTTCTCAATTTTGGCCAACACTTGCTCATACAGCTTCTTTATTTCTTTGGCCTTTGCTACTGCATCCACACTTGCCTTAGGCTCTAATGGTGTATCCTATCGTATACACACATAAAAGGCATAATGGTTGTATAAAAGTAGCATCAGGAAGGCTGGAAACAACAGTTCTTCGAAGTTTTCTGTTCAGCGTTCTCCGCTGTACAGGCTGCTCCGTCATGCGTAAGCCCTGAAGGCCACCTAGCGCGTTAGCCCTGGCCGGAGAATGCCACCTTCAGCGTAAATTTCGGATCACAAGTTACAGAACGTATCATCATCTGACACGTATCCCCAAGCAATCTGCTGGATCTGACACTATAAATAGACCCCTTGGGTCGTCATTTTACACAGTTCAGACATTCTGACAACTTTGAGAGCTGAGACTTCACTTCTCTTTCTCTCTCTACTTTTTCTTACTAGAAGTCATCCGGCTAGCACTCTTACGCTCTACGGACGACAGATTGATTAAGCCACCCCACAAGTTTCTATACTTGTGAACCGGGTCTGCAGGGATTATTTCCCGAGGGTAAAAATCAATCGGCAACACTCCGCCCTCCCAAAGCTAGATTACTTCTAGTATCTTGTTGGCACACTAAGCCTTACCTCATAAGGAAATAGGTGTTAACAGGCTCAATTGCAAAAGGAATCAGATCAATAGGTGTGAGTGGATTTGCACCGTAGCAGATTTCAAATGGTGATTTTCCTGTGGAGTAATTATGTGCTCTGTTAAAAGCAAATTCAGCTTGAACAAGCTTTAAATCCCACTCCTTCAAACTTTTCTTCACAAGTGCTCTCAGCAGCATTCCCACAATTCTATTGGTAACTTCTGTTTGACCATCAGTTTGGGGATGGTGAGAAGTGCTGAATAAAAGCTTTGTTCCAAGCAACTTCCATAATGTCTTCCAAAAATAGCTTAAGAACTTTGTATCTCGATTAGACACAATGGTTTTGGGAACTCCATGAAAACGAACAATTTCTTTGAAGAATAAAGCAGCAACAATAGTAGCATCATTGGTTTTGTTGCAGGCTATGAAATGAGCCAACTTTGAAAACCTGTCAACAACAACCATAATAGAATCTTTGCCTCGCTGAGTCCTTGGCAATGCAACAATGAAATCCATGCTCAAATCTTCCCATGGCTAGTTGGGAACAGGAAGAGGAGTATACAAACCCTTGTGAAATGCTGACTTAGCTTGAAATCATGTAGCTCAGAGATTAATCACAGCTTTGACATCTTTATCCATACATGGCCAGTAGAAGTGTTCACTTAGGATTTCCAATGTCTTGTTAATCCCAAAATGACCAGCTAAACCACCTCCATGTGCTTCTCTAATCAGCAACTCCCTGATTGAATCTTTTGGGATGCACAATCTGCTGCCCTTGAATAGAAAACCATCTTGCTCAACATAATCTCTTTTGGACTCAGCAGGAGAACAGTTCAAAATAGGAGCAAAGTCTTGATCAGCTTCATATAACTCCTTAACAAATGAAAATCCAAGAACTCTAGCTTCCAGAATTGATAACAAAGAATATCTTCTTGAAAGAGCATCAGCAACAACATTAGAGGTACCAGCCTTGTGTTTAGACACAAAGGAGTACATCTGCAAGAATTCAACCCATTTTGTATGCCTTGGATTTAATTTGTGCTGCCCATTAATGTAATTTAATGCTTCATGATTAGAAAAGAGAAAAAACTGCCTTGGCTTCAAATAATGTGACCAATGATCAACAGCTCGAATGATGGCATAAAACTCTTTATCATAAGTGCTATAATTCAGCTTTGACCCATTTAGCTTTTCACTTAAATAAGCTACTGCTCTTTTTCCTTGCACTAGCACAGCTCCAATGCCAACACCACTTGCATCACATTCAAGTTCAAACAGCATATCAAAATTAGGCAAAGCAAGTATAGGTGCTGAACTTAGCTTCTTTTTCAATGATTCAAATGCTGATTGTGCAGAACTGGACCATTCAAATACCTCTTTCTTCAAACAATCAGTAATTGGAGCAACAATTGTGGAGAAGTCTTTGATAAATCTCCTATAAAATGAAGCTAAACCATGAAAACTTCTGACTTCAGTGATGGAAGAAGGACTAGGCCATGATCTGATTGCTTCCACCTTAGATAGATCCATTGAAATGCCTTCTTCAGAAACCACATACCCAAGAAACACTACTTTGCTGACAAAGAAATCACACTTCTCTAGCTTTGCATATAACTGATTCTGCCTTAACAGCTCAAATACTTTCCTCAGATTATCCAAGTGTTCTTCTTTAGTTTTTGAGTACACTAGGATGTCATCAAAGTAAACAACCACAAACTGACCAATAAGTGGCCTGAGCACTTCATTCATAAGTCTCATGAATGTTCTGGGTGCATTAGACAACCCAAAAGGCATAACCAACCACTCGAATAAACCACCTTTGATCTTGAAAGCTGTCTTCCATTCATCTCCTTCTTTCATTCGAATCTGATGATACCCACTTCTAAGATCGACTTTGGAGAATACACAAGAAACATGCAGCTCACCTAACATATCATCTAATCTAGGTATGGGATGCCTATACTTGATGGTGATGTTGTTAATAGCTCTACTGTCTACACACATTCTCATAGAACCATCTTTCTTTGGAACCAGAAAAGCTGGTACTGAACAAGGACTCATGCTGGTTATAACATATCCCTTGGCAACCAACTCATTAACTTGCTTTTCTAATTCTTTTGCTTCATGAGGGGAACATCGATAAGCTGCCTTGTTAGGAAGAACAGATCCAGGTACAAGATCAATTTGATGTTCAATACCCCTGATTGGTGGCAAACCAGTAGGTAACTTAGTAGGAAACACATCAGCAAATTCAAATAAAAATGGCTTTACCCTAGCTGGTATTTCATCATGCTGGTTCAACTCATCACTTTCAACCATCAGCAATAAATAAGCACCAGCACCACCCTTTAACTCAGTATCAACTTCAGCTTGAGTCATAAACAAAGCTTTATCATTCTTAACAGTAGGATCAGCTTTAGGTATTTCACTAGGCTTTAACGAAGTGAGGGTGATCTTCTTTCCATTTACATACATTGAATAAGTATTTTGGTGTCCATTATGATAGACATACTTATCAAATAACCAAGGTCTACCAAGCAGCAAATGACAAGCATCCATAGTAATAACATCACAAGTAATCTCATCCTAATAAACAGTACCAATTGAAAATGGAACAGTAACTTGGCGAGTAACCTTTACCTCGCTGCCTTAGTTAAGCCATTGAATTTTGTATGGATGAGGATGCTTCTTTGTAACCAGCTCAAGCTTTTCCACCATGTGAGCAGATGCTGCGTCTGCACAGCTGCCTCCAACAACAATCAGGCTGCACACTTTGTCCTTGGCTGTGCACCTTGAATGAAAGATGTTTTCACGCTGACTCTTATCTTCAATAGTCTCAGCTGAGTGCATTACTCTTCGAACCACTAAAAACTCTCCAATATCAGCAGCAACAAACTCTTCACTATCAGACTCATCATATGCTGGTTTAGTTTCAAAACCCCCTTCCAGATCTTCAATCTCCTTTAATGTAAGAGCACGCTGGTTAGGACATTGAGCTTGAAAATGTCCAAATCCATGGCACTTGAAGCATTTCCATCTATCATCTTTAGGACCAGCTACAACCTGCTCTTTGCCTTTAGATACTTTGGATGCTGCCTCGTTATGCCTAGGCAGCATAGATGATTGACCCTTCATAGGCAGCACAGCTGACTTGGAATAAGACTTAAAATTAATTTTCTTCTTTGCTTGTTTCTCTACTTGAATAGCCAGATTGCAAGCACTCTCAAAAGTCCATAGAGGCTGCATTTCAACTTGATCAGCAATAGAAGCATTTAAGCCTCCAACGAATCTTTCTATAGTGTGTTCTTCAGCTTCTTTAACATTTGTACGAATCTTGAGCTGCTCAAACTCTCTGATGTAATCAACAACATTCTTGCTGCCTTACTTGAGTGTATTCATCTGGATATACAGCTCTGGCTTGTAAGCTTGAGGAACAAACCTCTTTTGCATACACTCTTTTAACTTGGACCAGGTTTTGATTGTTTTCTTCCCTTCATATTGCCTTTCTTTCTTTAGATTATCATACCACATTGAAGCATACTTCTTTAATTTGATTACAGCAAATTTAAAGGCCTTTTTATCATCGTAGCCTTTAACCTCCATAATTCTATCCATGGCCTGAACCAATTCAAAGTAATCTTCAGGATTAGAGGACCCTTCAAAATCAGGTGGATCTATCTTGATATCTTTCAAATCATCAGCTTTTTTCCTATGCCTTCTTCTTCTTTGTGAAGAAGCATGAGATCCATCAGTAGATTGGCTACCATCCTCAGATTCAGTACTAGAAGACACAATAGTTGTATCTCCATTTTCAGATCTAATTCTACTTCTTCTTGGAACACCATCTTCCAACAAGTTAACCATTCTTTCCATCTGATGTTGTAGAGCTTCAATAGCTCTATCTCTTCTAAGATTATGAGCTTCTTCAAGAGTCATATTACTTGGAATATCAGCCATTTCAAATATCAGATCTAAAATAGACCTTTAGCAACAAATAGAAACCCAGATCTGAAATAAAGCTTAACAGCTCTAAAACAGAGTATGAACTTAAACAACAATAAAAATGATAAGAAAGCTTCTATTTGAACAACCTAAGCTCTGATACCACTTTGATGCGTGATTATGACTTTAAAAACGCAATTTAGAACAAGCTTTCTTCACCTAACTGATCCGAACACAAAGACCCAATTTGTAACAGTAACAGCCCAAAACAGAGTATAAAACTCTGAAATAAGAACACAAAGGATAGAGAATCTAAACCCTTAATTGATAAAGATACCACCACAATTAGAGATCTAGAAACACTCCAAGTCTTCAATTACAGCTGATAAAGATTCCACCACAACTATAATATCGGATATGAAGATTTGGATTTCACCACAATGTTTGATAAAGTAACACCACAAACACTGATAAAGAAACCACTCTTAGCCACCGGAATCAAAGATTCGAAAAGACACAGAGAATTTTGTAAATAGATAAGCTCTATCAAACTTTTCATTCAATCATCAACTGCCTTTTACAATTACAAGAGCTCTCTATTTATAGGAGAAGCTTAACAGCTATTTTCTAGATAAGACAAAAAACATAAAAAGGAAATGGAGACAAAAAAAAAGGACAAGCAATTACAAATTAGCCAATAAGAATAAAGGACACAATCTGCAAAAGTCTGCCATTTGTTAGTGCTCCTTCCATGATAAAAAGCATCCAATGATAGATGAGAATCTTCCTTGGACAGCTAACATTCTTCTAGAACAGTCGTGCACGTATTAAGCACATGACCTGACCGATTTATTGAAATGCTAAGTAAACTTTGAATCGCATCAGCAAGCTGGCCCTTTAGAAAGAAAATAGCATCGCCTGCTGGTTGAACTAAGCTTCATGTGCTGGTTGAGCTTAAAATTCTTCAGCTGGTTAGACTAGCTGGTTTGTCTAAGTATAACTTTGCAGGCTCGATTTGCTGGTTACCCGGCTGAGTGAATTAAAGCTTTACTGACTAAACTAAGCTCATTTGCTGGTCCGGCTAGCTGGTTCTTCTTAATTACTGGCTTGCCTTCAACTATCAAAAACTTTATTCATTAAAACATAACTACTTCAGTTTAAGGACTGAAGTAAGGTCACCCCTGATCATCTTGAACCAGCTCCAAAAATACTTAGATGGTACGAAATAGATGGCAACACGACCATTGCTTGGCCTGATTCGGGTGTAACATCTTTTGAGCTCGTGCTGGCTGTGTTGCTGGTTACATTGCCCAGCTCACCCGCATCAATAAAGCACGTACTCTTTTATTATAATATTTAGCGATTTGCTGTTTATTATTCGCTTCTCTGATAGCCGCCATTAATCTCAGCTCTTCTATGAAATTTAGATTTTTGCTCAACGCATCATCATTTGCTTCGTCATCAAAGTTAGCAATTCGATGCGTTGGTACCAGAATTTCTGCGGGGATTACTGCCTCAGAATCATACACCAAACTAAAAGGTGTTTCGCCTGTACTCTTTTTGAAAGTAGTGCGATCTGCCCATAACACATTGGGTAATTCATCTACCCAACCAGTTCGCCTTTCACATAACCTTTTTTTAATACCGCTGACAATATCGTGGTTGGTTGCTTCGCACAGTCCATTGGTTTGCGGGTGCGCCACTGACGTAAACTTTTGTATTATATTTAGATCAGCGCACCATGTCTTGAATGGATCTTTCGCTATTTGTGCACCGTTATCGCTAACCAATTCTCGCGGAATACCAAACCTGCAAACAATGTATTCCCAAACAAAATTTCGCACTTGCACACCAGTAATAGTGCGAACCGCCTTAGCTTCAACCCATTTGGTAAAATAATCGATTGCAACGATGAGAAATTTAACATTGCCGGGCCCTGCAGGAAATGGGCCTACAATGTCAATAGCCCATTTATTAAATGGCCACGGCGAATTAACGGGGATCATGTCATGTCGCGGCATTCGATTTTGTGGAGCACGTCGTTGGCAACTTTTACAGCGTTTTACAATTTTAGCTACATCGCGGTATAGGGATGGCCAAAAGTATCCCATCCGCATAATTTTTGCTGCGATAGTTTTGTAACCAGAATGCAGTGCACAAGTACCATTATGTACTTCTTCAACAATCATTGCTGCCTCGATTGGGCCAACACATCGCATCATTGGTCCGCAGTATGATTTGCGATATAAGATATCATCTTGAATGATATACATTGGCGCTCGCTCTCGCACTAAACGAGCTCCGCGACTATCCTCTGGCAGAATATTACTGCGGAGATATTGTAGGATTGGCTCCATCCAGTTTGTCTGTATAGTGACCCGGAAATTTCCGATCAAATTTAAACTTTAATCTTTATATGGTTCCGACCCGATAAGCAAAATCCATAATGTTGAGTCTCGAAAGTCTTGAAATCTATATTCATGTAATCAATTACCCTTTAACTGTGCCCGACGATTCACGAACTATTGTTTGTAAATAAATATAAAAATATATGTATAAATAAGTTCTATACATATGTAATATTATATATAATGTAATATACAAATATTAAAGATTCAATAAATTATATAATTGGTAGATATGATATGATAAAAGATAATACACTATATGTAACTACAAGTTAATCCTAATTGTAGTATTATTATTATATACATTATTATTTAATATTAGTGCTATTATTATTAAAAATTATAATATAAAAATTAGATACATTTGATATGTTATATTATTATTATTGTTATTATAACTAGTGGTAAAATTGTAATTTTATATATTAGGATTAATATTAATATTATTATTAGATATCAATATTACCATTAGTAATTATTATTATCATCACTAATATTATTATTAATATTACTAGTATAATCAGTATTACTAGAAATCATAGAATTTATACAATTAGGGTTACTATCATCATAATACAACTTACATATTTTTAACATTTAAAATAATTACAATTATTATTAATAACATTATTGGTATCAACTTTATTACTAAAATTGTCAAAAATTATTATAATTCTTGTTATAGTTATTACAATACAATTTATTATTCATTATTATTATTATTATTATAAAAGTAGTACAAATTTATTTTTATCAAATACACCAAAATTATTATAATTGTGACTTATTATTCTTATTATTATTACTTTTAATATTTTTATTATAATTAATATTATTATATTATTATTATTTGTATTTATATTTATATTATTATCAATTAATAATAATTATATAAATATAAAAAGGATATGTACGATTTGTTTTGGGAATCAAATAAAGTTATATATCTCAATCTATACTGTGTTAGATTGGTACCAGCGTAATTGAAGCATATGATACAACCAAAATCAGTTGTAGGTCTCCATCTGCTTTATACATATTTTTTTTTATTCTCCTCTGCATAATTGAACCATGCTTATCGATAAAATTGAATATGTAACAATCATTTGATTAATATTATCAGACAAGAATGATTCAATTTTTTTTTCTTAATCACTATCAATAACAATTACTTTTAAACTGTAATCTGTATGAATTATACATGAATTTTTTTAAAACAGACGCAGGTACTCTATACCTTCAACTTTTTAGCCAAGTCTCAGAATCGATTCAATTTTAAAAAATGTATCAATGCAGTTCGATTGGAAATCACGTGTTTAATCTATATGCAAAATTATAGATCTTAATTCTCTATATTCATCAAGAATTTCCGAAGTCAAAGATTTGGGTTTTCAAAGTCAACAAATATTCATCAATCGAATTCGAATTTTCTGAGATGATTCGAGTTAAATTAATGTTTCCAGTAGTTATAATAAATGATTTGAAAACTATTTCATGTTTTATTCATAGCCTAAAATGTTCTAGATTTTAAAATCAATTTTTTTTTTAAAAGCTGCGTAACAGCAGGTAGCTGCATTTTCTGTTTTTATTTTATTTTTTTTCTTCGCTAATTGATACAACCATCTTGAAAAGATTAATTATGTTTCAATATCGAATAACAAGGAAATTCTATAATTAATTGCTTTGTTTGATTTCACTGATTGAATCAACACTTGAAGAAGATGAAGAAGAAAATGGGAGAAACAGAATTTCGGATTATATTTAGTTAAGATTAGTATTATAACAGAAAATGGGCACAGCCTAGATGGTTTAGGTGAGTGATGAGTATTCGAGGGGTCTTGAGTTCGAGACTCGACTTGGGCAGATTATTAATTCTTTTTGAGCTTTTAGAGGTAGTTCTCTTTTCTTTTATTATTATTATTATTATTATTATTATTATTATTATTATTATTATTATTATTATTATTATTATTATTATTATTATTATTATTATTATTATTATTATTATTATTATTATTATTATTATTATTATTACTTGTATTGTTACTATGATTATTGTTATTATTATCATTACTACACTTATCATTATTGTAATTTTTGTTATTATCATAAAGTATTAGAATTATTATTATTATTAACATTAATACAAGATATATCATTACCATTATTATTACTAGTATTATTATTTGTAAATTATTAGTATTTTCATTATTAACATCATACTTATTATTAGTATTATTATTACTGTATTATTATTGTTAGTATTATTATTATGATTTTTAGAATATTAAAAATGTTAATAACAAAAATATATAATAAAAGCTGATATACTAAAGATTTTAGAAACTAGTTATAATTATTCGAATGCATGTAAAAATTATGATTATAGTTACAAATTAGTGTTATAAGAAGCTATAGGCATTAGTATAAAAATTTAACACAAAGATTATGATCATTATGATTAGGAATATAAAGGTTTTAATAATAGTATTACAGTTATGGCAATAAAAGTTTTAAAGATAATATCATTAAGATTATAAGAATATATATAAATGTATAGATTTAAAAACTATGTATAAAATTATAATTTAAGTAAATTACTAATTAGTAGTATTATTATTAATAAAGTTATCATATTTATTATTAGTATATCATTATTATTATCAAAAACTATCATTTTAAACAGATAAATAATTTGTACATAAAATATACTTATTACATATACTATAATTACTAATATTTCACATAACTATACAAATCAAACTTACTAAAGTTATTTATTTAAATTCGTACATATAACAAACTATTAAGTTTTAATATAACACTAAACAATAATGTATATAAATATATTAATATAACTATATAGATATTAATCATATTGAATATATACACAAACAAAATATATCAAATATATAATGTACGATATAATAAATAAATTTGTTCGATTACGATTATGTGTATTAGTAAATATACAAATGATATAGGTTCGTAAATTTGAGGCCAACCCTGCATTGTTCAGTATAGTCAAATGTATTTTTATTACAAAATACAGTATGGTGAGTTTCACTGATCCCTTTTTAAATGCTTTCGCAATATATATTTTGGGACTGAGAATACATGCGCTGCTTTTATAACTGTTTTACGAAATAGACACAAGTACTAAAAACTACATTCTATGGCTGGATTATTAAACCGAATATGCCCCTTTTTATTAAGTCTGGTAATCTAAGAATTATGGAACAGACACCCTAATTGACGCGAACTCTAAAGATAGATCTATCGGGCCCAACAAGCCCCATCCAAAGTACCGGATGCTTTAGTACTTCGAAATTTATATCATGTCCGAAGGAGGATCCCGGAATGATGGGGATATTCTTATATGCATATTGTGAATGTCGGTTACCAGGTGTTCAATCCATACGAATGATATTTTGTCTCTATGCATGGGACGTATGTTTATGAGAAATGGAAATATGAAATCTTGTGGTCTATTAAAATTATGAAATAATTATTTATGTTAAACTAATGAACTCACCAACCTTTTGGTTGACACTTTAAAGCATGTTTATTCTCAGGTACGAAAGAAATCTTCCGCTGTGCATTTGCTCATTTTAGGGACATTACTTGGAGTCATTAATGGCATATTTCAAAAGACGTTGCATTCGAGTCATTGAGTTCATCAAGATTATTATTAAGTCAGTTATAGATAGATATATTATGAAATGGTATGCATACCGCCAACTTTCGATGTAATGAAAGATTGTCTTTTCAAAAACGAATGCAATGTTTGTAAAATGTATCATATAGAGGTCAAGTACCTCTCAATGTAATCAACTGTTGTGGATTGTTTATAATCGATATGGACTTCGTCCGGATGGATTAGGACGGGTCTTCACAGTATGTTCTTCTATAACAGATGCAACCATCAAGTCACGGTCTATCGACTTACTTGGAAATTCTTCAACCCATGCTTGCTTTTGAAAATGAGAAAAAGTTAAAGCGGCTAATTTGCTTAAAGCATCCGCTTTCTTGTTTTGACTTCTTGGCAATTGCGCGAGTTTAAAATGTTCAAAACGCGCTACAGTTTCCTTTAATAACTGCAAGTACTTCTGCATAGAAGGATCATGTGCTTCAAAAGTTCCGCTAAACTGATTCGCTACTAGCTGCGAATCCGTAAATGCACGCAACTTAACAATATTCATTTTTCGCGCAATATTTAAGCCTGCGAGCAATGCCTCATACTCTGCCTCATTGTTTGTCACGTCAAAATTAAACCGCAGAGCATAAGTATGCTCCTCACCGCTTGAACTTGCCAAAACTAAACACGCACCTGCACCTTCTGTACACGAAGCTCCATCAGTAAATAAATCCCAAGTTTCGCCATGTTCAGGTTTTAGTGCGGTTCACTCGTTAATCTCCTCCAACTCTCCAGACAGTTCAGTGAGATAATCTGTAGAGACCCGTCCTAATCCATCCGGACGAAGTCCATATCGATTATAAACGATTCACAACAGTTGATTACATCGCGAGGTACTTGACCTCTATATGATACATTTTACAAACATTGAATTCGTTTTGAAAAGACAATCTTTTATTACATCTAAAGTTGACAGACATACATACCATTTCATAATATATCCAACTATAATTGAATTAATAATGATCTTGATAAACTCAACGACTCGAATGCAACGTCTTTTGAAATATGTCATGAATGACTCCAAGTAATATCTTTAAAATGATCAAATGCACAGCGGAAGATTTCTTTCGTACCTGAGAATAAACATGCTTTAAAGTGTCAACCAAAAGGTTGGTGAGTTCATTAGTTTAACATAAATAATCATTTCATAATTTTAATAGACCACAAGATTTCATACTTCCATTTCTCATAAACATACGTTCCGTGCATAGAGACAAAAATATCATTCATATGGATTGAACACCTGGTAACCGACATTCACAATATGCATATAAGAATATCCCCATCATTCCGGGATCCTCCTTCGGACATGATATAAATTTCGAAGTACTAAAGCATCCGGTACTTTGAATGGGGCTTGTTGGGCCCGATAGATCTATCTTTAGGATTCGCGTCAATTAGGGTGTCTATTCCCTAATTCTTAGATTACCAGACTAAAAAGGGGCATATTCGGTTTTATAATCCAGCCATAGAATGTAGTTTCATTTACTCGTGTCTATTTCGTAAAACAGTTATAAAAGCAGCGCATGCATTCTCAGCCCAAAAATATAAAGAGTAAAAGGGAGCAAATGAAACTCACCTAATGTATTTTGTAGTAAAAATACATATGACGACATTAGACAAACTGAACAATGCAGGGTTGGCCTCGGATTCATGAACCTATATCATTTATATATATTAACACATATGATTGTAATCGAACGAATTTATATTATTAGTGATATACTTGTTATTTTAATAAATTATATGTTATATGTTTTAAATATACTGTTATGTACTAATTGTTATTTGGCAAAATAATATTACTACTAATAAATAAAAAGCTGTAATCTCTTTATAATGATAATAATAATGATAACAATAATGTCAATTCAAACAATAATAAAATGATAATTTTATAAATAATCTTATTTTTAATAAAAATATAGTTTTAGTAAAAATGATAATTTTAACAATAATGATAATAAAATAAAAAGTTGTATTATTTTTACAATAAAAATTATAATTTTTGGATAATAACTCTTAATACTAATAATAATAACTATAAAAATAATGATTTTACTAATATAATAATACTAATATTTATATTAATAACTATAATTATAATAATACTACTGATAACAATAACTATAAAATAATGATTTTACTAATAATAATACTAATACTAAGGATAATAATAGTAAAAATAATAATGATAATAATAATAATAATAATAATAATAATAATAATAATAATAATAATAATAATAATAATAAAAATAATGATATCAATGAAAGTGCTACCTCAATAGAATAGGCTTTCAAAAATAATGCCCCAACCCGGCTCGAACCCTTGACCTCCCGCTCAACGACCAAACGCCTAACCACTCCTCTATGGTTGTTTTTTCTAATTTAAACACAATTTATTTATTTATAACCCGTTTTGTTTAGTTTCTATTTGGCCCAACTAGAAATCCTTTTTAAAACAAGAATGGCCCAATTGTTTAAATTGATCTCGGCCCAACAATCAAACATGTCCATAGTCAAACCCTTATAATATCACGGCCCAAGACAGCTCTCTTATTAAAAAGAAATTTGTTTGCAGTGGCCTGGATTTGAACCCAAGACCTATCGATAATCACCAACACCCTCCTGAACCATTGAACCATTGATCTGTCTGATACTTTTCTAAAATATCTAATATACTAAATATATTTAACTCGTATTTTTTTTCCCTGCCTAAACTTTTTAAACCCATTTAACTACTTGATCCATTATCAATTTTAATCCTCATCATCAATCATCATCTTATAATCTAAACATCATCAATAAATAACCGACAGATTCAGACAATAAATAATAACTGACAGATTCAGACAATAAATAATGATCTATGTCATTTTCCATAACATAGACATAACCGACAGATTCAGACAATAAATAATAATACCTTATATAGTTAAATAGTTAAGTATGATCACATGTATCACTTTCTTCTTTACAACTCATCCTACACTAACAACAATCATTATAGTCACTCACTATCTCTTTTATTTCACTATGTTCACCATTACCTCCTCGATCATAAATAATAGGTAGGTATGAGTATTAGCAGCTGTAGTCGCCATAAAAGGAAGTATTAGCAGCTGCTATTGCAGTTGTACACGCAGACAGGAAGAAAAGAACATGTTGTAGCAGTTATGGGTTGGTTAAATGATGACTTTGTTGGAAACAGAAAGAGTATTGCAGCTGTAGCAGTAGCTTGTATCATCAAACAGACATGAGGTGCAGGCTGCAGCAAGAAACAGTGATGGTTGCCACAGTATACAAATGTGTTGGGTAGCGGTTGGTGATTGCTGATGTGGGTAATGGTTCAATCGAATATTACCGAAAAAGGAGGTGGTGTTTGAAGAAGAAGAGGGTTGAGTGGTGGTGAAGGTTGGTTTGACAGAAAAAAATAAAGAAAGAAAGAAAAGTGGTTGTCAAGGTGGTGAGTGGTTGATCAAGAACAATATTGGTGTCGACTTAAACCAGAAGATAGTAGTGGTAGTTGTAGTTCCGTGGTGTGTGTGGGTTTCGAATAGATTAAGAAACAGAAAATGGACTGCAGCTGCAGTAACAGTAGCAAAAAGAGCTGATTGAAGAAAGCTGTTTGGCTTCGGTTTCAAAACAGAAGAAAATTACAGTGAGAGAGAGAGAGAGAGATAAAGAGTTAGAGAGAGCTAGTCGTGGTTTTGATTGATCGAATAGCAAAACAATAAAAGCAAAAAGAGTGGTGATTGACGATAGTTCTTGGTGGTGGTATTCGAACAATTAACAACAAAAACGTTGTTGTACAGTAGTGTTACAGACAACAACTTGTAGTAGTCGAATAGGTAATATTTTGAGTAGTTTTGTGTGGCGATTAAATGAAGAACAAGGTGATCTAGGTGCAAGGTGGTATTCATGATGGTTGTCAAAGAAGAAGGTGGTTATGACCAAGGATAGTGGCGGTTGGTGGTGATTCTAAACAGCAAATGAGAAGGTAACGGGTGGTGTTTGTTTGATGGTTTTCGAAGGGAATGGAATGAATAGAAAACAATAGACAGAAGCAGTTATATGTGAAGTGGTGGATAATTAGTGATTTGCAAAATGGGTGTTAATCTCTCATAAGTATATGTAACATAGGCTGGGGAAATCAGTCAACAACAGAAGGTAGATAGTGAATTGAAAACAGAAAGGAATTCGAATATAATGGAGTGGTGGGGTTTCTTTGATTCTCACAGACAAGAACAAGAAGCAAAAAAATAAAAATATAAAAAGTTGAAAATGAAAGATAACAAATTCGTACAAACTTTTGACTTCTTAATTTATATTAAATTAATATTAATAATAATTAAACTAATAATAATATTGATATTATTATTATTAATAAATACTTATAATAATTATAATAGAAATAATAATAATATTAATAATAATATAAATAATAATAATAAGTTATATCTTAATATTAATAAAAATAATTTTAAATAATAATTTTATTAATAATGATGATGATACAAATAAAACAATATTACTAATGCTAGTACTAAATAATAATTTTTAATATAATAAAATAATATTACCACACAACAATTTAAATGAATTGTTATAAATTTCTATATATAATATATTTCTATATATAATATATTTATATTATTTACAATTTACCTATTTACAATTAATTGTTCGTGAATCGTTGGGAACAGTCGAAAGTCAAATGAATGTATAAAAACAATTCAAAAATTTTGAGACTTAACATTACAGACTTTGCTTATCGTGTCGAAATTATATAAAGATTAAGTTTAAATTTGATCGGAAATTTTCGGGTTGTCACAGTACCTACCCGTTAAAGAAATTTCGTCCCGAAATTTGAGTGAGGTGGTCATGACTAATAATAAGAATGTTTTCATGACGAATATGAGTTGATAATTAGAGGTTTATCATCATTGAATAATAAAGATAAAATAATTCGATTATTTTAAGAATACAAATGAAGCTATCGCAAAAGAGTGAATTGAAGAAAATAAGATTTTCCTTAGCTTTTGACGTAAACAGGGTTGAATTTAGAAAATAAGGTGCGTCTTAACTTTTGACGTAGAGGGTCGAATTTAGAAAATAAGGTGCGTCTCAACTTTTGACGTAGAGGGTTGAATTCCGGAATTCAAGGCATTTAGGGAAAATCTTCGAAATCTATAAGATCTGATTCTTCGGGATTTATGGAAATTAAGATCTCTATAATTAAATACGGTGATCTGCCTCGATTACTCTGTATGATATTTTCACTATAAATTAAGCTCTTCCGTTCCATTATTCTCACCATTCCTATACTTTCTTTCTTAGTTCATACATCCAAAAAATTGCGAAAATGCTTAATCCAGTTCTAATCCTTGATATTTTTCTAATTATCATTTCTGTCATCCTTCTTTTCAACCTTCCACTAGAAGAATATGTTTACTTCTACTATTACCTTGGGGTGATACTATGCTTAATTATACCATGTTTTTATATTGCTATTCGTATTAATATCCACGGTTTGTAATTTCGGTGTTGTCATTGGGCTTTATATTTTCTCTTATATTTTGGATCTCTTTGCCTTTTGATTATCCTCTCGACTTCTGGTAAAGCGAGCAACGGTTCAGAATTCATAGATATGAATTTCGAAATGAACATAGTTAATGTTCCTAGAAAGAAATGGTAATAGCACGATCTTGATTCGTCAAATTACCAGAATATCCGGGAAAGATAGAACTATCAAGAAAATATGTTCTTGATATGTTTATATATCAGATAAAATGTAAGAGTCGTGTAACATGGCACATGATGACGTTATGATCTGTGAATCATTATGTCCCATCAGAAACTCAGCATGACTTACTGTAATATAATCACGTTGATCAAGTGTCATTATATTTTACTAACTCATGCATCAATTCCCAACACTACTTCAAAAACATTCATAATTTAAACTCGAATTTTAAAGAATTTTAGAAACTAAAGTAGTTTCCTTTATGATGTAATATAGATAGCACGAAGAGATAAATAATTTCGAACGAGAATATTTATGAAAATATCTTCAGAAATATCAAAGATATTTATGATGATATTTTGGAATTTCTGAGTTCGATGGTTGATGAGGAAGATTTTCCGCTAAATTTTAACATGAGTACGGAGCAAGATATTCGTTAAGGATTTCATCGGATCAAGAATTACCTGGATCCGTTGAATATAGGGCTTGGTCCTTGTATTTGTCCTTGGTCTCCTTCATGGTTAGCTCAATCTGTTTTTCTGTACCAAATTTTCTATCGAGCGTTCCTAACACTCCTTTCTTTATCATCATACTTTTGGCCGTTAAGACCATCTACCATTTTTTTTTCTGTTTCTTCTGCATTTAATGCTACGATATCTGAATCATCGGTTATCAATTCGAGGTGGTTTCAGGAGAACTGTATTTTTAGATGATTAAACGCTGATGGTAATATGATGGAATATAAAAGAATTCTCCGGTATCAAAAGGGTAATCAGATATATCAGGATTATAGTTAGGCTACTTCGAATGAAAAATCGAAGTTGACTTGCTGGAGCTGTGACAAAATTGGCTATTTTGAAAAGGGATCGCAAAGTTATTTTTGCTAATAAATGCCAAAGGATCTGACGCGGAAACGTGTTAAACTTTTACTCAGTTGCCGAGAGTTTCTCAGGTGCATAACTATATGCATAAATCTTTCCTTCTGTAGATGAAGTGCGGATGATTCATCCTATCGATTGAGGTGTTTTCAAGAATCATGAAAGGTTTGAACGTAAATTGGAATCGTCAAGATACAAATGAGGTTTAAGATGAAATCAAGTGGCAAACTTGAAGAATTGTTTAGTTTCATATGTTATAATCAATATTTTAATTCATTTTAATTGTCCAATGTTGGTAGTCCCCAGTTGATAGTCCACACTTAGTAATTCAATAATTCATATATAGCTTAATATATAATATTCGAATTAATTAATACGTATCGTGACCCGTGTACATGTCTCAGACTCGATCACAACTCAAAGTATATATATTATTTGAGAATCAACCTCAACCCTGTATAGAGAACTCGATCATTACTGCATATAGAGTGTCTATGGTGATTCCAAATAATATATATAGATGCGTCGATATGATATGTCAAAACCTTGTATACGTGTCCCGATATTTAAAGTGCGTAAAATAAATAACAGAAATTAAATGACGATAAATTAAATGTGTAAAGTAAATAATAGAAATTAAATGACGATAAATAAGATTGCGAGAATATAAATTGCGATAATTAAATTGCGATAAATAAAATGTAATATGAAATTAACAGTTAGCTAGGAACAGTTAGCGTGGATTCTTAACAAAATTTTTATCGTAGTTAATTTGTTTGTTTCTAACAGATTTTATTTTGTCAAATGTTTTCTTCATTATGCCACTTGTTGGATTCTGATAAATCAAAATCCAAATATGAAATTGGATGAATATAGTTATTTTGTGGTGAACGGATTTGTATATCGTTGGATGTAAGTAGGATAGTAAACGACTGTTGAATCAGTTTCGAAGAATGTACATTGTAACTTATTAATGTGAAATCTGAATATTCCTCGGGTATTACCTACCCGTTAGAATATTTTCACAATTAACACTTTGTACGAAATAATTTTTAATTACAATCTTTATTAAAACATATATACATATATATTTTCTTCAGATGTATTATAGGTTTAATGAGTTAATATGATATTAATCTCATTTGATTTTTTTTTCGGTTGAAACTAGAATAAATAATCTCTAAAACTTTAGAGATTACTTAATCGTTATGTAGAACGAAGATGAATAATGTAGAACGATTCGTAGAACGATTCGTAGAACGATTCGTAGAACGATTCGTAGAACGATGATTAAGTTCGAGGTACAGAATGAGATGTTGAGGCATGTGATGTTGAAACTTGAGTTGTTGGTGGTACTGGTGCTGTTACTGTTGGTACTGTTGGTGCCGATGATGTTGCCGAAGCTGGTAAATTTTGCACCCTATTCTCCAAAAATCATTACTCAGGCGCAAAGCTCGTTGACTTCTTCGATTACTCCGGGATGATTATCGGTAAGAACGAGCGACTGAATAAGGTTTAGAATTTTAGATAGAATATAATCTTGGCGAGATATTCGGGAAATGATAGAGAAAATAGTATTACAAAGAGGTTCGCAGGTAATTGTTTCAGGTTCATCGCCAAGAGGTAAATTCGGTTGGTGGAAAGGAAAGGATCGCTTTCTTCTTGTCTCTGTTGGTTTAGTCGACTATGAACCCATCAGATGAATTGGGGATGGCTGATTGATTGATTCCTTCTGGTGACACTGCTTTCGGAGCTTAGGTAAATATCCATGTTGGAATATCTATCGGAATAGCTATCGAAATCTGAGGGACTCGAACTGTTTGAGGGATTCATCTCGTACGATCAGATGAAGGATTTTCGATAAGAAATAGATTATAGGATGTAGATTAGTACCCTGCAATACATAATTTACATATGCATATATAATACTAAAATCCCATAAGTTACGGAGAAATCTACGAAAGATGTCAGACAAAGGTAACAGTAACAGATACACTAAGATATGAATTAGTATATATGTTAAGATATGAGTTTTGTCTATACACTATCTAGGAAATAGAGGTAGTAAGATGTGTCTAGACTTTAAGGATGATAAGCAAATAATTTTTCGACTATAAATGATAAGCAAAACTTTTGACATGCAGACACGGTCGAAGTCCAGACTCACTAATGTATCCTAACGACTTATCAATTAGACACACTAATGCAGACCTGGTTCGCTAAGACCTCCGCTTTGATACCAAGTGTAGAGACCAGTCCTAATCCATCTGGACGAAGTCCATATCGATTATAAACGATTCACAACAGTTGATTACATCGCGAGGTACTTGACCTCTATATGATACATTTTACAAACATTGCATTCATTTTTGAAAAGACAATTTTTCATTACATCGAAAGTTGACAACATGCATACCATTTCGTAATATATCTTACTATAATTGACTTAATAATAATCTTGATGAACTCAACGACTCGAATGCAACGTCTTTTGAAATATGTCATGAATGACTCCGAGTAATATCTCTAAGATGAGTAAATGCACAGCGGAAGATTTCTTTCGTACCTGAGAATAAACATGATTTAAAGTGTCAACCAAAAGGTTGGTGAGTTCATTAGTTTAACATAAATAATCATTTCATAATTTTAATAGACCACAAGATTTCATATTTCCATTTCTCATAAACATACGTCGCATGCATAGAGACAAAAATATCATTCATATGGATTGAACACCTGGTAACCGACATTCACAATATGCATATAAGAATATCCCCATCATTCCAGGATCCTCCTTCGGACATGATATAAATTTCGAAGTACTAAAGCATCCGGTACTTTGGATGGGGCTTGTTGGGCCCGATAGATCTATCTTTAGGATTCGCGTCAATTAGGGTGTCTGTTCCCTAATTCTTAGATTACCAGACTAAAAAGGGGCATATTCGGTTTAATAATCCAGCCATTTAATGTAGTTTCATTTACTCGTGTCTATTTCGTAAAACAGTTATAAAAGCAGCGCATGTATTCTCAGCCCAAAAATATAAAGAGTAAAAGGGAGCAAATGAAACTCACCTAATGTATTTTGTAGTAAAAATACATATGACAACATTAGACAAACTGAACAATGCAGGGTTGGCCTCGGATTCATGAACCTATATCATTTATATATATTAACACATATGATTGTAATCGAACGAATTTATATTATTAGTGATATACTTGTTATTTTAATAAATTATATGTTATATGTTTTAAATATACTGTTATGTACTAATTGTTATTTGGCAAAATAATATTACTACTAATAAATAAAAAGTTGTAATCTCTTTATAATGATAATAATAATGATAACAATAATGTCAATTCAAACAATAATAAAATGATAATTTTATAAATAATGTTATTTTTAATAAAAAAATATAGTTTTAGTAAAAATGATAATTTTAACAATGATGATAATAAAATAAAAAGTTGTATTATTTTTACAATAAAAATTATAATTTTTGGATAATAACTCTTAATACTAATAATAATAGCTATAAAAATAATGATTTTACTAATATAATAATATTAATATTTATATTAATAACTATAATTATAATAATACTACTGATAACAATAACTATAAAATAATGATTTTACTAATAATAATACTAATACCTAGGATAATAATAGTAAAAATAATAATGATGATAATAATAATAATAATAATAATAATAATAATAATAATAATAATAATAATAATAATAATAATAATAATAATAAAAATAATGATATCAATGAAAGTGCTACCTCAATAGAATAGGCTTTCAAAAATAATGCCCCTACCCGGCTCGAACCCTTGACCTCCCGCTCAATGACCAAACGCCTAACCACTCCTCTACGGTTGTTTTTTCTAATTTAAACACAATTTATTTATTTATAACCCGTTTTGTTTAGTTTCTATTTGGCCCAACTAGAAATCCTTTTTAAAACAAGAATGGCCCAATTGTTTAAATTGATCTCGGCCCAACAATCAAACAAGTCCATAGTCAAACCCTTATAATATCACGGCCCAAGACAGCTCTCTTATTAAAAATAAATTTGTTTGCAGTGGCCTGGATTTGAACCCAAGACCTATCGATAATCACCAACACCCTCCTGAACCATTGAACCATTGATCTGACTGATACTTTTCTGAAATATCTAATATACTAAATATATTTAACTCGTATTTTTTTCCCTGCCTAAACTTTTTAAACCCATTTAACTACTTGATCCATTATCAATTTTAATCCTCATCATCAATCATCATCTTATAATCTAAACATCGTCAACCTCATTAACATGAAATCACGATTTCATCACGATTTCATCATGCTTCCATCATCTCTATGTCATTTTCCATAACATAAACATAACCGACAGATTCAGACAATAAATAATAATACCTTATATAGTTAAATAGTTAAGTATGATCACATGTATCACTTTCTTCTTTACAACTCATCCTCCACTAACAACAATCATTATAGTCACTCACTATCTCTTTTGATGATAATAGCTAGGGATGAGTATTAGCAGCTGTAGTCCCCATAAAAGGAAGTATTAGCAGCTGCTATTGCAGCTGTACATGCAGACAGGAAGAAAAGAACATGCTGTAGCAGTTATGGGTTGGTTAAATGATGACTTTGTTGGAAACAGAAAGAGTATTGCAGCTGTAGCAGTAGCTTGTATCATCAAACAGACATGAGGTGCAGGCTGCAGCAAGAAACAGTGATGGTTGCCGCAGTATACAAATGTGTTGGGTGGCGGTTGGTGAAGGCTGATGTGGGTAATGGTTCAATCGAATATTACCGAAAAAGGAGGTGGTGTTTGAAGAAGAAGAGGGTTGAGTGGTGGTGAAGGTTGGTTTGACAGAAAAAAATAAAGAAAGAAAGAAAAGTGGTTTTCAAGGTGGTGAGTGGTTGATCAAGAACAATGATGGTGTCGACTTAAACCAGAAGATAGTAGTGGTAGTTGTAGTTCCGTGGTGTGTGTGGGTTTCGAATAGATTAAGAAACAGAAAATGGACTGCAGCTGCAGTAACCGTAGCAAAAAGAGCTGATTGAAAGAAAGTTGTTTGGCTTCGGTTTCAAAACAGAAGAAAATTACAGTGAGAGAGAGAGAGAGAGGGAGAGAGAGAGAGAGAAAGAGAGATAGTTAGAGAGAGCTAGTCGTGGTTTTGATTGATCGAATAGCAAAACAATAAAAGCAACAAAGAGTGGTGATTGACGATAGTTCTTGGTGGTGGTATTCGAACAATTAACAACAAAAACGTTGTTGTACAGTAGTGTTACAGACAACAACTTGTAGTAGTTGAATATGTAATATTTTGAGAAGTTTTGTGTGGCGATTAAACAAAGAATAAGGTGATGTAGGTGCAAGGTGGTATTCATGATGGTTGTCAAAGAAGAAGGTGGTTATGACCAAGGATAGTTGCGGTTGGTGGTGATTCTAAACAGCAAATGAAAAGGTAACGGGTGGTGTTTGTTTGATGGTTTTCGAAGGGAATGGAACAAATGGAAAACAATAGACAGAAGCAGTTATATGTGAAGTGGTGGATAATTAGTGATTTGCAAAATGGGTGTTAATCTCACATAAGTATATGTAACATAGGCTGGGGAAATCAATCAACAACAGAAGGTAGATAGTGAATTGAAAACAGAAAGGAATTCGAATATAATGAAGTGGTGGGGTTTCTTTGATTCTCACAGACAAGAACAAGAAGCAAAAAAATAAAAATATAAAAAGTTGAAAATGAAAGATAACAAATTCGTACAAACTTTTGACTTCTTAATTTATATTAAATTAATATTAATAATAATTAAACTAATAATAATATTGATATTATTATTATTAATAAATACTTATAATAATAATAATAATAATAATAATAATAATATAAATAATAATAATATTAATAATAATATTAATAATAATATAAATAATAATAATAAGTTATATCTTAATATTAATAACAATAATTTTAAATAATAATTTTATTAATAATGATGATGATACAAATAAAACAATATTACTAATGCTAGTACTAAATAATAATTTTTAATATAATAAAATAATATTACCACACAACAATTTAAATGAATTGTTATAAATTTCTATATATAATATATGTATATTATTTACAATTTACCTATTTACAATTAATTGTTCGTGAATCGTTGGAAACAGTCGAAAGTCAAATGAATGTATAAAAACAATTCAAAAATTTTGAGACTCAACATTACAGACTTTGCTTATCGTGTCGAAATCATATAAAGATTAAGTTTAAATTTGGTCGGAAATTTCCGGGTTGTCACATAATCCGCCATAACTTGTCCTTTTTCAGCGCTACGCGGAAGGTAAGATATTTGATAAGCACCTAATTCTACCGCCCATAATGCGAGTCTACCAGATATCTCTGGCTTTGTTAAGACTTGCCTGATTGGCAGATTAGTTAATACATGCACCGGATGCCCTTGAAAATATTTTCGTAGCCTTAGCGTTGTTAAAATGAGCGCATACACAAACTTTTCAATCGGCGCATAGTTTATTTCACTTCCCGTAAGAGCTTTACTAACAAAATACACTGGCTTTTGTATTTTATTCCTTTCCGCGATCAAAACTGAGCCAAAAGCTTCGTTTGCTACTGAGATATAAAGATAAAGAGTTTCGCCATGAACCGGCGCTGTTAGTGTAGGCAAAGTTTTTAACAACTTTTTCATCTCTTGAAACGCAGATTCTGCTTCGCTGGACCAAACAAAATTATTTTGCTTCAAGCAACCTTTTAGGGTTTTGAAAAATGGCAACTGCCTTTCAGCGGCTTTAGACAAGAAACGCGTTAATGCTGCTAATTTGCCCGTCAAACTTTGCACTTCCTTAACCGTTTTTGGCGCGGTCATATTTTCTATGGCCGCGATCTTTTTTGGATTAGCTTGAATACCTTTTTTTGTAACAAGATATCCCAAAAATTTCCCCTCCGTTTCGCCAAAACTACATTTTAGCGGATTAAGCTTCATGTTTATTTTTCGCAACTTGTCAAATGTTTCGCGCATATCTTCAATGATTCACTCTTGCGTCGTGCTTTTGATGACTAAATCATCTACATAAGCTTCAAGATTATGCCCTATTTGTTTATCAAACGCGGTATCGATCAACCGTTGATATGTCACACCCGCATTGATTAAATCGAAAGGCATCATTATATAGCAATATATACCTTTACCCGTATGAAATGCGGTTTTATTTGCGTCTTCTTGTGCCATAGGAATCTGATGATAGCCTCTTGCCGCGTCCAGAAAACATTTATATGGAAAAGCATGTAAAGATTCTACTTTTAAATCAATTTCTGGAAGCGGATAGTTATCCTTGGGGAACGCTTTATTCAAATCTTGGTAATCAATACACATTCTCCAGGAACCATCAGGCTTTTTCACCAACACTGGATTCGCAATCCAAGATTGGTAATGGTGTATCCTATCGTATACACGCATAAAAGGCATAATGGTTGAATAAAAGTAGCATCAAGAAGGCTGGAAACAACAGTTTTGTGGAGTTATTCGTCCAGCATTCTCCGTTGTACAGGCTGCTCCTTCATGCGTAAGCCCTGAAGGCTGCCTAGCGCGTAAGCCCTGGCCGGAGAACGCCACCTTCAGCGTAAATTTCGGATCTTAAGTAACAGAACGTATCATCATCTGACACGTGTTCCCAAGCAATCTGGTGGATCTGACGCTATAAATAGACCCCTTGGGTCGTCATTTCACACAGTTCAGACATTCTGACAACTTTGAGAGCTGAGACTTCGCTTCTCTCTCTACTTTCTCTCAATAGAAGTCATCCGGCTAGCACTCTTACGCTCTACGGACGACAGATTGATTAAGCCACCCCACAAGTTTCTACAATTGTGAACCGGGTCTGCAGGGATTATTTCTCGAGGGTAAAAATCAATCGGCAACACTCCGCCCTCCTAAAGCTAGATTACTTCTAGTATCTTGTTGACACACTAAGCCTTACCTCATAAGGAAATAGGTGTTAACAATGGCGCCATCCACTAATGCAAAGAACACACGAAACGGAAAAGGAACATAAACAACTGAAGCTCCATTTGTACTTGAAGCAGTCAACAATCTATCAACTGACGACATGATAACTGTTGAAGATGTACCTGTTCAGCCAGTAGATGGTACGATTGAAGAAAAAGTTGCTGAAACTGCAGAAAGGCTTAAACATTTGGCAACTAATTCGGAGAAAAGGCCAGTAATCGAAGAAACGACAGCCAAAAGTGCAGAAAGACTTTCAAATTTTGTTACTAATCCAGAGCGACGACCATGGATGAAACCACGGCGATGTCCATCATTTATACCTCTTCGGCGGATGGCGGATGGCAAAGACAAGCAAATAATGAAAAGGCAATCTATATCAAAATACAAGTTATCCAGGCTACTCGACAAGCTGGGCAGTCTTATTGATGATTCTGGGGATGATAACGACCTGAGCTATGATAATAATGACTCTGATGATGAAATTGACAAAAATGAGTTCATGTCAGAGAAGCAGGCAGTGTTGCTATTAAATGACATTCTTAAGCAGACAGCTCCGGCAAAATATAAGCAACGCTTAGCGCAGCCCACCGTCCGTGCTGTGGCCGTAGACAATTTCTTTGCCCTCATTACTGGAGAGCAAGCCACCAAGCCACCAGCCATGGCAGAATCTACACAGTGTTTCATTAATCGAATTGCTAATTATCCATTGCCCAGAAATCTTGCTATACCAACAATTGGAGTTTATGATGGCACAACGGATCCGGAAGATTTTCTGACTATGTTTGAAGGTGTTATGAGGTTGCAGCATTGGGAGGATGAAACTGCATGCCATATGTTTCCTATGGTACTGCAGAAAATGGCACGCGAATGGTTTGCTAGTTTGCCGCCAAGGAGTATTACTAGTTTTCTTGATTTGAGAGCAAAATTTGTGATGCAATACCAAAATCTCCGGAGCTGTACTTTGACACATCTTGATGCACACGAGATCACAATGCATCATAACGAATCTTTGAGCAATTTTATGAAGCGTTATACACTTGTAGCACAGAAGATTCCTGATTGTCCAGAATCACATCTTGTATCTGGTTTCATTTTCTGTTTGGACCAGCGACGGTTTAGTGCACTTGTTCATGCATTACGGTATGACTTGCCAAAAACATTACATTAGGTGTTGGAAGTTGCACAGAGGCATGCTCGAGCTGGTGAGCGTGGGTTGAACAAGTTTGATACTGGCAGTAGTAGCAAGCCGCACAACGGAGGATGGTATTTTGACAGAAATCAGAGAAGGAATGACAATTCAAATGGAGGATGGAGGGGAAACAATCACCCTAATGATTTCCACCACAACAGAAGACCAATAGAAAGGCACCCGTTAATAATGGTGCTTACCAAAACTCCGAAAGAGATTCTCTTCACTGAACTAATTCGGACCACTTTCAATGCTCCAGCACCTATGGAAGAAAGGGAGGGTCCAAAGAGTGAGTTGTGGTGCGATTTCCATGAGGCTTGGGGCTATGATACGGACAATTGCAAATCTTTGATGGGAGAAATTGTAGCAAAAATCAAGGCAGGAGAACTGAATCATTTGTTTCCTGGCAAACAGTACAGGAGGAATGATCCTCGTAGGAAATTTGCGTGGCAAAGGAATGATGGTAACAGAGGACGCCGTGGAGAGAACAGAAGAGAGCAGCATGGTGGAAGAGATAATCGGAACCAACTGCAGTACGGAGACCTGATCACAGAGTGCGAGACAACTCCAGAATTTGTAATCAGGATGGTTTGGATCAACGACAGTTATTATGAAGAAGGTGAATCATCAAACAGCAATTTGGACAGGTGGAGATATGCTCCAATTATCTTTTAGCCAATTCAGAATTGGGCGTTGTCCGTCCAACGAGTGATCATTTCAGCAGAGATAGCAAATAAGTTTGTCAACTGTATCTACACAGATACAGGAAGTGAAGCTGACATCATTTACTGGCATTGCTTGAACACTTTTCCAAGGCATGTGCAGGGCAGAGCTAGGCAAACGAGGTTGAAAGTTTCTGGATTAACGGGAGCACCGGTAAATGCCATGGGGCAGATTCGTTTGGAAGTTGTTATGGGCACATTCCCATTGTTGAGAACAGAAACAATCGATTTCACAATCATAGATGGAAATTCTCGATTTAATGTCCTTTTTGGAAGGGCAGCGTTGGCTAAATTCGGAGCGATAACATCGACAGCTCATGCAGAGATCAGGTTCCCAACTCCTAACGGAGTAGCCGCCATACATTCACAGTATGTGGCACCGGCTAGGGAGAGATCCACATTTGTGAACTTACCAAAAGGCAACGTAAACTGGAGAAAGCATGATCGGTTGTTTAGTGATGATGAAGTTTAGGAGTTTTTCATTCCATAATCAAGTGTGTAGGCCGGATAGCGCTGGGTGCTCGGCGTATGAAGAAGCAAATCTCAGCATGTTATCAAGAACAAAAGTTTATTATCAGAGCAGTTTTTTAGCATTTTTATGAAGACATTGCCTTTTACAATCATTGTATTCATGCCAAAATACACATGTTTGGCATTTGAAGAACATATTTTCGCATTATATGAACAGCAACGTTTATCAATTTACTGTGAACCATTGTGGTTATTTTACAGTGCATATGTTAGCAATTGCATACATTAAACATTCATGGCATACTAATTAGGCTTGATCCACCTAAATTCATCATCAATCGTTTATGTACTGCACAGTACCGAACAATAAATTTTATATTTTTCTTAAACAAAGTGCTGCCCGTGACAAATGTAAAACATAACATTTATAACCTGCCCACAGAAGGAGTGTATTTTTAAAATACCTCCGATGGCAGAAGCTTTTGTGCCGGCCAGTAAAGGCACAAGGGATCGGCTAGAAAACGTTTAAGTTTTACTAGAACTCACCGAGGCATGATACAAAACTCAGATACTTGTCATGACAAACATTTTAAAAGACTTACTTCACAGAACGAAGTTCTATATTTTATGTATGAAGGCAAAATAATTAGCAATTCTTCCTCATATACTTTATGACGGAAGGCGTAAGACGGAGAGTCTATTGATTTGTTCATTCTTCTAAAACACTTCATAATTCTTCCTCATTAATTTTATGATGGAAAGCGTGTAACAGAATTCAGACATCATATTCATTTAGCAAAACTTAATACTACAAGGCGTCTACATATGAATTACCTTATACACTTTTCAAAATCATTTGCTCAATTATACACTGCACAATTGTGTATAGAAATTTTATGCTCAGGTGCATAATCGATTGGTTTTAAAGCATTAAGCATCAAAATATTTGCAACAAGCATGTAAACACACGTAGTCATCACAATAAAGGCAGTATGTATATAATGTCACGGTCAGAAGGAAATTTATTACAAAACATTGTTTGACATTTTTACAAAAATCAATCAAACTGCACGCTTAGCACATCTTGAGCAGATGAATCTTCTTTACTGCATACCTCATCATAAACATTTATCTTCAAATTTATCAATTTGTCTTTAGTCTCATCAACCTTTTCCTGAGTACCAAGAGGCATAAGTTTGGTAATAGCAACAGAAGGGGTCTGGTTGGGAGCAAGGCATTTAAACAGCTTGCCGGTCACATCAGCAATAGCATGGGTGCAGGCAGCATCAACATAATCATTGTAGGTATTCCCTACAAGACTGGATCCAAGCACCTTAGCTATCAGACCTGGTATACCCTTCTTAAGCTCAGCAAAATTACCTTCGCCTTTCTCCGCCCTTCGGAGAAGCTCAGCAGACTTTTCCCTCTCTGCATTCAGCTGCTTCTCCAGCTCACCCACTTTCACCTGCTCCTCTTCAAGTATTTTCTTCTCAGCATCCCTTTCCCCTTGCAGAACAACAGTGACATCTTGAGCACTTTTTAGTTCAACTTCTTTAGCCTTTATTATTTTCTGCGCATCACTTAAGGCACGCTCAGCATCGGCAGCTCTTTTACGAGCATTTGCACCTTCAGTTATGTCTTTACGGGCTATAGCAAGAATAGACTCTTGATGCTTCTGCAGTTGCAGCACTGAGTCCAGATGATTAGTTAGCAGTACATGAGCTGCCATAGTTGATTCCCTGAGTTGATTAGAGCGGAGAGCAGTGAATTGGGGTTTCAGCTCAGGGATAACACAACCCTGTACAATAAAAAATTTTATGAGTAATTTCAGGAAACTCACATCAATAAATTACAAATATATACATGCAGATGGTCTTGTCATTCATACCTGAAGAAGAGTTGCAAATTCTTTATCCTTAGTGGCAGGGTTTGCAATGATGGCCTGCAATGCCCTCACATGAGCAGGAAGAGTTGGCTCTTGAACATTGGAGGATGTGATAGTTGGGTTAGTGATATTAGGAGGAGGAGAATGATAAGCAGAGTTGCCTTCTGGCCTATCTTCATGAAATTCAGATTCATCGAATGGAGTAAAGTTTGGGTCAGGCGTTTTCAGGCCCTTCTCTCCTTCACTTTCAAGAATCTCCTCCGACCTCCGTTCACCGCCCTCCGCGGTCTTCCCTTGGCTATCATCCAACTCTGCTAAAATCACTAACAAGAACAAATTAGCATTATGAACAAACATAACTGTTGTACGCAAAAACATGTGCATTTTCAAGAAAGCACAGAATGGACATACTTCTCCTGCGTTTCTGCTTTTTGCCCTCCTCTGTACTCTTCGCCCTTTTAGAGCCTATGCTCTTCTTTCTTGTCTTTTGGGTTGGAGGAGGAGTGGGGTTAGTTTCACCCGTGATGTCAACTGAACCCGATGTTTGTTGATCGGCGATGGTGGTATCATCCGCTGTCCGCTCAGTGTCTGTATGTTCAGACCCAGATTCACTGTTTGAGCTGCTCACAGCAATTTCTTTCCCCTTTTCAGCAGTAGCAGCAGCATCAGCAGCAGCTTTAGTTTCAGCTGCAACTCTCTCCGCCTCTAGCTCTTCAGCAGTTTTGTCACGAGCAGTGACCTCTACATCATCATCAAGATCAGCGGATAAAAGAGCAGAGCGAACCTGCATCACGGAGTTGGCTGCAAAAAATTAGACATAAACAGCAATATAAGTAAACATGATATACAATAGACACAAATCTATATATATAACAGGATGATCATATCACATCCTACCCTGGTTTTTCTCACGAAGTACTGGCACAGAATTGCTTGGCCATTCTTGACTCACTTTGCACAGCACAAGAATTCCCTCATACCTTTCGTATGATCTGGGCGGAAGACGGAGCTCTTTCAAGCTATTTACTATCCGCTGCTCTGAGGGAGAAATCTTAACACCCTTTCCTATACCAGCATCAATATCACCCCATTCCCGGACAACGGAGTACTCTTCCGGAATAACGGTCTCATCAACAAAGAAAAATGGACTTTTCCAGTCCTTCAAATTTGAAACTCTATTCGGACCAACAAAATGATTATTTTTCTTACTATCAATAGTAAGCTAGCAATCACTAATTGTGCGGATTCTAAACAAAGAGATAAAAACTTTAATGCGAGGCTTTATATTAATAGCATTGCAGTACTTTCAAAAAGGATGATTTTTTGAAGGACGTGGGGATGCATTTGACTAAGACAAGCCTTATAATATCTAAGAAGGCAAAGAAGAAAGTTAGTAAGGGGAACACGGAGGTTGCCGTGGGTAATTTATAAGACGTATAAAGTAATTTTCCCCTCAGGAGGGTTGTCAGCAGTTTTTCTATTGGTGGGAAGAACAGGGTTGTATTGATTGAGATGGCGGAAGGCAATCTTTAAGCCATCTAAATATTCACTTGTCAATGATGAAGCCATCGTGCTAACCTCTGGAATGTCAGCGGTATTTGACGAAGAAGGCTTAGCGTGCTCTTGGCCAGTACTCCGTGTAAAAGCCATGATAATACAGTAAAAGATATCAATAAGAAGAAAATAGCAGTAAGATGAAGTGTACTGACCTTGGAAGACGGTAAACCTTAAAAAATTGAGGATTGAAGAAGGCGATGAAGATTTGGGGGAGAAATATGCTTTTTGGATCTTGGCAAAAGTAAAAAAGTGATGGTAACAGGGTTTTGACGGTTTTTATAGGGGTTCATCGGTGCAATTTTTATGGCCATGATTGAGACACGTGTATGGGTGAGTTTAAACGAAGGGTACGAAATAACACTTTTTACAGCTGGAGGCACGTGGATGATCTCAGCCGTAAAAAATTAATCATAACAGCGTCAGTAAAACTCGTCTGCATTTAATGCCTAAAATGTTTTCCCCGATGCAAGTGGGCAATGAACAGGCTGGTTTGGCATGCGTTTTCAAAAGTTTAACGACTTAATCAATTTTCAAATGCTTAAGTCATTAAACTGGGGGGACGTAATGGTGTATCCTATTGTATACACGCATAAAAGGCATAATGGTTGCATAAAAGTAGCATCAGGAAGGCTGGAAACAACAGTTTTGTGGAGTTATCCATCCAGCGTTCTCCGTTGTACAGGCTGCTCGGTCATGCATAAGCCCTGAAGGCCGCCTAGCGCGTAAGCCCTGGCCGGAGAACGCCACCTTCAGCGTAAATTTCGGATCACAAGTAACAGAACGTATCATCATCTGACATGTGTCCCCAAGCAATCTGGTGGATCTGACACTATAAATAGACCACTTGGGTCGTCATTTTACACAGTTCAGACATTCTGACAACTTTGAGAGCTGAGACTTCACTTCTCTCTCTCTACTTTCTCTCACTAGAAGTCATCCGGCTAGCACTCTTACGCTCTACGGACGACAGATTGATTAAGCCACCCCACAAGTTTCTACACTTGTGAACCTGGTCTGCAGGGATTATTTCTCGATGGTAAAAATCAATCGGCAACACTCCGCCCTCCTAAAGCTAGATTACTTCTAGTATCTTGTTGACACACTAAGCCTTACCTCATACGAAAATAGGTGTTAACAATTGGTATTGGACTTCGCGCAAAATTCCAGCTCGCACCAATTTTGTGACTTCTTCACACAACCATGTTACACGTTCTGGAGGCATACCCCTTCGCTTTTGAACTACAGGCTTTAGAACCGGATTTACATTGAGCATGTGTTCTGCAATATGACGCGGAACACCGGTCATATCATTTTCACACCAGGCAAAAACATCCATATACTGGACAAGTAATTGTACAATTAGCTTCCTAGTATCTGCGCTAACATTGCGTCCTACTTTGATTTTCTGCTCTGGATATGCAGGATTAATTATTTCCATAGCATCCGCACCATCAACAAGTTCTTGCCCTGCGGTTTTTACATTAACAGCCACACAAATAGGCATTATGCTCATTGAACATATTGTGGCGACTCCCTTATATGTTGAAAATTTAATCATGCCATGAATTGTGGACGGGACAATTCCAAATTTAATTATAGCGGTTCTTCCCAGCAACATGTTATAGCGAGAGGAGGCTCGCATAACATAAAAATCTAATCGCGCTTGTCGCACCAAAGCGTCATCATTAACATCAGCTAACTCGATGTTTAATGGCAAAACACCTATAGGTAATGAAGATTCCCCTGCAAAACCGGTTAGCGAAACTGCGGTTGTTTGCAGGTTTGTTTTAATACTTTCTGGCAATTGAGAGAAGCATTGTTCGTAAATAATATCGACGCTACTGCCATTGTCAACATGAACTTTCATGACTGTAATGTCAGCGTCCGCGATTTTGCACGATACTACTATCGGCATTTCAGAAAAATCATCGCTTTGCATTTTCGGGAAACTAATTGGCGCAAATTGCCAATTGTGATACATTTTAGCAGACTTTCACTTTTTTCCTCTTTTTTGGGCATTCACTCGCACAGCGACTACTACATCACCATTATTTCCAATATTACTCATTATTCTAAGCAATTCACCGCCGATATTAGATGTATGCACCTGCAAATCATCACAGCAAAAACACGATTGAAATTAAATCGACAAATTAATTGTTTGATGGCACGAAACAAAAAATTTTCAGTTTAATTTGTAAAACGTGTCCCACAGATGGCGCCAATTGATCAATCCTTAATTTAGTGATGTTACTTAATTCCGGATTGAGTGCAATAAGATTATAATGGAGGATGAAATGTTTGATGATTATTTTGGGCCCCGATGATCGTTTTTCACTTTAACTATCAAGTGATCAACCACCCCGACCCGGTCATGATTGTTAATTAGAATAATTCACCTTTGCGCGGTGTAAAAATCCCTTGGGCAAGATCACAGGTGGAAATTACAAAGGCTTAGGCAAAATGGAAGAGAATCAACAACCTATAAATGAGAGGCCAAGCTCCCTATTTATAGTATTCGAAATATCCGCGGTTTGCGAGTTACTTAACTATCCGCGAAAACTCAACGGATTAAACCGCGGTCTTTTATTAATGCGAAAACATAACCGATGTACTTACTTTCAGCTAATATTCCATAGCTTTGCATTATAATTCGCGTAGTTTTGCCTTTGGCCTTTAGCCAATAAAATATACATATACAATGCTATGTATATGATCAACGATAAATAAAATTGCGATAATTAAATTGCGATAAATAAACTTCGATAAATAAAATGTAGTCAGTTAGCTAGGAACAGTTAGCTAAGATTTTGTTAGCGTGAATTTTTAACAAAATTTTCTCATGGTTAATTTGTTTGTTTCTAACAAATTTTATTTTTGCCCAATATTTTCTTCATTATGCCACTTGTTGGATTCTGATAAATCAAAATCCAAATATGAAATTGGATGAAAATGGTTATTCTGTGGTAAACAGATATGTATATCTTTGGATGTAAGTAGGATAGTAAATGAATGTTGAATCAGATTCGAAGAATATACAGTGTAACTTATTAATGTGAAATCTAAATATTTCTCGGGTATTACCTACCCGTTAAAATATTTTCACCATTAACAGTTTGTACGAAAGAATTTTTATTACGATCTTTATGAAATAATATATATACATATATATTTTCTTCAGATGTAATCATGGATTTAATGAGTCAATGTGGTATTAAACTCATTAGATTTATGGCTAGAACTAGAGTACATAATCTCTAAAACATTAGAGATTACATAATCGCCATGAAGGATAATGGTGTATCCTATCGTATACATGCATAAAAGGCGTAATGGTTGCATAAAAGTAGCATCAGGAAGGCTGGAAACAACAGTTTTGTAGAGTCGTCCGTCCAGCGTTCTCCGCTATATAGGCTGCTCCGTCATGCGTAAGCCCTGAAGGCCGCCTAATGCGTAAGCCCTGGCCGGAGAACGCCACCTTCAGCATAAATTTCGGATCATGAATAACAGAACGTATCATCATTTGACACGTGTCCCCGAGCAATCTGGTGGATCTGACACTATAAATCGACCCCTTGGGTCGTCATTTTACAGGATTCAGACATTCTGACAACTTTGAGAGCTGAGACTTCACTTCTCTTTCTCTCTCTACTTTCTCTCACTAGAAGTCATCCGGTTAGCACTTTCACGCTCTACGGACAACAGATTGATTGAGTCACCCCACAAGTTTCTACACTTGTGAACCGTGTCTGCAGGGATTATTTCCCAAGGGTAAAAATCAATCGGCAATACTCCGCCCTCCAGCTAGATAACTTCTAGTATTGTGTTGACACACTAAGCCTTACCTCATAAGGAAATAGGTGTTAACAATGGCGCCATCCATTATTAAGACGAATCATCTCACCAACACTGATAAAGACGGCGAGGATAACGAATTCATACCCATAGAAGTGGGCAAGATACATCCATGGAAAGCTGGACAACGGAGGAAGGCAGAAGTGTTAGAAGATTGGGAAGAGCAAATTAATATCATTTCCTTCTATGTGTAACACAAATCCATCCGATGGTCCAGTGGTTATAGAAGCGCGAGTTGTTAATTGCTTAATACGCAACATTTACATCGACACAGGAGCTGGAGCAGACATTATGTATGAACATTGCTTCATACAGCTACCCAAAGATGTACAAGAAAAAATGAAGGAAACATATGTGCCGTTGGCAAGTTTTACAAGTGAGCCGTCCTGGTCTGAAGGAAGTATTCTGCTTGAAGTAACGTTGGGCAAGCCACCCCTAAGACGCACAGCCAACATTGAGTTCTTGGTGGTTAAAGCAAATTCATAGTACAATATAATTTTGGGAAGAACTGCTTTAATGACGTTTGGAGCTGTAACATCAACTGTACATGGTATGATGAAGTTTCCAGGCGGAGTAGCAACGTTATATGCAGAACGGCAGAAGTCAATTGAGTGTTCTCAAGTATCAAAGGCAGTAATTAAGCCAATCATACCCGATGATGGGTCAATTTCACTAAATCTTAAATTTCCAGATCAGAAAATCATAATTGAGCACACGTTGTCCGCCGAATGTAAAGAAAAATTATACAATTTTTTGACAACAAATTTAGACGTTTTTGCATGGCAGCTAATGGTGTATCCTATCGTATACACGCATAAAAGGCATAATGGTTGCATAAAAGTAGCATCAGGAAGGCTGGAAACAATAGTCTTGTGGAGTTATCCGTCCAACGTTCTCCGCTGTACAGGCTGCTCCGTCATGCGTAAGCCCTTAAGGCCGCCTAGCGCGTAAGCCCTGGCAGGAGATGTGATGACCCGTCCTAATCCACCTGGACGAATTCATCAACATCTGGTCCCATTGCGAGGTACTGACCTAAATATGCCATGAATGACTCCAAGTAATAGCTTTAAAATGAGCAAATGCAGAGCGGAAGATTTCTTTCATACCTGAGAATAAACATGCTTAAAAGTGTCAACCAAAAGGTTGGTGAGTTCATTGGTTTATCATAACAACCATTTCAATATATTAATAGACCACAAGATTTACGTTTATAAATATATGTACACTCGCAAGTGTATTAAAGTATTCTATAAGTTGTAGGCACCTAGTAACAAGCCTTAACGTTCATGTTTTACCCGCTGAAGTACACTAGATCAGGTGTATTTAAAATAACCTCGAAGTACTAAAGCATCCCATAGTCAGGATGGGGTTTATCAGGCCCAATAGATCTATCTTTAGGATTTTCGCCTACCGTACATAGACAAGTAGTTTAATGTTACCAAGCTAAGGGTATATTTCTGGTTTAAACCCACATAGAATTAGTTTTAGTAATTGTGCCCATTTCGTAAAACATTTATAAAAGCAGCGCATGTATTCCCAGTCCCAAAAATATATATTGCAAAAGCATTTAAAAAGGGAGCAAATGAAACTCACCATACTGTATTTTGTAGTAAAAATACATATGACGTCATTGAACAAAAATAGGGTTGGCCTCGGATTCACGAACCTATATTATTCATATATATATTAACACATAATATGGTAATCGAACGAATTTATATTATTAGTGATATACTTGTTATTTTAATAACCTATATGTTATTTTTTTAAATTTAGTGTTATGTACTAATTGTTAGTTGGTAAAATAATATTAATGTCCGTAATTAAAAATTTGTAATCTCTTTATAATGTTAATAATAATTATATTAATAATAAAAATTTAATAATGAAACTACCTCAAAGAGAAAGGCTTTTAACAAAAATAATGCCCCAGCTCGAGATGGAACCCGCAACCTTTCCTTAAACACACAGCACCCTAAACCATCCAACCATCTTTGCTTTTCTATCATAATCCGTATATTAATTCAGTTAATCTATCTTTTCTGTGTTCTCATGATACACATCATACTAGCTCCAATTGGGTTTAGGCCCAAACCACAATTTCACGACCCAATTGTAAACACATAATCCTGATGGCCCAACAATGATTCTAAAACCATTTACTCGACCCAATAAGGTCACGACCCAAATGCCAGTTTTTATTGTTGATAAAATACAAAAAAAAAATATGTCTTGGCCTGGTTTCGAACCCAAACCTCTCGCTTAACATCCTCACGCCCAAACCATTCATCCGCCAAGTCATTATTAATACCTAAACTAATCCTATTAACCCGTTTTCTGTTTGCTAGTCATCATCTCTACATCATTAACATTATAAACTTTATCATCATCATCATGTTTGTTATTTACTTGTATCATAATTTTTAATATGCATCACAAAATCATCGTATATTACCATCATTATCAATACCGTAACACCATCATGATTGTACATCATCAAAATCATTTCATGATCATCATCATCTTATGTTATCATTAACCTATATCATCATCAAAACTATATCTAACATAAAATCATCTCCTAATTATATCTAAAATGGCCCAACTTAATTAGCCCAACAAAATTCATTAGCAAACCCACTTACAAAAAAAAATTAGAACGGCCCACGCATAACATAAAAGGAAATTTCGGTTCCTGGTATTGAACGACAAATAGAAGTGGAATCAGGTTAACAATTTTAGTCATTATTATGTCATCTCCCACTTATGATAAAATAACATTATCACTAATATCTTCATGTCATCCTCCATATAAATCCCTTTTAATCATTTAACCCTTATCCTTATCATGTCAACATTATCATTAATCATCATACTCGTTCCTTATTCTAATTACCGTATAAACAGGAGCATAGCAGCCATGATATTGAATGAAAAAACTGCTACAGCAGTAGGACTGCAGTAACAGCTGGTGGCGACAGAAAAACAGTGACAGGAACATTGGTTTCGAGTGGAGGAGGGCGGCTGTGGTGTGTTTCGAACAGCAAAAAAAAATAAGGCAGTAGTTGCAACAGAGGTGTGTTAATAGTGGTGGTTTGTGATGGTTTATGATAGCCGAAGAAACAGAAAACAGTAGTCGTATAGCAGCAGCTGCAACAAGGATTTGGAATGATGGTTGATAGTAGTTTTAACAGAAAACGGTAGAGGGTTGATGGGTATCAATATGGTAGTGATAGTTATGGTGAGATCAGGAAAAAAGATAGAGGAGAGGGATAGAAAGAAAGGTGGTGCTAGGTTCTTGGTGGTAATTAGATGATGGCTCACAATTATTTATAGTTGAAGTGGCGATCAAACGAATAGATGAAGCAAGGTGATGGTTGTGTGCTTGTTCGATTAGGAAAAGAAACAAGAGTGGGTGAGGTAGATGGTGGTAATCGATGGTTGTGATCAAGGGCGGTTTAGGTTTCCCGAAGAAGTAACCAAAATAAAGAATGGTGATGGGTCTTGTGGTTTGGGTTAGTGTTAATCTCCCTCAACATATTGTGTATGTATATATTTATATACACTTACGTATGGGTGATAATGATTTGTTAAACAAGTCAAAAGGAACCACAGTTTACAATCCGTGAACTCTATTTGTTTGAATTATATGTGTGTGATTCTCATTGATTTTGTTTGTAGTTAGAGTAGATATAGATCTATATCAAAATCCTGACATGAACGAAAATATATAAATAAATAAATAACCATGATAGGGATTTTTAACAGCTGGTTTATTTTACAACTGGAATCCATGACTTTACACTAATTAAGAGAATCAGATACAGATTTTGTAGCAATTTTTGTAATTACCTACGTCGGATTTATATATAATAAATATTAATAATAATAAATATATTAATATTAATAATAATACCATTTAAAATAAATGATATAAATAAAAATAATACACATAATAATACTAGAAGTAATATCCAAATAAGATTAATAATAATAAGATAATGTTAAAAGTAATAAAGTAATGATAATATAAAATATAAATGAAAATTTCAATTTTAGTAATAATAATAGCAATATTCATAATAATATCTAACATTATAAATTTTACTACTATATATAATAATACTGATAATAATAATATTAATGTAAATGATAATAATAACATTAATAGTAATAATAATACACCTTAAACATATCAAATTGTTTATATATATATATATATATATATATATATATATATATATATATATATATATATATATATATATATATATATATATATATATATATATATATATATATATATATATATATATATATATATATATATATATATATATATATTTTTATATTAAAGGTAATAATATTATTAGTACAAATATTAATATAACAACAATAATAATAATGAAAGTAATGATACTATTCATATAGCAGTTATATTCAAATTTGTAATTTAACATAATACCACTTACTATTCAGGTAATAATATATTATATTACGACATTTATATAATAGTTAATATTTATATATTTTATATATATTTAATAAAAATCATATGTAGATTCTTAATAACATATATATATATATATATATATATATATATATATATATATATATATATATATATATATATATATATATATAATTTTATCTATTTACATATTTATTTACACATACTAGTTCGTGAATCGTCGGGAACAGTCAAGGATTAACTAAATCCATATAAACAGTTTCAAAATTTTAAGACTCAACATTACAAACTTTGCTTATTGTGTCGGAATATATAAAGATTAAGTTTAAATTTGGTTGGAAATTCCCGGGTCGTCACATTACCTACCCGTTAAAGAAATTTCGTCCCGAAATTTGATTGAGGTCGTCATGGTTAATGATAAGAATGCTTTCTTGATAAATATGAGTTGATAAAATAGAATTTTGTTACCATAGAGTAATATGTATAAAATGATTCAATTACTCGAAGCGTATGATTGAAGCTATCATAAAAGAGTGAGATGAATAAATAAAGTTTCGTCTTAACTTTTGATGTTGTCTTGGTTGAATTTAGAAAATAAGGTGCGTCTTAACTTTTGACGTGGGGGGTTGAATTCCGGAATTCAAGGGATTTAAAGAAAATCTTCGTATCGATATGAGATTTGATTCATTGGTAAATAATGAAATTAGGATCCCTTTAATTAAATGCGATCATCTACCTCGATTGCTTTGTCTGATATTTCCACTATAAATTTACCTTTCCGTTCTATTAATATTCACCAATCCAATAATTTCTTTCTTAATTCACATTTCCATAAAGATTGAAAATGCTTAATCCAATTCTGATCCTTGTACTTATCCTGACTATCGTATCTGTCATTCTTCTTTTCCATCTACCACTGGAGGAATCTATTCACTTCTACTATTACTTTGGGGTTATAGTGTTTTTAATTCTCCCGTGTCTTTTTATGGCTATACGCACTGATATACATGGTGTGTAATTTCTGTGTTGTTGTCGAGTTTTATATCTTCCCATATGTTTCAGAGCTCTTTGCCTTTGTATTCTCTTCTCGATTCTAAATCAAGCGAATAATGGTCCACAATTTGTAGATATTGAGTTTCGAATGATTATAACGTTTTAAGCAAGAAGGAACGTAATAGCACGATTTGATTTGGTAAACTACCAAAATCTCTAAGAATGGAACTATCAAGAATATAATTTCTTGATACGTTCAGAGATTAAGCAGAATGAAAGAGTTATGTAACATGACACATGATAAAGGTATGATTTGTGATCCTTTATCACGTTCCATTAGAAACTCAGCATGACTTACTGTAATATAATCACGTTGGCCAAGTGTCATTATATTATACTAACTCATGCTTAAATTCTTAACACTTCTCCAGAATTCATTTATAATTTATACTTAGATTTTACAGAAGTTTCCAATATAATGGAATACAGAAAGCATGAAGAGATATATAATTTCGGACAAGAATATTTATGAAAATATCTTCAGAAATATCGAAGATATTTATGACGATATTTTTGGAATTTCTAAGTTCGAAGGTTGATGGAAAAGATTTTCTGCAAGATTTTAACATGACTTCAGAGCAAGGTATTCGTTGAAGGTTTCATCGGATCCGAAATTACCTGGATTCTTTGTATACATGGTATGGTCCTTGTATTTGTCCTTGGTCTCCTTCAAGGTTAGCTAAATCCGTTTTTCGGTACCAAATTTTCTATCGAGCGTTCCTAACACTCCATTCTTTATCATCAAACTCTTGGCCATTTAGACCTTCTATAATTTTGTTATTTCCTCTGCATTTAATGCTACCATATCTGAATCATCAGTTATCAATCCGAGGTTGTTTCAAGAGAATTGTGTTTTTAGATCATTAAACGCTGATGGTAATCGTCAAGATACGAATGATTGTTTAGGATGAAATCAAGTGGTAAACTTATATATCAAAGTTATAATAAGGCTAATCCGAATGAAAGTCGAAGTTGATTTGCTGGAACTGTGACAAAATTGTCTAATTTTGGAAAGGTATTGTAAAGTTATTTTGGGTAATAACACGCCAATGGATTCGGCACAGTTTTGAATTCAAAGTATGGCTTTGAAAGATGTAGGAATCTAAAAGTGATGTCTTCTGTTAAATCTTAACTTAGATTTTGATCGGTCAAAATCCGAATATGAAATTAAATTTGAATGAAAATGGTTATTCTTTGGTGAACGGATACGTATATCTGTGGTTGTAAGTAGGATAGTAAATGATTGTTGAATCGGATTTGAAGAATGTACAGTGTAACTTATTAATGTGAAATCTAAATATTCCTCGGGTACTACCTACCAGTTAAAATATTTTCACCATTAACAGTTTGTACAAAAGAACTTTTAATTACAATCTTTACGAAAATATATATATATATATTTGTCTCCAGATTTAATCATGGATTTAATGAGTTAATATGATATTAAACTCATATGATTTTCGGTTTGACCTAGAATAAGTAATCTCTAAAAGTATTAGGAACCACATATTCTTCACAGAATATTTCTTCAATGAAGTTATGGATCAATACTTCATCGTTCATTGTTGTTGGTACTCCTTGGTATCTATGGTGCGTATGATGTTGATGTTCGAGGTATAGATTGTGATGTCGAGATGTGTGATGCGGATGTTGTTGTTGGTGGTAATGGTACTGTTGATGCTGGTGACATTGCTGAAGCTGGTATGTTTTGCATCATATTTTTTTCAAAGCTACAACTCGGGCGCAAAGCTCATTGGCTTCTGCTATTACTCCGGGATGATTGTCGGTCGGAACGAGCGGATGAATAAGATCTAGAATTCGAGATAGTGTATATTCATAACAAGATACTCTGGAAATGAGAGAGAAAATGGTATTTCGAACAGGTTCGCCGGTAAGTGCTTCAGGTTCTTTGCCAAGAGGGCAATAAGGTGGGTGGAAGGGATCGCCTTCTTCTTGTCTCCAATGATTTAGTAGACTGCGAACCCATCAGATGAATTGGTGATGACTGATTTGTTGATCCATTCTGGTTATACTGCTTTCGGAGCTCGAGTGAAACTCCATATCGGAATCTGAGGGACTTGAACTAGTGGTGAGTTCCATTTCGTACGATTGAATAAAGAATTTTTCGATATGAAATGATTTTCGGCTATCGGTTGGTATTCTACTTACATAGAATATCTATATAAATAGAACAAAAGATTTCGTAGATTACGGAAGAATTTACGGATTATGCCAGGCAAAGTTTACAGTAACAGATACGCTAAGATATGAATTAGCAGATACGCTAAGATATGAATTTTGTCTATACACTATTCATGCAGTCAATGCAGTAAGATGTGTCTAAACTAAGAATGATAAGCAAGTGATTTCCTACGAATGATAAGCAGGTAATTTTCGACACGAATGATAAGCAAAACTTTTGACATGCAGACACGATCGAAGTCCAGACTCACTAATGCATCTAAATAACTATCAGTTAGACACACTAATGCAAGACCTGGTTCGCTAAGACCACCGCTCTGATACCACCTGCGATGACCAGTCCTAATCCACCTAGACGAATTCATCAACATATGGTCCCATTGCGAGGTACTGACCTAAATATGCTATGAATGACTCCAAGTAATAGCTTTAAAATGAGCAAATGCACAGCGGAAGATTTCTTTCATACCTGAGAATAAACATGCTTAAAAGTGTCAACCAAAAGGTTGGTGAGTTCATTGGTTTATCATAACAACCATTTCAATATATTAATAGACCACAAGATTTCCGTTTATAAATATATGTACACTCGCAAGTGTATTAAAGTATTCTATAAGTTGTAGGCACCTAGTTGTAGTGACCCGAACTTTTCCATGTTTATATATATTAATTGAGATTGATATTTACATGATTAAATGTTTCCAACATATTAAGCAATCAAACTTGTTAAGACTTGATTAATTGAAATATGTTTCATATAGACAATTGACCACCCAAGTTGACCGGTGATTCACGAACGTTAAAACTTGTAAAAACTATATGATGACATATATATGGATATATATATAGTTAACATGATACTATGATAAGTAAACATATCATTAAGTATATTAACAATGAACTACATATGTAAAAACAAGACTACTAACTTAATGATTTTTAAACGAGACATATATGTAACGATTATCGTTGTAAAGACATTTAATGTATATATATCATATTAATAGATATTCATACATGATAATAACATGATAATATAATAATTTAAAATCTCATTTCATATTATAAACATTGGGTTAACAACATTTAACAAGATCGTTAACCTAAAGGTTTCAAAACAACATTTACATGTAACGACTAACGATGACTTAACGACTCAGTTAAAATGTATATACATGTAGTGTTTTAATATGTATTTATACACTTTTGAAAGACTTCAATACACTTATCAAAATACTTCTACTTAACAAAAATGCTTACAATTACATCCTCGTTCAGTTTCATCAACAATTCTACTCGTATGCACCCGTATTCGTACTCGTACAATACACAGCTTTTAGATGTATGTACTATTGGTATATACACTCCAATGATCAGCTCTTAGCAGCCCATGTGAGTCACCTAACACATGTGGGAACCATCATTTGGCAACTAGCATGAAATATCTCATAAAATTACAAAAATATGAGTAATCATTCATGACTTATTTACATGAAAATAAAATTGCATATCCTTTATATCTAATCCATACACCAACGACCAAAAACACCTACAAACACTTTCATTCTTCAATTTTCTTCATCTAATTGATCTCTCTCAAGTTCTATCTTCAAGTTCTAAGTGTTCTTCATAAATTCCAAAAGTTCTAGTTTCATAAAATCAAGAATACTTTCAAGTTTGCTAGCTCACTTTCAATCTTGTAAGGTGATCATCCAACCTCAAGAAATCTTTGTTTCTTACAGTAGGTTATCATTCTAATACAAGGTAATAATCATATTCAAACTTTGGTTCAATTTCTATAACTATAACAATCTTATTTCAAGTGATGATCTTACTTGAACTTGTTTTCGTGTCATGATTCTGCTTCAAGAACTTCGAGCCATCCAAGGATCCATTGAAGCTAGATCCAATTTTATCTTTTCCAGTAGGTTTATCCAAGGAACTTAATGTAGTAATGATGTTCATAACATCATTCAATTCATACATATAAAGTTATCTTATTCGAAGGTTTAAACTTGTAATCACTAGAACATAGTTTAGTTAATTCTAAACTTGTTCGCAAACAAAAGTTAATCCTTCTAACTTGACTTTTAAAATCAACTAAACACATGTTCTATATCTATATGATATGCTAACTTAATGATTTAAAACCTGGAAACACGAAAAACACCGTAAAACCGGATTTACGCCGTCGTAGTAACACCGCGGGCTGTTTTGGGTTAGTTAATTAAAAACTATGATAAACTTTGATTTAAAAGTTGTTATTCTGGGAAAATGATTTTTATTATGAACATGAAACTATATCCAAAAATTATGGTTAAACTCAAAGTGGAAGTATGTTTTCTAAAATGGTCATCTAGACATCGTTCTTTCGACTGAAATGACTACCTTTACAAAAACGACTTGTAACTTATTTTTCCGACTATAAACCTATACTTTTTCTGTTTAGATTCATAAAATAGAGTTCAATATGAAACCATAGCAATTTGATTCACTCAAAACGGATTTACAATGAAGAAGTTATGGGTAAAACAAGATTGGATAATTTTTCTCATTTTAGCTATGTGAAAATTGAGGGTTGAGGTTGATTCCAAAATATATATAGTTTGAGTTGTGATCAATACTGAGATACGTATACACTGGGTCGTGGATTGATTCAAGATAATATTTATCAATTTATTTCTGTACATCTAACTGTGGACAACTAGTTGTAGGTTACTAACGAGGACAGCTGACTTAATAAACTTAAAACATCAAAATATATTAAAAGTGTTGTAAATATATTTTGAACATACTTTGATATACATGTATATATTGTTATAGGTTCGTGAATCAACCAGTGGCCAAGTCTTACTTCCCGACGAAGTAAAAATCTGTGAAAGTGAGTTATAGTCCCACTTTTAAAATCTAATATTTTTGGGATGAGAATACATGCAGGTTTTATAAATGATTTACAAAATAGACACAAGTACGTGAAACTACATTCTATGGTTGAATTATCGAAATCGAATATGCCCCTTTTTATTAAGTCTGGTAATCTAAGAATTAGGGAACAGACACCCTAATTGACGCGAATCCTAAAGATAGATCTATTGGGCCTAACAAACCCCATCCAAAGTACCGGATGCTTTAGTACTTCGAAATTTATATCATATCCGAAGGGTGTCCCGGAATGATGGGGATATTCTTATATATGCATCTTGTTAATGTCGGTTACCAGGTGTTCAGCATATGAATGATTTTTATCTCTATGTATGGGATGTGTATTGAAATATGAAATCTTGTGGTCTATTATTATGATTTGATATATATAGGTTAAACCTATAACTCACCAACATTTTTGTTGACGTTTTAAGCATGTTTATTCTCAGGTGATTATTAAGAGCTTCCGCTGTCGCATACTTAAATAAGGACGAGATTTGGAGTCCATGCTTGTATAATATTGTGTAAAAACTGCATTCAAGAAACTGATTTCGATGTAACATATTTGTATTGTAAACCATTATGTAATGGTCGTGTGTAAACAGGATATTTTAGATTATCATTATTTGATAATCTACGTAAAGCTTTTTAAACCTTTATTTATGAAATAAAGGTTATGGTTTGTTTTAAAAATGAATGCAGTCTTTGAAAAACGTCTCATATAGAGGTCAAAACCTCGCAACGAAATCAATTAATATGGAACGTTTTTAATCAATAAGAACGGGACATTTCAGTTGGTATCAGAGCGTTGGTCTTAGAGAACCAGAATTTTGCATTAGTGTGTCTTATCGAGTTTGTTAGGATGCATTAGTGAGTCTGGACTTCGACCGTGTTTAGTTGAAAAATGATTGCTTAACAAATTTTGTTGGAAACTATATATTTTTAACATGTGAATATTATGTGATATATTAATCTCTTAACGCGTTTGATATTATGTGATAGATGTCTACCTCTAGAACAAGTCCCATTGACTCACCTAATAATAATGAAGAGTCAAATGTAAAGGAACCGGAAGAAGAGTCGGAACCGGAAGAAGAATCGGAACCGGAAGAAGAATCGGAACCGGATGAAGAAATAGAACCGGTGGGGGAAATAATAAAACGGTTAAGTAAAAGAAAATCCTCAACCAACCGACCAAGGTTAATTATGGTCAATGGTGTTTTCGCCAAGGAAGCAAAATATTGGGAGGATTACCAATTCTCCGATGAATCGGATTCCGACGAGAATTCCGATGATGTTATAGAAATTACCCCAACTGAATTTAAAAAGGCAAAAGAAAATAATAAGGGAAAGGGCATAAAAATAGAGAAATCTAATTCCAACCCCGATGAACTTTATATGTATCGTCAACCCCCGAAGTCCTTAAGTTGTAACAATGACCCGGGAACCTCTAAACCACCATGTTTTTCTAAACCAATGTAGAAAATTACGGCTCGTATTAGGGGAACATCATATATCCCTAGAAACTTGGCAAAACGAACCAAAACCGAAGAAGAAGAAACAAGCAAGTCGGAATAAGATAGTTGTATTCGTGTGGTGTAATATATGTAATATAGTGTGCTTATGCTTTATGATATATGTAAAAATTGCTTGTATTAATAAGTATTTTTTTATGAATCTAACTCTTGTCTATTTTACAGTTTAAAAACACAAAATGGATAGACAACCCAATATTTTAAGAGACCTACCCGGAGACATGATTGATGAAATCTTGTCTAGAGTCGGCCAGAATTCCTCGGCACAACTATTTAAGGCGAGATCAGTTTGTAAGACATTCGAAGAACGTTCCAAGAATGCCTTGGTTTATAAAAGGATTTCGTTTGAAAGATGGGGGATATCACATTGGGAAACCCATAAGTTACGATGTGTTTACTTTGACGCATATATTGCGGGGAACCCAAATGCTATTTTACGCAATGGGTTAAGAAATTATTTTGACTCAATATATCCGAATATTGGACTTCGTGATTTAGAAAAAGCGGCTAACATGCAACATAAAGAAGCATGTTATGCTTACGGATTAGTAATGTTCGCTTCTCACCAAAGTGAGAACAAGAACATCGGGCTACAACTATTAAACAAAACGTTCCCACAAGTGACGGAGTCGGTAATTGGGGTAAGAAATGAGGTTTTTAGATTGTTACGGGACTGTTGGACATTACGTAACCCTCGTCCCTTTGACGACGTTACAACATGCTGTCTTATCAACGGCCATAATGGTTATGTTCCACAAGACCAAGGATGGGAAGTAATCCTAGTAAAACCAGAATGCATGACTTGTTTCTGGACGTATGAATTACGTGTCTTTATTGCCTTTGCTGAACGACTTGTGTACTAGCTAGAATTATCTTCACAACCATCTTGTATCAAATTTATTGTGTGCTATATTTCATGCTATATGTAAAATAAGCGGTATTGTAAGTTTGTAAAATATTGTGTAAAAGTTTGAACGCGAAATATTATTATAATCAGTTTTTCATATAGAATTATAGTAGTTGAATTGTATATTAGCTACTAAGTATGAACTTAACGGGTAGGTACTACCCGAATTTAAACTTATAAAACGCTAATATGAAGAAAAAGCTTTTATAAATGAGTTCATATTATGCTACGAAATACTATTAACTACTCTTAATATTCTGTATGATTAACTTGTTCCATTTAACTATTTTGAAGGAAATGGCACCGACTACTCGACACACCGTAAATATGAATGAAGAGGAATTCCGTACTTTTCTAGCTTCAAACATAGCCGCAGTACAGGCTGCGCTACATACCAACAATAACCTTGGATCTAGCAGTACAGGAAATCGTGTAGGATGCACCTACAAAGAATTCACTGCCTGCAAACCTTTGGAATTTGATGGAACCGAAGGACCGATCGGATTGAAACGGTGGACCGAGAAGGTCGAATCGGTGTTTGCCATAAGTAAGTGTACTGAAGAGGACAAAGTGAAGTACGCTACGCATACCTTCACAGGTTCTGCGTTAACATGGTGGAATACCTATCTAGAGCAAGTGGGACAAGATGATGCGTACGAACTACCGTGGTTAGCATTCAAGCACTTGATGAACGAGAAGTACCGTCCCAGAACCGAGGTCAATAAGCTCAAGACAGAACTTAGAGGGTTACGAACCCAAGGATTTGATATTACCACGTACGAAAGACGATTCACAGAATTGTGCCTATTGTGTCCGGGAGTATTCGAAGATGAGGAAGAGAAGATCGACGCGTTTGTGAAAGGATTACCGGAAAGAATCCAAGAAGATATAAGTTCACACGAGCCCACCTCCATACAACAGGCATGTAGAATGGCTCACAAACTCGTGAACCAGATTGAAGAAAGAATTAAAGAACAGACTGCTGAAGAGTCCAATGTGAAGCAAGTCAAAAGAAAGTGGGAGGAAAATGGTGATAAGAATCACCAATACAACAACAGCAGCAATTACAACAATAATCGCAACAATTATCCCAACAATCGCAACATCAATCGCAACTACAACAAACGGCCCAACAATAACAACAACAACAACAACTACTACAACAATCATCCCAACAACAATAATAACCGCAACAACAACAACAATCAGAAGCAGCTATGCCAAAGGTGTGAAAAGTATCACTCGGGGTTCTGCACCAAATTTTGCAACAAGTGTAAAAGAAATGGTCATAGCGCGGCGAAGTGTGAGGTTTACGGACCAGGGGTTAATAGAACGAAAGGAACAAATGGTGTCGGAACGAGTAATGGCGGAGCAAGTAGTGTTGGAGCAAGTTATGCCAATGTAGTTTGTTATAAATGTGGAAAACCGGGCCACATTATTAGAAATTGCCCAAACCAGGAGAACACGAATGGACAAGGCCGTGGAAGAGTTTTCAATATTAATGCGGCAGAGGCACAGGAAGACCCGGAGCTTGTTACGGGTACGTTTCTTATTGACAATAAATCTGCTTATGTTTTATTTGATTCGGGTGCGGATAGAAGCTATATGAGTAGAGATTTTTGTGCTAAATTAAGTTGTCCATTGACACCTTTGGATAGTAAATTTTTACTCGAATTAGCAAATGGTAAATTAATTTCAGCAGATAATATATGTAGGAATCGAGAAATTAAACTGGTTAGCGAAACATTTAAGATTGATTTGATACCAGTAGAGTTAGGGAGTTTTGATGTGATAATCGGTATGGACTGGTTGAAAGAAGTGAAAGCGGAGATCGTTTGTAACAAAAATGCAATTCGCATTATACGAGAAAAAGGAAAACCCTTAATGGTGTACGGAGAAAAGGGCAACACGAAGCTACATCTTATTAGTAATTTGAAGGCACAAAAACTAATAAGAAAAGGTTGCTATGCTGTTCTAGCACACGTCGAGAAAGTACAAACTGAAGAAAAGAGCATCAATGATGTTCCCGTCGCAAAAGAATTTCCTGATGTATTTCCGAAAGAATTACCGGGATTACCCCCATATCGATCCGTTGAATTTCAAATAGATCTTGTACCAGGAGCTGCACCAATAGCTCGTGCTCCTTACAGACTCGCACCCAACGAGATGAAAGAACTACAAAGCCAATTACAAGAACTTTTAGAGCGTGGTTTCATTCGACCAAGCAAATCACCGTGGGGAGCTCCTGTTTTGTTTGTCAAGAAGAAAGATGGTACATTCAGGTTGTGTATCTACTACCGAGAGTTGAATAAACTTACCATCAAGAACCGCTACCCACTACCGGGAATCGATGACTTATTTGATCAACTACAAGGCTCGTCTGTTTATTCAAAGATTGACTTACGTTCCGGGTATCATCAAATGCGGGTGAAAGAAGATGATATTCCAAAGACTGCTTTCAGAACACGTTACGGTCATTACGAGTTTATGGTCATGCCGTTTGGTTTAACTAATGCACCAGCTGTGTTCATGGACCTTATGAACCGAGTGTGTGGACCATACCTTGACAAGTTTGTCATTGTTTTCATTGATGACATACTTATTTACTCAAAGAATGACCAAGAACACGGTGAACATTTGAGAAAGGTGTTAGAAGTATTGAGGAAGGAAGAATTGTACGCTAAGTTTTCAAAGTGTGCATTTTGGTTGGAAGAAGTTCAATTCCTCGGTCACATAGTGAACAAAGAAGGTATTAAGGTGGATCCGGCAAAGATAGAAACTGTTGAAAAGTGGGAAACCCCGAAAACTCCGAAACACATACGCCAGTTTTTAGGACTAGCTGGTTACTACAGAAGGTTCATCCAAGACTTTTCCAGAATAGCAAAACCCTTGACTGCATTAACGCATAAAGGGAAGAAATTTGAATGGAATGATGAACAAGAGAAAGCGTTTCAGTTATTGAAGAAAAAGCTAACTACGGCACCTATATTGTCATTGCCTGAAGGGAATGATGATTTTGTGATTTATTGTGATGCATCAAAGCAAGGTCTCGGTTGTGTATTAATGCAACGAACGAAGGTGATTGCTTATGCATCTAGACAATTGAAGATTCACGAACAAAATTATACGACGCATGATTTGGAATTAGGCTCGGTTGTTTTTGCATTAAAGACTTGGAGGCACTACTTATATGGGGTCAAAAGTATTATATATACCGACCACAAAAGTCTTCAACACATATTTAATCAGAAACAACTGAATATGAGGCAGCGTAGGTGGATTGAATTATTGAATGATTACGACTTTGAGATTCGTTACCACCCGGGGAAGGCAAATGTGGTAGCCGATGCCTTGAGCAGGAAGGACAGAGAACCCATTCGAGTAAAATCTATGAATATAATGATTCATAATAACCTTACTACTCAAATAAAGGAGGCGCAACAAGGAGTTTTAAAAGAGAGAAATTTAAAGGATGAAATACCCAAAGGATCGGAGAAGCATCTTAATATTCGGAAAGAAGGAACCCGGTATAGGGCTGAAAGGATTTGGGTACCAAAATTTGGAGATATGAGAGAAATGGTACTTAGAGAAGCTCATAAAACCAGATACTCAATACATCCTGGAACGGGGAAGATGTACAAGGATCTCAAGAAACATTTTTGGTAGCCGGGTATGAAAGCCGATATTGCTAAATACGTTGGAGAATGTTTGACGTGTTCTAAGGTCAAAGCTGAGCATCAGAAACCATCAGGTCTACTTCAACAACCCGAAATCCCGGAATGGAAATGGGAAAACATTACCATGGATTTCATCACTAAATTGCCAAGGACTGCAAGTGGTTTTGATACTATTTGGGTAATAGTTGATCGTCTCACCAAGTCAGCACACTTCCTGCCAATAAGAGAAGATGACAAGATGGAGAAGTTAGCACGATTGTATTTGAAGGAAGTCGTCTCCAGACATGGAATACCAATCTCTATTATCTCTGATAGGGATGGCAGATTTATTTCAAGATTCTGGCAGACATTACAGCAAGCATTAGGAACTCGTCTAGACATGAGTACTGCCTATCATCCACAAACTGATGGGCAGAGCGAAAGGACGATACAAACACTTGAAGACATGCTACGAGCATGTGTTATTGATTTCGGAAACAGTTGGGATCGACATCTACCGTTAGCAGAATTTTCCTACAACAACAGCAACCATTCAAGCATTGAGATGGTGCCGTTTGAAGCACTTTATGGTAGAAAGTGCAGGTCTCCAATTTGTTGTAGTGAAGTGGGGGATAGACAGATTACGGGTCCGGAGATTATACAAGAAACTACCGAGAAGATCATCCAAATTCAACAACGGTTGAAAACCGCCCAAAGTCGACAAAAGAGCTACGCTGACATTAAAAGAAAAGATATAGAATTTGAAATTGGAGAGATGGTCATGCTTAAAGTTTCACCTTCGAAAGGTGTTGTTCGATTTGGTAAACGAGGGAAATTAAATCCAAGGTATATTGGACCATTCAAGATTATTGATCGTGTCGGACCAGTAGCTTACCGACTAGAGTTACCTCAACAACTCGCGGCTGTACATAACACTTTCCACGTCTCGAATTTGAAGAAATGTTTTGCTAAAGAAGATCTCACTATTCCATTAGATGAAATCCAAATCAACGAAAAACTTCAATTCATCGAAGAACCCGTCGAAATAATGGATCGTGAGTTTAAAAGACTTAAGCAAAACAAGATACCAATTGTTAAGGTTTGATGGAATGCTCGTAGAGGACCCGAGTTCACCTGGGAGCGTGAAGATCAGATGAAGAAGAAATACCCGCATCTATTTCCAGAAGATTCGTCAACACCTTCAACAGCTTAAAATTTCGGGACGAAATTTATTTAACGGGTAGGTACTGTAGTGACCCGAACTTTTCCATGTTTATATATATTAATTGAGATTGATATTTACATGATTAAATGTTTCCAACATATTAAGCAATCAAACTTGTTAAGACTTGATTAATTGAAATATGTTTCATATAGACAATTGACCACCCAAGTTGACCGGTGATTCACGAACGTTAAAACTTGTAAAAACTATATGATGACATATATATATATAGTTAACATGATACTATGATAAGTAAACATATCATTAAGTATATTAACAATGAACTACATATGTAAAAACAAGACTACTAACTTAATGATTTTTAAACGAGACATATATGTAACGATTATCGTTGTAAAGACATTTAATGTATATATATCATATTAATAGATATTCATACATGATAATAACATGATAATATAATAATTTAAAATCTCATTTCATATTATAAACATTGGGTTAACAACATTTAACAAGATCGTTAACCTAAAGGTTTCAAAACAACATTTACATGTAACGACTAACGATGACTTAACGACGACTTAACGACTCAGTTAAAATGTATATACATGTAGTGTTTTAATATGTATTTATACACTTTTGAAAGACTTCAATACACTTATCAAAATACTTCTACTTAACAAAAATGCTTACAATTACATCCTCGTTCAGTTTCATCAACAATTCTACTCGTATGCACCCGTATTCGTACTCGTACAATACACAGCTTTTAGATGTATGTACTATTGGTATATACACTCCAATGATCAGCTCTTAGCAGCCCATGTGAGTCACCTAACACATGTGGGAACCATCATTTGGCAACTAGCATGAAATATCTCATAAAATTACAAAAATATGAGTAATCATTCATGACTTATTTACATGAAAACAAAATTACATATCCTTTATATATAATCCATACACCAACGACCAAAAACACCTGCAAACACTTTCATTCTTCAATTTTATTCATCTAATTGATCTCTCTCAAGTTCTATCTTCAAGTTCTAAGTGTTCTTCATAAATTCCAAAAGTTCTAGTTTCATAAAATCAAGAATACTTTCAAGTTTGCTAGCTCACTTCCAATCTTGTAAGGTGATCATCCAACCTCAAGAAATCTTTGTTTCTTACAGTAGGTTATCATTCTAATACAAGGTAATAATCATATTCAAACTTTGGTTCAATTTCTATAACTATAACAATCTTATTTCAAGTGATGATCTTACTTGAACTTGTTTTCGTGTCATGATTCTGCTTCAAGAACTTCGAGCCATCCAAGGATCCATTGAAGCTAGATCCAATTTTCTCTTTTCCAGTAGGTTTATCCAAGGAACTTAAGGTAGTAATGATGTTCATAACATCATTCAATTCATACATATAAAGCTATCTTATTCGAAGGTTTAAACTTGTAATCACTAGAACATAGTTTAGTTAATTCTAAACTTGTTCGCAAACAAAAGTTAATCCTTCTAAATTGACTTTTAAAATCAACTAAACACATGTTCTATATCTATATGATATGCTAACTTAATGATTTAAAACCTGGAAACACGAAAAACACCGTAAAACCGGATTTACGCCGTCGTAGTAACACCGCGGGCTGTTTTGGGTTAGTTAATTAAAAACTATGATAAACTTTGATTTAAAAGTTGTTATTCTGGGAAAATGATTTTTATTATGAACATGAAACTATATCCAAAAATTATGGTTAAACTCAAAGTGGAAGTATGTTTTCTAAAATGGTCATCTAGACGTCGTTCTTTCGACTGAAATGACTACCTTTACAAAAACGACTTGTAACTTATTTTTCCGACTATAAACCTATACTTTTTCTGTTTAGATTCATAAAATAGAGTTCAATATGAAACCATAGCAATTTGATTCACTCAAAACGGATTTACAATGAAGAAGTTATGGGTAAAACAAGATTGGATAATTTTTCTCATTTTAGCTACGTGAAAATTGGTAACAAATCTATTCCAACCATAACTTAATCAACTTGTATTGTATATTATGTAATCTTGAGATACCATAGACACGTATACAATGTTTCGACCTATCATGTCGACACATCTATATATATTTCGGAACAACCATAGACACTATATATGTGAATGTTGGAGTTAGCTATACAGGGTTGAGGTTGATTCCAAAATATATATAGTTTGAGTTGTGATCAATACTGAGATACGTATACACTGGGTCGTGGATTGATTCAAGATAATATTTATCAATTTATTTCTGTACATCTAACTGTGGACAACTAGTTGTAGGTTACTAACGAGGACAGCTGACTTAATAAACTTAAAACATCAAAATATATTAAAAGTGTTGTAAATATATTTTGAACATACTTTGATATACATGTATATATTGTTATAGGTTCGTGAATCAACCAGTGGCCAAGTCTTACTTCCCGACGAAGTAAAAATCTGTGAAAGTGAGTTATAGTCCCACTTTTAAAATCTAATATTTTTGGGATGAGAATACATGCAGGTTTTATAAATGATTTACAAAATAGACACAAGTACGTGAAACTACATTCTATGGTTGAATTATCGAAATCGAATATGCCCCTTTTTATTAAGTCTGGTAATCTAAGAATTAGGGAATAGACACCCTAATTGACGCGAATCCTAAAGATAGATCTATTGGGCCTAACAAACCCCATCCAAAGTACCGGATGCTTTAGTACTTCGAAATTTATATCATATCCGAAGGGTATCCCGGAATGATGGGGATATTCTTATATATGCATCTTGTTAATGTCGGTTACCAGGTGTTCACCATATGAATGATTTTTATCTCTATGTATGGGATGTGTATTGAAATATGAAATCTTGTGGTCTATTATTATGATTTGATATATATAGGTTAAACCTATAACTCACCAACATTTTTGTTGACGTTTTAAGCATGTTTATTCTCAGGTGATTATTAAGAGCTTCCGCTGTCGCATACTTAAATAAGGACGAGATTTGGAGTCCATGCTTGTATAATATTGTGTAAAAACTGCATTCAAGAAACTGATTTCGATGTAACATATTTGTATTGTAAACCATTATGTAATGGTCGTGTGTAAACAGGATATTTTAGATTATCATTATTTGCTAATCTACGTAAAGCTTTTTAAACCTTTATTTATGAAATAAAGGTTATGGTTTGTTTTAAAAATGAATGCAGTCTTTGAAAAACGTCTCATCTAGAGGTCAAAACCTCGCAACGAAATCAATTAATATGGAACGTTTTTAATCAATAAGAACGGGACATTTCACTAGTAACAAGCCTTAACGTTCATGTTTTACCCTCTGAAGTACACCAGATCAGGTGTGTTTAAAATAACCTCGAAGTACTAAAGCATCCCATAGTCAGGATGGAGTTTGTCAGGCCCAATATATCTATCTTTAGGATTCGCGCCTACCGTACATAGACAAGTAGTTTAATGTTACCAAGCTAAGGGTATATTTCTGGTTTAAACCCACATAGAATTAGTTTTAGTACTTGTGCCCATTTCGTAAAACATTTATAAAAACAGCGCATGTATTCTCAGTCCCAAAAATATATATTGCAAAAGCATTTAAAAAGGGAGCAAATGAAACTCACCATACTGTATTTTGTAGTAAAAATACATATGACGTCATTGAACAAAAATAGGGTTGGCCTCGGATTCACGAACCTATATTATTCATATATATATATATATATTAACACATAATATGGTAATCGAACGAATTTATATTATTAGTGATATACTTGTTATTTTAATAACTTATATGTTATATTTTTAAATTTAGTGTTATGTACTAATTGTTAGTTGGTAAAATAATATTAATGTTCGTAATTAAAAAGTTGTAATCTCTTTATAATGTTAATAATAATTATATTAATAATAAAAATTTAATAATGAAACTACCTCAAAGAGAAAGGCTTTTAACAAAAATAATGCCCCAGCTCGAGATGGAACCCGCAACCTTTCCTTAAATACACAGCACCCTAAACCATCCTACCATCTTTGCTTTTCTATCATAATCCGTATATTAATTCAGTTAATCTATCTTTTCAGTGTTCTCATGATACACATCATACTAGCTCCAATTGGGTTTCGGCCCAAACCACAATTTCACGACCCAATTGTAAACATATAATCCTGATGGCCCAACAATGATTCTAAAACCATTTACTCGACCCAATAAGGTCACGACCCAAATGCCAGTTTTTATTGTTGATAAAATACAAAAAAAAAATATGTCTTGGCCTGGTTTCGAACCCAAACCTCTCGCTTAACATCCTCACGCCCAAACCATTCATCCGCCAAGTCATTATTAATACCTAAACTAATCCTATTAACCCGTTTTCTGTTTGCTAGTCATCATCTCTACATCATTAACATTATAAACTTTATCATCATCATCATGTTTGTTATTTACTTGTATCATGATTTTTAATATGCATCACAAAATCATCGTATATCACCATCATTATCAATACCGTAACACCATCATGATTGTACATCATCAAAATCATTTCATGATCATCATCATCTTATGTTATCATTAACCTATATCATCATCATAACTATATCTAACATAAAATCATCTCCTAATTATATCTAAAATGGCCCAACTTAATTAGCCCAACAAAATTCATTAGCAAACCCACTTACAAAAAAAAAATTAGAACGGCCCACGCATAACATAAAAGGAAATTTCGGTTCCTGGTATTGAACGACAAATAGAAGTGGAATCAGGTTAACAATTTTAGTCATTATTATGTCATCTCCCACTTATGATAAAATAACATTATCACTAATATCTTCATGTCATCCTCCATATAAATCCCTTTTAATCATTTAACCCTTATCCTTATCATGTCAACATTATCATTAATCATCATACTCGTTCCTTATTCTAATTACCGTATAAACAGGAGAATAGCAGCCATGATATTGAATGAAAAAACTGCTACAGCAGTAGGACTGCAGTAACAGCTGGTGGCGACAGAAAAACAGTGACAGGAACATTGGTTTCGAGTGGAGGAGGGCGGCTGTGGTGTGTTTCGAACAGCGAAAAAAATAAGGCAGTAGTTGCAACAGAGGTGTGTTAATGGTGGTGGTTTGTGATGGTTTATGATAGCCGAAGAAACAGAAAACAGTTTCGTATAGCAGCAGCTGCAACAAGGATTTGGAATGATGGTTGATAGTAGTTTTAACAGAAAACGGTAGAGGTTTGATGGGTATCGATATGGTGGTGATAGTTATGGTGAGATCAGGAAAAAAGATAGACGAGAGGGATAGAAAGAAAGGTGGTGCTAGGTTCTTGGTGGTAATTAGATGATGGCTCACAAATATTTATAGTTGAAGTGGCGATCAAACGAATAGATGAAGCAAGGTGATGGTTGTGTGCTTGTTCGATTAGGAAAAGAAACAAGAGAGGGTGAGGTAGATGGTGGTAATCGATGGTTGTGATCAAGGGCGGTTTAGGTTTCCCGAAGAAGTAACCAAAATAAAGAATGGTGATGGGTCTTGTGGTTTGGGTTAGTGTTAATCTCCCTCAACATATTGTGTATGTATATATTTATATACACTTATGTATGGGTGATAATGATTTGTTAAACAAGTCAAAAGGAACCACAGTTTACAATCCGTGAACTCTATTTGTTTGAATTATATGTGTGTGATTCTCATTGATTTTGTTTGTAGTTAGAGTAGATATAGATCTATATCAAAATCCTGACATGAACGAAAATATATAAATAAATAAATAACCATGATAGTGATTTTTAACAGCTGGTTTGTTTTACAACTGGAATCCATGACTTTACACTAATTAAAAGGATCAGATACAGATTTTGTAGCAATTTTTGTAATTACCTACGTTGGATTTATATTTAATAAATATTAATAATAATAAATATATTAATATTAATAATAATACCATTTAAAATAAATGATATAAATAAAAATAATACACATAATAATACTAGAAGTAATATCAAAATAAGATTAATAATAATAAGATAATGTTAAAAGTAATAAAGTAATGATAATATAAAATATAAATGAAAATTTCAATTTTAGTAATAATAATAGCAATATTCATAATAATATCTAACATTATAAATTTTACTACTATATATAATAATACTGATAATAATAATATTAATGTAAATGATAATAATAACATTAATAGTAATAATAATACATCTTAAACATATCAAATTGTTTATATATATATATATTTTTTTATATTAAAGGTAATAATATTATTAGTACAAATATTAATATAACAACAATAATAATAATGAAAGTAATGATACTATTCATATAGCAGTTATATTCAAATTTGTAATTTAACATAATACCACTTACTATTCAGGTAATATTATATTATATGACGACATTTATATAATAGTTAATATTTATATATTTTATATATATTTAATAAAAATCATTTGTAGATTCTTAATAACATATATATATATATATATATATATATATATATATATATATATATATATATATATATATATATATATATATATAATTTTATCTATTTACATATTTATTTACACATACTAGTTCGTGAATCGTCGGGAACAGTCAAGGATTAACTAAATCCATATAAACAGTTTCAAAATTTTAAGACTCAACATTACAAACTTTGCTTATTGTGTCGGAATATATAAAGATTAAGTTTAAATTTGGTCGGAAATTCCCGGGTCGTCACAGTACCTACCCGTTAAAGAAATTTCGTCCTGAAATTTGAGTGAGGTCGTCATGGTTAATGATAAGAATGCTTTCTTGATAAATATGAGTTGATAAAATAGAATTTTGTTACCATCGATTAATATGTACAAAATGATTCAATTACTCGAAGTGTATGATTGAAGCTATCACAAAAGAGTGAGATGAATAAATAAAGTTTCGTCTTAACTTTTGATGTTGTCCTGGTTGAATTTAGAAAATAAGGTGCGTCTTAACTTTTGACGTGGGGGGTTGAATTCCGGAATTCAAGGGATTTAAAGAAAATCTTCGTATCGATATGAGATTTGATTCATTGGTAAATAATGAAATTAGGATCCCTTTAATTAAATGTGATCATCTACCTCGATTGCTTTGTCTGATATTTCCACTATAAATTTACCTTTCCGTTCCATTAATTTTCACCAATCCAATAATTTCTTTCTTAATTCACATTTCCACAGAGATTGAAAATGCTTAATCCAATTCTGATCCTTGTACTTATCCTGACTATCGTATCTGTCATTCTTCTTTTCCATCTACCACTGGAGGAATCTATTCACTTCTACTATTACTTTGGGGTTATAGTGTTTTTAATTCTCCCGTGTCTTTTTATGGCTATACGCACTGATATACATGGTTTGTAATTTCTGTGTTGTTGTGGATTTTTATATCTTCCCTTATGTTTCGGAGCTCTTTGCCTTTGTATTCTCTTCTCGATTCTAAATCAAGCGAATAATGGTCCACAATTTGTAGATATTGAGTTTTGAATGATTATAACGTTTTAAACAAGAAGGAACGTAATAGCACGATTTGATTTGGTAAACTACCAAAATCTCTAAGAATGGAACTATCAAGAATATAATTTCTTGATACGTTCAGAGATTAAGCAGAATGAAAGAGTTATGTAACATGACACATGATAAAGGTATGATCTGTGATCCTTTATCACGTTCCATTAGCAACTCTGCATGACTTACTGTAATATAATCACGTTGGCCAAGTGTCATTATGTTATACTAACTCATGCTTAAATTCTTAACACTTCTCCAGAATTCATTTATAATTTATACTTAGATTTTACAGAAGTTTCCAATATAATGGAATACAGAAAGCATGAAGAGATATATAATTTCGGACAAGAATATTTATGAAAATATCTTCAGAAATATCGAAGATATTTATGACGATATTTTTGGAATTTCTAAGTTCGAAGGTTGATGGAAAAGATTTTCTGCAAGATTTTAACATGACTTCAGAGCAAGGTATTCGTTGAAGGTTTCATCGGATCCGAAATTACCTGGATTCTTTGTATACATGGTATAGTCCTTGTATTTGTCCTTGGTCTCCTTCAAGGTTAGCTAAATCCGTTTTTCAGTACCAAATTTTCTATCGAGCGTTCCTAACACTCCATTCTTTATCATCAAACTCTTGGCCATTTAGACCTTCTATAATTTTGTTATTTCCTCTGCATTTAATGCTACCATATCTGAATCATCAGTTATCAATCCGAGGTGGTTTCAAGAGAATTGTGTTTTTAAATGATTAAACGCTGATGGTAATCGTCAAGATACGAATGATTGTTTAGGATGAAATCAAGTGGCAAACTTATATATCAAAGTTATAATAAGGCTAATCCGAATGAAAGTTGAAGTTGATTTACTGGAACTGTGACAAAATTGTCTAATTTTGGAAAGGTATTGTAAAGTTATTTTCGGTAATAACACGCCAATGGATTCGGCACAGTTTTGAATTCAAAGTATGGCTTTGAAAGATGTAGGAATCTAAAAGTGATGTCTTCTGTTAAATCTTGACTTAGATTTTGATCGGTCAAAATCCGAATATGAAATTAAATTTGAATGAAAATGGTTATTCTTTGGTGAACGGATACGTATATCTGTGGTTGTAAGTAGGATAGTAAATGATTGTTGAATCGGATTTGAAGAATGTACAGTGTAACTTATTAATGTGAAATCTAAATATTCCTCGGGTACTACCTACCCGTTAAAATATTTTCACCATTAACAGTTTGTACAAAAGAACTTTTAATTACAATCTTTATGAAAATATATATATATATATATATATTTGTCTCCAGATTTAATCATGGATTTAATGAGTTAATATGATATTAAACTCATATGATTTTCGGTTTGAGCTAGAATAAGTAATCTCTAAAACTATTAGGAACCACATATTCTTCGCAGAATATTTCTTAAATGAAGTTATGGATCAATACTTCATCGTTCATTGTTGTTGGTACTCCTTAGTATCTATGGTGCGTATGATATTGATGTTCGAGGTATAGATTGTGATGTCGAGATGTGTGATGCGGATGTTGTTGTTGGTGGTAATGGTACTGTTGATGCTGGTGACATTGCTGAAGCTGGTATGTTTTGCATCATATTTTTTTCAAAGCTACAACTCGGGCGCAAAGCTCATTGGCTTTTGCTATTACTCCGGGATGATTGTCGGTCGGAACGAGCGGATGAATAAGATCTAGAATTCGAGATAGTGTATATTCATGACAAGATACTCTGGAAATGAGAGAGAAAATGGTATTTCGAACAGGTTCACCGGTAAGTGCTTCAGGTTCTTTGCCAAGAGGGCAATAAGGTGGGTGGAAGGGATCGCCTTCTTCTTGTCTCCAATGATTTAGTAGACTGCGAACCCATCAGATGAATTGGTGATGACTGATTTGTTGATCCATTCTGGTTATACTGCTTTCGGAGCTCGAGTGAAACTCCATATCGGAATTCGAGGGACTTGAACTAGTGGCGAGTTCCATTTCGTACGATTGAATAAAGAATTTTTCGATATGAAATGATTTTCGGCTATCGGGTGGTATTCTACTTACATAGAATATCTATATAAATAGAACAAAAGATTTCGTAGATTACGGAAGAATTTACGGATTATGCCAGGCAAAGTTTACAGTAACAGATACGCTAAGATATGAATTAGCAGATACGCTAAGATATGAATTTTGTCTATACACTATTCATGCAGTCAATGCAGTAAGATGTGTCTAAACTAAGAATGATAAGCAAGTGATTTCCTACGAATGATAAGCAGGTAATTTTCGACACGAATGATAAGCAAAACTTTTGACATGCAGACACGATCGAAGTCCAGACTCACTAATGCTTCTAAACAACTATCAGTTAGACACACTAATGCAAGACCTGGTTCGCTAAGACCACCGCTCTGATACCACCTGTGATGACCCGTCCTAATCCACCTGGACGAATTCATCAACATCTGGTCCCATTGCGAGGTACTGACCTAAATATGCCATGAATGACTCCAAGTAATAGCTTTAAAATGAGCAAATGCACAACGGAAGATTTCTTTCATACCTGAGAATAAACATGCTTAAAAGTGTCAACCAAAAGGTTGGTGAGTTTATTGGTTTATCATAACAACCATTTCAATATATTAATAGACCACAAGATTTACGTTTATAAATATATGTACACTCGCAAGTGTATTAAAGTATTCTATAAGTTATAGGCACCTAGTAACAAGCCTTAACGTTCATGTTTTACCCTCTGAAGTACACCAGATCAGGTGTGTTTAAAATAACCTTGAAGTACTAAAGCATCCCATAGTCAGGATGGGGTTTGTCAGGCCCAATAGATCTATCTTTAGGATTCGCGCCTACCGTACATAGACAAGTAGTTTAATGTTACCAAGCTAAGGGTATATTTCTGGTTTAAACCCACATAGAATTAATTTTAGTACTTGTGCCCATTTCGTAAAACATTTATAAAAGCAGCGCATGTATTCTCAGTCCCAAAAATATATATTGCAAAAGCATTTAAAAAGGGAGCAAATGAAACTCAGCATACTGTATTTTGTAGTAAAAATACATATGATGTCATTGAACAAAAATAGGATTGGCCTCGGATTCACGAACCTATATTATTCATATATATATATATATATACATATATATATATACATATATATATATACATATATATATATATATATATATATATATATATATATATATATATATATATATATATATATATATATTAACACATAATATGGTAAGCGAACGAATTTATATTATTAGTGATATACTTGTTATGTTAATAACTTATATGTTATATTTTTAAATTTAGTGTTATGTACTAATTGTTAGTTGGTAAAAGAATATTAATGTTCGTAATTAAAAAGTTGTAATCTCTTTATAATGTTAATAAAAATTATATTAATAATAAAAATTTAATAATGAAACTACCTCAAAGAGAAAGGCTTTTAACAAAAATAATGCCCCAGCTCGAGATGGAACCCGCAACCTTTCCTTAAACACACAGCACCCTAAACCATCCAACCATCTTTGCTTTTCTATCATAATCCGTATATTAATTCAGTTAATCTATCTTTTCTGTGTTCTCATGATACACATCATACTAGCTCCAATTGGGTATCGGCCCAAACAACCACAATTTCACGACCCAATTGTAAACACATAATCCTGATGGCCCAACAATGATTCTAAAACCATTAACTCGACCCAATAAGGTCACGACCCAAATGCCAGTTTTTATTGTTGATAAAATACAAAAAAAAAAAAATATTTCTTGGCCTGGTTTCGAACCCAAACCTCTCGCTTAACATCCTCACGCCCAAACCATTTATCCGCCAAGTCATTATTAATACCTAAACTAATCCTATTAACCCGTTTTCTGTTTACTAGTCATCATCTCTACATCATTAACATTATAAACTTTATCATCATCATGTTTGTTATTTACTTGTATCATGATTTTTACTATGCATCACAAAATCATCGTATATCACCATCATTATCAATACCGTAACACCATCATGATTGTACATCATCAAAATCATTTCATGATCATCATCATCTTATGTTATCATTAACCTATATCATCATCATAACTATATCAAACATAAAATCATCTCCTAATTATATCTAAAATGGCCCAACTTAATTAGCCCAACAAAATTCATTAGCAAACCCACTTACAAAAAAAAATTAGAACGGCCCACGCATAACATAAAAGGAAATTTCGGTTCCTGGTATTGAACGACAAATAGAAGTGGAATCAGGTTAACAATTTTAGTCATTATTATGTCATCTCCCACTTATGATAAAATAACATTATCACTAATATCTTCATGTCATCCTCCATATAAATCCCTTTTAATCATTTAACCCTTATCCTTATCATGTCAACATTATCATTAATCATCATACTCGTTCCTTATTCTAATTACCGTATAAACAGGAGCATAGCAGCCATGATATTGAACGGAAAAACTGCTACAGCAGTAGGACTGCAGTAACAGCTGGTGGCGACAGAAAAACAGTGACAGGAACATTGGTTTCGAGTGGAGGAGGGCGGCTGTGGTGTGTTTCGAACAGCCAAAAAAATAAGGCAGTAGTTGCAACAGAGGTGTGTTAATGGTGGTGGTTTGTGATGGTTTATGATAGCCGAAGAAATAGAAAACAGTAGTCGTATAGCAGCAGCTGCAACAAGGATTTGGAATGATGGTTGATAGTAGTTTTAACAGAAAACGGTAGAGGGTTGATGGGTATCGATATGGTGGTGATAGTTATGGTGAGATCAGGAAAAAAGATAGACGAGAGGGATAGAAAGAAAGGTGGTGCTAGGTTTTTGGTGGTAATTAGATGATGGCTCACAATTGTTTATAGTTGAAGTGGCGATCAAACGAATAGATGAAGCAAGGTGATGGTTGTGTGCTTGTTCGATTAGGAAAAGAAACAAGAGAGGGTGATCATATACATAGCATTGTATATGTATATTTTATTTTCTAAAAAACTAAGAACAGAACTACGCGGATTATAAGGCACAGTTATGCAATATTCGCTGAAAATAAATACTGCGGTTATGTATTCACTGAAATGCCAAACTGCGGTTTGATCCGCTGACTTTCCGCGGAGAGCCGAGCATCTCGCAGACCGCGGATATCACGGATACTATAAATAGGGAGCTTGGCCTCTCATTTATAGGTTGTTGATTCTCTACCATTTGCCTAAGCCTTTGTAGATTTCACTTGTGACTTTGCCCAAGGACTTCTTACATTGAGTTAAGGTGAATCATGCTAATCGATAACGAAGACCGGGTCGGGGTGGTTGATCACTTGATAGTTAAAGTGAAAAACGATCATCGGGGCCCAAAATAATCATCGAACATCCCATCCTCCATTATAATCTTATTGTACTCAATCCGTAATTAAGCAACATCATTAATTAAGGATTGATCAATTGGCGCCATCCGTGGGACACGTTTTACAAATTAAACTGAAAATTTTTTGTTTTACGCCGATTAAACAATTAATTCAACGGTTTAATTTCAAATCGTGTTTTTGTTGTGATGATTTGCAGGTGTTTTTTCCAATACGCAAATTGTTAATCTGCTTAACAATCATGACGTCGAATGCAAAACAAACTGGCGTCTCTGCGAATGCTGATGCATTGCCTGGCGATTCGCAGAACGTTATCGTATTTCCAATGCAAACAGATGCAAGTGTTACTGCGGGAAAATCGGTTCAGGAAACGAAAGCTAAAAAATCTAATGCAAACAATGCTAACGATTCGCAGCCTGAAGCTGCCGCTGAAAAAATGATCGCACGCAGAACGTTATTGCAAAATCGCGAAGAATCAATCGCTGAAGGAAAGCGAGCGAAAATATTATCGGGAAAATCCAGTTTACGCACTGAGAAAATTGTTAATACTGCTATTGAGCAAGCCAAAAGAGACGCTAAGCATAATTGTGAATCTCGCATACCGCGCACATACTTATGGCCATTAAGTGGTTCAGGATCACAAAGTGATCTGTTGGTTCTTGAGCACAATGACAGCGATAGTGATAACGCGGATTATCAAATCCACGCGCGCTCCGCACACAAGTCCAGATTGGCGAAAGCGCCAAGGCAGGAAGATGAATTTTCTGATGACTCAGACAGCGCAGAAGAGTTTGTTAAAAATCCATACGTCAAGCAAAAGCGACCACCAACACCTTTCCCTCGCTATGGGGAGGAAGGTGAAGCGTCTGAAGCTGCGCGCAGAGAAAACGCCCAAAATTTTTTAGCGGATGCTTTCAGAAGCATTGCGCCAAAATCAATGCAGCATAAGTTCGATCAGCCAAATTTTCTGCAAGATATACTTACCAAATTCTGTGCGGATAACACAGACATTCGCGCAAAAAAGGCAACAGAAATTACCACTGCTGCAGGTAAATTTGTCCAGCACATTTCTGACTATCCAATTGTTTCTCCGCCGATTGTGCCGGCGACGTTGGGAGTTTATTCAGGCCTCACTGATCCCTTGGATTTTCTGCAACGCTTTGAGGGCGTCGTAAGCACTTACAACTGGGATAAACCAGTCGCATGTAGAGTGTTTCCTATGGCCTTGCAGGGGTCAGCAAGGGAGTGGTTTCACAGTTTGCCATCTCGCAGTATCGTTGGCTTTGTGGATCTGCGGGAAAAGTTTTTGCTGCAGTTTCAAAATTTATTACCGCAGAAAAAGACACATATAGAGTGTCACGATATTAAACAAGGCAACAAGGAGACTCTAAGTGTGCTACTTACGCGGTATATTTATGAGTGCCAGAAAATTCCGCGGTTGAATGATGATCAGAAAATTTCTGGTTTCTTGCATGCTATCAACCCACAGTGACACCCTACGCTTGTGCGACGATTAAGAAGAGATGTCCCGCAGACATTCGCAAAAGTGCAACAGGAAACTTATGATTATATCCGCGGAGGAGAAGATAGCAGTATTACCCCTGCATGTTGCTGGGGTAGAGATAAAAGTTGGCGAGATGACAATGACTCTTTCAGAGATAGTAACAGCGATAGCTATCGCGGTCCAGGCTTTTCGCGAAGAAATGGTGGCGGTGGATATCAGCGTAATGACAGGTTTCAAGGTCAGAACGATAATCATTCATATGGCCGTAATAACTGCTATTCTACGCGCAAGTGGAATAATGAGTCATTCAATATCATTCAGATGCTAACAAAAACGCCCAAAGAAATCTTACTGCAAGAGCGAGTTGCTAAGTCTTTCCCTGATCCGCAGCCATTGGGAGAAAACAGCAGGCGTGATAGATCAAAGTTTTGTGTCTTTCACGACGATTACGGTCATGACACCAATCGCTGCAGAGATTTAGCGGAATTTATTGCGGAAGCGTATGAACAGGGTAAGTTGGACCATTTGTTGGAGCAGAACTCATCCAGCACTGCGAATGCGATCATTATGCCAGCTGAAGCTAATGGTTCGAGTGCCCCAAACGCGGTTGAGCGGAAAGCTCCTGCGGTGAAAAATTTGGGAGTACGGATGGTAAATAAGAAAGAAAATCAGCGCGGGGTAAAAGTGATTAATGTGGTGGAAGTGCACGGTGAAATGTCAGTGCTGCAAATTTCGGCGCAAATTGTTAGCTGGAAATGTCCCTCTATTACATTTCCCTCAGCGCGTTTGAATGCGGATGTTGTAAGCCCGTGGTTATTTCATGTCGTGTTGCTAATACCGGCATTATAATCATGAAGGTACATGTTGACACTGGCAGCAGTGTAGATATCATGTACGAGCAATGTTTTCACAAGCTGCCCGCACAAATTCAGGCTTTGATGAAACCTACTGCAGTTTCATTGGCTGGTTTTTCGGGAGAATCATCATGGCCTGTTGGCCAATTGGAATTACAAATGGAATTGGTTGATGATAGCGATGAGTCGCTAAGGCGTCAAGCCTTATTGAATTTGTACATTATGCGGAATCAATCGCGGTTCAATATGATACTTGGCCGCATAGCTTTGCGCATGTTTGGCGCTATACCATCTACAATACATGGTATGCTAAAGTTTTCTTCTAATAAGGGTATTGGCACGATGATTTCTGCGGAAATGGAGCCTTCATGTGCTATGGTTATGACAAGTGCAGATATGTGTGTTGAAGGGCATTCAGTTAACCCTGCTTAGTGCGAAAATGATTAACAAAATATTGTATTGAAATTCCATTAATGCGAGACATGTTATGTTCATGATTTGAATAATGTAATACGAGTTAATAAAGAATAAAGTGAAGTTAATTTTAGTGTTAGTACTTGTTTCTTTAAACAGCGAAAACACTGTGTGTGGCCACGTGTAGTGTTTATTTCGAAGAATACAAATACTTATCTTTTTGAAACACTAAGTTAATGTTTGCTCTACGGATGCTTTAAGTAAGGTGGCATTGTTTTCGCTAAACATGACCTGCTTAAAATAATATATCAATACATAACTGTGTTGCGAAATACTTTGCAGAAAAGCCAAGTGATGAAATTGCCCACTTATGTTAATAAAAATTGCGAAAGGATAAATTTTCCTAAGTGTTTGATCTTGCCAACACTTAGATGCTTCGCAATGCTAGATTTTACCTAAGGATCATTTTGTCGAACTTAGAAGATTCATAATGTTAAAAATTGTTTCGCACAAATTACGCTTTGTTATGTGCACAATAACGAATGCGGAAATTGCAATGGACAAGTCTGAATTATGAATAATTAAAGTAAAAGCGCTATATAAATAAAAGAAGTTGCAACTGCAAATGATAAATAAAGTGCGAATGATGTTATATCAACAAAGCGAACAAGTCGCAGATAGTTACAAAAAAGCAATTCATAAATTGCACGCATACATTAAAATAAACCAACTATAAACTAAAGCTTCAGCGCTTTAATGTCAGCGAATGTCACGCCTTCACGCTGACATAACTCTTCCAAAGCTGGAATGCTCACCTTCTCCACCTCTTTCTTAGCCACTTTTAATGCTTCGCGAGCATCATCCGTTGAACATATTTCGTCGGCTAAGTCTGATGGAAGGGGTTTGGAGAGATCGCCGAGCTTACATAGTAAGTCATACCACTCGCAGCGAGTGGCAAGTTTGGCAGCTTGAGAATAAGCTTGAAATTTTTCAGTGACGGGTTTTGAGTCCATCACTTTATCTGCGAAATCTGGAAGATACTTAACAAGTTGAGCGAAATCATGTTCCGCAGTGTTCGCTCTCCTATTAAGCTGGGCGATTGCTTCCTTTGCTTTCCTCAGCTGCGTTTTTAATTTTTCCGCTCTCAAGTACTGAGCGTTAGCCACCTTGACAGCATGTTCACGTTCATCTGATAAATCAGTGAACCATTCTATGCTATCCATAGTAAGACAGAGCGAGTTATAGCAATTATATAATTGATGTCTTGCAGATTCAGCCAAAGTTAGACTGCGGTACTTTGCCTTTGTTTGCTCAGGAAGAAATTTATGCAGTTTTTGATACAGTCTGTTGGCTTCCTCATTAGCTACAGCCTCTTCTTGATCAGCACCCTCTCCTTCTTCCTGATTGGACGCCTCTGCATCAGAAGGAAGGGATGGGTCTTGCTCAGGCTCTCCTACTACATCTGCGGGAGTGCGGCTCCTGATGTTGTAGCGCGGATTGGTTTCAGCGGGAGACTCTGAAATCACAATTGAAACAAGATTAATAAATATCGCTAATTTATGCATAATATGCGCATATATGATTAGAAGTCATAAAATTAAAATTATGCACTTGTCTCTTGTTCTGCAAGAGTATGCAGTCGTTTCTTGAGTGGAGTCGGTGAACTCTCCACAATTTTCCTTTTGCCCCGGTCCTCGCCGCCGGCGATGAAAAGCTCGTTGATGATTGGTTCATCAAATATTGCCCTCGCCCTCCTTCGGGCGGCGAGCAGGGCTGATTCTGCTAACATCAGTGGTCCTCATAACAAGGTCAAGAGGAATCTCTGCGAAAAAAAACAATGCGAAATGTTATACAAGGAAAAATGTATACTGTGAAATATGATATGTGAAAAAAGACAAGTGAAATACCATTCTTGGCTTGATCAACTAAAAGTGCATCATGGTCGCTCCATGGCCACTGGATTGATACGTGTCCAATGTACAGCGGTACATTGGAATATGGCCTCATAATGATGCCCGCCTTCCTAAAAATATTGAGAACATCGTTCTCAAGATCATCCAACACCGGCTTCTCATTGACTTCCGAATTAATCTCCTCGCTCCACTTCCTCGAAATGTTGCTATTGACATACGCGGTATCATTAATATAGAAAAACGAACCGCGCCAATTGCCGATGGAATCTTTAGGAGAAACCATATTGCCCAACTTGCTACGGAATGAGAACCATCCCACATCATATAAAATTAAGCTGTTAAGAGTGCGGAACACGGTTAACAACAGCTACTTGTCGTTGGCGTGGCAATACATTTCGAAAAGCACAATTTTGTTCACCGTATTTGGGTGAAGCTGTGCTAATGCAACCCTGTAGTGTTCGCATACACTGCGAACAAATTCGGTTAAAGGAAAACGGAGGTTGCCCTGCGAAATGGCAGCCTCATATACCGTAATCATCCCCTTAGGGGGAGTATCGGCTCGGTCCTCGTGAAGGGGCACGGTTGGAACAAAATGCCCAAGTGGCGGATACCACTCTCTAAGGGTTTGTAGTTTGGCCTCTGTCATATATGACACAAAACCGCCGGGAGTATGCATCGATGTAGAAGCAGCCATTAATAATATGCAAGGAAAAATTGAGTATGGAAGTGATGAAATTGAAGGTCGAATTGAGAAAATCAAAGGCTGAATTGGCTAATTGTCAATTACGATTGCGGTTGTAAGATTGCAAATTGAGTGCAAAATTGGGAAAGGAAAGCGTAAAGTTTTTGTGCGGCGTTGTCTGCTATTTATAATTGGGATTAGGGCGAGCAAGTTGAAAAGGTAATCATTGAATTTTAACGGCTGTAATTACTGTGATGCGTAAAACGGTAAAAATCTAGCCGTTAAAATAAGCTGATTTGACAGAATAGCGAACGTTACCGTTGTAATTACGCGTTTCGCCTAATTAAAACAACGGTAATAAATGGTCAGTAAAAAAATATATAATAAAGTTCGCGAGATATTTTAAGATGCACTTCTTTATTTTTAGAGTTTATCATGATGCATTTGCTTCGCGAAAATGCATCATAATAAACTGGGGGGACTTGATCATTAATGGTGTATCCTATCGTATACACACATAAAAGGCATAATGGTTGCATAAAAGTAGCATCAGGAAGGCTGTAAATAACAGTTCTGCGAAGTTATCCGTCCAGCGTTCTCCGATGTACAGGCTGCTCCGTCATGCGTAAGACCTGAAGGCCGCCTAGCGTATAAGCCCTGGCCGGAGAGCGCCGCATTTAGCATAAATTTCGGATCACAAGTAACAGAACGTATCATCATTTGACACGTGTCCCCAAACAAATCTGGTAGATCTGACACTATAAATAGACCACTTTGGGTCGTCATTTTACACAAGTTCAGACATTCTGACAACTTTGAGAGCTGAGACTTCACTTCTCTCTTTCTCTCTCTACTTTCTCTCACTAGAAGTCATCCGGCTAGCACTCTTACGCTCTACGGACGACATATTGATTAAGCCACCCCACAAGTTTCTACACTTGTGAACCGAGTCTGCAGGGATTATTTCCCGAGGGTAAAAATCAATCGGCAACACTCCGCCCTCCTAAAAGCTAGATCACTTCTAGTCTCTTGTTGACATACTAAGCCTTACCTCATAAGGAAATAGGTGTTAACAATGGTGCCATCCATTATTAAGACGAATCATCTCACCAATACTGATAAAAACGGCGAGGATAATGAATTCATACCCATAGAAGTGGGCATGATACATCCATGGAAAGCTGGACAACGAAGGAAGGCAGAAGTATTAAAAGATTGGGAAGAACAATTAATATCATTTCCTTCTATGTGTAACACAAACCCATCTGATGGTCCAGTAGTTATAGAAGCGCGAGTTACAAATTGCTTAGTACGCAACATTTACACTGACACAGGAGCTGGAGCAGACATTATGTATGAACATTGTTTCATACAGTTACCCAAAGATGTGCAAGAAGGAATGAAGGAAACATATGTGCCGTTTGCAAGTTTTACAAGTGAGCCATGGTGGTCTGAGGGAAGTATTTTGCTTGAAGTAACCTTGGGCAAGCCACCCCTAAGACGTACAGCCAACATTGAGTTCTTGGTAGTTAAAGCAATTTCACAGTACAACATAATTTTGGGAAGAACTGCTTTAATGACGTTTGGAGCTGTAACGTCAACTGTACATGGTATGATGAAGTTTCCAAAACCAGGCAGAGTGGCAACGTTATATGCAAAATGGCAGAAGTCAATTGAGTGTGCCCAAGTAACAAAGGCAGTAATTAAGCCAATCATACACGATGATGGGTCAATTTCACCAAATCTTAGATTTCCAGATCAGAAAATCATAATTGGGCATACGTTGTCCACTGAATGTAGAGAAAAATTATACAATATTTTGACAACAAATTTAGACGTTTTTGCATGCAGCCGTCTGATATGACCGGTGTTCCAAGGAAAATTGCAGAGCATAGGCTAAATGTGAACCCCAATGTACATCCTGTTTGTCAGAAAAAGCGTGGCATGGCTCCAGAAAGAAGCAAGTTCCTTCGTGATGAGGTACGAAGTTTGGTAGATGCTGGGATCTTGCGAGAGGTCAAATATCAGACATGGGTAGCCAATCCGGTCATGGTTAGGAAACCGGATAATTCATGATGGATGTGTGTGGATTTCACAGATATCAATAAAGCATGTCCAAAGGATAATTATCCTTTACCTGAAATTGATTGGAAGGTTGAATCATTAGCAGGATATCGATTCAAATGTTTTTTAGATGCAGCTAAGGGATATCATCAAATCCCGATGGCTTTAAAGGATGAAGACAAAACAGCTTTTCACACGACGGAAGGCATATTCTGTTATATGAAAATGCCTTTTGGTTTGAAGAATGCAGGAGCAACATATCAACGACTTATTGATATGGCGTTTAAGGATCAAATTGGGCCAAACTTAGAAGCTTACGTTGATGACATTGTCATCAAAAGTCATACTGAAGAAAAGATGTTACGAGATATACAGGAAACTTTTACATCTCTACTAAAAATTAACATGAAATTAAATCCCAAGAAGTGCACGTTTGGTGTGGAAGAGGGAAAATTCTTAGGTCATATTGTCACAGAACGTGGAATTAAAGCTAATCCTAAGAAAATTCAAGCAATTGAAGATATGAAGTCACCAACTAGCAAGAAGGATGTTCAACGGTTACATGGATGTCTAGCAGCATTAACAAGATTCTTGTCTAGAGCAGCTGAAAAGTCACTTCCATTCATGAAGGTGTTTAAGGGCTGTTTGAATAAAAAATATTTTATGTGGACGGCGGAAGCCGAAAATGCATTCTAAGAGATCAAGCAGTTGTTAAAAACATTACCTACGTTAACAGCACTAAAAGAGGGGGAAACCCTAATTTTATACTTAGCTGTCTCAAAGGAGGCAATAAGTTCTGTTCTAATCGCAGAACGGAGCGGCGTGTAAATGCCCATATATTTTGTTAGCAAGGTGTTGCAGCTTAGTGAAACAAATTATCCACCACTTCACCGAATGGTTTATGCCCTTGTGCATACTGCACGACGTCTACGAAGATATTTTCAAGGTCATCCCATCTTAGTGTTGACAGATCAACCATTGAAGCAAATACTCCGGCGCCCAGAATCATCTGGCCGTTTAGCAAAATGGGCCATCGAGTTGGGGGAGTATGAAATCAATTTTTCTCCTCGAAATGCAGTTAAAGGGCAAATTTTGGCAGATTTCCTCTTGGAGACAAATGAAAAAGTAGAGTATGACAACAAAATGGCACCATCACAGCATGAGTGGGAGTTACACACTGATGGGGCATCTAGTGAAGAGGGAACAGGTGCAGGGCTAGTTTTAACAAGTCCAGACGGTGAAGAATATACTTATGCACTGAAATTCTGTTTTTATGCTTTAAACAATGAAGCAGATTATGAGGCATTACTCTCTGGCCTCCGCATAGCGGTATAAATGGGCATAACAAATTTACGAGCGTATGTTGATTCTCAAATTGTTGCTCAGCAGGTTAATGGAACATTCGATGCAAGGGATTCATCCATGAGGAAATATGTAAAGTTGGTGGAAGCAATTTCAAAGAAATTTGATAACCTTGAAGTCGTGCAAATCCCTCAAAATAAGAACAAAAAAGCTGATGTTTTGAGCAAGTTAGCCACGTTAACATTTGATCATTTGCACAAACGAGTGTTGGTTGAAGAACTTAAGGAGAAAACAATACATGGAAAACCAATTATTGCAATAGTTGAAGAAGCTAAGGAAACTTGGATGACTCCGTATTTGAGATATTTGCGTGACGGATGGTTACCTGTTGATAAGGCGGAAGCAAGAAGAATAAGAGTGACTGCACCAATGTATGAAATAGTTAGTGGCGTCCTTTATCGAAAATGATACAATGGTCCGTTGTTAAGGTGTCTTACCGATGATGAAGCGTTAAAGGTGGTCAAAGAAATGCATGAAGGAGTCTGTTCGCAACATTCTGGTTTCCGTACTGTGGCGTCACGGATCATGCGACAAGGGTATTTTTGGCCTTCACTTTATCGGGATGTTGCAGAAATCATCAAAACATGTGAGAATTGTCAGATGCATGGAACAATTCAGCGTCTTCCAAAGTATGACTTGATACCGGTATCATCCACTTGGCCGTTCTGTAAATGGGCTATTGACATTGTGGGGCCATTCAATAGGAGCACTGGTAATGCTAAGTTCTTGGTGGTAGCAATCGATTTTTTCACAAAATGGGTTGAAGCAAAGGCTTTAGCAAAAATCACAGGAGAAAATGTCAAGAAATTTGTTTGGCATGATATTATATGCCGTTATGGGGTGCCAAATGAAATAGTTAGCGAAAACGGCAAGCAATTTGCAGAAAATCCATTTCGGAGTTGGTGTGAAGAGTTGGGCATCAAACAAAATTTTACATCTGTTGCTCATCCTCAAGTGAACGGACAAGTGGAGGTTACCAACAAGGAAATTGTTGCTGGCATTAAGGCACAATTAGGTCTAAGTCAAACTGGATGGGTGGATGAATTGCCAAATGTATTGTAGGCACTGAAATTTCCCGTTCTTATTGATTAAAAACGTTCCATATTAATTGATTTCGTTGCGAGGTTTTGACCTCTATATGAGACGTTTTTCAAAGACTGCATTCATTTTAAAACAAACCATAACCTTTATTTCATCAATAAAGGTTTAAAAAGCTTTACGTAGATTATCAAATAATGATAATCTAAAATATCCTGTTTACACACGACCATTACATAATGGTTTACAATACAAATATGTTACAACAAAATAAGTTTCTTGAATGCAGTTTTTACACAATATCATACAAGCATGGACTCCAAATCTCGTCCTTTTTTAAGTATGCGACAGCGGAAGCTCTTAATAATCACCTAAGAATAAACATGCTTAAAACATCAACAAAAATGTTGGTGAGTTATAGGTTTAACCTATATATATCAAATCATAATAATAGACCACAAGATTTCAAATTTCAATACACATCCCATACATAGAGATAAAAATCATTCATATGGTGAACACCTGGTAACCGACATTAACAAGATGAATATATAAGAATATCCCCATCATTCCGGGACACCCTTCGGATATGATATAAATTTCGAAGTACTAAAGCATCCGGTACTTTGGATGGGGTTTGTTAGGCCCAATAGATCTATCGTTAGGATTCGCGTCAATTAGGGTGTCTGTTCCCTAATTCTTAGATTACCAGACTTAATAAAAAGGGGTATATTCGATTTTGATAATTCAACCATAGAATGTAGTTTCACGTACTTGTGTCTATTTTGTAAATCATTTATAAAACCTACATGTATTCTCATCCCAAAAATATTAGATTTTAAAAGTGGGACTATAACTCACTTTCACAGATTTCTACTTCGTCGGGAAGTAAGACTTAGCCACTGGTTGATTCACGAACCTATAACAATATATACATATATATCAAAGTATGTTCAAAATATATTTACAACACTTTTAATATATTTTGATGTTTTAATTTTATTAAGTCAGCTGTCCTCGTTAGTAACCTACAACTAGTTGTCCACAGTTAGATGTACAGAAATAAATCGATAAATATTATCTTGAATCAATCCACGACCCAGTGTATACGTATCTCAGTATTGATTACAACTCAAACTATATATATTTTGGAATCAACCTCAACCCTGTATAGCTAACTCCAACATTCACATATAAAGTGTCTATGGTTGTTCCGAAATATATATAGATGTGTCGACATGATAGGTTGAAACATTGTATACGTGTCTATGGTATCTCAAGATTACATAATATACAATACAAGTTGATTAAGTTATGGTTGGAATAGATTTGTTACCAATTTTCACGTAGCTAAAATGAGAAAAATTATCCAATCTTGTTTTACCCATAACTTCTTCATTTTAAATCCGTTTTAAGTGAATCAAATTGCTATGGTTTCATATTGAACTCTATTTTATGAATCGAAACAGAAAAAGTATAGGTTTATAGTCGGAAAAATAAGTTACAAGTCTTTTTTGTAAAGGTAGTCATTTCAGTCGAAAGAACGACGTCTAGATGACCATTTTAGAAAACATACTTCCACTTTGAGTTTAACCATAATTTTTGGATATAGTTTCATGTTCATAATAAAAATAATTTTCACAGAATAACAACTTTTAAATCAAAGTTTATCATAATTTTTAATTAACTAACCCAAAACAGCCCGCGGTGTTACTACGACGGCGTAAATCCGGTTTTACGGTGTTTTTCGTGTTTCCAGGTTTTAAATCATTAAGTTAGCATATCATATAGATATAGAACATGTGTTTAGTTGATTTTAAAAGTTAAGTTAGAAGGATTAACTTTTGTTTGCGAACAAGTTTAGAATTAACTAAACTATGTTCTAGTGATTACAAGTTTAAACCTTCGAATAAGATAGTTTTATATGTATGAATCGAATGATGTTATGAACATCATTACTACCTTAAGTTCCTTGGATAAACCTACTGGAAAATAGAAAAATGGATCTAGCTTCAACGGATCCTTGGATGGCTCGAAGTTCTTGAAGCAGAATCATGACAAGAAAACAAGTTCAAGTAAGATCATCACTTGAAATAAGATTGTTATAGTTATAGAAATTGAACCAAAGTTTGAATATGATTATTACCTTGTATTAGAATGATAACCTACTGTAAGAAACAAAGATTTCTTGAGGTTGGATGATCACCTTACAAGATTGGAAGTGAGCTAGCAAACTTTAAAGTATTCTTGATTTTATGTAACTAGAACTTGTAGAATTTATGAAGAACACTTAGAACTTGAAGATAGAACTTGAGAGAGATCAATTAGATGAAGAAAATTTAAGAATGAAAGTGTTTGTAGGTGTTTTTGGTCGTTGGTGTATGGATTAGATATAAAGGATATGTAATTTTGTTTTCATGTAAATAAGTCATGAATGATTACTCATATTTTTGTAATTTTATGAGATATTTCATGCTAGTTGCCAAATGATGGTTCCCACATGTATTAGGTGACTCACATGGGCTGCTAAGAGCTGATCATTGGAGTGTATATACCAATAGTACATACATCTAAAAGCTGTGTATTGTACGAGTACGAATACGGGTGCATACGAGTAGAATTGTTGATGAAACTGAACGAGGATGTAATTGTAAGCATTTTTGTTAAGTAGAAGTATTTTTATAAGTGTATTGAAGTCTTTCAAAAGTGTATAAATACATATTAAAACACTACATGTATATACATTTTAACTGAGTCGTTAAGTCATCGTTAGTCGTTACATGTAAGTGTTGTTTTGAAACCTTTAGGTTAACGATCTTGTTAAATGTTGTTAACCCAATGTTTATAATATCAAATGAGATTTTAAATTATTATATTATCTTGATATTATCATGTATGAATATCTCTTAATATGATATATATACATTAAATGTCTTTACAACGATAATCGTTACATATATGTCTAGTTTAAAAATCATTAAGTTAGTAGTCTTGTTTTTACATATGTAGTTCATTGTTAATATACTTAATGATATGTTTACTTATCATAGTATCATGTTAACTATATATATATCCATATATATGTCATCATATAGTTTTTACAAGTTTTAACGTTCGTGAATCACCGGTCAACTTGGGTGGTCAATTGTCTATATGAAACATATTTCAATTAATCAAGTCTTAACAAGTTTGATTGCTTAACATGTTGGAAACATTTAATCATGTAAATATCAATATCAATTAATATATATAAACATGGAAAAGTTCGGGTCACTACAGTACCTACCCGTTAAATAAATTTCGTCTCGAAATTTTAAGCTGTTGAAGGTGTTGACGAATCTTCTGGAAATAGATGCGGGTATTTCTTCTTCATCTGATCTTCACGCTCCCAGGTGAACTCGGGTCCTCTACGAGCATTCCATCGAACCTTAACAATTGGTATCTTGTTTTGCTGAAGTCTTTTAACCTCACGATCCATTATTTCGACGGGTTCTTCGATGAATTGGAGTTTTTTGTTGATTTGGATTTCATCTAACATAATAGTGAGATCTTCTTTAGTAAAACATTTCTTCAAATTCGAGACGTGGAAAGTGTTATGTACAGCCGCGAGTTGTTGAGGTAACTCAAGTCGGTAAGCTACTGGTCCGACACGATCAATAATCTTGAATGGTCCAATATACCTTGGATTTAATTTCCCTCATTTACCAAATCGAACAACGGCTTTCCAAGGTGCAACTTTAAGCATGACCATCTCTCCAATTTCAAATTCTATATCTTTTCTTTTAATGTCAGCGTAGCTCTTTTGTCGACTTTGGGCGGTTTTCAACCGTTGTTGAATTTGGATGATCTTCTCGGTAGTTTCTTGTATAATCTCCGAACCTGTAATCTGTCTATCCCCCACTTCACTCCAACAAATCGGAGACCTGCACTTTCTACCATAAAGTGCTTCAAACGGCGCCATCTCAATGTTTGAATGGTAGCTGTTGTTGTAGGAAAATTCTGCTAATGGTAGATGTCGATCCCAACTGTTTCCGAAATCAATAACACATGCTCGTAGCATGTCTTCAAGTGTTTGTATCGTCCTTTCGCTTTGCCCATCAGTTTGTGGATGATAGGCAGTAATCATGTCTAGACGAGTTCCTAATGCTTGCTGTAATGTCTGCCAGAATCTTGAAATAAATCTGCCATCCCTATCAGAGATAATAGAGATTGGTATTCCATGTTTGGAGACGACTTCCTTCAAATACAGTCGTGCTAACTTCTAAATCTTGTCATCTTCTCTTATTGGCAGGAAGTGTGCTGATTTGGTGAGACGATCAACTAATACCCAAATAGTATCAAAACAACTTGCAGTCCTTGGCAATTTAGTGATGAAATCCATGGTAATGTTTTCCCATTTCCATTTCGGGATTTCGGGTTGTTGAAGTAGACATGATGGTTTCTGATGCTCAGCTTTGACCTTAGAACACGTCAAACATTCTCCAACGTATTTAGCAACATCGGCTTTCATACCCGGCCACCAAAAATGTTTCTTGAGATCCTTGTACATCTTCCCCGTTCCAGGATGTATTGAGTATCTGGTTTTATGAGCTTCTCTAAGTACCATTTCTCTCATATCTCCAAATTTTGGTACCCAAATCCTTTCAGCCCTATACCGGGTTCCGTTTTCCCGAATATTAAGATGCTTCTCCGATCCTTTGGGTATTTCATCCTTTAAATTTCTCTCTTTTAAAACTCCTTGTTGCGCCTCCTTTATTTGAGTAGTAAGGTTATTATGATTCATTATATTCATAGATTTTACTCGAATGGGTTCTCTGTCCTTCCTGCTCAAGGCATCGGCTACCACATTTGCCTTCCCCGGGTGGTAACGAATCTCAAAGTCATAATCATTCAACAATTCAATCCACCTACGCTGCCTCATATTCAGTTGTTTCTGATTAAATATGTGTTGAAGACTTTTGTGGTCGGTATATATAATACTTTTGACCCCATATAAGTAGTGCCTCCAAGTCTTTAATGCAAAAACAACCGCGCCTAATTCCAAATCATGCGTCGTATAATTTTGTTCGTGAATCTTCAATTGTCTAGACGCATAAGCAATCACCTTCGTTCGTTGCATTAATACACAACCGAGACCTTGCTTTGATGCGTCACAATAAATCACAAAATCATCATTCCCTTCAGGCAATGACAATATAGGTGCCGTAGTTAGCTTTTTCTTCAATAACTGAAACGCTTTCTCTTGTTCATCATTCCATTCAAATTTCTTCCCTTTATGCGTTAATGCAGTCAAGGGTTTTGCTATTCTGGAAAAGTCTTGGATAAACCTTCTGTAGTAACCAGCTAGTCCTAAAAACTGGCGTATGTGTTTTGGAGTTTTCGGGGTTTCCCACTTTTCAACAGTTTCTATCTTTGCCGGATCCACCTTAATACCTTCTTTGTTCACTATGTGACCGAGGAATTGAACTTCTTCCAACCAAAATGCACACTTTGAAAACTTAGCGTACAATTCTTCCTTCCTCAATACTTCTAACACCTTTCTCAAATGTTCACCGTGTTCTTGGTCATTCTTTGAGTAAATAAGTATGTCATCAATGAAAACAATGACAAACATGTCAAGGTATGGTCCACACACTCGGTTCATAAGGTCCATGAACACAGCTGGTGCATTAGTTAAACCAAACGGCATGACCATAAACTCGTAATGACCGTAACGTGTTCTGTAAGCAGTCTTTGGAATATCATCTTCTTTCACCCGCATTTGATGATACCCGGAACGTAAGTCAATCTTTGAATAAATAGACGAGCCTTGTAGTTGATCAAATAAGTCGTCGATTCTCGGTAGTGGGTAGCGGTTTTTGATGGTAAGTTTGTTCAACTCTCGGTAGTCGATACACAACCTGAATGTACCATCTTTCTTCTTGACAAACAAAATAGGAGCTCCCCACGGTGATGTGCTTGGTCGAATGAAACCACGCTCTAAAAGTTCTTGTAATTGGCTTTGCAGTTCTTTCATCTCGCTGGGTGCGAGTCTGTAAGGAGCACGAGCTATTGGTGCAGCTCCTGGTACAAGATCTATTTGAAATTCAACGGATCGATGTGGGGGTAATCCCGGTAATTCTTTCGGAAATACATCGGGAAATTCTTTTGCAATGGGAACATCATTGATGCTCTTTTCTTCAGTTTGTACTTTCTCGACGTGTGCTAGAACAGCATATCAACCTTTTCTTATTAGTTTTTGTGCCTTCAAATTACTAATAAGATGTAGCTTCGTGTTGCCATTTTCTCCGTACACCATTAAGGGTTTTCCTTTTTCTCGTATAATGCGAATTGCATTTTTGTAACAAACGATCTCTGCTTTCACTTCTTTCAACCAGTCCATACCGATTATCACATCAAAACTCCCTAACTCTACTGGTATCAAATCAATCTTAAATGTTTCGCTAACCAGTTTAATTTCTCGATTCCGACATATATTATCTGCTGAAATTAATTTACCATTTGCTAATTCGAGTAAAAATTTACTATCCAAAGGCGTCAATGGACAACTTAATTTATCACAAAAATCTCTACTCATATAACTTCTATCCGCACCCGAATCAAATAAAACGTAAGAAGATTTATTGTCAATAAGAAACGTACCCGTAACAAGCTCCGGGTCTTCCTGTGCCTCTGCTGCATTAATATTGAAAACTCTTCCGCGGCCTTGTCCATTCGTGTTCTCCTGGTTCGGGCAATTTCTAATAATTTGGCCCGGTTTTCCACATTTATAACAAACTACATTGGCATAACTTGCTCCGACACTACTTGCTCCGCCATTACTCGTTCCGACACCATTTGTTCCTTTCGTTCTATTAACCCCTGGTCCGTAGACCTCACACTTCGCCGCGCTATGACCATTTCTTTTACACTTGTTGCAAAATTTGGTGCAGAACCCCGAGTGATACTTTTCACACCTTTCGCATAGCTGCTTCTGATTGTTGTTGTTGTTGCGGTTATTATTGTTGTTGGGATGATTGTTGTAGTTGCTGTTGTTGTTGTTGTTGTTGTTGTTGTTGTTGTTGTTATTGTTGGGCCGTTTGTTGTAGTTGCGATTGATGTTGCGATTGTTGGGATAATTGTTGCGATTATTGTTGTAATTGCTGTTGTTGTTGTATTGGTGATTCTTATCACCGTTTTCCTCCCACTTTCTTTTGACTTGCTTCACATTGGCCTCTTCAGCAGTATGTTCTTTAATTCTTTCTTCAATCTGGTTCACTAGTTTGTGAGCCATTCTACATGCCTGTTATATGGAGGCGGGCTCGTGTGAACTTATATCTTCTTGGATTCTTTCCGGTAATCCTTTCACAAACGCGTCGATCTTCTCTTCCTCATCTTCGAATGCTCCCGGACACAATAGGCACAATTCTGTGAATCATCTTTCGTACGTGGTAATATCAAATCCTTGGGTTCGTAACCCTCTAAGTTCTGTCTTGAGCTTATTGACCTCGGTTCTGGGACGGTACTTCTCGTTCATCAAGTGCTTGAATGCTGACCACGGTAGTGCGTACGCATCGTCTTGTCCCACTTGCTCTAGATAGGTATTCCACCATGTTAACGCAGAACCTGTGAAGGTATGCGTAGCATACTTCACTTTGTCCTCTTCAGTACACTTACTTATGGCAAACATCGATTCGACCTTCTCGGTCCACCATTTCAATCCGATCGGTCCTTCGGTTCCATCAAATTCCAAAGGTTTGCAGGCAGTGAATTCTTTGTAGGTGCATCCTACACGATTTCCTATACTGCTAGATCCAAGGTTATTGTTGGTATGTAGCGCAGCCTGTACTGCGGCTATGTTTGAAGCTAGAAAAGTACGGAATTCCTCTTCATTCATATTCACGGTGTGTCGAGTAGTCGGTGCCATTTCCTTCAAAATAGTCAAATGGAACAAGTTAATCATACAGAATATTAAGAGTAGTTAATAGTATTTCGTAGCATAATATGAACTCATTTATAAAAGCTTTTTCTTCATATTAGCGTTTTATAATTTTAAATTCGGGTAGTACCTACCCGTTAAGTTCATACTTAGTAGCTAATATACAATTCAACTACTACAATTCTATATGAAAAACTGATTATAATAATATTTCGCGTTCAAACTTTTACACAATATTTTACAAACTTACAATACCGCTTATTTTACATATAGCATGAAATATAGCACACAATAAATTTGATACAAGATGGTTGTGAAGATAATTCTAGCTAGTACACAAGTCGTTCAGCAAAGGCAATAAAGAAACGTAATTCATACGTCCAGAAACAAGTCATGCATTCTGGTTTTACTAGGATTACTTCCCATCCTTGGTCTTGTGGAACATAACCGTTATGGCAGTTGATAAGACAGCGTGTTGTAATGTCGTCAAAGGGATGAGGGTTACGTAATGTCCAACAGTCCCGTAACAATCTAAAAACCTCATTTCTTACCCCAATTACCGACTCCGTCACTTGTGGGAACGTTTTGTTTAATAGTTGTAGCCCGATGTTCTTGTTCTCACTTTGGTGAGAAGCGAACATTACTAATCCGTAAGCATAACATGCTTCTTTATATTGCATGTTAGCCGCTTTTTCTAAATCACGAAGTCCAATATTCGGATATATTGAGTCAAAATAATTTCTTAACCCATTGCGTAAAATAGCATTTGGGTTCCCCGCAATATATGCGTCAAAGTAAACACATCGTAACTTATGGATTTCCCAATGTGATATCCCCATCTTTCGAACGAAAGCCTTTTATAAACCAAGGCATTCTTGGAACGTTCTTCGAATGTCTTACAAACTGATCTCGCCTTAAATAGTTGTGCCGAAGAATTCTGACCGACTCTAGACAAGATTTCATCAATCATGTCTCCGGGTAGGTCTCTTAAAATATTGGGTTGTCTATCCATTTTGTGTTTTTATACTGTAAAATAGACAAGAGTTAGATTCATAAAAAAATACTTATTAATACAAGCAATTTTTACATATATCATAAAGCATAAGCACACTATATTACATATATTACACCACACGAATACAACTATCTTATTCCGACTCGCTTGTTTCTTCTTCTTCGGTTTTGGTTCGTTTTGCCAAGTTTCTAGGGATATATGATGTTCCCCTAATACGAGCCGTCGTTTTCCACATTGGTTTAGAAAAACCTGGTGGTTTAGAGGTTCCCGGGTCATTGTTACAACTTAAGGACTTCGGGGGTTGACGATACATATAAAGTTCATCGGGGTTGGAATTAGATTTCTCTATTTTTATGCCCTTTCCCTTATTATTTTCTTTTGCCTTTTTAAATTCAGTTGGGGTAATTTCTATAACATCATCGGAATTCTCGTCAGAATCTGATTCATCGGAGAATTGGTAATCCTCCCAATATTTTGCTTCCTTGGCGGAAACACCATTGACTATAATTAACCTTGGTCGGTTGGTTGAGGATTTTCTTTTACTTAACCGTTTTATTATTTCCCCCACCGGTTCTATTTCTTCATCCGGTTCCGATTCTTCTTCCGGTTCTGATTCTTCTTCCAGTTCCGACTCTTCTTCCGGTTCCTCTTTGGGAACTTTTGAATCAGTCCACGAATCATTCCAATTTACATTTGACTCTTCATTATTATTAGGTGAGTCAATGGGACTTGTTCCAGAGGTAGACATCTATCACATAATATCAAACGCGTTAAGAGATTAATATATCACATAATATTCACATGTTAAAAATATATAGTTTCCAACAAAATTTGTTAAGCAATCATTTTTCAAGTAAACACGGTCGAAGTCCAGACTCACTAATGCATCCTAACAAACTTGATAAGACACACTAATGCAAAATTCTGGTTCTCTAAGACCAACGCTCGGATACCAACTGAAATGTCCTGTTCTTATTGATTAAAAACGTTCCATATTAATTGATTTCGTTGCGAGGTTTTGACCTCTATATGAGACGTTTTTCAAAGACTGCATTCATTTTAAAACAAACCATAATCTTTATTTCATCAATAAAGGTTTAAAAAGCTTTACGTAGATTATCAAATAATGATAATCTAAAATATCCTGTTTACACACGACCATTACATAATGGTTTACAATACAAATATGTTACAACAAAATAAGTTTCTTGAATGCAGTTTTTACACAATATCATACAAGCATGGACTCCAAATCTCGTCCTTATTTAAGTATGCGACAGCGGAAGCTCTTAATAATCACCTGAGAATAAACATGCTTAAAACGTCAACAAAAATGTTGGTGAGTTATAGGTTTAACCTATATATATCAAATCATAATAATAGACCACAAGATTTCATATTTCAATACACATCCCATACATAGAGATAAAAATCATTCATATGGTGAACACCTGGTAACCGACATTAACAAGATGCATATATAAGAATATCCCCATCATTCCGGGACACCCTTCGGATATGATATAAATTTCGAAGTACTAAAGCATCCGGTACTTTGGATGGGGTTTGTTAGGCCCAATAGATCTATCTTTAGGATTCGCGTCAATTAGGGTGTCTGTTCCCTAATTCTTAGATTACCAGACTTAATATAAATGGGCATATTCGATTTTGATAATTCAACCATCGAATGTAGTTTTACGTATTTGTGTCTATTTTGTAAATCATTTATAAAACCTGCATGTATTCTCATCCCAAAAATATTAGATTTTAAAAGTGGGACTATAACTCACTTTCACAGATTTCTACTTCGTCGGGAAGTAAGACTTGGCCACTGGTTGATTCACGAACCTATAACAATATATACATATATATCAAAGTATGTTCAAAATATATTTACAACACTTTTAATATATTTTGATGTTTTAATTTTATTAAGTCAGCTGTCCTCGTTAGTAACCTACAACTAGTTGTCCACAGTTAGATGTACAAAAATAAATCGATAAATATTATCTTGAATCAATCCACGACCCAGTGTATACGTATCTCTGTATTGATCACAACTCAAACTATATATATTTTGGAATCAACCTCAACCCTGTATAGCTAACTCCAACATTCACATATAGAGTGTCTATGGTTGTTCCGAAATATATATAGATGTGTCGACATGATAGGTCGAAACATTGTATACGTGTCTATGGTATCTCAAGATTACATAATATACCATACAAGTTGATTAAGTTATGGTTGGAATAGATTTGTTACCAATTTTCACGTAGCTGAAATGAGAAAAATTATCCAATCTTGTTTTACCCATAACTTCTTCATTTTAAATCCGTTTTGAGTGAATCAAATTGCTATGGTTTCATATTGAACTCTATTTTATGAATCTAAACAGAAAAAGTATAGGTTTATAGTCGGAAAAATAAGTTACAAGTCATTTTTGTAAAGGTAGTCATTTCAGTCGAAAGAACGACGTCTAGATGACCATTTTAGAAAACATACTTCCACTTTGAGTTTAACCATAATTTTTGGATATAGTTTCATGTTCATAATAAAAATCATTTTCTAAAAATAACAACTTTTAAATTAAAGTTTATCATAGTTTTTAATTAACTAACCCAAAACAGCCCGCGGTGTTACTACGACGGCGTAAATCCGGTTTTACGGTGTTTTTCGTGTTTCCAGGTTTTAAATCATTAAGTTAGCATATCATATAGATATAGAACATGTGTTTAGTTGATTTTAAAAGTTAAGTTAGAAGGATTAACTTTTGTTTGCGAACAAGTTTAGAATTAACTAAACTATGTTCTAGTGATTACAAGTTTAAACCTTCGAATAAGATAGCTTTATATGTATGAATCGAATGATGTTATGAACATCATTACTACCTTAAGTTCCTTGGATAAACCTACTGGAAAAGAGAAAAATGGATCTAGCTTCAACGGATCCTTGGATGGCTCGAAGTTCTTGAAGCAGAATCATGACACGAAAACAAGTTCAAGTAAGATCATCACTTGAAATAAGATTGTTATAGTTATAGAAATTGAACCAAAGTTTGAATATGATTATTACCTTGTATTAGAATGATAACCTACTGTAAGAAACAAAGATTTCTTGAGGTTGGATGATCACCTTACAAGATTGGAAGTGAGCTAGCAAACTTGAAAGTATTCTTGATTTTATGTAACTAGAACTTGTAGAATTTATGAAGAACACTTAGAACTTGAAGATAGAACTTGAGAGAGATCAATTAGATGAAGAAAATTGAAGAATGAAAGTGTTTGTAGGTGTTTTTGGTCATTGGTGTATGGATTAGATATAAAAGATATGTAATTTTGTTTTCATGTAAATAAGTCATGAATGATTACTCATATTTTTGTAATTTTATGAGATATTTCATGCTAGTTGCCAAATGATGGTTCCCACATGTGTTAGGTGAATCACATGGTCTGCTAAGAGCTGATCATTGGAGTGTATATACCAATAGTACATACATCTAAAAGCTGTGTATTGTACGAGTACGAATACGGGTGCATACGAGTAGAATTGTTGATGAAACTGAACGAGGATGTAATTGTAAGCATTTTTGTTAAGTAGAAGTATTTTGATAAGTGTATTGAAGTCTTTCAAAAGTGTATAAATACATATTAAAACACTACATGTATATACATTTTAACTGAGTCGTTAAGTCATCGTTAGTCGTTACATGTAAGTGTTGTTTTGAAACCTTTAGGTTAATGATCTTGTTAAATGTTGTTAACCCAATGTTTATAATATCAAATGAGATTTTAAATTATTATATTATCATGATATTATCATGTATGAATATCTCTTAATATGATATATTTACATTAAATGTCTTTACAACGATAATCGTTACATATATGTCTAGTTTAAAAATCATTAAGTTAGTAGTCTTGTTTTTACATATGTAGTTCATTGTTAATATACTTAATGATATGTTTACTTATCATAGTATCATGTTAACTATATATATATATATATATCCATATATATGTCATCATATAGTTTTTACAAGTTTTAACGTTCGTGAATCACCGATCAACTTGGGTGGTCAATTGTCTATATGAAACATATTTCAATTAATCAAGTCTTAACAAGTTTGATTGCTTAACATGTTGGAAACATTTAATCATGTAAATATCAATATCAATTAATATATATAAACATGGAAAAGTTCGGGTCACTACAGGCACACCGGACGACGCCAAAGCGGAGCACAGGGGAAACACCTTTCAGTCTGGTGTATGGAACAGAGGCAGTGATACCGGCTGAGATATGTGTGCCAACGCAACGCATTATGGCATTTGATATTGAGGTTAATTCTGAGGTGTTAAGAGAGAATCACAATTTATTAGAGGAAAGAAGGTTGATGGCCGCCATCCGGCAAGCTGATCACAAACATAAAATGGCAAAATATTATAACAAGAAAGTGCAGCATGTGCAATTTGAAGTATGTGATTTAGTACTACGTGATAATGAAGCAAGCAGGCAAATCAAATTTGGAAAGCTAGCCCCAAAATGGGAAGGACCTTATAAGGTTACGAAAGTAAATCAGAACGGATCCTATATGCTTGCTGCGCCTTCCGGCAAGCAACATGAAAGAGCTTGGAATGCAATGAATTTAAAGTAATTTTATGCGTAGCGCTATATGCATGGACAGCTTGATCAACTGTCAAATGCATGAGATATAGTCATAAATGTAAAAATTTCTTTAAAAAATATGAATAATAGCAATTATTCTTATGGCAATATTTTTCAAATTCTATCCGGCCAAGGATTTTTTAGCCTAGGTGTCACATAGCTGTGTGTCATCCCTACCCGCAGAAAGAAAGAGAGCCTTTCGATGGTAGAAGTACAATCATACTCAAAATGGTTGTATCGATAGTGAGACATGTAGAACTCACTAAAACATCGAAGCGATGAAACGAATCTACAAAAAAATGTCATGACATATATACACAAAATACAAAACAAAACAGAAAACGGATCATAGTGTCCAGCAAAATATCTAAAGGTGAAAATAATTCATAACTTTTCCTCTTTAATTTCATGACGGAAGGCGTATGGCGGAGAATATGTTTTTAATATTCATAACTATAATGATTGCAACGTACAATCTCAGTATCTTGAACATTGTTCAGTACAATAATCTTACTAAGTTACATCATATCTTTCTAATATACATAACTAAATGCAATATTAAGCATTATGTAAAAGCAGATGTATAAAAACATAATGTTTTATTCATTCTGTGGAGTGTAATTCAATACATCATCTATTGTTACATCCGGCCTTTTACACAGATTTTCAAGATCAGAAAACTTTATATTTTCTATTGAGGCATCGGCTTCATCAGCTTCTAAAATAGCATTTTCATTAATTTTTGATGTGATTACCTCAGGAAGAGGGTTTGGAAGTTCTGGTAGTTTTTTCTTCATAAAGTTGAAAAAATTTAACCGTTCAGCAGATTTTGCAAGGCGGACAAACTCACGGATTCTGTGAGATAGTACCTGACAGTTAAAGACACGCTCTACAAGTGTAGGAATGCCAGTTATCATTCGTTTTTCGTTCTCCTCTTTGGCTTTAAGCTGTTCCTTCAATATGTTATTTTCCTCAACTAATTTTTCTTTCTCCTTCACTAGTTCATCAATTTTGCTCAGATGCCGTGTTTCTCTGAAGGATAGTACTTTAACTTGCTCCTTATATTCCGCCCTTTGATTGTTGCTATTATCATAAAGCCTCTTCATTGTCTCGTATTCCCTCTTCATCTCTGTGGCTATTCGTTCAGCCTTGGTTACTTTCTTTTTTTCAGCAGATAGCTCCTTATTTCTAATGACTTCACTGTTCTGCAAATCAGATAGGCGTTGAAGGTCATTCAAACCAGAAGCAATGTTCAGAATAATGCTTTGTGCCTTAACTTTCTTGGCATCTGCATCAGATAAGTTGCTAAAAAATTGCGCTAGTGAAGGACACACCATGGCATTCAGAAAAGTCATGAAATCTTCATACGAATGTGGTGGTCCTTTTAAAAGAGAAGAGAGCATGTTTGTGTCAAGATTGGGAAGCGTAATTTGTTGTTGAGAAGAACTAGGGCCAGCTTCCTGTTGAGCAGATGACGAAGGAATTTGACCAGTTCTTCTCCTCTTGGCGGAAGGCGGAAGAGTTACTAAGATAGTGTCTTGATGTGATGCACTAGCTGTTGGAGATAAAGGAAAATTGTTACTTATAAAAGAGTTCCAATATGCTTCACAACATTTCAAAGGTGGCATAAAATATAAGGAAGGGTTTGGATTATAAAATCCACCAGTACTGGGTATGTAAGAAAACAAGTAAAGGTTTTGGTATGGAATTTTGCATAATTCAGTGTTGTCATTTTCATTACCCGAGGTACGACGTTCTCTAGAGGCAATCCGATTCATACCTATGTGTAATGACCCGGAAATTTCCGACCAAATTAAAACCTTAATCTTTATATGTTTCCGACACGATAAGCAAAACCTGTAATGTTGAGTCTCGAAAGTGTTAAAATCAATATTCATGTCATCAATCACCCTTCGACTATGCCCGACGATTCACGAACAACTAATAGCAAATAGATACATATATATTTTAAATGTGTGTGTATATATATATATATATATATATATGTATATATATATATATATATATATATATATATATATATATATATATATATATATAATAATTTGATATATTATTGAAATAATATATGAGTTAATTATTGGATTTATATCCTTATATGTATGTATAATTGATTTCAATAACACCCACTTGCATATTATGAATTCATTTTCTGTGTCTAATAGAGACCTCACAACAAACACCCATTAATTAAATAAAGTTTATATAAGAAAATAACGAACACTTGAAGCCAAAATCTTCGTTGGACTACATTGCTTCTTCACTACTATTGTTCAAAACAAATTCACCATGTCTCTTAATTATTAGAGAGGATAACAAATTTATATCCACCACATATCATTTTAACTCCCACTAAAACTGAAGGATGACTCGCATACCACTATGTCACCCACATACCATCAAACTCGGCTGCTTAACTGTAATTGACTGTGTTTGTTTTAAATTACTTCCACTATCTAATATTATATATGTATCAATGAGATAGATATATATATGTACACTCAATCAATCAACGACCCACTTGTCAAACAATAATTTACCCGTAATAATTGAAAAATAATATTAGTACAAATCACGGATGAAGAATGCATTGAATTATTAAGTATGCTGTTTCATTTCTTGTTTTCTTTCTCAATATCAACTAAATATATACATATACATATAATTACATTCACATATTGAAATTAATACACTAATCTCTTCTTCCTCCTTCCTTCTCTCTTCGTGAACACAACACCACAGCTCACCATTAAACCAAACCACCAACGAAACCACCTTAAAACTCGCCACCTTCAACCTAACTTAAAAACCCATTCAAAACAACACCATAATCATTGCTGCAACTGCTGGTTGTTGTTCCTGTCTAAACAGCCGAAGCCAAACACATCTGCTTCTGTTATTGTAGCTATTGCTCGTCCCTTTGTTGCAGGTCAACACCACCCAAAAAGACCATATAAAGATAACAATCAAGGAAACAAAAAAAAAACAATGATATGTTATGAATATAATCAGTTAGGATAGAAAACACAAATACCATCAAATCCTCTTAAATTGTCTCTGAAACCGATCACCAACTCGACTTCTTTACAAAGTGCAGCTACCATTCGATCATTTTCATTAAACTGTCATTAGCTGCTGCTATTCCCTTTCGTTGAATCACAATCACCATAACCACCATCAACCAATCCTTTTCTGTTTTGATTACAAGAATTGAAAATCAACAGATCAAATCATATATTACTGTTTCTGCTTGCAAACACCGAGAACCACCTCTAACAACCACCATGTCTATCTCTCGTCTCCTTCTGTTCAATCTGACACCAAACAGCTTCTGTTGTTGTTACCTGTTTCTGTATAATATACACAAGATGTTGAATCACTAAATTCATCTTGATCCAATCTATGCAACACATATCAATTTTGATAATTAAAATTTTAATTTAAATCGAAAAGTAAGAGATATTACTGAAATCGATCTCCATCTAATTGTGTATAGAGGAAGACTTCGACTACCTTTAATAACCCTAAATTTTTGTTGATTTATGAATCGATGCTGAGTGTGAACCCTAACTCTCGATTTCTGATCGAATTCATCAAACATTTCCTTAAGATTTCAATGAAATAATCGTTGATTGCTGTTGATTGCTTGTCGATTTCCTGATAAATTCAACGAACAAATCCAAAGGAGTATAGGATTTATGAAACCACCGACTACCCTGTTGCTGCTTCGTGCTATTTTTTTTTTCCTCTCTAACCGAGTATGTTTATACTGGGTCATCTAAACTCATTTGGATCAGACACAAGTTGGGCCTTGAGCGTATTTTATTGTTGGGTCGATTTAGTCTGAAGAGAAGAAGAAATAGTAGGAACAGGCGAAACAGTTTAAATAAATTAAAACGGATACTAACTAAGATAAGTAAATATGGCTGAGTGGTTACGGGATGTTATGGGTATTCAAGAGGTCTTAGGTTCGATCCACGCATGTGCTGTTCTTTTTATTGGAAAATTCATTTTGAGGTAGTTTTTATTTATTACTTATTATTGATACCTTTATTACTCATTAATATTAGTTAATATTACTATTATGAATATGATTATTATTGTTATTATTAGTTTTATAAAATTTATCATTAAAACTATCATTAATATTGTTATTAATAAAACCATTAATATTATTATCATTATTATTAATTTTATCACTACAAATATTATCTTAGTATTATTTAAATACTATATTTTTTTTACAAACAAATAATATATATATAAATATATATAATTACACTTAATATATAATATAGCAAAATTTATATTTTATTTAGATAAAATATATATAAAAATGAATATCTAGAACATATAAATTATTAACATAAAAAAAATATAATTAATAAATTTATATATATATATATATATATATATATATATATATATATATATATATATATATATATATATATATATATATATATATATATATATATATATATTTGTCCGATTACGGTTATGTGTGTTAATATAAATACAAATGATATAGGTTCGTGAATCCGAGGCTAACCCTACACATGTTAAATGATGTTATATGTATTTTTACTACAAAATACATTAGGTGAGTATATAGTCCCCTTTTAAACTTTAAATATTTTGGGCTGAGAATACATGCACTGTTTTTATAAATGATTTACGTTATGGACACAAGTGATCAAAAATAAATCTACGTTGAGTTGTACCATGGCATATTTCTTTATACTTGGTAGCTAATATTTACGTGAGGAGCATAAACGCGAATCCTGTTGATAGATCTATCGGGCCTGACAACCCCAACCGGGCTGGACGACTAGTTTTAAACGGTTGCACAGTACTTCGTTTCATTACTACACTTGGTACGGTGTAGGGTTTATTTAAGAATATGCTGCTGTGATTTAAATGTTAAGTATGGTTACCAAGTGCTCAACGACTTTTTCATACACGAGGAGTGTATTATGTATAACATGAAATCTTGTGGTCCATAGTTATAACGCTGTTAGCATCAAACCTATATATCTCACCAACTTTATGTTGACGTTTTAAAGCATGTTATTCTCAGGTACGAATTAAGTCTTCCGCTGTGCATTTGCTCATGTTAATGACATTACTTGGAGTCGATCATCGCAATGGAACCAAATGTTGATGACTTCGTCCAGGAGGATTAGGACGGGTCTTTACAGGTGGTATCAGAGCGTTGGTCTTAGCGAACCAGGCCTTGCATTAGTGTGTCTAACTGGTAGTTGTTAGGATACATTAATGAGTCTGGACTTTGACCGTGTCTACATGTCAAAAGTTTTGCTTATCATTTCTAGTCAGAAATTATTTGCTTATCATCCTTAGGGAATTGCCTGCTTATCATTCACAAGGCTAGACACGTCTTACTGCATTTAGTGCATCGATAGTGTATAGACAAAATTCATATCTTAGCGTATCTGATAATTCATATTTTAGCGCATCTGTAGACATGCCTGTCATATGCCGTAGGTTCCTCTGTAGTCTACGAAATCTTTAGTATTATATATTCTATATAGTTAGAATATCATCCGATATCCAAAAATCATTTCACATGGAAGATCCATTCCATCCACCAAATCGTCCTCTTGACGACGAACCTGAAGCACATACCGGCGAACCTATCCGAAACACCATTTTCTCTCTCATTTCTGGAGTATCTCGTCACGATTATATATTATCCTATATTTCAAATCTTACTCATCCGCTCGCTTCAACCGTCAATCATCTCGACATAAGAAGTTAACAAACTACGCGCTCGTGTGACGGCTTTGGAAAAACATGGTGCGAATGTTACAAACACCAGCAGCATAACTTGTACCACCATCATCAACGTCAACGGTATCCTTATCACCCTCAAATCACAACCACGTCGTAAACCTCAACATCACAATCTGTATCTCGGATATCAACCTCACACGCTTCGATATCACCATTTGTATTTCAAGTATGATTTTTGTTCTACATATCGTTCTACATCGATTATTTTCGTTTTATGTAACGTTCTATCTCACTTATCTCCGTTCGACATGGCGATTATGTAATCTCTAATGTTTTAGAGATTATGTAATCTAGTATTAACAATAAATCAAATGAGTTTAATATCTTATTGACTCGTTAGATCCATGATTACATCTGAAGAAAATATATATGTAAGTATATTTTCATAAAGATTGTAATTAAAAATTCTTTCGAACAAACTGTTAATGATGAAAATATTTTAACGGGTAGGTAGTACCCGAGGAATATTTAGATTTCACATTAATAAGTACACGGTACATTCTTCGAATCTGATTTAATGGTCATTCACTATTCTACTTACAACCATCGATATACGTATCCGTTCATCACCGAATAACCATTTCCATTCAAATTTCATATTTGAATTTTGACCTATCAGAATCCAACAAGTGGCATAATGAAGAAAACATTGGATAAAATAAAATTTGTTAGAAACAAACGGATTAACTAATTGAAATATTGTTAAGATTCCACGCTAACTGTTCCTAGCTAACTGTTCCCAGCTAACTGATTACATTTTATCGTAATTTATATTATCGCAATTTATATTCTCGCAATTTTATTTATTGTCATTTAATTTCTGTACTTTACATACCGTCGGGACACATGTACAACAATACGTCGGATTAATTCTGAGACAACACGTTGTATAACGGGTCACGATACGTGTTATTTAATTCGAATATTATATATTAAATTATATATGAATATATTGGACTATTGGACAATTGGACTGCTAACTTTGGACAAGTAAAATGAATTAAAATATTGATTATAACATATGAAACTGAACATTTCTTCAAGCTTGCCACTTGATTTCATCCTAAACCTCATTTGTACCTCGACAATTACAATCCGCGTTCAAATCTTTCATAATTCTTGAAAAAAAAAACCTCAACCTAGAAGTTGGACCAACCGTACTTCATTTACGGAAGAAAAGATTTATGCACCTGAAAAACTCCCGAACCCAAATTCATAGTTTAACACGTACCTGTGTTGAATCCTTTATTAGCAAAAACAATCTCATGACTCCTTTTCAAAGTAGCCAAATTTTATCACAGCTTCAGCCAGTCAACTTCGACTTTTCTGTTGGACTAATCTTATTATAACTTTGAAATATATACGTTGTCTTTTCACCTTCATTACCGGAAAATCTTTTGTGTTCCACCCTACTACTATCAGCGTTTTATTATCTAAAAACACAATTTTTCTGAAACCACCTCGGTTTGATAACCGATAACGCAGATCCGTTAAATTTGAAAATGCTGACGAAGCAGCATATTGTAGATGGTCTTAATGGCCAAAAGTTGATAACAAAGAAGGAAGTGTTAGAAACACTCAACAGGAAATTTAGCACCGAAAAGTGGATTATGCGAAACTATAAAGGAAACCGTGAACAAATCACAAAGAATAAATTTGACTTCAAAGAATCTAAATGATTCAGTGCCTGCTGAAATCCTCAGTACGTACCTTGCTCCTTACTCTAAAACCTTTGCGGATAATATTCTTCATCATCATCATTATCTTAAATATTCTAAGATATCATCATATCTTTCATTATAAATATCCTCAATATTTCTGAAGATATTTTTATTTAAAATCATTCATCTCTTCGCGCTATCTGTGCTACATCATAAAAGAAACTATTTTAGTTTCTAAATCTTGAAATCTTCGAATTTAAAATATGAATGTTTTGAAGTAGTGTTGGGAACTGATGCATGAATTAATATAATATAATGACACTTGATCAACGTCATTATATTACAGTAAGTCATGTTGAGTTTCTAATAGAATGTGATGATTCACAGTACCATCATCATGTGCCATGTTACACGGCTCTTACATTCTATATAAGTTCTAAAAATATCAAGAAAATATTTCTTGATGATCCGGTCTTTTCCAGGATATTCTGGTAATTTGACAAATCAAAATCGTTCCATTACCATTTCTTTCTTAGAGCATTAGCTATGTTCATTCTGAATTTCATACCTACGAAATTCTGGACCATTGCTCGCTTGACTCGAAGTCGGGAAGAGAAAACGAAAGCATGAAGCTCCGAAAAATAATGAAGAATATAAAGCCCGATAACAACCACAAGACTACAAACCGTGTATATCAATGCGTATGACAATGTAAAGACACGGGAGAATGAAGAACACTATAACCCCAAGGTAATGGTAGAAGTAAGCAACTTCCTCCGGAGGTAGATGAAAAAGGAGGATGACAGATATGAAAGTTAAGAGTATATCAAGAATCAGGACTGGATGGAGTATATTGGCGAATATCTTAAAGTAGGAATTAAGGAGAAAGAATAGAAGATGTGAGTTGTGAAAAATAAGGAAACGAAGGGGTGGATTTATAGTAAGTATCCGACAATGGAATCAAAACAGATTGCTGTATTAAATCAAAGAAGATCCTGATTGCCGAAGAATCAAATCTTATGACGCAAGATTTTCTTTAAATCCCAAAAATTCCGAAAATCAATCATAACCACGTCATCGGTTAAAATGATTTTACATTTACTCATTTCACTCTTTTGTGATAGCTTCACTTGTACGCTTCACATGATCGAATCGTTTTATCTATATCTCTCAATGATGATAAAACTCCATTATTACCTCATATTCGTCATGAAAACACTCTTATGACGACCTCTATCAAATTTCGGGGACGAAATTTCTTTAACGGGTAGGTACTGTAATGACCCAGAAATTTCCGACCAAATTAAAACCTTAATCTTTATATGTTTCCGACACGATAAGCAAAACCTGTAATGTTGAGTCTCGAAAGTGTTAAAATCAATATTCATGTCATCAATCACCCTTCGACTATGCCTGACGATTCACGAACAACTAATAGCAAATAGATACATATATATTTTAAATGTGTGTATATATATATATATATATATATATATATATATAATAATTTGATATATTATTGAAATAATATATGAGTTAATTATTGGATTTATATCCTTATATTTATGTATAATTGATTTCAATAACACCCACTTGCATATTATGAATTCATTTTCTGTGTCTAATAGAGACCTCACAACAAACACCCATTAATTAAATAAAGTTTATATAAGAAAATAACGAACACTTGAAGCCAAAATCTTCGTTGGACTACATTGCTTCTTCACTACTATTGTTCAAAACAAATTCGCCATGTCTCTTAATTATTAGAGAGGATAACAAATTGATATCCACCACATATCATTTTAACTCCCACTAAAACTGAAGGATGACTCGCATACCACTATGTCACCCACATACCATCAAACTCGGCTGCTTAACTGTAATTGACTGTGTTTGTTTTAAATTACTTCCACTATCTAACATTATATATGTATCAATGAGATAGATATATATATGTACACTCAATCAATCAACGACCCACTTGTCAAACAATAATTTACCCGTAATAATTGAAAAATAATATTAGTACAAATCACGGATGAAGAATGCATTGAATTATTAAGTATGCTGTTTCATTTCTTGTTTTCTTTCTCAATATCAACTAAATATATACATATACATATAATTACATTCACATATTGAAATTAATACACTAATCTCTTCTTCCTCCTTCCTTCTCTCTTCGTGAACACAACACCACAGCTCACCATTAAACCAAACCACCAACGAAACCACCTTAAAACTCGCCACCTTCAACCCAACTTAAAAACCCATTCAAAACAACACCATAATCATTGCTTCAACTGCTGGTTGTTGTTCCTGTCTAAACAGCCGAAGCCAAACACATCTGCTTCTGTTATTGTAGCTATTGCTCGTCCCTTTGTTGCAGGTCAACACCACCCAAAAAGACCATATAAAGATAACAATCAAGGAAACAAAAAAAAAACAATGATATGTTATGAATATAATCAGTTAGGATAGAAAACACAAATACCATCAAATCCTCTTAAATTGTCTCTGAAACCGATCACCAACTCGACTTCTTTACAAAGTGCAGCTGCCATTCGATCATTTTCATTAAACTGTCATTAGCTGCTGCTATTCCCTTTCGTTGAATCACAATCACCATAACCACCATCAACCAATCCTTTTCTGTTTTGATTACAAGAATTGAAAATCAACAGATCAAATCATATATTACTGTTTCTGCTTGCAAACACCGAGAACCACCTCTAACAACCACCATGTCTATCTCTCGTCTCCTTCTGTTCAATCTGACACCAAACAGCTTCTGTTGTTGTTACCTGTTTCTGTATAATATACACAAGATGTTGAATCACTAAATTCATCTTGATCCAATCTATGCAACACATATCAATTTTGATAATTAAAATTTTAATTTAAATCGAAAAGTAAGAGATATTACTGAAATCGATCTCCATCTAATTGTGTATAGAGGAAGACTTCGACTACCTTTAATAACCCTAAATTTTTGTTGATTTATCAATCGATGCTGAGTGTGAACCCTAACTCTCGATTTCTGATCGAATTCATCAAACATTTCCTTAAGATTTCAATGAAATAATCGTTGATTGCTGTTGATTGCTTGTCGATTTCCTGATAAATTCAACGAACAAATCCAAAGGAGTATAGGATTTATGAAACCACCGACTACCCTGTTGCTGCTTCGTGCTATTTTTTTTTCCTCTCTAACCGAGTATGTTTATACTGGGTCATCTAAACTCATTTGGATCAGACACAAGTTGGGCCTTGAGCGTATTTTATTGTTGGGTCGATTTAGTCTGAAGAGAAGAAGAAATAGTAGGAACAGGCGAAACAGTTTAAATAAATTAAAACGGATACTAACTAAGATAAGTAAATATGGCTGAGTGGTTACGGGATGTTATGGGTATTCAAGAGGTCTTAGGTTCGATCCACGCATGTGCTGTTCTTTTTATTGGAAAATTCATTTTGAGATAGTTTTTATTTGTTACTTATTATTGATACCTTTATTACTCATTAATATTAGTTAATATTACTATTATGAATATGATTATTATTGTTATTATTAGTTTTATAAAATTTATCATTAAAACTATCATTAATATTGTTATTAATAAAACCATTAATATTATTATCATTATTATTAATTTTATCACTACAAATATTATCTTAGTATTATTTAAATACTATATTTTTTTTACAAACAAATAATATATATATAAATATATATAATTACACTTAATATATAATATAGCAAAATTTATATTTTATTTAGATAAAATATATATAAAAATGAATATCTAGAACATATAAATTATTAACATAAAAAAAAATATAATTAATAAATTTATATATATATATATATATATATATATATATATATATATATATATATATATATATATATATATATATATATATATATATATATATATATATATATATATATATATATATATATATATATATATATATTTGTCCGATTACGGTTATGTGTGTTAATATAAATACAAATGATATAGGTTCGTGAATCCGAGGCCAACCCTACACATGTTAAATGATGTTATATGTATTTTTACTACAAAATACATTAGGTGAGTATATAGTCCCCTTTTAAACTTTAAATATTTTGGGCTGAGAATACATGCGCTGTTTTTATAAATGATTTACGTTATGGACACAAGTTGAAATGTCCCGTTCTTATTGATTAAAAACGTTCCATATTAATTGATTTCGTTGCGAGGTTTTGACCTCTATATGAGACATTTTTCAAAGACTGCATTCATTTTTAAAACAAACCATAACCTTTATTTCATAAATAAAGGTTTAAAAAGCTTTACGTAGATTATCAAATAATGATAATCTAAAATATCCTGTTTACACACGACCATTACATAATGGTTTACAATACAAATATGTTACATCGAAATCAGTTTCTTGAATGCAGTTTTTACACAATATCATACAAACATGGACTCCAAATCTTGTCCTTATTTTAGTATGCAACAGCGGAAGCTCTTAATATTCACCTGAGAATAAACATGCTTTAAACGTCAACAAAAATGTTGGTGAGTTATAGGTTTAACCTATATATATCAAATCGTAACAATAGACCACAAGATTTCATATTTCAATACACATCCCATACATAGAGATAAAAATCATTCATATGGTGAACACCTGGTAACCGACAATAACAAGATGCATATATAAGAATATCCCCATCATTCCGGGACACCCTTCGGATATGATATAAATTTCGAAGTACTAAAGCATCCGGTACTTTGGATGGGGTTTGTTAGGCCCAATAGATCTATCTTTAGGATTCGCGTCAATTAGGGTGTATGTTCCCTAATTCTTAGATTACCAGACTTAATAAAAAGGGGCATATTCGATTTCGATAATTCAACCATAGAATGTAGTTTCACGTACTTGTGTCTATTTTGTAAATCATTTATAAAACCTGCATGTATTCTCATCCCAAAAATATTAGATTTTAAAAGTGGGACTATAACTCACTTTCACAGATTTTTACTTCGTCGGGAAGTAAGACTTGGCCACTGTTGATTCACGAACCTATAACAATATATACATATATATTAAAGTATGTTCAAAATATATTTACAACACTTTTAATATATTTTGATGTTTTAAGTTTATTAAGTCAGCTGTCCTCGTTAGTAACCTATAACTAGTTGTCCACAGTTAGATGTACAGAAATAAATCGATAAATATTATCTTGAATCAATCCACGACCCAGTGTATACGTATCTCAGTATTGATCACAACTCAAACTATATATATTTTGGAATCAACCTCAACCCTGTATAGCTAACTCCAACATTCACATATAGAGTGTCTATGGTTGTTCCGAAATATATATAGATGTGTCGACATGATAGGTCGAAACATTGTATACGTGTCTATGGTATCTCAAGATTACATAATATACAATACAAGTTGATTAAGTTATGGTTGGAATAGATTTGTTACCAATTTTCACGTAGCTAAAATGAGAAAAATTATCCAATCTTGTTTTACCCATAACTTCTTCATTTTAAATCCGTTTTGAGTGAATCAAATTGCTATGATTTCATATTGAACTCTATTTTATGATTCTAAACAGAAAAAGTATAGGTTTATAGTCGGAAAAATAAGTTACAAGTCATTTTTGTAAAGGTAGTCATTTCAGTCGAAAGAACGACGTCTAGATGACCATTTTAGAAAACATACTTCCACTTTGAGTTTAACCATAATTTTTGGATATAGTTTCATGTTCATAATAAAAATCATTTTCTCAGAATAACAACTTTTAAATCAAAGTTTATCATAGTTTTTAATTAACTAACCCAAAACAGCCCGCGGTGTTACTACGACGGCGTAAATCCGGTTTTACGGTGTTTTTCGTGTGTCCAGGTTTTAAATCATTAAGTTAGCATATCATATAGATATAGAACATGTGTTTAGTTTATTTTAAAAGTCAAGTTAGAAGGATTAACTTTTGTTTGCGAACAAGTTTAGAATTAACTAAACTATGTTCTAGTGATTACAAGTTTAAACCTTCGAATAAGATAGCTTTATATGTATGAATCGAATGATGTTACGAATATCATTACTACCTTAATTTCCTTGGATAAACCTACTGGAAAAGAGAAAAATGGATCTAGCTTCAATGGATCCTTGGATGGCTCGAAGTTCTTGAAGCAGAATCATGACACGAAAACAAGTTCAAGTAAGATCATCACTTGAAATAAGATTGTTATAGTTATAGAAATTGAACCAAAGTTTGAATATGATTATTACCTTGTATTAGAATGATAACCTACTGTAAGAAACAAAGATTTCTTGAGGTTGGATGATCACCTTACAAGATTGGAAGTGAGCTAGCAAACTTGAAAGTATTCTTGATTTTATGAAACTAGAACTTTTGGAATTTATGAAGAACACTTAGAACTTGAAGATAGAACTTGAGAGAGATCAATTAGATGAAGAAAATTGAAGAATGAAAGTGTTTGTAAGTGTTTTTGGTCGTTGGTGTATGGATTAGATATAAATGATATGTAATTTTGTTTTCATGTAAATAAGTCATGAATGATTACTCATATTTTTGTAATTTTATGAGATATTTCATGCTAGTTGCCAAATGATGGTTCCCACATGTGTTAGGTGACTCACATGGGCTGCTAAGAGCTGATCATTGGAGTGTATATACCAATAGTACATACATCTAAAAGCTGTGTATTGTACGAGTACGAATACGGGTGCATACGAGTAGAATTGTTGATGAAACTGAACGAGGATGTAATTGTAAGCATTTTTGTTAAGTAGAAGTATTTTGATAAGTGTATTGAAGTCTTTCAAAAGTGTATAAATACATATTAAAACACTACATGTATATACATTTTAACTGAGTCGTTAAGTCATCGTTAGTCGTTACATGTAAGTGTTGTTTTGAAACCTTTAGGTTAACGATCTTGTTAAATGTTGTTAACCCAATGTTTATAATATCAAATGAGATTTTAAATTATTATATTATCATGATATTATCATGTATGAATATCTCTTAATATGATATATATACATTAAATGTCTTTACAACGATAATCGTTACATATATGTCTCGTTTAAAAATCATTAAGTTAGTAGTCTTGTTTTTACATATGTAGTTCATCGTTAATATACTTAATCATATGTTTACTTATCATAGTATCATGTTAACTATATATATATATATATATATATATATCCATATATATGTCATCATATAGTTTTTACAAGTTTTAACGTTCGTGAATCACCGATCAACTTGGGTGGTCAATTGTCTATATGAAACATATTTCAATTAATCAAGTCTTAACAAGTTTGAATGCTTAACATGTTGGAAACATTTAATCATGTAAATATCAATCTCAATTAATATATATAAACATGGAAAAGTTCGGGTCACTACAGTACCTACCCGTTAAATAAATTTCGTCCCGAAATTTTAAGCTGTTGAAGGTGTTGACGAATCTTCTGGAAATAGATGCGGGTATTTCTTCTTCATCTGATCTTCACGCTCCCAGGTGAACTCGGGTCCTCTACGAGCATTCCATCGAACCTTAACAATTGGTATCTTATTTTGCTTAAGTCTTTTAACCTCACGATCCATTATTTCGACGGGTTCTTCGATGAATTGAAGTTTTTCGTTGATTTGGATTTCATCTAACGGAATAGTGAGATCTTCTTTAGCAAAACATTTCTTTAAATTCGAGACGTGGAAAGTGTTATGTACAGCCGCGAGTTGTTGAGGTAACTCTAGTCGGTAAGCTACTGGTCCGACACGATCAATAATCTTGAATGGTCCAATATACCTTGGATTTAATTTCCCTCATTTATCAAATCGAACAACGCCTTTCCAAGGTGCAACTTTAAGCATGACCATCTCTCCAATTTCAAATTCTATATCTTTTCTTTTAATGTCAGCGTAGCTCTTTTGTCGACTTTGGGCGGTTTTCAACCGTTGTTGAATTTGGATGATCTTCTCGGTAGTTTCTTGTATAATCTCCGGACCCGTAATCTGTCTATCCCCCACTTCACTCCAACAAATCGGAGACCTGCACTTTCTACCATAAAGTGCTTCAAACGGCGCCATCTCAATGCTTGAATGGTAGCTGTTGTTGTAGGAAAATTCTGCTAACGGTAGATGTCGATCCCAACTGTTTCCGAAATCAATAACACATGCTCGTAGCATGTCTTCAAGCGTTTGTATCGTCCTTTCGCTCTGCCCATCAGTTTGTGGATGATAGGCAGTACTCATGTCTAGACGAGTTCCTAGTGCTTGCTGTAATATCTGCCAGAATCTTGAAATAAATCTGCCATCCCTATCAGAGATAATAGAGATTGGTATTCCATGTCTGGAGACGACTTCCTTCAAATACAGTCGTGCTAACTTCTCCATCTTGTCATCTTCTCTTATTGGTAGGAAGTGTGCTGATTTGGTGAGACGATCAACTATTACCCAAATAGTATCAAAACCACTTGCAGTCCTTGGCAATTTAGTGATGAAATCCATGGTAATGTTTTCCCATTTCCATTACGGGATTTCGGGTTGTTGAAGTAGACCTGATGGTTTCTGATGCTCAGCTTTGACCTTAGAACACGTCAAACATTCTCCTACGTATTTAGCAACATCGGCTTTCATACCCGGCCACCAAAAATGTTTCTTGAGATCCTTGTACATCTTCCCCGTTCCAGGATGTATGGAGTATCTGGTTTTATGAGCTTCTCTAAGTACCATTTCTCTCATATCTCCAAATTTTGGTACCCAAATCCTTTCAGCCCTATACCGGGTTCCGTCTTCCCGAATATTAAGATGCTTCTCTGATCCTTTGGGTATTTCATCCTTTAAATTTCCCTCTTTTAAAACTCCTTGTTGCGCCTCCTTTATTTGAGTAGTAATGTTATTATAAATCATTATATTCATAGATTTTACTCGAATGGGTTCTCTGTCCTTCCTGCTCAAGGCATCGGCTACCACATTTGCCTTCCCCGGGTGGTAACGAATCTCAAAGTCGTAATCATTCAATAATTCAATCCACCTACGCTGCCTCATATTCAGTTGTTTCTGATTAAATATGTGTTGAAGACTTTTGTGGTCGGTATATATAATACTTTTGACCCCATATAAGTAGTGCCTCCAAGTCTTTAATGCAAAAACAACCGCGCCTAATTCCAAATCATGCATCGTATAATTTTGTTTGTGAATCTTCAATTGTCTAGACGCATAAGCAATCACCTTCGTTCGTTGCATTAATACAAAACCGAGACCTTGCTTTGATGCATCACAATAAATCACAAAATCATCATACCCTTCAGGCAATGACAATATAGGTGCCGTAGTTAGCTTTTTCTTCAATAACTGAAACGCTTTCTCTTGTTCATCATTCCATTCAAATTTCTTCCCTTTATGCGTTAATGCAGTCAAGGGTTTTGCTATTCTGGAAAAGTCTTGGATGAACCTTCTGTAGTAACCAGCTAGTCCTAAAAACTGGCGTATGTGTTTCGGAGTTTTCGGGGTTTCCCACTTTTCAACAGTTTCTATCTTTGCTGGATCCACCTTAATACCTTCTTTGTTCACTATGTGACCGAGGAATTGAACTTCTTCCAACCAAAATGCACACTTTGAAAACTTAGCGTACAATTCTTCCTTCCTCAATACTTCTAACACCTTTCTCAAATGTTCACCGTGTTCTTGGTCATTCTTTGAGTAAATAAGTATGTCATCAATGAAAACAATGACAAACTTGTCAAGGTATGGTCCACACACTCGGTTCATAAGGTCCATGAACACAGCTGGTGCATTAGTTAAACCAAACGGCATGACCATAAACTCGTAATGACCGTAACGTGTTCTGAAAGCAGTCTTTGGAATATCATCTTCTTTCACCCGCATTTGATGATACCCGGAACGTAAGTCAATCTTTGAATAAACAGACGAGCCTTGTAGTTGATCAAATAAGTCGTCGATTCTCGGTAGTGGGTAGCGGTTCTTGATGGTAAGTTTGTTCAACTCTCGGTAGTCGATACACAACCTGAATGTACCATCTTTCTTCTTGACAAACAAAACAGGAGCTCCCCACGGTGATGTGCTTGGTCGAATGAAACCACGCTCTAAAAGTTCTTGTAATTGGCTTTGCAGTTCTTTCATCTCGCTGGGTGCGAGTCTGTAAGGAGCACGAGCTATTGGTGCAGCTCCTGGTACAAGATCTATTTGAAATTCAACGGATCGATGTGGGGGTAATCCCGGTAATTCTTTCGGAAATACATCGGGAAATTCTTTTGCAATGGGAACATCATTGATGCTCTTTTCTTCAGTTTGTACTTTCTCGACGTGTGCTAGAACAGCATAGCAACCTTTTCTTATTAGTTTTTTTGCCTTCAAATTACTAATAAGATGTAGCTTCGTGTTGCCCTTTTCTCCGTACACCATTAAGGGTTTTCCTTTTTCTCGTATAATGCGAATTGCATTTTTGTAACAAACGATCTCCGCTTTCACTTCTTTCAACCAGTCCATACCGATTATCACATCAAAACTCCCTAACTCTACTGGTATCAAATCAATCTTAAATGTTTTGCTAACCAGTTTAATTTCTCGATTCCGACATATATTATCTGCTGAAATTAATTTACCATTTGCTAATTCGAGTAAAAATTTACTATCCAAAGGCGTCAATGGACAACTTAATTTAGCACAAAAATCTCTACTCATATAGCTTCTATCCGCACCCGAATCAAATAAAACGTAAGCAGATTTATTGTCAATAAGAAACGTACCCGTAACAAGCTCCGGGTCTTCCTGTGCCTCTACCGCATTAATATTGAAAACTCTTCCACGGCCTTGTCCATTCGTGTTCTCCTGGTTCGGGCAATTTCTAATAATGTGGCCTGGTTTTCCACATTTATAACAAACTACATTGGCATAACTTGCTCCGACACTACTTGCTCCGCCATTACTCGTTCCGACACCATTTGTTCCTTTCGTTCTATTAACCCCTGGTCCGTAGACCTCACACTTCGCCGTGCTATGACCATTTCTTTTACACTTGTTGCAAAATTTGGTGCAGAACCCCGAGTGATTCTTTTCACACCTTTGGCATAGCAGCTTCTGATTGTTGTTGTTGTTGCGTTTATTATTGTTGTTGGGATGATTGTTGTAGTTGCTGTTGTTGTTGTTGTTGTTGGGCCGTTTGTTGTAGTTGCGATTGATGTTGCGATTGTTGGGATAATTGTTGCGATTATTGTTGTAATTGCTGTTGTTGTTGTATTGGTGATTCTTATCACCGTTTTCCTCCCACTTTCTTTTGACTTGCTTCACATTGGCCTCTTCAGCAGTCTGTTCTTTAATTCTTTCTTCAATCTGGTTCACTAGTTTGTGAGCCATTCTACATGCCTGTTGTATGGAGGCGGGCTCGTGCGAACTTATATCTTCTTGGATTCTTTCCGGTAATCCTTTCACAAACGCGTCGATCTTCTCTTCCTCATCTTCGAATGCTCCCGGACACAATAGGCACAATTATGTGAATCGTCTTTCGTACTTGGTAATATCAAATCCTTGGGTTCGTAACCCTCTAAGTTCTGTCTTGAGCTTATTGACCTCGGTTCTGGGATGGTACTTCTCGTTCATCAAGTGCTTGAATGCTGACCACGGTAGTGCGTACGCATCATCTTGTCCCACTTGCTCTAGATAGGTATTCCACCATGTTAACGCAGAACCTGTGAAGGTATGCGTAGCGTACTTCACTTTGTCCTCTTCAGTACACTTACTTATGGCAAACACCGATTCAACCTTCTCGGTCCACCGTTTCAATCCGATCGGTCCTTCGGTTCCATCAAATTCCAAAGGTTTGCAGGCAGTGAATTCTTTGTAGGTGCATCCTACACGATTTCCTGTACTGCTAGATCCAAGGTTATTGTTGGTATGTAGCGCAGCCTGTACTGCGGCTATGTTTGAAGCTAGAAAAGTACGGAATTCCTCTTCATTCATATTCACGGTGTGTCGAGTAGTCGGTGCCATTTCCTTCAAAATAGTTAAATGGAACAAGTTAATCATACAGAATATTAAGAGTAGTTAATAGTATTTCGTAGCATAATATGAACTCATTTATAAAAGCTTTTTCTTCATATTAGCGTTTTATAAGTTTAAATTCGGGTAGTACCTACCCGTTAAGTTCATACTTAGTAGCTAATATACAATTCAACTACTACAATTCTATATGAAAAACTGATTGTAATAATATTTCGCGTTCAAACTTTTATACAATATTTTACAAACTTACAATACCGCTTATTTTACATAAAGGATGAAATATAGCACACAATAACTTTGATACAAGATAGTTGTGAAGACAATTCTAGCTAGTACACAAGTCGTTCGGCAAAGGCAATAAAGACACGTAATTCATACGTCCAGAAACAAGTCATGCATTCTGGTTTTACTAGGACTACTTCCCATCCTTGGTCTTGTGCAACATAACCGTTATGGCCGTTGATAAGACAGCGTGTTGTAACGTCATCAAAGGGACGAGGGTTACGTAATGTCCAACAGTCCCGTAATAATCTAAAAACCTCATTTCTTACCCCAATTACCGACTCCGTCACTTGTGGAAACGTTTTGTTTAATAGTTGTAGCCCGATGTTCTTGTTCTCACTTTGGTGAGAAGCGAACATTACTAATCCGTAAGCATAACATGCTTCTTTATGTTGCATGTTAGCCGCTTTTTCTAAATCACGAAGTCCAATATTCGGATATATTGAGTCAAAATAATTTCTTAACCCGTTGCGTAAAATAGCATTTGGGTTCCCCGCAATATATGCGTCAAAGTAAACACATCGTAACTTATGGGTTTCCCAATGTGATATCCCCCATCTTTCAAACGAAAGTCTCTTATAAACCAAGACATTCTTGGAACGTTCTTCGAATGTCTTACAAACTGATCTCGCCTTAAATAGTTGTGCCGAAGAATTCTGGCCGACTCTAGACAAGATTTCATCAATCATGTCTCCGGGTAGGTCTCTTAAAATATTGGGTTGTCTATCCATTTTGTGTTTTTAAACTGTAAAATAGACAAGAGTTAGTTTCATAAAAAAAATACTTATTAATACAAGCAATTTTTACATATATCATAAAGCATAAGAACACTATATTACATATATTACACCACACGAATAAAACTATCTTATTCCGACTCGCTCGTTTCTTCTTCTTCGGTTTTGGTTCGTTTTGCCAAGTTTTTAGGGATATATGATGTTCCCCTAATACGAGCCGTCGTTGTCCACATTGGTTTAGAAAAACCTGGTGGTTTAGAGGTTCCCGGGTCATTGTTACAACTTAAGGACTTCGGGGGTTGACGATACATATAAAGTTCATCGGGGTTGGAATTAGATTTCTCTATTTTTATGCCCTTTCCCTTATTATTTTCTTTTGCCTTTTTAAATTCAGTTGGGGTAATTTCTATAACATCATCGGAATTCTCGTCGGAATCCGATTCATCGGAGAATTGGTAATCCTCCCAATATTTTGCTTCCTTGGCGGAAACACCATTGACCATAATTAACTTTGGTCGGTTGGTTGAGGATTTTCTTTTACTTAACCGTTTTATTATTTCCCCCACCGGTTCTATTTCTTCATCCGGTTCCGATTCTTCTTCCGGTTCCGATTCTTCTTCCGGTTCCGACTCTTCTTCCGGTTCCTCTTCGGGAACTTGTGAATCAGTCCACAAATCATTCCAATTTACATTTGACTCTTCATTATTATTAGGTGAGTCAATGGGACTTGTTCTAGAGGTAGACATCTATCACATAATATCAAACACGTTAAGAGATTAATATATCACATAATATTCCTATGTTAAAAATATATAGTTTCCAACAAAAATGTTAAGCAATCATTTTTAAAGAAAACACGGTCGAAGTCCAGACTCACTAATGCATCTTAACAAACTCGATAAGACACACTAATGCAATTTTTCTTGTTCTCTAAGACCAACGCTCGGATACCAACTGAAATGTCCCGTTCTTATTGATTAAAAACGTTCCATATTAATTGATTTCGTTGCGAGGTTTTGACCTCTATATGAGACGTTTTTCAAAGACTGCATTCATTTTTAAAACAAACCATAACCTTTATTTCATAAATAAAGGTTTAAAAAGCTTTACGTAGATTATCAAATAATGATAATCTAAAATATCCTGTTTACACACGACCATTACATAATGGTTTACAATACAAATATGTTACATCGAAATCAGTTTCTTGAATGCAGTTTTTACACAATATCATACAAACATGGACTCCAAATCTTGTCCTTATTTTAGTATGCAACAGCGGAAGCTCTTAAAATTCACCTGAGAATAAACATGCTTTAAACGTCAACAAAAATGTTGGTGAGTTATAGGTTTAACCTATATATATCAAATCATAACAATAGACCACAAGATTTCATATTTCCATACACATCCCATACATAGAGATAAAAATCATTCATATGGTGAACACCTAGTAACCGACAATAACAAGATGCATATATAAGAATATCACCATCATTCCGGGACACCCTTCGGATATGATATAAATTTCGAAGTACTAAAGCATCCGGTACTTTGGATGGGGTTTGTTAGGCCCAATAGATCTATCTTTAGGATTCGCGTCAATTAGGGTGTCTGTTCCCTAATTCTTAGATTACCAGACTTAATAAAAAGGGGCATATTCGATTTCGATAATTCAACCATAGAATGTAGTTTCACGTACTTGTGTCTATTTTGTAAATCATTTATAAAACCTGCATGTATTCTCATCCCAAAAATATTAGATTTTAAAAGTGGGACTATAACTCACTTTCACAGATTTTTACTTCGTCGGGAAGTAAGACTTGGCCACTGTTGATTCACGAACCTATAACAATATATACATATATATTAAAGTATGTTCAAAATATATTTACAACACTTTTAATATATTTTGATGTTTTAAGTTTATTAAGTCAGCTGTCCTCGTTAGTAACCTATAACTAGTTGTCCACAGTTAGATGTACAGAAATAAATCGATAAATATTATCTTGAATCAATCCACGACCCAGTGTTTACGTATCTCAGTATTGATCACAACTCAAACTATATATATTTTGGAATCAACCTCAACCCTGTATAGCTAACTCCAACATTCACATATAGAGTGTCTATGGTTGTTCCGAAATATATATAGATGTGTCGACATGATAGGTCGAAACATTGTATACGTGTCTATGGTATCTCAAGATTACATAATATACAATACAAGTTGATTAAGTTATGGTTGGAATAGATTTGTTACCAATTTTCACGTAGCTAAAATGAGAAAAATTATCCAATCTTGTTTTACCCATAACTTCTTCATTTTAAATCCGTTTTGAGTGAATCAAATTGCTATGATTTCATATTGAACTCTATTTTATGAATCTAAACAGAAAAAGTATAGGTTTATAGTCGGAAAAATAAGTTACATGTCGTTTTTGTAAAGGTAGTCATTTCAGTCGAAAGAACGACGTCTAGATGACCATTTTAGAAAACATACTTCCACTTTGAGTTTAACCATAATTTTTGGATATAGTTTCATGTTCATAATAAAAATCATTTTCTCAGAATAACAACTTTTAAATCAAAGTTTATCATAGTTTTTAATTAACTAACCCAAAACAGCCCGCGGTGTTACTACGACGGCGTAAATCCGGTTTTACGGTGTTTTTCGTGTTTCCAGGTTTTAAATCATTAAGTTAGCATATCATATAGATATAGAACATGTGTTTAGTTGATTTTAAAAGTCAAGTTAGAAGGATTAACTTTTGTTTGCGAACAAGTTTAGAATTAACTAAACTATGTTCTAGTGATTACAAGTTTAAACCTTCGAATAAGATAGCTTTATATGTATGAATCGAATGATGTTATGAACATCATTACTACCTTAATTTCCTTGGATAAACCTACTGGAAAAGAGAAAAATGGATCTAGCTTCAATGGATCCTTGGATGGCTCGAAGTTCTTGAAGCAGAATCATGACACGAAAACAAGTTCAAGTAAGATCATCACTTGAAATAAGATTGTTATAGTTATAGAAATTGAACCAAAGTTTGAATATGATTATTACCTTGTATTAGAATGATAACCTACTGTAAGAAACAAAGATTTCTTGAGGTTGGATGATCACCTTACAAGATTGGAAGTGAGCTAGCAAACTTGAAAGTATTCTTGATTTTATGAAACTAGAACTTTTGGAATTTATGAAGAACACTTAGAACTTGAAGATAGAACTTGAGAGAGATCAATTAGATGAATAAAATTGAAGAATGAAAGTGTTTGTAAGTGTTTTTGGTCGTTGGTGTATGGATTAGATATAAAGGATATGTAATTTTATTTTCATGTAAATAAGTCATGAATGATTACTCATATTTTTGTAATTTTATGAGATATTTCATGCTAGTTGCCAAATGATGGTTCCCACATGTGTTAGGTGACTCACATGGGCTGCTAAGAGCTGATCATTGGAGTGTATATACCAATAGTACATACATCTAAAAGCTGTGTATTGTACGAGTACGAATACGGGTGCATACGAGTAGAATTGTTGATGAAACTGAACGAGGATGTAATTGTAAGCATTTTTGTTAAGTAGAAGTATTTTGATAAGTGTATTGAAGTCTTTCAAAAGTGTATAAATACATATTAAAACACTACATGTATATACATTTTAACTGAGTCGTTAAGTCATCGTTAGTCGTTACATGTAAGTGTTGTTTTGAAACCTTTAGGTTAACGATCTTGTTAAATGTTGTTAACCCAATGTTTATAATATCAAATGAGATTTTAAATTATTATATTATCATGATATTATCATGTATGAATATCTCTTAATATGATATATATACATTAAATGTCTTTACAACGATAATCGTTACATATATGTCTCGTTTAAAAATCATTAAGTTAGTAGTCTTGTTTTTACATATGTAGTTCATTGTTAATATTCTTAATGATATGTTTACTTATCATAGTATCATGTTAACTATATATATATATATCCATATATATGTCATCATATAGTTTTTACAAGTTTTAACGTTCGTGAATCACCGATCAACTTGGGTGGTCAATTGTCTATATGAAACATATTTCAATTAATCAAGTCTTAACAAGTTTGATTGCTTAACATGTTGGAAACATTTAATCATGTAAATATCAATCTCAATTAATATATATAAACATGGAAAAGTTCGGGTCACTACACAAGTGATCAAAAATAAATCTACGTTGAGTTGTACCATGGCATATTTCTTTATACTTGGTAGCTAATATTTACGTGAGGAGCGTAAACGCGAATCCTGTTGATAGATCTATCGGGCCTGACAACCCCAACCGGGCTGGACGACCAGTTTTAAACGGTTGCACAGTACTTCGTTTCATTACTACACTTGGTACGGTGTAGGGTTTATTTAAGAATATGCTGCTGTGATTTAAATGTTAAGTATGGTTACCAAGTGCTCAACGACTTTTTCATACACGAGGAGTGTATTATGTATAACATGAAATCTTGTGGTCCATAGTTATAACGCTGCTAGCATCAAACCTATATATCTCACCAACTTTATGTTGACGTTTTAAAGCATGTTATTCTCAGGTACGAATTAAGTCTTCCGCTGTACATTTGCTCATGTTAATGACATTACTTGGAGTCGATCATCGCAATGGAACCAAATGTTGATGACTTCGTCCAGGAGGATTAGGACGGGTCTTTACACTATGTCTTCTTCTTCTTCTTCTTCATATTCCTCCTCCCTCACTTCACCTATTTTGGGGGTATCATCAATAATTTTCTCAGTGCTAAAAGTAAGCTGTGAATAACATGATGATCGCATAGCGGTAAGCGGAGTAATTTCTGCAAAAAGTTAAAGCGTCACAGTGATTAAATGGATAGATACAGAAGAACATTTTATTTGAGCATATATAGCAAAAGTAAATGCTTACTCTTTTTCCCAGCAACAATACAAGCATAACCTTGAGAGATATCCCAATCTTGGCTCATGGATGTCAGCGAAAGCATGTGTTCCCCATATTTAATATCATTAATTTGTTCAGCTTTAATCTTCTTAAACAAAAGATTTTCTTTGGTGACGAGTTTTGGAAAGGTAACAGAAATGTTATACGAATATTTGCGCCATACTCGAGTAGCTGAGTATTGTTTATCAATTACATCTTCATTTATGAAAATAAATGAAGCATACCAGTTATCGCCAGGATGATCAACTACAGGTTTCAGAAACCCATGAACTTTGTTGAATGTAAACCAACCATTTTCATGGCGTGCTATGCGTACCAGATGACAAAATATTCGAATTGATGGCTCAATTTTCCTTGCGTGACAATACATTTCAAAAATCATGATCTTTCGAATTGATGCTGGTTCGAATTGACCAACAGCAACATCGAAAAATCTACAAACTTCTAAGAAGAAGGGTGTAAATGGTAAACGTAAGCAAAATCTGAAGATTGAATGGCCATAAATAGCAACTTCGCCAGGGGGCGGTGAACAGGGTCTGGCACTAATTGCAGGAATCACTGGTTCAACACCAGCTAATCTAGGGAAATGTTGCAGTAGCTCGCTTAAATATCTCTCATTTACTCTTCTAGGAATAGCTGCAACATCCTTTATGGCTGCCATTAATGTTCTAATGAAACAGAAAATAAAGAAGGTATTAATGGAAGAAGATGAATACTGTAGAAGGAAGTTGTAAACTCGAATTATCGGCTAGGGTTTATGATGGTTAAAAGTAAGAAGATATAACAGCTGTAGTTAATGGTGAATTTGGAGGTTTTGTTTTCAGCCACACACGTGTAAGGACAAGATAAAAAGGTGAGTACATCGAAGAGTCCTTTTACAGCTAAGAGGCGCGTGCAATATTTTAGCAATCATCATGTTGTCAGTAAAATTCGCCTATCATTTAATGCCTGTGGTGTGATTCCCAATGCGAAAGGAAAAGGTGAAATATGAAGATTTTGGTTGGCATGGTTATCAAAAGTTTAACAACTTAATCATTTTTCAAATGCTTAAGTCCTTAAACTGGGGGGACTTAATGGTGTATCCTATCGTATACACACATAAAAGGCATAATGGTTGCATAAAAGTAGCATCAGGAAGGCTGGAAACAACAGTTCTGCGAAGTTATCTGTCCAGCGTTCTCCACTGTACAGGCTGCTCCGTCATACGTAAGACCTGAAGGCCGCCTAGCGTATAAGCCCTGGCCGGAGAGCGCCGCATTTAGCATAAATTTCGGATCACAAGTAACAGAACGTATCATCATTCGACACGTGTCCCCAAACAAATCTGGTAGATCTGACACTATAAATAGACCCCTTGGGTCGTCATTTTACACAAGTTCAGACATTCTGACAACTTTGAGAGCTGAGACTTCACTTCTCTCTTTTTCTCTCTACTTTATCTCACTAGAAGTCATCCGGCTAGCACTCTTATGCTCTACGGATGACAGATTGATTAAGCCACCCCACAAGTTTCTACACTTGTGAACCGGGTCTGCAGGGATTATTTTCCGAGGGTAAAAATCAATTGGCAACACTCCGCCCTCCTAAAAGCTAGATCACTTCTAGTATCTTGTTGACATACTAAGCCTTACCTCATAAGGAAATAGGTGTTAACAATCATATACATAGCATTGTATATGTATATTTTATTTTCTAAAAAGCTAAGGACAGAACTACACGGATTATAAGGCACAGTTATGCAATATTCGCTAAAAACAAATACTGCGGTTATGTGTTCGCTGAAATGCCAAACTGCGGTTTGATCCGCTGACTTTCCGCGGGGAGCCGAGCATCTCACAGACCGCGGATATCACGGATACTATAAATAGGGAGCTTGGCCTCTCATTTATAGGTTGTTGATTCTCTGCCATTTGCCTAAGCCTTTGTAGATTTCACTTGTAACTTTGCCCAAGGACTTCTTACATTGAGTTAAGGTGAATCATGCTAATCGATAACGAAGACCGGGTCGGGGTGGTTGATCACTTGATAGTTAAAGTGAAAAACGATCATCGGGGCCCAAAATAATCATCGAACATCCCCATCCTCCATTATAATCTTATTGCACTCAATCCGTAATTAAGCAACATCATTAATTAAGGATTGATCAGAGGGTGAGGTAGATGGTGGGAATCGATGGTTGTGATCAAAATAAAGAATGGTGATGGGTCTTGTGGTTTGGGTTAGTGTTAATCTCCCTCAACATATTGTGTATGTATATATTTATATACACTTACGTATGGGTGATAATGATTTGTTAAACAAGTCAAAAGGAACCACAGTTTACAATCCGTGAACTCTATTTGTTTGAATTATATGTGTGTGATTCTCATTGATTTTGTTTGTAGTTAGAGTAGATATAGATCTATATCAAAATCCTGACATGAACGAAAATATATAAATAAATAAATAACCATGATAGTGATTTTTAACAGCTGGTTTGTTTTACAACTGGAATCCACGACTTTACACTAATTAAAAGGATCAGATACAGATTTTGTAGCAATTTTTGTAATTACCTACGTTGGATTTATATTTAATAAATATTAATAATAATAAATATATTAATATTAATAATAATACCATTTAAAATAAATGATATAAATAAAAATAATACACATAATAATACTATAAGTAATATCAAAATAAGATTAATAATAATAAGATAATGTTAAAAGTAATAAAGTAATGATAATATAAAATATAAATGAAAATTTCAATTTTAGTAATAATAATAGCAATATTCATAATAATATCTAACATTATAAATTTTACTACTATATATAATAATACTGATAATAATAATATTAATGTAAATGATAATAATAACATTAATAGTAATAATAATACATCTTAAACATATCAAATTGTTTATATATATATATATATATATATATATATATATATATATATATATATATATATATATATATTTTATATTAAAGTTAATAATATTATTAGTACAAATATTGATATAACAACAATAATAATAATGAAAGTAATGATACTATTCATATAGTAGTTATATTTAAATTTGTAATTTAACATAATACCACTTACTATTCAGGTAATATTATATTATATGACGACATTTATATAATAGTTAATATTTATATATTTTATATATATTTAATAAAAATCATATGTAGATTCTTAATAACATATATATATATATATATATATATATATATATATATATATATATATATATATATATATATATATATATATAATTTTATCTATTTACATATTTATTTACACATACTAGTTCGTGAATCGTCGGGAACAGTCAAGGATTAACTAAATCCATATAAACAGTTTCAAAATTTTAACACTCAACATTACAAACTTTGCTTATTGTGTCGGAATATATAAAGATTAAGTTTAAATTTGGTTGGAAATTCCCGGGTCGTCACAGGAGAACGCCACCTTCAGCGTAAATCTTGGATCACAAGTAACAGAACGTATCATCATCTGACACGTGTCCCCGAGCAATCTGGTAGATCTGACACTATAAATAGACCCCTTGAGTCGTCATTTTACACAGTTCAGACATTCTGACAACTTTGAGAGCTGAGACTTCACTTCTGTTTCTCTCTCTACTTTCTCTCACTAGAAGTCATCCGGCTAGCACTTTTACGCTCTTCGGATGACAGATTGATTAAGCTAACCCACAAGTTTCTACACTTGTGAACCGGGTCTGCAGGGATTATTTCCCAAGGGTAAAAATCAATCGGCAACACTCCGCCCCCACTAAAGCTAGATTACTTCTAGTATCTTGTTGACACACTAAGCCTTACCTCATAAGGAAATAGGTGTTAACAATGGCGCCATCCACTAATGCAAAGAACACATGAAACGGAAAAGGAACAAAAACAACTGAAGCTCCATTTGTACTTGAAGCAGTCGACAATCCATCAACTAACGACATGATAAGTGTTGAAGATGTACCTGTTCCGCCACTAGATGGTACGATTGAAGAAACAGTTTCTGAAACTGCAGAAAGGCTTAAGCATTTGGCAACTAATTAGGAAAAAGGCCAGTAATCGAAGAAACGACAACCAAAAGTGCAGAAAGACTTCCAAATTTTGTTACTAATCCAGAGCGAAGACCATTGATGCAACCACGACGATGTCCATCATTTATACCTTTTCGACGGATGGCGGATGGCAAAGACAAGCAAATCATGAAAAGGCAATCTATATCAAAATACAGGTTATCCAGGCTACTTGACAAGCTGGGTAGTCTTATTGATGATTCTGAGGATGATAATGACCTGAGCTATGATAATAATGACTCTGATGATGAAACTGACAAAGATGAGTTCATGTCAGAGAAGCAGGCAGTGTTGCTTTTGAATGACATCCTTAAGCAGACAGCTCCGGCAAAATATAAGCAACGCTTAGCGTTGCCCGCGTGGTTGTAGATAATTTCTTCGCCCTTATTACTGGAGAGCAAGCTACAAAGCCACCAGCTATGGCAGAATCCACTCAGAGTTTCATTGATCGAATTGCTAACTATTCATTACCTAGGAATCTTGGCATATCGGCAATTGGAGTTTATGATGGTACAACAGATCCTGAGGATTTCCTCACCATGTTTGAAGGCGCTATGAGGTTGCAGAATTGGGATGACGAGGTAGCTTGTCATATGTTTCCAATGGTGCTGCAGAAAATGGCAAGGGAATGGTTTGCTAGCTTGCCGCCATGAAGCATCACCAGTTATTTGGACCTTCGTGCAAAGTTTGTTATGCAGTATCAAAACCTTCGAAGCTGTACTTTGACACATCTTGATGCACATGAGATCACAATGCATCACAATGAATCCTTGAGTAATTTCATGAAGCGATACACACTTGAAGCACAGAAGATACCTGATGATCAATCCTTAATTAATGATGTTACATAATTACGGATTGAGTGCAATAAGATTATAATGGAGGATGGAATGTTTGATGATTATTTTGGGCCCCGATGATCGTCTTTCACTTTAACTATCAAGTGATCAACCACCCCGACCCGGTCTTGATTGTTAATTAGCATAATTCACCTTTGCGCGGTGTAAAAATCCCTTGGGCAAGATCACAAGTTGAAATTACAAAGGCTTAGGAAAAATGGCAGAGAATCAACAACCCATAAATGAGAGGCCAAGCTCCCTATTTATAGGATTCGAATTATCCGCGGTCTGCGAGTTACTTAACTATCCGCGGAAACTCAGCGGATTAAACCGCGGTCTTGCATTAATGCGAAAACATAACCGCTGTACTTATTTTCAGCGAATATTGCACAGCTTTGCCTTATAATTCGCGTAGTTCTACCTTTGACTTTTAGTAAATTTAATATACATATACAATGCCATGTATATGATCAAGTCCCCCCAGTTTATTATGATACATATTGCGAAATAAATGTATCATGATAAACTCTAAAAATTCGCAGTTATCGCAGCCAATATTCGCATTGAGGGATTTCACATTAACCTAGTTACCGTTATAGGAAGAAGTTACCGTTTTTATCCATTGCAGCCGATATTACCGTTTGAATTGTCACAACGGTTAATTACCATCCTTATTTCCCCTATATATATCGTGCCTTATAATCACTTAATTCTTCATCTGCTTTTCTCACCACAATTCGCAATTACATACCTTCACGCTTAACCCTTACGAATTCTTCAATCACAACCTATCCATTTTAATTAAAAATGAAGATTGACGAAGTCGATCACAAGGTGGACCCCAAGGCCTTGATTAACAAATTGCTAACTAGTCCAGAGGCTAAATCAGCGACATCCTCCGGTCATCAAAGCAAACAGGAGAAACAGGCCATCCCCGTTGTTGATTTGACGACAAAGTCACCGTCATCACAAACAGGCTCTGCAAAACGACCATTTCAAACACCGCCATCAACGCAGAGTAAGAAGCTCAAGCAAAGCACTCCTTTATACGATAATCCGGTCATAACGGATTATGAAGGAGGCCAGCAAACTGGTATGAATCAATCATGTTTAGCGCATATCATTTTATGAAATATGTATGTTTATTGATATAACATTTGCATTTTTTGCAGGAGACTCGCCCTTTAATCCGGTGTTTCCTAGCCAAGATTCTGCGGCACAAATCACCGAGCTACTCTGCACTCCCCTGATTCTTATGGAGTGCGGATTGACGTCCTATCCGGTTATACCTATGCATCTGCTAGCGCTGCTCTAGATCAGCGTCAACAAATGAAATTAGCAATTCCTGGCGAGCTTCGCCGCGAATTTTCCAAACTTTCTGCGCTTGATGCGCACAACAGTTTCGTGCAAAACTTCTATATGTGCTTCAACTCGGCGTACGATATGATATGTCGGCAAGAAAAATTTTTCAATGTGCTTGGATCTGAACAGCAAAAGTACAATGCTGAGAGGATCAAGGCTGAAAACAGCGAGAAACGCTGTGTTGACCTCTCCTACGAGCTTACCGCGGCTAAAACCGCGGTAGATGAATTGAAGCTACAGGTGTCTACTGCAGTTGACAAAGAAAAGAGTTTTGAAACCACAATCTCTTCATTGCAAGAGGAGGTTTCAAAGCTTACTGCAGAGAGAGACACCGCTGTGGCCGCAGCAGCTTCCGCGAAGCTTGAGTTCACGCAACTCCGCCAACACCTACCGGAGTTTGCTAAAAAGGTTCTCAATTCATGTCCCGTGAATGTTCTGTTTTCCACTTATGCAGCTGCTTTATGACTGCGCGAGAGAGTAGAGTTTCTGGATGAAATTGCTCCACATTGCACCATACCAGATCCACTACCTCCCGCCATCGGAGATCGCGTTTGTTCACTTGCAGATGCACGCGAAGCAGCTGCTGCACAAGAAAGCTTAGCGGATATTCCAATCGACAAAGTTACTGCAATAAGTCAACAAAATGATGCCACTTTAAAAGACATCTTTGAGCTTGACTTATCTAAGCTAGAATAGAATATTGTAGAAATTAGCGCACATCTATCTCTGCGTCATTATCAATGAAACTTTATTTTTTATATTTGTTCGCGAGTACTCTTTATTTATATAGCGCTTTTATCAACAATATTCATAACACAAACTTGTCCTTTGCAATTTCTAGCTCTTATTATTGTGCACATAATAAGCGTGTACTTTTGCGAAAGAATTTGTATGCGTATATGCGTATACGTTATTGATCATATACATAGCATTGTATATGTATATTTTATTGGCTAAAAGCCAAAGGCAGAACTACGAGAATTATAAGGCAAAGCTATGCAATATTCGCTGAAAATAAGCACAGCGGTTGTGTTTTCGCATTAATGCAAGACCGCGGTTTAATCCGCTGAGTTTCCGCGGATAGTTAAGTAACTCGCAGACCGCGGATATTTCGAATCCTATAAATAGGGAGCTTGGCCTCTCATTTATGGGTTGTTGATTCTCTGCCATTTTGCCCAAGCCTTTGTAATTTCCACTTGTGATCTTGCCCAAGGGATTTTTACACCGCGCAAAGGTGAAATATGCTAATAAACAATCAAGACCGGGTCGGCGTGGTTGATCACTTGATAGTTAAAGTGAAAGACGATCATCGGGGCCCAAAATAATCATCAAACATTCCTTCCTCCATTATAATCTTATTGCACTCAATCCGTAATTATGTAACATCGCAAATTAAGGATTGTTCAAGTGGCGCCATCCGTGGGACACGTTTTACAAATTAAACTGAAAATTTTTTGTTTCGTGCCATCAAACAATTAATTTGTCGGTTTAATTTCAATCATGTTTTTGTTGTGATGATTTGCAGGTGCATACATCTAAAATCGGCAGTGAATTGCTTGATTGCTAAGAATAATGAGTAATATTAGAAATAATAGTGATGTAGGTAGTCGCTGTGTGAGCGAGTGCCCAAAAAAAGAGGAAAAAAGTGAAAGTCCGCTAAAATGTATCATAATTGGCAATTTGCGCCAATTAGTTTCCCGAAAATGCAGAGCGATGATTTTTCTGAAATGCCGATAGTAGTATCGTGCAAAATCGCGGACGCTGACATTACAGTCATGAAAGTTCATGTTGACAATGGCAGTAGCGTCGATATTATTTACGAACAATGCTTCGCTCAATTGCCAGACAGTATTAAAACAAACCTGCAAACAACCGCAGTTTCGCTAACCGGTTTTGCAGGAGAATCTTCATTACCTATAGGTGTTTTGCAGTTAAACATCGAGTTAGCTGATGTTAATGATGATGCTTCGGTGCGACAAGCGCGATTAGATTTTTATGTTGTGCGAGCCTCATCTCGCTATAACATGTTGCTGGGAAGGAACGCTATAAGTAAATTTGGAATTGTCTCGTCCACAATTCATGGCATGATTAAGTTTCCAACATATAAGGGAGTCGCCACAATATGTTCAATGAGCATAATGCCTATTTGTGCGGCTGTTAATGTAAAAATCGCAGGGCAAGAACCTGTTGATGGTGCGGATGCTATGGAAATAATTAATCCCGCATATCCAGAGCAGAAAATCAAAGTAGGGCGCAGTGTTAGCACAGATACTAGGAAGCAAATTGTACAATTACTTGTCCAGTATATGGATGTTTTTGCCTTGTGCGAAAACGATATGACTGGTGTTCCGCGCCATATTGCGGAACACAGGCTCAATGTAAATCCTGCTCTAAAGCCTGTGGTGCAAAAGCGAAGGGGCATGGCTCCAGAACGCGTAACATGGCTGTGTGAAGAAGTCACAAAATTGGTGTGAGCTGGAATTTTGCGCAAAGTCCAATACCAATCTTGGATTGCAAATCCAGTGTTGGTGAAAAAACCTGATGGTTCCTGGAGAATGTGTATTGATTACAAAGATTTGAATAAAGCGTGCCCCAAGGATAACTATCCGCTTCCAGAAATCGATTTAAAAGTAGAATCTTTACATGCTTTTCCATATAAATGTTTTCTGGACGCGGCAAGAGGTTATCATCAGATTCCTATGGCGCAAGAAGACGCAGATAAAACCGCATTTCATACGGGCAAAGGCATATATTGCTATATAATGATGCATTTTGGTTTAATCAATGCGGGTGAGACATATCAACGGTTGATTGATACCATGTTTGATAAACAAATAGGGCGTAATATTGAAGCTTATGTAGATGATTTAGTCATTAAAAGCATGACGCAAGAGCGAATCATTGAAGATATGCGCGAAACATTTAACAAGTTGCGAAAAATAAACATGAAGCTTAATTCGCTAAAATGTAGTTTTGACGAAACGGAGGGGAAATTTTTGGGGTATCTTGTTACAGAACAGGGTATTCAAGCTAATCCAAAAAAGATCGCGGCTATAGAAAATATGACCGCGCCGAAAACGGTCAAAGAAGTGCAAAGTTTGATGGGAAAACTAGCCGCATTAGCGCGCTTCTTGTCTAAAGCTGCCGAAAGGCAGTTGCCATTTTTCAAAACCCTAAAATGTTGCTTGAAGCAAAAGAATTTTGTTTGGTCCAGCGAAGCAGAATCTGCATTTCAAGAGATGAAAAAGTTGTTAAAAACTTTGCCTACACTAACAGCGCCGGTTCATGGCGAAACTCTTTATCTTTATATCTCAGTAGCAAACGAAGCTTTTGGCTCAGTTTTGATCGCGGAAAGGAACAAAATACAAAAGCCAGTGTATTTTGTTGGTAAAGCTCTTACGGGAAGTGAAATAAACTATGCGCCGATTGAAAAGTTTGTGTATGCGCTCATTTTAACAACGCGAAGGCTACGAAGATATTTTCAAGGGCATCCGGTGCATGTATTAACTAATCTGCCAATTAGGCAAGTCTTAACAAAATCAGAGATATCTGGTAGACTCGCATTATGGGCGGTAGAATTAGGTGCTTATCAAATATCTTACCTTCCGCGTAGCGCTGAGAAAGGACAAGTTATGGCGGATTATCTCGCTGAACTGTCTGGAGAGTTAGAGGTGATTAACGAGCAAGCCGCACTAAAACCTGAACACGGCGAAACCTGAGATTTATTTACTGATGGTGCTTCGTGTACAGAAGGTGCAGGTGAGGGTTTAGTTTTGGCAAGTTCAAGTGGTGAGGAGCATACTTATGCTCTGCGGTTTAATTTTGACGTGACAAACAATGAGGCAGAGTATGAGGCATTACTCGCAGGCTTAAATATTGCGCGAAAGATGAATATTGTTAAGTTGTGTGCATTCACGGATTCACAGCTAGTATCAAATCAGTTTAGCGGAACTTTTGAAGTACATGATCCTTCTATGCAGAAGTACTTGCAGTTATAAAAGGAAAATGCAGCGCGTTTTGAACATTTTGAACTCGCGCAAGTTCCAAGAAGTCAAAACAAGAAAGCGGATGGTTTAAGCAAATTAGCCGCTTTAACTTTTTCGCATTTTCAAAAGCAAGTACGGGTTGAAGAATTGCCAAGTAAGTCGATAGATAGTGACTTGATAGTTGCATCTGTTATAGAAGAACAGCCAAACTGGATGGAGCCAATCCTACAATATATCCGTAGTAATATTCTGCCAGAGGATAGTCGCGAAGCTCGTTTAGTGCGAGAGTGAGCGCCAATGTATATCATTCAAGATGATATCTTATATCGCAAATCATACTGCGGACCAATGATGCGATGTGTTGGCCCAATTGAGGCAGAAATGATTGTTGAAGAAGTACATAATGGTACTTGTGCACTGCATTCTGGTTACAAAACTATCGCAGCAAAAATTATGCGTCTGGGATACTTTTGGCCATCCCTATACCGTGATGTAGCTAAAATTGTTAAACGCTGTAAAAGTTGCCAATGGAATGCTCCACAGAATCGAATGCCGCGACATGATATGATCCCCGTTAATTCGCCGTGGCCATTTAATAAAAGGGCTATTGACATTGTAGGGCCATTTCCTGCAGGGCCCGGCAATGTTAAATTTCTCATCGTTGTAATCGATTATTTTACCAAATGGGTTGAAGCTAAGGCGGTTCGCACTATTACTGGTGTGCAAGTGTGAAATTTTATTTGGGAATACATTGTTTGCAGGTTTGGTATTCCGCGAGAATTGGTTAGCGATAACGGTGCACAAATAGCAAAAGATCCTTTCAAGACATGGTGCGCTGATCTAAATATAATATAAAAGTTTACGTCAGTGGCGCACCCGCAAGCCAATGGACTGTGCGAAGTAACCAACTGAGATATTGTCAGCGGTATTAAAAAGAGGTTATGTGAAAGGCGAACTGGTTGGGTAGATGAATTACCCAATGTGTTATGGGCACATCGCACTACTTTTAAAAAGAGTACAGGTGAAAAACCTTTTAGTTTGGTGTATGGTTCTGAGGCAGTAATCCCCGCAGAAATTCTGGTACCAACGCATCGAATTGCTAACTTTGATGACGAAGCAAATGATGCTGCGTTGAGCGAAAATCTAAATTTCATAGAAGAGCGGAGATTAATGGCGGCTATCAGAGAAGCGAATAATAAATAGCGAATCGCTAAATATTATAATAAAAGAGTGCGTGCTTTATCCTTCGCTATAGGTGAATGGGTGCTGCGAAATAATGAAGTAAGCAGAGCAGAAAAGCCTGGTAAATTGGGTCCTAATTGGGAAGGCCCTTATCAGATTGTGGCAATTAATGCGGCAGGATCATATAAGCTGCAGATATGGAAGGGCGAACTTTACCTAATGCATGGCATGCTGTTTTGTTAAAGCGATATTATGCATAGTTTTGCAGAAACTATCAGATATATATGTATCAAGTGCGAAATTGGATACAAGGCATATGGCTAATGTACTTATTAAGTGTTCTTGTTTTTAATTTTTTGCAAGTCTTGATCACACTTGACGAAATTTCAAAAATAAACACTTATAAAAGTATGCGAAAAGCTTATATATGAAATGCGAATAGTTATGAAACGTTTTGCAGTCTGTTTCATAATGATATAGTATTTCGCAGTGTTTAAAAAGCAAAGTGATGAAATTGCCCACTTTAGCATGCAAATTATTGCGAAAGGAGTGATATCCTAAATATTTGATCTTGCCAATATTTAGATGCTTCGCAATGCTAATTAATAGCCTAAGGATCGTTTCGGCAGACTTAGAAGATTCATAACGTATACGCATATACGCATACAAATTGTTTCGCAAAAGTACGCGCTTATTATGTGCACAATAATAAGAGCTGGAAATTGCAAAGGACACGTTTGTGTTATGAATATTGTTGATAAGAGCGCTATATAAATAAAGAGTACTCGCGAATAAATATGAAAAAATAAAGTCGCATTGATAACGGCGCAGAGATAGCTGCGCGCTAATTTTTACAATATTTTATTCTAGCTTAGACAAGTCAAGATCTAAGATGTCTTTTAAAGTGACATCATCTTGTTGACTTATTGCAGTAACTTTGTCGATTGGAATATCTGCTAAGCTTGCTTGTGCAGTAGCAGCTGCTTCGCGTGCATCTGCAAGTGAACAAACGCGATCTCCAATGGCGGGAGGTAGTGGATCTGGTATGGTGCAATGTGGAGCAATTTCATCCAGAAATTCTACTCTCTCGCGCAGTCGTAAAGCAGCTGCATAAGTGGAAAACAGAACATTCACGGGACGTGAATTGAGAACCTTTTTAGCAAACTCCGGTAGGTGTTGGCGGAGTTGTGTGAACTCAAGCTTCGCGGAAGCTGCTGCGGCCACAGCAGTGTCTCTCTCTGCAGTAAGTCTTGAAACCTCCTCTTGCAATGAAGAGATTGTGGTTTCAAAACTCTTTTCTTTGTCAGATGCAGTAGACACCTGTAGCTTCAATTCATCTACCGCAGTTTTAGCCGCAGTGAGCTCATAGGAGAGATCAACACAGCGTTTCTCGCTGTTTTCAGCCTTAATTCTCTCAGCATTGTACTTCTGTTGTTCAGCTCCAAGCACATTGAAAAATTGTTCTTGCCGGCATATCATATCGTACGCCGAGTTGAAGCACATATAGAAGTTTTGCACGAAACTGTTGTGCGCATCAAGCGCAAAAAGTTTGGAGAATTCGCGGCGAAGCTCGCCGGGAATTGCTAATTTCATTTGCTGACGCTGATCCAGAGCAGCGCTAGCAGATGCATAGGTATAACCGGATAGGCTGTCAATCCACAGTCAATAAGAATTAGGGGGAGTGCGAAGTAGCTCGGTGATTTGTGCCGCAGAATCTGGGCTAGGAAACACCGGGTTAAAGGACGAGTCTCCTGCAAAAAATGCAAATGTTATATCAATAAACGTACATATTTCATAAAATGATATGCGCTAAACATGATTGATTCATACCAGTTTGCTGGCCTCCTTCATAATCCGTTATGACCGGATTATCCTATAAAGGAGTGCTTTGCTTAAGCTTCTTGCTCTGCGTTGATGGCGGTGTTTGAAATGGTCGTTTTGCAGAGCCTGTTTGTGATGACGGTGACTTTGTCGTCAAATCAACAAGGGGAATGGCCTGTTTCTCCTGGCTAGTTAGCCTCTGGGCTAGTTAGCAATTTGTTAATCAAGGCCTTGGGGTCCACCTTGCGATCGACTTCGTCAATCTTCATTTTTAATTAAAATGGAGAGGTTGTGATTGAAGAATTCGTAAGGGTTAAGCGTGAAGGTATGTAATTGCGAATTGTGGTGAGGAGAGCAGATGGAGAATTAAGTGATTATGAGGCACGATATATATAGCGGAAATAAGGATGGTAATTGCTTGCATTAATTAACCGTTGTGACAACTCAAACGATAATATTTGCTGCAATGGATAAAAACGGTAACTTTTTCCTCTAACGATAACTAGGTTAATGCGAAATTCCTCAATGCGAATATTGGCTGCGATAACTACGAATTTTTAGAGTTTATCATGATACATTTGTTTCGCAATATGTATCATAATAAACTGGGGGGACTTGATCATATACATAGCATTGTATATGTATATTTTATTGGCTAAAAGCCAAAGGCAGAACTACACGAATTATAAGGCAAAGCTATGCAATATTCACTGAAAAAATAAGCACAGCGGTTATGTTTTCGCATTAATGCAAGACCGCGGTTTAATCCGCTGAGTTTCCGCGGATAGTTAAGTAACTCGCAGACCGCGGATATTTCGAATCCTATAAATAGGGAGCTTGGCCTCTCATTTATGGGTTGTTGATTCTCTGCCATTTTGCCCAAGCCTTTGTAATTTCCACTTGTGATCTTGCCCAAGGGATTTTTACACCGCGCAAAGGTGAAATTTGCTAATTAACAACCAAGACCGGGTCGGGGTGGTTGATCACTTGATAGTTAAAGTGAAAGACGATCATCGGGGCCCAAAATAATCATTAAACATTCCTTCCTCCATTATAATCTTATTGCACTCAATCCGTAATGATGTAACATCGCAAATTAAGGATTGATCAGTTATGAATCTTCTAAGTCCGCCAAAACGATCCTTAGGCTGTTAATTAGCATTGCGAAGCATCTAAATATTGGCAAGATCAAATATTTAGGATATATCATTCCTTTCGCAATAATTTGCATGCTAAAGTGGGCAATTTCATCACTTTGCTTGTTAAACACTGCGAAATACTATAACATTATGAAACAGACTGCAAAACGTTTCATAACTATTCGCATTTCATATATAAGCTTTTCGCATACTTTTATAATGGTGTATCCTATCGTATACACGCATAAAAGGCATAATAGTTGCATAAAAATAGCATCAGGAAGGCTGGAAACAACAGTTTTGTTGAGATTGTCCGTCCAGCGTTCTCCGCTGTACAGGCTGCTCCGTCATGCGTAAGCCCTGAAGGCCGCCTAGCGCATAAGCCCTGGCCAGAGAGCGCCGCGTTTAGCATAAATTTCGGAGCACATGTAACAGAACGTATGATCATTCGACACGTGTCCCCAAACAAATCTGGTAGATCTGACACTATAAATAGACCCCTTGGGTCGTCATTTTACACAAGTTCAGATATTCTGACAACTTTGAGAGCTGAGACTTCACTTCTCTTTCTCTCTCTACTTTCTCTCACTAAAAGTCATCCGGCTAGCACTCTTACGCTCTACGGACGACAGATTGATTAAGCCACCCCACAAGTTTCTACACTTGTGAACCGGGTCTGCAGGGATAATTTCCCGAGGGTAAAAATCAATCGGCAACACTCCGCCCTCCTAAAGCTAGATCACTTCTAGTCTCTTGTTGACATACTAAGCCTTACCTCATAAGGAAATAGGTGTTAACAATGGCGCCATCCACTAATGCAAAGAACACACGAAACGGAAAAGGAACGAAAGCAGCTGAAGCTCCATTTGTACTTGAAGCAGTCAATCATCCATCAACCGACGAGGTCACTGCTGAAGATGTACCTATTTCACCACTAGATGGTACGATTGAAGAAACAGTTGCTGAAACTACAGAGAGGCTTAAACATTTGGCAACTAATTCGGAGAAAAGGCCAGTAATTGAAGAAGTGACAGCTAAAAGTGCAGAAAGACTTCCAAATTTTGTTACTAATCCAGAGCGACGACCATTGATGCAACCACGACGATGTCCGTCATTTATACCCTTTCGATGGATGGCGGATGGCAAAGACAAGCAGATAATGAAAAGGCAATCTATATCAAAATACAAGTTATCCAGGCTACTTGACAACCTGGGCAGTCTTATTGATGATTCTGGGGATGATAATGACCTGAGTTGTGATAATAATGACTCTGATGATGAAATTGACAAAGATGAGTTCATGTTAGAAAAGCAGGCAGTGTTGCTTTTAAATGACATTCTTAAGCAGACAGCTCCAGCAAAGTACAAGCAACGCTTAGCGCAGCCCGCCGTTCGTGCTGTGGCTGTGGACAACTTTTTTGCCCTCATTACTGGAGAACAAGCCACCAAGCCACCAGCGATGGCAGAATCAACGTAGTGTTTCATTGATCGAATTGCTAATTATCCATTGCCCAGAAATCTTGCTATACCAGCAATTGGAGTTTATGATGGCACAACAGATCCGGAAGATTTTCTGACTATGTTTGAAGGTGTTATGAGGTTGCAGCATTGGGAGGATGAAACTGCGTGCCATATGTTTCCTATGGTATTGCAGAAAATGGCACGCGAAAGGTTTGCTAGTTTGCCGCCAAGGAGTATTACCAGTTTTCTTGATTTGAGAGCAAAATTTGTGATGAAATACCAAAATCTACGGAGCTGTACTCTGACACATCTTGATGCACACGAGATCACAATGCATCATAACGAATCTTTGAGCAATTTTATGAAGCATTATACACTTGAAGCACAGAAGATTCCTGATTGTCCAGAATCACAGCTTGTATCTGGTTTCATTTTCTGTTTGGACCAGCGACGGTTTAGTGCACTTGTTCATGCATTACGGTATGACTTGCCAAAAACATTGCATCAGGCTTTGGAGGTTGCACAGAGGCATGTTCGAGCTGGTGAGCGTGGGTTGAACAAGTTTGATACTGGCAGTAGTAGCAAGTCACACAACGGAGGACGGTATTTTGACAGAAATCAGAGAAGGAATGACAATTCAAATGGAGGATGGAGAGGAAACAATCACCCTAATGATTTTCACCAGAACAGAAAGCCAATAGAAAGGCACCCGTTGATTATGGCGCTTACCAAAACTCCGAAAGAGATCCTCTTCACTGAACCAATTCGGACCACTTTCAATGCACCATCACCTATGGAAGAAAGGGAGGGTCCAAAGAGTGAGTTGTGGTGTGATTTCCATGAGGCTTGGGGCCATGATACGGACAATTGTAAATCTTTGATGAGAGAAATTATAGCAAAAATCAAGGCAGGAAAACTGAATCATTTGTTGCCTGGCAAACAGTACAGGAGGAATGATCCTCGCAGGAAATTTGCGTGGCAAAGGAATGATGGTAGCAGAGGATGCCATGGAGAGAACAGAAGAGAGCAGCATGGCAGAAGAGATAATCGGAACCAACCGCAGTACGGAGAACGGATCACAGAGCGTGAGACAACTCCAGAAGTTGTAATCAGGATGGTTTGGATTAACGATGGTCATTATGAAGAAGGTGAATCATCAAACAGCAATTTGGACAGCTGGAGATATGCCCCAATTATCTTTCAGCCAATTCAGAATTTGGCGTTGTACGTCCAACCAGTGATCATTTCAGCAGAGATAGCAAATAAGTTTGTCAATTGTATCTACACAGATACAGGAAGTGAAGCTGACATCATCTATTGGCATTGTTTGAGAACTTTTCCAAGGCATGTGCAGAGCAGAGCTAGGCAAACGAGGTTTAAAGTTTCTGGACTAACAGGAGCACCGATAAATGCCATGGGGCAGATTCGTTTGGAAGTTGTTATGGGCACATTCCCATTGTTGAGAACGGAAACAATTGATTTCACAATCATAGATCGCAATTCTCGTTTTAATGTCCTTTTTGGAAGAACAGCTTTGGCTAAGTTTAGGGCAATAACATCGATGGCCCATGCAGAGGTCAGATTCCCCACTCCAAATGGAGTCGCAGCCATACATTCACAGTATGTGCAGCCAACAAGGGAAAGATCAACGTTTACAAATGGGCCAGAACGCAGAATGAATCATAGAAGGCATGATAGGTTATTCAGCGAGGAAGAAGTTTAGGAGTTTTTCATTCCGTAAGCAAGTGTGAAGGCCGGACAGCGCTGGGCGCTCGGTATATGAAGAAGCAATTTGTCAACAAGTTATCAAGAACAGTGTTTATCTTTTCAATAAAGAGTAGTTTCATTTAGCATTTTAATAAAAGCAGTCTTTTACAATCGTTGTACTCATGCCTGTTTGGCATTTGAAGAACACATTTCGAATTATAAGATGAAGCAGCGTTTATCAAACTTACTGTGAACCATTGTGGTTATTTTGTAGTGCATACATTAGCAATTGCATACATTAAACATTCATGACGTACTAATTAGGCTTGATCCACCTAAAAGTCCTCATCAATCGTTTATGTACTGCACAGTACTGAGCAATAATTTTATATTTTTCTTAAACAAAGTGCTGCCCGTGACAAATGTAAAACATTACATTTATAACCTGCCCACAGAAGGATTGTATTTTTAAATACCTCCGATGGCGGAAGCTTTTGTGCCGGCCAGTAAAGGCACAAGGGATCGGCTAGAAAACGTTTAAGTTTTAATAGAACGCACCGAGGCATGATACAAAACTCAGATACTTGTCATGACAAACATTATAAAAAATTACTTCACAGAACGAAGTTATATATTTTATGTATGAAGGCAAAATAATTAGCAATTCTTCCTCATATACTTTATGACGGAAGGCGTAAGACGGAGAGTTTATTGATTTATAGTCATTCTTCTAAAACACTTCATAATTCTTCCTCATTAATTTTATGATGGAAGGCGTAATCAGACATCGTATTCTTGATACTGCAAGGCATTTACATATGAGTTACCTTATGCACTTTTCAAAATGATTTGCTTAAATTATACACTATAGAAATTTTATGCTCAGGTGCATAATTGATTGGTTTTAAAGCGTTAAGCATAAAAATATTTGCAACAAGCATATAAGCACACATAGTCATCACAATGAAATCAGTATATATATATATATAATGTTAAAGTCAGTAAGAAGTTTATTACAAAACATTGTTTGAAATTTTTACAAAGATCAATTAAACTGCACGCCAAGTACATCTTGAGCAGAAGAGTCTTCTTTGCTGCATACTTCTTCATAAACATTTATCTTCAGATTTATCAATTTGTTCTTGGCCTCATCAACTTTTTCTTGAGTACCAGGAGGCATAAGTTTGGTAATGGCAGCAGAAGGCGTTTGGTTGGGAGCAAGGCGTTTGAATAGCTTGCCGGTCACATCAGCAATAGCATGGGCGCAGGCAGCATCAACATAATCATTGTAGGGATTCCCTACAAGACTGGATCCAAGCACCTTAGCTATCAGACCTGGCACACCTTTCTTAAGCTCAGCAAAATTGCCCTTGCCTTTCTCCGCCCTCCAGAGTAGCTCAGCAGACTTCTCTCTCTCTTCACTCAGCTGTTTCTCCAGCTCACCCACTTTCACCTGCTCAGCATCCTTTTCCCCTTGCAGTAAAGCAGCAACATCTTGAGCACTTTTTAACTCAACTTCTTTAGCCTTTATTATGTTCTGCGCATCATTTAAGGCACGCTCAGCATCAACAGCTCTTTTACGAGCATTTGCACTTTCAGCTATGTCTTTACGAGCAAAGGCAAGAATTGACTCTTGATGTTCCTGCAGTTGCAGCACAGAGTCCAGGTGGTTGGTTAGCAGTACATGAGCTGCCATAGTTGATTCCCTGAGTTGATGAGAACGGAGAGCAGAGAATTGGGGTTTCAGCTCGGGGATAACACAACCCTGTACATCAATAAAATTTTATGAGTTATTTCAAACAGCTCACATCAATAAATTACAAGCATATACATGTAGATGGTCTTATCATTCATACCTGAAGAAGAGTTGCAAATTCTTTATCCTTAGTGGCAGGGTTTGTAATGATGGCCTGCAAAGCCCTAACATGAGCAGGAAGAGTTGGCTCTTGAACATTGGAAGAGGTGACAGCAGGGTTAGTGATATTAGGAAGAGGAGAATCATAAGCAGAGTTGCCTTCCGGCCTATCTTCATGAAATTTAGATTCATCGAAGGGAGCAAAGTCTGGGTCAGGCATTTTCAGGCCCTTCTCTCCTTCACTTTCAAGATTCCTCTCCAGCCTCCGGTCACCGCCCTCCGTAGCCTTCCCTTGGCTATCATCCGACTCTGCTAAAATTACTAACAAAAACAAATTAGTATTATGAACAAACATAACAGTTATAAGCAAAAACATGTGCATTTTTAAAAGAGAGCAGAATGGACATACTTCTCCTGCGTTTTTGCTTTTTGCCCTCCTCAGTACTCTTCACCCTTTTAGAGCCTATGCTCGTCTTTCTTGTCTTTTAGGTTGGAGGAGGAGTAGGGTTGGTTTCACCCGTGATGTCAATTGATGCCGATGTTTGCTGATCGGCGGTGGTGGTGTCATCCGTTGTCCGCTCAGTGTCTGTATGAGCAGACCCGGATTCGCTGTCTAAGCTGCTCACAACAATTTCTTTCCCCTTTTCAACATCAGCAGCAGCTTTAGCTTCAGCTGCAACTCTCTCCGCCTCAAGCTCTTCAACAGTTTTATCACGAGCAGTGACCTCCACATCATTATCAAGATCAGGGGATAAAAGAGCAGAGCGGACCTGCATCACGGAGTTGCCTGTAAAGATTACACATTAATAGCAATATAAGTATACATGACAAACGGTGGACAAAAATCTATATATATAATAGGATGATCATATCACATCATACCCTATTTTTTCTCACGAAGTACTGGCACAGAATTGCTTGGCCATTCTTGGCTCACTTTGCACAGCACAAGGATTCCCTTATACCTTTCGAATGATCTGGGTGGAATATGGAGTCCTTTCAAGCTATTTACTATCCGCTGTTCTGCGGGAGAAATTTTAACACCCTTTCCTATGCCAGCATCAATAGTACCCCACTCCCGGATAACGGAGTATTCTTCCGGAATAACAGTTTCATCAACAAAGAAAAATGGACTTTTCCAGTCCTTCAAGTTTGAAACTCTATTTAGACCAACAAAATGATTATTTTTCTTACTATCAATAGTAAGCCAGCAATCGCTAATCGTGCGGATTCTAAACAAAGAGATAAAAAAATTAATGCGAGGCTTTATAATAATAGCATTGCAGTACATTTCAAAAAGGATGATTTTTTGAAGACCATGGGGATGTATCTGACTAAGACAGGCCCCGTAATATCTAAGAAGGTGAAGAAGAAAGTTAGTAAGGGGAACACGGAGGTTGCCGTGGGTAATTTGTAAAGCGTATAAAGTAATTTTTCCCTCAGGAGAATTGTCAGCAGTTTGTCCGATAGTGGGAAGAAAAGGGTTGTATTGATTGAGATGGCGAAAGGCAATCTTTAATCCATCTAAGTATTCACTAGTCAATGATGAAGCCATCGTGCTAACTTCTGGAATGTTAGCAGTATTTGATGAAGAAGGCTTGGCGTGTTCTTGGCCAGTACTCCGTGAAGAAGCCATGATAATACAGTAACAGATATCAACAATAAGAAAATAGCAGTAAGATGAAGTGTACTGACCTTGGAAGACGGTGAACCTTAAAAAGTTGAAGATTGAAGAAGGCGATGAAGATTTGGGAGAAATATGCTTTTTGGATCTTGGCATGAAAGGACCCGTTCATATACATTATAAACGATTCACAATAGTTGATTACATTGCGAGGTACTTGACCTCTATATGATACATTTTACAAACATTGCATTCGTTTTTAAAAGACAATCTTTCTTTACATCGAAAATTGACAGGCATGCATACCATTTCATAATATCCACTATCCAACTATAAATTGATTTAATAATAATCTTTGATGAACTCAATGACTCGAATGCAACGTTCTTCGAAATATGCTATGAAAGACTCCAAGTAATATCTTTAAAATGAGCAAATGCACAGCGGAAGATTTCTTTAACACCTGAGAATAAACATGCTTTAAAGTGTCAACCAAAAGGTTGGTGAGTTCATTAGTTTATCATCATCATTTATTTCCATCATTTTAATAGACCACAAGAATATCATTTCCAGTTCTCATAAATATACGTCCCATGCATAGAGACAAAAATAATCATTCATATGGTGAACACCTGGTAACCGACATTAACTAGATACATATAAGAATATCCCCTATCATTCCGGGATCCTCCTTCGGACATGATATAAATTTCGAAGTACTAAAGCATCCGGTACTTTGGATGGGGTTTGTTATGCCCAATAGATCTATCTTTAGGATTCGCGTCAATTAGGGTGTCTGTTCCCTAATTCTTAGATTACCAGACTTTAATAAAAAGGGGCATATTCTGTTTTGATCATTCAACCATAGAACGTAATTTCGATTACTTGTGTCTATTTCGTAAAACAGTTATAAAAGTTGCGCATGTATTCTCAGCCCAAAAATATAAAGGGTAAAAAGGTAAATGAAACTCACGCATATAAATATTGTAAAACAGTTAATAAAGCATTTGCATGTATTCTCAGCCCAAAAATGTAAAGAGTAAAAGGGAGCAAATGAAACTCACCATACTGTATTTCGTAGTAAAAATACATATAACGTCATTGAACAAGTGCAAGGTTGACCTCGGATTCACGAACCTAAATTAATTATATATATTTATGTGTTGGTCAATATTTGTCTAACAAATTAGGTTAAGTCATAGTGTACCACAATCCTAATGCTCGAGACTAATATGCAAAAGTCAACAAAAGTAAATTTGACTCAAAATAATTTCCAAAAATCTATACATGATTAATATATAGTTTAAATATCGTCATTTTATATTTTTAAATATTTTTAAAAGATTTATTAGAGTAAATAATATAATTTATTTATTAATAAATAAAATTTTATATTAAATTTATATAATAAAATATACTTTTATATATATTAAGTAATAAAATTTATAGGGTTCATTTAATATCATAAAGATAATATGATAGGTATTATTAAAGTAAGTTATTACACGTAGTAAAATATGTTTGTATCACATATTTATTTGATAAAATAATATCTATAATGATAGTAAGAAAAAGTTGTATTATTTTGTAATAATAATTATTATTATAAAAATATCAATATTTATAATTACTAAGATGACATTATGATAAAACGATAATTCTAATTATGATAACTTTAATATTTACGATAATTTTTAATATTATCTTTAAAATAATAATTCTATTTAATATAATAATAATAATAATATTTTATAGTAACAATGACATTTCTATTAAAATGATAATTTTTGTTAAAATGATAGTTTTAATACTAACGATACTTTTAATAATAATAGTAATGATAAAAATAATAAGAACGATAATTTTATCTAAATCAATATCTTATAATATTTTAATTTCATCATGATACTCTTACTCATTATTTCCTAATCGTTTCGTTTAATAGCTTTTAATCGTCTTTTATATCGTATTCATAATAATGATAATAATAGTAATCAAAATAATTAGGTGTTACAAATATTTGTTTTAAATACACTAATATTAATAATGATAGTTACTATAACATTATTAACGATAATACTAATAATTATCTTAATGATAATATAGTAATAATAATAATAACAATAACAATAACCATTTTAAAATAATGATATATATATTAATAACGATAATAATAATAATAATACTAATAATAATAATAATAATAATAATTGGATAATAATAATAATACTAATTATAACTTTAACGATAATAACGATAGTAATAATAAAAAAAAATAACAATTTTTAATGATAAATCCCTTTTATTGATAAAGATAATAATAATCATAATAATAAGATAAAACTAGAACGACGATAAAAATGACGATAATAATAATCATTTTTAATAAAAATATCGAAAATTCAATTGATTATAACTTCTAATCCGTTCATCAAAATCATTCGATATCTAAAGGAAAAGTTCTTAATTTTTCGCTAGCTTTCCAAGGACATGCATATCTTATACCTTATCTCAACCGCAAGTGTAACTAATTCAACATTCAACCTAACCTGTCTAAGGGCAATATTAAAAGTACAAGCATGCATAATCCTAAATACTCGAGCACTAGTCAGGGATACACTATTAGTATGTAAAAGTTAAATTATGAGTACTCACGTATCAATATTGAGATTCAATATTGCAGGAAAGGTACGTAGACGCAACGGAAATGATAAACACTATATTGACCTCACGAGCATACCCATGAACCATACTCAATCACCTCCATAGCTATAACCCATAATTTCCTTAATCCTATCCCACTCGAAAAACAATTTCGAAATCACTCGGACAACACTCCGTCGTAATATTTTATGTATACTAATAATATCTTGAAATAATACGGAGTAAATATATATATATGTAAATCGATTGAGAGAGTTTAGAGAAAAATATTTTCAAGTTTCTATGAAATAATGAAACCTATTGAATTCTATTTATAATAGATTTTTAAATTATTAAAGTGAATTATTAAAGTATGAATTATTAAAGTGAATTATTAAAGTATGAATTATTAAAGTGAATTATTAAAGTATGAATTATTAAAGTGAATTATTAAAGTATGAATTATTAAAGTGAATTATTAAAGTTAAAGTAAAGTAAAAATAAAGTAAAGGTAAAGTTTAAGTATAGTAAAAGTATAAAACTATGTACGTATAATACGCATATAAATATATATAATATTAATTTAAATCGTTATATATATAAAATAAAATATAAATATCGTTATCTTTATCATACTAGTTAAGTAATGAGTTGTCAAAAGTGGTTCTAGATATTTATAAAAGTTATATACGTTTTAATAATAAAGTTCTTTTTAAACTGAAAACGTTCTTGTACGTTTAAAACTAAATAGATCAATCGAGTCTTTATGAGATTCAATCTTCCACTATCCTTTGTCTAGTTCTCAATGATTGACAATTTGTTCTTATTTATAAATCACTTTACCATTTTCCGAATATTGTTAAAATGGAAAGATTTCTCAAATCAACGTGGGCCTTTCAACAGAGACTTGTAATCATAATTCAATATATCTGATAATTCAATCATTTGATCTTATCTTCTAATTCCATTGATAAACATTTTGAAATAGATACAATCATATAAAGTATTTAATCTAATATTTTGTTTACGTTTCAAGTTATAATATATATACACATATACATATATAATCATATTCGTTTAATGGTTCGTGAATCGTTGGAACTTGGTCGAAGTTGAATGAATGTATGAACATAGTTTAAAATTCTTGAAATTTAAGTTAACAAATATTGCTTATCGTGTCGGAAACAAATAAAGATTAAAGTTTAAATTTGGTTGGAAATTTCCGGGTTGTCACAGTACCTACCCGTTAAAGAAATTTCGTCCCGAAATTTGAGTGGAAAGGTCGTGAATGATAATAAGTATGTTTTTATGATGCATGCGGGCAGAAAATTAGAGAGTTTTATCATCAGCGAATAATTTGGATAAACAATCCATTTATATGAAGAGTACGAATGAAGCTAACATAGAAGAGTGAAATGAGTAAGTGTAGATTCATCTTATCATTTGACGTAGATATGATTGATTCCCAGATTTCAAGGGATTTGAAGAAAATCTTCTTAATAAGATTTGACTCTCCGGTAATCAAGGGAATTAGGATCCGCTTTAAATGCGATCGTCCATTTTAATTGTTCTGGCAGAGATTTTCTTATAAATTCACCTCCTTCGTTTCCTTACAACTCACACCTTCTGTTGATGCATTTTATGCAAGTCCCTAGACATCTACCCACGTTCATTGTAGGTACAACAGTTTACAGGCCACCATGATTGCTCGTTATTATCCTATACGTGTTTGTATGTGGTTACAGGAACTGCAGGAACGAGATTTAGATGTTTGACTATATTAGACTTAGTCAGACGTACGAGTGAAGCCTCACTAGTACAGCTGACAGGCTCATACGTGCGGCTAATGCTGAGCTAAGTCACAATTACAACCTAAATAAGAAGACACGAGTGAGTGATCACCCGTACGGCTGATGAAGCCAACTCGTACGTGTGATGAATGAATTGTATAGGTGAGTCAACAACAGGGGTATATAAAGTCTTATGTTCTTCAATTTTAGGTTAAGCCTCTCATTTGTTACACACACTCTGATCTAGTGAGCTCCTCTAATTTTCTCTCAGTCAAAATCACCCAGGTGGTGAATAATAGCTCTAGGTGTTGATCTAATCACACTTGATTTAGTTGTGGTTTGACTAAATTAATAAAAAAAAAAATTAACCTATTCACTAGAGGGTTTGATTCACTTATTCCGCCATTGTGTGAGTTAAATCTGTTGATTTCTAAGTTCCTAGTCATGTTTCATCACCTTCTATTCTTTCCCCCTCAACTCATATTTTAAAGTATTCATAAATATGCTCCATCCAGTTCTGATTCTCGATATACTTCTAACTTTCATATCGATCATTCTTCTTTTTCATCTACAGCCGGAAGAATCTATTTACTTCTACTATACTCTTGGGTTTATAGTGTTTCTAGTTCTCCCGTGTCTTTATATTGCTATATGCATCGATATATATGGTTTATAATTTCTAGTTTATCGTTGGGCTTTATATGTTCCCTTATATTTCAAAGTCTCTGCTTCTGTCTTCTATAATCATTATCATTAACAGTTAATGCTCTCTTTTATTTGCTGCAATTTATACCCCAATTTTTATTTTGGAGTTTTGTCCTTTTGTTTCTTCTTCTTGCGATTAAGCACCGCTTGTAATGGTCCAGAATTCACAGATATGAATTTCAGAATGAACATTATTAATGTTCTAGGAAGGAAATTGTGATGGCACGATCTTGACTTGTCAAATTACTAGAATACCTTGGAAAAGGCCGAATCATCAAAAAATATTTTCTTGATATTTTAGAGGTTAAATAGAATACAAGAGTCGTATAACATGGCACATGATGATATTATGATCTGTGAATCATCACGTTCCATTTAGAAACTCAGCATGACTTACTGTAATATAATCACGTTGATCAAGTGTCATTATATTATACTAATTCATGCTTCAGTTCCCAACACTACTTCAAAATATTCCTATTTTAAACTTGAATGTTTCAGAATTTAGAAACTAAAATAGTTTCTTTTATGATGTAATACAGATAGCGCAAAGAGGTAAATGATTTCAAATAAGAAAAATTAAGAAAATATCTTCAGAAATATGGAGGATATTTATAATGAAAGATATGATGATATTTTAGAATTTCTAATATCAGAGGATGATGAAGAATATTGTCCGCAGGGGTTTAGAGTCAGGAGCAAGGTATTCGTTAATGACTTCAGCAGGTACTGAATCATTTGGATCCTTTGAAGTCAGGTTCAGTCTTTGTAATTTGTCCAAAGCCTCCTTCCTACTTTGCTCAATCCGTTTTCCAGTTCCAAAACTTCTCTTTTTCTGCGCTTTGCCAGCACACTTCATCATTATCATTCAGCTTTTACTGTTTAAAGTCGTTTTTAGTTTTTGCTGCTTCATCAGCATTTTTTCCATTTTCGGAGAACCAATTCTTAGTTCGGAGTGTTTTTCAGAAACTTCACATTCAAATTAAGTCCAGAAGATAGACGTTATATATACACATATAACTGTTGGCGTAGACATGCTGCGAGATTTCAAAATACTGATTGCTAATTCCCAATGATTCGTATGGCAATTCTCATTACAAGATGCGAATGAGTAAATGATGGGGTTTCAATAAATAATTATAATGACTTTTTGGAGAGGCTAAAGTCAAAGGGTAATGAAGTTGTTGGTACATCTGCTAATAATGTGGTGGAATGTAAAAGGTTCCCTGGTAACGATGGTGTATATCTCAAGGTTATAATAAGGTTAGTCTGACTGAAAAGTCGAAGTTGACTTGCTGGAGCTGTGACAAAACTGGCTAATTTGAATAGGAGTCGCAAAGTTATTTTTGCTAATAAATGCCAAAGAATCTGACGCGGATACGTTGTTTAAACTTTTACTTTGGTTTCAAGAGTTTTTCGGGTACATAACTGGGGGTAACATGTGGTTGGATCATCATCTCGATTGCTCATCATTCGAAGTGTCTTTAGAAATTTTCGAAGGGTTCGAACACAGATTGTAATCGTTAACATACATTTGATGTTCTAACACAGTTTTGAAGTCAAAATATAGCTTGTGAAAGATGTAAGGATCTAAGAGTGATGATTTTGGTCATATCTCGAGTTGAATTTTGAGATTTCAAAATCAGAATATGTAATTAAATTTTGAATGAGTATGGTTGTTTTGATTTCTATAAAAGAATGTATATTGTTGTGAAAGTAGCGAGTATAATGGATAATTTGTTGAATCAGATTCGAAGAATGTAACATATTAATTGTGAATTTATATATCTCTCGGGTATTACCTACCCGTTAAAAAAAATTTCACAATTAATATTTTGTACAAAGGAATTTTATTACAGTCTTTATGAAAATATATATATATGTATATTTTCATCAGATGTAACATAGATTTAATGAGTTAATGTTAAATTAAACTCATTTGATTTACGGTTGAAACTAGAATTTAATAATCCCTAAAGTCTTTAAAAAGTACATAACTTTTACGCAGTATTTCTTTAATGACATTGAAATTATGAATCAATACTTCGTTATTTGTTGATGTATGATGTTCGGTTCGTGGAATTCTTGTGAATTTCGCAAAGTACGAATGATGTTATCTGAAAAGTTTCGGGTACATCGATGATGAAAGTGTAAAATCAAATATATACTTGATTTATTATGAATTGGAATTTGTTGAATTACGACAGAGATTGTAGTTAACGCTGGTTAAGTTGCGGCCGAAGGACGTACATTATTGCATATTTGTAATATGAATTAACCGAGTAGTTAAGATTCACACACAATAGTTTAGCACGGAAAGATTTATTTCAAAATATATATATATATATATATATATATATATATATATATATATATATATATATATATATATATATATATATATATATATATATATATATATATATATATATATATATATATATATATATATATATAATATACATATAATTTCTTGAGAGGGAATTAGTTAATTCTTCATAACTCGTTGATTCAATATACACGTTATTGATTCGTAATGATGTCCACAGTGATTCTTGAACTGACGGAGCTTGTGATGTTATCTGTGTTGTTGATTCGGATGTTGACTGTACTGACGATGCTGGTAACGCTAACGGTACTGTTGATGCTGTTGGTAAAGCAAGTTTAGCTTATTAATCACACACCATTTTTGTTAGGGTTTCTACTCTTCCTTCTATCATTTTGGTTCGCTTAACTGATTTATGGTTAGGGCTAGATTAGATAATCTCTAAGACTTTAGAGATTACATAATCACCGCAGAATGTTTCTCCAATGAAGTTATGAATTAATACTTCGTCAGTTATTGTTGTTGGTACTCCTTGGTATCTATGGTGCGTATGACGTTGATGCTCGTGGGACAGATTGTGAAGTTGAGGTTTACGACGCGGTTGTGGTTGGAGGTGGTAATGGTACTATTGGCATTGATGATGGTGGTACTGGTTATGCTGCTGATGCTGCTGCTGGTGTTTGTAATCTCTGCACCATATTCTCCAAAGCCACTACCCGAGCGCGAAGCTCGTTGACTTCTTCTATTACACCGGGGTGATTGTCGGTTCGGACGAGCGGATAAATAAAATCTAAAATTTGATGTAATATATAATCGTGACGAGATACTCTGGAATATAGTGTTTCGGACAGGTTCGCCGGTAAGTGCTTCAGGTTCTTCGTCAAGAGGGCAATATGGTGGATGGAAGGGATCACATTCTTCTTGTTTCCAATAATTGAGGAGGCTACGAACCCATCCCCAATTCATCCAGAATAGGTGATGACTGATTGGTTGATCTATTCCGGTCACACTGCTTTCGGAGCTTGAATGGGATTCCATTTCGGAATCTGAGTGACTTGAACTGATGACGAATTCCATTTCGTACGATTGGATAAAGGATTTTTTTTTTCGATATGAAATGATTTTGGCTAACGGATGGTATTCTAATTACATATATATATATATATATATATATATATATATATATATATATATATATATATATATATATATATATATATATATATATATATATATATATATATATATATATATATATATATATATATATATATATAGATCAAAAGATTTCGTAGATTACGGAGGACTTTGCGGGATATGTCAGGCAAAGTTTAAAGTAACAGATACGATAAGATATGATTTAGCAGATATGCTAAGATATGAATTTTTGTCTATACACTATTCATGCAATCAATGCAGCAAGACGTGTCTTAGACTAAAAATGATAAGCAGGTAATTTCCTGAGGATGATAAGTAGTTAATTTTCGACACAAAATGATAAGCAAAACTTTGGACATGCAGACATGGTCGAAGTCTAGACTCACTAATGCATCCTATCGACTTATCAGTTAGACACACTAATGCAGACCTGGTTCGCTAAGACCACCGCTCTGATACCAACTGAAAGGACCCATTCATATACATTATAAACGATTCACAATAGTTGATTACATTGCGAGGTATTTGATCTCTATATGATACATTTTACAAACATTGCATTCGTTTTTAAAAGACAATCTTTCTTTACATCGAAAATTGACAGGCATGCATACCATTTCATAATATCCACTATCCAACTATAAATTGATTTAATAATAATCTTTGATGAACTCAATGACTCGAATGCAACGTTCTTCGAAATATGCTATGAAAGACTCCAAGTAATATCTTTAAAATGAGCAAATGCACAGCGGAAGATTTCTTTAACACCTGAGAATAAACATGCTTTAAAGTGTCAACCAAAAGGTTGGTGAGTTCATTAGTTTATCATAATCATTTATTTCCATCATTTTAATAGACCACAAGAATTTCATTTCCAGTTCTCATAAATATACGTCCCATGCATAGAGACAAAAATAATCATTCATATGGTGAACACCTGGTAACCGACATTAACTAGATACATATAAGAATATCCCCTATCATTCCGGGATCCTCCTTCGGACATGATATAAATTTCGAAGTACTAAAGCATCCGGTACTTTGGATGGGGTTTGTTAGGCCCAATAGATCTATCTTTAGGATTCGCGTCAATTAGGGTGTCTGTTCCCTAATTCTTAGATTACCAGACTTTAATAAAAAGGGGCATATTCAGTTTCGATCATTCAACCATAGAACGTAATTTCGATTACTTGTGTCTATTTCGTAAAATAGTTATAAAAGTTGCGCATGTATTCTCAGCCCAAAAATATAAAGGGTAAAAAGGTAAATGAAACTCACGCATATAAATATTGTAAAACAGTTAATAAAACATTTGCATGTATTCTCAGCCCAAAAATGTAAAGAGTAAAAGGGAGCAAATGAAACTCACCATACTGTATTTCGTAGTAAAAATACATATAACGTCATTGAACAAGTGCAAGGTTGACCTCGGATTCACGAACCTAAATTAATTATATATATTTATGTGTTGGTCAATATTTGTCTAACAAATTAGGTTAAGTCATAGTGTACCACAATCCTAATGCTCGAGACTAATATGCAAAAGTCAAGAAAAGTAAATTTGACTCAAAATAATTTCCAAAAATCTATACATGATTAATATATAGTTTAAATATCGTCGTTTTATATTTTTAAATATTTTTAAAAGATTTATTAGAGTAAATAATATAATTTATTTATTAATAAATAAAATTTTATATTAAATTTGTATAATAAAATATACTTTTATATATATTAAGTAATAAAATTTATAGGGTTCATTTAATATCATAAAGATAATATGATAGGTATTATTAAAGTAAGTTATTACATGTAGTAAAATATGTTTGTATCACATATTTATTTGATAAAATAATATCTATAATGATAGTAAGAAAAAGTTGTATTATTTTGTAATAATAATTATTATTATAAAAATATCAATATTTATAATTACTAAGATGACATTATGATAAAACGATAATTCTAATTATGATAACTTTAATATTTACGATAATTTTTAATATTATCTTTAAAATAATAATGCTATTTAAAATAATAATAATAATGATATTTTATAGTAACAATGACATTTCTATTAAAATGATAATTTTTGTTAAAATGATAGTTTTAATACTAACGATACTTTTAATAATAATAGTAATGATAAAAATAATAAGAACGATAATTTTATCTAAATCAATATCTTATAATATTTTAATTTCATCATGATACTCTTACTCATTATTTCCTAATCGTTTCGTTTAATAGCTTTTAATCGTCTTTTATATCGTGTTCATAATAATGATAATAATAGTAATCAAAATAATTAGGTGTTACAAATATTTGTTTTAAATACACTAATATTAATAATGATAGTTACTATAACATTATTAACGATAATACTAATAATTATCTTAATGATAATATAGTAATAATAATAATAACAATAACAATAACCATTTTTAAATAATGATATATATATTAATAACGATAATAATAATAATAATACTAATAATAATAATAATTGGATAATAATAATAATACTAATTATAACTTTAACGATAATAACGATAGTAATAATAAAAAAAATAACAATTTTTAATGATAAATCCCTTTTATTGATAAAGATAATAATAATTATAAAAATAAGATAAAACTAGAACGACGATAAAAACGACGATAATAATAATCATTTTTAATAAAAATATCGAAAATTCAATTGATTATAACTTCAAATCCGTTCATCGAAACCATTCGATATCTAAAGGAAAAGTTCTTAATTTTTCGCTAGCTTTCCAAGGACATGCATATCTTATACCTTATCTCAACCGCAAGTGTAACTAATTCAACATTCAACCTAACCTGTCTAAGGGCAATATTAAAAGTACAAGCATGCATAATCCTAAATACTCGAGCACTAGTCAGGGATACACTATTAGTATGTAAAAGTTAAATTATGAGTACTCACGTATCAATATTGAGATTCAATATTGCAGGAAAGGTACGTAGACGCAACGGAAATGATAAACACTATATTGACCTCACGAGCATACCCATGAACCATACTTAATCACCTCCATAGCTATAACCCATAATTTCCTTAATCCTATCCCACTCGAAAAACAATTTCGAAATCACTCGGACAACACTCCGTCGTAATATTTTATGTATACTAATAATATCTTGAAATAATACAGAGTAAATATATATATGTAAATCGATTGAGAGAGTTTAGAGAAAAATATTTTCAAGTTTCTATGAAATAATGAAACCTATTGAATTCTATTTATAATAGATTTTTGAATTATTAAAGTGAATTATTAAAGTATGAATTATTAAAGTGAATTATTAAAGTATGAATTATTAAAGTGAATTATTAAAGTATGAATTATTAAAGTGAATTATTAAAGTATGAATTATTAAAGTGAATTATTAAAGTTAAAGTAAAGTAAAAATAAAGTAAAGGTAAAGTTTAAGTATAGTAAAAGTATAAAACTATGTACGTATAATACGCGTATAAATATATATAATATTAATTTAAATCATTATATATATAAAATAAAATATAAATATCGTTATCTTTATCATACTAGTTAAGTAATGAGTTGTCAAAAGTGGTTCTAGATATTTATAAAAGTTATATACGTTTTAATAATAAAGTTCTTTTTAAACTGAAAACGTTCTTGTACGTTTAAAACTAAATAGATCAATCGAGTCTTTATGAGATTCAATCTTCCACTATCCTTTGTCTAGTTCTCAATGATTGACAATTTGTTCTTATTTATAAATCACTTTACCATTTTCCGAATATTGTTAAAATGGAAAGATTTCTCAAATCAACGTGGGCCTTTCAACAGAGACTTGTAATCATAATTCAATATATCTGATAATTCAATCATTTGATCTTATCTTCTAATTCCATTGATAAACATTTTGAAACAGATACAATCATATAAAGTATTTAATCTAATATTTTGTTTACGTTTCAAGTTATAATATATATACACATATACATATATAATCATATTCGTTTAATGATTCGTGAATCGTTGGAACTTGGTCGAAGTTGAATGAATGTATGAACATAGTTTAAAATTCTTGAAATTTAACTTAACAAATATTGCTTATCGTGTCGGAAACATATAAAGATTAAAGTTTAAATTTGGTTGGAAATTTCCGGGTTGTCACATGGCAAAGGTAAAAAAGTGATGGTAACAGGGTTATGACGGTTTTTATAAGGGTTCATCGGTGCAATTTTTATGGTCATGATTGAGACACGTGTATGGGTGAGTTTAAACGAAGGGTGCAAGATAACACTTTTTACAACTGGAGGCGTGTGGATGATCCCAGCCGTAAGAAGACAATCATAACAGTGTCAGTAAAATTCGTCTGCATTTAATGCCTAAAATGTTTTCCCCGATGCAAGTGGGTAATGAACATGCTGGTTTGGCATGCGTTATCAAAAGTTTAACAACTTAATCGTTTTTCAAATGCTTAAGTCCTTAAACTGGGGGGACTTAATGGTGTATCCTATCGTATACACGCATAAAAGGCATAATAGTTGCATAAAATAGCATCAGGAAGGCTGGAAACAACAGTTTTGTGGAGATTGTCCGTCCAGCGTTCTCCGCTGTACAGGCTACTCCGTCATGCGTAAGCCCTGAAGGCCGCCTAGCGCATAAGCCCTGGCCGGAGAGCACCGCATTTAGCATAAATTTCGGAGCACATGTAACAGAACGTATCATCATTCGACACGTGTCCCCAAACAAATCTGGTAGATCTGACACTATAAATAGACCCCTTGGTTCGTCATTTTACACAAGTTCAGATATTCTGACAACTTTGAGAGCTGAGACTTCACTTCTCTTTCTCTCTCTACTTTCTCTCACTAGAAGTCATCCGGCTAACACTCTTATGCTCTACGGACGACAGATTGATTAAGCCACCCCACAAGTTTCTACACTTGTGAACCGGGTCTGCAGGGATTATTTCCCGAGGGTAAAAATCAATCGGCAACACTCCGCCCTCCTAAAGCTAGATCACTTCTAGTCTCTTGTTGACATACTAAGCCTTACCTCATAAGGAAATAGGTGTTAACATTTACAAGTGTTTATTTTTGAAATTTCGTCAAGTGTGATCAAGACTTGCAAAAAATTAAAAACAAGAACACTTAAGAAGTACATTAGCCATATGCCTTGTATCCAATTTCGCACTTTATACATATATATATCTGATAGTTTCCGCAAAACCATGCATGGTATCGCTTTAACAAAACAGCATGCCATGCATTAGGTAAAGTTCACCCTTCCATATCTGCGAGCTTATATGATCCTACCGCATTAATTGCCACAATCTGATAAGGGCCTTCCCAATTAGGACCCAATTTTGGCTTTTCTGCTCTACTTGCTTCATTATTTCGCAGCACCCATTCACCTATAGCGAAGGATAAAGCACGCACTCTTTTATTATAATATTTAGTGATTTGCTGTTTATTATTCGCTTCTCTGATAGTCGCCATTAATCTCCGCTCTTCTATGAAATTTAGATTTTCGCTTAACGCAACATCATTTGCTTCATCATCAAAGTTAGCAATTCGATGCGTTGGTACCAGAATTTCTGCGGGGATTACTGCCTCAGAACCATACACCAAACTAAAAGGTGTTTTGCCTGTACTCTTTTTGAAAGTAGTGCGATGTGCCCATAACACATTGGGTAATTCATCTACCTAACCATTTGTCCTTTCACATAACCTCTTTTTAATACCGCTGACAATATCGCGGTTTGTTACTTCGCACAGTCCATTGGCTTGCGGGTGCGCCACTGACGTAAACTTTTGTATTATATTTAGATCAGCGCACCATGTTTTGAAAGGATCTTTCACTATTTGTGCACCGTTATCGCTAACCAATTCTCGCGGAATACCGAACCTACAAACAATGTACTCCCAAACAAAATTTCGCACTTGCACACCAGTAATAGTGCGAACCGCCTTAGCTTCAACCCATTTGGTAAAATAATCGATTGCAACAATAAGAAATTTAACATTGCCGGGCCCTGCAGGAAATTGTAGTGACCCGAACTTTTCCATGTTTATATATATTAATTGAGATTGATATTTACATGATTAAATGTTTCCAACATGTTAAGCAATCAAACTTGTTAAGACTTGATTAATTGAAATAGGTTTCATATAGACAATTGACCACCCAAGTTGACCGGTGATTCACGAACGTTAAAACTTGTAAAAACTATATGATGACATATATATGGTTATATATATAGTTAACATGATATTATGATAATTAAACATATCATTAAGTATATTAACAATGAACTACATATGTAAAAACAAGACTACTAACTTAATGATTTTTAAACGAGACATATGTGTAACGATTATCGTTGTAAAGACATTTAATGTATATATATCATATTAAGAGATATTCATACATGATAATATAATGATAATATAATAATTTAAAATCTCATTTGATATTATAAACATTGGGTTAACAACATTTAACAAGATCGTTAACCTAAAGGTTTCAAAACAACACTTACATGTAACGACTAACGAAGACTTAACGACTCAGTTAAAATGTATATACATGTAGTGTTTTAATATGTATTTATACACTTTTGAAAGACTTCAATACACTTATCAAAATACTTCTACTTAACAAAAATTCTTACAATTACATCCTCGTTCAGTTTCATCAACAATTCTACTCGTATGCACCCGTATTCATACTCGTACAATACACAGCTTTTAGATGTATGTACTATTGGTATATACACTCGAATGATCAGCTCTTAGCAGCCCATGTGAGTCACCTAACACATGTGGGAACCATCATTTGGCAACTAGCATGAAATATCTCATTAAATTACAAAAATATGAGTAATCATTCATGACTTATTTACATGAAAACAAAATTACATATCCTTTATATCTAATCCATATACCAACGACCAAAAACACCTACAAACACTTTCATTCTTCAATTTTCTTCATCTAATTGATCTCTCTCAAGTTCTATCTTCAAGTTCTAAGTGTTCTTCATATATTCTACAAGTTCTAGTTACATAAAATCAAGAATACTTTCAAGTTTGCTAGCTCACTTCCAATCTTGTAAGGTGATCATCCAACCTCAAGAAATCTTTGTTTCTTATAGTAGGTTATCATTCTAATACAAGGTAATAATCATATTCAAACTTTGGTTCAATTTCTATAACTATAACAATCTTATTTCAAGTGATGATCTTACTTGAACTTGTTTTCGTGTCAAGATTCTGCTTCAAGAACTTCGAGCCATCCAAGGATCCGTTGAAGCTAGATCCATTTTTTCTCTTTTCCAGTAGGTTTATCCAAGGAACTTAAGGTAGTAATGATGTTCATAACATCATTCGATTCATACATATAAAGCTATCTTATTCGAAGGTTTAAACTTGTAATCACTAGAACATAGTTTAGTTAATTCTAAACTTGTTCGCAAACAAAAGTTAATCCTTCTAACTTGACTTTTAAAATCAACTAAACACATGTTCTATATCTATATTATATGCTAACTTAATGATTTAAAACCTGGAGACACGAAAAACACCGTAAAACCGGATTTACGCCGTCGTAGTAACACCGCGGGCTGTTTTGGGTTAGTTAATTAAAAACTATGATAAACTTTGATTTAAAAGTTGTTATTCTGAGAAAATGATTTTTATTATGAACATGAAACTATATCCAAAAATTATGGTTAAACTCAAAGTGGAAGTATGTTTTCTAAAATGGTCATCTAGACGTCGTTCTTTCGACTAAAATGACTACCTTTACAAAAACGACTTGTAACTTATTTTTCCGACTATAAACCTATACTTTTTCTGTTTAGATTCATAAAATAGAGTTCAATATGAAATCATAGCAATTTGATTCACTCAAAACGGATTTAAAATGAAGAAGTTATGGGTAAAACAAGATTGGAAAATTTTTCTCATTTTAGCTACGTGAAAATTGGTAACAAATCTATTCCAACTATAACTTAATCAACTTGTATTGTATATTATATAATCTTGAGATACCATAGACACGTATACAATGTTTCGACCTATCATGTCGACACATCTATATATATTTCGGAACAACCATAGACACTCTATATGTGAATGTTGGAGTTAGCTATACAGGGTTGAGGTTGATTCCAAAATATATATAGTTTGAGTTGTGATCAATACTGAGATACGTATACACTGGGTCGTGGATTGATTCAAGATAATATTTATCGATTTATTTCTGTACATCTAACTGTGGACAACTAGTTGTAGGTTACTAACGAGGACAACTGACTTAATAAACTTAAAACATCAAAATATATTAAAAGTGTTGTAAATATATTTTGAACATACTTTGATATATATGTATATATTGTTATAGGTTCGTGAATCAACCAGTGGCCAAGTCTTACTTCTCGACGAAGTAAAAATCTGTGAAAGTGAGTTATAGTCCCATTTTTAAAATCTAATATTTTTGGGATGAGAATACATGCAGGTTTTATAAATGATTTACAAAATAGACACAAGTACGTGAAACTACATTCTATGGTTGAATTATCGAAATCGAATATGCCCCTTTTTATTAAGTCTGGTAATCTAAGAATTAGGGAACAGACACCCTAATTGACGCGAATCCTAAAGATAGATCTATCGGGCCCAACAAGCCCCATCCAAAGTACCGGATGCTTTAGTACTTCGAAATTTATATCATATCCGAAGGGTGTCCCAGAATGATGGGGATATTCTTATATATGCATCTTGTTAATGTCGGTTACCAGGTGTTCACCATATGAATGATTTTTATCTCTATGTATGGGATGTGTATTGAAATATGAAATCTTGTGGTCTATTATTATGATTTGATATATATAGGTTAAACCTATAACTCACCAACATTTTTGTTGACGTTTTAAGCATGTTTATTCTCAGGTGATTATTAAGAGCTTCCGCTGTCGCATACTTAAATAAGGACGAGATTTGGAGTCCATGCTTGTATGATATTGTGTAAAAACTGCATTCAAGAAACTTATTTTGTTGTAACATATTTGTATTGTAAACCATTATGTAATGGTCGTGTGTAAACAGGATATTTTAGATTATCATTATTTGATAATCTACGTAAAGCTTTTTTTTTAAAACCTTTATCTTTGAAATAAAGGTTATGGTTTGTTTTAAAAATGAATGCAGTCTTTGAAAAACGTCTCATATAGAGGTCAAAACCTCGCAACGAAATCAATTAATATGGAACGTTTTTAATCAATAAGAACGGGACATTTCAGTTGGTATCCGAGCGTTGGTCTTAGAGAACCAGAATTTTGCATTAGTGTGTCTTATCGAGTTTGTTAGGATGCATTAGTGAGTCTGGACTTCGACCGTGTTTACTTGAAAAATGATTGCTTAACAAATTTTGTTGGAAACTATATATTTTTAACATGTGAATATTATGTGATATATTAATCTCTTAACGCGTTTGATATTATGTGATAGATGTCTACCTCTAGAACAAGTCCCATTGACTCACCTAATAATAATGAAGAGTCAAATGTAAATTGGAATGATTCGTGGACTGATTCACAAGTTCCCGAAGAGGAACCGGAAGAAGAGTCGGAACCGGAAGAAGAATCGGAACCGGAAGAAGAATCGGAACCGGATGAAGAAATAGAACCGGTGGGGGAAATAATAAAACGGTTAAGTAAAAGAAAATCCTCAACCAACCGACCAAGGTTAATTATGGTCAATGGTGTTTCCGCCAAGGAAGCAAAATATTGGGAGGATTACCAATTCTCCGATGAATCGGATTCCGACGAGAATTCCGATGATGTTATAGAAATTACCCCAACTGAATTTAAAAAGGCAAAAGAAAATAATAAGGGAAAGGGCATAAAAATAGAGAAATCTAATTCCAACCCCGATGAACTTTATATGTATCGTCAACCCCCGAAGTCCTTATGTTGTAACAATGACCCGGGAACCTCTAAACCACTAGGTTTTTCTAAACCAATGTGGATCACGACGGCTCGTATTAGGGGAACATCATATATCCCTAGAAACTTGGCAAAACGAACCAAAACCGAAGAAGAAGAAACAAGCGAGTCGAAATAAGATAGTTGTATTCGTGTGGTGTAATATATGTAATATAATGTGCTTATGCTTTATGATATATGTAAAAATTGCTTGTATTAATAAGTATTTTTTTTATGAATCTAACTCTTGTCTATTTTACGGTATAAAAACACAAAATGGATAGACAACCCAATATTTTAAGAGACCTACCCGGAGACATGATTGATGAAATCTTGTCTAGAGTCGGTCAGAATTCTTCAGCACAACTATTTAAGGCGAGATCAGTTTGTAAGACATTCGAAGAACATTCCAAGAATGCATTGGTTTATAAAAGGCTTTCGTTCGAAAGATGGGGGATATCACATTGGGAAATCCATAAGTTACGATGTGTTTACTTTGACGCATATATTGCGGGGAACCCAAATGCTATTTTACGCAATGGGTTAAGAAATTATTTTGACTCAATATATCCGAATATTGGACTTCGTGATTTAGAAAAAGCGGCTAACATGAAACATAAAGAAGCATGTTATGCTTACGGATTAGTAATGTTCGCTTCTCACCAAAGTGAGAATAAGAACATCGGGCTACAACTATTAAACAAAACGTTCCCACAAGTGACTGAGTCGGTAATTGGGGTAAGAAATGAGGTTTTTAGATTGTTACGGGACTGTTGGACATTACGTAACCCTCGTCCCTTTGACGATGTTACAACACGCTGTCTTATCAATGGCCATAACGGTTATGTTCCACAAGACCAAGGATGGGAAGTAATCCTAGTAATACCATAATGCATGACTTGTTTCTGGACGTATGAATTACGTGTCTTTATTACCTTTGCTGAACGACTTGTGTACTAGCTAGAATTATCTTCACAACCATCTTGTATCAAATTTATGGTGTGCTATATTTCATGCTATATGTAAAATAAGCAGTATTGTAAGTTTGTAAAATATTGTTAAAAAGTTTGAACCCGAAATATTATTATAATCAGTTTTTCATATAGAATTGTAGTAGTTGAATTGTATATTAGCTACTAAGTATGAATTTAACGGGTAGGTACTACCTGAATTTAAACTTATAAAACGCTAATATGAAGAAAATGCTTTTATAAATGAGTTCATATTATGCTACGAAATACTATTAACTACTCTTAATATTCTGGATAATTTTTCTCATTTTAGCTACGTGAAAATTGGTAACAAATCTATTCCAACCATAACTTAATCAACTTGTATTGTATATTATGTAATCTTGAGATACCATAGACACGTATACAATGTTTCGACCTATCATGTCGACACATCTATATATATTTCGGAACAACCATAGACACTCTATATGTGAATGTTGGAGTTAGCTATACAGGGTTGAGGTTGATTCCAAAATATATATAGTTTGAGTTGTGATCAATACTGAGATACGTATACACTGGGTCATGGATTGATTCAAGATAATATTTATCGATTTATTTCTGTACATCTAACTGTGGACAACTAGTTGTAGGTTACTAACGAGGACAGCTGACTTAATAAACTTAAAACATCAAAATATATTAAAAGTGTTGTAAATATATTTTGAACATACTTTGATATATATGTATATATTGTTATAGGTTCGTGAATCAACCAGTGGCTAAGTCTTACTTCCCGACGAAGTAAAAATATGTGAAAGTGAGTTATAGTCCCACTTTTAAAATCTAATATTTTTGGGATGAGAATACATGTAGGTTTTATAAATGATTTACAAAATAGACACAAGTACGTGAAACTACATTCTATGGTTGAATTATCGAAATCGAATATGCCCCTTTTTATTAAGTCTGGTAATCTAAGAATTAGGGAACAGACACCCTAATTGACGCTAATCCTAAAGATAGATCTATTGGGCCTAACAAACCCCATCCAAAGTACCGGATGCTTTAGTTCTTCGAAATTTATATCATATCCGAAGGGTGTCCCGGAATGATGGAGATATTCTTATATATGCATCTTGTTAATGTCGGTTACCAGGTGTTCACCATATGAATGATTTTTATCTCTATGTATGGGATGTGTATTGAAATATGAAATCTTGTGGTCTATTATTATGATTTGATATATATAGGTTAAACCTATAACTCACCAACATTTTTGTTGACGTTTTAAGCATGTTTATTCTCAGGTGATTATTAAGAGCTTCCGCTGTCACATACTTAAATAAGGACGAGATTTGGAGTCCATGCTTGTATGATATTGTGTAAAAACTGCATTCAAGAAACTTATTTTGTTGTAACATATTTGTATTGTAAACCATTATGTAATGGTCGTGTGTAAACAGGATATTTTAGATTATCATTATTTGATAATCTACGTAAAGCTTTTTAAATCTTTATTGATGAAATAAAGGTTATGGTTTGTTTTAAACTGAATGCAGTCTTTGAAAAACGTCTCATATATAGGTCAAAACCTCGCAACGAAATCAATTAATATGGAACGTTTTTAATCAATAAGAACGGGACATTTCAGTTGGTATCAGAGCGTTGGTCTTAGAGAACCAGAATTTTGCATTAGTGTGTCTTATCGAGTTTGTTAGGATGCATTAGTGAGTCTGGACTTCGACCGTTTTTACTTGAAAAATGATTGCTTAACAAATTTTATTGGAAACTATATATTTTTAACATGTGAATATTATGTGATATATTAATCTCTTAACGCATTTCATATTATGTGATAGATGTCTACCTCTAGAACAAGTCCCATTGACTCACCTAATAATAATGAAGAGTCAAATGTAAATTGGAATGATTCGTGGACTGATTCACAAGTTCCCGAAGAGGAACCGGAAGAAGAGTCGGAACCGGAAGAAGAATCGGAACCGGATGAAGAAATAGAACCGGTGGGGGAAATAATAAAATGGTTAAGTAAAAGAAAATCCTCAACCAACCGACCAAGGTTAATTATGGTCAATGGTGTTTCCGCCAAGGAAGCAAAATATTGGGAGGATTACCAATTCTCCGATGAATCAGATTCCGACGAGAATTCTGATGATGTTATAGAAATTACCCCAACTTAATTTAAAAAGGCAAAAGAAAATAATAAGGGAAAGGGCATAAAAATAGAGAAATCTAATTCCAACCCCGATAAACTTTATATGTATCGTCAACCCCCGAAGTCCTTAAGTTGTAACAATGACCCGGGAACCTCTAAACCACCAGGTTTTTCTAAACCAATGTGGAAAACGACGGCTCGTATTAGGGGAACATCATATATCCCTAGAAACTTGGCAAAACGAACCAAAACCGAAGAAGAAGAAACAAGCGAGTCGGAATAAGATAGTTGTATTCGTGTGGTGTAATATATGTAATATAGTGTGCTTATGCTTTATGATATATGTAAAAATTGCTTGTATTAATAAGTATTTTTTTTATGAATCTAACTCTTGTCTATTTTACGGTATAAAAACACAAAATGGATAGAAAACCCAATATTTTAAGAGACCTACCCGGAGACATGATTGATGAAATCTTGTCTAGAGTCGGCCAGAATTCTTCAGCACAACTATTTAAGGCGAGATCAGTTTGTAAGACATTCGAAGAACGTTCCAAGAATGCCTTGGTTTATAAAAGGCTTTCGTTCGAAAGATGGGGGATATCACATTGGGAAATCCATAAGTTACGATGTGTTTACTTTGACGCATATATTGCGGGGAACCCAAATGCTATTTTACGCAATGGGTTAAGAAATTATTTTGACTCAATATATATGAATATTGGACTTCGTGATTTAGAAAAAGCGGCTAACATGAAACATAAAGAAGCATGTTATGCTTACGGATTAGTAATGTTCGCTTCTCACCAATGTGATAACAAGAACATCGGGCTACAACTATTAAACAAAACGTTCCCACAAGTGACTGAGTCGGTAATTGGGGTAAGAAATGAGGTTTTTAGATTGTTACGGGACTGTTGGACATTACGTAACCCTCGTCCCTTTGACGACGTTACAACACGCTGTCTTATCAATGGCCATAACGGTTATGTTCCACAAGACCAAGGATGGGAAGTAATCCTAGTAAAACCAGAATGCATGACTTGTTTCTGGACGTATGAATTACGTGTCTTTATTGCCTTTGCTGAACGACTTGTGTACTAGCTAGAATTATCTTCACAACCATCTTGTATCAAATTTATTGTGTGCTATATTTCATGCTATATGTAAAATAAGCAGTATTGTAAGTTTGTAAAATATTGTGTAAAAGTTTGAACGCGAAATATTATTATAATCAGTTTTTCATATAGAATTGTAGTAGTTGAATTGTATATTAGCTACTAAGTATGAACTTAACGGGTAGGTACTACCCGAATTTAAACTTATAAAACGCTAATATGAAGAAAAAGCTTTTATAAATGAGTTCATATTATGCTACGAAATACTATTAACTACTCTTAATATTCTGTATGATTAACTTGTTCCATTTGACTATTTTGAAGGAAATGGCACCGACTACTCGATACACCGTGAATATGAATGAAGAGGAATTCCATACTTTTCTAGCTTCAAACATAGCTGCAGTACAGGCTGCGCTACATACCAACAATAACCTTGGATCTGGAAGTACAGGAAATCGTGTAGGATCCACCTACAAAGAATTCACTGCCTGCAAACCTTTGGAATTTGATGGAACCGAAGGACCGATCGGATTGAAACGATGGACCGAGAAGGTCGAATCGGTGTTTACCATAAGTAAGTGTACTGAAGAGGACAAAGTGAAGTACGCTACACATACCTTCACAGGTTCTGCGTTAACATGGTGGAATACCTATCTAGAGCAAGTGGGACAAGATGATGCGTACGCACTACCGTGGTCAGCATTCAAGCACTTGATGAACGAGAAGTACCGTCCCAGAACCGAGGTCAATAAGCTCAAGACAGAACTTAGAGGGTTACGAACCCAAGGATTTGATATTACCACGTACGAAAGACGATTCACAGAATTGTGCCTATTGTGTCCGGAAGCATTCGAAGATGAGGAAGAGAAGATCGACGCGTTTGTGAAAGGATTACCGGAAAGAATCCAAGACGATATAAGTTCACATGAGCCCGCCTCCATACAACAGGCATGTAGAATGGCTCACAAACTAGTGAACCAGATTGAAGAAAGAATTAAAGAACAGACTGCTGAAGAGGCCAATGTGAAGCAAGTCAAAAGAAAGTGGGAGGAAAACGGTGATAAGAATCACCAATACAACAACAACAGCAATTACAACAATAATCGCAACAATCATCCCAACAATCGCAACATCAATCGCAACTACAACAAACGGCCCAACAATAACAACAACAACAACAACAACAACAACAACAACAACAGCAACTACAACAATCATCCCAACAACAATAATAACCGCAACAACAACAACAATCAGAAGCAGCTATGCCAAAGGTGTGAAAAGTATCACTCGGGGTTCTGCACCAAATTTTGCAACAAGTGTAAAAGAAATGGTCATAGCGCGGTGAAGTCTGAGGTCTACGGACCAGGGGTTAATAGAACGAAAGGAACAAATGGTGTCGGAACGAGTAATGGCGGAGCAAGTAGTGTCGGAGCAAGTTATGCCAATGTAGTTTGTTATAAATGTGGAAAACCGGGCCACATTATTAGAAATTGCCCAAACCAGGAGAACACGAATGGACAAGGCCGCGGAAGAGTTTTCAATATTAATGCGGCAGAGGCACAGGAAGACCCGGAGCTTGTTACGGGTACGTTTCTTATTGACAATAAATCTGCTTACGTTTTATTTGATTCGGGTGCGGATAGAAGCTATATGAGTAGAGATTTTTGTGCTAAATTAAGTTGTCCATTGACGCCTTTGGATAGTAAATTTTTACTCGAATTAGCAAATGGTAAATTAATTTCAGCAGATAATATATGTCGGAATCGAGAAATTAAACTGGTTAGCGAAACATTTAAGATTGATTTGATACCAGTAGAGTTAGGGAGTTTTGATGTGATAATCGGTATGGACTGGTTGAAAGAAGTGAAAGCAGAGATCGTTTGTTACAAAAATGCAATTCGCATTATACGAGAAAAAGGAAAACCCTTAATGGTGTACGGAGAAAAGGGCAACACGAAGCTACATCTTATTAGTAATTTGAAGGCACAAAAACTAATAAGAAAAGGTTGCTATGCTATTCTAGCACACGTCGAGAAAGTACAAACTGAAGAAAAGAGCATCAATGATGTTCCCATTGCAAAAGAATTTCCCGATGTATTTTCGAAAGAATTACCGGGATTACCCCCACATCGATCCGTTGAATTTCAAATAGATCTTGTACCAGGAGCTGCACCAATAGCTCGTGCTCCTTACAGACTCGCACCCAGCGAGATGAAAGAACTGCAAAGCCAATTACAAGAACTTTTAGAGCGTGGTTTCATTCGACCAAGCACATCACCGTGGGGAGCTCCTGTTTTGTTTGTCAAGAAGAAAGATGGTACATTCAGGTTGTGTATCGACTACTGAGAGTTGAACAAACTTACCATCAAGAACCGCTACCCACTACCGAGAATCGACGACTTATTTGATCAACTACAAGGCTCGTCTGTTTATTCAAAGATTGACTTACGTTCCGGGTATCATCAAATGCGGGTGAAAGAAGATGATATTCCAAAGACTGCTTTCAGAACACGTTACGGTCATTACGAGTTTATGGTCATGCCGTTTGGTTTAACTAATGCACCAGCTGTGTTCATGGACCTTATGAACCGAGTGTGTGGACCATACCTCGACAAGTTTGTCATTGTATTCATTGATGACATACTTATTTACTCAAAGAATGACCAAGAACACGGTGAACATTTGAGAAAGGTGTTAGAAGTACTGAGGAAGGAAGAATTGTACGCTAATTTTTCAAAGTGTGCATTTTGGTTGGAAGAAGTTCAATTCCTCGGTCACATAGTGAACAAAGAATGTATTAAGGTGGATCCAGCAAAGATAGAAACTGTTGAAAAGTGGAAAACCCCGAAAACTCCGAAACACATACGCCAGTTTTTAGGACTAGCTGGTTACTACAGAAGGTTCATCCAAGACTTTTCCAGAATAGCAAAACCCTTGACTACATTAACACATAAAGGGAAGAAATTTGAATGGAATGATGAACAAGAGAAAGCGTTTCTGTTATTGAAGAAAAAGCTAACTACGGCACCTATATTGTCATTGCCTGAAGGTAATGATGATTTTGTGATTTATTGTGGCGCATCAAAGCAAGGTCTCGGTTGTGTATTAATGCAACGAACGAAGGTGATTACTTATGCGTCTAGACAATTGAAGATTCACGAACAAAATTATACAACGCATGATTTGGAATTAGGCTCGGTTGTTTTTGCATTAAAGACTTGGAGGCACTACTTATATGGGGTCAAAAGTATTATATATACCGACCACAAAAGTCTTCAACACATATTTAATTAGAAACAACTGAATATGAGGCAGCGTAGGTGGATTGAATGGTTGAATGATTACGACTTTGAGATTCGTTACCACCCGGGGAAGGCAAATGTGGTAGCCGATGCCTTGAGCAGGAAGGACAGAGAACCCATTCGAGTAAAATCTATGAATATAATGATTCATAATAACCTTACTACTCAAATAAAGGAGGCGCAATAAGGAGTTTTAAAAGAGGGAAATTTAAAGGATGAAATTCCCAAAGGATCGAAGAAGCATCTTTATATTCGGGAAGACGGAACCCGGTATAGGGCTGAAAGGATTTGGGTACCAAAATTTGGAGATATGAGAGAAATGGTACTTAGAGAAGCTCATAAAACCAGATACTCAATACATCCTGGAACGGGGAAGATGTACAAGGATCTCAAGAAACATTTTTGGTGGCCGGGTATGAAAGCCGATGTTACTAAATACGTAGGAGAATGTTTGACGTGTTCTAAGGTCAAAGCTGAGCATCAGAAACCATCAGGTCTACTTCAACAACCCGAAATCCCAGAATGGAAATGGGAAAACATTACCATAGATTTCATCACTAAATTACCAAGGACTGCAAGTGGTTTTGATACTATTTGGGTAATAGTTGATCGTCTCACCAAATCAGCACACTTCCTGCCAATAAGAGAAGATGACAAGATGGAGAAGTTAGCACGACTGTATTTGAAGGAAGTCATCTCCAGACATGGAATACCAATCTCTATTATCTCTGATAGGGATGGCAGATTTATTTCAAGATTCTGGCAGACATTACAGCAAGCATTAGGAACTCGTCTAGACATGAGTACTGCCTATCATCCACAAACTGATGGGCAGAGCGAAAGGACGATACAAACGCTTGAAGACATGCTATGAGCATGTGTTATTGATTTCGGAAACAGTTGGGATCGACATCTACCGTTAGCAGAATTTTCCTACAACAATAGCTACCATTCAAGCATTGAGATGGCGCCGTTTGAAGCACTTTATGGTAGAAAGTGCAGGTCTCCAATTTTTTGGAGTGAAGTGGGGGATAGACAGATTACAGGTCCGGAGATTATACAAGAAACTACCGAGAAGATCATCCAAATTCAACAACGGTTGAAAACCGCCCAAAGTCGACAAAAGAGCTACGCGGACATTAAAAGAAAGGATATAGAATTTGAAATTGGAGAGATGTTCATGCTTAAAGTTGCACCTTGGAAAGGCGTTGTTCGATTTGGTAAACGAGGGAAATTAAATCCAAGGTATATTGGACCATTCAAGATTATTGACCGTGTCGGACCAGTAGCTTACCGACTTGAGTTACCTTAACAACTCGCGGCTGTACATAACACTTTCCACGTCTCAAATTTGAAGAAATGTTTTGCTAAAGAAGATCTCACTATTCCGTTAGATGAAATCCAAATCAACGAAAAACTTCAATTCATCGAAGAACTCGTCGAAATAATGGATCGTGAGGTTAAAAGACTTAAGCAAAACAAGATACCAATTGTTAAGGTTTGATGGAATGCTCGTAAAGGACTCGAGTTCACCTGGGAGCGTGAAGATCAGATGAAGAAGAAATACCCGCATCTATTTCCAGAAGATTCGTCAACACCTTCAACAGCTTAAAATTTTGGGATGAAATTTATTTAACGGGTAGGTACTGTAGTGACCCAAATTTTTCCATGTTTATATATATTAATTGAGATTGATATTTACATGATTAAATGTTTCCAACATGTTAAGCAATCAAACTTGTTAAGACTTGATTAATTGAAATACGTTTCATATAGACAATTGACCACCCAAGTTGACCGGTGATTCACGAACGTTAAAACTTGTAAAAACTATATGATGTCATATATATGGATATATATATAGTTAACATGATACTATGATAAGTAAACATATCATTAAGTATATTAACAATGAACTACATATGTAAAAACAAGACTACTAACTTAATGATTTTTAAACGAGACATATATGTAACGATTATCGTTGTAAAGACATTTAATGTATATATATATATATATCATATTAAGAGATATTCATACATGATAATATCATGATAATATAATAATTTAAAATCTCATTTGATATTATAAACATTGGGTTAACAACATTTAACAAGATCGTTAACCTAAAGGTTTCAAAACAACACTTACATGTAACGACTAACGATGACTTAACGACGCAGTTAAAATGTATATACATGTAGTGTTTTAATATGTATTTATACACTTTTGAAAGACTTCAATACACTTATCAAAATACTTCTACTTAACAAAAATGCTTACAATTACATCCTCGTTCAGTTTCATCAACAATTATACTCGTATGCACCCGTATTCGTACTCGTACAATACACAGCTTTTAGATGTATGTACTATTGGTATATACACTCCAATGATCAGCTCTTAGCAGCCCATGTGAGTCACCTAACACATGTGGGAACCATCATTTGGCAACTAGCATGAAATATCTCATAAAATTACAAAAATATGAGTAATCATTCATGACTTATTTACATGAAAACAAAATTACGTATCCTTTATATCTAATCCATACACCAACGACCAAAAACACCTACAAACACTTTCATTATTCAATTTTCTTCATCTAATTGATCTCTCTCAAGTTCTATCTTCAAGTTCTAAGTGTTCTTCATATATTCTACAAGTTCTAGTTACATAAAATCAAGAATACTTTCAAGTTTGCTAGCTCACTTCCAATCTTGTAAGGTGATCATCCAACCTCAAGAAATCTTTGTTTCTTAAAGTAGGTTATCATTCTAATACAAGGTAATAATCATATTCAAAATTTGGTTCAATTTCTATAACTATAACAATCTTATTTCAAGTGATGATCTTACTTGAACTTGTTTTCGTGTCATGATTCTGCTTCAAGAACTTCGAGCCATCCAAGGATCCGTTGAAGCTAGATCCATTTTTTCTCTTTTCCAGTAGGTTTATCCAAGGAACTTAAGGTAGTAATGATGTTCATAACATCATTCGATTCATACATATAAAGCTATCTTATTCGAAGGTTTAAACTTGTAATCACTAGAACATAGTTTAGTTAATTCTAAACTTGTTCGCAAACAAAAGTTAATCCTTCTAACTTGACTTTTAAAATCAACTAAAAACATGTTCTATATCTATATGATATGCTAACTTAATGATTTAAAACCTGGAGACACGAAAAACACCGTAAAACCGGATTTACACCGTCGTAGTAACACCGCGGGCTGTTTTGGGTTAGTTAATTAAAACCTATGATAAACTTTGATTTAAAAGTTGTTATTCTGAAAAATGATTTTTATTATGAACATGAAACTATATCCAAAAATTATGGTTAAACTCAAAGTGGAAGTATGTTTTCTAAAATGGTCATCTAGACGTCGTTCTTTCGACTGAAATGACTACCTTTACAAAAATGACTTGTAACTTATTTTTCCGACTATAAACCTATACTTTTTCTGTTTAGATTCATAAAATAGAGTTCAATATGAAATCATAGCAATTTGATTCACTCAAAACGGATTTAAAATGAAGAAATTATGGGTAAAACAAGATTGGATAATTTTTCTCATTTTAGCTACGTGAAAATTAGTAACAAATCTATTCCAACCATAACTTAATCAACTTGTATTGTATATTATGTAATCTTGAGATACCATAGACACGTATACAATGTTTCGACCTATCATGTCGACACATCTATATATATTTCGGAACAACCATAGACACTCTATATGTGAATGTTGGAGTTAGCTATACAGGGTTGAGGTTGATTCCAAAATATATATAGTTTGAGTTGTGATCAATACTGAGATACGTATACACTGGGTCGTGGATTGATTCAAGATAATATTTATCGATTTATTTCTGTACATCTAACTGTGGACAACTAGTTGTAGGTTACTAACGAGGACAGCTGACTTAATAAACTTAAAACAACAAAATATATTAAAAGTGTTGTAAATATATTTTGAACATACTTTGATATATATGTATATATTGTTATAGGTTCGTGAATCAACCAGTGGCCAAGTCTTACTTCCCGACGAAGTAAAAATCTGTGAAAGTGAGTTATAGTCCCACTTTTAAAATCTAATATTTTTGGGATGAGAATACATGCAGGTTTTATAAATGATTTACAAAATAGACACAAGTACGTGAAACTACATTCTATGGTTGAATTATCGAAATCGAATATGCCCCTTTTTATTAAGTCTGGTAATCTAAGAATTAGGGAACAGACACCCTAATTGACGCGAATCCAAAAGATAGATCTATTGGGCCTAACAAACCCCATCTAAAGTACCGGATGCTTTAGTACTTCGAAATTTATATCATATCCGAAGGGTGTCCCGGAATGATGGGGATATTCTTATATATGCATCTTGTTAATGTCGGTTACCAGGTGTTCACCATATGAATGATTTTTATCTCTATGTATGGGATGTGTATTGAAATATGAAATCTTGTGGTCTATTATTATGATTTGATATATATAGGTTAAACCTATAACTCACCAACATTTTTGTTGACGTTTTAAGCATGTTTATTCTCAGGTGATTATTAAGAGCTTCCGCTGTCGCATACTTAAATAAGGACGAGATTTGGAGTCCATGCTTGTATGATATTGTGTAAAAACTGCATTCAAGAAACTTATTTTGTTGTAACATATTTGTATTGTAAACCATTATGTAATGGTCGTGTGTAAACAGGATATTTTAGATTATCATTATTTGATAATCTACGTAAAGCTTTTTAAATCTTTATTGATGAAATAAAGGTTATGGTTTGTTTTAAACTGAATGCAGTCTTTGAAAAACGTCTCATATAGAGGTCAAAACCTCGCAACGAAATCAATTAATATGGAACGTTTTTAATCAATAAGAACGGGACATTTCATCAGGAAGGTTGGAAACAACAGTTTTGTGGAGTTGTCCATCCAGCTTTCTCCGCTGTACAGGCTGCTCCGTCATGCGTAAGCCCTGAAGGCCGCCTAGCGCGTAAGCCCTGGCCGGAGAACGCCACCTTCAGCGTAAATTTCGGATCACTAGTAACAGAACGTATCATCATCTGACACGTGTCCCCAAGCAATCTGGTGGATCTAACACTATAAATAGACCCCTTGGGTCATCATTTTACACAGTTCAGATATTTTGACAATTTTGAGAGCTGAGACTTCACTTCTCTTTCTCTTTCTACTTTCTCTCACTAGAAGTCATCCGGCTAGCACTTTTACGCTCTACGGATGACAGATTGATTAAGCCACCCCACAAGTTTCTATACTTGTGAACCGGGTCTGCAGGGATTATTTCCCAAGGGTAAATATCAATTGGCAACACTCCGCCCTCCTAAAGCTAGATAACTTCTAGTATTTTGTTGATGCACTAAGCCTTACCTCATAAGGAAATAGGTGTTAACAATAGCGCCATCCATTATTAAGACGAATCATCTCACCAACACTGATAAAGACGGCGAGGATAATGAATTCATACCTATAAAAGTGAGCATGATACATCCATGGAAAGCTGGACAACGGAGGAAGGCAGAAGTGTTAGAAGATTGGGAAGAGCAATTAATATCATTTCCTTTTATGTGTAACACAAATCCATCCGATGGTCCAGTGGTTATAGAAGCGCGAGTTGCTAATTGATTAATATGCAACGTTTACACAGACACAGGAGCTGGAGCAGACATTATGTATGAACATTGCTTCATACAGCTACCCAAAGATGTACAAGAAAAAATGAAGGAAACATATGTGCCGTTGGCAAGTTTTACAAGTGACCCGTCCTGGTCTGAAGGAAGTATTCTGCTTGAAGTAACCTTGGGCAAGCCACCCCTAAGACGCACAGCCAACATTGAGTTCTTGGTGGTTAAAGCAAATTCACAGTACAACATAATTTTGGGAAGAACTGCTTTAATGACGTTTGGAGTTGTAACATCAACTGTACATGGTATAATGAAGTTTCCAACGCCAGGTGGAGTAGCAACGTTATATGCAGAATGGCAGAAGTCAATTGAGTGTTCTCAAGTAACAAAGGCAGTAATTAAGCCAATCATACACGATGATGGGTCAATTTCACCGAATCTTAAATTTTCAGATCAGAAAATCATAATTGGGCACACGTTGTCCGCCGAATGTAAAGAAAAATTATATAAGATTTTGACAACAAATTTAGATGTTTTTGCATGGCAACCGTCTGATATGACCGGTGTTCCAAGGGAAATTGCAGAGCATAGGCTAAACGTGAATCCCAACATACATCCTGTTTTTCAGAAAAAGCGTGACATGGCGACAGAAAGAAGCAAATTCCTCCGTGATGAGGTACGAAGTTTGGTAGATGCTGGGATCTTGCGAGAGGTCAAATATCAGACATGGGTAGCCAATCCAGTCATGGTTAGGAAGCCGGACAACTCATGGCGGATGTGTGTGGATTTCACGGATATCAATAAAGCATGTCCAAAGGATAATTATCCTTTACCTGAAATTGATTGGAAGGTATCATTGGCAGGATATCGATTCAAATGTTTCCTAGATGCAGCTAAGGGATATCATCAAATACCAATGGCTTTAAAAGATGAAGACAAAACGGCTTTTCACACAACGGAAGGCATATTCTGTTACATAAAAATGCCTTTTGGTTTGAAGAATGCAGGAGCAACATATCAACGACTTATTGATATGGCGTTTAAGGATCAAATTGGGTGAAACTTAGAAGCTTATGTTGACGACATTGTCATCAAAAGTCATACTGAAGAAAGGATGTTACGAGATATACAGGAAATTTTTGAATCTTTGCGAAAAATTAACATGAAACTAAATCCTAAGAAGTGCACGTTTGGTGTAGAAGAGGGAAAATTCTTAGGTCATATTGTCACAGAATGTGGTATTAAAGCTAATCCTAAGAAAATTCACGCAATTGAAGATATGAAGTCACCAACTAGCAAGAAAGATGTTCAACGGTTACATGGATGTCTAGCAGCATTAACAAGATTCTTGTCCAGAGCAGCTGAAAAGTCGCTTCCATTCATGAAGGTGTTAAAAGGCTGTTTAAATAAAAAAGATTTTGTCTGGACGGCGGAAGACAAAAATGTATTCCAAGAGGTCAAACAGTTACTAAAAACATTACCTACATTAACAGCACCAAAAGAGGGGGAAACCCTAATTTTGTACTTAGCTAACTCAAAGGAAGCAATAAGTTCTGTCCTAATCGCAGAACGGAACGGCGTGCAAATACCTATATATTTTGTTAGCAAAGTGTTGCAGCTTAGTGAAACAAATTATCCACCACTTCACCGCATGGTTTATGCCCTTGTGCATACTGTACGACGTTTACGACGATATTTTCAAGGTCATCCCATTTTAGTGTTAACTGATCAACCATTGAAGCAAATACTCCGGCGTCCAGAATCATCTGGCCGTATAGCAAAATGGGCTATCGAGTTGGGGGAGTATGAAATCAATTTTGCTCCCCGAAATGCAGTTAAAGGACAAATTTTGGCAGATTTCCTCTTAGAGACAAATGAAAAAGTAGAGTATGACAACAAAATGGCACCATCACAGCATGAGTGGGAGTTACACACTGATGGAGCATCCAGTGAAGAGGGAACAGGTGCAGGACTAGTTTTAACAAGTCCAGACGGTGAAGAGTATACTTATGCATTGAAATTTTGTTTTTATGCTTCAAACAATGAAGCAGAGTATGAGACATTACTCTCCGACCTCCGCATAGCGGTAGAAATGAGCATAACAAATTTACGAGCATATGTTGATTCTCAAATTGTCGCCCAGCAGGTTAATGGAACGTTCGATGCAAGGGATACATCTATGAGGCAATATGTAAAGTTGGTTGAGGCGATTTCAAAGAAATTTGATAATCTTGAAGTCATGCAAATCCCTCAAAATAAGAACAAAAAAGCTGACGTCTTGAGCAAGTTAGCTACTTTAACCTTTGATCATTTGCACAAACGAGTGTTGGTTGAAGAGTTTAAGGAGAAATCAATACATGGAAAACCAATTATTGCAATAGTTGAAGGAGCTAAGGAAACTTGGATGACTCCGTATTTGAGACATTTTCATGACGGATGGTTACCTGTTGATAAGGCAGAAGCAAGAAGAATAAGAGTGACCGCACCAATGTATGAAATTGTTAATGGTGTCCTTTATCGAAAATCATACAATGGTCCATTGTTAAGGTGTTTAACCGATGACGAAGCATTAAAAGTTGTCAAAGAAATGCATGAAGGAGTTTGTTCTCAACACTCCGGTTTCCGTACTGTGGCATCACGGATCATGCGACAAGGGTATTTTTGGCCTTCCATTTATCGGGATGTTGCAGAAATCATAAAAACATGTGAGAATTGTCAGAGGCATGGTACGTCTTCCAAAGTATGACTTGATACCGGTGTCATCCGCTTGGCCGTTCTGCAAGTGGGCTATTGATATTGTGGGGCCATTCAATAGGAGCACTGGTAATGCTAAGTTCTTGGTGGTAGCGATCGATTGTTTCACGAAATGGGTTGAAGCAAAGGCTTTAGCAAAAATCACAGGAGAAAATGTCAAGAAGTTTGTCTGGCATGATATTGTATGTCGTTATGGGGTACCAAATGAAATAGTCAGCGATAACGGCAAGCAATTTGTAGAAAATCCATTTCGGAGTTGGTGTGAAGAGCTGGGCATAAAGCAAAACTTTACATCTGTTGCTCATCCTCAAGCGAATGGACAAGTGGAGGTTACCAACAAGGAAATCGTTGCTGGCATTAAGGCACGATTAGGTCTGAGTCAAACTGGATGGGTGGATGAGCTGCCAAATGTATTGTTGATGCGTGATTATGACTTTAAAAACGCAATTTAGAACAAGCTTTCTTCACTTAAACAGATCTGAACACAAACCCCCAAATTTGTAACAGTAACAGCCTCAAAAACAGAGTATAAAACTCTGAAATAAGAACACAAGGATATAAGAATCTAAACCCCAAATTGATAAAGATACTACCACAATTAGAGATCTAGAAACACTCCAAATCTTCAACTACAACTGATAAAGATTCCACCACAACTATAATATCAGATATGAAGATTTGGATTTCACCACAATATTTGATAAAGTAACACCACAAACACTGATAAAGAAACCACTCTTAGCCACCGGAATCAAAGATTCGTAAAGACACAGAGATTTTGTAAATAGATAAGCTCTATCAAACTTTTCATTCAATCATCAACCAAGTTTTACAATTACAAAAGCTCTCTATTTATAGTAGAAGCTTAACAGCTATTTTCTAAATAAGACAAAAACATAAAAAGGAAATGGAGACAAAAAAGGACAAACAATTACAAATTAGCCAATAAGAATAAAGGACACAATCTGCAAAAAGTCTGCCATTTGTTAGTGCTCCTTCCCTTGATAAAAGCATCCAATGATAAATGAGAGTCTTCCTTGGACAGCTAACATTCTTCTAGAACAGCCACACACGTGTTAAGCACATGACCTGACCAGTTTATTGAAAAGCATAAGTAAACTTTGAATTGTATCAGCAAGTTGGCCATTCAGACAGAAAATAGCATCGCGTGCTGGTTGTACTAGAGTTTCGTGTGCTGATTGAACTAAAATTCTTTAGCTGGTTGAACTAGCTGGTTCGCCTAAGCATAACTTTGCTGGTTCGATTTGCTGGTTACCCGGCTGAGTGAATTAAAGCTTTACTGGCTGAACTAAACTCATTTGCTGGTCCGGCTAGCTGGTTCTTCTTCGTTGCTGGCTTGCCTTCAACTATCAAAAACTTTATTCATGAAAACATAACTACTTCAGTTTAAGGACTGAAGTAGGGTCACCCCTGAGCTTCTTGAACCAGCTCCAAAAACACTTAGATGATACGAAATAGATGGCAAAATGACCATTACTTGGCCTGATTAGGGTGTAACATCTTTTGAGCTCGAGCTGGCTGTGTTGCTGGTTACATTGCCCAGCACACCCGCATCATCCTCCCCCTCTAAAAAGGAACTTGATCTCAAGTTCTCGAGGTTGTCATCTTCCAAGTAGGGCATCAAATCACCAACATTAAAAGTGCTAGACACAGCAGTATCACCAGGCAGCTCGACCTTGTAAGCATTATCACTAACTTTTTCCAACACTTTAAATGGACCCTCAGCTCTTGGCATCAGCTTGTTCTTCCTTTTTGCTGGGAACCTTTCCTTCCTTAGATGAATCCAAACAAGATCACCAGGAACAAAAGTGAGCTGCTTTCTGTGCTGGTTAGCTTTAGCCTTGTATTGCTGGTTGGTCTTCTCAATTTTGGCCCTCACTTGATTATACAGCTTCTTCATTTCTTTGGCCTTTGCTACTGCATCAAAACTTACCTTAGGCTCAATTGCAAAAGGAATCAGATCAATGGGTGTGAGTGGATTTGCACCATAGCAGATTTCAGCTTGAGCAAGCTTCAAATCCCACTCCTTCAAACTTGAGCAAGCTTCAAATCAAACTTTAGCCTTGTATTTTCATGTGGAGTAATTAGGTGCTCTATTAAAAGCAAATTCAGCTTGAGCAAGCTTCAAATCCCACTCCTTCAAACTTTTCTTCACAAGTGCCCTTAGCAACATTCCCACAGTTCTATTGGTAACTTCAGTTTGACCATCAGTTTGGGGATGGTGAGAAGTGCTGAATAAAAGCTTTGTTCCAAGCAGCTTCCATAATGTCTTCCAAAAATAGCTTAAGAACTTTGTATCTCGATCAGACACAATGGTTTTTGGGAACTCCATGAAGACGAACAATTTCTTTGAAGAATAAAGTAGCAACAACAGTAGCATCATTGGTTTTGTTGCAGGCTATGAAATGAGCCATCTTTGAAAACTTGTGAACAACAACCATAATAGAATCTTTGCCTCGCTGAGTCCTTGGTAAAGCAACAATGAAATCCATGCTCAAATCTTCCCATGGCTGGTTGGGAACAGGAAGAGGAGTATATAAACCCTTGTAAAAAGTTGACTTAGCTTGACAGCAGGTAGCACAACGATTAATCACAGCTTTAACATCTTTATCCATACATGGCCAGTAGAAGTGTTCACTTAGGATATCCAATGTCTTATTAATCCCAAAATGACCAGCTAAACCACCTCCATGTGCTTCTTTAATCAGCAACTCCCTGATTGAATCTTTTGGGATGCACAATCTGCTGCCCTTGAATAGAAAACCATCTTGCTCAACATAATCTCTTTTGGACTCAGCAGGAGAACAGTTCTAAATAGGAGCAAAGTCTGGATCAGCTTCATATAACTCCTTAACAAATGAAAATCCAAGAACTCTAGCTTCCAGAATTGACAACAAAGAATATCTTCTTGAAAGAGCATCAGCAACAACATTAGAAGTACCAGCCTTGTGTTTAGACACAAAGGAGTACATCTGCAAGAATTCAACCCATTTTGCATGCCTTGGATTTAATTTGTGCTGCCCATTAATGTATTTTAATGCTTCATGATCAAAAAAGAGAACAAACTGCCTTGGCTTCAAATAATGTGACCAATGATCAACAGCTCGAATGATGGCATAAAACTCTTTATCATAAGTGCTATAATTCAGCTTTGATCCATTTAGCTTTTCACTGAAATAAGCTACTGGTCTTTTTCCTTGCACTAGCACAGCTCCAATGCCAACACCACTTGCATCACATTCAAGTTCAAATAGCATATCAAAATTAGGTAAAGCAAGTATAGGAGCTGAACTTAGCTTTTCTTTCAATGATTCAAATGCTGATTGGGCAGAACTAGACCATTTAAATATCCCTTTCTTCATACAATCAGTAATTGGAGCAACAATTGTGGAGAAGTCTTTGATAAATCTTATATAAAATAAAGCTAAACCATGAAAACTTCTGACTTCAGTGATGGTAGAAGGACTAGGCCATGATCTGATTGCTTCCACCTTAGATGGATCCATTGAAATGCCTTCTTCAGAAACCACATATCCAAGAAACACTACTTTGCTGACAAAGAAATCACACTTCTCCAGCTTTGCATATAACTGATTCTGCCTTAATAGCTCAAATACTTTCCTCAGATGATCCAAGTGTTCTTCTTTAGTTTTTAAGTACACTAGGATGTCATCAAAGTAAACAACCACAAACTGACCAATAAGTGGCCTGAGCACTTCATTCATAAGCCTCATGAATGTGCTGGGTGCATTAGACAACCCAAAAGGCATAACCAACCACTCGAATAATCCACCTTTGATCTTGAAAGCTGTCTTCCATTCATCTCCTTCTTTCATTCGAATCTGATGATACCCACTTCTAAGATCAACTTTGGAAAACACATAAGAACCATGCAGCTCATCTAGCATATCATCTAATCTAGGTATGGGATACATATACTTGATGGTGATGTTGTTAATAGCTCTGCTGTCTACACACATTCTTATAGAACCATCTTTCTTTGGAACCAGCAAAGCTGGTACTGAACAAGGACTCATGCTGGTTCTAACATACCCCTTGGCAACCAGCTCATTAACTTGCTTTTCTAATTCTTTTGCTTCATGAGGAGAACATCGATAAGATGCTTTATTAGGAAGAACAGATCTAGGTACAAGATCAATTTGATGTTTAATACCTCTGATTGGTGGTAAACCAGTAGGTAACTCAGTAGGAAACACATCAGCAAATTCGGATAACAATGGCTTTACCCTAGCTGGTATTTCATCATGCTGGTTCAACTCATCACTTTCAACCATCAACAATAAATAAGCACCAGCACCACCCTTTAACTCAGTATCAACTTCAGCTTGAGTCATAAATAAAGATTTATCATTCTTAATAGTAGGATCAGCTCTAGGTATTTCACTAGGCTTTAAAGAGGTGAGGGTGATCTTCTTTCCATTCACATACATTGAATAAGTATTTTTGTGTCCATTATGATAGACATACTTATCAAATAACCAAGGTCTACCAAGCAGCAAGTGACAAGCATCCATAGGAATAACATCACAAGTAATCTCATCCTGATAAACAGTACCAATTGAAAATGGAACAGTAACTTGGCGAGTAACCTTTACCTCGCTGCCTTGGTTAAGCCATTGAAGTTTGTATGGATGAGGATGCTTCTTTGTAACCAGCTCAAGCTTTTCCACCATGTGAGCAGATGCTGCATTTGCACAGCTGCCTCCATCAACAATCAGGCTGCACACTTTACCCTTGACTGTGCATCTTGAATGAAAGATGTTTTCACGCTGACTCTTATCTTCAATAGTCTCAGCTGAGTGCATTACTCTTCGAACCACTAAAAACTCTCCAATATCAGCAGCAACAAACTCTTCACTATCAGACTCATCATATGCTGGTTCAGTTTCAAAACCCCCTTCCAAATCTTCAATCTCCTTTAGTGTAAGAGCACGCTGGTTAGGACATTGAGCTTGAAAATGCCCAAATCCATGGCACTTGAAGCATTTCCTTCTATCATCTTTAGGACCAGCTACAACCTGCTCTTTGCCTTTAGATACTTTGGGTGCTGCCTCATTATGCCTAGGCAGCATAGATGATTGACCCTTCATAGGCAGCACAGCTGGCTTGGAATAAGGCTTAAAATTAATTTTCTTCTTTACTTGTTTCTCTACTTGAATAGCCAGCTTGCAAGCACTCTCAAAAGTCCATAGAGGCTGTATTTCAACTTGATCAGCAATAGAAGCATTTAAGCCTCCAACGAATCTTGCTATAGTGTGTTCTTCAGCTTCTTTAACATTTGTACGAATCTTGAGCTGCTCAAACTCTCTGATGTAATCAACAACATTCATGCTGCCTTGCTTGAGTGTATTCATCTGGATATACAGCTCTTGCTTGTAAGCTTGAGGAACAAACCTCTTTTGCATACTCTTTTAACTTGGACCAGGTTTTGATTGTTTTCTTCCCTTCATATTGCCTTTCTTTTTTTAGATTATCATACCACATTGAAGCATACTTCTTTAATCTGATTACAGCAACTTTAAAGGCCTTTTTATCATCATAGCCTTTAACCTCCATAATTCTATCCATGGCCTGAACCCATTCAAAGTAATCTTCAGGATTAGAGGACCCTTCAAAATCAGGTGGATCTATCTTGATATCTTTCAAATCATCAGCTTTTTTCCTGTGCCTTCTTCTTCTTTGTGAAGAAGCATGAGATCCATCAGTAGATTGGCTACCATCCTCAGATTCAGTACTAGAAGACACAATAGTTGTATCTCCATTTTTAGATCTAATTCTATTTCTTCTTGGAACACCATCTTCCAACAAGTTAACCATTCTTTCCATCTGATGTTGTAGAGCTTTAATAGCACTATCTCTTCTAAGATTATGAGCTTCTTCAAGAGTCATATTCCTTCGAACATCAGCCATTTCAAATATCAGATCTGAAATAAACCTTCAGCAACAAATAGAAACCCAGATCTGAAATAAAGCTTAACAGCTCTAAAACAGAGTATGAACTGAAACAACAATAAAAATGATAAGAAAGCTTCGATTTGAACAACCTAAGCTCTGATACCACTTTGATGCGTGATTATGACTTTAAAAATGCAATTTAGAACAAGCTTTCTTCACTTAAACAGATCTAACACAAACCCCCAAATTTGTAACAGTAACAGCCCCAAAAACAGAGTATAAAACTCTGAAATAAGAACACGAGGATAGAAGAATCTAAACCCCAAATTGATAAAGATACCACCACAATTAGAGATCTAGAAACACTCCAAATCTTCAACTACAGCTGATAAAGATTCCACCACAACTATAATATCAGATATGAAGATTTGGATTTCACCACAATGTTTAATAAAGTAACACCACAAACACTGATAAAGAAACCACTCTTAGCCACCGGAATCAAAGATTCGTAAAGACACAGATATTCTGTAAATAGATAAGCTCTATCAAACTTTTCATTCAATCATCAACCAAGTTTTACAATTACAAGAGCTCTCTATTTATAGTAGAAGCTTAACAGCTATTTTCTAAATAAGACAAAAACATAAAAAGGAAATGGAGACAAAAAAGGACAAATAATTACAAATTAGCCAATAAGAATAAAGGACACAATCTGCAAAAATGCCTGCCATTTGTTAGTGATCCTTCCCTTGATAAAAGCATCCAATGATAAATGAGAGTCTTCTTTGGACAGCTAACATTCTTCTAGAACAGCCACACACGTGTTAAGCACATGACATAACTGGTTTATTGAAAAGCATAAGTAAACTTTGAATTGTATCAGCAAGTTAGCCATTCAGACAGAAAATAGCATCGCGTGCTGGTTGTACTAGAGTTTCGTGTGCTGATTGAACTAAAATTCTTTAGCTGGTTGAACTAGCTGGTTCGCCTAAGCATAACTTTGCTGGTTCGATTTGCTGGTTACCCAGCTGAGTGAATTAAAGCTTTACTGGTTGAACTAAACTCATTTGCTGGTCCGGCTAGCTGGTTCTTCTTCGTTGCTGGCTTGCCTTCAACTATCAAAAACTTTATTCATGAAAACATAACTACTTCAGTTTAAGGACTGAAGTAGGGTCACCCCTGAGCTTCTTGAACCAGCTCTAAAAACACTTAGATGATACGAAATAGATGGCAAAATGACCATTGCTTGGCCTGATTCGGGTGTAACATCTTTTGAGCTCGAGCTGGCTGTGTTGCTGGTTACATTGCCCAGCACACCCGCATCAATTGTGGGCACACCGGACGATGCCAAAGCGGAGCACGAGGGAAACACCTTTCAGTCTAGTGAATGGAACAGAGGCAGTGATACCGGCTAAAATATGTGTGCCAACGCAATGCATTATGGCATTTGATGTTGAGGTTAATTCTGAGGCATTAAGGGATAATCTCAACTAGTTGGAGGAAAGAAGGCTGATGGCCGCCATCCGGCAAGCAGATCACAAGCATAAAATGGCAAAATATTATAACAAGAAGGTGCAGCATGTGCAGTTTGAAGTAGGTGATTTAGTATTACGAGATAATGAGGCAAGCAGGCAAATCAAATTTGGAAAGCTAGCCCCAAAATGGTAAGGACCTTATATGGTCACAAAAGTAAATCAGAATGGATCATACATGCTTGCTGCGCCTTCCGGCGAGCAATATGAAAGAGCTTGGAATGCAATGAATTTAAAGAAATTTTATGCGTAGCACTATATGCATGGACAACTTGATCAACTGTCAAATGCATGAGATATAGTCATAAATGTAAAAATTTCTTTAAGAGTATGAATAATAGCAATTATTCTTATGGCAATATTTTTCATAAATTTTATCCGACCAAGGATTTTTTAGCCCAGGTGTCACATAGCTGTGTGTCATCCCTACCCGCAGAAAGAAAGAAAGCCTTTCGGTGGTAGAAGTACAATCATACTCAAAATGGTTGTATCGATAGTGAGAAATGTAGAACTCACTAAAGCATCGAAGCGATGAAACGAATCTACAAAAAATGTCATGACACAACTTATATACACAAAATGCAAAGCAAAACGGAAAATGGACCATAATGTCCAGCAAAATATTTAAAGGCGAAAATAATTCATAACTTTTCCTCATGAGTTTCATGACAGAAAGCATATAACGAAGAATATGATTTTAATGTTTACAAGTATAATGATTGCAAAGTACAATCTTAATATCTTGTGCATTGTTCACTACAACAATCTTACTAAGTTACAGCATATATTTCTAATATATACAACCAAGTACAATATTAAACGTTATGCAAAAGCAGATGTATAAAAACATAGTATTTCATTCATCCTGCGGAGTATAATTCAATACATCATCTATTGTTACATCCGGCCTTTTACAAAGATTTTCAAGATCAGAAAACTTCATATTTTCTATTAGTGCACCGGCTAAATCAACTTCTTTTATGGCGTTTTCATTAATCTTCGATGTAATAACAACAGGCATCGGACTTGGCAATTCTGGCAGTTTTCTTTTCATAAAGTTGAAAAAAATTAGTCGTTCAACAGACTTCGTAAGGCGGACAAACTCACAAATCCTGTGAGACAGAGCTTGGAAATTAAAGATACGCTCAACAAGCACAGGGATGCCAGTTATCATTCGTCTTTCGTTCTCCTCTTTGGCTTTAAGCTTTTCTTTCAACATGTTATTTTGCTCAAGCATTTTTTTCGTTCTCCTTTACTAGTTCATCAATTTTGCTCAGATGTCGCTTTTCTTAGGAAGATAGTTCTTTGACTTGCTCCTTATACTCCGCCCTCTGATTGTAGCTATTATCATAAAGCCTCTTCATTGTCTCGTATTCCCTCTTTATCTCTGTGGCTATTCGCTCAGTCCTGGCTACTTTCTCCTTTTCAGCAGATAGCTCCTTATTTGTAGTGACTTCATTGTTTTGCAAGTCAGATAGGCGTTGAAGGTCATTTAAACCAGAAGCAATGTTCAGAATGATACTTTGTGCCTTAACCTTCTTGGCATCTGCCTCAGATCGGTTGCTAAAGAATTGGGCTAGTGAAGGACACACCATGGCATTCAAAAAAGTCATGAAATCTTCGTACGAGTCTGGTGGTCCTTTTAAAAGGGAGGAAAGCATATTTGTGTCAAGATTGGGAAGCATAATTTGTTGTTGAGAAGAACTAGGGCCAGCTCCTTGTTAAGCATATGACGGAGGAATTTGACCAGTTCTTCTCCTCTTGGCGGAAGGCGGAAGAGTCACTAATGTAGTGTCTTGATGTGATGCACTGGCTGTTGGAGATAAAGGGAAATTGTTACTTATAAAAGAGTTCCAATATGCTTCACAACATTTCAAGGGTGGCATAAAGTATAAGGAAGGGTTTGGATTATAAAATCCACCAGTACTGAGCATACAAGAAAATAAGTTTAGGTTTTGGTATGGTATTTTACATAATTCAGTGTTATCATTTTCATTACCCGAGGCACGACGTTCTCTAGAGGCAACTCGATTCATACCTATGCCTTCTTCTTCTTCTTCTTCATCTTCCTCCTCCCTTACTTCATTTGTCTTGGGGGTATCATCAATAATTTTCTGAGTAGTAAAGGTAAGCTGCGAATAAACCGATGACCGCATGGCGGTAAGCGGAGTAATTTCTGCAAAAGTTTAAAAGTCACAGTGGTTAATTGGATAGATAAAGGAGGGCATCTTATTAAGCATATGTAGAAAAAGTAAATGCTTACTCTTCCTCCCAGCAAGAACACAGGCATAACCTTGTGTGATATCCTAATCTTGGCTTACGAATGTCAGCGAAAGCATGTGTTCCCCATATTTAATGTCATTGATTTGTTCAGCTTTAATCTTCTTAAACAAAAGGTTTTCCTTGGTGACGAGTTTTGGAAAGGTAACAGATATGGTATGCAACTATTTGCGCCACACTCGAGTAGCTGAGTATTGGTTATCAATTGCATCTTCATTAATAAAGATAAATGAAGCATACCAGTTATCGCCGGGATGATCAAGTGTAGGTTTTAGAAACCCATGAACTTTATTGAATGTGAACCAACCATTTTCATGGCGTGCTATACGTACGAAATGGCAAAATATCCGAATAGATGGATCAATATTCCTTGCGTGACAATACATTTCAAAAATCAAGAGCTTTCGAATTGATGCTGGTTCGAATTGACCAACAGCAACACCGTAAAACTTGCAAACTTCTAAGAAGAATGGTGTAAATGGCAGACGTAAGAAAAAATTGAAGATTGAATGGCCATAAATAGCAACCTTGCCAGGGGGCGGTGAGCAGGCCCTGGCATTGATTGCAGGAATCACTGGTTCAACACCAGCTAATCTAGGAAAATGTTGTAGTAGCTCACCTAAATATTTCTCACTTACTCGGCTAGGAATAGCTGAAACATCCTTTATGGCTGCCATTAATGTTCTAATGAAACAGGAAGTAAAGAAGGTATTGATGGAAGAAGATTAATACTGTAGAAAGAAGTTGTAAAAGTAAATAATCGGTTAGGGTTTATGGTGGTTAAAAAGCAAAAAGATATAACAGCTGTAATCAGTGGTGATTTTGGGGTTTTTGTTTTCAGCCGCACACGTGTAAGGACAAGATAAAAAGGCGAGTACATCGAAAAACCTTTTTACAGCTAGAGGCGTGTGCGGTATTATAGCTATGAAAAAAGCAATCATCATAATGTCAGTAAAATTCGCCTATCATTTAATGCCTGTGATGTGATCCCCGATGCAAAAGGAAAATGAGAAGACTTGGTTGGCATGCATTATTCCAAGTTTAACAACTTAATCAATTTTCAAATGCTTAAGTTATTAAACTAGGGGGACTTAATGGTGTATCCTATCGTATACACGCATAAAAGGCGTAATGGTTGCATAAAAGTAGCATCAGGAAGGTTGGAAACAACAGTTTTGTAGAGTTGTCCATCCAGCGTTCTCCGTTGTACAGGATGCTCCGTCATGCGTAAGCCTTGAAGGCCGCGTAGCGCGTAAGCCCTGGCCGGAGAACGCCACCTTCAGCGTAAATTTCGGATCACAAGTAACAGAACGTATCATCATCTGACACGTGTCCCCAAGCAATCTGGCGGATCTAACACTATAAATAGACCCCTAGGGTCGTCATTTTACACAGTTCAGATATTCTGACAATTTTGAGAGCTGAGACTTCACTTCTCTTTCTCTTTCTACTTTCTCTCACTAGAAGTCATCCGGCTAGCACTTTTATGCTCTATGGACGACAGATTGATTAAGCCACCCCACAAGTTTCTATACTTGTGAACCGGGTCTGCAGGGATTATTTCCCAAGGGTAAAAATCAATCGGCAACACTCCGCCCTCCTAAAGCTAGATAACTTCTAGTATTTTGTTGACGCACTAAGCCTTACCTCATAAGGAAATAGGTGTTAACAGCTATCAAACCCGGTATACCCTTCTTAAGTGTAGTGACCCAAACTTTTCCATGTTTATATATATTAATTGAGATTGATATTTACATGATTAAATATTTCCAACATGTTAAGCAATCAAACTTGTTAAGACTTGATTAATTGAAATATGTTTCATATAGACAATTGACCACCCAAGTTGACCGGTGATTCACGAACGTTAAAACTTGTAAAAACTATATGATGACATATATATGGATATATATATAGTTAACATGATACTATGATAAGTAAACATATCATTAAGTATATTAACAATGAACTACATATGTAAAAATAAGACTACTAACTTAATGATTTTTAAACGAGACATATATGTAACGATTATCGTTGTAAAGACATTTAATGTATATATATATCATATTAAGAGATATTCATACATGATAATATCATGATAATATAATAATTTAAAATCTCATTTGATATTATAAACATTGGGTTAACAACATTTAACAAGATCGTTAACCTAAAGGTTTCAAAACAACACTTACATGTAACGACTAACGATGACTTAACGACTCAGTTAAAATGTATATACATGTAGTGTTTTAATATGTATTTATACACTTTTGAAAGACTACAATACACTTATCAAAATACTTCTACTTAACAAAAATACTTACAATTACATCCTCGTTCAGTTTCATCAACAATTCTACTCGTATGCACCCGTATTCGTACTCGTACAATACACAGCTTTTAGATGTATGTACTATTGGTATATACACTCCAATGATCAGCTCTTAGCAGCCCATGTGAGTCACCTAACACATGTGGGAACCATCATTTGGAAACTAGCATGAAATATCTCATAAAATTACAAAAATATGAGTAATCATTCATGACTTATTTACATGAAAACAAAATTACATATCCTTTATATCTAATCCATACACCAACGACCAAAAACACCTACAAACACTTTCATTCTTCAATTTTCTTCATCTAATTGATCTCTCTCAAGTTCTATCTTCAAGTTCTATTTGTTCTTCATAAATTCCAAAAGTTCTAGTTTCATAAAATCAAGAATACTTTCAAGTTTGCTAGCTCACTTCCAATCTTGTAAGGTGATCATCCAACCTCAAGAAATCTTTGTTTCTTACAGTAGGTTATCATTCTAATACAAGGTAATAATCATATTCAAACTTTGGTTCAATTTCTATAACTATAACAATCTTATTTCAAGTGATGATCTTACTTGAACTTGTTTTCGTGTCATGATTCTGCTTCAAGAACTTCTAGCCATCCAAGGATCCATTGAAGCTAGATCAATTTTTCTCTTTTCCAGTAGGTTTATCCAAGGAACTTAAGGTAGTAATGAAGTTCATAACATCATTCGATTCATACATATAAAGCTATCTTATTCGAAGATTTAAACTTGTAATCACTAGAACATAGTTTAGTTAATTCTAAACTTGTTCGCAAACAAAAGTTAATCCTTCTAAATTGACTTTTAAAATCAACTAAACACATGTTCTATATCTATATGATATGCTAACTTAATGATTTAAAACCTGGAAACACGAAAAACACCGTAAAATCGGATTTACGCCGTCGTAGTAACACCGCGGGCTTTTTTGGGTTAGTTAATTAAAAACTATGATAAACTTTGATTTAAAAGTTGTTATTCTGAGAAAATGATTTTTATTATGAACATGAAACTATATCCAAAAATTATGGTTAAACTCAAAGTGGAAGTATGTTTTCTAAAATGGTCATCTAGACGTCGTTCTTTCGACTGAAATGACTACCTTTACAAAAATGACTTGTAACTTATTTTTCCGACTATAAACCTATACATTTTCTGTTTAGATTCATAAAATAGAGTTCAATATGAAACCATAGCAATTTGATTCACTCAAAACGGATTTAAAATGAAGAAGTTATGGGTAAAACAAGATTGGATAATTTTTCTCATTTTAGCTACGTGAAAATTGGTAACAAATCAATTCCAACCATAACTTAATCAACTTGTATTGTATATTATGTAATCTTGAGATACCATAGACACGTATACAATGTTTCGACCTATCATGTCGACACATCTATATATATTTCGGAACAACCATAGACACTCTATATGTGAATGTTGGAGTTAGCTATACAGGGTTGAGGTTGATTCCAAAATATATATAGTTTGAGTTGTGATCAATACTGAGATACGTATACACTGGGTCGTGGATTGATTCAAGATAATATTTATCGATTTATTTCTGTACATCTAACTGTGGACAACTAGTTGTAGGTTACTAACGAGGACAGCTGACTTAATAAACTTAAAACATCAAAATATATTAAAAGTGTTGTAAATATATTTTGAACATACTTTGATATATATGTATATATTGTTATAGGTTCGTGAATCAACCAGTGGCCAAGTTTTACTTCCCGACGAAGTAAAAATATTTGAAAGTGAGTTATAGTCCCACTATTAAAATCTAATATTTTTGGAATGAGAATCATGCAGGTTTTATAAATGATTTACAAAATAGACACAAGTACGTGAAACTACATTCTATGGTTGAATTATCGAAATCGAATATGCCCTTTTTTATTAAGTCTGGTAATCTAAGAATTAGGGAACAGACACCCTAATTGACGCGAATCCTAAAGATAGATCTATTGGGCCTAACAAACCCCATCCAAAGTACCGGATGCTTTAGTACTTCGAAATTTATATCATATCCGAAGGGTGTCCCGGAATGATGGGGATATTCTTATATATGCATCTTGTTAATGTCGGTTACCAGGTGTTCACCATATGAATGATTTTTATCTCTATGTATGGGATGTGTATTGAAATATGAAATCTTGTGGTCTATTGTTACGATTTGATATATATAGGTTAAACCTATAACTCACCAACATTTTTGTTGACGTTTAAAGCATGTTTATTCTCAGGTGAATATTAAGAGCTTCCGCTGTTGCATACTAAAATAAGGACAAGATTTGGAGTCCATGTTTGTATGATATTGTGTAAAAACTGCATTCAAGAAACTGATTTCGATGTAACATATTTGTATTGTAAACCATTATGTAATGGTCGTGTGTAAACAGGATATTTAGATTATCATTATTTGATAATCTACGTAAAGCTTTTTAAACCTTTATTTATGAAATAAAGGTTATGGTTTCTTTTAAAAATGAATGCAGTCTTTGAAAAACGTCTAATATAGAGGTCAAAACCTCGCAACGAAATCAATTAATATGGAACGTTTTTAATCAATAAGAACGGGACATTTCAGTTGGTATCCGAGCGTTGGTCTTAGAGAACCAGAATTTTGCATTAGTGTATCTTATCGATTTTGTTAGGATGCATTAGTGAGTTTGGACTTCGACCGTGTTTACTTGAAAAATGATTGCTTAACAAATTTTGTTGGAAACTATATATTTTTAACATGTGAATATTATGTGATATATTAATCTCTTAACGCGTTTGATATTATGTGATAGATGTCTACCTCTAGAACAAGTCCCATTGACTCACCTAATAATAATGAAGAGTCAAATGTAAATTGGAATGATTCGTGGACTGATTCACAAGTTCCCGAAGAGGAACCGGAAGAAGAGTCGGAACCGGAAGAAGAATCGGAACCGGAAGAAGAATCGGAACCGGATGAAGAATCGGAACCGGTGGGGGAAATAATAAAACGGTTAAGTAAAAGAAAATCCTCAACCAAAAGACCAAGGTTAATTATGGTCAATGGTGTTTCCGCCAAGGAAGCAAAATATTGGGAGGATTACCAATTCTCCGATGAATCGGATTCCGACGAGAATTCCGATGATGTTATAGAAATTACCCCAACTGAATTTAAAAAGGCAAAAGAAAATAATAAGGGAAAGGGCATAAAAATAGAGAAATCTAATTCCAACCCCGATGAACTTTATATGTATCGTCAACCCCCGAAGTCCTTAAGTTGTAACAATGACCCGGGAACCTCTAAACCACCAGGTTTTTCTAAACCAATGTGGATCACGACGGCTCGTATTAGGGGAACATCATATATCCCTAGAAACTTGGCAAAATGAACCAAAACCGAAGAAGAAGAAACAAGCGAGTCGGAATAAGATAGTTGTATTCGTGTGGTGTAATATATGTAATATAGTGTGCTTATGCTTTATGATATATGTAAAAATTGCTTGTATTAATAAGTATTTTTTTTTATGAATCTAACTCTTGTCTATTTTACAGTATAAAAACACAAAATGGATAGACAACCCAATATTTTAAGAGACCTACCCGGAGACATGATTGATGAAATCTTGTCTAGAGTCGGTCAGAATTCTTCGGCACAACTATTTAAGGCGAGATCAGTTTGTAAGACATTCGAAGAACGTTCCAAGAATGCCTTGGTTTATAAAAGGCTTTCGTTCGAAAGATGGGGGATATCACATTGGGAAATCCATAAGTTACGATGTGTTTACTTTGACGCATATATTGCGGGGAACCCAAATGCTATTTTACGCAATGGGTTAAGAAATTATTTTGACTCAATATATCCGAATATTGGACTTCGTGATTTAGAAAAAGCGGCTAACATGCAACATAAAGAAGCATGTTATGCTTACGGATTAGTAATGTTCGCTTCTCACCAAAGTGAGAACAAGAACATCGGGCTACAACTATTAAACAAAACGTTCCCACAAGTGACGGAGTCGGTAATTGGGGTAAGAAATAAGGTTTTTAGATTGTTACGGGACTGTTGGATATTACGTAACCCTCGTCCCTTTGACGACGTTACAACACGCTGTCTTATCAACGGCCATAACGGTTATGTTCCACAAGACCAAGGATGGGAAGTAGTCCTAGTAAAACCAGAATGCATGACTTGTTTCTGGACGTATGAATTACGTGTCTTTATTGACTTTGCTGAACGACTTGTGTACTAGCTAGAATTATCTTCACAACCATCTTGTATCAAATTTATTATGTGCTATATTTCATGCTATATGTAAAATAAGCGGTATTGTAAGTTTGTAAAATATTGTGTAAAAGTTTGAACGCGAAATATTATTATAATCAGTTTTTCATATAGAATTGTAGTAGTTGAATTGTATATTAGCTACTAAGTATGAACTTAACGGGTAGGTACTACCCGAATTTAAACTTATAAAACGCTAATATGAAGAAAAAGCTTTTATAAATGAGTTCATATTATGCTACGAAATACTATTAACTACTCTTAATATTCTGTATGATTAACTTGTTCCATTTAACTATTTTGAAGGAAATGGCACCGACTACTCGACACACCGTGAATATGAATGAAGAGGAATTCCGTACTTTTCTAGCTTCAAACATAGCCGCAGTACAGGCTGCGCTACATACCAACAATAACCTTGGATCTAGCAGTACAGGAAATCGTGTAGGATGCACCTACAAAGAATTCACTGCCTGCAAACCTTTGGAATTTGATGGAACCAAAGGACCGATCGGATTGAAACGGTGGACCGAGAAAGTCGAATCGGTGTTTGCCATAAGTAAGTGTACTGAAGAGGACAAAGTAAAGTACGCTACGCATACCTTCACAGGTTCTGCGTTAACATGGTGGAATACCTATCTAGAGCAAGTGGGACAAGACGATGCGTACGCACTACCGTGGTCAGCATTCAAGCACTTGATGAACGAGAAGTACCGTCCCAGAACCGAGGTCAATAAGCTCAAGACAGAACTTAGAGGGTTACGAACCCAAGGATTTGATATTACCACGTACGAAAGATGATTCACAGAATTGTGCCTATTGTGTCCGGGAGCATTCGAAGATGAGGAAGAGAAGATCGACGCATTTGTGAAAGGATTACCGGAAAGAATCCAAGAAGATATAAGTTCACACGAGCCCGCCTCCATACAACAGGCATGTAAAATGGCTCACAAACTCGTGAACCAGATTGAAGAAAGAATTAAAGAACAGACTGCTGAAGAGGCCAATGTGAAGCAAGTCAAAAGAAAGTGGGAGGAAAACGGTGATAAGAATCACCAATACAACAACAACAGCAATTACAACAATAATCGCAACAATTATCCCAACAATCGCAACATCAATCGCAACTACAACAAACGGCCCAACAACAACAACAACAACAACAGCAACTACAACAATCATCCCAACAACAATAATAACCGCAACAACAATAACAATCAGAAGCAGCTATGCCAAAGGTGTGAAAAGAATCACTCGGGGTTCTGCACCAAATTTTGCAACAAGTGTAAAAGAAATGGTCATAGCGCGGCGAAGTGTGAGGTCTATGGACCAGGGGTTAATAGAACGAAAGGAACAAATGGTGTCGGAACGAGTAATGGTGGAGCAAGTAGTGTCGGAGCAAGTTATGCCAATGTAGTTTGTTATAAATGTGGAAAACCGGGCCACATTATTAGAAATTGCCCGAACCAGGAGAACACGAATGGACAAGGCCGTGGAAGAGTTTTCAATATTAATGCGGCAGAGGCACAGGAAGACCCGGAGCTTGTTATGGGTACGTTTCTTATTGACAATAAATCTGCTTACGTTTTATTTGATACGGGTGCGGAAACAAGCTATATGAGTAGAGATTTTTGTGCTAAATTAAGTTGTCCATTGACGCCTTTGGATAGTAAATTTTTACTCGAATTAGCAAATGGTAAATTAATTTCAGCAGATAATATATGTCGGAATCGAGAAATTAAACTGGTTAGCGAAACATTTAAGATTGATTTGATACCAGTAGAGTTAGGGAGTTTTGATGTGATAATCGGTTTGGACTGGTTGAAAGAAGTGAAAGCGGAGATCGTTTGTTACAAAAATGCAATTCGCATTATACGAGAAAAAGGAAAACCCTTAATGGTGTACGGAGAAAAGGGCAACACGAAGCTACATCTTATTAGTAATTTGAAGGCACAAAAACTAATAAGAAAAGGTTGCTATGCTGTTCTAGCACACGTTGAGAAAGTACAAACTGAAGAAAAGAGCATCAATGATGTTCCCGTCGCAAAAGAATTTCCTGATGTATTTCCGAAAGAATTACCGGGATTACCCCCACATCGATCCGTTGAATTTCAAATAGATCTTGTACCAGGAGCTGCACCAATAGCTCGTGCTCCTTACAGACTCGCACCCAGCAAGATGAAAGAACTACAAAGCCAATTACAAGAACTTTTAGAGCATGGTTTCATTCGACCAAGCACATCACTGTGGGGAGCTCCTGTTTTGTTTGTCAAGAAGAAAGTTGGTACATTCAGGTTGTGTATCGACTACCGAGAGTTGAACAAACTTACCATCAAGAACCGCTACCCACTACCGAGAATCGATGACTTATTTGATCAAATACAAGGCTCGTCTGTTTATTCAAAGATTGACTTACGTTCCGGGTATCATCAAATGCGGGTGAAAGAAGATGATATTCCAAAGACTGCTTTCAGAACACGTTACGCTCATTACGAGTTTATGGTCATGCCGTTTGGTTTAACTAATGCACCAGCTGTGTTCATGGACCTTATGAACCGAGTGTGTGGACCATACCTTGACAAGTTTGTCATTTTTTTCATTGATGACATACTTATTTACTCAAAGAATGACCAAGAACACGGTGAACATTTGAGAAAGGTGTTAGAAGTATTGAGGAAGGAAGAATTGTACGCTAAGTTTTCAAAGTGTGCATTTTGGTTGGAAGAAGTTCAATTCCTCGGTCACATAGTGAACAAAGAAGGTATTAAGGTGGATCCGGCAAAGATAGAAACTGTTGAAAAGTGGGAAACCCCGAAAACTCCGAAACACATACGCCAGTTTTTAGGACTAGCTGGTTACTACAGAAGGTTCATCCAAGACTTTTCCAGAATAGCAAAACCCTTGACTGCATTAACGCATAAAGGGAAGAAATTTGAATGGAATGATGAATAAGAGAAAGCGTTTCAGTTATTGAATAAAAAGCTAACTACGGCACCTATATTGTCATTGCCTGAAGGGAATGATGATTTTGTGATTTATTGTGATGCATCAAAGCAAGGTCTCGGTTGTGTATTAATGCAACGAATGAAGGTGATTGCTTATGCGTCTAGATAATTGAAGATTCACGAACAAAATTATACGACGCATGATTTGGAATTAGGCGCGGTTGTTTTTGCATTAAAGACTTGGAGGCACTACTTATATGGGGTCAAAAGTATTATATATACCGACCACAAAAGTCTTCAACACATATTTAATCAGAAACAACTGAATATGAGGCAGCGTAGGTGGATTGAATTATTGAATGATTATGACTTTGAGATTCGTTACCACCCGGGGAAGGCAAATGTGGTAGCCGATGCCTTGAGCAGGAAGGACAGAGAACCCATTCGAGTAAAATCTATGAATATAATGATTCATAATAACATTACTACTCAAATAAAGGAGGCGCAACAAGGAGTTTTAAAAGAGGGAAATTTAAAGGATGAAATACCCAAAGGATCGGAGAAGCATCTTAATATTCGGGAAGACGGAACCCGGTATAGGGCTGAAAGGATTTGGGTACCAAAATTTGGAGATATGAGAGAAATGGTACTTAGAGAAGCTCATAAAACCAGATACTCAATACATCCTGGAACGGGGAAGATGTACAAGGATCTCAAGAAACATTTTTGGTGGCCGGGTATGAAAGCCGATGTTGCTAAATATGTAGGAGAATGTTTGACGTGTTCTAAGGTCAAAGCTGAGCATCAGAAACCATCAGGTCTACTTCAACAACCCGAAATCCCGGAATGGAAATGGGAAAACATTACCATAGATTTCATCACTAAATTGCCAAGGACTGCAAGTGGTTTTGATACTATTTGGGTAATAGTTGATCGTCTCACCAAATCAGCACACTTCCTGCCAATAAGAGAAGATGACAAGATGGAGAAGTTAGCACGACTGTATTTGAAGGAAGTCGTCTCCAGACATGGGATACCAATCTCTATTATCTCTGATAGGGATGGCAGATTTATTTCAAGATTCTGGCAGACATTACAGCAAGCATTAGGAACTCGTCTAGACATGAGTACTGCCTATCATCCACAAACTGATGGGCAGAGCGAAAGGACGATACAAACGCTTGAAGACATGCTACGAGCATGTGTTATTGATTTCGAAAACAGTTGGGATCGACATCTACCGTTAGCAGAATTTTCCTACAACAACAGCTACCATTCAAGCATTGAGATGGCGCCGTTTGAAGCACTTTATGGTAGAAAGTGCAGGTCTCCGATTTGTTGGAGTGAAGTGGGGGATAGACAGATTACGGGTCCGGAGATTATACAAGAAACTACCGAGAAGATCAACCAAATTCAACAACGGTTGAAAACCGCCCAAAGTCGACAAAAGAGCTACGCTGACATTAAAAGAAAAGATATAGAATTTGAAATTGGAGAGATGGTCATGCTTAAAGTTGCACCTTGGAAAGACGTTGTTCGATTTGGTAAACGAGGGAAATTAAATCCAAGGTATATTGGACCATTCAAGATTATTGATCGTGTCAGACCAGTAGCTTACCGACTAGAGTTACCTCAACAACTCGCGGCTGTACATAACACTTTCCACGTCTCGAATTTGAAGAAATGTTTTGTTAAAGAAGATCTCACTATTCCGTTAGATGAAATCCAAATCAACGAAAAACTTCAATTCATCGAAGAACCCGTCGAAATAATGGATCGTGAGGTTAAAAGACTTAAGCAAAACAAGATACCAATTGTTAAGGTTCGATAGAATGCTCGTAGAGGACCCGAGTTCACCTGAGAGTGTGAAGATCAGATGAAGAAGAAATACCCGCATCTATTTCCAGAAGATTCGTCAACACCTTCAACAGCTTAAAATTTCGGGACGAAATTTATTTAACGGGTAGGTACTGTAGTGACCCGAACTTTTCCATGTTTATATATATTAATTGAGATTGATATTTACATGATTAAATGTTTCCAACATGTTAAGCAATCAAACTTGTTAAGACTTGATTAATTGAAATATGTTTCATATAGACAATTGACCACCCAAGTTGACCGGTGATTCACGAACGTTAAAACTTGTAAAAACTATATGATGACATATATATGGATATATATATAGTTAACATGATACTATGATAAGTAAACATATCATTAAGTATATTAACAATGAACTACATATGTAAAAACAAGACTACTAACTTAATGATTTTTAAACGAGACATATATGTAACGATTATCGTTGTAAAGACATTTAATGCATATATATCATATTAAGAGATATTCATACATGATAATATCATGATAATATAATAATTTAAAATCTCATTTGATATTATAAACATTGGGTTAACAACATTTAACAAGATCGTTAACCTAAAGGTTTCAAAACAACACTTACATGTAACGACTAACGATGACTTAACGACTCAGTTAAAATGTATATACATGTAGTGTTTTAATATGTATTTATACACTTTTGAAAGACTTCAATACACTTATCAAAATACTTCTACTTAACAAAAATGCTTACAATTACATCCTCGTTCAGTTTCATCAACAATTCTACTCGTATGCACCCGTATTCGTACTCGTACAATACACAGCTTTTAGATGTATGTACTATTGGTATATACACTCCAATGATCAGCTCTTAGCAGCCCATGTGAGTCACCTAACACATGTGGGAACCATCATTTGGCAACTAGCATGAAATATCTCATAAAATTACAAAAATATGAGTAATCATTCATGACTTATTTACATGAAAACAAAATTACATATCCTTTATATCTAATCCATACACCAACGACCAAAAACACCTAAAAACACTTTCATTCTTCAATTTTCTTCATCTAATTGATCTCTCTCAAGTTCTATCTTCAAGTTCAAAGTGTTCTTCATAAATTCCAAAAGTTCTAGTTTCATAAAATCAAGAATACTTTCAAGTTTGCTAGCTCACTTCCAATCTTGTAAGGTGATCATCCAACCTCAAGAAATCTTTGTTTCTTACAGTAGGTTATCATTCTAATACAAGGTAATAATCATATTCAAACTTTGGTTCAATTTCTATAACTATAACAATCTTATTTCAAGTGATGATCTTACTTGAACTTGTTTTCGTGTCATGATTCTGCTTCAAGAACTTCGAGCCATCCAAGGATCCATTGAAGCTAGATCAATTTTTCTCTTTTCCAGTAGGTTTATCCAAAGAACTTAAGGTAGTAATGATGTTCATAACATCATTCAATTCATACATATAAAGCTATCTTATTCGAAGATTTAAACTTGTAATCACTAGAACATAGTTTAGTTAATTCTAAACTTGTTCGCAAACAAAAGTTAATCCTTCTAAATTGACTTTTAAAATAAACTAAACACATGTTCTATATCTATATGATATGCTAACTTAATGATTTAAAACCTGGAAACACGAAAAACACCGTAAAATCGGATTTACGCCGTCGTAGTAACACCGCGGGCTGTTTTGGGTTAGTTAATTAAAAACTATGATAAAATTTGATTTAAAAGTTGTTATTCTGAGAAAATGATTTTTATTATGAACATGAAACTATATCCAAAAATTATGGTTAAACTCAAAGTGGAAGTATGTTTTCTAAAATGGTCATCTAGACGTCGTTCTTTCGACTGAAATGACTACCTTTACAAAAATGACTTGTAACTTATTTTTCCGACTATAAACCTATACTTTTTCTGTTTAGATTCATAAAATAGAGTTCAATATGAAACCATAGCAATTTGATTCACTCAAAACGGATTTAAAATGAAGAAGTTATGGGTAAAACAAGATTGGATAATTTTTCTCATTTTAGCTACGTGAAAATTGGTAACAAATCTATTCCAACCATAACTTAATCAACTTGTATTGTATATTATGTAATCTTGAGATACCATAGACACGTATACAATGTTTCGACCTATCATGTTGACACATCTATATATATTTCGGAACAACCATAGACACTCTATATGTGAATGTTGGAGTTAGCTATACAGGGTTGAGGTTGATTCCAAAATATATATAGTTTGAATTGTGATCAATACTGAGATACGTATACACTGGGTCGTGGATTGATTCAAGATAATATTTATCAATTTATTTCTGTACATCTAACTGTGGACAACTAGTTGTAGGTTACTAACGAGGACAGCTGACTTAATAAACTTAAAACATCAAAATATATTAAAAGTGTTGTAAATATATTTTGAACATACTTTGATATATATGTATATATTGTTATAGGTTCGTGAATCAACCAGTGGCCAAGTTTTACTTCCCGACGAAGTAAAAATCTGTGAAAGTGAGTTATAGTCCCACTTTTAAAATCTAATATTTTTGGGATGAGAATACATGCAGGTTTTATAAATGATTTACAAAATAGACACAAGTACGTGAAACTACATTCTATGGTTGAATTATCGAAATTGAATATGCCCTTTTTTATTAAGTCTGGTAATCTAAGAATTAGGGAACAGACACCCTAATTGACGCGAATCCTAAAGATAGATCTATTGGGCCTAACAAACCCCATCCAAAGTACCGGATACTTTAGTACTTCGAAATTTATATCATATCCGAAGGGTGTCCCGGAATGATGGGGATATTCTTATATATGCATCTTGTTAATGTCGGTTACCAGGTGTTCACCATATGAATGATTTTTATCTCTATGTATGGGATGTGTATTGAAATATGAAATCTTGTGGTCTATTGTTACGATTTGATATATATAGGTTAAACCTATAACTCACCAACATTTTTGTTGACGTTTAAAGCATGTTTATTCTCAGGTGAATATTAAGAGCTTCCGCTGTTGCATACTAAAATAAGGACAAGATTTGGAGTCCATGTTTGTATGATATTGTGTAAAAACTGCATTCAAGAAACTGATTTCGATGTAACATATTTGTATTGTAAACCATTATGTAATGGTCGTGTGTAAACAGGATATTTTAGATTATCATTATTTGATAATCTACGTAAAGATTTTTAAACCTTTATTTATGAAATAAAGGTTATGGTTTGTTTTAAAAATGAATGCAGTCTTTGAAAAACGTCTCATATAGAGGTCAAAACCTCGCAACGAAATCAATTAATATGGAACGTTTTTAATCAATAAGAACGGGACATTTCATTAAGCTCAGCAAAATTGCTCTCACCCTTCTCCGCCCTCTGGAGAAGCCTAACAGACTTTTCCCTTTCTGCAGATAGCTGCTTTTCCAACTCAGCAATCTTCAACTGATCTTCCTCAACCCTTTTCTTTTCAGCATCCACCAACTTGTCTTTCTCCTCTTGCAGGGCAGTAGCAGCATCTATAGCATTTTTTAGCTCAGTCTCCTTAGCTTTTATTGTTTACTGAGCGTCACTCAAGGCACGCTCAGCATCAGCAGCTCTCTTACGAGCATTTGCACCTTCAGCTATATCTTTACGTGCTAAAGCAAGAATAGACTCCTAATGTTCCTGCAGTTGCATGACGGACTCCAGCTGATTGGTTAGTAGCAACTGAGTAGCAGCAGTTGATTCCCGGAGTTGTTCAGAACGGAGAGCATTTAAATGAGGTTTCAACTCAGGGATAGCACAACCCTGCAGCAGCAAAATATTATAATTAAATATTGCAAGATTACATAAATAAATTGAGGGTACAGGCATACAGATGATTTAATCGTTAATACCTGAAGAGCAGTTGCAAAACCTTTGCCCTTAGTAGCAGGATAATCAATGAGTGCCTGCAACGTACTAACATGAGCAGGAACTTGTGGCACTTGCACATTTGATGATGTGACAGCAGGGTTGCCAGTGTTGGGAGGAGGAGAACCATAAGAGGCATCGTCCTCCATCCTCTGTTCAAACACAGATTCATTAAAGGGAGTGAAGTTATAGTCCGGAGTTTTTAGTGTTTTATCTCCTTCACTCTAACGGTTTTCCTCCGACACCCGTTCACCGCCCTCAGTAGCCTTCCCTTGGCTATCATCAGATTCTGCTAAAATCACTAACAAGAACAAATTAGCATTATGAACAAACATAACAACTATAAGCAAAAACATATGCATTATCAAGAAAGAGCAGAATGGACATACTTCTTCTGCGTTTCTGCTTTTGGCCCCCCTCTGTACTTTTCACCCTCTTAGAGCCTATGCTCTTCTTCCTTGTCTTTTGGGTTGGAGGGGGGTGGGATTTGTTTCACCCGTGATATCAACCGAACCAGATGTCTGCTGCTCGGCGGTGGTGGTGTCATCCGATGTCCGCTCAGTGTCTGTCTGTTCAGACCCATATTCACTGTCCGAGCTGCTAACAACGATTTCTTCCCCCTTTTCAGCAGCAGCAGCATCAGCAGTAGCTTTAGCCTCAGCTGCAGCTCTCTCCGCCTCTAGCTCTTCAGCCGTCTTGTCACGAGCAGTGACCTCCACGTCATTATCAAGGTCAACGGATAAAAGAGCAGAAAGAACCTGCATCACGGAGTTGGCTGCAGAAGTTGAACATGAACAGCAATATAAGCAAACATGACAAGCAGTAGCAACACATTTATATATATAATAGGATGATCATATCACATCCTACCCTGGTTTTTCTCACGAAGTACTGGCACAGAAGTGCTCGGCCATTCTTGACTTACTTTGCACAGCACAAGAATTCCCTCATACCTTTCGTATGATCTGGACGAAAGGCGGAGCTCTTTCAAGCTATTTACTATCCACTGCTCTGCGGCAGAAATCTTAACACCCTTTCCTACACCAGCATCAATAGCACCCCATTCTCGGACAACGGAGTACTCCTCCGGAATAACAGTCTCATCAACAAAGAAAAATGGACTTTTCCAGTCCTTCAAATTTGAAACTCTATTTGTACCAACAAAATGAGTATTTCGCTTACTATCAATAGTAAGCCAGCTGATCATATACATACTTATGTATATGTATATTTTTAGTGCGGAAGGCCTTTTAGAGGTGAACGCACAAGACAGATAAACCGCGGTATAATGCGGTAGGATTGCGCAGAACATTAAAGAGTGCGAAGGCTTCTCGCAGTATTTGTGCGGAATGCCTAAGTGCCCGCACAACTTACTTCCGCGTAACTCCTGGACCTATAAATAGGGAGCTTGGCCTCTCATTTTAGGTTGTTGATTCTGGAAGGGTTGCCCTAGCCATATTGATTTCTCTCGTGACTTTGCCCGAGACTAAATCATTATTTGGTTAAGGTAATTTACGAAGACTGGGACATGGTTGTTGATCGTTTAGCACTTAACGAAATATGACAATAAGGTCCCAAAACCATAATCGACATCCATTATACCCCCTCATTGCACTCAATCCTTAATTAACCATAATTGGATAATCTAGGATTGATCAATTGGCGCCATTCATGGGACACGAATAGAATTGAAATGGGAAATTCGCGTTCATTTTAATCGAGCTATTAAACTCATTTCCTAATTCTAATCGTGTTGTTCTCTGTTTTGTATTGCAGGAAAGTGTTTTTAATTCACAAGAAGTGAAAATTTCAAGATATTCTTGGATAAACATGTCTACGTGCAATAAAAAGAAGAATGCAAGCACTATAGGTGCATTAGATCCAAAAAATGCTTCGAATTTTGATTTTCAATCAAGTCCGGACGTTAGCTAGCAAACTAAAGAGTTGCTTGTGAAAGCATCTGTAAATGCTAAAGCAATGGAAGAAACACAAATGAATGTTGCAACTGAAAAGGTGAATGCGGTAAGGTGTAATGTGTTGCAGAACCGTGAACAGTAAAAAACAGATGAAATGAGGTCAAAAGTAACTTCTGCAAGTGCGCAGACAAAATTAGATAAAACCTTGATCAATGAAGGTAATGCGCATAATGGCGCTAAAATCGCAGAAAAAGGAGCGTAAAAAAAGACTGCGAAAAAATTGCTCACGCCCTTAGAGGCAAAGCAATTATTAAAAGAAAGAGGTTTTGACCTCCATATTCCAAACAATTTTAAATGGCCACTTAATGAATCATCACTGAATACGCAAAGGTGAATCATCCAACATGATGAAAGAGTGCGTGATGAAGAGCAAGATCAAAGAGCTTTTGGTTCGCCAGTGTTGCTTTTAAAGAAAGCAAAAACCGCAAAAGTTATAATGCCAAATTTAGATAATTCTGAAAATTCTGAAAGTGATCCTAAAGTGGTAGAAATTGCGAAATTGAAAAGTAAAAGGCCTTCCACACCTGTTCTACGTTATTATGAAGAAGGAGAGACATCTCAGGCTGCGAAAATGGAGAATGCGCAAACATTTTTGGATATGTTCAAACAATTGGCACCAAGGGATATGCAACATAAATTTGAGCATCCAGATGTTATACAGCAAATGATTGAGAAGTATTGCGCGGAAAATAAGGAAGTGCGGCCGAAAAAGGCAACTGAAATAACATTCGCGATAGATAAGTTTGTGGAGCACATATCTGATTACCCAATCACTACACCACCCATTGTGCCAGCAACTTTGGGTGTATATTCAGGGTTAACAGATCCACTTGATTTTTTGCAAAGATTTGAAGGAGTGGTTAGCACGTATAACTGGGATGAAGCAATTGCGTGCCCCGTTTTCCCAATGGTGTTGCAGGGATTAGCGCGTGAGTGGTTTCATAATCTAAACGCAAGAAGCATTGCGGGTTTTGTTGATTTAAAAGAAAATTTTCTCTTGCAATTTCAAAACTTGTTACCGCAGAAAAAGACCCACATAGAGTGCCACGACATCAAATAAGGCTTTAAAGAGACATTAGGAAGTTTGCTGACAAGATACATTTATGAGTGTCAAAAAATTCCAAATCTCCATGAAGATCAAAAAATCTCTGGTTTTGTACATGCAATAAATCCGCAGAAACACCCAACTCTTGTGCGGCGTCTTCGCAGAGATGTTCCGCACAGTTTTGCTAAAGTCATGCAAGAAACATATGATTACATCCGCTGTGGTGAAGACAGTAACATATTGCAAAACTGCGGCTGGGGCAAGGATAGGAGTTGGCGTGATGATAATGACACATACCGTGATGGTAACGGGGATGGTTACCGCGATTATAACCGCGGATCTGGTCAGCAAAGAAGGAACAATAATGGTGGAAATTGGCGCAATGACGGACAGCGTAATGGGGGAGATGGTGGTAATCAAGGTTATAATAATCGTGACAGAAACTATACGCGTAAATGGAATAATGATTCCTTTGCGGTAATTCAAACTTTGACAAAATCACCAAAAGAGATCCTTTTGCAGGAGTGTGTTGCTAAAGCATTTCCAGATCCACCGCAGTTGAGTGATAATAATAGGCATGACAAATCAAAATTTTGTATTTTTCATGACGACTATGGGCATGATACAAATCGCTGTCGCGACCTTGTTGAGTTAATTGCAGACGTGGTTGGACAGGGAAAATTCAATCATCTTTTGATTACCAAGGAAGCAAGTTCCACTGACGCGATAGTTGTGCCTGCATTGGCAGCTACCCCAAAAATGCCAAATGTTAACACAGTGGTGCAACAAGAAAGCAAAGCACCCGCGGTTAAAAACTTGGGTGCGAAGGTGGCTGGGAAAAAGGGTACTTTGCAGCAAATTCAAGTTATAAACATGGTGACTGTTAATGGTGATACAATACAGCAAAAGCCGTTGGAAAGCTATGAAAATTGGCAGCTTGTGCCTATAACTTTTGCGGCAGAAAATGATTGGCATTTTTGGAGGAACAAATTGTTATATCATGCAAGATTGCGGAGTTGGGTATTCAAGTGATGAAAGTCCATATAGACACTGGTAGTAGTGTTGATGTTATGTATAACCAGTGTTTTCGCAAATTGCCAAAAGATGTTCAATCCAAGTTGAGGCCAACCGCAATGTCTTTGTCAGGCTTTTCTGGTGAGTCTGCGTGGCCTATAGGGCAGTTGGAGTTGGAAATTGAAGCTGTTGATGAGCAAAATGCACAACTTTTGCGTAAAGCTCAATTGAGTTTGTATGTGATGAATACTGTTTCGCGCTATAACATTCTTTTGGGGCGCACAGCTGTTTGCAGACTGGGCATTATTTCCTCCCCAATTCACGGGATGCTAAAATTTGCAACAACCAATGGCATTGTGACAGTTACATCTGCGGTTCAGCAGTCATTATGTGCATTTGTAATGTTGAATGATAATGCGGGAACAGAAGGCCATATGGTGGTAACAAACGCAAATGTCATGGTGATTGAGTGATATTAAAATGTGAATATTTGAAGTTCCGCATAGAAGATTTAATGCGAATGATAGATCATCTGAATTGTGATTTGCATATTCTTGTTTAAAAGTAACAATGCCAAGTGTTTTCACCTATTGATTGTTGTTTGAAAACAATCAAATGTAAATAAATAAAGTGTGTTGATTTTTCTCATGATGTTGTTGTGCGTAAAGTTAATTATGATGCTTAAAACAAGAAAGTTATTAAGGTATGGCATAAAAGTGATGGAAAAGCCCACTTTATGCAATATTCTGTTGAAACTAAGAATACAGTTGATTGCATCAAAATAATGTTAGCCATTGTGAAGCCGCATTAACTCTGTTATGTGAAATTAAATAATGCACATAAATGCGAAAATTATAAATCAGTAGCAACATGAGGATCCAAAGTTCAAAATTGAATAAGTGATGGAAAAGCCCACTTAGTGTTCGGTAATAAACATATGGAATGTGTATGCGAAAAGGTAAATATTGGAAATTTTTCCCAAAGTATTAGATTTAGCCGTACTTGGATGCTTCGCAAAAACCACAAATTTATATGCCTAAGGATCGTTTCGGCGGACTTAGAAGATTCATAATGTGCAGATTAGCACGCGCATACAGGTTGTTTCGCATAAAGTAATTGTTTATTATGTGCACAATAATAAACAGTGAACATGCAAAGGACAATGCTAGTGGTTATGAATATTAAACAGTACTTAAAGCACTATAAAAATTAAAAGTTGCAACTAATATGAACATTTTCTATTAAAAACCGCATATGACTGCGGTCAAGTGTTACAAACAAAAATACATGCAATCATTATTGCGGATTATCTACATCATTACAAATTAAGTTCCATAATATCTTTCATGGTAACATTTTCCTCTTGGCAAAGCGCAGAGAGTGCCGGAATGTCAATACATTCGATGCCTTTGCTGGTTTCATCATAAATCTGCTTCGCAACCTCTATTTCGCATATTTCCTTGTCGATGACCTCTGGATACGGTGGACCAATCCCATAAGCATTTTCAATTATCGACAGAAATTCGCAACGTTCAAGGAGTTTAGCCGCATTAAGGTACTCTTGGAATTTCTACGATACAGGGTTAGAATCCATTATCTTATGGCTAAGGGTGGGAAGATACGCGACGAGTTGTTTAAATTGCTCATCTGTAGCTTCAGCTTGCGGCTGGGACTCAAGTGCGGTAGTCAGTGTGGTCACTTGACCTTCCGCGGATTGAAGTGCGGTTTGAGAAGATCCAAGATCTTTCTTTAGTGTTGCGTTTTCCTTCTCTAGACGCGCAATCTTCTTATCAGCTTGCTTTAAAGCTTTTTCTTGAGCCATAAGCTCCGTCACCAACTTGTCCCTGCGGGGGACATCATCCACAAGAAGGCATAACGCAGTATATAAATTTTGCACCCGTGCACTTTCCACGGTCTCATCGTCAAATTTTTGAAATTCTGCACGAACATCTGCAGGAACCGCAGATGCAAGCTGCTTTAATTGATTTGCGACTGTTGCGCGGTTGATGTTTATGTGCTCATGAAAATTGTCAAATTTTATTGACATAATAGGGCTTGCTGGAGTGAACTCTTTGCTGAAAACATTGTGTGGAATATCCTACGAGATATTGAACTGCACGTCTTCTTGTGAACCTTTAGTAAGGTCGATGGTTTCCGCGAAAAAATTACAATAATGAATGTTACGCATAAAACGCAGTGTGAATGCGTTACAGTCGCATTAATAATGAAGAATTTTGTATAAAGTAATTGCAGTAAATATTTTGCATACCTTCTTCTTCTTCAGAATCTTCTTGAATGACTTGTTTTCCGCGTTTCTTTCCTGACGTGGTAGGGTTAATGGTAGAACTTTTGCGTTTACACTTATCGTGGATTTCCGCAATCTGGTTCTCATTAATCAACGGTTCCTCAACATCAATAACTTCGTCGTTCTCCAATGAACGACGGTATGAGGTGCAGCCTTGAATGTTGTTATGGCGCATAATTTGATCGAGGGTGATCTCTGCGAAAGTTATAATAATTATTGCATAGTCGTATATATTAAAATACGCAGTAACAAAATGCAAATTGAAATATAAAAACAAGTGTATACCATTGTCATTTGCATCCTTGAAGATGCCAAGCTGGTTTGCCCAGGGCCAATATGTGGAAATTCTGCCTACATAAAGAGGCACGATCCCATATGGGCGAATCTGCAAACGCGCATTGACGAGCTGTTGGAAAGTCTCGGTTTCATACTCGTCAAGTGTAACGCGATCCTTGCTTTTTTCAGAGCAGGAGCTAACCCATGTGTTAATCTTTTTATAATCGCGGAGGGCGCCCTTTTTATGAAAAAGTAAGATTGTTTCCATTTGCCGACATTTTCCTTTGGTGTATCCATGACACCATTGCGGCATTTGAAGCTAAACCAGCTAGCATCATGTGTTAGGATGGAGGAGAATTTGCGAAATACATCTACAGAAGGTGGCCTGTTTATGGCATTGCAGTACATCTCGAACACTATAAGTTTAGCTACTGCATTCGGATGCAATTGGCCAGGACCAACCGCATAAAACTGACATGCGGATAAGAAAAAGTTAGTGAAAGGAAGCCTCAGATTGCCTGAATATAGGGAGGTTTCGTAGATCGTAATATATCCTTCTGGAGGATTGTCTGCAGTAACACCTGTTGCAGGTGCAACAGGTGCGAATTGATCAAGCAATGGATATTTACGTTTGATCTGCTCAAGCAATTCTTTGGTAATTAACGAATTAAAGTCATGTACTGAATGTCCAGAAGTTGTTGGGTATCGTGACGTAGACATGATAAAAGTAGGGAGGTGGTTTGGTTAAGTGTAAGAATGAAAAACGCAGAAATATGATTGAGTGTGATGAAAATTGTAAGTATGCTTTTTTAGAGAGAGAAAATAGTGTGAGAAAGTGAAAATGGACATATGCGGTGATGTTTTCTATTTATACTTGCACGATTGCAAGTAGCCGTTTAAGAATAATCATGATGATTCAACGGTTATTAAAATGCGAAGGGATTGCAACGGTTAGAAATACAGCCGTTAGCAGGAAAACTGCAATGCGGATGGATCATTTACGTAATGTGCGACACTGCGTAAGCTATGCGAATGATTTTTAAAAAAAAGAGAACCCCATAAACACTACAATTTTTTATTTTTTAAGAGTTTATTGTCTTACTTTTTCTGCGAAAATGTAACACAATAAACTGGGGGGATTTGATCATATACATACTTATGTATATGTATATTTTTAGTGCGGAAGGCCTTTTAGAGGTGAACGCACAAGACAGATAAACCGCGGTATAATGCGGTAGGATTGCGGAGAACATTAAAGAGTGCGAAGGCTTCTCGCAGTATTTGTACGGAATGCCTAAGTGCCCGCACAACTTACTTCCGCGTAACTCCTGGACCTATAAATAGGGAGCTTGGCCTCTCATTTTAGGTTGTTGATTCTGGAAGGGTTGCCCTAGCCATATTGATTTCTCTCGTGACTTTGCCCGAGACTAAATCATTATTTGGTTAACGTAATTTACGAAGACCGGGACATGGTTGTTGTTCGTTTAGCACTTAACGAAATATGACAATAAGGTCCCAAAACCATAATCGACATCCATTATACCCCCTCATTGCACTCAATCCTTGATTAACCGTAATTGGATAATCTAGGATTGATCACCAGCAGTCACTAATTGTGCGAATTCTAAACAAAGAGATAAAAACTTTAATGCGAGGCTTTATATTAATAGCATTACAGTACATTTCAAAAAGGATGATTTTTTGAAGGCCATGGGGATGCATCTGACTAAGACAGGCCTTATAATATCTAAGAAGGCGAAGAAGAAAGTTAGTAAGGGGAACACGGAGGTTGCCATGGGCAATTTGTAAGGCGTATAAAGTAATTTTTCCATCAGGAGGGTTGTCAGCAGTTTGTTTGTTGGTGGGAAGAACAGGGTTATATTGATTAAGATGGCGGAAGGTGTAGATACCCGTCCTAATCCATCCGGACGAAGTCCATATCGATTACAAACGATTCACAACAGTTGATTACATCGCGAGGTATTTGACCTCTATATGATACATTTTACAAACATTGCATTCGTTTTTGAATAGACAAAATTTCATTACATCTAAAGTTGACAGCATGCATACCATTTCATAATATATCTAACTATAATTTACTTAATAATAATCTTGATGAACTCGACGACTCGAATGCAACGCCTTTTGAAATATGTCATGAATGATTTCAAGTAATATCTCTAAGATGAGCAAATGCACAGCGGAAGATTTCTTTCGTACCTGAGATTAGACATGCTTTAAAGTGTCAACCAAAAGGTTGGTGAGTTCATTAGTTTAACATAAATAATCATTTCCATCATTTTAATAGACCACAAGATTTTCATTTCTCATAAACATACGTCCCATGCATAGAGACAAAAATAATCATTCATATGGATTGAACACCTGGTAATCGACATTCACAATATGCATATAAGAATATCCCCATCATTCCGGGATCCTCCTTCGGACATGATATAAATTTCGAAGTACTAAAGCATCCGGTACTTTGGATGGGGCTTGTTGGGCCCGATAGATCTATCTTTAGAGTTCGCGTCAATTAGGGTGTCTGTTTCCTAATTCTTAGATTACCAGACTTAATAAAAAGGGGCATATTCGATTTCGATCATTCAACCATATAATGTAGTTTCAATTACTTGTGTCTATTTCGTAAAACAGTTATAAAAATTGCGCATGTATTCTCAGCCCAAAAATATAAAGGGTAAAAAGGCAAATGAAACTCACGCATATAAATATTGTAAAACAGTTAATAAAGCATTTGCATGTATTTTCAGCCCAAAAATGTAAAGAGTAAAAAAAGGAGCATATGAAACTCACCTAATGTATTTTGTAGTAAAAATACATATGACTATATTGAACAACTGAACAATGCAGGGTTGGCCTTGGATTCACGAACCTATAACATTGTATATAAATTAAAATATATAATTGTAATCGAACATGTTTATATATTATCTTAGATTATATATTATACTTATTTAGTTTGTATATATGTTCAAAATGCTTAATATATATATATATATATATATATATATATATATATATATATATATATAATATCATTAGTTTGTTACATTTAAGTATTTATATAGATATTGTTATTATTGTTATTAGTTTGTTACATTTAAGTATTTATATAGATATTGTTATTATGTTAGATATGTATGAATTAAAGTTTGAATATGATTATTACCTTGTATTAGAAAGATAACCTACTGTAAGTAACAAAGGTTTCTTGATCTTGGATGATTACTTGGAATGGATTTAGAAAACTTGAAGGAGATGTTCCTTCAACAAGCACGTGTCGAGCATCATACTGCATACGACATGATCACGCAATTGAAGGAGATGTTCCTTCAACAAGCACGTGTCGAGCGCTTCGAGACCGTTCGAGCGCTTCATGCATGTCGTATGGATGACTCCCAATCCGTTTCATCTTATGTCCTTAAGATGAAAAGCCTCATTGATCGCGCAAACCGTGTTAATCTCAACATATCTAATGAGCTAGCCACGGATCTTATCCTAAACTCCTTGTCAAAGAGGTTTGACCAATTTGTAATTAATTACAATATGAATGGGATGGATAAGACCATTGGCGAACTTCATGGCATGCTTAGGACAGCGAAAACTAGCATGGGTAAGAGGGCTTCACCCGTGCTAATGGTCAATGATGGTGGGTCCAAAGGTAATAATACCTCTAAGCCAAAGGCGGCTAAGAGGAAAGGACCCGCCCATCAAGGTAAGGGAAATGGGAAGATGGTTACCCCAACCAAAAACAAGAACAAGAAGCAAAAGGTTGCCGGACAAGCATACCCCAAGGAAGACCCGTGCTTCGATTGCGGTGAAATGGGTCACTGGAAACGTAACTGCCCAGTCTACCTTAAGGAGTTGAAGGAGAAGAGGGATGCGGGGCAAACCTCAGGTAATATATATATGGTATATATAGAGCTTAGTATTATTTCTTCTAATACATGGTTATTAGACACTGGATGTGGAACTCACATTTGCAATTCTTTGCAGGGGTTCAAAAGAAGTAGCAAGAAAACGGGAACATCAAGTCTCTTTATGGGTAATGGAGCCAAAGTGCAAGTGAAGGATCAAGGAGACTTTGTATTAAAGCTTCCAAGTGGTTTGGAACTTATTTTGAATAATGTTTTATATGGACCGAATTTATGTCGAAACCTTATTTCAGTTTCCAGTTTAAAACAATGTGGTTTTTATCTTAATTTTGTTAATGATGATATCCACGTTTATTTAGATAATGTATTCTATTTTAAGGCTTCGCCTTCAAATGGAATTTATGAATTGGTTCATGATGATACATCATCTAGTAGCTCAATATACCATACTAGCACCAAGAAACTCAAAAGGGATTTGAGTGATTCCTACTTATGGCATTGTCGCCTTGGTCACATAAACAAGAATCGAATGCGTACACTTCAAAAGAATGGACTTTTGAAATCAAATGAGATGGACTCGTTTGATGTATGTGAATCTTGTTTACAAGGCAAAATGACTAAATCACCTTTCAAAGGGACCTATGAAAGGGCTAAAGATTTATTGGGATTAATACATTCGGATGTATGTGGACCCTTTAAACCCATGACTAGGAATGGTGAAAGGTACTTTGTTACTTTCATTGATGACTTTAGTCGTTTCGGATATGTCTACTTATTAAGACACAAGGACGAAACCTTTGAAGCATTCAAAGAATATCAAAACGAAGTACAAAATCAACTCAACAAGACAATAAAGGTACTTCGTACCGATAGAGGAGGTGAATACCTAAGTGATGCTTTCCAAGATCATCTTAGAAGTTGTGGGATTATCTCGCAACTTACTCCACCCGGGACACCACAGCTTAATGGTGTATCCGAAAGGAGGAACCGAACCCTAATGGATATGGTTCGATCTATGATGGCTAGAAGCTCGTTACCTCTATCATTCTGGGGTTATTGTCTATGCTCCGCGGCTCGTATTCTAAATATGGCCCCAACCAAGAAAGTGGAACGAACTCCTCATGAGATGTGGTTTGGAAAACCTCCATGTCTATCATACTTAAAGGTATGGGTATGTGAAGCTTATCCTAAGCGTTACGTCCCTAATAAGTTGAATGCTCGATCCACGAAGTGTATCTTCATAGGATATCGCAAGGATGATATGGGATATTATTTCTATGATCCATCCGAGCAGAATGTATTTGTTGCTCGAAAGGCTGAATTCCTTGAAACTAAGTTCCTAATGGAAGATAATAGTGAAAGAAAGGTAGATCTTGAGGAGGTTTAAGATGAATTGGATGATACACAATTGGTTGACACTAGCACTCAACATGAAAATGTTGAGAATGATCAAATGGATGATCAAAATACACAAGACGTTCGCAGATCTGGTAGGATTAGTAATCCTCCTGAGAGATATGGGTTTCTCATGGATGGTTGCTATGTGGTTGATTTGGATGAACCAACCAACTACCAAGATGCTTTATCAAGGATTGATAAAGATAAATGGCAGGAAGCCATGAACGCTGAGATGCAATCCATGTATGACAACCAAGTTTGGGAACTTGTTACGCAACCACCTGGCTCTAGGCTAGTTGATTGTAAATGGCTTTTCAAAATGAAAACCGACATACATGAAAACTTGGATACATATAAAGCTAGACTTGTAGCAAAAGGTTTCACTCAAACTCAAGGGGTTGACTATGATAAAACTTTTTCGCCTGTGGCAATGCTAAAGTCTATTAGGATATTACTTGCCATTGATGCTCATTATGATTATGAAATATGCAGATGGATGTCAAGACCGCTTTCCTAAATGGACATCTTGAGGAAGATGTCTATATGGTTCAGCCTGAAGGTTTTGTGGATCCGAAATATCCTAATAAGGTATGCAAGTTAAAGAAATCAATCTACAGATTGAAACAAGCATCCAGAATGTGGAATCATCGTTTTAATGAGGAGGCCAAGAAATTTGGCTTCATTAAAAATGGTGATGAAGCTTGTGTATACAAGAAGGCTAGTGGGAGCACTATCATGTTCCTTGTACTATATGTGGATGATATATTGTTATTTGGAAATGATATTCCGGCAATGGAAGGTGTTAAAACTTGGCTAAGTAAATGCTTCTCTATTAAGGATCTTGGAGAAGCACAATACGTTTTGGGGATTGGGATCTACAGGGATAGATCCAAGAAACTGATAGGTTTGAATCAAAGTGCATACATTGAAAAGATCTTGAAAAGGTTCAAGATGGACAACTCTAAGAAAGGTTTGGTACCTATTCAAAGAGGAACGCCTCTCAGTTCATCTCAGTGTCCTACCACGAAAGATGAACAAGAGAGAATGAAGAAAGTCCCGTACGCATCTGCTATTGGGTCAATCATGTATGCAATGATATACACTAGACCGGATGTGTCATGCGCTCTTAGCCTGACAAGTAGATACCAGAATAACCCAGGAAACAGTCATTGGATTGCTGTTAAAAGTATATTGAAATACCTTAGGAGGACTAAGGATATGTTTCTAATATATGGGTCTGGTGAGGAGGAACTCACTGTAAAAGGTTACGTGGACGCGAGTTTCCAAACTGATCGAGATGATTCTCGATCATAATCCGGTTATGTCTTCACGTTAAATGGAGGTGCAGTCTCTTGGAAGAGTTCAAAACAGGATGTTGTTGCTTTATCCACTACAGAGTCGGAGTACATCGCCACATCATTGGCAGCTCAGGAAGCTGCATGGATGAAGAAATTCATCGACGACTTAGGAGTAGTCCCTTCCATTCAGGACCCTCTTGAGATCTTTTGTGACAACGAGGGTGCGATTGCTCAAATCAAGGAACCTCGTGCTCACCAAAAGACCCGTCACATTGAGCGGAGATTCAACTACATAAGGGATGAAGTTGAAAAGGGAAATATATGTATTCACAAAGTTCACATAGATCTTAATATAGCGGATCCTCTCACGAATCTCTTACATGGATTAAAACATGCAGGACATGTTTATGCATTAGGGCTTCGATATTCTACTGATTGGTCATGATCTGTTTTAAGTATTGTAACAGAACGAAATTATTCAAACTCATTAATATAATTATGGTATTAATTTATTTTGAGTTGTATTCCTATTTTGCATATTTTATCCATGAATAAGTAATTATTCTAAATTCTGTAGTCGATCACATTTGTGGGAGCAAATGTGAGGTTTAGACTATTATGAACTCGGATTGGTATACATTCATGGGATGAATGTGGTGCAAGGTTGCAACCAAGGTTCATAGATATTTGTGGGATACAAATATTGGAAGACCCGCCCTCAAGACTTACTAAATGGAGCCTTTGTGGTTGATCACATGTAATCTTGAGTAAAGGCGAATATCATTGTATCCTCTGACCTGAGATACATATTGGGTTCGGATATTTACCAAGTATTGTACCTTGATTCTTTCCTTCGCTATTCTGAAATATGGTAGTTCACAAGGAAGAGCTCATGCATAATGCAAGGTACATATTTAGGACGTATGTAGTCAAAATGGAATTTGTCCCTCTTATTCGTTGAGAGTTAGATGTCTAAGGCCTGATAAAGTTAAATCTAAAAGAGAGTGATCACTCTGTGTCTCTTGGATTTAACATGACATCTAGGACGAAAGGATATAATGAAAGATTCACCTATTCATATTTGAGATGGGAACTCGAAAGGGATGATGTTATTGAATGGCACAAAGTCATAACATATTGGGGGTGATGGACGGTCGTTAGGTGGTATCCATCACTTGCATTAATTTCTTATGTTTCTCGTGCAAGTGGGAGATTGAAGGTATTTAGTATGCCCGAGCGACATATTAAATTAATGTGGCTAGTATGTTATGATCCAAGTCGGGTCATACCCAATAACAAACTTACCGACACCTTAAAACGTATTTAGTCTTGACGATTGGGTCATTAAATAAATACGCGACACTTGGACTTTAGAAAATCGGTTTTCTAAAATATGATCACTTGAGATAAATTATTTGGATAATTTATATATAATTGTTTATAGGTTTAAATGATTATGTTGTGTTATATTTTATAAAAATGTTTATAAAATGTGAAAGTAACAAAATAAATACATGTTTATATATATATATATATGTATCAAGTTTATGGATATATATATATATATATATATATATATATATATATATATATATATATATATATAACATTATTTATAAAAAGAGTGTGCAGAATTTTTTGGTCTTCAAGACAATATCCCATGCTCATTTGTTACTTCCAACTCACACACAACTTTAGAGGTGCATGCTATTTACTTGAACCAAAGCTTGACCACTTCACTTAAGTGTTTCTTGATATTTTAACTTTTAAAAAAAACTGGACAGCTTCTTTCTGCCTTGCTGCTGCCGTGAGCTTTCTTGAGGGAAAGAGAGTTCATTTCTTTTTTTTTTTGCAAGCTAATTCTAGTGTCATAAAATCCTAACTATTGCATAAGGTGTTGGTGAAGAGTTTGGGGTATTATCTCTTGAGGTTTCATTGCTTTGAAGCTCCATTAATCAACATCATCTTCACCATCTTCTTGCAACTAAGAAAACGACCCTCAACTAGCTTGAGGAGGTACATTTCTTATCTTCTCATCTTATTTGTAAACATATCTTTAAAGACTTGATATTAACATGGAATTCAATCAAAATGGTTTAACATAAACACTTGTTTATAAATGAAATAATGCTTCCGCTTGACTTTACACTCATAAAATTGGTTTTGTGATTATATAAACATTATGAACTTGTTGTTGTGTTGAATTCCATCAACTGGACCATTCAAATACCCCTTTCTTCAAACAATCAGTAATTGGAGTAACAATTGTGGAGAAGTCTTTGATAAATCTTCTATAAAATGAAGCTAAACCATGAAAACTTCTGACTTCAGTGATGGAAGAAGGACTAGGCCATGATCTGATTGCTTCCACCTTAGATGGATCCATTGAAATGCCTTCTTCAGAAACCACATACCCAAGAAATACTACTTTGCTGACAAAGAAATCACACTTCTCCAGCTTTGCATATAACTGATTCTGCCTTAACAGCTCAAATACTTTCATCAGATGATCCAAGTGTTCTTCTTTAGTTTTCGAGTACACTAGGATGTCATCAAAGTAAACAACCACAAACTGACCAATAAGTGGCCTGAGCAATTCATTCATAAGTCTCATGAATGTGCTGGGTGCATTAGACAACCCAAAAGGCATAACCAACCACTCGAATAAACCACCTTTGATCTTGAAAGCTGTCTTCCATTCATCTCCTTCTTTCATTTGAATCTGATGATACCCACTTCTAAGATCAACTTTGGAGAATACACAAGAACCATGCAGCTTATCTAACATATCATCTAATCTAGCTATGGGATACCTATACTTGATGGTGATGTTGTTAATAGCTCTACTGTCTACACACATTCTTATAGAACCATCTTTCTTTGGAACCAGCAAAGCTGGTACTGAATAAGGACTCATGCTGGTTCTAACATACCCCTTGGCAACCAGCTCATTAACTTGTTTTTCTAATTCTTTTGCTTCATGAGGAGAACATCGATAAGCTACTTTGTTAGGAAGGACAAATCCAGGTACAAGATCAATTTGATGTTCAATACCCCTGATTGGTGGCAAACCAGTAGGTAACTCAGTAGGAAACACATCAGCAAATTCAAATAACAATGGCTTTACCCTAGCTGGTATTTCATCATGCTGGTTCAACTCATCACTTTCAACCATCCGCAATAAATAAGCACTAGCACCACCCTTTAACTCAGTATCAACTTCTGCTTGAGTCATAAACAAAGCTTTATCATTCTTAACAGTAGGATCAGCTCTAGGTATTTCACTAGGCTTTAAAGAAGTGAGGGTGATCTTCTTTCAATTCACATACATTGAATAAGTATTTTGGTGTCCATTATGATAGACATACTTATCAAATAACCAAGGTCTACCAAGTAGCAAATGACAAGCATCCATAGGAATAACATCACAATAATCTCATCCTGATAAACAGTACCAATTGAAAATGGAACAGTAACTTGGCGAGTAACCTTTACCTCGCTGCCTTGGTTAAGCCATTGAAGTTTGTATGGATGAGGATGCTTCTTTGTAACTAGCTCAAGTTTTTCCACCATGTGAGTAGATGCTGCATTTGCACAGCTGCCTCCATCAACAATCAGGCTACACACTTTGCCCTTGACTGTGCACCTTGAATGAAAGATGTTTTCACGCTAACTCTTATCTTCAATAGTCTCAGCTGAGTGCATTACTCTTCGAACCACTAAAAACTCTCCAATATCAGCAGTAACAAACTCTTCACTATCAAACTCATCATATACTAGTTCAGTTTCAAAACCCCCTTCCAAATCTTCAATCTCCTTTAATGTAAGAGCACGCTGGTTAGGAAATTGAGCTTAAAAATGTCCAAATCCATGGCACTTGAAGCATTTTCTTCTTTCATCTTTAGGACCAGCTACAACCTGCTCTTTGCCTTTAGATACTTTGGATGCTTCCTCGTTATGCCTAGGCAGCATAGATGATTCACCCTTCATAGGCAGCACAGCTGACTTGGAATAAGACTTAAAATTAATTTTCTTCTTTGCTTGTTTTTCTACTTGAATAGCCAGCTTGCAAGCACTCTCAAAAGTCCATAGAAGCTGCATTTCAACTTGATCAGCAATAGAAGCATTTAAGCCTCCAACGAATATTGCTATAGTGTGTTCTTCAGCTTCTTTAACATTTGTACGAATCTTGAGCTGCTCAAACTCTCTGATGTAATCAACAACATTCATGCTGCTTTGTTTGAGTGTATTCATATGGATATACAGCTCTTGCTTGTAAGCTTGAGGAACAAACCTCTTTTGCATACACTCTTTTAACTTGGACCAGGTTTTGATTGTTTTCTTCCCTTCATATTGCCTTTCTTTTTTTAGATTATCATACCACATTGAAGCATACTTCTTCAATCTGATCACAAAAACTTTAAAGGCCTTTTTATCATCATAGCCTTTATCCTCCATAATTCTATCCATGGCCTGAACCCATTCAAAGTAATCTTCAGGATTAGAGGACCCTTCAAAATCAGGTGGATCTATCTTCATATCTTTCAAATCATCAGCTTTTTTCCTATGCCTTCTTCTTCTTTGTGAAGAAGCATGAGATCCATCAGTAGATTGGCTACCATCCTCAGATTCAGTACTAGAAGACACAATAGTTGTATCTCCATTTTCAGATCTAATTATATTTCTTCTTGGAACACCATCTTCCAACAAGTTAACCATTCTTTCCATCTGATGTTGTAGAGCTTCAATAGCTCTATCTCTTCTAAGATTATGAGCTTCTTCAAGAGTCATATTCCTTGGAATATCAGCCATTTCAAATATCAGATCTGAAATAGACCTTCAGCAATAAATAGAAACCTAGATCTGAAATAAAGCTTAACAGCTCTAAAACAGAGTATGAACTGAAATAACAATAAAAATTGATAAGAAAGCTTCGATTGAACAACTTAAGCTCTGATACCACTTTGATGCTTAATTATGACTTTAAAAATGCAATTTAGAACAAGCTTTCTTCACCTAACAGATCTGAACACAAAGACTAGGGATGGCAATGGATCGGATATGGACCGGGTGGTCTCATATCCACATCCATATCTATTTAATTTTTTAAATCCATATCCATATCCAGATCCATTTAAATATAAATCATCCATCCATATCCATATCCGTTGGATTAAGCGGGTTAATGGATATCCGTTGGATGTTAAGTTTTTATAAAAAAATTCTTATTTTGTAATGAAATTATCAAAGGATACTTAACAAATCTATGTAATATATGTAAGATAAGTGAATTTAATACCAGTTATATAGTTATATCTTCATAATTTATATTATTGATAACATTTTAATAGTTTATAGTCTACATGTACAAGGATATGTAAATATATATGCATATATTAAAACAAATATGTATATATTTATAAGTATATATGTATTTCGGGTGCTAAATGGATATATCCGTGGATGGTAAATTGACATCCATATCCGATCCACTAATTTTTTACATCATCCATATCCATATCCATATCCGTTTATCATTCATTTAGATCATCCATATCCATGTAAATGGATCGGATCGGATGGATATCCGATGGATCGTAACAGCCCAAAACAGAGTATAAAACTCTGAAATAAGAACACAAAGGATAGAGAATCTAAACCCTTAATTGATAAAGATACGACCACAATTAGAGATCTAGAAACACTCCAAGTCTTCAATTACAGCTGATAAAGATTCCACCACAACTATAATATCAGATATGAAGATTTGGATTTCACCACAATGTTTGATAAAGTAACACCACAAACACTGATAAAGAAACCACTCTTAGCCACCGGAATCAAAGATTCGTAAAGACACAGAGATTTTTGTAAATTGATAAGCTCTATCAAACTTTTCATTCAATCATCAACTGAGTTTTACAATTACAAGAGCTCTCTATTTATAGGAGAAGCTTAACAGCTATTTTCTAGATAAGACAAAAAACATAAAAAGGAAATGGAGACAAAAAAGGACAAACAATTACAAATTAGCCAATAAGAATATAGGACACAATCTGCAAAAGCCTGCCATTTGTTAGTGCTCCTTCCATGATAAAAGCATCTAATGATAAATGGGAATCTTCCTTGGACAGCTGACATTCTTCTAGAACAGCCACACACGTGTTAAGCACATGACCTGACCGGTTTATTGAAAAGCATAAGTAAACTTTGAATTGTATCAGCAAGTTGGCCCTTTAGAAAGAAAATAGCGTTGCCTGCTGGTTGAACTAAGTTTCGTGTGCTGGTTGAACTTAAAATTCGTCAGCTGGTTGAACTAGCTGGTTTGTCTAAGTATAACTTTGCTGGTTCGATTTGCTGGTTACCCAGCTGAGTGAAATAAAGCTTTACTGACTAAACTAAAACTCATTTGCTGGTCCGGCTAGCTGGTTCTTCTTAATTGTTGGCTTACCTTCAACTATCAAAAACTTTATTCGTCAAAACATAACTACTTCAGTTTAAGGACTGAAGTAGGGTCACCCCTGATCTTCTTGAACCAGCTCCAAAAACACTTAGATGATACGAAATAGATGGCAACATAACCATTGCTTGGCCTGATTCGGGTGTAACATCTTTTGAGCTCGTGCTAGCTGTGTTGCTGGTTACATTGCCCAGCTCACCCGCATTAGCACTTCATTCATAAGCCTCATGAATGTGCTGGGTGCATTAGATAACCCAAAAGGCATAACCAACCACTCGAACAATCCACCTTTGATGTTGAAAGCTATCTTCCATGCATCTCCTTCTTTCATTCGAATCTGATGATACCCACTTCTAAGATCAACTTTGGAGAATACACAAGAACCATGCAGCTCATCTAGCATATCATCTAATCTAGGTATGGGATACCTATACTTGATGGTGATGTTGTTAATAGCCCTGCTGTCTACACACATTCTCATAGAACCATCTTTCTTTGGAACCAGCAAAGCTGGAACTGAACAAGGACTCATGCTTGTTCTAACATACCCCTTTGCAACCAGCTTAATGGTGTATCCTATCGTATACACGCATAAAAGGCGTAATGGTTGCATAAAAGTAACATCAGGAAGACTGGAAACAACAGTTCTATAGAGTTATCCGTACAGCGTTCTCCGCTGTGCAGGCTGCTCCGTCATGCGTAAGCCCTGAAGGCCGCCTAGCGCGTAAGCCCTGGCCGGAGAACGCCACCTTCAGCGTAAATTTCGGATCACAAGTAACAGAACGTATCATCATCTAACATGTGTCCCCGAGCAATCTGGTGGATCTGACACTATAAATAGACCCCTTGGGTCGTCATTTTACACAGTTCAGACATTCTGACAACTTTGAGAGCTGAGACTTCACTTCTCTTTCTCTCTCTACTTTCTCTCACTAGAAGTCATCCAACTAGCACTTTTACGCTCTACGGACGACAGATTGATTAAGCCACCCCAAAAGTTTCTACACTTGTGAACCGGGTCTGCAGGGGTTATTTCCCAAGGGTAAAAATCAATCGGCAACACTCCGCCCCCCACTAAAGCTAGATTACTTCTAGTATCGTGTTGACACACTAAGCCTTACCTCATAAGGAAATAGGTGTTAACAATGGCGCCATCCATTATTAAGACGAATCATCTCACCAACACTGACAAAGAAGGCGAGGGTAACGAATTGGTACCCATAGAAGTAGGAATGATACATCCATGGAAAGCTGGACAACGGAGGAAGGCAGAAGTGTTAGAAGATTGGGAAGAGAAATTAATATCATTTCCTTCTATGTTCAACACAAATCCATCCGATGGTCCAGTAGTTATAGAAGCATGAGTTGCTAATTGTTTAATACGCAACATTTATACGGACACAGGAGCTGGAGCAGACATTATGTATGAACATTTCTTCATACAGCTTCCCAAATATGTACAAAAAAAAAGAAGGAAACATATGTGCTGTTAGCAAGTTTTACAAGTGAACCGTCCTGGTCTGAAGGAAGTATTCTGCTTGAAGTAACCTTGGGCAAGCCACCCCTAAGACGCACAGCCAACATTGAGTTCCTGGTGGTTAAAGCAAATTCACAGTACAATAAAATTTTAGGAAGAACTGCTTTAATGACGTTTGGAGCTGTAACATCAACTGTACATGGCATGATGAAGTTTCCAACGCCAGGCGGAGTAGCAATGTTATATGCAGAATGGCAGAAGTCAATTGAGTGTTCTCAAGTAACAAAGGCGGTAATTAAACCAATCATACACGATGATGGGTCAATTTCACAGAATCTTAAATTTTCAGATCAGAAAATCATAATTGGGCACACGTTGTCCGCCGAATGTAAAGAAAAATTATATAATATTTTGACAACAAATTTAGACGTTTTTGTATGGCAGCCGTCTGATATGACCAGTGTTCCAAGGGAAATTACAGAGAATAGGCTAAACGTGAATCCCAACATACATCCTGTTTGTCAGAAAAAGCGTGGCATGGCGCCAGAAAGAAGCAAATTCCTCCGCGATGAGGTACGAAGTTTGGTGGATGCTGGGATCTTACGAGAGGTCAAATATCAGACATGGGTAGCCAATCCAGTCATGGTCAGGAAGCCGAACAACTCATGGTAGATGTGTGTGGATTTCACGGATATCATTAAAGCATGTCCAAAGGATAATTATCCTTTACCTGAAATTGATTGGAAGGTTGAATCATTGGCAGGATATCGATTCAAATGTTTCCTAGATGCAGCTAAGGGATATCATCAAATCCCAATGGCTTTAAAAGATGAAGACAAAACGGCTTTTCACACGACGGAAGGCATATTCTGTTACATGAAAATGCCTTTTGGTTTGAAGAATGCAGGAGCAACATATCAACGACTTATTGATATGGCGTTAAAGGATCAAATTGGGCTAAAATTAGAAGCTTATATTGATGACATTGTCATCAAAAGTCATACTGAAGAAAAGATGTTGCGAGATATACAGGAAACTTTTGCATCTCTGCGAAAAATTAACATGAAATTAAATCCCAAGAAGTGCACGTTTGGTGTAGAAGAGGGAAAATTCTTAGGTCACATTGTCACAGAACGTGGTATTAAAGCTAATCCTAAGAAAATTCAAGCAATTGAAGACATGAAGTCACCAATTAGCAAGAAAGATGTTCAACGGTTACATGGATGTCTAGCAGCATTAACAAGATTCTTGTCCAGAGCAGCTGAAAAGTCGCTTCCATTCATGAAGGTGTTAAAGGGCTGTTTAAATAAAAAAGATTTTGTGTGGACGGCGGAAGCCGAAAATGTATTCCAAGAGGTCAATCAGTTGTTAAAAAATTACCTACATTAACAGCACCAAAAGAGGGGGAAACCCTAATTTTGTACTTAGCTGTCTCAAAGGAAGCAATAAGTTCTGTCCTAATCGTAGAATGGAACGGCGTGCAAATGCCTATATATTTTGTTAGTAACGTGTTGCAGCTTAGTGAAACAAATTATCCACCACTTCACCGCATGGTTTATGCCCTTGTGCATACTGCACGACGTTTACGAAGATATTTTCAAGGTCATCCCATCTTAGTGTTAATAGATCAACCATTGAAGCAAATACTCCGGCGTCCAGAATCATCTGGCCATTTAGCAAAATGGGCCATCGAGTTGGGGGAGTATGAAATCAATTTTGCTCCCCGGAATGCAGTTAAATGACAAATTTTGGCAGATTTCCTCTTGGAGACAAATGAAAAAGTAGAGTATGACAACAAAATGGCACCATCACAGCATGAGTGGGAGTTACACACTGATGGAGCATCCAGTGAAGAGGGAACAGGTGCAGGACTAGTTTTAACAAGTCCAGACAGTGAAGAGTATACTTATGCATTGAAATTTTGTTTTTATGCTTCAAACAATGAAGCAGAGTATGAGGCGTTACTCTCCGGCCTCCGTATAGCGGTAGAATGTGCATAACAAATTTACGAGCATATGTTGATTCTCAAATTGTCGCCCAGCAGGTTAATGGAACGTTCGATGCAAGGGATACATCCATGAGGCAATATGTAAAGTTGGTATAGGCAATTTCAAAGAAATTTGATAACCTTGAAGTCGTGTAAATCCCTCGAAATAAGAACAAAAAAGCTGACGTCTTGAGCAAGTTAGCTACTTTAACCTTTGATCATTTGCACAAACGAGTGTTGGTTGAAGAGCTTAAGGAGAAATCAATACATGGAAAACCAATTATTGCAATAGTTGAAGGAGCTAAGGAAACTTGGATGACTCCGTATTTGAGATATTTGCATGACGGATGGTTACCTGTTGATAAGGCGGAAGCAAGAAGAATAAGAGTGACCGCACCAATGTATGAAATTGTTATTGGTGTCCTTTATCGAAAATCATACAATGGTCCATTGTTAAGGTGTTTAACCGATGATGAAGCATTAAAAGTGGTCAAAGAAATGCATAAAGGAGTTTGTTCTCAACACTCCGATTTTCGTACTGTGGCATCACGGATCATGCGACAAGGGTATTTTTGGCCTTCCCTTTATCGGGATGTCGCAGAAATCATAAAAACATGTGAGAATTGGCAGAGGCATGGTACAATTCAGCGTCTTCCAAAGTATGACTTGATACTGCCGCTTGGCCGTTCTGCAAGTGGGCTATTGATATTGTGGGGCCATTCAATAGAAGCACTGGTAATGCTAAGTTCTTGGTGGTAGCGATCAATTTTTTCATGAAATGGGTTGAAGCAAAAGCTTTAGCAAAAATCACAGGAGAAAATGTCAAGAAGTTTGTCTGGCATGATATTGTATGTCGTTATGGGGTGTTAAATGAAATAGTCAGCGATAACTGCAAGCAATTTGCAGAAAATCCATTTCGGAGTTGGTGTGAAGAGCTGGGCATAAAGCAAAACTTTACATCTGTTGCTCATCCTCAAGCAAACGGACAAGTGGAGGTTACCAACAAGGAAATCGTTGCTGGCATTAAGGCACGGTTCGGTCTGAGTCAAACTGGATGGGTGGATGAGCTTCCAAATGTATTGTGGGCACACCGGACGATGCCAAAGCGGAGCACGAGGGAAACACCTTTTAGTCTAGTGTATGGAACATAGGCAGTGATACCGGCTGAAATATGTGTGCCAACGCAACGCATTATGGCATTTGATGTTAAGGCTAATTCTGAGGCATTAAAGGAGAATCTCAACTTGTTGGAGGAAAGAAGATTGATGGCCGCCATCCGGCAAGCAGATCACAAGCATAAAATGGCAAAATATTATAACAAGAAAGTGCAGCATGTGCAGTTTGAAGTAGGTGATTTGGTACTACGTGATAATGAGGCAAACAGGCAAATCAAATTTGGAAAGCTAGCCCCAAAATGGGAAGGACCTTATAAGGTCACGAAAGTAAATCAGAATGGATCATACATGCTTGCTGCGCCTTCCGGCGAGCAATATGAAAGAGCTTGGAATGCAATGAATTTAAAGAAATTTTATGCGTAGCACTATATGCATGGATAGCTTGATCAACTGTCAAATGCATGAGATATAGTCATAAATGTAAAAATTTCTTTAAGAATATGAATAATAGCAATTATTCTTATGGCAATATTTTTCACAAATTTTATCCGGCTAAGGATTTTTTAGCCCAGGTGTCACATAGCTGTGTGTCATCCCTACCCGCAGAAAGAAAGAAAGCCTTTCGGTGGTAGAAGTACAATCATACACAAAATGGTTGTAACAATAGTGAGACATGTAGAACTCACTAAAGCATCGAAACGATGAAACGAATCTACAAAAAATGTCATGACACAACTTATATACACAAAATACAGAGCAAAACGGAAAACGGACCATGGTGTCCAGCAAATATTTAAAGGCCAAAATAATTCATAACTTTTCCTCATGAGTTTTATGACTGAAAGCGTATAACGGAGAATATGATTTCAATATCTACAAGCATAATGATTGCAAAGTACAATCTCAATGTCTTGTGCATTGTTCACCACAACAATCTTACCAAGTTACAACATATTTCTAATATATACAACCAAGTACAATATTCAACGTTATGCAAAAGCAGATGTATAAAACATAATATTTCATTCATCCTGCGGAGTTTAATTCAATACATCATCTATTGTTACATCCGGCCTTTTACAAAGATTTCCAAGATCAGAAAACTTCATATTTTCTATTAGTGCACCAGCTGCATCAGCTTCTTTTATGGCGTTTTCATTAATCTTCGATGTAATAACAATAGGCATTGGATTTGGCAATTCTGGCAGTTTTCTTTTCATAAAGTTGAAAAAATTTAGTCGTTCAGCAGACTTCGCAAGACGGACAAACTCACGTATCCTGTGAGACAGAGCTTGGAAATTAAAGATACGCTCTACAAGTGCGGGGATCCCAGCTATCATTCGTCTTTCGTTCTCCTCTTTGGCTTTAAGCTGCTCTTTCAACATGTTATTCTGCTCAAGCATTCTTTCATTCTCCTTTACTAGTTCATCAATTTTGCTCAGATGCCGTTTTTCTCTGGAGGATAGTTCTTTGACTTGCTCCTTATACTCCGCCCTCTGATTGTTGCTATTATCATAAAGCCTCTTCATTGTCTCGTATTCCTTTTTTATCTCTGTAGCTATTTGTTCAGTCCTGGCTACTTTCTCCTTTTCAGCAGATAGCTCCTTATTTGTAGTGACTTCATTGTTTTGCAACTCAGATAGGCGTTGAAGGTCATTTAAGTCAGAATCAATGTTCAGAATAATACTTTGTGCCTTAACTTTCTTGGCATCTGCATCAGATAGGCTGCTAAAGAATTGGGCTAGTGAAGGACACACCATGGCATTCAAAAAAGTCATGAAAGTCACAAACCCTAGATTTTTATTTTTTCTTTATTTTTCTGTATTTTGATGTTATATTAATAGTATGATGATTACATGTTATTGTATTGATGATTGTATGCATAGAATTGCTCAAATATATATGTTTTCGGTTTGATTGAATTGGGAAAGCAGCCTTTTCGTTCATTTATGGTTATGTAACTGTTATAAAAGTGAAAATAAAGTATTTAGATGAGTTCCTCTCATCAAGACATTAATTTTAGACTCCGGATTCATGTCATTTCGATTCCCGGAACTCTAGATATGATTGAAATGGTGTTTTGTTGAGATTAATTTATGAAAACGAATTGAATCAGGTATTATCCGACTTTGTGACCATTTTTGGAGTCTTTAGGGTGTACTAGTGTGTTAGGATTGATGATGGGATGAACTTTCATGTTCGGGTCATCTAAATTCGAGCCACGGATCACCGGTTATGACTAAAACACGTTTTTGAGCGGATTGAAGATCCAAACTTATAATAAGGATTAATTAATTATTTAATTATTATAAGGCTTAGTTATTATTTAATTATAATTTAATTATTAAATACTTATGATTTAATAATTATAATTAGAAACTTATGATATGATTAATAATTCATTATTAATTAATAATACTTATGATATGATTTAAAATTTATTATTAATTAATAATACTTATATTATGACTAATATTTAATTAATTAATTAAATACTTATGTTATATTAATTATATCATTTAAACTTATATTAACTTTAATAATTCATTTTAATTTAATTAAACTTATGTTATGACATAATTAGACATATTTAACTTTAATAAAAAATATAACTTATATTATTATTACAACTTACACTTTTAAAATTAACGTTGACTATGTTTGACCAAGGTTGACTTTTGAGTTGACTTTCGGTTGACTTTGACTTTCAGTTGACTTTTGTTAACTTTCTAAATAAGGAAACTTTCCTAACTTAAAACTTTCTAAAAATAGAAACTTTCTAAATTTGGAAACTTTCCAAAAATAGAAACTTTCCAAAAATAGAAACTTTCCTAAAATAGAAACTTACTAAAAATAGAAACTTTCCAAAAATAGAAACTTTCCAAAAATAGAAATTTTCCAAAAATGGAAACCTGCTAAAAATAGAAACTTTCTAAAAATAGAAAGTGTGTGTCCGTACGCTGTTCCGATCAAACCGATGCATGTTGAGTATTGTTCTATATCTACTTGCAACATGTACAATAGCTATCATACTAAGAATTGACCTAAGTTAGTTATTTATATTGACCTGCTTTATTTATAGGTCGACGTTGTGATCATTCCTGATCACTTTACTTCGATTGCTGTTCGCTTATTTGTATGGTTACTTCGTTTGCTATTAAGGTGAGTTATAGTCCCATTTTCTATTTTAAATCTTTTGGGATGAGAATACATACAATTTATTTTATATTTTGGACACAATTGAAAGTTGGTTTAAATTATTCATTGTGAGTTGAACAAAAATATTCTCTAGTCTGGTAACTGTAATCACTGGTTTCTACTGGTGAACGCGAATCCTACGGATAGATCTATCGGGTTTGACAACCCCATTTCGAGCTAGTCGCGCTAGCAATTTATAATCGGAATGTTTAGTATTCGTAATTTGTTGTAGATACACTTGTTCGGTGTATATTATTTATTGTGTTTGGCAAGGGTAAATAAATGGTTAAGTAGTTACCAGGTGGCTCACGGTAAATAGAATAATGTTTTTATATGTTTTCTAGCATATAATTTTGTGGTCCAAAAAGGAGTTTTTATGTTTTCAAACATAAAGTTTTATTTGTTCAAATTAAATATTGTTTGCAATATTAAACCTATAATTCACTCAATATTTTTGTTGACAGTTACTCGCATGTTTTATTCTCAGGTTCATGATTGATTGCTTCCGCTGTGCTTAGAGAGTCTGCATATTTTTGATGGCAGCTTTTGTTAAACAATAACTTGCATTCTATTTTGATACATTTAATAGTGGATGCTGTTGACTTTGTTTTGGTCAACTTTTAGTTAAGTAATAATGTATGGTTTTTCTAAACTTACATATTTTGATAGGTTTCCTTTATAGGAAATCATTTTTAAATAAAGAATGCAAGGTTATTTATTAAATTCATATAGAGTTATGATCAAGTTGTGGGACCAAGATAACGATGGTCGTCAAGTGTACTTTGACGAGTCGTTAAAGTTGGTATCAGAGCTCTGGTTATAAGGAATTAGGCTGCATTGATGTCGTTACCCGAGTCAATAGGGTGCATTAGTGAGTCTAGTCTACAGCCTGGCCTATAATATATTATTATATGTGATTATTTGTATCATATTGGTATGTATATTGTTATCATACATACATTTCTGTTATGTTCTGAATCCGGGAGGAACTCCCATTCCGATTTAAACGTATTCTCCAACTCATGCAAGTTTATCTTTTATAAGAACACGTCGGTTAGTTAAACTGAGGAATGTCATTCTTGACTTCTGAAATTCTCGACATTCCTATGTCATCTATTATGGTTATGTGTTTGACGTTTGAGTTACATTACGCGAGATGTCATTCTTGACTTCTAAGGGCTCGGCATTTCAATGTCAGCTATTATGTTTAGGTATATAACATTCTTGTTATATTACGTGCCTTTGTGCCTATGTGCTTTGGTTTTGAATCGAAAAATATCATTCTTGACTTTCAGAGATTCTTGGTACTTCGAAGACATTTTTATGTCATCGTTACTCCTATTCATTACTTTTGATGTTTTTGTCTCTTGTGTTATCCTTAGCACATTGTTTAAGAAATCGTTTTAGAGAAATTGTGTGGAAAGTCGAGGTTGATCGCGTGCCCTGACCTCATGTAGTGCTATTGGAATGGAACTATGAATTAGTGAAATATAATGGCGTCAGGCCAACGTGATTATATTACGTTAATTCATAAAGAAGTCCCGATATTGTGACATGAGGAATAGAAAGCGAGCCAAAGGAAATTTTTACACTACTCATTCAAAAATTCCGATGTATTACATGGGTAGGGAAAATATTCATTATCTTATTTGTTGATATACGAGCAGCTCGTTTTAACCAGATTATCTATATCATACTTTATCCTCCATAACTCGCTTGTTAGCAACAGCTTCGCTCGGGAACAGTTTTGGCCCAAGGACTTATGTCATAGTGATAGTCAAAACAACATTTAACTCATTGGTTTTCATGACCTCGTAACATTTATTGGTCAAATATCGCACGACGATTCAAGTCCTTTATTCGATCTTCCACGATCTTACTTCAACTTGTAACCTCTGAAATATAGATACTCTGTTTAATCATTGGGAGTTTTACACATTTATTTAATTGGGCGGTTCTCACAAGATTTATGGGAGAATATAAGTAATGAAATATTTTGTCATGTATACAATTTATAAAATCATATATGTACGTATGGATTCAAACAAATAAATTTACCCTTACCTATTTTGGCTAGTATACACTAAATCATACCTTCAAAATCATTTTAAAACCACTCATTTATTGAGTTGTTTAATTAAGTCAGATTATTTTATATAAAATGGTACACATTGTACATACTTCTAAATTACTAAGAACTTCGTTCCGTTTATGTTGTCACATCAAACGTTTAAAGCTTTTTCAAAACTCCTTTGATTAATTTTATCAACTTTTCGCATTACCCTACAGAGTGTCTGGATCACAGTTCTTCTCATCCTCGGTTTAAGGATGAAATTTACCATTAAGTTCATTGATAGAAACTCTTACGCCACTTTGGATGCCGGTTTTATAAAATTTATTGGAAAGTCTTTGCGCTCATAAAATTTTCCCTCTTATGGTTGGACATGGGCGAAACATGGACCGATAAATCAATTTTTTTGGGATACGCTCGGTGGTCACCCTATTGTAGAAAAGGCGCTAGGTGGGTTTCTACCCCAACTGTTATTATAGTGGGTATCATGGATATATATTATGCTAGACCGTTTGAGGAGTTTCTACTCTCAATATTCGCTGTCAACCGCAACACCCTCGTAAACATCAATCCTATGATTCAATACTTTGAGATGCACAGAGTCATTTTTGGAGATTCATCTCACCTGGAGTCGACTATTCTTTATAATCCACGATTCACGTTTCTTTTCATCCGCTCATAAATTGAAGAATAAGGATGAATCCTAGATTGCCTCGCTCCTTGTGCTAGGAAGTTCACCCTCGTTGAATTATCACACCTTTCGTACGTCTTCCTTTCAGAAATGTAATGAAAATTTACCTTGAAGTCCATGATCCTCGGTATTTCCTTTGAGAGAATTGCCTTATATATCTATGCCACCGATGTGACTACTCCATATATTTCTTCCTTCAATGTTGCAACTACATTTCATTCGTCCCAGTTCATCTCCTTGGGGAGCTCCTGTTTTGTTTATTAAGAAGAAAGGTGGTTCGTTCCGATGGTGTATTGATTATCGTGAATTGAACAAGCTTACGGTTAAGAATCGTTACCCTCTTCTAAGAATTGATGATCTGTTCGATCAACTTCAAGGTTTGTCCGTTTATTCTAAGATTGATCTTCGTTCCGGTTATCACTAACTGCGGGCTAAAGAAACTGATATTTTGAAAGCCACTTTCCGTACCCGTTATGGTCACTATGAATTTCTTATTATGTCGTTCGGATTAACCAACGCACCTGCTGTGTTCATGGACCTCATGAACCATGTGTGCAGACTCTATCTGGACAAATTCATTTTTTTTTTCATCGACGACACCCTTATTTATTCTAAGAGTGATGAAGAGCACGAAGAACATTTGAAGTTGGTGCTTGATTTATTGAGAGAAGAAGAGTTATACGCCAAGTTCTCTAAGTGTGCTTTCTGACTAAGAGAAGTTCAATTCCTTGGACATATTGTTAGTAACCAGGGAATTCAAGTTGATCCTGCCAAGATTGAGGAAATTGAGAAGTGAGAAATTCCCAAAAACTCCTACTCAGATTCGTCAGTTCCTAGGTTTGGCAGGCTATTTTAGAAGGTTCACTCAAGAGTTTTCAAGAGTAGCGAAACCTCTGACTGCTTTAACGCATAAGGGGAAGAAGTACGAGTGGAAGAGTGAACAAGAGTCTGCTTTCCAGACTCTGAAGAAGAAGTTAACTTCTGCAACGATATTATCACTACTTGAGGGTAGTGATGATCTTGTTATCTATTGTGATGCTTCGTGTCAAGACTTTGGTTATGTTTTGATGCAACGAAAGAAAGTCATTGTTTACGCGTCACGTCAGTTGAAGATTTATGAATAGAATTATACAACCCATGATGTAGACTTGGGAGCTGTTGTGTTCGCACTCAAGAATTGGAGACATTACTTATATGGGGTCAAAAGTACTGTGTACACTGATCACAAAAGTCTTCAACATATCCTTGATCAGAAATAGTTGAATATGAGGCAACGAAGATGGATTGAGACGTTGAATGATTATGATTGTGAACTTTTATATCATCAGGGAAAGGCCAATGTTGTGGCTGATGCGTTAAGTCGTAAAGAAAGGGGCTGAACCTCGCAGGTTTAGGGCCATGAATATGACAATTCGAACAAACCTCGCAAGGCAGATTCTTGAGGCACAACAAGAAGCCTTGAAGGAGGAGAATTTTGTAACGGGAAGGTCCGAGACTTGAGTAAACAGTTAGAGGTACGAACCGATGGTACTCGGTATTTTACGGGGCGCCTTTGGGTTTCGAAGTTTGGTGATCTGCGACAACTTGTTTTAGATGAGGCTCATAAATCTAGGTACTCTATTCATCCTGGTTCAGGAAAGACGTTACCGAGTGGAACCTGAGATTCCCGAGTGGAAGTGGGAAGGTATTACAAAGGATTTTATTACGAAGTTACCGAGAGTTGTGGGTGGTTATGATACCATTTGGGTGATTGTTGACCGACTCACAAAATCAGCTCATTTCTTACCGATTAAGGAAATGGATTCGATATAGAAGCTTACTCGTTTGTATTTGAAGGGGATTATTTCAAGGCATGGTGTTCCTGTATCTATTATTTCAGACCGAGACAGTCGATTTATATCGAGGTTTTGGCAACCCTTACAGGAAGCTTTAGGAACTAAATTGGATATGAGCACCGCTTATCACCCGCAGACGGATGGTCAGAGTGAAAGGACCATTCAAACATTGGAAGACATGTTACGAGCATGCGTGATTGATTTTGGTAATGAGTGGGATAGATACTTGCCGTTGGCTGAATTTTCTTATAATAACAGTTATCATGCAAGTATTAAAGCCGCACCATTTGGAGCTCTGTATGGTAGAAAGTGTAGGTCTCCTATCTGTTGGAATGAGGTTGGGGATACTCAACTCACAGGCCCAGAAATTATTCATGAGACTACCGAGAAGATCGTACAGATTAAAGAAAGATTGAGAAAAGCCAGAAGTCGGCAAAAGTGTTATGCCAATAAGAGAAGGAACGATATTGAATTTCAGGTCGGTGATCGTGTTATGTTGAAAGTATCACCTTGAAAAGGTGTGATACGTTTCGGTAAGAGGGGAAAGTTGAATCCTATATTTGTTGGACCTTTTGAAATTATTAAGAGAGTTGGACCGGCGGCTTATCGTTTGAAGTTGCCACAAGAACTCAGTGCTGTTCACGATGTTTTTCATGTATCGAACTTAAAGAAGTGTTTGGCTTCGGCTGATAAGACTATTCCTCTGGAGGAGCTTCATGTTGTTAAGCAACTACATTTTATTGAGGAACATGTTGAAATTATGGGTCGAGATGTTAAGACTCTCAAGCAGAACAGAATTCCTATTGTTCGAGTTAGATGGAATGCCAGACGCGGTCTCGGGTTCACTTAGGAGTGTGAAGATCAGATGAGGCAGAAGTACCCGCATTTGTTCTCAGATGCCGAGTCAACCCCTGCACCTGCTTAAATTTCGGGATGAAATTTCCGTAACGGGAAGGTACTGTAACGACCCTACTTTTCCGTCATCTTTTACCGTTAATTATTTAATGACCGTTAACTGTTATTTGTGCCACATCATTTCTATGACCTATATTATTATTTTTGTAATAATATATTAATTATTATGTGTTATATGAATGTTTGTATTCATATCTTAAATTGTATGTTTCTACGTTTCGCGGATTTCTATCCAGCGAATCTTTTCGGTTTTCAAACCAACGGGTCGAGATTTTGGGATTTTTAAGTCCTAATTATTTTAAATATGATATTTTGATGTCATATGAATATATATAGTGTTTATATGTTTTATTCGTCGCGTGTGCGTTATCTCTCCGAAGATTTAATCGCGTAGCGGCGTTTTCGCGTTTTGGGCTTCGTTCGAGCTTTCGGGCCACAATCTTTTGAACATTGAACAAATTTGGGCTAAATGGGAGCCCAATCCACCCATTTTCGGCTGAACATAGGCCAATACCCCCACCCTTTCTCATTTTTCATTTCATTTTTAATTTTACACTTCCAATTTTCCCTAAAACCTAGTTTTGACTTCTCTCCTCTCCCCCTTCTCTTTTTGGCCGACCCCTAGCTCATCTCCATCACCAAAAAACGTCCAACACCATCAACAAATCAATAGTATATCATTTTGCAAGGCTAGATACACAAACGGATCCTCCATTTCGCGATCTACAAGCTTCATCTTCTTGTTTCTTGATTAGGGTATAATCACAAACCCTAGATTTTTATTTTTTCTTTATTTTTCTGTATTTTGATGTTATATTGATAGTATGATGATTACATGTTATTGTATTGATGATTGTATGCATAGAATTGCTCAAATATATATGTTTTCGGTTTGATTGAATTGGGACAGCAGCCTTTTCGTTCATTTCTGGTTATTTAACTGTTATAAAAGTGAAAATAAAGTATTTAGATGAGTTCCTCTCATCAAGACATTAATTTTAGACTCCGGATTCATGTCATTTCGATTCCCGGAACTCTAGATATGATTGAAATGGTGTTTTGTTGAGATTAATTTATGAAAACGAATTGAATCAGGTATGGTCCGACTTTGTGACCATTTTTGGAGTCTTTAGGGTGTACTAGTGTGTTAGGATTGATAATGGTATGAACTTTCATGTTCGGGTCATCTAAATCCGAGCCACGGATCACCGGTTATGACTAAAACACGTTTTTGAGCGGATTGAAGATCCAAACTGATTAGTGGCTGTAAGTCACGACTTGATAACTGTTCTTGGGATGTTCTTGAGCACATTAAGATGTCGGGTAGGTTGGTGTTAACACCTATTTCCTTATAAGTTAAGGCTTAGTATGTCAACAAGAGACTAGAAGTGATCTAGATTTTAGGAGGGCGGAGTGTAGCCGATTGATTTTTACCCTCGAGAAATAATCCCTGCAGACCCGGTTCACAAGTGTAGAAACTTGTGGGGTGGCTTAATCAATCTGTCGTCCGTAGAGCGTAAGAGTGCTAGCCGGATGACTTCTAGTGAGAGAAGGTAGAGAGAGAAAGAGATGTGAAGTCTCAGATCTCAAAGTTGTCAGAATATCTGAACTTGTGTAAAATGACGACCCAAGGGGTCTATTTATAGTGTCAGATCTACCAGATTTGTTTGGGGACACGTGTCAAATGATGATACGTTCTGCTACATGTGCTCCGAAATTTATGCTAAATGTGGCGCTCTCCAGCCAGGGCTTATGCGCTAGGCGGCCTTCCGGGCTTACGCATGACGGAGCAGCCTGTACAGCGAAGAACGCTGGACGGACAATCTCCACAAAACTGTTGTTTCCAGCCTTCCTGATGCTATTTTTATGCGACCGTTATGCCTTTTATGCGTGTATACGATAGGATACACCATTAAGTCCCCCCAGTTTAAGGACTTAAGCATTTGAAAAATGATTAAGTTGTTAAACTTTTGATAACGCATGCCAAACCAGCCTGTTCATTGCCCACTTGCATCGAGGAAAAAATTTTAGGCATTAAATGCAGACGAATTTTACTGACACTGTTATGATTGTCTTCTTACGGCTGAGATCATCCACGCGCCTCCAGTTGTAAAAAGTATTATTTCGTACCCTTCGTTTAAACTCGCCCATACACGTGTCTCAATCATGACCATAAAAATTGCACCGATGAACCCTTATAAAAACCGTCATAACCCTGTTACCATCACTTTTTTACCTTTGCCAAGATCCAAAAAGCATATTTCTCCCAAATCTTCATCGCCTTCTTCAATCTTCAACTTTTTAAGGTTCACCGTCTTCCAAGGTCAGTACACTTCATCTTACTGCTATTTTCTTGTTGTTGATATCTGTTACTGTATTATCATGGCTTCTTCACGGAGTACTGGCCAAGAACACGCCAAGCCTTCTTCATCAAATACTGCTGACATTCCAGAAGTTAGCACGATGGCTTCATCATTGACTAGTGAATATTTAGATGGATTAAAGATTGCCTTTCGCCATCTCAATCAATACAACCCTGTTCTTCCCACTATCGGACAAACTGCTGACAATCCTCCTGAGGGAAAAATTACTTTATACGCTTTACAAATTACCCACGGCAACCTCCGTGTTCCCCTTACTAACTTTCTTCTTCGCCTTCTTAGATATTACGGGGCCTGTCTTAGTTAGATACATCCCCATGGTCTTCAAAAAATCATCCTTTTTGAAATGTACTGCAATGCTATTAATATAAAGCCTCGCATTAATGTTTTTATCTCTTTGTTTAGAATCCGCACAATTAGGGATTGCTGGCTTACTATTGATAGTAAGAAAAATAATCATTTTGTTGGTCTAAATAGAGTTTCAAACTTGAAGGACTGGAAAAGTCCATTTTTCTTTGTTGATGAAACTGTTATTCCGGAAGAATACTTCGTTGTCCGGGAGTGGGGTGCTATTGATGCTGGCATAGGAAAGGGTGTTAAAATTTCTCCCGCAGAACAGCAGATAGTAAATAGCTTGAAAGGACTCCATATTCCACCCAGATCATACGAAAGGTATGAGGGAATCCTTGTGCTGTGCAAAGTGAGCCAAGAATGGCCAAGCAATTCTGTGCCAGTACTTCGTGAGAAAAAACAGGGTAGGATGTGATATGATCATCCTATTATATATATAGATTTTTGTCCACTGTTTGTCATGTGTACTTATATTGCTATTAATGTGTAATCTTTGCAGGCAACTCCGTGATGCAGGTCCGCTCTGCTCTTTTATCCCCTGATCTTGATGATGATGTGAAGGTCACTGCTCGTGACAAAACTGTTGAAGAGCTTGAGGCGGAGAGAGTTGCAGCTAAAGCTAAAGCTACTGCTGATGCTGAAAAGGGGAAAGAAATTGCTGTGAGCAGCTCAGACAGTGAATCCGGGTCTGATCATAAAGACACTGAGCGGACAACGGATGACACCACCACCGCCGATCAGCAAACATCGGCATCAATTGACATCACGGGTGAAACCAACCCTACTCCTCCTCCAGCCCAAAAGATAAGAAAGAAGAGCATAGGCTCTAAAAGGGTGAAGAGTACTGAGGAGGGCAAAAAGCAAAAATGTAGGAGAAGTATGTCCATTCTGCTCTCTTTTGAAAATGCACATGTTTTTGCTTATAACTGTTATGTTTGTTCATAATACTAATTTGTTTTTGTTAGTAATTTTAGCAGAGTCGGATGATAGCCAAGGGAAGGCTACGGAGGGCGATGACCAGAGGCCGGAGAGGAATCTTGAAAGTGAAAGAGAGAAGGGCCTGAAAATGCCTGACCCAAAATTTGCCCCCTTCGATGAATCTGAATTTCATGAAGATAGGCCTGAAGGCAACTCTACTTATGACTCTCCTCTTCATAATATCACTAATCCTGCTGTCACCTCCTCCAATGTCCAAGAGCCAACTCTTCCTGCTCATGTGAGGGCTTTGCAAGCCATCATTGCAAACCCCGCCACTAAAGATAAAGAATTTGCAACTCTTATTCAGGTATGAACGATAAGACCCTCTGCATATATATATGCTTATAATTTATTGATGTGAGCTGTTTGAAATAACTCATAAAATTTTATTGATGTACAGGGTTGTGTTATCCCCGAGCTGAAACCCCAATTCTCTGCTCTCCGTTCTCATCAACTCAGGGAATCCACTATGGCAGCTCATGTACTGCTAACCAACCACCTGGACTCTGTGCTGCAACTGTAGGAACATCAAGAGTCTATTCTTGCCTTTGCTCGTAAAGACATAGCTGAAAGTGCAAATGCTCGTAAAAGAGCTGCTGATGCTGAGCGTGCCTTAAATGATGCACAGAAAATAATAAAGGCTAAAGAAGTTGAGTTAAAAAGTGCTCAAGATGTTGCTGCTGTTCTGCAAGGGGAAAAGGATGCTGAGCAGGTGAAAGTGGGTGAGCTGGAGAAACAGCTGAGGGAAGAGAGAGAGAAGTCTGCTGAGCTACTCCGGAGGGCGGAGAAAGACGAGGGCAATTTTGCTGAGCTTAAGAAAGGTGTGCCAGGTCTGATAGCTAAGGTGCTTGGATCCAATCTTGTAGGGAATCCCTACAATGATTATGTTGATGCTGCCTGCGCCCATGCTATTGCTGATGTGACCGGCAAGCTGTTCAAATGCCTTGCTCCCAACCAAACGCCTTCTGCTGCCATTGCCAAACTTATGCCTCCTGGTACTCAAGAAAAAGTTGATGAGGCCAAGAACAAATTGATAAATCTGAAGATAAATGTTTATGATGAAGTATGCAGCAAAGAAGACTCTTCTGCTCAAGATGTACTTGGCGTGCAGTTTAATTGATCTTTGTAAAAATTTCAAACAATGTTTTGTAATAAACTTCTTACTGACTTTAACATTATATATATATATATATATATATATATATATATATATATATATATATATATATATATATATATATATATATATATACTGACTTTATTGTGATGACTATGTGTGCTTATATGCTTGTTGCAAATATTTTTATGCTTAACGCTTTAAAACCAATCAATTATGCACCTAAGCATAAAATTTCTATACACAATTGTACAGTGTATAATTTGAGCAAATCATTTTGAAAAGTGCATAAGGTAACTCATATGTAAATGCCTTGCAGTATCAAGGATTACGCCTTCCATCATAAAATTAATGAGGAAGAATTATGAAGTGTCTTAGAAGAATGACTATAAATCAATAAACTCTCCGTCTTACACCTTCCGTCATAAAGTATATGAGGAAGAATTGCTAATTATTTTGCCTTCATACATAAAATATATAACTTCGTACTGTGAAGTAATTTTTTATAATGTTTGTCATGACAAGTATCTGAGTTTTGTATCATGCCTCGGTGCGTTCTAGTAAAACTTAAACGTTTTCTAGCCGATCCCTTGTGCCTTTACTGGCCGGCACAAAAGCTTCCGCCATCGGATGTATTTAAAAATACGATCCTTCTGTGGGCAGGTTATAAATGTAATGTTTTACATTTATCACTGGCAGCACTTTGTTTAAGAAAAATATAAAATTATTGCTCAGTACTGTGCAGTACATAAACGATTGATGACGAATTTTAGGTGGATCAAGCCTAATTAGTACGTCATGAATGTTTAATGTATGCAATTGCTAATGTATGCACTGCAAAATAACCACAATGGTTCACAGTAAGTTTGATAAACGCTGCTTCATCTTATAATTCGAAATGTGTTCTTCAAATGCCAAACAGGCATGAGTACAACGATTGTAAAAGACTGCTTTTATTGAAATTCTAAATGAAACTGCTCTTTATTGAAAAGATAAACACTGTTCTTGATAACTTGTTCACAAATTGCTTCTTCATATGCCGAGCGCCCAGCGCTTTCCGGCCTTCACACTTGCTTACGGAATGAAAAACTCCTGAACTTCTTCCTCGCTGAATAACCTATCACGCCTTCTCTGATTCATTCTGCCTTCTAGTCCATTTACAAACGTTGATCTTTCCCTTGTTGGCTGCACATACTGTGAATGTATGGCTGCGACTCCATTTGGAGTGGGGAATCTGACCTCTGCATGGGCCGTCGATGTTATTGCCCCAAACTTAGCCAAACCTATTCTTCCAAAAAGGACATTAAAACAAGAATTGCCATCTATGATTGAAAAATCAATTGTTTCCATTCTCAACAATGGGAATGTGCCCATAACAACTTCCAAACAAATCTGCCCCATGGCATTTATCTGTGCTCCTGTTAGTCCAGAAACTTTCAACCTCGTTTGCCTAGCTCTGCTCTGCACATGCCTTGGAAAAGTTCTCAAACAATGCCAATAGATGATGTCAGCTTCACTTCCTGTATCTGTGTAGATACAATTGACAAACTTATTTGATATCTCTGCTGAAATGATCACTGGTTGGACGGACAACGCCCAATTCTGAATTGGCTGAAAGATAATTGGGGTATATCTCCAGCTGTCCAAATTGCTGTTTGATGATTCACCTTCTTCATAATGACCATCGTTAATCCAAACCATCCTGATTACAACTTCTGGAGTTGTCTCACGCTCTGTGATCCGTTCTCCGTACTGCGGTTGGTTCCGATTATCTTTTCCGCCATGCTGATCTCTTCTGTTCTCTCCACGGTGTCCTCTACTACCATCATTCCTTTGCCACGCAAATTTCCTACGAGGATCATTCCTCCTGTACTGTTTTCCAGGCAACAAATGATTCAGTTCTCCTGCCTTGATTTTTGCTATAATTTCTCTCATCAAAGATTTACAATTGTCCGTATCATGGCCCCAAGCCTCATGGAAATCGCACCACAACTCACTCTTTGGACCCTCCCTTTCTTCCATAGGTGCTGGAGCATTGAAAGTGGTCCGAATTGGTTCAGTGAAGAGGATCTCTTTCGGAGTTTTGGTAAGCGCCATAATCAACGGGTGCCTTTCTATTGGCTTTCTGTTGTGGTGAAAATCATTAGGGTGATTGTTTCCTCTCCATCCTCCATTTGAATTGTCATTCCTTCTCTGATTTCTGTCAAAATACCGTCCTCCGTTGTGCGACTTGCTACTACTGCCAGTATCAAACTTGTTCAACCCACGCTCACCAGCTCGAACATGCCTCTGTGCAACCTCCAAAGCTTGATGCAATGTTTTTGGCAAGTCATACCATAATGCATGAACAAGTGCACTAAACCGTCACTGGTCCAAACAGAAAATGAAACCAGATACAAGCTGTGATTCTGGACAATCAGGAATCTTCTGTGCTTCAAGTGTATAACGCTTCATAAAATTGCTCAAAGATTCGTTATGATGCATTGTGATCTCGTGTGCATCAAGATGTGTCAGAGTACAGCTCCGTAGATTTTGGTATTGCATCACAAATTTTTCTCTCAAATCAAGAAAACTGGTAATACTCCTTGGCGGCAAACTAGCAAACCATTCGCGTGCCATTTTCTGCAATACCATAGGAAACATATGGCACGCAGTTTCATCCTCCCAATGCTGCAACCTCATAACACCTTCAAACATAGTCAGAAAATCTTCCGGATCCGTTGTGCCATCATAAACTCCAATTGATGGTATAGCAAGATTTCTGGGCAATGGATAATTAGCAATTCGATCAATGAAACACTGCATTGATTCTGCCATCGCTGGTGGCTTGGTGGCTTGTTCTCCAGTAATGAGGGCAAAAAAGTTGTCCACAGCCACAGCATGGACGGCGGGCTGCACTAAGCGTTGCTTGTATTTTGCTGGAGCTGTCTGCTTAAGAATGTCATTTAAAAGCAACACTGCCTGCTTTTCTGACATGAACTCATCTTTGTCAATTTCATCATCAGAGTCATTATTATCACAACTCAGGTCATTATCATCCCCAGAATCATCAATAAGACTGCCCAGCTTGTCAAGTAACCTGGATAACTTGTACTTTGATATAGATTGCCTTTTCATTATCTGCTTGTCTTTGCCATCCGCCATTCGCCGAAAAGGTATAAATGACGGACATCGCTGTGGTTGCATCAATGGTCGTCGCTCTGGATTAGTAACAAAATTTGGAAGTCTTTCTACACTTTTAGCTGTCACTTCTTCGATTACTGGCCTTTTCTCCGAATTAGTTGCCAAATGTTTAAGCCTCTCTGTAGTTTCAGCAACTGTTTCTTCAATCGTACCATCTAGTGGTGAAATAGGTACATCTTCAACAGTGACCATGTCATCAGTTGATGGATGATTGACTGCTTCAAGTACAAATGGAACTTCAGCTGCTTTCGTTCCTTTTCCGTTTCGTGTGTTCTTTACATTAGTGGATGGCGCCATTGTTAACACCTATTTCCTTATGAGGGAAGGCTTAGTATGTCAACAAGAGACTAGAAGTGATCTAGCTTTTAGGAGGGCGGAGTGTTGCCGATTGATTTTTACCCTCGGGAAATAATCCCTGCAGACCCGGTTCACAAGTGTAGAAACTTATGGGGTGGCTTAATCAATCTGTCGTCCGTAGAGCGTAAGAGTGCTAGCCGGATGACTTCTAGTGAGAGAAGGTAGAGAGAGAAAGAGAAGTGAAGTCTCAGCTCTCAAAGTTGTCAGAATATCTGAACTTGTGTAAAATGACGACCCAAGGGATCTATTTATAGTGTCAGATCTACCAGATTTGTTTGGGGACACATGTCAAATGATGATACGTTCTGCTACATGTGCTCCGAAATTTATGCTAAATGTGGCGCTCTCTAGCCAGGGCTTATGCGCTAGGCGGCCTTCAGGGCTTACTCATGACGGAGCAGCCTGTACAGCGGAGAACGCTGGACGGACAATCTCCACAAAACTGTTGTTTCCAGCCTTCCTGATGCTATTTTTATCCGACCGTTATGCCTTTTATGCGTGTATACGATAGGATACACCATTAGTTGGTTAGGCGATGATGTATATAAGGCTCACCGAAAACTGATTCCCGGGGCTCAAGTTATGACCCGATGAACTTTTGATTAAAACTTATGGTTATTAAATAAAACTTATGATATAAATAATGATTTTCATTATTATTAAATTACCTATGATATAAAGAGTAACTATTATAATTTAAGACTTATGATATATATTTATTATATCATTTAATTATTACTTATGATTTAATTAAACTTTTAATTAAACTTATGATTAATAATACTTCTATCATTAATGGAAAATACTTATGATAAGTATTAAACTTATATTATGAAATTATTATAATAAAACTTATAATAAGGATTAATTAATTATTTAATTATTATAAGGCTTAGTTATTATTTAATTATAATTTAATTATTAAATACTTATGATTTAATAATTATAATTAGAAACTTATGATATGATTAATAATTCATTATTAATTAATAATACTTATGATATGATTTAAAATTTATTATTAATTAATAATACTTATAATATGACTAATATTTAATTAATTAATTAAATACTTATGTTATATTAATTATATCATTTAAACTTATATTAACTTTAATAATTCATTTTAATTTAATTAAACTTATGTTATGACATAATTAGACATATTTAACTTTAATAAAAATTATAACTTACATTATTATTACAACTTACACTTTTAAAATTAACGTTGACTATGTTTGACCAAGGTTGACTTTTGAGTTGACTTTCGGTTGACTTTGACTTTCAGTTGACTTTTGTTGACTTTCTAAATAAGGAAACTTTCCTAACTTAAAACTTTCTAAAAATAGAAACTTTCTAAATTTGGAAACTTTCCAAAAATAGAAACTTTCCAAAAATAGAAACTTTCCTAAAATAGAAACTTTCCAAAAATAGAAACTTTCCAAAAATAGAAACTTTCCAAAAATGGAAACCTGCTAAAAATAGAAACTTTCTAAAAATAGAAAGTGTGTGTCAGTACACTGTTCCGATCAAATCGATGCATGTTGAGTATTGTTCTATGTCTACTTGCAACATGTACAATAGCTATCATACTAAGAATTGACCTAAGTTAGTTATTTATATTGACCTGCTTTATTTATAGGTCGACGTTGTAGCGACCCCGACAAATCGTCAAATGACGGCGTCATCTACGTATGGTCCCATTACATAGTCGTAAGTCTTTATAACAAAGTTTGACCGAAAAATATGTCGCATTCATTTCATAAATAAGGATGTTTCAAAGTTTACAAAAGTAGTTTCCATAAGAAGTACATAACAATGTTTAAAGTTTGTATGAAACACGTGCGACACAATTAAAAGTAGTCAAAAAGACGCTCCACGTATGCAAGTATACTCGACATCCAATGCAAGTATCAAACAGTATGAGCGGAAGCATGTATCACCTAAGTTCAAGGACCTGAGAAAAACATAGAAAATCTGTCAATGAAAACGTTGGTGAAATCACAGGTTTAAATAAGTAAGTGAGTAAAAGTAAGTTGAACCACAAGATTTGCAACATCGATAAAGTCATAGTACATTCTAAAAGTTAATATTCACGAGCACTCAATTATCAAAGCTTAACATTCCGTCCGTTGAACCCCGTAATAATAGTGTTAGAACATACACTGTTTCCCGAAAATATATTTCACCCGTAGACGGTAGCGAACCGTCCGAAGTGAGGGTTTGTCAAACCCATATGGCCATATAACATAAGTTCTCGCTTACACCATCTGATGTAACTAATGATAATCGAATTGAGGATTTGTGTTCAAACTCGTATGTAGAATGTTTGTTTTCCCTGTACTTGTGTTCACGTAGTTTAAAAGAACGTTTATGTTTTCTCATCCCAAAAGTAAGTTCAAAAAGAGTAAAAGTGGGACTATGATCTCACCTTGTACGCACGAACCAAAAAGTACTTCGACAAGTAACGTGTGCAAAGAACAATGCTAGTCTTGACCTAAACAAATAGGTTGTATCAATAACGATTGTCACGAAAGGTCAAAGATGTTCAATTAGTCCTATGGCTCGTTACGACTCGATTATGTAGCATGTGAATCAAATTTTCAAGTTTCATGCAAGATACAAGTACAGAAACAAGTTAGGAAGGTTGCATAATCATTTGGTTAAGTTTGACAAAAAGTCAAACTTTGGTCGGTCAAAGTCAACGAAAAAGTCAACATGTTCGGGTCGGGTCCCGAACTATTTTTCTGAGGTTTTTAATCATATATGAGCATGTTAGAACAAGTTTCATGTGAATCGGAGGTCCGTAGTATGCCAAACATTTTTCGTATTTTGGACATGGAGGTCAGAACCTGACCACGGCATATGCCGCGCCGCGGCCAGAGGTGTCGCGCCGCGACATTAGGCGTGGCCTGGTACCTGGTCAGTTTCAAATGTTCAAGTCTTGGTCAAAACTTCAAACAACCATAAAACGCAATCCGTAAACAACTAAAAGGCGTATCTTATACCGTTGGAAAGCTCTTTTGACAAGGAACACAACTAAACATGTATCATCAATCAAAACATCATTTTCAACAACCGATTTCTCGTCAAGTGATCAATAAAAATCTATTTTCAAATTTTCAAGTTCATCAAATGCATTTTGAGTTTCGGGAATCCAATTCTCACATATGATATGCCGTTTTGAAGGTAATGAGGCATACATTACAACTAAACACTAACAATTAACATTCCATGGCATTAAAGTATCCAAAAATTCATGTCAAGAACCATCAAACCCTAGTCAAACATCTCAAAATCAATAATCATGCTTTTGAAGTTTTCTTAATCAACCTACACATCAAATTGAAGCTAGTGATACTAGGAACACAATTAGAACATGAACTTTTAACATCTAACAACATATGATCATCCAAAAATTCAAGAACAACACACCAAAATTCAAGTTCGTGCTAGTTATACTAAAAACAACGAGATCGAGTATACAAATTACATACACGACATCACAATGAGCCATAGACACTAACTAACACCATTTCAAGTCAAAAACATGAATATAGAGAAATCTAGAGTTTTAGAAATATTACCCAAACGAGATGAAGTTGGTACCAAAATGAAGAGGATGAAGAGAGGATCACGAATATGTAATTTATTTTGTTGTAAGCCTCCTAGATTGAATTTAGATGATGATTGAATGATTTGGTAAATGTGTGTGTGTTCTTGCTAGAGAGAAAGAGAGAGAGAGGGAGATGGTTGAATGGTGGTGATTGGGGTGGACTAGTTGACCTAGTCAACTAGTTTGCCCCGTGTCAATTTTAGTCCCTCGAGTTTGTTGTCAGGTGCGGAAAATACCTAAACGGAATATTTTAAAACGCGTATTAACGGGAGATGTTATAAACATATAACGGAGTTTAAATTAGTATAACGGAAAAGTAAATGGAAAAAGGCGGGATGTTACATTACCTACACCTTAAAAGAAATTTCGTCCCGAAATTTAAGTAGGCGTAGTAATCGTAGTTTCTTCCTCGGAATCTGACGTTTCCGGAACCGGGAATAGATGAGGGTGTTTCTTTCGCATTTGATCTTCTCTTTCCCAAGTAAACTCGGGTCCTCTTTTGGCGTTCCATCGGACCTTAACGATCGGGATCCGGCTTTGTTTTAATTCCTTCTCGACGTAGTCCACAATTTCAACCGGTTCCTCCACAAAATGGAGTTTGTCATTAATAGTAAGTTCCTCGAGAGGGACGACGATATCGGGCTCGGCGAGACACTTCTTCAAGTTAGATACATGAAAAGTAGGATGGACGGGGCTTAGTTGAGGCAGAAGGTTTAAACGATAAGCAACGGTTCCAACACGCTCTAAGATTTCGAAAGGACCAACATACCGCGGATTTAGCTTCCCGCGTTTCCCAAAACGAATTATACCCTTCCAAGGTGCGACTTTTAACATGACGTGGTCATCGACTTAAAATTCAAGGTCGTTACGTCTTTTGTCGGTATAGCACTTTTGACGACTCCGGGCCGTCCGAAGCCTATCTCGGATTTGAACGATCTTCTCGATTGTTTTATGAATAAGTTCGGGACCGGTGATTTGTTTGTCGCCTACTTCGGCCCAACAAAGAGGAGAACGACATTTTCGGCCATATAATGCTTCGAATGGTGCGGCGTTAATACTCGCGTGATAACTATTGTTGTAGGAGAATTCGGCGAGAGGCAAGTGCTTATCCCAAGCTTTTCCAAAGTCGACAACGCAAGCTCGTAGCATGTCTTCCAAGGTTTGAATTGTGCGTTCGCTTTGTCCGTCGGTTTGTGGATGATATGCGGTGCTCACGTCTAAACGCGTTCCCAATGCTTCTTGCAAAGTACGCCAAAATCTAGAAACAAAACGGCCATCTCGGTCAGAGATAATTGATAAGGGTACACCGTGTCGGGCTACGATTTCTTTGATGTAGAGTTGTGCGAGTTTCTCCATGTTGTCGGTTTCTTTCATGGCTAGGAAGTGCGCGGATTTGGTGAGTCGGTCAACAATGACCCAAATAGTATCATAACCGCCAACCGTCTTTGGTAGTTTGGTGATAAAATCCATCGTTATCCTTTCCCACTTCCATTGCGGGATCTCGGGTTGTTGAAGTAGTCCGGACGGTCTTTGGTGTTCGGCTTTGACTTTGGAACATGTCAAACACTTGGAAACATAAGTAGCTACGTCCCTTTTGATGTTCGGCCACCAATATACTTGTTTAAGGTCGTGGTACATCTTATTGGCACCGGGGTGAATCGAATATCTTGACTTATGGGCTTCGTCTAAAATAAGGCTTCGCAAGTCCCCATAACTAGGTACCCAAATTCTTCCGGCGAAATATCGGAGTCCGGTCTCCCTAATTTCGAATCGAGAGACGAGAATGTTCAAGAGCTCGTGTGAAAGGTTTTCATCCTTGAGAGCCTCATCTTGGGCTACCCGAATTTGGCTATTTAGGTTTGTGTGGATGGTGATGTTGAAGGCTTGGACACGAAGAGGCACCGCTCTTTCTTTTCGACTTAAGGCATCGGCTACTACGTTTGCCTTCCCGGGATGGTAACGAAGCTCGCAATCGTAATCGTTCAAAGTTTCAATCCACCTTCGTTGTCTCATGTTTAGTTGCTTTTGATCGAAGATGTGTTGAAGGCTTTTGTGATCGGTGAAGATAGTACTCTTGGTTCCATAAAGATAGTGTCTCCACATTTTAAGTGCGAAGACAACGGCTCCGAGTTCGAGATCATGCGTCATGTAGTTTTGTTCATGAATTTTGAGTTGTCGAGAAGCATAAGCAATGACTTTCGTTCGTTGCATCAATACACACCCAAAACCATGTTTCGAGGCATCGCAATATACAACAAAGTCATCATTGCCTTTGGGAAGTGACAAGATAGGAGCGGTGGTTAGCTTCATTTTCAAGATCTGAAACGCGGATTCTTGCTCGGTCGCCCAAATGAATTTCTTTCCCTTGTGAGTTAATGCGGTTAGAGGACGTGCAACCAAAGAGAAGTTTTCGATGAATCTACGATAGTACCCGGCGAGACCCAAGAATTGACGAATGTGAGTAGGAGTAGTAGGAGTCTCCCATTTACTAATGGCTTCGATTTTTGATGGATCGACTTTAATACCTTGATCACTTACAACATGACCAAGAAATTGAACCTCCTTCAACCAAAATTCACACTTGGAGAATTTGGCATAAAGTCGTTCTTGTCTCAAGAGTTCAAGCACAAGTCGGAGATGTTGTTCGTGCTCCTCTTCATTTTTAGAATAGATCAATATGTCATCGATGAACACAATAACGAATTTATCGAGATACGGTTTGCACACGCGGTTCATAAGATCCATGAACACCGCCGGTGCGTTAGTAAGACCAAATGGCATGACAAGGAATTCATAACTACCATAACGAGTCCGGAAAGCGGTTTTGGAGACATCTTCCCCCTTAACCCTTAATTGATGATAACCCGAGCGGAGATCGATTTTTGAATATACACAAGACCCTTGTAATTGATCAAAGAGGTCATTGATGCGAGGAAGAGGATATCGGTTCTTAACCGTCAATTTGTTTAGTTCACGATAGTCAATGCACATTCGTAGGGATCCGTCTTTCTTTTTAACAAACAAAATCGGAGCGCCCCAAGGTGAATGGCTAGGTTGGATAAAACCACGGTCAAGTAGTTCTTGGATTTGACTTTGCAATTCTTGCATTTCGGATGGAGCGAGTCTATACGGTGCACGCGCTACGGGTGCGGCTCCTGGAATAAGATCGATTTGAAATTCAACCGGTCGATGAGGTGGAAGACCCGGTAATTCGTCGGGAAATACATCGGAAAAGTCACTAACAATTGGCACATGTTCGATGCGCTTTTCGTCGGCCTCGACTTTCTTAACGTGAGCAAGAATCGCGAAACAACCCTTGCGAAGTAGCTTTCGAACTTTAAGGCACGAAACGAGATTGAGTCCGGTGCAATTTTTGTCGCCATAGACAATCAAGGGTTCACCGTTCTCGATAGGGATTCTGATTGCGTGAAGATCGCAAAGAATGTGATATTTATTTTTGACCATCCAATTCATACCGATTATTACATCAAAACTCCCTAATTCCATGGGTATCAAGTCAATTTCAAATTCCTTACCCAAAATGTTCAAATTACACCCCCGGTAATATGTGTCGGCACTTAAGAGTTTTTCGTCGGCCACTTCGATGGAATAAGTAGTATCTAAAGGGTGTGGTGGAGTGCGAAGGGTAGGAGCCAAAGTCTTAGACACAAAACATTTATCGGCACCCGAATCGAATAAGCAAGTAACATAAGAGTTGTTGAGAAGAAACGTACCCGTGACTAGTTCATTGTCATCTCGGGCTTCCTCGGTGTTGATGTTAAAGGCTCGGCCTCGGTTGTTGGGGTTTTCTTTCTTTTTCGGGCATTCGTTCTTATAATGGCCCGTTTGGCCACATTCGTAACAAGTGACCGTTTTTGGAGGATTAGGCCCCTTTCGAGCAACGGGGGCGGCGCTTGTGCAATTGTTGGCCCTATGACCAACACCTTGGCAATGGTGACAAACTAGCTTGTTACATTCGCCGTGATGATGCTTGTGGCATTTGTTGCAAAAAGGTAAGTTTCCGACATAACCCTTCTTGCCGTCGTTGTTGAAAGGCTTTTTGGTGAAGGTGTTGTTGTTGTAGTTGGTTGATGGAGTGGCTTCCCATTTCCTTTTGTTGCCACCCGACTTGTCCTCGGCCTTAGGAGCCGGCACTACGATTTCGTCAACCGTTTCAATTAGTTGGCGAGCCATATTCATAGCGGCTTGATGAGTAGTGGGTTTGGATGACATCACCCCTTGTTTGATGCTTTTTGGAAGACCGAGCATGTAGAGCTCAATCCTTTGAGATTCGGGGTTAACAAGATTAGGACACATCAAGGATAGTTCGGCGAAGCGTTGATTATAAGCTTTAAGATCGTTTCCGACCGCTTTCAAAGCTCTTAGTTCTTCCTCAAGCTTCCGGGTTTCTTCGCGCGGAAAATATTCAACAATCATCTTTTCCCTTAGATCGGCCCAAGAGAGGGCATGAGCTTCATCGGTACCCACCGATTGAACATAGGTGTTCCACCATGTTAGAGCAACCCCGGAGAAAGTGTGGGTGGAGTATTTGACCTTGTCTTGATCCCGACAACCGCTTATGCTAAAGACGGCCTCCGTTTGTTCAAACCAACGAGTAAGCACAACCGGTCCCCCGGTTCCATCATAAGTGTGAGGTTTGCACCCCATGAAAGCTTTGTAGGAGCACCCTTCGCTAGAGTTACCGGCTCCTTGGTTATTGTTGTTGTGGTTGGTGTTATTATTGTTGTTAGACGAGTGACCGGCCATGGCCGCATCTACAGCGGTAGCTATCATCCGTTCGAGAGCTTGTTCGGGAGTTTCATTGCGGCGTACACGACGAGGAGCCATTGTTCCTTCAAGACACAAGAATATCATTGATTAGTATTTTCAATAATACTAACCGTGATATAGAATAAAGATAAAGAGAAGTTTTTCCTCGACTCGCCTTAAATTCTTTATGCCATAATGTCGGAACGTTCATATGAGTCACCGTAATATAATCCCGGAAATTATATTACCCTGATTCATATGTGCATTCGACATCATTTCATATAGTCAAGGTGGCGTGTCAATCAAATTAAACAACATGAGATTAAGATGAACTAAGAGTAGATATGAGTAGAAGCGTTCGAGTATAAATGCACAAGTAGTCAAGTAATTCCTACTTCAAGTCTATATGCCGGTTGTAGTCTAGACTCACCAATGTACCCTATGACTCGAGGTTGACACCAATGAACTCTAAATCCCTACAACCAATGCTCTGATACCACTTGTAGCGACCCCGACAAATCGTCAAATGATGGCGTCATCTACGTATGGTCCCATTACATAGTCGTAAGTCTTTATAACAAAGTTTGACCGAAAAATATGTCGTATTCATTTCATAAATAAGGATGTTTCAAAGTTTACCAAAGTAGTTTCCATAACAAGTACATAACAATGTTTAAAGTTTGTATGAAACACGTGCGACACAATTAAAAGTAGTCAAAAAGACGCTCCACGTATGCAAGTATACTCGACATCCAATGCAAGTATCAAACAGTATGAGCGGAAGCATGTATCACCTAAGTTCAAGGACCTGAGAAAAACATAGAGAATCTGTCAACGAAAACGTTGGTGAAATCACAGGTTTAAATAAGTAAGTGAGTAAAAGTAAGTTGAACCACAAGATTTGCAACATCGATAAAGTCATAGTACATTCTAAAAGTTAATATTCACGAGCACTCAATTATCAAAGCTTAACATTCCGTCCGTTGAACCCCGTAATAATAGTGTTAGAACATACACTGTTTCTCGAAAATATATTTCACCCGTAGACGGTAGCGAACCGTCCGAAGTGAGGGTTTGTCAAACCCATATGGCCATATAACATAAGTTCTCGCTTACACCATCTGATGTAACTAATGATAATCGAATTGAGGATTTGTGTTCAAACTCGTATGTAGAATGTTTGTTTTCCCTGTACTTGTGTTCACGTAGTTTAAAAGAACGTTTATGTTTTCTCATCCCAAAAGTAAGTTCAAAAAGAGTAAAAGTGGGACTATGATCTCACCTTGTATGCACGAACCAAAAAGTACTTCGAAAAGTAACGTGTGCAAAGAACAATGCTAGTCTTGACCTAAACAAATAGGTTGTATCAATAACGATAGTCACGAAAGGTCAAAGATGTTCAATTAGTCCTATGGCTCGTTACGACTCGATTATGTAGCATGTGAATCAAATTGTCAAGTTTCATGCAAGATACAAGTACAGAAACAAGTTAGGAAGGTTGCATAATCATTTGGTTAAGTTTGACAAAAAGTCAAACTTTGGTCGGTCAAAGTCAACGAAAAAGTCAACATGTTCGGGTCGGGTCCCGAACTATTTTTCTGAGGTTTTTAATCATATATGAGCATGTTAGAACAAGTTTCATGTGAATCGGAGGTCCGTAGTATGCCAAACATTTTTCGTATTTTGGACATGGAGGTCAGAACCTGACCACGGCAGCGCCGCGACATTAGGCGTGGCCTGGTACCTGGTCAGTTTCAAATGTTCAAGTCTTGGTCAAAACTTCAAACAACCATAAAACGCAATCCGTAAACAACTAGAAGGCGTATCTTATACCGTTGGAAAGCTCTTTTGACAAGGAACACAACTAAACATGTATCATCAATCAAAACATCATTTTCAACAACCGATTTCTCGTCAAGTGATCAATAAAAATCTATTTTCAAATTTTCAAGTTCATCAAATGCATTTTGAGTTTCGGGAATCCAATTCTCACATATGATATGCCATTTTGAAGGTAATGAGGCATACATTACAACTAAACACTAACAATTAACATTCCATGGCATTCAAGCATCCAAAAATTCATGTCAAGAACCATCAAACCCTAGTCAAACATCTCAAAATCAATAATCATGCTTTTGAAGTTTTCTTAATCAACCTACACATCAAATTGAAGCTAGTGATACTAGGAACACAATTAGAACATGAACTTTTAACATCTAACAACATATGATCATCCAAAAATTCAAGAACAACACACCAAAATTCAAGTTCGTGCTAGTTATACTAAAAACAACGAGATCGAGCATACAAATTACATACACGACATCACAATGAGCCATAGACACTAACTAACACTATTTCAAGTCAAAAACATGAATATAGAGAAATCTAGAGTTTTAGAAATGTTACCCAAACGAGATGAAGTTGGTACCAAAATGAAGAGGATGAAGAGAGGATCACGAATATGTAATTTATTTTGTTGTAAGCCTCCTAGATTGAATTTAGATGATGATTGAATGAATTTGGTAAATGTGTGTGTGTTCTTGCTAGAGAGAAAGAGAGAGAGGGAGATGGTTGAATGGTGGTGATTGGGGTGGACTAGTTGACCTAGTCAACTAGTTTGCCCCGTGTCAATTTTAGTCCCTCGAGTTTGTTGTCGGGTGCGGAAAATACCTAAACGGAATATTTTAAAACGCGTATTAACGGGAGATGTTATAAACATATAACGGAGTTTAAATTAGTATAACGGAAAAGTAAATGGAAAAAGGCGGGATGTTACAGACGTTGCGATCATTTCTGATCACTTTACTTCGATTGCTGTTCGTTTATTTGTATGGTTACTTCATTTGCTATTAAGGTGAGTTATAGTCCCATTTTCTATTTTAAATCTTTTGGGATGAGAATACATACAATTTATTTTATATTTTGGACACAAGTGGAAGTTGGTTTAAATTATTCATTGTGAGTTGAACAAAAATATTCCCTAGTCTGGTAACTGTAATCACTGGTTTCTACTGGTGAACGCGAATCCTACGGATAGATCTATCGGGTTTGACAACCCCATTTCGAGCTAGTCGCGCTAGCAATTTATAATCGGAATATTTAGTATTCGTAATTTGTTGTAGATACACTTGTTCAGTGTATATTATTTATTGTGTTTGGCAAGGGTAAATAAATGGTTAAATAGTTACCAGGTGGCTCACGGTAAATGGAATAATGTTTTTATATGTTTTCTAGCATATAATTTTGTGGTCCAAAAAGGAGTTTTTATGTTTTCAAACATAAAGTTTTATTTGTTCAAATTAAATATTGTTTGCAATATTAAACCTATAATTCACTCAACATTTTTGTTGACAGTTACTCGCATGTTTTATTCTCAGGTTCATTATTGATTGCTTCCGCTGTGCTTAGAGAGTCTGCATATTTTTGATGGCAGTTTTTGTTAAACAATAATTTGCATTCTATTTTGATACATTTAATAGTGGATGCTGTTGACTTTGTTTTGGTCAACTTTTAGTTAAGTAATAATGTGTGGTTTTTCTAAACTTACATATTTTGATAGGTTTCCTTTATAGGAAATCATTTTTAAATAAAGAATGCAAGGTTATTTATTAAATTCATATAGAGTTATGATCAAGCTGTGGGACCAAGATAACGATGGTCGTCAAGTGTACATTGACGAGTCGTTAAATTCACGAACGCTATAAGTTGTATATGACATGATGATACATAAATGAATAAATATATATGTTTAACATGATATAATGATCATCAATTATCTCATTAAAAATAGTAACAATAAGTTATATACTTAAAAAGGAGACTATTGACGTATGAAACTCGAAACGATACATATAACGATTATCGTTATAACCACGTCTTACTAAATATATATGAAACATATTAATACATTGTTATATTATATATAACATGATAATATGATAATTAAATATATCATTAAGTGTATTAACAATGAACTACATTAGTAAAAACAAGACTACTAATTTAAGGATTTCGAAACGAGACATATATGTAACGATTATCGTTGTAACGACATTTAAATGTATATATCATATTAAGATATATTAATATATCATAATATCATGATAATATAATAATTTAAAATCTCATTTGATATTATAAACTTTGGGTTAACAACATTTAACAAGATCGTTAACCTAAAGGTCTCAAAACAACACTTACATGTAACGACTAACGATGACTTAACGACTTAGTTAAAATGTATATACATGTAGTGTTTTAATATGTATTCATACTGTAATGACCTGGAATTTTCCGACCAAATTATACTTATGAGATTAATATTTACATAAATTAAACCATACCAACATGATAAGCAATCCAAATTGTTGAGACTTGTGTTTTTGAAAAGAGTTTTACACAACGTTTGACCGTCCAATATGACCGATGATATCACGAACTATATAACATACGATAATTATACGTTTGTGTATATATATATGTATTTGTATATATTTAACATGATCTAAGGATGGTTTAACATCTCATTGTGTACTAATGACAATGAGTTATAAGTATATTTTGAAACTACTAACTTAAGTTTTCAAAACGATAACTATACGTAACATTCTTTGATATATATACTTATAATCTATAATGCTTATACATGTATCGTATATATAATGTATTTAATCACTTTTTAAGGACTTAAATACATAAAACAATATAAGTATATTCACAAAAGATAGCTATATTTGAATTCTCGTTCCGTTTCCTCAAGATTTCTATACGTATATCTAGGGTATATGTACCCGTATCATACCCAGCTTCTATACGTATTTACTATTGGTATATACACATCAAATCAACATCCTAATCAACATTATTACTGCCCTAGATATGAGGTAACAAGAATTTGTCAAGTAGTATGAATTATTAGTAAGAAAACAAAATTAGGAATCCTTTTCTTTCTTTATAAACTAAAAACGTTTTTATAAATGAACACCATTTCTTCACTCCATTTTCTCATACCTACACCCTCATTTCTCTCTCAAAATACTCCTAACTTCATACTTGATCATCTCCAAGCATTTTTCCCATCATTTAGCTTCAATTACAAGCCTTAAACACCATAAGAAAACTCTTTCAAGAACATATCAAAATAACCACCCATTTGAAGAAGTTTACTTCCAACCTTTTGATCTAACTCCACCACTCTTTGATTCCAAGATTATTTCTTATCTTTTGCAGTAACTTTGTCCAAGTAACTTGAGGTAGTAACCTTGTTCATAATCTTATTCAATTCATATTCATATACCTATTTTATTTTGTGGTATAAAATTTTAACAACAAGAACATAGTTTGAATGATTTCAAACTTGTTCGCAAACTAAATAGATCCTTCTAACTTGACTTTTAAAATACTTCAAGACCTATAATATATCATAATAATATGCTAACCTAACAAGATATAACTTGGTTTTACAAAGAACATCTTAAAAACTGAATATACGTCGTCGGAGTGCAACCGGGGGCTGTTTTGGGTTGGATAATTAAAAACCATCTTGAACTTTGAATTGGAAGTTCATGTTCTGAAAAAATGATATTTCTTATGAATATGTTAACACATAAAAATTTCATGGTTTAACTCAAAGTGTAATTATTTTTAGAAAAATGATCATTAAATATTGTTTTTATGATGGAAAATGATCACTTTCATAAGTTTCACCAAAGTTTGACCTATAACCTATGATTTCGAATACAAACTAAGGTATTTTCAGTTCATATTCTTAAAATTTGACTCGATCCAAGGAAGTGGCAAGTTGAACCAACAAAAACAGAGTTGTAATGAAGAAACAACGACTAAAACAAGATTGGGTATCCGAAGCTAGTTTAGCTACGAAAATATTTGGAGAAAAAGTAAATTAATCATATCTTTTCTAATTAATATGATATTTTATATATAATTACTTATGATTTGATTTTATATATTTCAGGACCACCCGTAAACAACACGAGAAGATTAATCATAAGACCTCATGATTGTACGCAACACGTCATTTGACAACACGGTACTTTATGTATGCAACACGTCATTTGACAACATGGTACCATGGGTCGAGATTAATTCTGATCAATACGAATATGATGGGGTCTTTATTTATTTTATTTAAGCAACTAATTGTGGACCACTAACATCCGACTACTAACTACGGACTAAGAAAAATATTAAAAGTATATATATATATATATATATATATATATATATATATATATATATATATATATATATATATATATATATATATATATATATATATATATATATATATGTAACGATTACTTAAAAAGAAAATATGTTGATATATTATATATATGGTTAGGTTCGTGATATCTATCGGAGACCAAGTCGAATTAAATACCTTCAAGGTAAAAGTGAGTTTCATTTGCTCCCTTTTTAATTGCTTTTGCAATATATATTTTTGGGATGAGAATACATGCGCTGCTTTTATAAATGTTTACAAAATAGACACAAGTACTTAAAAATATATTATACGTTGAGTTGTACCACTGACATATTTCCCTGTAGCTTGGTAACTACTATTTACAAGGGTATTGTAAACGCGAATCCTGTTGATAGATCTATCGGGCCTGACAACCCCAACCAGAATGGACGACCAGTATTCAACGGTTGCACAGTACTTCATTTTGGTGACTATACTTGGTACGGTGTAGTGAGATTTCATAATAAAGGGAATATGCGACGTTGATTAAATGTTAAGTATGGTTACCAAGTGCTCAACCACTTAGAATGCTTTACATACACTTGCGAGTGTATTATGTTTATGATTATGAAATCTTGTGGTCTATTAACATATTGAAATGATTGTTATGATAAACCTATGAACTCACCAACCTTTTGGTTGACACTTTAAAACATGTTTATTCTCAGGTACGAATTAAGTCTTCCGCTGTGCATTTGCTCAATATAAGGACATTACTTGGAGCATATCATCGCAATGGGACCAAATGTTGATGACTTCGTCCAGGTGGATTAGGACGGGTCATTTCAGTTTGTATCAGAGCGGTGGTCGTAGCGAACCAGGTCTTGCATTAGTGTGTCTAACTAGTAGTTGTTAGGATGCATTAATGAGTCTGGTCTTCGATCGTGTCTACATGTCAAAAGTTTTGCTTATCATTTCTTGTCGGAAATCATCTGCTTATCATCCTTAGAAAATTACCTGCTTATCATTCATAAGTCTAGACACGTTTTACTGCATTTACTGTATTGATAGTGTATAGACGAATTCTTATCTTAGCATATCTGTTATTGCGAACTTTGACTGATATCTTTTCAAAGATTCTCCGTAATTTACGGGATTTTGGTATTATATATACATATGTAAATTATGTATTAAAGAGTACCAAATCTAACTCCTATAATCTATTCCATACCAAAAATTCATTTTCCCCATTATACAAGATGGATTCCGCATCTAGTTCGAATTCTTCAGATTCCGACAGTTATGCCGATATGGATTTCCATTCGGGCTCCGAAAGCAGTGTCACCGGAATGGATCAACCAATTTCCCATCATCTATTCTGGATGAATTGGGGATGGGTTCGTAATATACTAAATCACTGGAGACAAGAAGAAGGTGATCCATTCCATCCACCAAATTGCCCTCTTGGCGATGAACCTGAAGCACTTACCGGCGAACCTATTCGAAACACCATTTTCTCTCTCATTTCTAGAGTATCTCATCACAATTATATACTATCCCATATTACAAATCTTTTTCATTCGCTCGCTCCAACCGCCAACCATCCCGGTGTACTAGTAGAAGTTAACGAACTTCGCGCTCGCGTGATGGCTTTGGAGAACATGGTGCGAAGGTTGCAAACACTAGCAGCAGCACCAGCAGCATAATCAACACCACCATCAATAACATTAACAATACCATCATCACCACTAACAAATAACATCCGCATCTCACGTCTCGACATCATAATCTGTCCCACAAACATCAACATCATACGCACCATAGATACCAAGGAGTACCAAAAATAATGAACGATGAAGTATTGATCCATAACTTCATTGATATTCTGCGAAGAATATGTGGTTTCAAAAAGTTTTAGAGATTTCTTATTCTAGCTCAAACCGAAAAGCAAATGAGATTAATATCATATTAACTCATTAAATTCATGATTTCATCTGAAGAAAAAATATATGTATATATGTTTTCATAAATATTGTAATTAAAAGTTCTTTTGTACAAAATATTAATGGTGAAATTTTTTTTTTAACGGGTAGGTAATACCCGAGGAATAATTAGATTTCATCTTAATAAGTTACATTGTACATTCGTCGAAGCTGATTCAACAGTCATTTACTATCCTACTTACAACCACCGATATATGTGATGACCCGGGAATTTCTGACTAAATTTAAACTTAATCTTCATATGATTTCGATACGATAAGCAAAGTCTGTAATGTTGAGTCACAAAACAATTTAAACTATTTCATATATACATTTGACCTTTGACTAATTCTGACGATTCATGAACAATTGTTAAAAAATAAATAAATATATATATATATATATATATATATATATATATATATATATATATATATATATATATATATATATATATATAAGTATATGTATTAACTTGGATTAACAAAATATAAAATAATCATTTGAACTCAATATGTAAAATAAAATACAAGATAAGAAAATTGTTATTAAAATAAATTTATGTATAGATACATATGAATTCTATACATAATTATTTGATGTATATCGGGATATATAAAGAAGTTATAAATATTATATAATTATTCAATATTACATAATATGAAAAATTAGATTACAAGACATAATTACAAGTTAAGGATATAGTATCATAATATTATTATTATTATTTTCATTATTATTATTAATACTGATATCAATACTAGTATTAATTATATTAATTATAATTAATAAATTCTAATAATTTTAGGGTTATCATGATAAAGATTTTTATTATAAATATTATTATGGGAAAGATTGAAATTATAAATTAGTTATGATTTAAATAAATTGTTAGTTATTATTATCATTAAAGAAATTATATTCCTTGTTATTAAGATATCATTACTATTATTAAATATTAAATATTATTAACATTATTATGTCAAAAATAGATATAAAATTTGATATATATATATATATATATATATATATATATATATATATATATATATATATATATATATATATATATATATATATATATATATATATATATATATATATATATATATATATATATATATATATATATTGTTATAGTATTATTATTATCATTAATATTATTGTATTGTTAATAATATTAGTACTATTAAATTCATTATTATTAGTAGTACTAATAATAATATTATTATTATCATTTTTATTATTATTATGGATTGTCATTAAATTTATGAAACCATCATTGTTATTATTAATATCATCATTTATTTTATTTTTATCATTATTATTCGGTATTATTAAAATATTTTTTAGTAATTAGTATTATTATTATTAATGTAATTATAATTAATGTGTTTTCTTATTATATGATGTATAAAACAAACCAAGTAGATATATCAGTATCTTATCTGTCATTTTATTTTTTTTATTGAGCCCGTGAGTAACCCAAACCCTAATTATCAAAATAAAACAATCAATCAAGCGTTTTCTATTATTGATACCGTGTATATGATTGATCATTTCTAAATTGGAGAAAACCGAAACAGATGAAGAACACAGCGTATTTTTTTCTTTTCTTCTTCTATTGTTTTCTCTGTACGTTACATTTTTTTTCATAATACAAATTCGAATCAAATAACAAAATCAAAATATGCAATTGTGTTAGAAATCATCAACTAAAACTATCTGTAAAGTTTCACCTTCCAATTCGTTTTATCAATCATGAATTTCGAGGTCAAAGCTTATTGATAAAAAAGTCAACCGTTCGATTTTCACAAAAATTGGAATTCGTTTTCATGTTTTAGGATTAATTGTCGATCCAGAAAGTTTTTAATGGTGACTTGCAACCTCTTTCATGTTATAAATATTTTTCAAAACGGCCTATAGCTCGATATCATTTTTTTTTAGCTGCGACAGCAGCAGGTGTTCTTCATTTTTTTTTTATTTTTTTTGCTGCTTGTTTCTGTTAATCACGTTATATGTTGTTTCATTTTAATTAGACGTATTAAGAACAATAAGTTGTTGATTTGGTTTGGTTTTGATCGAATGGAATTTGGTGTGAAGAAGATGATTACAGTAATTAGTATAATAGAAATTAGGACGGGTTAATTAAGAGAAAACAGAAACGGAGCAATGGTTAAGGGGTTGTTTGGTTTAGCGAGAGGTCATGGGTTCGAGACCGGGAGGAAGCAGTTTTTTTCTTTTTGTAAGCCTTTTCTCTTAAGGTATTATTATTATTATTATTATTATTATTATTATTATTATTATTATTATTATTATTATTATTATTATTATTATTATTATTATTATTATTATTGTTATTGTTATTATTATTAGTATTAATTATGTTATTGTTATTATGATAATTATTATTATTATTATTACACATATCATAATTGTTATTACTATTATGAAGTATTAGAATTGTTAGTATTAATATTTAGTATTATTAATAATTGGTAGTATTATTAAAAGTAATTATTATTATTATTATTATCCTAAATATTATCATTTACTTAGTTATTAAAAGTATCCTTATTGTTATTATGATTACAATTAAGATTATTGCTATTATATATTCGTTAATACTATTATCATTATTATTATTATTATTATTATTATTATTATTATTATTATATTATTATTATTATTATTATTATTATTATTATTATTATTATTATTATTATTATTATTATTATTATTATTATGATTTTGGTTATTATTATTACCATTAGTATTATTGTTATTGATACATGAAAATGATTATTATTATTAGTATTATTACTACTATTACTATTATTATTACTTTTATGGTTAATTATTAGTAAGTAATATTATTGTAGTATTTATTATTAGTATTAATGTGAAAATAATACAAATTATTATTATTTTCATAAATATTATTATCACTTTATAAATGATAGAACTATTTTTATTAATATAAGTATATTATTATTATTAATATCATTAGTTTTATCATTAATGAAACCATAACCACTAGCATCTTAATTAGTAATATTAAGTAATATAACTATTATCAATTTTATTATTAATATTACTCTAGTATTACTATAACTAATATTTTGTAAACAAAAGATTAAGTAGATGAAAATATATATAATAACCATAACGTAAATATATAAACACTTTACTTAAATACACAAAATGAATATATAATAAAGTATATAAGTTAGTAATATAAAAATTATCGCTAATAATAATATAATTATTGGTTCAATTACAATTATATGTATTGATGAAAATACAAATGATATAGGTTCGTGAATCCGAGGCCAACCCTACATTGTTCAGTTGTTTGATGTCGTCATATGTATTTTTAGTACAAAATACATTAGGTGAGTTTCATTTTCTCCCTTTTACTCTTTACGTTTTTAGGCTGAGAATACATGCAAATGCTTTAATTACTGTTTTACAATATTTATATGCGTGAGTTTCATTTGCCCCTTTTACTCTTTACGTTTTTGGGCTGAGAATACATGCAAATGCTTTATTAACTATTTTACAATATTTACATGCGTGAGTTTCATTAATCCGTTTTTGAATGCTTTTGCAATATATATTTTTGGGACTGAGAATACATGCGCTGTTTATATAACTGTTTTACGAAATAGACACAAGTAATTGAAACTACATTATATGGTTGAATGATCGAAATCGAATATGCCCCTTTTTATTAAGTCTGGTAATCTAAGAATTAGGGAACAGACACCCTAATTGACGCGAACTCTAAAGATAGATCTATCGGGCCCAACAAGCCCCATCCAAAGTACTGGATGCTTTAGTACTTCGAAATTTATATCATGTCCGATGGAGGATCCCGGAAATGATGGGGATATTCTTATATATATATTGTGAATGTCGGTTACCAGGTGTTCAATCCATATGAATGATTTTTTTCTCTATGTATGGGACGTATATTTATGAGAAATAAAAATCTTATGGTCTATTAAAATGATGGAAATGATTATTTATGTTAAACTAATGAACTCACCAACCTTTTGGTTGACACTTGAAAGCATGTTTATTCTCAGGTACGAAAGAAATCTTCCGCTGTGCATTTGCTCATTTTAGAAACATTACTTGAAGTCATTCATGGCATATTTCAAAAGACGTTGCATTCGAGTCGTTGAGTTCATCAAGAGTATTATCAAGTCAATTATAGTAAGATATAGTACGAAATGGTATGCATGTTGTCAACTATCGATGTAATGAAAGATTGTCTTTTCAAAAACGAATGCAATGTTTGTAAAATGTATCATATAGAGGTCAAGTACCTCGCGATGTAATCAACTGTTGAGATTCATTTATAATCGATATGGACTTCGTCCGGATAAATTAGGATGGGTCACTACAGTTGGTATCAGAGCGGTGGTCTTAGTGAACCATGTCTGCATTAGTGTGTCTAACTGATAAGTCGTTAGGATGCATTAGCGAGTCTGGACTTCGACCATGTCTGCATGTCAAAAGTTTTGCTTATCATTTCATGTCAAAAATTACCTGCTTATCATTTTTAGAGAATCACTTGCTTATCATTCTTAGTCTAGACACGTTTTACTGCATTGACTGCATGAATAGTGTATAGACAAAATTTATATCTTAGCGTATCTACTACTTCATATATTAGCATATCTGTTACTGTAACTTTGCCTGACAACTTCCGTAGATTCCTCCGTAACTTATGAGATTTTAGTATTATATATGCATATGTAAACTATGTATTGCAAGGTATTAATCTACATCCTATAATCTATTTCTTATCAAAAATTCTTCATCTGATTGTACGGGATGAATCCTTCAACCAGTTCGAGTCCCTCAGATTCCGATACCTATTCCGATAGTTATTCCGACAGCTATTCCGACATAGATGCTCACCTAAACTTCGAAAACAGCGTCATCGGCATGAATCAAACAAACAACCATTAACAATTCATCTGATGGGTTCGTAGTCGACTTAATTAATGGAAATGCGTAGAAGGCAATCGCATCCACCAACTGAATTCACCTCTTGGCAATGAACCTGAAGCATTTACCGGCGAACCTATTCGAGACACCATTTTCAGTCTCATTTCCAGGGTAACTCGACAAGATTATATTCTATCCACAATTCTGAACCTTATTCATCCGCTCGTTCTGACCGAAAATCATCCTGGAGTAATAAGTCAACGAACTTCGCGCTCGAATAATCAATTCGGAGAATATGGTGCAAAATGTACCAGCTTCAGCAACATCACCGGCGCCAACAGTACCATCAGTAACAGCACCAGTACCATCAACAATTCATGCCTCAACATCTCATTATGTACCTTGAGTATAGTCATCGTTCTACGTATCGTTCTACATCGATTATCTTCGTTCTTCATGACAATTAAGTAATCTCTAAATGTTTTAGAGATTATGTATTCTAGTTCAAATGGTAAACCAAATGAGTTTAATATCATATGAACTCATTAAATCCATGATTATATATGAAGAAAATATATATGTATATATATTTTCATAAAGATTGTAATTAAAAATTCTTTTGTACAAACTGTTAATGATGAAAATATTTTAACGGGTAGGTAATACCCGAGGAATATTTAAATTTCACATTAATAAGTTACATTGTACGTTCTTCGAATCTGTTTCAACAGTCATTTACTATCCTACTTACAACCACCGATATACGTATCCGTTCACCAAAGAATAACTATTTTCATTCAAATTCAATTTCATATTTGGATTTTGACTTACCAGAATCCAACAAGTGGCATAATGAAGAAATAATAAACACAATAAAAAAATTGATTAGAAACAGACTAATTAACAACATTAAATTCTATTAAGAATCCACGCTAACAAAATCCTAGCTAACTGTTCCTAGTTAACTGTTAATTCCTTATTACCATTTAATTTATTTATCGCAGTTTAATTATCGCAATTTATATTCTCGCAATTTTATTTATCGTCATTTAATTTCTGTTATTTACTTTACGCACTTTATTTATTGTCATTTAATTTCTGTATTTATTTTTCGCACTTTAAATATCGGGACACGTATACAAGGTTTTGACATATCATATCGACGCATTTATATATATTATTTGGAATAACCATAGACACTCTATATACAGTAATGATCGAGTTCTCTATACAGGGTTGAGGTTGATTCTACAATAATATATATAATTTGAGTTGTGATCGAGTCTGAGACGTATACGGGTCACGACACGTATTAATTAATTCGAATATTATATATTAAATTATATATGAATTGTTGAATTGCTAACTGTGGACTATCAATTGAGGACTACCAACATTGGACAATTAAAATAAATTAGAATATTAATTATAACATATGAAACTAAACAAATCTTCAAGTGTGCCACTTAATTTCACCTTTAACCTCATTCGTATTTTGACGATTACAATCTGCGTTCAAACCTTTCATGATTCTTGAAAACACCTCAACCGATAGGATGAACTAACCGCACTTCATCCACGGAAGAAAAGATTGATGCATATAGTTATACACTTGAAAACTCTCGGAAACTGAGTAAACGTTTAACATATAGCTGTGCTAATTTCTTTAGTGTTATTATTACCCAAAATAACTTTGCAGTAATAGCCAATTTTGTCACAGCTCCAGCAAGACAACTTCGAATTTTCGTACGAAACAACCTTATTATAACGTTGATATATACGCGTGCTCTTTTATTGTTACCAGGGAACCTTTTATATTCCACCATATTACCGTCAGCGTTTAAACATCTAAAAACACAATTCTCTTGAAATCACCTCGGATCGATAACTAATGATTCAGATATGGTAGCAGTAAATGTAGAGGAATCGGCAATCAGTACTTTGAAAACTCACATCATATCTACATCAACAGTTATATGTATAACATTTATCTTTTAGATTAATGATCTTCCATTCTGAAATTTTGAAAAGCACCCATCCTACGAAGTAATACGTTGAACCTTGAAAAAAAAAACTGAATGAAGCAGCAGAAACTGTAGATAACCGTAAACAACCTTAATCGATGGAATTTTGACGATAGAGAATAATATGTTGGAAAAGCACAGAAACGTTGGAACTGAAAAACGGATAGAGTTAACCATGAAGGAGACCAAAGACAAATACAAGGACCATACCCTATATTCAAAGAATCCAGATAATTCTGGATCCGTTGAAATCTTTAGAGAATATCTTGCTCCGAAGTCATCTTAAAAGCTTGCGGAAAATTTTTTCTCCATCAAACATCGAACTTGGAAATTCCAAAATATCATCATCAATATCTTCGATATTTCTGAGGATATTTTTATAAATATTCTCGTCCGAAATTATATACCTCTTCGTGCTTCCTGTGTATTATTATATTGGAAACATTCAATAGAAAACTTAGTACCGAAAAGCGGGTTATGCGAAACTATGAAGGAAGCCGTGACAAATCATAAAGAATAAGTTTGACTTCAAAGAATCCAAACGAATCTATGCCTGTTAAATTCTTTAGCGAATATCTTGCTCTTTACTCTAAACTCTTGCGAACAATAGTTTCTATCATCTACTGATCTTAGATATTCTGAGATATTATCGTATCTTTCATTATAAATATCCTCGATATTCCTGAATATATTTTCATAACTAATCTTATCTGAAATCATTAATCTCTTCGTGCTATCAGTATTACATCATATAGAAACTGTTAGTTTCTATATTCTGTAAACTTTCGAGCTTAAAATATGAATGTTATTGAAGTAATGTTGGAAATTGATGCATGAGTTAGTATAATATAATGACACTTGATCAACGTGATTATATTACAGAAAGTCATGCTAAGTTTCTAATGGGACATGATGATTCACAGTCCATAACGTCATCACGTGCCATGTTACATAACTCTTCCATTCTGATTAACTTCTGAACATTTCAAGAAAATATATTCTTGATAGTTCTGTTCTCAATGATTCTGGTAATTTGACAAATCAAATCGTACGATTTTGTTCTTTCTCGTTTAGAACATTAAGTTCATTCGAAACTCCATACTTACGAATTCTGGATCATTACTAGCTTTACTAGAGGTCGGGAGGATAATAAAAAGACAAAGTGCTCCAAAATATAAGAGAAAATATAAAGCCCAATGACGACACGAAGGTTACAAACTGTGAATATTAATACGAATAGCAATATAAAGACACGGTATAATTAAGAATAGTATCACCTAAGGCAATAGTAGAAGTAAACAGATTTTTCTGGTGGAAGATTGAAAAGAAGGATGACCGAAATGATAATTAGGAAAATATCATGGATTAGAACTGGATTAAGCATTTTCACAACCCTTTGGATGTATGAACTAAGAAAGAAAGTATAGGAATGGTGAGATTAATGAAATGGAAAAGCTTAAATTTATAGTGGAAAAGTCAGACAGAGTAATCGAGGTAGATCACCGTATTTAATTATAGAGATCGTAATTTCCTTACTCGCTGAAGAATCAAATTTTTTTAGATTTCGAAGATTTTCTTTAAATCCCTTGAATTCCGGAATTCAATCACGACTACGTCAAAAGTTAAGATGCACCTTACTTTCAAAATTCAACCAAGACAACGTCAAAGGTTAGGACGAAACTTTATTCCTACGATTCACTCTTTTGTGATAGCTTCATTCGTGCTCTTCAAATAATCAAATTGTTTTATCTATATTCGTCAATAATGATAAAACTCCATTTATCAACTCATATTTGTCATGGAAACAATTTTATTGTTAGCCATGACCACATCACTCAAATTTCGGGTCGAAATTTCTTTAACGGGTAGGTACTGTGATGACCCGGGAATTTCTGACTAAATTTAAACTTAATCTTCATATGATTTCGATACGATAAACAAAGTCTGTAATGTTAAGTCACAAAACAATTTAAACTATTTCATATATACATTTGACCTTTGACTAATTCTGACGATTCACGAACAATTGTTAAAAAATAAATATATAAAAAAAAATATATATATATATATATATATATATATATATATGTATTAACTTGGATTAACAAAATATAAAATAATCATTTGAACTCAATATGTAAAATAAAATACAAGATAAGAAAATTGTTATTAAAATAAATTTATGTATAGATACATATGAATTCTATACATAATTATTTGATGTATATCGGGATATATAAAGAAGTTATAAATATTATATAATTATTCAATATTACATAATATGAAAAATTAGATTACAAGACATAATTACAAGTTAAGGATATAGTATCATAATATTATTATTATTATTTTCATTATTATTATTAATACTGATATCAATACTAGTATTAATTATATTAATTGTAATTAATAAATTCTAATAATTTTAGGGTTATCATGATAAAGATTTTTATTATAAATATTATTATGGGAAAGATCGAAATTATAAATTAGTTATGATTTAAATAAATTGTTAGTTATTATTATCATTAAAGAAATTATAATCCTTGTTATTAAGATATCATTACTATTATTAAATATTATTAACATTATTATGTCAAAAATAGATATAAAATTTGATATATATATATATATATATATATATATATATATATATATATATATATATATATATATATATATATATATATATATATATATATATATATATATATATATATATATATTGTTATAGTATTATTATTATCATTAATATTATTGTATTATTAATAATATTAGTACTATTAAATTCATTATTATTAGTAGTACTAATAATAATATTATTGTTATCATTTTTATTATTATTATGGATTGTCATTAAATTTATGAAACCATCATTGTTATTATTAATATCATCATTTATTTTATTTTTATCATTATTATTCAGTATTATTAAAATATTTTTTAGTAATTAGTATTATTATTATTAATGTAATTATAATTAATGTGTTTTCTTATTATATGATGTATAAAAAAACCCAGTAGATATATCAGTATCTTATCTGTCATTTTATTTTTTTTCTATTGAGCCCGTGAGTAACCCAAACCCCAATTATCAAAATAAAATAATCAATCAAGCGTTTTCTATTATTGATACCGTGTATATGATTGATCACTTTCCAAATTGGAGAAAACCGAAATAGATGAAGAACACAGCGTATTTTTTTTCTTTTCTTCTTCTATTTTTTTCTCTGTACGTTACATTTTTTTTCATAATACAAATTCGAATCAAATAACAAAATCAAAATATGCAATTGTGTTAGAAATCATCAACTAAAACTATCTGTGAAGTTTCACCTTCCAATTCGTTTTATCAATCATGAATTTCGAGGTCAAAGCTTATTGATAAAAAAGTCAACCGTTCGATTTTCAAAAAAATTGGAATTCGTTTTCATGTTTTAGGATTAATTGTCGATCCAGAAAGTTTTTAATGGTGACTTGCAACCTCTTTCATGTTATAAATATTTTTCAAAACGGCCTATAGCTCGATATCATTTTTTTTAGCTGCGACAGCAGCAGGTGTTCTTCATTTTTTTTTATTATTATTTTTTTTGCTGCTTGTTTCTGTTAATCACGTTATATGTTGTTTCATTTTAATTAGACGCATTAAGAACAATAAGTTGTTGATTTGGTTTGGTTTTGATCGAATGGAATTTGGTGTGAAGAAGATGATTACAGTAATTAGTATAATAGAAATTAGGACGGGTTAATTAAGAGAAAACAGAAACGGAGCAATGGTTAAGGGGTTGTTTGGTTTAGCGAGAGGTCATGGGTTCGAGACCGGGAGGAAGCAGTTTTTTTCTTTTTGTAAGCCTTTTCTCTTAAGGTATTATTATTATTATTATTATTATTATTATTATTATTATTATTATTATTATTATTATTATTATTATTATTATTATTGTTATTGTTATTATTATTAGTATTAATTATGTTATTGTTATTATGATAATTATTGTTATTATTACACATATCATAATTGTTATTACTATTATTACTATTATGAAGTATTAGAATTGTTAGTATTAATATTTAGTATTATTAGTAATTGGTAGTATTATTAAAAGTAATTATTATTATTATTATCCTAAATATTATCATTTACTTAGTTATTAAAAGTATCCTTATTGTTATTATGATTACAATTAAGATTATTGCTATTATATATTCGTTAATACTATTATCATTATTATTATTATTATTATTATTATTATTATTATTATTATTATTATTATTATTATTATTATTATTATTATTATTATTATTATTATGATTTTGGTTATTATTATTACCATTAGTATTATTGTTATTGATACATGAAAATGATTATTATTATTATTAGTATTATTACTACTATTACTATTATTATTACTTTTATGATTAATTATTAGTAAGTAATTTTATTGTAGTATTTATTATTAGTATTAATGTGAAAATAATACAAATTATTATTATTTTCATAAATATTATTATCACTTTATAAATGATAGAACCATTTTTATTAATATAAGTATATTATTATTATTAGTATCATTATTTTTATCATTAATGAAACCATAACCACTAGCATATTAATTAGTAATATTAAGTAATATAACTATTATCATTTTTATTATTAATATTACTCTAGTATTACTATAACTAATATTTTGTAAACAAAAGATTAAGTAGATGAAAATATATATAATAACTATAACGTAAATATATAAACACTTTACTTAAATACACAAAATGAATATATAATAAAGTATATAAGTTAGTAATATAAAAATTATCACTAATAATAATATAATTATTGGTTCAATTACAATTATATGTATTGATGAAAATACAAATGATATAGGTTCGTGAATCCGAGGCCAACCCTACATTGTTCAGTTGTTTGATGTCGTCATATGTATTTTTACTACAAAATACATTAGGTGAGTTTCATTTGCTCCCTTTTACTCTTTACATTTTTGGGCTGAGAATACATGCAAATGCTTTAATTACTGTTTTACAATATTTATATGCGTGAGTTTCATTTGCCCCTTTTACTCTTTACGTTTTTGGGCTGAGAATACATGCAAATGCTTTATTAAGTATTTTACAATATTTACATGCGTGAGTTTCATTAATCCCTTTTTGAATGCTTTTGCAATATATATTTTTGGGACTGAGAATACATGCGCTGTTTATATAACTGTTTTACGAAATAGACACAAGTAATTGAAACTACATTATATGGTTGAATGATCGGAATCGAATATGCCCCTTTTTATTAAGTCTGGTAATCTAAGAATTAGGGAACAGACACCCTAATTGACGCGAAATCTAAAGTTAGATCTATCGGGCCCAACAAGCCCCATCCAAAGTACCGGATGCTTTAGTACTTCGAAATTTATATCATGTCCAATGGAGGATCCCGAAAATGATGGGGATATTCTTATATATATATTGTGAATGTCGGTTACCAGGTATTCAATCCATATGAATGATTTTTGTCTCTATGTATGGGACGTATATTTATGAGAAATGAAAATCTTGTGGTCTATTAAAATGATGGAAATGATTATTTATGTTAAACTAATGAACTCACCAACCTTTTGGTTGACACTTGAAAGCATGTTTATTCTCAGGTACGAAAGAAATCTTCAGCTGTGCATTTGCTCATTTTAGAAACATTACTCGGAGTCATTCATGGCATATTTCAAAAGACGTTGCATTCGAGTCGTCGAGTTCATCAAGAGTATTATCGAGTCAATTATAGTAAGATATAGTACGAAATGGTATGCATGTTGTCAACTATCGATGTAATGAAAGATTGTCTTTTCAAAAATGAATGCAATGTTTGTAAAATGTATCATATAGAGGTCAAGTACCTCGCGATGTAATCAACTGTTGAGATTCGTTTATAATCGATATGGACTTCGTCCGGATAAATTAGGATGGGTCCCTACAATATACGTATCCGTTCATCGCAGAATAACCATTTTCATTCAATTTCATATTTGGATTTTGACTTCCCAGAATCCAACAAGTGGCATATGAAGAAAACATATGACAAAATAAAATCTATTAGAAACAAACAAATTAACTATGAAAAATTTTGTTAAGAATCCACGCTAACTGTTCCAGCTAACTGTTCCTAGCTAAATGATTACATTTTATTTATCGCAGTTTATTTATCGCAATTTAATTATCGCACTTTTATTTATCGTCATTTAATTTCTGTAATTATTTTACGCACTTTAAATATCGGGACACGTATACAATGTTTTGACATATCATATCGACGCATCTATATATATTATTTGGAATCACCATAGACACTCTATATGCAGTAATGATCGAGTTCTCTATACAGGGTTGAGGTTGATTCTACAATAATATATATAGTTTGAGTTGTGATCGAGTCTGAGAGGTATACGGGTCACGACACGTATTAATTAATTCGTATATTATATATTAAACTATATATGAATTATTGGACTGTTACTGTGGACTATCGACTGTGGACTAATGACATTGGACAATTAAAATGAATTAAAATATTGATTATAACATATGAAACTAAACATTTCTTCAAGATTGCCACTTGATTTCATCTTAAACCTCATTGTATCTCGACGATTACAATCAGCGTTCAAATCTATCATGAATCTTAAAAACACCTCAATCGAGAGGATAAACCAACCGCACTTCATCTACGGAAGAAAAGATTGATGCATATAGTTATGCACCTGAAAAACCCTCGGAAACTGAGTAAACGTTTGACACGTATCTGTTCTAGTTCCCTTGACATTGTTATTACCGAAGATCGTTTTGCAATCCCTTTCCAAAGTAGCTAATTTTGTCACAGCTCTAGCAAGTCAACTCCGACTTTTCATCCGAAACAACTTTATTATAACCGCGATCTATATGCGTACTCTTTATTGTTACTGGGGAACCTTTTATATTCCACAATATTACCATCAGCGATTAATCATTCTAAAAACACAATTCTCCTGAAACTACCTCGGTTTGATAACCGATGACCCAGATCAGTTAACTTTGAAAATGCTGACGAAGCAGCATGTTGTAGATGATCTTAATGGCCAAAAGTTTGATGATAAAGAAAGGAGTGTTAGGAACGCTCTATAGAAAATTTAGTACCGAAAAGCTGATTATGTGAAACTATGAAGAAAGCCGTGGACAAATCACAAAGAATAAGTTTGCCTTCAAAGAATCCAAATGATTCTGTGCCTGCTGAAATCGTTAGCAAACATCTTATTTCTCATTCTAAACCTTCACAGACAAATCTTCTTCATCATCCATTGATATTAGAAATTCTAAGATATTCTCGTATGTTCTATTATAAATATCCTCCATATTTCTGGCGATATTTTCACAACTATTCTTATCTGAGATCATTTATCTCTCCGTAATATCTGCAACATAAAAGAAACTGTGTTAGTTTCTAAATTCTGAAACCTTCGAGTTTAAAATATGAATGTTTTGAAGTAGTGTTGGGAACTGAAGCATGGATTAGTATAATATAATGTCACTTGATCAACGTCATTATATTACAGTAAGTCATGCTGAGTTTCTAATGAAGCATGATGATTCACAGTACCGTCATCATGTGCCATTTACACGACTCTTACATTCTATCTAATCTCTAAACATATCAAGAGAATATTTTTCTGGATGACTCGGTCTTCTCCAGGGTATTCTGGTAATTTAACAAATCAAAATCGTTCTATTACCATTTTCTTCTTAGAGCATTAGCTATGTTCATTCTGAATTTCATATCTACGAATTCCGGACCATTACTCGCTTGACTCGAAGTCGGGAAGAGAAAACGAAAGCATGAAGCTCCGAAAAATAATGAAGAATATAAACTTCGATAATAACCCTGAAATTACAAACCGTGTATATCGATGCAGATAGCAATATAGAGACACGGGAGAATTAGAAACACTATAAACACAAGAGTATAATAGAAGTAAATAGATTCTTCTGGTGGTAGATGAAAAAGAAGAATGACAGATATAAAAGTTAGGAGTATATCAAGAATCAGGACTGGATAGAGCATATTGATGAATGCTTTAAAGTAAGAATCAAGGGAGAAAGAATAGAAGGTGTGAGTCGTGGAAAATAAGGAAACGAAGGGGTGAATTTATAGTGAAATATCCGACAGAGCAATCGAAACACATTATTGCATATAATCAAAGAAGATCCTGATTTCCTTAATCACCAAAGAACCAAATCTTATTACGTAAGATTCTCTTTAAATCCCTTAAATCCCAGAAATCAATCATAACTACGTCATCGGTTAAGACGAATATATTTTACTCATCTCACTCTTTTACGATAGTCTCATTTATATTCTTCGCATAATCGAATCATTTTATCTACATTATTCAATGATGATAAAACTCCATTAACACCTTATATTTGTCATGAAAACCTTCTTATTGTTATCTATAACAACCTCTATCAAATTTAGGCGACGAAATTTCTTTAACGGGTAGGTACTGTAATGACCCGGAATTTTCCGACCAAATTATACTTATGAGATTAATATTTACATAAATTAAACTATACCAACATGATAAGCAATCCAAATTGTTGAGACTTTTGCTTTTGAAAAGAGTTTTACACAACGTTTGACCGTCCAATATGACCAATGATATCACGAACTATATAACATACGATAATTATACGTTTGTGTATATATATGTATTTGTATATATTTAACATGATCTAAGGATGGTTTAACATCTCATTGTGTACTAATGACAATGAGTTATAAGTATATTTTGAAACTACTAACTTAAGTTTTCAAAACGATAACTATACGTAACATTCTTTGATATATATACTTATAATCTATAATGCTTATACATGTATCGTATATATAATGTATTTAATCACTTTTTAAGGACTTAAATACATAAAACAATATAAGTATATTCACAAAAGATAGCTATATTTGAATTCTCGTTCCATTTCCTCAAGATTTCTATACGTATATCTAGGGTATATGTACCCGTATCATACCCAGCTTCTATACGTATTTACTATTGGTATATACACATCAAATCAACATCCTAATCAACATTATTACTGCCCTAGATATGAGGTAACTAGAATTTGTCAAGTAGTATGAATTATTAGTAAGAAAACAAAATTAGCAATCCTTTTCTTTCTTTATAAACTAAAAACGTTTTTATAAATGAACCCCATTTCTTCACTCCATTTTCTCATACCTACACCCTCATTTCTCTCTCAAAATACTCCTAACTTCATACTTTATCATCTCCAAGCATTTTTCCCATCATTTAGCTTCAATTACAAGCCTTAAACACCATAAGAAAACTCTTTCAAGAACATATCAAAATAACCACCCATTTGAAGAAGTTTACTTCCAACCTTTTGATCTAACTCCACCACTCTTTGATTCCAAGATTATTTCTTATATTTTGTAGTAATTTTGTCCAAGTAACTTGAGGTAGTAACCTTGTTCATAATCTTATTCAATTCATATTCATATAGCTATTTTATTTTGTGGTATAAAATTTTAACAACAAGAACATAGTTTGAATGATTTCAAACTTGTTCGCAAACTAAATAGATCCTTCTAACTTGACTTTTAAAACACTTCAAGACCTGTAATATATCATAATGATATGCTAACCTAACAAGATATAACTTGGTTTTACAAAGAACGTCTTAAAAACTGAATCTACGTCATCTGAGTGCAACCGGGGGCTGTTTTGGTTTGGATAATTAAAAACCATCTTGAACTTTGAATTGGAAGTTCATGTTCTGGAAAAATGATATTTCTTATGAATATGTTAACACATAAAAATTTCATGGTTTAACTCAAAGTGTAAGTATTTTTAGAAAAATGATCATTAAATGTTGTTTTTATGATGGAAAATGATCACTTTCATAAGTTTCACCAAAGTTTGACCTATAACCTATGATTTCGAATACAAACTAAGGTATTTTCAGTTCATATTCTTAAAATTTGACTCGATCCAAGGAAGTGGCAAGTTGAACCAACAATAACAGAGTTGTAATGAAGAAACTACGACTAAAACAAGATTGGGTATCCGAAGCTATTTTAGCTACGAAAATATTTGGAGAAAAAGTAAATTAATCATATCTTTTCTAATTAATATGATATTTTATATATAATTACTTATGATTTAATTTTATATATTTCAGGACCACCCGTAAACAACACGAGAAGATTAATCATAAGACCTCATGATTGTACGCAACACGTCATTTGACAACACGGTACTTTATGTACGCAACACATCATTTGACAACATGGTACCATGGGTCGAGATTAATTCTGATCAATACGAATACGATGGGGTCTTTATTTATTTTATTTAAGCAACTAATTGTGGACCACTAACATCGGACTGCTAACTACGGACTAAGAAAAATATTAAAAGTATTAAAAGTATATATATATATGTAACGATTACTTAAAAAGAAAATATGTTGATATATTATATATATGGTTAGGTTCGTGATATCTATCGGAGACCAAGTCGAATTAAATACCTTCAAGGCAAAAGTGAGTTTCATTTTCTCCCTTTTTAATTGCTTTTGCAATATATATTTTTGGGCTGAGAATACATGCGCCGCTTTTATAAATGTTTACAAAATAGACAAAAGTACTTAAAAATATATTCTACGTTGAGTTGTACCACTGGCATATTTCCCTGTAGCTTGGTAACTACTATTTACATGGGTATTGTAAACGCGAATCCTGTTGATAGATCTATCGGGCCTGACAACCCCAACCGGACTGGACGACTAGTATTCAACGGTTGCACAGTACTTCGTTTTGGTGACTACACTTGGTACGGTGTAGTGAGATTTCATAATAAAGGGAATATGCGATGTTGATTAAATGTTAAGTATGGTTACCAAGTGCTCAACCACTTAGAATGCTTTACATACACTTGCGAGTGTATTATGTTTATGATTATGAAATCTTGTGGTCTATTAACATATTGAAATGATTGTTATGATAAACCTAAGAACTCACCAACCTTTTGGTTGACACTTTAAAGCATGTTTATTCTCAGGTACGAATTAAGTCTTCCGCTGTGCATTTGCTCAATATAAGGACATTACTTGGAGCCGATCATCGCAATAGGACCAAATGTTGATGACTTCGTCCAGGTGGATTAGGACGGTGTCATTTCACATACACTTTTGAAAGACTTCAAGACACTTATCAAAATACTTCTACTTAACAAAAATGCTTACAATTACATCCTCGTTCAGTTTCATCAACAATTCTACTCGTATGCACCCATATTCGTACTCGTACAATACACAGCTTTTAGATGTATGTACTATTGGTATATACACTCCAATGATCAGCTCTTAGCAGCACATGTGAGTCACCTAACACATGTGGGAACCATCATTTGGCAACTAGCATGAAATATCTCATAAAATTACAAAAAATATGAGTAATCATTCATGACTTATTTATATGAAAACAAAATTACATATCCTTTATATCTAATCCATACACCAATGACCAAAAACACCTACAAACACTTTCATTCTTCAATTTTCTTCATCTAATTGATCTCTCTCAAGTTCTAACTTCAAGTTCTAAGTGTTCTTCATAAATTCTACAAGTTCTAGTTATATAAATTCAAGAATACTTTCAAGTTTGCTAGCTCACTTCCAATCTTGTAAGGTGATCATCCAACCTCAAGAAATCTTTGTTTATTACAGTAGGTTATCATTCTAATATAAGGTAATAATCATATTCAAACTTTGGTTCAATTTCTATAACTATAACAATCTTATTTCAAGTGATGATCTTACTTGAACTTGTTTTCGTGTCATGATTCTGCTTCAAGAACTTCGAGCCATCCAAGGATCCGTTGAAGCTAGTTCCATTTTTCTCTTTTCCAGTAATTTTATCCAAGGAACTTAAGGTAGTAATGATGTTCATAACATCATTCGATTAATACATAAAAAGCTATCATATTCGAAGTGGTAAACTAGTAATCACTAGAACATAGTTTAGTTAATTCTAAACTTGTTCGCAAATAAAATTAATCCTTCTAACTACAATTTTAAAATCAACTATACACATGATCTATATCTATATGATATGCTAACTTAATGATTTAAAACCCGGAAACACGATAAACACCATAAAACCGGATTTACGCCGTCGTAGTTACAACCGGGGGCTGTTTTGGTTTGGATAATTAAAAACTATGAAAAACTTTGATTTAAAAGCTATACTTCTGAGAAAATGATTTTTCTTATGAACATGAAACCATATCCAAAAATCATTGTTAAACTCAAAGTGAAAGTATGTCTTTCAAAACAGTCATCAAGATGTCGTTCTTTCGACGGAAATGACTACCTCTTTCAAAAATGACTTGTAACTTATATTTCCGACTATAAACCTATACCTTTTCTGTTTAGTTTCATAAATTCAAGTTCAATATGAAACCGTGGCCGCTTAAATCACTCAAAACGGATTAGAAACGAAGAAATGGCGAGCAAAACAAAATTGGTAAAAACTACTCATTTTAGCTACGTGAAAATTGGTAACAAATCTATTCCAACCATAACTTAATCAACTTGTATTGTATATTATGTAATCTTGAGATACCATAGACACGTATACAATGTTTTGACCTATCATGTCGACACATCTATATATATTTCGGAACAACCATAGACACTCTATATGTGAATGTTGGAGTTAGCAATACAGGGTTGAGGTTGATTCCAAAATATATATAGTTTAAGTTGTGATCAATACTGATATATGTATACACTGGGTCGTGGATTGATTCAAGATAATATATATATATATCGATTTATTTCTATACATCTAACTGTAGACAACTAGTTGTAGGTTACTAACGAGGACAGCTGAGTTAATAAACTTAAAACATCAAAATGTATTAAAAGTGTTGTAAATATATTTTGAACATACTTTGATATATATGTACATATTTGTTATAGGTTCGTGAATCGACCAGTGGCCAAGTCTTACTTCCCGACGAAGTAAAAAATCTGTAAAAGTGAGTTATAGTCCCACTTTTAAAATCTAATATTTTTGGGATGAGAATACATGCAGGTTTTATAAATGATTTACAAAATAGACACAAGTACGTGAAACTACATTCTATGGTTGAATTATTGAAATCGAATATGCCCCTTTTTATTAAGTCTGGTAATCTAAGAATTAGGGAACAGACACCCTAATTGAAGCGAATCCTAAAGATAGATCTATTGGGCCTAACAAACCCCATCCAAAGTACCGGATGCTTTAGTACTTCAAAATTTATATCATATCCGAAGGGTGTCCCGGAATGATGGGGATATTCTTAAATATGCATCTTGTTAATGTCGGTTACCAGGTGTTCACCATATGAATGATTTTTATCTCTATGTATGGGGTGTGTATTGAAATATGAAATCTTGTGGTCTATTATTATGATTTGATAATATATAGGTTAAACCTATAACTCACCAACATTTTTGTTGACGTTTTAAGCATGTTTATTCTCAGGTGATTATTAAGAGCTTCCGCTGTCACATACTTAAATAAAGATGAGATTTGGAGTCCTTGCTTGTATGATATTGTGTAAAAACTGCATTCAAGAAACTTATTTTGTTGTAACATATTTGTATTGTAAACCATTATGTAATGGTCGCGTGTAAACAGGATATTTTAGATTATCATTATTTGATAATCTACGTAAAGCTTTTTAAACCTTTATTGATGAAATAAAGGTTATGGTTTGTTTTAAAATGAATGCAGTCTTTGAAAAACGTCTCATATAGAGGTCAAAACCTCGCAACGAAATCAATTAATATGGAACGTTTTTAATCAATAAGAACGGGACATTTCAGTAAGGACGATTAGAATAAGATTAGGATGATGATGATTTAGATCACGAATAAGGATGATGATGGATTTCGGATATGTTAGTGATGATGATCATGAAATGGGTTTAATGAAGAAGAAGGTAGAAACAGAAAAACGGGTTAAATAAATCTAAATCCTAGTTATAATCAGAAAAGGCGAGGTCAGAGGAGTAGTTAACGATGTTATCAGGTTAGCGGGATGTCACGGGTTCAAACCCGGACTTGGGCATTTTTTTTAAGGGCTACTTCTTTGAGGTAGTAATTTTACTCTAATTATTATTATTATTATTATTATTATTATTATTATTATTATTATTATTATTATTATAACTAACACAAGTATGATTAGATTATCATTATTATTATCATTATTATTAGAACACTTATTATTAGTATTATTATTTTTAGAATCATAATTATTATTATTATCATTATTAAGTATAATTACTAATATTATTATTATAAAATAATACAACTTTTTATTTATTATTATTAATATTACTTTATCAAATGACTTTTAGTTATATAACATATCTATATTAACGTTTAATAATAAATACTAACTATTTTGTTAAAGTACATAAAATAGAAATATTTAAATTACTGATGAAACATATAATTTATTAAATTAAGAATTATATCACTAATAATATGTAAATTTAGTTGTTCGATTACAAGTATGTGTGTTAATATATATACAAATGATATAGGTTCGTGAATCTGAGGCCAAACCTACACTTGTTTAATGTCGTCATATGTATTTTTACTACAAAATACAGTATGGTGAGTTTCATTACTCCCTTTTTATATATATTTTTGGGCTGAGAATACATGCACTGTTTTATAAATGTTTTACGAAATAGGTACAAGTACTAAAACTAATTCTATATGGGTTTAAACCAGAAATATACCCTTAGCTTGATAACATTAAACTACTTGTCTATGTACGGTAGGCGCGAATCCTAAAGATAGATCTATTGGGCCTGACAAACCCCATCCTGACTATGGGATGCTTTAGTACTTCGAGGTTATTTTAAACACACCTGATCTGGTGTACTTCAGAGGGTAAAACATGAACGTTAAGGCTTGTTACCGGGTGCCTACAGCTTATAGAATACTTTTATACACTTGCGAGTGTACATATATTTATAAACGAAAATCTTGTGGTCTATTAATATACTGAAATGATTGTTATGATAAACCTATGAACTCACCAACCTTTTGGTTGACACTTTAAAGCATGTTTATTCTCAGGTATGAAAGAAATCTTTCGCTGTGCATTTGCTCACATTAGAAATATTACTTGGAGTTATTCATGACATATTTCAAAAGACATTGCATTCGAGTCGTCGAGTTCTTCAAGATTATTATTAAGTCAATTATAGTTGGGACATATTATGAAATAGTATGCATGCCGTCAACTTTCGTTGTAAAGAAATATTGTCTTTTAAAATCGAATGCAATGTTTGTAAAATGTATCATATAGAGGTCAAGTACCTCGCGATGTAATCAACTGTTGTGAATTGTTTATAATCGATATGGACTTCGTCCAGATGGATTAGGAAGGGTCACTACATCTTGGCTTACGTATGTCAGCGAAAGCATGTGTTTCCCATATTTAATGTCATTGATTTGTTCAGCTTTAATTTTCTTAAACAAAATGTATTCCTTGGTAACGAGTTTTGGAAAGGTAACTGATACGGTATGCAAGTGTTTGCGCCACACTCGAGTAGCGGCGTATTGGTCATCAATTGTATCTTCATTAATAAAGATAAATGAAGCATACCAGTTATCGCCGGGATGATCAAGTGCAGGTTTCAGAAATCCATAAACTTTATTGAATGTGAACCAACCTTTTTCATGGCGTGCTATACGTACCAAATGGCAAAATATTTGAACAGATGGCTCAATATGTGAAGACCCGTTCTAATCCATCCGGACGAAGTCCATATCGATTACAAACAATTCACAACAGTTGATTACATCGCGAGGTAATTGACCTCTATATGATAAATTTTACAAACATTGCATTCGTTTTTAAAAGACAAACTTTCGTTACATCGACAGTTGACAGGCATGTAAAGCATTTCATAATATAACCAAATATAATTGACTTAATAATAATCTTGATGAACTCAACGACTCGAATGCAACATCTTTTGAAATATGTCATGAATGACTCCGAGTAATATCTCTAATATGAGCAAATACACAGCGGAAGATTTTTTTCGTACCTGAGAATAAACATGCTTTAAAGTGTCAACCAAAAGGTTGGTGAGTTCATTAGTTTATCATAAATAATCATTTCCATCATTTTAATAGACCACAAGATTTTCATTTCTCATAAATATACGTCCCATACATAGAGACAAAAATCATTCATATGGATTGAATACCTGGTAACCGACATTCACAATATATATATAAGAATATCCCCATCATTTCCGGGATCCTCCATTGGACATGATATAAATTTCGAAGTACTAAAGCATCCGGTACTTTGGATGGGGCTTGTTGGGCCCGATAGATCAAACTTTAGAGTTCGCGTCAATTAGGGTGTCTGTTCCCTAATTCTTAGATTACCAGACTTAATAAAAAGGGGCATATTCGATTCCGATCATTCAACCATATAATGTAGTTTCAATTACTTGTGTCTATTTCATAAAACAGTTATATAAACAGCGCATGTATTCTCAGTCCCAAAAATATATATTGCAAAAGCATTCAAAAAGGGATTAATGAAACTCACGCATGTAAATATTGTAAAATACTTAATAAAGCATTTGCATGTATTCTCAGCCCAAAAACGTAAAGAGTAAAAGGGGCAAATGAAACTCACGCATATAAATATTGTAAAACAGTAATTAAAGCATTTGCATGTATTCTCAGCCCAAAAACGTAAAGAGTAAAAGGGAGTAAAAGGTTGGTGAGTTCATTAGTTTATCATAAAGAATCATTTCATAATTTTAATAGACCACAAGATTTCATACTTCCATTTCTCATAATCATACGTCCCATGCATAGAGACAAAAATATCATTCATATGGATTGAACACCTGGTAACCGACATTCACAATTTGCATATAAGAATATCCCCATCATTTCCGGGATCCTCCATCGGACATGATATAAATTTCGAAGTACTAAAGCATTCGGTACTTTGGATGGGGCTTGTTGGGCCCGATAGATCTATCTTTAGAGTTCGCGTCAATTAGGGTGTCTGTTCCCTAATTCTTAGATTACCAGACTTAATAAAAAGGGGCATATTCGATTTCGATAATTCAACCATAGAATGTAGTTTCACGTACTTGTGTCTATTTCGTAAAACAGTTATAAAAACAGCGCATGTATTCTCAGTCCCAAAAACATATATTGCAAAAGCATTTAAAAGGGGATTAATGAAACTCACGCATATAAATATTGTAAAACAGTTAATAAAGCATTTGCATGTATTCTCAGCCCAAAAACGTAAAGAGTAAAAAGGGCGAATGAAACTCACCTAATGTATTTTGTAGTAAAAATACATAACTATATTGAACAACGCAGGGTTGGCCTCGGATTCACGAACCTATATCATTTGTATATATATTAATACATATTCTTGTAATCGAACACATATATATAATTTTATTAGCTATATTCTTGTTATATTAATAATATATATTTTCACATATATAAAAATATTAGTTTTATTATATTATGTATATATATTAAATTTATTTGTATGTATATATATATCCATCATTGGTTTGTTAAAACTTTACTTTTAGTATTGTTAATGATAATATCTGAAATAATGTTAATGATAATACTAATAACAATGAAATGCTAATATTATCTATAATTCTATTAATAATGTTATTAATGATAGTTTTTAATAATAAATCTCATGATAATGATAATATCGATAGTTTTTGATAAAATGAATAATTTAGTAATATGGGTGGTGAAAATAATAATTTTTGGTATTAGTACATAATACTTAATAATAATAATTATAATAATTTTATTACTAATGGTAATCTTAATAATAATACTTTTATTAATAAAAATAATAAAATCTCAGAAATGATACAAATACGAACATTAATAAAAAAATAATAGTAACTTTTATTGTTTTCATCATAATACAATAATAGTAATAATACTAAATATTAATACTTGATAATAGTAATAATAATTATAACATTCATAATATTTAAAAATAATCAAACTAACAATCAATAATAATATTAATACATGTTAATAACATAAATAATAATAATAATAATAATAATAATAATAATATTAATAATAATAATAATAATAATAATAATAATAATAATAATAATAATAATAATAGTAATAATAATAATAATAATAATAATAATAATAATAATAATAATAATAATAATAAAAGGATTTACTGCCTCAATTAATTTGACAACAAGAAATGTCCCCAATCAGATTCGAACCCATGACCCCCTCGTTCATCGGATCAGCACTTAACCATCACACCATTTCAACTTTTCTGTTCTAGACTGAATCCATGTTTTACATAACCCGTCTGTTAAATAACTATATACTTCATTCTTCTTCTTCGTTTTTCATTCAACCCAGGATCAAATCAAACTTAACAATTTAATTGGGTTCCCGATTTAAAACTTGAATTTAAAACATATACGTTCCAAGTGAGGGTAAAAAAAAAAAAAATAATAATACAAAAAAAAAACTCGTTGTTGTTCATCGCACAGCTAAAAAAAATAAAAATTGATAATGAAATTGTGAACGTTTCAATCGAAGGTTACAACACGAGTTATGTTTCAATTTACTCCTAGAAACTCTAGGAACAATCAATTTGATTTAAAACATCAGAACGAATCTCAATTTCATGATGAACACAATGTTTGACTTTTATCTTTACAACTTTGACTCGCAAAATTCTTAATCGATATGAGAAATTAACGATTGAAAACTTGCAGATAGATTAAATGAGGAATTCCTAACATAATTGCATTAATGGATTTTGGAAAACATTTCAATTTCGATCTTTTGCCAAAAAAAAAAAATACGTACCGTATATATATCGAGCAATAATTCGATTTTTTTTTTCTGTTTGCTATCAGACAAATATAATTTTTATGGAGGTTGTAATTGATTTAGAGGGTAAAGGAAAATGAAGTAATCAATTCAAATTGGGTATCGATTATTGTATAATCACTGGGTGTCGACAGTTTAACACGAGGGAGCAGAGAAAGCAGGGAAAAAAAATAAACCTGATTGAGACCCATATGCACAAACACTTATATATATCTAACCTTATCTCTTTAATATAAGTAATTATAATTATTAAATATTCTAATAATAATAATACTGATTTAATAATTATTATATTATTAATACAGATTAATAATAATAGAAATAATAATAATAATAACTTAAAATTATAATTTTATTATTAATTATAAAGATATAACAATTTTTGATGTATCAATTCTATATATCATATCAAATAATAATAATACACTACTATTAACATTAGTTTTAATACTAATATTAATAATGAAAGTAAATATGATATATTTAATATAACATTATATTTTTAACTTGTAATTAAATATATTAATATTGCAGTTTTTTTTTTAATCACGTGATATTTCATAATTACATATTATATATGTATATATATATATATATATATATATATATATATATATATATATATATATATATATTCAATGTTTAGTATTTATACCTTACGATATAATCATAACTATTTATAGTAATCATATATATAGATTTATAATATTATCATATATATATTTATATACATTCATATGATAGTAACTTAATTATTCCATTTACTAGTTTACATTTTAATTCAAATGATTAAGGTGTACTTTATTAATTTAAAAATATTGTATATACACTTATATTTATATTCTTATATATTCTTATATATTCTTATATATATATATATATATATATATATATATATATATATATATATATATATATATATATATATATATATATATATATATATATATATATATATATATATATATATATATATATATATATATATATATATATATATATATATTCTTACATATAAGTTTACATACAATCGTTCGTGAATCTTTGGGAATAGTCAAAGGTCAACTGATCCTATTAATATAGTTCATAAATTTTGAGACTCAACATTACATACTTTGCTTATCGTATCGAAATCATTCAAAGATTAAGTTTAAATTTGGTCGGAATTTCCCGGGTCATCACAGTACCTACCCGTTAAAGAAATTTCGTCCCGAAATTTGAGTGAGGTGGTCATGGTAACTATAAAAAAGTTTTCATGACGAATACGAGTTGATAAATAGAGTTTTATCATCATTGAGTAATATAGATAAAACAATTTGCTTATTCGAAGAGCTCGAGTGAAGCTATCACAAAAGAATGAAATGAGAAACAAAGATTTGTTTTTAGCTTTTTGACGTAGTCAGGTTTGAATTCCGTAATTCAAGGGATTTAAAAGAAAATCTTGAAGATCTATAAGATCTGATTCTTCGGGATTTATGGAAATTAAGATCTCTTTTATTAAATACGGTGATCTGCCCCGATTACTACGTCTGATATTCCCTTTATAAATTTACCTTTTCCGTTCCATTAGTTTCCACCCCTTCTATGCCTTCTTTCTCAGTTCATATATTCAAAAGATTATAATAATGCTTAATCCGGTTCTGATCCTTGTCCTCATCCTTACTATCGCAACAATTATTCTTCTTTTCCAACTTCCACCATAGGAATCTGCTTACTTCTACTTTGCCATTGGGGTTATAGTGCTTATAATTCTCCCGTGTCTTTATGTTGCGATAAACATTGATATACACGGTTTGTAATTTAGGTGTTATTATCGGGCTTTATATCTTTCCTTATATTTCAATGTCCCTATATCGGATTTCTATAATCATTGTCATCCACAGTTAATACTCCTTCCTATTTGCTGCGATTTATACTCTAATTTCTATCTCTTTTGGAGCTTTGTCCCTTCGTTTCTTCTTTTTACGATTGGACATCTCTTGTAATGGTCCAGAATTCGTAAGTATGGAGTTTCGAATGAATATAATTTTCTAAACAAGAAAGAACGTAATAACACGATTTGATTTGTCAAATTACAAGAATCACTGAGAATAGAACTATCAAGAATATATTTTCTTGATATGTTCAGAAGTTAATCAGAATGAAAGAGTTATGTAACATGTCACATGATGACGTTATAATCTGTGAATCATCATGTTCCATTTAGAAACTCAGCATGACTTACTGTAATATAATCACGTTGATCAAGTGTCATTATATTATACTAACTCATGCATCAGTTCCCAACATTACTTCAATCACATTCATATTTTAAGCTCGAGAGTTTACAGAATATAGAAACTAACAGTTTATATATGATGTAACACTGATAGCACGAAGATATTAATGATTTCCGATAAGAACAGTTATGAAAATATCTTCAGAAATATGGAGGATATTTAATAATGAAGATACGATGATATCTTGGAATTTCTAATATCGATGGATGATGAAGAAGATTTATTCGTAAGGGTTTAGATTCGAAAGCAAGGTATTTGCTAAAGATTTCATCAGAAACAGAATCATTTGGATTCTTTGAAGTCAAACTTATTCTTTGTGATTTGTCTACGGCTTTCTTCATAGTTTTGCATAATCTGCTTTTCGGCACAAAATTTTCTATTGAATGTTTCCAATATAATGATACACAGGAAGCACGAAGAGGTATATAATTTGGGATGAGAATATTTATGAAAATATCCTCAGAAATATCGAAGATATTGATGATGATATTTTGGAATTTCTAAGTTCGATGGTTGATGGAGGAAGATTTTCCGCAAGATTTTAACATGACTTCGGAGCAAGATATTCTCTAAAGATTTCAACGGATCCAGAACTACCTGAATCCTTTGAATATAGGGTTTGGTCCTTATATTTGTCCTTGGTCTCCTTCATGGGTAGCTCAATCTGTTTTTCAATACTCAATATTCTATCGAGCATTCCTAACACTCCTTTCTTTATCATCAAACTTTTGATCATTTAGACCATCTACCATTTTTCTGTTTCCACTGCATTTAATGCTACGATATTTGAATCATCGGTTATCAATCCGAGGTGGTTTCAGAAGAATTGTATTTTTAGATGATTAAATGCTGATGGTACTATGGTGGAATATAAAAGGTTCCCCGGTAACAATAGAAGAGCGCACATATATATATCAAGGTTATAATAAGACTAATCTGAATGAAAAGTCGAAGTTGACTTGTTGGAGCTGTAACAAAATTAGCTACTTTGAAAAGGGATTGCAAAGTTATTTTCGGCAACAACAACACCAAAGGAGCTAGCACATATACGTGTTAGACGTTTACTCAGGTTTCGAGGGTTTTTAGGTGCATAACTATATGCATCAATCTTTTCTTCTGTAGATGAAGTGCGGGTGGTTCATCCTCTCGATTGAGGTGTTTTCAATAATCACGAAAGATTTGAACGCAAATTGTAATCGTCAAGATACATTTGAGGTATAAGATGAAATCAAGTGGCAAACTTGAAGAATTATTTAGTTTCATATGTTATAATCAATATTTTAATTCATTTTAATTGTCCAATATCATTAGTCCACAGTCGATAGTCCACATTTAACAGTCCCATAATTCATATATAATTTAGTATATAATATTCGAATTAATTAATACGTATCGTGACCCGTATACGTCTCAGACTCGATCACAACTCAAAGTATATATATTATTTGAGAATCAACCTCAATCCTGTATAGAGAACTCGATCATTACTGCATATAGAGTGTCTATGGTGATTCCAAATAATATATATAGATGCGTCGATATGATATGTCAAAACCTTGTATACGTGTCCCGATATTTAAAGTGCGTAAAATAAATAACAGAAATTTAATGACGATAAATAAATTTGCGAGAATGTAAATTGCGATAATTAAATTGCGATAAATAAAATGTAATCAGTTAGCTAGGAACAGTTAGCTGGAAACAGTTAGCGTGGATTCTTAACAAAATTTTTCATAGTTAATTTGTTTGTTTCTAACAAATTTTATTTTGTTCAATGTTTTCTTCATTATGCCACTTGTTGAATTCTGATAGATCAAAATCCAAATATGAAATTGAATTTGAATGAAAATAGTTATTCTTTGGTGAACGGATGCGTATATCAGTGGCTGTAAGTAGGATAGTGAATGACTGTTGAATCAGATTCGCAGAATGTACCATGTAACTGATTAATGTGAAATTTAAATATTCCTCGGGTATTACCTACCCGTTAAAATATTTTCATCGTTAACAGTTTGTACGAAAGAATTTTTAATTACAATCTTTATGAAAATATACTTACATATATATTTTCTTCAAATGTAGTCATGGATTTAATGAGTCAATATGTTATTAAACTCATTTGATTTATCATTAGAACAATACTATATAATCTCTAAAACATTAGAGATTACATAATTGCCATGTCGAACGAAGATAAATGATGTAGAACAATTCGTAGATTGTTGATTATGTTCGAGGTACATAATGAGATGTTGAGGCATAGATTGTTGATGGTACTGGTGCCGTTATTGATGGTACTGTTGGTGTCGGTGATGTTGCTGAAGCTGGTATGTTTTGCACCATATTTTCCAAGGCTACAACTCGGGCGTAAAGCTCGTTGACTTCTTATATTATTCTGGGATGATTGTCGGTCGAAACGAGCGGATGAATAAGGTTTTAAATTTGAGATAGTATATACTCATGGTGATATATTCGGGTAATGAGGGCGAACGTAGTGTTTCGGATTGGTTCGCCGGTGAATGTTTCAGATTCTTTTCCAAGAGTGCAGAAGGGATCGCCTTCTTCTCGTCTCCATCGGTTAAGTTGACTACAAACCCATCAGATGAATTGGGGATGGATGATTGGTTGGTTCATTCTGGTGACACCGCTTTCGGAGTTTAGGTGAATATCCATGTCGGAATAGCTGTCGGAATAACTATCGGAATAGCTATCGAAATCTGAGGGACTCGAACTGGTTGAGGGATTCATCTCATACGATCAGATGAATGATTTTCGAAAGAAATAGATTATAGGATGTAGATTAGTACCCTGCAATACATAATTTACATATGTATATATAATACTAAAATCCCATAAGTTACGGAGGAATCTACGGAATACGACAGGCAAAGTTACAGTAGCAGATACGCTAAGATATGGATTTGTCTATACACTATTCATGCAATCAATGCAGTAAGATGTGTCTAGACTAGGAATGATAAGCAGGTAATTTCCTAAGGATGATAAGCAGATGATTTCTGACACGAAATGATAAGCAAAACTTTTGAAATGCAGACACGGTCGAAGTCCAGACTCACTAATGTATCCTAACGACTTATCAGTTAGACACACTAATGCAGACCTGGTTCGCTAAGACCTCCGCTCTGATACCAACTGTGAAGATCCGTTCTAATCCATCCGGACGAAGTCCATATCGATTACAAACGATTCACAACAGTTGATTACATCGCGAGGTAATTGACCTCTATATGATAAATTTTACAAACATTGCATTCGTTTTTAAAAGACAAACTTTCGTTACATCGACAGTTGACAGGCATGTAAAGCATTTCATAATATATCCAAATATAATTGACTTAATAATAATCTTGATGAACTCAACGACTCGAATGCAACATCTTTTGAAATATGTCATGAATGACTCCGAGTAATATCTCTAATATGAGCAAATGCACAGCGGAAGATTTCTTTCGTACCTGAGAATAAACATGCTTTAAAGTGTCAACCAAAAGGTTGGAGAGTTCATTAGTTTATCATAAAGAATCATTTCATAATTTTAATAGACCACAAGATTTCATACTTCCATTTCTCATAATCATACGTCCCATGCATAGAGACAAAAATATCATTCATATGGATTGAACACCTGGTAACCGACATTCACAATTTGCATATAAGAATATCCCCATCATTTCCGGGATCCTCCATCGGACATGATATAAATTTCGAAGTACTAAAGTATCCGGTACTTTGGATGGGGCTTATTGGGCCCGATAGATCTATCTTTAGAGTTCGCGTCAATTAGGGTGTATGTTCCCTAATTCTTAGATTACCAGACTTAATAAAAAGGGGCATATTCGATTTCGATAATTCAACCATAGAATGTAGTTTCACGTACTTGTGTCTATTTCATAAAACAGTTATAAAAACAGCGCATGTATTCTCAGTCCCAAAAACATATATTACAAAAGCATTTAAAAAGGGATTAATGAAACTCACGCACATAAATATTGTAAAACAGTTAATAAAGCATTTGTATGTATTCTCAGCCCAAAAACGTAATGAGTAAAAAGTTCGAATGAAACTCACCTAATGTATTTTGTAGTAAAAATACATAACTATATTGAACAACGCAGGGTTGGCCTCGGATTCACGAACCTATATCATTTGTATATATATTAATACATATTCTTGTAATCGAACACATATATATAATTTTATTAGCTATATTCTTGTTATATTAATAATATATATTTTCACATATATAAAAATATTAGTTTTATTATATTATGTATATATATTAAATTTATTTGTATGTATATATATATCCATCATTGGTTTGTTAAAACTTTACTTTTAGTATTGTTAATGATAATATCTGAAATAATGTTAATGATAATACTAATATCAATGAAATGCTAATATTATCTATAATTCTATTAATAATGTTATTAATGATAGTTTTTAATAATAAATCTCATGATAATGATAATATCGATAGTTTTTGATAAAATGAATAATTTAGTAATATGGGTGGTGAAAATAATAATTTTTGGTATTAGTACATAATACTTAATAATAATAATTATAATAATTTTATTACTAATGGTAATCTTAATAATAATACTTTTATTAATAAAAATAATAAAATCTCAGAAATGATACAAATACGAACATTAATAAAAAAATAATAGTAACTTTTATTGTTTTCATCATAATACAATAATAGTAATAATACTAAATATTAATACTTGATAATAGTAATAATAATTATAACATTCATAATATTTAAAAATAATCAAACTAACAATCAATAATAATATTAATACATGTTAATAACATAAATAATAATAATAATAATAATAATAATAATAATAATAATAATAATAATAATAATAATAATAATAATAATAATAATAATAATAATAATAATAATAATAATAATAATAAACTTAAAAGTATTAAAACTTATAAAAAATTAGTGGGGAGCCTAGAGACAATCTGGGCCCCCACACCTCTAGCAATAGCAAAACCTATCCTAGTAAAAATATGAGCAGCAGCACCGGCACCAATATCTTGCGCCATCGAACTCTTCTGAACCCGCTTTAGTAAAGAAACAGCATCCTTTTCTAATTCCCCAAGGGAAGAAAATGAGAAAGGAATGAAACCATAACCAATCGTCTGACAGCTAGATTCGTACTTGACCCGCTTCCGACGAGCCGCATCAACCACAGCACGTCCAGGGACAAAGTCAGAAAGCCCAGACTGTGTCAAAGGAGAAGACCCTGTCAAGTCAACACAAACATCGCGACCACAATCCCAGGAATAAAGTAACACATCTGCAGGTCTGAGGGCCCTGTCGTTCCCTCCAGACAACCCAATGTCAACCTCCTTTCTCGCTGAAATCCCAGATCGATAACAATAATAATAATAATAATAATAATAATAATAATAATAATAATAATAATAATAATAATAATAATAATAATAAAAGGATTTACTACCTCAATTAATTTGACAAAAAGAAATGTCCCCAATCAGATTCAAACCCATGACCCCCTCGTTCATCGGATCAGCACTTAACCATCACACCATTTCAACTTTTCTGTTCTAGACTGAATCCATGTTTTACATAACCCGTCTGTTAAATAACTATATACTTCATTCTTCTTCTTCGTTTTTCATTCAACCCAGGATCAAATCAAACTTAACAATTTAATTGGGTTCCCGATTTAAAACTTGAATTTAAAACATATACGTTCCAAGTGAGGGTAAAAAAAATAAAATAAAAATAATACAAAAAAAAAAAAAAAAAAAAAACTCGCTGTTGTTCATCGCACAACTAAAAAAAAAAAAAAATTGATAATGAAATTATGAACGTTTCAATCGAAGGTTACAACACAAGTTATGTTTCAATTTACTCCTAGAAACTCTAGGAACAATCAATTTGATTTAAAACATCAGAACGAAACTCAATTTCATGATGAACACAATGTTTGACTCGCAAAATTCTTAATCGATATGAGAAATTAACGATTGAAAACTTGCAGATAGATTAAATGAGGAATTCCTAACATAATTGCATTAATGGATTTTGGAAAACATTTCAATTTCGATCTTTTGCCAAAAAAAAAAAAAATACGTACCGTATATATATCGAGCAATAATTCAATTTTTTTTCTGTTTGCTATCAGACATTAATAATTTTTATGGAGGTTGTAATTGATTTAGAGGGTAAAGGAAAATGAAGTAATCAATTCAAATTGGGTATCGATTATTGTATAATCACTGGGTGTCGACAGTTTAACACGAGGGAGCAGAGAAAGCAGGGAAAAAAAATAAACCTGATTGAGACCCATATGCACAAACACTTATATATATCTAACCTTATCTCTTTAATATAAGTAATTATAATTATTAAATATTCTAATAATAATAATACTGATTTAATAATAATTATATTATTAATACAGATTAATAATAATAGAAATAATAATAATAATAATAACTTAAAATTATAATTTTATTATTAATTATAAAGATATAACAATTTTTGATGTATCAATTCTATATATCATATCAAATAATAATAATACACTACTATTAACATTAGTTTTAATACTAATATTAATAATGAAAGTAAATATGATACATTTAATATAACATTATATTTTTAACTTGTAATTAAATATATTAATATTGCAATTTTTTTTTAATCACGTGATATTTCATAATTACATATTATATATGTGTATATGTATATATATATATATATATATATATATATATATATATATATATATATATATTGAATATTTAGTATTTATACCTTACGATATAATCATAACTATTTATAGTAATCATATATATAGATTTATAATATTATCATATATATATTTATATACATTCATATGATAGTAACTTAATTATTCCATTTACTAGTTTACATTTTAATTCAAATGATTAAGGTGTACTTTATTAATTTAAAAATATTGTATATACACTTATATTTATATTCTTATATATTCTTATATATTCTTATATATATATATATGTATATATATATATATATATATATATATATATATATATATATATATATATATATATATATATATATATATATATATATATATATATATATATATATATATATATATATATATATATATATATATTCTTACATATAAGTTTACACACAATCGTTCGTGAATCTTTGGGAATAGTCAAAGGTCAACTGATCCTATTAATATAGTTCATAAATTTTGAGACTCAACATTACATACTTTGCTTATCGTATCGAAATCATACAAAGATTAAGTTTAAATTTGGTCGGAATTTCCTGGGTCATCACACAATATTCCTTGCGTGACAATACATTTCAAAAATTAGAATCTTTCGAATTGATGCTGGTTCGAATTGACCAACAGCAACACCATAAAACTTGCAAACTTCTAAGAAGAATGGTGTAAATGGCAGACGTAAGCAAAAATTGAAAATTGAATGGCCATAAATAGCAATGTTGTCAAGGGGCGGTGAGCAGGCTGAAACGCCCCGTCCAAATCCATCCGGACGAAGTCCATATTGATTATAAACGATTCATAATAGTTGATTGCATCGCGAGATACTTGACCTCTAAATGATACATTTTACAAACATTGCATTCGTTTTTAAAAGAAAAATTTTCATTACATCGAAAGTTGACAGGTATGCATACCATTTCATAATATCCAACTATAAATGACCTAATCCGTCATTTACTTAATAATCTCTAATGAATTTCAATGACTCGAATGCAACGTATTTTGAAATATGTCATGAATAACTCCAAGTAATATCCTTAAAATGAGCTAATGCACATCGGAAGATTTCTTTCAAACCTGAGAATAAACATGCTTTCAAGTGTCAACCAAAAGGTTGGCGAGTTCATTAGTTTATAGTAATCATTTCATTTTCATCATTTTAATAGACCACAAGATTTTAAATATTATAAAATGTGCAGAAGTCCCATTCCAACTGCACAAAAATATCTTTCATATGAATAACACCTGGTGAGGATTCAAAATATAATAGTAACTATCTGTGCCTATCTTTCACCCCACGGCTGAATACATGTGCCTTCAAAATATAGAACCTCTGTGCCGGTCTTTACACCCCACGGCTGAACACATGTTTATAAAATATAGGCCAACCGGTGCCAAAATGTCATAAATAATAAACCATCCACCCGGCTCGGGAACTCATACGCTCTAACAGAAACCGGGGGCTAATGCGTGTCATAATAATCAACCCCAATCCCAGATAATTCTTTCATAGAATACAGTTAAGGTACTTGTGTCTATTGCGTCAAACATTTATAAAAGTGCATGTATTCTCAGTCCCAAAAATGTAAAGAGTAAAAAGGGAATCAAATGAAACTCACGCATATAATTATTGTGAAACAGTTAGTAAAACATTTGCATGTATTCGCAGCCCCAAAAATGTAAAGAGTAAAAGGGGAGCAAATGAAACTCACCATACTGTATTTTGTAGTAAAAATACATAGAACGACATTGAACAAGTATAGGGTTGGCCTTGGATTCACGAACCTATATCATTTGTATATATATATATATATTAAAACATATAATCGTAACTGGACAAATTTATTTATTATATCTTAATTTATATATTATATATATTTAAGTTGTATATATATATATATTCAAAATGCTTAATATTTATATAGTTATATTAATATCCATATTTACATACATAGTTGTTTAGTGTTGTATTAGAAAATCCATAGTTTGTTATATGTAAGTATGTATATAAATAATATTAAAATTTTTGATATATATAGTTATGTGAAATATTAATATAATTATAGTATATATACTAAGTATATTTTATGTACAAAATATTTATCGGTTTTAAAAGATAGTTTTGTTAATAATAATGATTTACTAATAATAATAATAATAAATTTATTAAAAAATGATAATATTAATAATAATAACGATATTGTTAATAACGATACTTTTGTTTAATAGTAATACTAATAATACTGGTGGTTACAAAAACGATATTAATACTAATATTAATGAAAATAATAATTTTATTATTTTCGTAATGATAATAATAATAAAGTTTTAATATTTAATTGTAATATCATTTCTAATACTTATAATAATAATAATACTAATAGGTATATTACTAATAATAATAATAATAATAATAATAATAATAATAATAATAATGATAATAACACTAATAACAATAATAATTATAATCATAATTATAATAACAATAATAATAATAAATAATAATTTTGGTAGTAAAATATACCTTCTAAAGCTTTTAAAAAAATAGTTGCTATTAACCAGGCTCAAACCCGTGATCTCTCGTTCACTTAAAACCGCCTTAAACCATTCCACTGTTTCTACTTTTCTGTTATATTTCACTGTTTCTACTTTTCTGTTATATTTCACAACTAATCTCTATATAACACGTAATCTCTGCTTTCTTCTTCTTCACTTAATCGATCAGAGACCCATTAACCAAATCACTTCACCCTTTTATCTCATTATCATCTTCCATCATCTATCTAGTTATCTCCTTCTTTATTATTATCACAGCTCACCCGTACCAAACAACATGTTTAAATTAAATTGCACAAGGTAATTGGGGTGGTGGGGTTCGAACAAAAAGGAACATACAGAAGAAAGGAAAAAAAAACGTGGAGCACTCACCATCATAATCCTCATCCATCATCGTTGCTATCATCATACTTGCATCATTTATTTTTCGTATGGTTTTCTTTTTAAATAGCATCCTATGCAGCGGTAGCAGGAACAACTACCCCGGTTGAATTTTGGCCCACTTTAAAACTCACGGCCCAATGATATTTAATTAAGCCCAACTAATAGTTATGATTCATTAGTAGCCCGATGCAAGAGGAGAAGAAGATACGTAGCTCTCATCACTTTTTCATCACTCAATGATAACCAAAAATAAAAATAAAACGGACATCCTTTACACTCACTTGGTCGGCCACAACATGTGTAAACAGAAAAAAAAATAAATGCCAGCGAATAATACAATAATTTTCTTTGTGGGGTTATAGGTTGGAAAGCATGGGAATAATTTAATCAAGTGGGTTGTTGATTTGTTGCTTCAGTGAATAGAAAGGGAACAGATAGAACGTAATGGTTTAAAAGAATTTTTACCAGCTAGTCTCCTTGAACTCCACCATAACTTTATCCTCACACTAATGATATAATACTATTACTTATTCGTTAACCATCATCCTTCATTCTATTTTCTTTTCTATTTTAACATAGACACAATCATTAATTGTTCTCTCCTTGTAACAGCAATAAAGATGAACACGAGTAATCAACAGCAACTAGGCTGTAGCAGTACCAACGAGAAGAAAGAAAAGAAGATAAATAAAGGTGTATGGCTCTTGTCTGGCTCGAACAGAAAACAGGTTAGTAGCTACGAATTTTTGTAGTAGTAGATGGTGTTTGCAGGTGTGGTTGTGTTTTTGTCAACGAAGAGAACAGAAGAACGCAGATGGTGATGAGAATGTGGGTTTTATGAAGAGAGAAGGAGGAGAGAGATAGGCGGTTTATGTGGGTTTAATTGGTTTCGGGTTGTCTTTGTTTTGAAACAGGAAATACAAGCGGTGTGTCGAGGTTTGTCGAGCATGAAAACAAGGAACATGAAATAGTTGTTGTGTGTTGTGGGTTAATTGTTCACGAAGAGAGAGAGAGAGAGAGAGAGAGATTGAGGTGGTGAGATCAAAGTGGTTTTGTTGTGGTTTGTGGTTCTCATTGTCCATTTTACAGAATAGCAGAGTGATGAATTATTTTATAGCAGTGAAGGGTTCAACAGATATATTCGAGGCGAAGGAGAAGACAAGAAAGATGAAAAAGATGAATTCGATGGCTAACAGAATCGTACGATTTCTTCTATTGATCAGGTTGTTTGTATTGAGAAAGGATTTGGACGTGTAACAAATAGCAGACATAAAGTACCAACAATCTGTATCAGATGAATAAAAAGTATAAACTAGATAGCTATGTCCAACTGATTTTGGATACTATCAGAGAATTCATTCGATGATTGTACTGGATTAGAGACATAAACAAATTTTAATACAGTAAGATGGTGATGCAAAATAGAATACATAATTATCTTGTATATATACGTGTATATTTGTATTATACTTAAATATCTGTATAAGTGTTGATATAAAATCGTATTTTATAGATTTATATATGTATTCCTGTAAAATCTGATTATATATATATATATATATATATATATATATATATATATATATATATATATATATATGATAAGGCTAAAAAGGAACATATATTTCATAGCAAAATCCCCCAAGAAAGACAAGATTTTAGTTGCAATTGTTCCATTTTCAAGTAATATTCGTTTATTTTAAATAAGTGCGAAGACAAAAGGCGAAAACGACGAATTGAAGACACAAAGGTCCAAAAAGCTCAAAAGTACAAGATACAATCAAAAAGGTTCAAATTATTGATGAGGAACGTCTAAAAATGACAAGAGTACAAGTTACAAAACGCAAAGTACAAAATATAAAATTGTACGCAAGGACGGTCGAAAATCCGGAACCGGGACCAGAGTCAACTCTCAACGCTCGACGCAACGGTGTAAAAATTACGAGTCAACTATGCACAAGAATAAAATATAATATTTAAATAATTCATAATAAGAATAATATTAAATAATAAAAAGTTGTTAATTGAGCATAGTTCAGGGGTCAAAAGTGAAAATTCAATTTCTAAATTCGCCTATAAAAGGCTTTGTAATCGTAATGTAAAAACACACCTTTTTCTATCTTTTTCTTATTTATCAATATCAATTATCAATATCTATATTCTATATCTCTATCATAATGTTAACTTAATAAGATATAACAATAATCTTAATTTTAATTTTAAATTATGATAATAATAAGATTTATGATAGAGATCGTTTGAGTGTGTAAGTCGAAATTCTGTCCGTGTAACGCTACGCTATTTTTAATCATTGTAAGTTATGTTCAACCTTTTTACATTAATGTATCGTAACTAAGTTATTATTATGCTTATTTGAGCCGAAGTAATCGTGATGTTGGGCTAAAATATTAAGAAGGGGTTATTGAACTTTGGACCATAATTAAGGTTTGGGCAAAAGACCGACACTTGTGGAAATTGAACTATTGACTATTAATAGATGGGGGGTATTGTCTAATTGAGTAACAACTCATTGGAGTCTGTCGAACCTATCTTCAAATTAATTAACCTAATAATTAATAATGATTATGGTTGTCCTATTTAGTGATGTTCATATGGAATCTGTTATAATCATTTAATTAAACAATTGGGTTGGGTAATTGATTATTCATTCTGATCAAGTGGATGAATTAATATTCATAAACTAATTAAAACAGGGGTGGATTACATACAGTGATAACTAGTGTAATTGTTGACAGAAGTGATAACTGCGTCACAGTTTAAATCCTTAATCAGTTGGAATATTTGACTTCGGGTATAAGGGTAATTTGACGAGGATACTCGCACTTTATTTTTATGACCGATGGACTATTATGGACAAAAACCAGATAGACGTATCAAATAAACCAGGACAAAGGACAATTAACCCATGGTAATAAATTAAAATCAACACGTCAAACATCATGATTACGGAAGTTTAAATAAGCATAATTCTTTTATTATATTTCTCATCGTATCTTTATTTACTGTCATTTTATTACTCGCAATTTTATTTACTGTCATTTTATTTATTGTCATTATTTTACGCACTTTAATTATCGTCATTTATCTTTACGCTTAAAATATAGAATCGATAAACCGGTCATTAAACGGTAAAACCCCCCTTTTATAATAATATTACTACTTATATAATTATATATATTTTGTATAAATATAGTTAAAAATATAGTAAGTATCACCAGCTCCCTGTGGAACGAACCGGACTTACTAAAAACTACACTACTCTACGATTAGGTACACTGCCTATAGTGTTGTAGCAAGGTTTAGGTATATCCCATCCGTAAATTAATAAAACTTGTGTCATATTTTGTAGTATTTTGTATTAAAAATAATACTATTTCGTACCCTCACGCTACATCATCAAGTTTTTGGCGCCGCTGCCGGGGAGCGCTAAAACGCTATATTTTTAATTATAATAATATTGAAATAAAATATAATAATATAATAATATTGAAATAGAATATAATAATATAATAATATTGAAATAGAATATAATAATATAATAATATTTTAGAATATATTTTGAATCGTAAAAGTTTTAAAAAGTCGTATTTATTAAATACTTCAGGGGTATATTATGTAAATTGTAATTAATAATTTCTATCATGTCGCTTTCATGTGAATAGTAAATTAATTAATTTCTTTTCATTTACTATTCATGAATAGTAAATAAATTAAAAAAAAAAGTTTTAAAAAAAAAATAATAATTATAAAAAAAAGTATTAATTTGTAAAAAAAAAAAATTGTAAAAAAAAAAAAACGTTTTTTTTTAGAAAAAAAAATTCGTTTTTAAAAAAAAAAAACGTAAAAAAAAAAAACGTAAAAAAAAAAAAAACGTAAAAAAAAAAAAAAAAAAAAACGTAAAAAAAAAATTATTAAAAAAAAATATATATTTTTTAAGATTTTGTCTATAAAAAAAAATTGTTTTTTTTTAGTTTTATTACCTTTAGATTTTTAGACTATAGTCGCAACTTTTAGTATTAAGTTTAGTTTTGCCATAGTTATTTTTACTTCTAGAATTTTTAGGCTTTGCCGTAAAATCCCTTAAGTGCTTATTCCTTAGATTAAGTTTTAGGTGCTTTAGAATTTTACGACGCCGTATTTCGCACTACTTTCTTATTTTTATTTTTCGACGCCTATTTTTCGACCTTTTTATTTTTCGACCTTTTTCGACGCGCAATCTTTTTCTTTCTTATTTCTCGCCATTCTAGTTTTTAGGACTTAGATTTTTTTCTACTTCTTCTCTAAATTTCTTAAAATTACGAAAATTTATTTTAAGTGGTTAAATTGATAGACATCAAAATTTTCTGGTTCGTAGTAATAGTTGGATTTGTACGTGGACCGGGTTATTGGAGCCAAACAGTACTCAATTATATTGAGACCAAACGAATCCTGCCCCTCTGCTGCATCTTTTGGCTATTCGAAACGTGGGCAAAATCAGAAAAGTCTATTGATTGGACAACTTATATAAGTTTTTCTTATTTTTATAACTAATAGGATATTCTGTGAATGCACCGAGCAAAACGTTCACCACCTTTCATACGTTCACCACCTGTAACTCTATCAAGACATCTAGCAAATATTGTCGCCGTTGATTTTTCTTTAGAATCGTCATCTAGTCGAACAAGAACTCCAACTCAAATTTCCGATAATCCATCTTTTGAACCCGACTTCACAATTAAGAACCCGGAGCATATTCAAGGACAATTCCAAGATCCTGAACCACTAATTATTCCTCCTGAGCCACAAACCATTAAATCAGAATCCTCTAGTGATTCGTATTCAACAAATTCAATTATGGAAGTAACGGAACCTCTAAGTATGGAAGATCGAATGAGAGCCACAAGCACGGGGCAAGGTCACGCCATTATTAAGCCAGAAGTTAATGCGCCAGATTATGAAATCAAAGGACAAATTCTACACATGGTAACTAACCAATGCCAATTCAGTGGTGCACCGAATGAAGATCCTAACGAACACCTTCGTACGTTTAAAAGAATTTGTACACTATTCAAAATTCGAGAAGTGGAAGATGAGCAGATCTATCTCATGTTGTTTCCCTGGACTTTAAAGGGAGAAGCCAAAGATTGGTTAGAATCGTTACCTGAAGGGGCGATTGACACATGGGATGTTTTAGTTGAAAAATTTCTTAAACAATTCTTTCCGGCATCCAAAGCCGTGAGACTTCAAGGAGAAATTGTTACGTTCGCGCAAAAGCCAAATGAAACTCTATATGAGGCGTGGACAAGATTTGGAAAGTTGTTGAGAGGATGTCCTCAACACGGTTTAGACACTTATCAAATAGTACAAATATTCTACCAAGGTGTCAACGTTGCTACACGAAAAGACATCGACATAACAGCTGGTGGTTCCATTATGAAGAAAACCGCAACTGAAGCTTACAAAATTATTGATAACACAGCCTCCCACTCTCATGAGTGGCATCAAGAAAAAGATATTTTTCGTTCATCTAAAGCGGCTAGAGCCGATTCTAGCCATGACTTTGATTCCGTTTCCGCAAAAATAGATGCTTTCGAAAGACGAATGGAAAAGATGAATAAAGATATTCACGCAATACGAATCAGTTGTGAGCAATGCGGTGGACCACACTTAATGAAAGACTGTCACATTGAACAAACGATGGAACAACGTGAGAATGTTGTCTACATGAACCAAAGGCTGGAAAATAGTTATCAGAATAATTATCAACCGCCAAGGCCAAACTTCAATCGAAATCAAAACATTCTTTACAATCCAAAAGGACCCGACAATAACTCGTATAACCAACAAGGTCCGAATAACCAACCAACTCAAAACAACACTTTCAATCAACAAAGACCTGGCTTGTATAAACCACCACAACAAACCGACGAGAAGAAGTCAAATCTGGAAGAAGTGGTATTTAAGCTAGTTGAATCTCAAACACAATTTATTGAAACTCAAACCCAAACGAATGAGAGGTTTGAGCAGTCATTTAGAACTCAACAAGCTTCCATTTTGAATCTAGAAAAACAAGTAGGTACTCTTGTTAGATTGATGAGTGAAAGGGAACAAGGAAAGCTACCGAGTAATAATGAAGTAAATCCTCGGAATGAAAATGTTAACATGATATCAACAAATTCTGAAAAACCAATACCAGAAGATGGGAAAGTTTTAGATGTAAGTAACAATGAAGAAGTTACACCACCACCACCACCCGAGTATGTAAAGCCAGTGGTGGCACCATACAGACCACCCATCCCGTTTCCAAGAAAAGGAGTTGAGTATGAGCAAGTAATAGGTAATAAAGTTTGTGATACCTCTGGAAAGAAGAAGAAGAAGAATAAAAAAGTGCAAGAAACAAAAACAGTAGAAGTAAACCCGGTGAAGACAGTTCCACCAAATCCTCCACCTAGGGTAGGTGATCCGGGTGAATTTATTGTTCCTTGTCTACTTAGTGACTGTGTCATGTATGATGCACTAGCAGATTTAGGTTCAAGTGTGAGTGTTATGCCTCTTTCATTATATAAGAGATTAGGTGTAGGTGAGTTAACTCCAACGGATATGAGTGTTCGACTCCTTGATCAAACCATTAAGCACCCAGTTGGAATTGCTGATAACCTACCCGTTCAAGTAGGTAATTTAACCTTTCTAGTCGAATTCATTGTCATTGACATAGAAGAGGACTCAAACGTTCCTCTAATTTTAGGTCGACCATTCTTAGCGTCCACCGGGGCGTTATTTGATGTAAGAAAGGGTAGAATGACACTTAGTAATGATGAGAAATCGATCACCTTTATGATTCGAAAGTCTAAATATCCACAAACCAAAACCGTTGAACCGACAAAAACGATTGGTAAGAACCATGTTGTTTTACCAACTCCAACGGTAATGCTTAACAATAATAGAACGCCTAAGTGTGGGGAAAATGAAGTAACACCTAATGATGACTTGATAATAAAGAACCCCATAGTTGATACGAAATTAAATAACCCCGTTATTAACAGTTCAATGAAGAAACTTTTTAAACGGGTTATTGATGCTAAAAGTAAGGGAAACTTTAGGTTATATAACCGGTTAGTATCCAATCTGTCGCCTAAAGAAAAGGCGAAGCTAGTTGAATTTGTGGATATTACGGAAAAAGCTGGTCACTGGCTTAAAGCAAAAGTCACAGATATGCAAGTTGATTATGGTCCAAGAGAAATTGACGATGAAGTTAATCACAATTTTGACACCACATCTACCTAAGTGTGAGGAGATTCAAATATTCTAAAAAGAAAATGCTGTTTGGAGTTAGTTGTTCTGTTCTCGTGTAGTTCCGAGAATGGAATTCAATTGGTCTTTTCCGCTAGCAGACACTAAAGAACTAGTTTTCTCCCCCCATTCTGAATTTTTTTTGTTTTTTAGGTTTTATATGAAATTAATATGTTTTCTTTTTAAGTTTTGTGTGAATTTAAAAACAAAAATTTACTTTATTTCATTAAGTTGAAAAAAAATGATTTCTAAAATTCGTCGTGAGTTGAAGACTAGGCCGTTGAGCCGAAATTACTTTACCCGAGGGCGGGGCGAAAATTTTTTTCATCATTATTTTTAATTTTATTGATTTAAAGTATGCCAAAAAAAAAATATATTTGATTTTATAAATTTTTGAACGTGGGGTAATATACCCAACTTTAAAAATATGTATATATGTTCGTATTTTATCATGTAAACAACAGGGTAAAACAACGCACTTTCAAAGACTAACATTAAGTTCAGCAAAAGGTACTGATTTTGACGACAAGATGCAAAACAACAAATGTGATATAATAAATGAAGGAATGAACGATGAGGCGCGCCATCTATCATTCGACGAGCTTTGTAATTACAAACTGGGTATTTTTAATCACTTTTCTACACTAATCACCCTCATGAATTAATAATTATAGTCTGATTTCATGCAAATGAGGGCATTGCATGATCTCAAGTGTGGGGAAGGGTTATAAATTCTCTCGGGTTTATACTTGGCTTATTTTCTAAATATTATGAAAATTTTAAAATTTTTTAACTAAATGAATTCAAAATCATGTTTATACATATTTATGAACGATAAAACTAGGTGTTAATGCCGAAATTATCGTTACCTCGGAAAGGACATAAATTGAGAAACAACCTAAAATGCTTGAATTCATTTAAAATGGAATAAAGGAGAATAAAAAGGCAAAGAAAGAAACTAAGTGTGGGGAGAATGTACCAAGTTATTCAATTAAAAATTATCTATCACATATCTTTGTACAAGATTATTGCAGGTACTTTTGTTTTGGATGATACTAATCAGTTTTACCCGGTTTACTGTAATATATTTGAAAGAAAGATGGATCTACACGATGAATCAATTCCATCATTAAAAGGAAGTAAAGTCTTCCGAAAAAGACACGCGCTTCTTGATTTAGGTCAAGAAGTTGTCGTCCAGACCAGCTGTAGGTTGACGAAAAATCTAGAAAAGTCATCTCTAAAATCAGCACGAAATCCACGGACCTCAGCATCAAACAGGGTCGCCAAGTGGTCAGATTTATCCTAACCATGAGAAGGATTTATCTCGTACAATGGGGAGGCACCGTGCAAATTAGCTTGATAAGACTAATGAATCAGATCCCCAGAAAGGATAATCTCCTTAAAGATTAAAAATCAGCTTTTAAGACTGATATTACTCAATCCTTGAGATTGACCTTAAAGATTGAGAATTCAAACTCATGGAATTCAATGATATCTAAACTCGAGCTTGAACGAGAAAATATTTTGATCAAAAATACAAACCGATTTGTTTTCTGAAAACCCATTTTCAATGCGTTCATTACCATTGAACGTAAAATCCTAGGAATTCACCTTGAATTCATTAGGTCACCTGAACCAAATCGGGTGTCAACCGTAAGAACGGTGGTTGCATAGCATGGTCGGAGACAGGACCTTGTGCCAGACCGAAAAATCATAGGATGATCTTTACTATCGCTCCTACTAAGGATAGTTCTAGCATCCGACACGTTAAAAGACCATAATCATCTGCATGTCACGGGACATTGCCTTAACAGTTTCTTGTTCATCGCTTTCCTTTACAACCGGACGGTAGTTTACCGAAAGATAATATACGGAACAAGTAAACTGGATGTGTACTTTTCGATACCGGGATAGCAGTGGATTACACGAACCTAAAAGTTTTAGCCAAAATATTGATCCACAAATATATTTTGCAACACCAATGATGGATCAAATCAGAAAACTTGTGTAGGGTAAAATCTAGCTTGAATTTTCAAAAGATCAAATGTTTTCATAAAGATCCAATTTCCTTAAAGGATCTAAATTTTTATAGTCATGTAGGACTGTAAACCGCCTTTCAAATGTGCACTTTGCTTTGGAAACCGAAAGTAAATCGGCTATTTGATTGCAAGTGTCGTTGTCCTAAACCCAAGGCAACTGTGGATGACACACCCACCTTTAACCATATCGTTACTATCATTATTTATACCGCTCTATCAAAATCACTGATGTACAAAGTGTGAAGAATAAAGAAGTGATTCGTGTGATGTATTATATTATTTCAAGACTGTATTGCTTGAGGACAAGCAACGCTCAAGTGTGGGAATATTGATAAGGCTAAAAAGGAACATATATTTCATAGCAAAATCCCCCAAGAAAGACAAGATTTTAGTTGCAATTGTTCCATTTTCAAGTAATATTCGTTTATTTTAAATAAGTGCGAAGACAAAAGGCGAAAACGACGAATTGAAGACACAAAGGTCCAAAAAGCTCAAAAGTACAAGATACAATCAAAAAGGTTCAAATTATTGATGAGGAACGTCTAAAAATGACAAGAGTACAAGTTACAAAACGCAAAGTACAAAATATAAAATTGTACGCAAGGACGTTCGAAAATCCGGAACCGGGACCAGAGTCAACTCTCAACGCTCGACGCAACGGTGTAAAAATTACGAGTCAACTATGCACAAGAATAAAATATAATATTTAAATAATTCATAATAAGAATAATATTAAATAATAAAAAGTTGTTAATTGAGCATAGTTCAGGGGTCATAAGTGAAAATTCAATTTCTAAATTCGCCTATAAAAGGCTTTGTAATCGTAATGTAAAAACACACCTTTTTCTATCTTTTTCTTATTTATCAATATCAATTATCAATATCTATATTCTATATCTCTATCATAATGTTAACTTAATAAGATATAACAATAATCTTAATTTTAATTTTAAATTATGATAATAATAAGATTTATGATAGAGATCGTTTGAGTGTGTAAGTCAAAATTCTGTCCGTGTAACGCTACGCTATTTTTAATCATTGTAAGTTATGTTCAACCTTTTTACATTAATGTATCGTAACTAAGTTATTATTATGCTTATTTGAGCCGAAGTAATCGTGATGTTGGGCTAAAATATTAAGAAGGGGTTATTGAACTTTGGACCATAATTAAGGTTTGGGCAAAAGACCGACACTTGTGGAAATTGAACTATTGACTATTAATAGATGGGGGGTATTGTCTAATTGAGTGACAACTCATTGGAGTCTGTCGAACCTATCTTCAAATTAATTAACCTAATAATTAATAATGATTATGGTTGTCCTATTTAGTGATGTTCATATGGAATCTGTTATAATCATTTAATTAATCAATTGGGTTGGGTAATTGATTATTCATTCTGATCAAGTGGATGAATTAATATTCATAAACTAATTAAAACAGGGGTGGATTACATACAGTGATAACTAGTGTAATTGTTGACAGAAGTGATAACTGCGTCACAGTTTAAATCCTTAATCAGTTGGAATATTTGACTTCGGGTATAAGGGTAATTTGACGAGGATACTCGCACTTTATTTTTATGACCGATGGACTATTATGGACAAAAACCAGATAGACGTATCAAATAAACCAGGACAAAGGACAATTAACCCATGGTAATAAATTAAAATCAACACGTCAAACATCATGATTACGGAAGTTTAAATAAGCATAATTCTTTTATTATATTTCTCATCGTATCTTTATTTACTGTCATTTTATTACTCGCAATTTTATTTACTGTCATTTTATTTATTGTCATTATTTTACGCACTTTAATTATCGTCATTTATCTTTACGCTTAAAATATAGAATCGACAAACCGGTCATTAAACGGTAAAACCCCCCTTTTATAATAATATTACTACTTATATAATTATATATATTTTGTATAAATATAGTTAAAAATATAGTAAGTATCACCAGCTCCCTGTGGAACGAACCGGACTTACTAAAAACTACACTACTCTACGATTAGGTACACTGCCTATAGTGTTGTAGCAAGGTTTAGGTATATCCCATCCGTAAATTAATAAAACTTGTGTCATATTTTGTAGTATTTTGTATTAAAAATAATACTATTTCGTACCCTCACGCTACATCATCAATATATATATATATATATATATATATATATATATATATATATATATATATATATATATATATATATATATATATATATATATATATATATATATCTATTTATATATCTGTTTATTTAATTTAATCTGTATTTTGCATATTAAATAATCACACTGTTATTCATAATATTACTTTAATATTTTAACATTCTTATTAATAATAATAATAACAAAACTAATATTAACAATAACATAAATAATATTATTATCATAATAAAAATAGTGATAATAATAACTTTAAATAGAATGAAAATCTTAGTAATCAAATTAATACTAATACTTTTAATAATCATAATAATAACTAGGATTACTAAGAATAATGATACTTAATAATAATACTAATTATAATAATATTAGTAATTAATATTACAATATATATATATATATATATATATATATATATATATATATATATATATATATATATATATATATATATATATATATATATATATTTGCATATTTATTTACACATAATTGTTCGTGAATAGTTGGGCACAGTCAAAGGGTAAACGATTACATGAATATAGATTTCAAAACTTTCGAGACTCAACATCACAGATTTTGCTTATCGTGTCGGAAACATATAAAGATTTAAGTTTAAATTTGATCGAAAATTTCCGGGTCACTACAGTACCTACCCGTTAAAGAAATTTCGTCCCGAAATTTGATCGAGGTCGTCATGGCTAACTATAAAAATGTTTTCATGACGAATATGAGTTGATAATTAGAGATTTATCATTTAGTAATATAGATAAAACAATTTGATTACGCGAAGAGTACGAGTGAAGCTATCACTAAATAGTGAAATGAGAAAGACATGTTTCATCATAACTTTCGACTAGTCATGGTTGAATTCCAGAATTCAAGGGATTTGGAGAAAAATCTTCGTGATAAGTTTTGATTCTTCGGTAATTAAGGAATTTAGGATCTCTCTAATTAAATGCGAAGATCTGCCTTGATTTCACTATCAGATATTTCTCTATAAATTAACTTCTTCCATTCCGTTACTTTTACTAATCTTATACCCAATTCACAATTTCAAAAGTTTATGAAAATGCTTAATCCAGTTCTGATCCTTGTCCTTGTCCTTACTATCGCAACAATCATTCTCCTTTTCCAACTTCCACCAGAGGAATCTGCTTACTTCTACTTTGCCCTTGGGGTTATAGTGCTTTTAATTCTTCCGTGTCTTTATGTTGCGATAAACATTGATATACACGGTTTGTAATTTATGTATTATTGACGAGCTTTATATTTTCTTTTATATTCAAGAGTTCCATACTTTTGTCTCCTCTTCCCGACTTCAAGTCAAGCGAATAATGGTCCGGAATTCGTAGGTATGGATTTTGAATAATCATAGTTATTGTTCTAAGAAGAAAATCGTAACAGCACGATCTTAATTTGGTAAATTACCAGAATGTCCGGAAAGATAGAACTATCAAGAAGATATGTTCTTAATATGTTTGGAGATTGTGTAGAATGTAAGAGTCGTGTAAATGGCACATGATGATGGTACTGTGAATCATCACATTCCATTAGAAACTCAGCATGAAGTACTGTAATATAATCACGTTGATCAAGTGTCATTATATTATACTAACTCATGCATCAGTTCCCAACACTACTTCAAAAGCATTCATACTTCAAACTCGAAGGTTTCAAAATTTAGAAACTAAAAATAGTTTCTTTTATGATGTAATACAGATAGCACGAGAAGATAAATGACTTCATATAAGAATAGTTATGAAAATATCTTCAGAAATATTGAGGATATTTATAATGAAAGATATGATGATATCTTAGAATTTCTAATATCGATGGATGATGAAGAAGATTTATCCGTAAAGGTTTAGAGTCAGAAGCAAGGTATTCGTTAATAACTTCAGCAGGTACTGAATCATTTGAATTCTTTGAGGGCAGGTTTAGTGTTTGTGATTTGTCCACAGCCTCCCTCATGGTTTGCTCAATCCGTTTTCCAGTTCAAACTTTTCTGAGCTTTGCCAACATACTATTCTTTATCATTAAACTTCCGACTGTTAAAGTCGCTTACAGTTTTTGCTGCTTCATTCAGCTTTTTCAGAATTCAGAGTATTGATTCGTAGACTGGGTGCTTTTCAGAATTTCATAATGGAAGATCATAGTTCTAAAAGATAAATGTTATATGTATACATATAACCGTTGATGTAGAAATGCTACGAGATTTCAAAATACTGATTTGCTAATTCCCGGTAGTTGGTATAGCAGTTCTAGTTACAAGATGCGGATGAGTATGTGATAGGGTTTCAATGAATAAATATAATGATTTATCAGAGAGATTTAAGCCAAGAAGCAACGAGGTTACTGGTATGTCTGCTGGTAATATGGTGGAATATAAAAGGTTCTCCAGTAACAATAAAAGAATACGCATAAATATCAAGGTTATAATAAAGTTAATCCGAATGAAAAGTCAAAGTTGACTTGGTGGAGCTGTGACAAAAAATTGGCTAATTTGGAGAGGGATTGTGAAGTTATTTTCAGTAATAATAACGCTAAAGGAATTAGCATAGCTATGTGTTAAACGTTTACTCAGTTTCCGAGAGTTTTTAGGTGCATAACTATACGCATCAATCTTTTCTTCCGTAAATGAAGTGCGGTTGGTTCATCATATCGATTGAGGAGTTTTCAAGAATTATGAAAGGTTTGAACGCAGATTGTAATCGTCAATATACAAATGAGGTTTAAGATGAAATCAAGTGGCAAACTTGAAGAAGTGTTTAGTTTCATATGTTATAATTAATATTTTAATTCATTTTAATTGTCCACTGTTGGTAGTCCTCAGTTGACTAGTCCACAGTTAGCTAAGAACAGTTAGCTAGGATTTTGTTAGCATGTATTCTTAAACAAATTTCTCATAGTTAATTTGTTTGTTTCTAGCAAATTTTATTTCGTCAAATGTTTTCTTCATTATGCCACTTGTTGGATTCTGACAGGTCAAAATCCAAATATGAAATTGAATGAAAATGGTTATTCATGAATGAATGGATATGTATATCTGTGGTTGTAAGTAGGATAGTAAATGACTGTTGAATCGGAACCGAAAGATGTACAGTGCAACATGTTAATGTGAGATCTAAATATTCCTCGGGTTTTACCTACCCGTTAAAATATTTTCACCATTAACAGTTTGTACGAAAGAATTTTTAATCACAATCTTTATGAAAATATATATACATATATATTTTCTTCAGATGTAATCATGGATTTAATAAGCCAATATAATATTAGACTCATTTGATTTTCGGTTTGAGCTAGAATAAGTAATCCCTAAAACTATTAGGATCCACATATTCTTCGCAGAATATTGATGAAGTTATGGTTCAATACTTCATCGTTAATTGCTGTTGGTACTCCTTGGTATCTATGGTGCGTATGATGTTGATGTTCATGGGACATATTGTGAAATTGAGGCTTGGGATGCGGATGTTGTTGGTGGTGGTACTGTTGATGCCGGTAATGTTGCTGAAGCTGTTACATTTTGCACCATACTTTTCACGGCTACAACTCAGGTGCGAAGCTCATTGATTTCTTCTATTACTCTGGGATGATTGTCGGTCGGAATGAGCAGATGAATAAGGTTTAGAATTGTGGATAGAATATGCTTGTGTCGAGATACTCTGGAAATGAGAGAGAAAATGGTGTTTCGAACAGGTTCGCCGGTAAGTTCTTAAGGTTCATTGCCAAGAGGTGAATTCGGTTGGTGGAAAGGATCGCCTTCTTCGTGTCTCCATTGATTAAGTCGACTACGAACCTATAAGATGAATTGGGGATGGCTGATGGATTGATTCATTTTGGTGACGCTGCTTTCGGAGCTGGAGTGGGACTCCATATCGGAATCCGAGGGACTTGAACTAGTTGTGAGTTTCATTGCGTACGGTTGAATAAAGGATTTTTCGATATGAAATGATTTTTGGATATCGGATACATAGAATATCTATATCTATAGAACAAAAGATTTTCGTATATTACGGAGGAATTTACGAAATATATCAGACAATGTTTATGGTAACAGATACGCTAAGATATGAATTAGCAGATACGCTAAGATATGAATTTTGTCTATACACTATTCATGCAGTCAATGCAGTAAGATGTGTTTAGGACAAGGATGGTAAGCAGATAATTTTTGATAAGAATGATAAGCAAAACTTTTGACATACAGACCAGGTTCAAGTCCAGACTCATTAATATAACCTAACAACTACTAGGTCGAAGTCCAGACTTCACTAATGCATCCTAACAACTCCTAGTTAGACACACTAATGTCGACCTGGTTTGCTACGAGCACCGCTCTGATACCAACTGAAACGCCCCGTCCAAATCCATCCGGACGAAGTCCATATTGATTATAAATGATTAATAATAGTTGATTACATCGCGAGATACTTGACCTCAAAATGATACATTTTACAAACATTGCATTCATTTTTAAAAGACAAATTTTCATTACATCGAAAGTTGACAGGTATGCATACCATTTCATAATATCCAACTATAAATGACCTAATCCGTCATTTACTTAATAATCTCTAATGAACTTCAATGACTCGAATGCAACGTCTTTTGAAATATGTCATGAATAACTCCAAGTAATATCCTTAAAATGAGCTAATGCACAGCGGAAGATTTCTTTCAAACCTGAGAATAAACAATCATTTCATTTTCATCATTTTAATAGACCACAAGATTTTAAATATTATAAAATGTGCAGAAGTCCCATTCCAACTGCATAAAACTATCTTTCATATGAAGAACACCTGGTGAGGATTCAAAATATAATAGTAACCATCTGTGCCGATCTTTCACCCCACGACTGAATACATGTGCCTTCAAAATATAGAACCTCTGTGACGGTCTTTACACCCCACGGCTGAACACAGGTTTATAAAATATAGGCCAACCGGTGAAAAAAATGTCATAAATAATAAACCATCCACCCGGCTCGGGAACTCATACGCTCTAACGGAAACCGGGGGCTAATGCGTGTCATAATAATCAACCCCAATCCCAGATAATTCTTTCATAGAATACAGTTAAGGTACTTGTGTCTATTGCGTCAAACATTTATAAAAGCGCATGTATTCTCAGTCCCAAAAATGTAAAGAGTAAAAAGGGAATCAAATGAAACTCACGCATATAATTATTGTGAAACAGTTAGTAAAACATTTGCATGTATTCTCAGCCCCAAAAATGTAAAGAGTAAGAGGGGAGCAAATGAAACTCACCATACTGTATTTTGTAGTAAAAATACATAGAACGACATTGAACAAGTATAGGGTTGGCCTTGGATTCACGAACCTATATCATTTGTATATATATATATATATATATATATATATATAATCGTAACTGAACAAATTTATTTATTATATCTTAATTTATATATTATATATATTTAAGTTGTATATATATTCAAAATGCTTAATATTTATATAGTTATATTAATATCCATATTTACATACATAGTTGTTTAGTGTTGTATTAGAAAATCCATAGTTTGTTATATGTAAGTATGTATATAAATAATATTAATAGGTTTGATATATATAGTTATGTGAAATATTAATATAATTATAGTATATATACTAAGTATATTTTATGTACAAAATATTTATCGATTTTAAAAGATAGTTTTGTTAATAATAATGATTTACTAATAATAATAATAATAATAATAATAATAATAATAATAATAATAAATTTATTAAAAAATGATAATATTAATAATAATAACGATATTGTTAATAACGATACTTTTGTTTAATAGTAATACTAATAATACTGGTGGTTACAAAAATGATATTAATACTAATATTAATGAAAATAATAATTTTATTGTTTTCGTAATGATAATAAAAATAAAGTTTTAATTTTTAATTGTAATATCATTTCTAATTTCTAATACTTATAATTATAATAATACTAATAGGTATATTACTAATAATAATAATAATAATAATAATAATAATAATAATAATAATAATAATAATAATAATAATAATAATAATAATAATAATAATAATAATAATAATAATAATAATAATAATAATAATGATAATAACACTAATAACAATAATAATTGTAATCATAATTATAATAACAATAATAATAATAAATAATAATTTTGGTAGTAAAATATACCTTCCAAAGCTTTTAAAAAAATAGTTGCTATTAACCAGGCTCAAACCCGTGATCTCTCGTTCACTTAAAACCGCCTTAAACCATTCTACTATTTCTACTTTTCTGTTATATTTCACTGTTTCTACTTTTCTGTTATATTTCACAACTAATCTCTATATAACACGTAATCTCTGCTTTCTTCTTCTTCACTTAATCGATCAGAGACCCATTAACCAAATCACTTCACCCTTTTATCTCATTATCATCTATCTAGTTATCTCCTTCTTTATTATTATCACAGCTCACCCGTATCAAACAACATGTTTAAATTAAATTGCACAAGGTAATTGGGGTGGTGGGGTTCGAACAAAAAGGAACATACAGAAGAAAGGAAAAAAAATGTGGAGCACTCACCATCATAATCCTCATCCATCATCGTTGCTATCATCATACTTGCATCATTTATTTTTCGTATGGTTTTCTTTTTAAACAGCATCCTATGCAGCGGTAGCAGGAACAACTACCCCGGTTGAATTTTGGCCCACTTTAAAACTCACGGCCCAATGATATTTAATTAAGCCCAACTAATAGTTATGATTCATTAGTAGCCCGATGCAAGAGGAGAAGAAGATACGCAGCTCTCATCACTTTTTCATCACTCAATGATAACCAAAAATAAAAATAAAACGGACATCCTTTACACTCACTTGGTCGGCCACAACATGTGTAAACAGAAAAAAAAATAAATGCCAGCGAATAATACAATAATTTTCTTTGTGGGGTTATAGGTTGGAAAGCATGGGAATAATCTAATCAAGTGGGTTGTTGATTTGTTGCTTCAGTGAATAGAAAGGGAACAGATAGAACGTAATGGTTTAAAAGAATTTTTACCAGCTAGTCTCCTTGAACTCCACCATAACTTTATCCTCACACTAATGATATAATACTATTACTTATTCGTTAACCATCATCCTTCATTCTATTTTCTTTTCTATTTTAACATAGACACAATCATTAATTGTTCTCTCCTTGTAACAGCAATAAAGATGAACACTAGTAATCAGCAGCAACTAGGCTGTAGCAGTACCAACGAGAAGAAAGAAAAGAAGACAAATAAAGGTGTATGGCTCTTGTCTGGCTCGAACAGAAAACAGGTTAGTAGCTACGAATTTTTGTAGTAGTAGATGGTGTTTGCAGGTGTGGTTGTGTTTTGTCAACGAAGAGAACAGAAGAACGCAGATGGTGATGAGAATGTGGGTTTTATGAAGAGAGAAGGAGGAGATAGATAGGCGGTTTATGTGGGTTTAATTGGTTTCGGGTTGTCTTTGTTTTGAAACAGGAAATACAAGTGGTGTGTCGAGGTTTGTCGAGCATGAAAACAAGGAACATGAAATAGTTGTTGTGTGTTGTGGGTTAATTGTTCACGAAGAGAGAGAGAGATTGAGGTGGTGAGATCAAAGTGGTTTTGTTGTGGTTTGTGGTTCTCATTGTCCGTTTTACAGAATAGCAGAGTGATGAATTATTTTATAGCAGTGAAGGGTTCAACAGATATATTCGAGGTGAAGGAGAAGACAAGAAAGATGAAAAAGATGAATTCGATGGCTAATAGAATCGTACGATTTCTTCTATTGATCAGGTTGTTTGTATTGAGAAAGGATTTGGACGTGTAACAAATAGCAGACATAAAGTACCAACAATCTATATCAGATGAATAAAAAGTATAAACTAGATAGCTATGTCCAACTGATTTTGGATACTATCAGAGAATTCATTCGATGATTGTACTGGATTAGAGACATAAACAAATTTTAATACAGTAAGATGGTGATGCAAAACAGAATACATAATTATCTTGTATATATACGTGTATATTTGTATTATATTTAAATATCTATATAAGTGTTGATATAAAATCGTATTTTATAGATTTATATATGTATTCCTGTAAAATCTGATTTTTTTATATATATATCTGTTTATTTAATTTAATCTGTATTTTGGATATTAAATAATCACACTGTTATTCATAATATTACTTTAATATTTTAACATTCTTAATAATAATAATAATAATAAAACTAATATTAACAATAACATAAATAATAATATTATCATAATAAAAATAGTGATAATAATAACTTTAAATAGAATGAAAATCTTAGTAATCAAATTAATACTAATACTTTTAATAATCATAATAATAACTAGGATTACTAAGAATAATGATACTTAATAATAATACTAATTATAATAATATTAGTAATTAATATTACAATATATATATATATATATATATATATATATATATATATATATATATATATATATATATATATATATATATATATATATATATATATATATATATATATATATATATATATATATTTGCATATTTATTTACACACAATTGTTCGTGAATAGTTGGGCACAGTCAAAGGGTAAATGATTACATGAATATAGATTTCAAAACTTTCGAGACTCAACATCACAGATTTTGCTTATCGTGTCGGAAACATATAAAGATTAAAGTTTAAATTTGATCGGAAATTTTCGGGTCACTACACAGGCCCTGGCATTGATTGCAAGAATCACTGGTTCAACGCCAGCTAAACTAGGTGATCATATACATAGCATTGTATATGTATATTTTATTGGCTAAAGGCCAAAGGCAAAACTACGCGAATTATAAGACAAAGCTATGCAATATTTGCTGAAAATAAGTACAACGGTTATGTTTTCGCATTAATGTAAGATCGCGGTTTAATCCGCTGAGTTTCCGCGGATAGTTAAGTAACTCGCAGACCGCGGATATTTCGAATCCTATAAATAGGGAGCTTGGCCTCTCATTTATGGGTTGTTGATTCTCTACCATTTTGCCCAAGCCTTTGTAATTTCCACTTGTGATCTTGCCCAAGGGATTTTTACACCGCGCAAAGGTGAAATATGCTAATTAACAATCAAGACCGGGTCGGGATGGTTGATCACTTGATAGTTAAAGTGAAAGACGATCATCGGAGCCCAAAATAATCATCAAACATTCCATCCTCCATTATAATCTCATTGCACTCGATCCTTGATCCAATTCCGCAAGGAAGACGGATCTAGGATTGATCAATTGGCGCCATCCGTGGAACACTTTGTACGAATTAAACTAAAAATTTTTTGTTTTATGCCGTTAAACAATTAATTCGACGGTTTAATTTCAATCGTGTTTTTGTTGTGATGATTTACAAGTGCTTTTGTAATACGCAATCAGTCGATCTGCTCGACAATCATGATGACAAATGCAAAGCAAACTGGCATTTCTGCGAATGCTGATGCATTTCCTGGTGATTCGCAGAATGTTGTGATATTTACATTACAAAAAAATGCTAGTATAACCGCGGGAAAATCGGTTCAAGAACCGATCGCTAAAACATCTACTGAAAACAATGCTAGTGACTCGCAGCCAGAAGTTACTGCTGAAAAAATGATTGCGCGAAGAACTTTGCTGCAAAATCGCAATGAAACAATCGCTGATGGGAAGCGACCAAAAGCTTTATCTGCAAAATCTAGTCTGCGAACTGACAAAATTGTTGGTACTGCAATCGAGCAAGCTAAGAGAGATGCTAAGCGTAATTGCGAATCTCGCATACCGCGCACTTACTTATGGCGATTAAATGATTCAGGATCACAAGTTGATCGTCTAGTTCTTGAGCATAATGATAGTGATAGTGATAATGCAGAAGATCGCATTCATTTGAACTCTGCGTACAAATCAAAAATGGCAAAAACACCAAGAGAAGAGAGTGAATTTTCTGATGATTCGGACAGTGTAGAAGAGTTTGTTAAAAATTCACAAATTAAGTGAAAGCGACCACCAACACCTTTCCCTCGCTATGGGGAAGAAGGTGACACATCTGACGCTGCTCGCAGAGAAAATGCCCAGAATTTTTTGGCGGATGCTTTCAAAAGCATTGCGCCAAAGTCAATGCAACATAAATTTGACCAACCAAATTTTTTACAAGACATGCTTTCCAAATTTTGTGCGGAGAATGCAGATACTTGCACAAAAAAGGCAACAGAAATCACCACTGCTGCGGACAAGTTTGTCCAGCACATTTCTGATTATCCAATTGTTTCTCCGCCGATCGTGCCGGCAACTCTGGGAGTCTATTCGGGTCTAACCGATCCTTTGGATTTTCTACAACGCTTCGAAGGCGTAGTAAGTAAAATGTCCCGTTCATATTGATTATAAACATTCCATATTAATTGATTTCGTTGCGAGGTTTTGACCTCTATATGAGACGTTTTTCAAAGACTGCATTCATTTTTAAAACAACCATAACCTTTATTTTATCAATAAAGGTTTTAAAAATATTACGTAGATTATCAAATAATGATAATCTAAAATATACTGTTTACACACGACCATTACATAATGGTTTACAATAGAAATATATTACATCGACATATGTTTATTGAATGCAGTTTTTACACAATATCATACAAGCATGGACTCCAAATCTTGTCCTTATTTTAGTATGCAACAGCGGAAGCTCTTAATATTCACCTGAGAATAAACATGCTTTAAACGTCAACAAAAATGTTGGTGAGTTATAGGTTTAACCTATATATATCAAATCGTAACAATAGACCATAAGATTTCATATTTCAATACACATCCCATACATAGAGATAAAAATCATTCATATGGTGAACACCTGGTAACCGACATTAACAAGATGCATATATAATAATATCCCCATCATTCCGGGACACCCTTCGGATATGATATAAATTTTGAAGTACTAAAGCATTCGGTACTTTGGATGGGGTTTGTTAGGCCCAATAGATCTATCTTTAGGATTCGCGTCAATTAGGGTGTCTGTTCCCTAATTCTTAGATTACCAGATTTAATAAAAAGGGGCATATTCGATTTCGATAATTCAACCATAGAATGTAGTTTCACGTACTTGTGTCTATTTTGTAAATCATTTATAAAACCTGCATGTATTCTCATTCCAAAAATATTAGATTTTAAAAGTGGGACGATAACTCACTTTTACAGATTTTTTACTTCGTCGGGAAGTAAGACTTGGCCACTGGTCGATTCACGAACCTATAACAAATATGTACATATATATCAAAGTATGTTCAAAATATATTTACAACACTTTTAATACATTTTGATGTCTTAAGTTTATTAACTCAGCTGTCCTCGTTAGTAACCTACAACTAGTTATCTACAGTTAGATGTACAGAAATAAATCGATATATATTATCTTGAATCAATCCACGACCCAGTGTATACACGTCTCAGGCTAGATCACAACTCAAAGTATATATATTTTTGAAATCAACCTCAACCCTGTATAGCTAACTCCAACATTACTGCATATAGAGTGTCTATGGTTGTTCCAAATAATATATATACATGGGTCGATATGATATGTCAAAACATTTGCATAAGTGTCTATGGTATCCCAAGATTACATAATATATTAGAATACATGTATAATACAATATAAGTTAGATAGGATATGATTTGTATAGATTTGTTAAACATTTCCCGTAGCTAAAAAGATCAAAAATATCCAATCTTGTTTTACCCATAACTTCTTCATTTTAAATTCGTTTTGAGTGAATCAAATTGCTATGGTTTCATATTTAACTCTAATTTAAGAATACAAATAGAAAAAGTATAGGTTTATAGTCATAAATTTAAGTTACATGTCAATTACTAAAGAGGTAGTCATTTCCGTCGAAAGAACGACATCTTGATGACCATTTTGAAAAACATACTTTCACTTTGAGTTTAACCAAGTTTTTGGATATAGTTTCATGTTCATATGAAAAATCATTTTCCCAGAAGAACAAATTTTAAATCAAAGTTTATCATAGTTTTTAATTATCCAAACCAAAACAGCCCCCGGTTTCACTACGATGGCGTATATCCGATTTTATGGTGTTCATCGTGTTTCCAGGTTTTAAATCATTAAGTTAGCATATCATATAGATATAGAACATGTGTTTAGTTGATTTTAAAAGTCAAGTTAGAAGGATTAACTTTTGTTTGCGAACAAGTTTAGAATTAACTAAACTATGTTCTAGTGATTACAAGTTTAAACCTTCGAATAAGATAGCTTTATATGTATGAATCGAATGATGTTATGAACATCATTACTACCTCAAGTTTTCTGGATAAAACTACTGGAAATGAGAAAAATGGATCTAGCTTCAAAGGATCCTTGGATGGCTTAAAAGTTCTTGGATGGCTTCAAGTAAGATTTTCACCCGAAATATGATTGTTATAGTTATAGAAATTGAATCAAAGTTTGAATATGAATATTAACTTGAATTAGAAAGATAACCTACTGTAAATAACAAAGGTTCCTTGATCTTAGATGATTACTTAGAATGGATTAGAAAGCTTGGAAGTAGACTTGCAAACTTGGAAGTATTCTTGATTTTTATGAAACTATACTTATGGAATTTATGAAGAACACTAAGAACTTGAAGATGGAACTTGAGAGAGATCAATTAGTTGAAGAAAATTGAAGAATGAAAGTGTTTGTAGGTGTTTTTGGTCGTTGGTATATGGATTAGATATAAAGGATATGTAATTTTGTTTTCATGTAAATAAGTCATGAATGATTACTAATATTTTTGTAATTTTATGAGATATTTCATGCTAGTTGCCAAATGATGGTTCCCACATGTGTTAGGTGACTCACATGGGCTTCTAAGAGCTGATCATTGGAGTGTATATACCAATAGTACATACATCTAAAAGTTGTGTATTGTACGAGTACGAATACGGGTGCATACCAGTAGAATTGTTGATGAAACTGAACGAGGATGTAATTGTAAGCATTTTTGTTAAGTAGAAATACTTTGATATGTGTCTTGAAGTCTTTCAAAAGTGTAATAATACATATCAAAACACAACATGTATATACATTCTAATAGAGTCGTTAAGTCTTCGTTAGTCGTTACATGTAAGTGTTGTTTTGAAACCTTTAAGTTAACGATCTCAATTAATGTTGTTAACCCAATGTTTATTATATCAAATGAGATGTTAAATTATTTTGTTATCATGATATTATGATGTATGAATATCTCTTAATATGATATATACATTAAAATATCGTTACAACGATAATCGTTACATATAAGTCTCGTTTCGTAATTCTTGAGTTAGTAGTCTTGTTTTTACATATGTAGTTCATTGTTAATACACTTAATGATATATTTACTTATCATTTAACATAATTAACCAAGTGTGTCAATATCTTAATATGATTCATATGTACCTAGTAAGACGTTGTTATAACGATAATCGTTATATATATCGTTTTCGAGTTTCTTAATTTAATAGTCTCATTTTTATGTATATAACTCATTGTTAAAATACCTAATGAGATACTTACTTATAATAAAATCATGTTAACTATATATATAACCATATATATGTCATCGTATAGTTTTTACAAGTTTTAACGTTCGTGAATCACCGGTCAACTTGGGTGGTCAATTGTCTATATGAAACCTATTTCAATTAATCAAGTCTCAACAAGTTTGAATGCTTAACATGTTTGAAACATTTAGTCATGTAAATATCAATCTCAATTAATATATATAAACATGGAAAAGTTCGGGTCACTACTGTACCTACCCGTTAAATAAATTTCGTCCTGAAATTTTAAGCTGTTGAAGGTGTTGACGAATATTCTGGAAATAGATGCGGGTATTTCTTCTTCATCTGATCTTCATGCTCCCAGGTGAACTCGGGTCCTCTACGAGGATTCCATCGAACCTTAACAATCGGTAAATTATTTTGCTTAAGTCTCTTAACCTCACGATCCATTATTTCGACGGGTTCTTCAATGAATTGAAGTTTTTCATTGATTTGGATTTCATCCAACGGAATAGTGAGATCTTCTTTAGCAAAACATTTCTTCAAATTCGAGACGTGGAAAGTGTTATGTACAGCCGCGAGTTGTTGAGGTAGCTCCAGTTGGTAAGCTACTGGTCTGACACGATCTATAATCTTGAATGGTCCAATGTACCTTGGATTTAGTTTCCCCCATTTACCAAATCGAACAACGCCTTTCCAAGGTGAAACCTTAAGCATGACCATTTCTCCAATTTCAAACTCTATATCTTTTCTTTTACTGTCCGCGTAGCTCTTTTGTCGACTCTGGGCGGTTTTCAATCGTAGTTGAATTTGGATGATTTTCTCGGTAGTTTCTTGTATTATTTCCGGACCCGTAATCTGTCTATCTCCCACTTCATTCCAACAAATTGGAGACCTGCACTTTCTACCATAAAGTGCCTCAAACGGCGCCATCTCAACACTAGAATGATAACTGTTGTTGTAGGAAAATTCTGCTAACGGTAGGTGTCGATCCCAACTGTTTCCGAAATCAATAACACATGCTCGTAGCATATCTTCAAGCGTTTGTATCGTCCTTTCGCTCTGCCCATCAGTTTGTGGATGATAGGCAGTACTCATGTCTAGACGAGTCCCCAATGCTTGTTGCAATGTCTTCCAGAACCTTGAAACAAATCTACCATCCCTATCAGAGATAATAGAGACGGGTATTCCATGTCTGGAGACAACCTCTTTCAAATACAATCGTGCCAACTTCTCCATTTTGTCATCTTCTCTCATTGGCAGGAAGTGTATTGACTTGGTGAGACGATCAACTATTACCCAAATAGTATCATAACCACTTGCAGTCCTTGGCAATTTAGTAATGAAATCCATGGTAATGTTTTCCCATTTCCATTCTGGGATTTTTGGTTGTTGTAGTAGACCTGATGGTTTCTGATGTTCAGCTTTGACCTTAGAACACGTCAAACATTCTCCTACATATTTAGCAATATCGGCTTTCATACCCGGCCACCAAAAGTGTTTCTTGAGATCTTTATACATCTTCTTCGCTCCGGGATTTATTGAATATTTGGTTTTATGTGCTTCCTTAAGTACCATTTCTCTCACATCTCCAAACCTTGGTACCCAAATTCTATCAGCCCTATATCGGGTTCCGTCTTCTCGAATATTAAGATGTTTCTCTGATCCTTTGGGTATCTCATTCTTCAACTTTCCTTCTTTTACAACCCCTGTTGCGCCTCCTTTATTTGAGTAGTAAGGTTAGTACGAATAATTATATTCATAGCTTTTACCCGTATAGGTTCTCTGTCCTTTCTACTCAAAGCGTCAGCTACCACATTCGCCTTCCCCGGGTGGTATCGAATCTCAAAATCATAATCATTCATGAAATTTCCCGTTCATATTGATTATAAACGTTCCATATTAATTGATTTCGTCGCGAGGTTTTGACCTCTATATGAGACGTTTTTCAAAGACTGCATTCATTTTTAAAACAACCATAACCTTTATTTTACCTATAAAGGTTTAAAAAGCATTACGTAGATTATCAAATAATGATAATCTAAAATATACCGTTTACACACGACCATTACATAATGGTTTACAATAAGAATATATTACATCAAAATTAAGTTTCTTGAATGCAGTTTTTACATAATATCATACAAGCATGGACTCCAAATCTTGTCCTTATTTTAGTATGCAACAGCGGAAACTCTTAATAATCACCTGAGAATAAACATGCTTAAAACGTCAACAGAAATGTTGGTGAGTTATAGGTTTAACCTATATATTATCAAATCATAATAATAGACCACAAGATTTCATATTTCAATATACATCTCATAGATAGAGATAAAATTCATTCATATGGTGAACACCTGGTAACCGACGTTAACAAGATGCATATATAAGAATATCCCCATCATTCCAGGACACCCTTCGGATATGATATAAATTTCGAAGTACTAAAGCATCCGGTGTTAGGATTCAAAAGATTACCAAGTTTCCATATCCATATATGTATATGTCTAAAATCATTTTTTATAAACATAGAAAGCGGAAGCATATTAAAACAATCTTTACAAAGTTTAACCATTTAAACATGAATCCCAAAATAGATCAAGTCAAGAATAATATGCTTACATATAACAAGTGAGTTTAGAGTTTTACCTCCTCAAGCTAGTTGAGGGTTACTACAAGATGATGAAGAAGATGATGATGAACAAGCTTCTTACTTGAAGCCTCAAGCTTGAAATACCCACAAGCAATAACCCAAACACCTTTGTAATTAGTTAGGATTTAAATGACACTATAAATGAGCTTGTAAAAACCAAATTAAGACCTCCCTTTTGGCAATAAAAGGCCACGGCCTTCAGCACAACAGCAGCAGAATTTTGTGCAGTTTTCTAGCTCTTTTGATATGTTTGAATGCATGTGTGTGTGGAATACTAAGTCCCCTTGGTCTTAGTTAAGCATGGGTAGCAAGTATTAAACAAATGCATGCTTATTCTAACTCCCATGCCACTCACATTGCCATAATATAATATACTTTTATAAAAAAAGCTGATTTTATAAAATCAGTTTTTATAAAACTTGATTTCATAAAATACATTTTATAAACTTGTATATATATTATTTGTTATGTATATTTTATAAAACCAATTTTATAAAATGTATCATAACTTAATCAATTATTTAACCTATAAATAATTAAATCCTTGTTATATAAGTTGTTCCATAACTTATATATAAACATATCAAGTAATATTATTTAAGAAGCCTTTTCCTTAAAATTCAAGTGTCGCGTATTTAATCAATGATCCAATCGTTAAGATCAAATACGAACAAGGTGTCGGTAAGCTTGTTATTGGGTATGACCCGACTTGGATCAAAACATATTAGCCACATTAATTTAATATGTCTCTCGGGCATACGAAAAAACCTTCAATCTCCCACTTGCACGAGAAACATAAGAAATTAATGCAAGTGACGGATACCACCTAACGACCGTCCATCACCCCCAATATGTTATGACTTTGTGCCATTCAATAACATCATCCCTTTCGAGTTCCCATCTCGAATATGAATAGGTGAATCTTTTCATTATATCCTTTCGTCCTAGATGTCATGTTAAATCCAAGAGACACAGAGTGATCACTCTCTTCTAGATTTAACTTTATCAGGCCTTAGACATCTGACTTTCAACGAATAAGAGGGACAAATTCCATCTTGACTACATACGTCCTAAATATATATACCTTGTATTATACCTGAGCTCTTCCTTATGAACTACCATATTTCAGAATAGCGAAGGAATGAATCAAGGCACAATACTTGGTAAATATCCGAACCCAATATGTATCTCAGGTCAGAGGATACAATGATATTCGCCTTTACTCAAGACTACATGTGATCAACCACAAAGGCTCCATTTAGTAAATCTTGTGGGCGGGTCTTCCAATATTTGTATCCCACAAATATCTATGAACCTTGGTTGCAACCTTGCCCCACATTCAGTCCGTGAATGTGTACCAATCCAAGTTCATAATAGTCTAAACCTCACACTTGTTCCCACAAATGTGATCAACTACGGAATTTAGAATAATTGCTTATTCATGGATAAAATATGCAAAATAGGAACTTAACTCAAAATAAATTAAACCATAATTATATTAATGAGTTTGAACAATTTCGTTCCGTTACAATACTTAAAACAGATCATGACCAATCACTAGAATATCAAAGCCCTAATACACAAACATGTCCTGCATGTTTTGATCCATGTAAGAGCTTCGTGAGAGGATCCGCTATATTAAGATCTGTGTGAACTTTGCGAATACATATCTTTCCCTTTTCAACTTCATCCCTTATGTAGTTGAATCTCCGCTCAATGTGACGGGTCTTTTGATGAGCACGAGGTTCCTTGATTTGAGCAATCGCACCCTCGTTGTCACAAAAGATCTCAAGAGGGTCCTGAATGGAAGGGAGTACTCCTAAGTCGTCGATGAATTTCTTCATCCATGCAGCTTCCTGAGCTGCTAATGATGCGGCGATGTACTCCGACTCTGTAGTGGATAGAGCAACAACATCCTGTTTTGAACTCTTCCAAGAGACCGCACCTCCATTTAATGTGAAGACATAACCGGATTGTGATCGAGAATCATCACGATCAGTTTGGAAACTCGCATCCATGTAACCTTTTACAGTGAGTTCCTCCTCACCAGACCCATATATCAGAAACATATCCTTAGTCCTCCTAAGGTATTTCAATATACTTTTAACAGCAATCCAATGACCATTTCCTGGGTTATTTTGGTATCTACTTGTCAGGCTAAAAGCGCATGACACATCCGGTCTAGTGCATATCATTGCATACATGATTGACCCAATGGCAGAAGCATATGGGACTTTCTTCATTCTCTCCTGTTCATCTTTCGTGGTGGGGCACTGAGATGAACTGAGAAGTGTTCCCTTTTGAATAGGTACCAAACCTTTCTTAGAGTTCTCCATCTTGAACCTTTTCAAGATCTTTTCAATGTATGCACTTTGATTTAAACCTATCAGTTTCTTGGATCTATCCCTGTAGATCCCAATCCCCAAAACGTATTGTGCTTCTCCAAGATCCTTAATGGAGAAGCATTTGCTTAACCAAGTTTTAACACCTTGCATTGCCGGAATATCATTTCCAAATAACAATATATCATCCACATATAGTACAAGGAACATGATAGTGCTCCCACTAGCTTTCTGGTATACACAAGCTTCATCACCATTTTTAATGAAGCCAAATTTCTTGGCCTCCTCATTAAAACGATGATTCCACATTCTAGATGCTTGTTTCAATCCGTAGATTGACTTCTTTAACTTGCATACCTTTTTAGGATATTTCGGATTAACAAAACCCTCAGGCTGAACCATATAGACATCTTCATCAAGATGTCCATTTAGGAAAGCGGTCTTGACATCCATTTGCCATATTTCATAATCATAATGAGCAGCAATGGCAAGTAATATCCTAATAGACTTTAGCATTGCCACAGGCGAAAAAGTTTCATCATAGTCAACCCCTTGAGTTTGAGTGAAACCTTTTGCTACAAGTCTAGCTTTATATGTATCCAAGTTTCCATGTATGTCGGTTTTCATTTTGAAAAGCCATTTACAATCAACTAGCCTTGAGCCAGCAGGTTGTGTAACAAGTTCCCAAACTTGGTTGTCATACATGGATTGCATCTCAGCGTTCATGGCTTCCTGCCATTTATCTTTATCAATCCTTGATAAAGCATCTTGGTAGTTTATTGGTTCATCCAAATCAACCACATAGCAACCATCTATGAGAAACCCATATCTCTCAGGAGGATTACTAATCCTACCAGATCTGCAAACGTCTTGTGTATTTTGATCATCCATTTGATCATTCTCAACATTTTCATGTTGAGTGCTAGTGTCAACCAATTGTGTATCATCTACTTGATCTTGAACCTCCTCAAGATCTATCTTCCTTTCACTATTTCCTTCCATTAGGAACTTAGTTTCAAGGAATTCCGCCTTCCGAACAACAAATACATTCTGCTCGGATGGATCATAGAAATAATATCCCATATCATTCTTGGGATATCCTATGAAGATACACTTCATGGATCGAGCATTCAACTTATTAGGGACGTAACGCTTAGGGTAAGCTTCACATCCCCATACCTTTAAGTATGATAGAGATGGAGGTTTTCCAAACCACATCTCATGAGGTGTTCGTTCCACTTTCTTGGTTGGGGCCATATTCAAAATACGAGCCGCGGAGCATAGACAATAACCCCAAAATGATAGAGGTAACGAGCTTCTAGCCATCATAGATCGAACCATATCCATTAGGGTTCGGTTCCTCCTTTCGGAAACTCCATTCAGTTGGGGTGTTCCAGGAGGAGTGAGTTGTGAGATAATCCCACAACTTCTAAGATGATCTTGGAAGGCATCGCTTAGGTATTCACCTCCTCTATCAGTACGCAGTACCTTGATTGTCTTGTTGAGTTAATTTTGTACTTCGTTTTGATATTCTTTGAATGCTTCAAAAGTTTCATCCTTATGCCTTAAAAAGTAGACATATCTGAAACGACTGAAGTCATCAATGAATGTAACAAAGTATCTTTCACCATTCCTAGTCATGGGCTTAAAGGGACCACACACATCCGAATGTATTAATCACAACAAGTCTTTAGCCTTTTCATAGGTCCCTTTGAAAGGTGCTTTAGTCATTTTGCCTTGTAAACAAGATTCACATACATCAAACGAGTCCATCTCATTTGATTTTAAAAGTCCATTCTTTTGAAGTGTATGCATTCGGTTCTTATTTATGTGTCCAAGGTGACAATGCCATAAGTAGGAATCACTCAAATCCCTTTTGAGTTTCTTGGTGCTTGTATGGTACATTGAGCTACTAGATGATGTGTTATCATGAACCAATTCATAAATTCCATTTGAAGGCGAAGCCTTGAAATAGAATACATTATCTAAACAAACATGGATATCATCATTAATAAAATTAACATTAAAACCATATTGTTTCAAACGGGAAACAGAAATAATGTTTCGACACAAGTCGGGTGCATACAAAACATCATTCAAAATAAGTTCCATGCTACTTGGAAGTTTTAACACAAAGTCTCCTTGAGCTTTCACTTGCACTTTAGCTCCATTCCCCATGAAGAGACTTGATGTTCCCATTTGCTTGTTACTTCTTTTGAACCCCTGCAAAGAATTGCAAATGTGAGTTCCACATCCAGTGTCTAATACCCATGTATTAGAAAAAGTAATACTAAGCTCTATATATACCATATATATATTACCTGAGGATTGCCCCGCATCCCTCTTTTCCTTCAACTCCTTAAGGTAGACCGGACAGTTTCGTTTCCAATGACCCATCTCACCGCAACCGAAACATGGGTCTTCCTTGGGGTTTGCCTTTTCCGTAACCTTTTGCTTTTTGTTCTTGTTCTTGGTTGGGGTAACCATCTTCACCTTACCCTTGCCTTGATAGGCGGGTCCTTTTCTCTTAGCCACCTTAGACTTAGAGGTGTTGTTACCTTTTGACCCGCCATCATTGATCATTAGCACGGGTGAAGCCCTTTTACCCATGCTTGTTTCGGCCGTCCTTAACATGCCATGAAGCTCACCGATGGTCTTATCCATCCCATTCATATTGTAATTAATTACAAATTGGTCAAACCTATTTGACAAGGAGTTTAGGATAAGATCGGTGGCTAGCTCATTGGAAATGTTGAGGTTAAGACGGTTTGCGCGATCAATGAGGCTTTTCATTTTGAGGACATAGGAGGAGACGGATTGGGTGTCATCCATACGACATGCATGTAGCGCTCGAACCGTTTCGAAGCGCTCGACACGTGCTTGTTGAAGGAACATCTCCTTCAATTGCGTTATCATGTCATATGCACTATGATGTTCGAAATCCTTTTGGAGTTCGGGTATCATAGTCCCAAGCATTAGGCAACCAACTTGCACCGAATCGGCACAATATTTGTCATAGTAAGCCATGCCCTCCGTATCATCCATGTCGGGTTGATCGGGAATGGGGTCCTCCAACACATACGCTTTATCCTCGAGTTTGAGGACAATCCTAAGATTACGGAACCAATCCATAAAGTTCGTATGGTTGAGTTTGTCTTTCTCGAGGAGAGACCTTAACGATAGGTTGTTTAGGTTAAGTGGTGCGTTTTGCATGTTGTTGTTGTTATTAGCGGCCATCTACAAAATTAACAAAGTTCATTTAAGTATTGATTTCAAATTTAATAAACAATACCCTTTTATATTATAATTGTCTTATTAAATATTAGAATCCAACGGTAAATCAAATTTCGGTTAGGTGACCTTTATCCCGTTATTTGATTTAGCTAGGTAGTCATTTATATGACAATTGCAATCCTTTTGCAACTTCTAAATTATGGGATCATGCAATCCTTTTGCATGGCATATTTATCCCATCAACGCCTATTTGTTCCTCATGCTTCGGTGACCCTAAGTTCATGATTCCCAAATCAAGTCGTCCTACTTGTGTAAACATGTAAAATTAATCATGCAAGTGGTTAGGTGACCTTTATCCCACAACCATGTGAATTTTACCTTAACCATATTAGTTTGCTCATAACGGTTAGGTGACCTTTATCCCATTATGAGTTCACTACTATGTTCAAGTGTTCCACAATAGGATGGCGTTTAACTTGTTTTCCTTGTTTTAGTTTTAAAGGGATTTTAAGTCTTTCTTAAATTCTAGTTTAAGCTAACATTTTGCCATACACCAACATGCATTTGATGTATGGTATATAATGAAAAACCCATTTCATATCATTAGTAAAATAACCAAATTTTACTTGATATAAACCATTTTATATACATTTTGCATCTAGTACCTAATAACCATTTATTAGTGTCTTTTGTTGTTTTAATTATAACCAATTATAATGTCATTTTTGCAAGTTGTTTCATGAGATCTTGTAACAACCAAACACATACACAAAACCATACAAGCATGCAAAATAAAAGTCCACAATCATGCCAAAGTGGTAAACACTTGTTTAGCCAAAACAAGTGTTACCTAAAGGGTTAAGACCACAAAGTAGGAGATTAACAAATCTCCCACTAACTCTTGCATCCTTATGCTCCATCTTGTAATCTTCTTGAATCTTCACTTTTCTTTTTACAAAATATATAACCTAATACATTTTTCTAGAAAAGGTAATTACAACCTAATCTATTTTACATACCAAATAAAATAAATTACATCACCAAAATTACAAGATAATTACAAACCAAATGAATGAATTTACAATCATCAAAATACAACCAAATCACACACAAATCCAACCACAAGGTCAAGGCATGATTGTGAACCAAAACAACAACAAATCTTGGCCAAACTTGAAGCTCCAAAACCCATTTGGAACCCCAAAAATTCGGCCAAAAAAAACCCCCACCCAAAACCCAAAATTTTACTTTCTAGTTTCATGCATGTTACTAGATTGTAAAGAAAATGGGTTTACAAGCCAAATACAAGAAGCATATTTCTATGACTTTGGCTCTTGATACCATTGTTAGGATTCAAAAGATTACCAAGTTTCCATATCCATATATGTATATGTCTAAAATCATTTTTTATAAACATAGAAAGCAGAAGCATATTAAAACAATCTTTACAAAGTTTAACCATTTAAACATGAATCCCAAAATAGATCAAGTCAAGAATAATATGCTTACATACAACAAGTGAGTTTAGAGTTTTACCTCCTCAAGCTAGTTGAGGGTTACTACAAGATGATGAAGAAGATGATGATGAACAAGCTTCTTACTTGAAGCCTCAAGCTTGAAATACCCACAAGCAATAACCCCAACACCTTTGTAATTAGTTAGGATTTAAATGACACTATAAATGAGCTTGTAAAAACCAAATTAAGACCTCCCTTTTGGCAATAAAAGGCCACGGCCTTCAGCACAACAGCAGCAGAATTTTGTGCAGTTTTCTAGCTCTTTTGATATGTTTGAATGCATGTGTGTGTGGAATACTAAGTCCCCTTGGTCTTAGTTAAGCATGTGTAGCAAGTATTAAACAAATGCATGCTTATTCTAACTCCCATGCCACTCACATTGCCATAATATAATATACTTTTATAAAAAAAACTGATTTTATAAAATCAGTTTTTATAAAACTTGATTTCATAAAATACATTTTATAAACTTGTATATATATTATTTGTTATGTATATTTTATAAAACCAATTTTATAAAATGTATCATAACTTAATCAATTATTTAACCTATAAATAATTAAATCCTTGTTATATAAGTTGTTCCATAACTTATATATAAACATATCAAGTAATATTATTTAAGAAGCCTTTTCCTTAAAATTCAAGTGTCGCGTATTTAATCAATGATCCAATCGTTAAGATCAAATACGAACAAGGTGTCGGTAAGCTTGTTATTGAGTATGACCCGACTTGGATCAAAACATATTAGCCACATTAATTTAATATGTCTCTCGGGCATACGAAAAAACCTTCATCCAGTACTTTGGATGGGGTTTGTTAGGCCCAATAGATCTATCTTTAGGATTCGCGTCAATTAGGGTGTCTGTTCCCTAATTCTTAGATTACCAGACTTAATAAAAGGGGCATATTCGATTTCGATAATTCAACCATAGAATGTAGTTTCACGTACTTGTGTCTATTTTGTAAATCATTTATAAAACCTGCATGTATTCTCATCCCAAAAATATTAGATTTTAAAAGTGGGACTATAACTCACTTTCACAGATTTTTACTTCGTCGGGAAGTAAGACTTGGCCACTGGTTGATTCACGAACCTATAACAATATATACATATATATCAAAGTATGTTCAAAATATATTTACAACACTTTTAATATATTTTGATGTTTTAAGTTTATTAAGTCAGCTGTCCTCGTTAGTAACCTACAACTAGTTGTCCACAGTTAGATGTACAGAAATAAATCGATAAATATTATCTTGAATCAATCCACGACCCAGTGTATACGTATCTCAGTATTGATCACAACTCAAACTATATATATTTTGGAATCAACCTCAACCCTGTATAGCTAACTCCAACATTCACATATAGAGTGTCTATGGTTGTTCCGAAATATATATAGATGTGTCGACATGATAGGTCGAAACATTGTATACGTGTCTATGGTATCTCAAGATTACATAATATACAATACAAGTTGATTAAGTTATGGTTGGAATAGATTTGTTACCAATTTTCACGTAGCTAAAATGAGAAAAATTATCCAATCTTGTTCCATATTAATTGATTTCGTTGCGAGGTTTTGACCTCTATATGAGACGTTTTTCAAAGACTGCATTCATTTTTAAACAAACCATAACCTTTATTTCATCAATAAAGGTTTAAAAAGCTTTACGTAGATTATCAAATAATGATAATCTAAAATATCCTGTTTACACACGACCATTACATAATGGTTTACAATACAAATATGTTACAACAAAATAAGTTTCTTGAATGCAGTTTTTACACAATATCATACAAGCATGGACTCCAAATCTTGTCCTTATTTAAGTATGCGACAGCGGAAGCTCTTAATAATCACCTGAGAATAAACATGCTTAAAACGTCAACAAAAATGTTGGTGAGTTATAGGTTTAACCTATATATATCAAATCGTAACAATAGACCACAAGATTTCATATTTCAATACACATCCCATACATAGAGATAAAAATCATTCATATGGTGAACACCTGGTAACCGACAATAACAAGATGCATATATAAGAATATCCCCATCATTCCGGGACACCCTTCGGATATGATATAAATTTCGAAGTACTAAAGCATCCGGTACTTTGGATGGGGTTTGTTAGGCCCAATAGATCTATCTTTAGGATTCGCGTCAATTAGGGTGTCTGTTCCCTAATTCTTAGATTACCAGACTTAATAAAAAGGGGCATATTCGATTTCAATAATTCAACCATAGAATGTAGTTTCACGTACTTGTGTCTATTTTGTAAATCATTTATAAAACCTGCATGTATTCTCATCCCAAAAATATTAGATTTTAAAAGTGGGACTATAACTCACTTTCACAGATTTTTTTACTTCGTCGGGAAGTAAGACTTGGCCACTGGTCGATTCACGATATATATCAAAGTATGTTCAAAATATATTTACAACACTTTTAATACATTTTGATGTTTTAAGTTTATTAAGTCAGCTGTCCTCGTTAGTAGCCTACAACTAGTTGTCCATAGTTAGATGTACAGAAATAAATCGATATATATTATCTTGAATCAATCCACGACCCAGTGTATACATATCTCAGTATTGATCATAACTCAAACTATATATATTTTGGAATCAACCTCAACCTTGTATAGCTAACTCCAACATTCACATATAGAGTGTCTATGGTTGTTCTGAAATATATATAGATGTGTCGACATGATAGGTCGAAACATTGTATACGTGTCTATGGTATCTCAAGATTACATAATATACAATACAAGTTGATTAAGTTATGGTTGGAATAGATTTGTTACCAATTTTCACGTAGCTAAAATGAGTAGTTTTTACCAATTTTGTTTTGCTCGCCATTTCTTCGTTTCTAATCCGTTTTGAGCGATTTAAGCGGCCATGGTTTCGTATTGAACTTGACTTTATGAAACTAAACAGAAAATGTATAGGTTTGTAGTCAGAAATACAAGTTACAAGTCGTTTTTGAAAGAGGTAGTCATTTCCGTCGAAAGAACGACATCTTGATGACTGTTTTGAAAAACATACTTTCACTTTGAGTTTAACCATGATTTTTGGATATGGTTTCATGTTCATAAGAAAAATCATTTTCCCATAAGTATAGCTTTTAAATCAAAGTTTTTCATAGTTTTTAATTATCCAAACCAAAACAGCCCCCGGTTGTAACTACGACGGCGTAAATCCGGTTTTATGGTGTTTATCGTGTTTCCGGGTTTTAAATCATTAAGTTAGCATATCATATAGATATAGATCATGTGTATAGTTGATTTTAAAAGTGTAGTTAGAAGGATTAACTTTATTTGCGAACAAGTTTAGAATTAACTAAACTATGTTTACCACTTCGAATATGATAGCTTTTTATGTATGAATCGAATAATGTTATGAACATCATTACTAAATTAAGTTCCTTGGATAAACCTACTGGAAAAGAGAAAAATGGATCTAGCTTCAACGGATCCTTGGATGGCTCGAAGTTCTTGAAGCAGAATCATGACACGAAAACAAGTTCAAGTAAGATCATCACTTGAAATAAGATTGTTATAGTTATAGAAATTGAACCAAAGTTTGAATATGATTATTACCTTGTATTAGAATGATAACCCACTGTAAGAAAAAAAGATTTCTTGAGGTTAGATGATCACCTTACAAGATTGGAAGTGAGCTAGCAAACTTGAAAGTATTCTTGATTTTATGAAACTAGAACTTGTAGAATTTATGAAGAACACTTAGAACTTGAAAATAGAACTTGAGAGAGATCAATTAGATGAAGAAAATTGAAGATTGAAAGTGTTTGTAGGTGTTTTTGGTCGTTGGTGTATGGATTAGATATAAAGGATATGTAATTTTGTTTTCATGTAAATAAGTCATGAATGATTACTCATATTTTTGTAATTTTATGAGATATTTCATGCTAGTTTCCAAATGATGGTTCCCACATGTGTTAGGTGACTCACATGGGCTGCTAAGAGCTGATCATTGGAGTGTATATACCAATAGTACATACATCTAAAAGCTGTGTATTGTACAAGTACGAATACGGGTGCATACGAGTAGAATTGTTGATGAAACTGAACGAGGATGTAATTGTAAGCATTTTTTTTAAGTAGAAGTATTTTGATAAGTGTCTTGAAGTCTTTCAAAAGTGTATGAATACATATTAAAACACTACATGTATATACATTTTAACTGAGTCGTTAAGTCATCGTTAGTCGTTACATGTAAGTGTTGTTTTGAAACCTTTAGGTTAACGATCTTGTTAAATGTTGTTAACCCAATGTTTATAATATCAAATGAGATTTTAAATTATTATATTATCATGATATTATGATATATTAATATATCTTAATATGATATATACATTTAAATGTCGTTACAACGATAATCGTTACATATATGTCTCGTTTCGAAATCCTTAAGTTAGTAGTCTTGTTTTTACTTATGTAGTTCATTGTTAATACACTTAATGATATATTTAATTATCATATTATCATATTATATATAATATAACAATGTATTAATATGCTTCATATATATTTAGTAAGACGTGGTTATAACGATAATCGTTATATGTATAGTTTCGAGTTTCATACGTCAATAGTCTCCTTTTTAAGTATATAACTTATTGTTACTATTTTTAATGAGATACTTGATGATCATTATATCATTTTAAACATATATATTTCTTCATTTATGTATCATCATGTCATATACAACTTATAGCGTTCGTGAATCATTGGTCAAACTGGGTAATCAGACGTTTACAAAATTTCCGTTTCAATTAACCAAGTCTTAACAAGTTTGATTGCTTAACATGTTGGAAACATTTAATCATGTAAATATAGTTTTCATTAAACATATAATCATCGAAAGGTTCGGAAAAGTTCGGGTCACTACAGTACCTACCCGTTAAATAAATTTCGTCCTGAAATTTTAAGCGATTGGAGGTGTTAGCTCATCTTCTGGAAATAAGTGCGGGTACTTCTTCTTCATCTGATCTTCTCATTCCCAGGTGAACTCGGGTCCTCTACAAGCATTCCATCGAACCTTAACAATCGGTATCTTGTTTTGTTTAAGTCTCTTAACCTCACGATCCATTATTTCAACGGGTTCTTCAATGAATTGAAGTTTTTCATTGATTTGGATTTCGTCCAATGGAAGAGTGAGATCTTATTTAGCAAAACATTTCTTCAAATTCGAGACGTGGAAAGTGTTATGTACAGACACGAGTTGTTGAGGTAACTCAAGTCGGTAAGCTACTGGTCCGACACGATCAATAATCTTGAATGGTCCAATATACCTTGGATTTAATTTCCCTCGTTTACCAAATCGAATAACACCTTTCCAAGGTGCAACCTTAAGCATGACCATCTCTCCAATTTCAAATTCTATATCTTTTCTTTTAATGTCGGCGTAGCTCTTTTGTCGACTTTGGGCAGTTTTCAACCGTTGTTGAATTTGGATGATCTTCTCAGTAGTTTCTTGTATTATCTCCGGACCCGTAATCTGTCTATCCCCCACTTCACTCCAACAAATTGGAGACCTGCACTTTCTACCATAAAGTGCTTCAAATGGCGCCATCTCAATGCTTGAATGGTAGCTGTTGTTGTAGGAAAATTCTGCTAACGGTAGATGTCGATCCCAACTGTTTCCGAAATCAATAACACATGCAAGTAGCATGTCTTCAAGTGTTTGTATCGTCCTTTCGCTCTGCCCATCAGTTTGTGGATGATAGGGAGTACTCATGTCTAGACGAGTTCCTAATGCTTGCTGTAATGTCTGCCAGAATCTTGAAATAAATCTGCCATCCCTTTCAGAGATAATAGAGATTGGTATTCCATGTCTGGAGATGACTTCCTTCAAATACAGTCGTGCTAACTTCTCCATATTGTCATCTTCTCTTATTGGCAGGAAGTGTGCTGATTTGGTGAGACGATCAACTATTACCCAAATAGTATCAAAACCACTGGCAGTCCTTGGCAAATTAGTGACGAAATCCATGGTAATGTTTTCCCATTTCCATTCCGGGATTTCAGGTTGTTGAAGTAGACCTGATGGTTTCTGATGCTCAGCTTTGACCTTAGAACACGTCAAACATTCTCCTACGTATTTAGCAACATTGGCTTTCATACCCGGCCACCAAAAATGTTTCTTGATGAAAGGACCCATCCTAATCTATTCGGACGAAGTCCATATCGATTATAAACGATTCACAACAGTTGATTACATCGCGAGGTACTTAACCTGTATATGATACATTTTACAAACATTGCATTCGTTTTGAAAAGACAATCTTTCATTACATCTAAAGTTGACAGACATGCATACCATTTCATAATATATCCTATAATTAACTTTATAATGATCTTGATAAACTCAATGACTCGAATGCAACGTCTTTTGAAATATGTCATGAATGACTCCGAGTAATATCTTTAAAATGATCAAATGTACAGCGGAAGATTTCTTTCGTACCTGAGAATAAACATGCTTTCAGGTGTCAACCAAAAGGTTGGTGAGTTCATTAGTTTAGCATAAATAATCATTTCATAATTTTAATAGACCACAAGATTTTCATATTTCCATTTCTCATAAACATACGTCCCATGCATAGAGACAAAAATATCATTCATATGGATTGAACACCTGGTAACCGACATTCACAATATGCATATAAGAATATCCCCATCATTCTGGGATCCTCCTTCGGACATGATATAAATTTCGAAGTACTAAAGCATCTGGTACTTTGGATGGGGCTTGTTGGGCCCGATAGATCTATCTTTAGAGTTCGCATCAATTAGGGTGTCTGTTCCCTAATTCTTAGATTACCAGACTATAAAGGGGCATATTCAGTTTAATAATCCAACCATAGAATGTAGTTTCATTTACTTGTGTCTATTTCGTAAACTAATTATAAAAGCAGCGCATGTATTCTCAGCCCAAAAATATAAAGGGTAAAAGGGCAAATGAACTCACCATATTGTATTTTGTAGTAAAAATACATATAACGACATTACACAACTGAACAATGCAGGGTTGGCCTCGGATTCACGAACCTATATCATTTGTATATATATTAATACACATATTTGTAATCGAACTATTATATATTTTATTATTAGTGATATATTTGTTATTTAAATGATTTATACATTCCATTAATAATTTACATATATTTATTTTATATTTTTAATTTACGTGTTATATATGTTTATTTTGTATATAAATAAATCTAAAATGATTATTATAGTTATATTAGTATATATATATATATATATATATATATATATATATATATATATATATTTAGTGTTATATTAAAAATGCCTAATTTGTTATTTGTAGCCATATATATAATAATAATATATTTTTCATATAGTTATATGGAATATCGATATATTTATAGTATATATAATAAGCGTGTTTTTAGGTACAAAATATTTGTTTGTTAAAAATGGTAATTTTGATGTTAATGTTTTACTAGTGATAATAGTAATAACTAACATAATAATGATAATGTTATAACTTGTATTAATGTTAATAATAATAATAATTTACTTATTAATAATATTTATAATAATACTAATACTATTAATACTTGGTGATATTACATAATAATAACTAAAATGATAGTAATAATAATAATCATAATATTATTATTAACATAGCAATAACAACAATTAATAGTGCCCATAATCTCAAATATAATACTAATAATGGTTATGATACTTACAATTAAAATGATAATAATAATAATTATGATACTAGTAATAATGATATTAATATTAATTTTTAGTGGTGATAATAACATTCATAACACTAATGATAGTAATCATAATATCATAATAATAACTAATGATAATAACAATAATAATAATAATTGTAATAAAGAGCACTACCTCAAAAAGCTTTCCTAAAAAAATTTGCCATGAACCGGACTCGAACTCAAGACCTCCCGCTAACCCGGATCAACACACAACCACTCATCTATTTCAGTTTTTCTGAAATAATATGGAACCTATTTATTTTTAACCCGAAAATTTCCTATTTCATTTTCTTCCACAAATTAATCAATCTCCATTCTCATCTTCACTTATTATTTCATGTATCACCATTATATATATATATATATATATTTTTAACGTCATTTTAATCATAATCATCACATCTAATAGCAACTAGAAATCACATCCTCATCATTAAGTTGAGTTCAATTCGATATCCAGTCAAGCCTCGGCCCAAATATAAGCTTGCACCATATTTTTTTTTCATAAAGAAATAAGATGCATACAAAATGTCGGCCACCATTTATAATCCTCAAGTGGACTTTTAAAGTTGGCCCTACAAATAGTTAAGGTAATACTCCGTATAATGCAGTCGACATTCAAGGAGAGAAAAAAAAATTGTGCAAATGGGTTGACTGTTTGGAACTTTCGGCAAAAGGGACAGTAGCAACATTTTTAATATTAATAACATTACTATCACCTTTCCATATTACCTCATCTTCCATTAGCAAAAATAAAAAATAAATAGTTCATCATCATCGTTTCATTTTAATCATTCCATATCATCATGTTTTCACCTTTAAACCGAAGTAGTAGCTCGAACATAATCAAACTATACAATGGGGAATATAGTTATAGGAAGTGGTGTCTCGATCCAAAAGGAGAAGAAGAAAAGAGAAAAAAAAATATATAGGGAAAAAGGTGGCAGTTTACTGAGAAAGAATAATAGTGAGGGAGAGATATATTGGTGATAATGGTGGTGACCAAATGGGTGACGGTTTAACGGTTTGAGTTTGGAACGTTTGATCGAAAATAGAAAATTTAAATAGGTGGTTCTTGGTGGCGTGTTGAGAAGTCTTGATGATTTGTTGGTGGTGGTTAACGAAGGTGAAGGTGATCACTGGGTTCAGTGATGTCGTACGATGAAGGATAAAATAATAGTTTTAAAAGGATGGCGAGGTAGTTAGAGAGAGAGAAACGGTAACCAGGTGAGTGTTTAAGGTTGTGTCTTGGGTTGACAATGATAGAAGGTGATGGTGAACATCAAGAAGGTGTATATGTGATGGCGTTCTCGGTTGCTCAATATAATCGAAAAGAGAAGGTGATAATAGAATATGATGAATGATGGTGATAATGATCGATGGGGTTTTTGTAATTGTGTATATGATGAGAACGGAAAACAAATTGATAGAACTAATTTACAACTACAACTAGTGAAATTTTTATGTTGAATCTAATTAATGATGTGAATATATTATGAATTGGTGGGTGAGTTGGTTTATGATTGGTGATCAGTAGCAGGAATAATATTAAAAGCAGAAAGTGACCTGAAACTGAATTTGTTCGTATTATACCCGTGATTGATAAACAATTCAATCATAAGAAAGAATAGATAAAGTGAAAGGGATTGGAAGCAGAATTCATATAATTATATGTCTTTAATTTATATTAAAAACTAATAAATATAATAAAAATACTAATAATATTATTAATAAAAATACTAATAATAATAAATACGGAAATAATAATATAAAAAAAATAATATGATAATATTAATAATAACAATATTGATAATTTTAAATAAAAAATAATAAGTTAATTAATAATAATGATAACTAATATTATAATTTTAAATCATTCTTATAATAATATTTATATTTAAATCTTTAATTTCAACAATTAAATCACATAAGCTTTTATTAATATATTTCAGATTATAATATATATACATATATATATATATATATATATATATATATATATATATATATATATATATATATATATTTACATATCTATTTTCGAGTAGTTGTTCGTGAATCGTCGGGGACAGTCGAATGTTAAATGAATTCATAAAAGCAGTTCCAAAATTTTGAGACTCGGTTTAACAGACTTTGCTTATCGTGTCGGAAACATTTAAAGATTAAGTTTAAATTTGGTCAAAAATTTCCGGATCGTCACACTTGAGATCCTTGTACATCTTCCCCGTTCCAGGATGTATTGAGTATCTGGTTTTATGAGCTTCTCTAAGTACCATTTCTCTCATATTTCCAAATTTTGGTACCCAAATCCTTTCAGCCCTATACCGGGTTCCGTCTTCCCGAATATTAAGATGCTTCTCCGATCCTTTGGGTATTTCATCCTTTAAATTTCCCTCTTTTAAAACTCCTTGTTGTGCCTCCTTTATTTGAGTAGTAAGGTTATTGTGAATCATAATATTCATACATTTTACTCGAATGGGTTCTCTGTCCTTCCTGCTCAAGGCGTCGGCTACCACATTTGCCTTCCCCGGGTGGTAACGAATCTCAAAGTCGTAATCATTCAATAATTCAATCCACCTACGCTGCCTCATATTCAGTTGTTTCTGATTAAATATGTGTTGAAGACTTTTGTGGTCGGTATATATAATACTTTTGACCCCATATAAGTAGTACCTTCAAGTCTTTAATGCAAAAACAACCGCGCCTAATTCCAAATCATGCGTCGTATAATTCTGTTCATGAATCTTCAATTGTCTAGACGCATAAGCAATTACTTTCATTCGTTGCATTAATACACAACCGAGACCTTGCTTTGAGGCATCACAATATATCACAAAATCATCATTCCCTTCAGGTAATGATAATATAGGTGCCGTAGTTAACTTTTTCTTTAACAATAGAAACGCTTTCTCTTGTTCATCTTTCCATTCAAATTTCTTCCCTTTATGCGTTAATGCAGTCAAGGGTTTTGCTATTTTGGAGAAATCTTGGATGAATCTTCTGTAGTAACCAGCCAATCCTAAAAATTGACTTATATGCTTCGGAGTTTTTGGGGTTTCCACTTTTCAACGGTTTTGATCTTTGCCGGGTCCACCTGGATACCTTCTTTGTTCACTATGTGACCGAGGAATTGAACTTCTTCCAACCAAAATGCACACTTTGAAAACTTAGCGTACAGTTTTTGTTTTCTCAGCAACTCTAGCACTTTTCTCAAATGTTCTTCGTGCTCTTGATCATTCTTCGAGTAAATAAGTATGTCATCGATGAAAACAATGACAAACTTGTCAAGATATGGCCCACACACTCGGTTCATGAGGTCCATGAATACAGCTGGTGCGTTAGTCAATCCAAACGGCATAACCATAAACTCGTAATGACCGTAACGAGTCCTAAAAGCAGTCTTTGTAAAATCATCCTCCTTCACCCACATTTGATGATATCCAGAACGTAAATCGATCTTCGAATAAACAGATGAGCCTTGTAGTTGATCAAATAAGTCGTCAATTCTCGGCAGTGGATAACGGTTTTTGATGGTAAGTTTATTCAACTCTCTGTAGTCAATGCACAACCTGAATGTACTGTGACAACCCAGAAATTTCCAACCAAATTTAAACTTTAATCTTTATATGTTTCCGACACGATAAGCAATATTTGTTAAGTTAAATTTCAAGAATTTTAAACTATGTTCATACATTCATTCAACCTCGACCAAGTTCCAATGATTCACGAACCATTAAACAAATATGATTATATATGTATATGTGTATATATATTATAACTTGAAACGTAAACAAAATATTAGATTAAATACTTTATATGATTGTATCTGTTTCAAAATATTTATCAATGAAATTAGAAGATAAGATCAAATGATTGAATTATCAGATATATTGAATTATGATTACAAGTCTCTGTTGAAAGACCCACGTTGATTTGAGAAATCTTTCCATTTTAACAATATTCGGAAAATGGTAAAGTGATTTATAAATAAAAACAAATTGTCAATCATTGAGAACTAGACAAAGGATAGTGGAAGATTGAATCTCATAAAGACTCGATTGATCTATTTAGTTTTAAACGTACAAAAACGTTTTCAGTTTAAAAAGAACTTGATTATTAAAACGTATATAACTTTTATAAATAACTAGAAACACTTTTGACAACTCATTACTTAACTAGTATGATAAAGATAACGATATTTAAATTTTATTTTATTAAATATATATATAACGATCTAAATTAATATTATATATATTTATACACGTATTATACGTACATAGTTTTATACTTTTACTATACTTAAACTTTACCTTTACTTTATTTTTACTTTACTTTAACTTTAATAAATCACTTTAATAATTCATACTTTAATAATTCACTTTAATAATTCATACTTTAATATAATTCACTTTAATAATTCATACTTTAATAATTCAAAAATCTATTATAAATAGAATTCAATAGGTTTCATTATTTCTTAGAAACTTGAAAATATTTTTCTCTAAACTCTCTCAATCGATTTACATATATATATTTACTCCGTATTATTTCAAGATATTATTAGTATACATAAAATATTACGACGGAGTGATGTTCGAGTGATTTCGAAATTGTTTTTCGAGTGAGATAGGATTAAGGAAATTATGGGATATAGCTATGGAGGTGATTGAGTATGGTTCATGGGTATGCTCGTGAGGTCAATATAGTGTTTATCATTTCCGTTGCATCTACGTTGATCATATACATAGCATTGTATATATATATATATATTTTATTTTCTAAAAAGCTAAGGACAGAACTACGCGGATTATAAGGCACAGTTAAGCAATATTCGCTGAAAATAAATACTGCGGTTATGTATTCGCTGAAATGCCAAACTGCGGTTTGATCCGCTGACTTTTCGCGGAGAGCCGAGCATCTCACAGACCACGGATATCACGGATACTATAAATAGGGAGCTTGGCCTCTCATTTATAGGTTGTTGATTCTCTGCCATTTTCCTAAGCCTTTGTAGATTTCACTTGTGACTTTGCCCAAGGACTTCTTACATTGAGTTAAGGTGAATCATGCTAATCGATAACGAAGACCGGGTCGGGGTGGTTGATCACTTGATAGTTAAAGTGAAAAACGATCATCGGGGCCCAAAATAATCATCGAACATCCCATCCTCCATTATAATCTTATTGCACTCAATCCGTAATTAAGCAACATCATTAATTAAGGATTGATCAATTTATTATGGAAGCGTATGAACAGGGTAAGTTGGACCATTTGTTGGCGCATAACTCATCCAGCACTGCGAATGCGATCATTATGCTAGCTGAAGCTAATGGTTCGAGTGCCCCAAACGTGGTTGAGCGGAAAGCTCCTGCGGTGAAAAATTTGGGAGTACGGATGGTAAATAAGAAAGAAAATCAGCGTGGGGTACAAGTGATTAATGTGGTGGAAGTGTACGGTGAAATGTCAGTGCTGCAAATTTCGGCGCAAATTGTTAGCTGGAAATGTCCCTCTATTACATTTCCCTCAGCGCGTTTGAATGCAGATGTTGATAAGCCCGTGGTTATTTCATGTCGTGTTGCTAATACCGGCATTATAATCATGAAGGTACATGTTGACACTGGTAGCAGTGTAGATATCATGTATGAGCAATGTTTTCTCAAGCTGCCCGCACAAATTCAGGCTTTGATGAAACCTACTGCGGTTTCATTGGCTGGTTTTTCGGGAGAATCATCATGGCCTGTTGGCCAATTGGAATTACAAATGGAATTGGTTGATGATAGTGATGAGTCGCTAAGGCGTCAAGCCTTATTGAATTTGTACATTATGCGGAATCAATCGCGGTTCAATATGATACTTGGCCGCACAGCTTTGCGCATGTTTGGTGCTATACCATCTACAATACATGGTATGCTAAAGTTTTCTGCTAATAAGGGTATTGGCACGCTGATTTCTGCGGAAATGGAGCCTTCATGTGCTATGGTTATGACAAGTGCGGATATGTGTGTTGAAGGGCATTAAGTTAACCCTGCTTAGTGCAAAAATGATTAACAAAATATTGTATTGAAATTCCATTAATGCGAGACATGTTATGTTCATGATTTGAATAATGTAATGCGAATTAATAAAGAATAAAGCGAAGTTAATTTCAGTGTTAGTACTTGTTTCTTTAAATAGCGAAAACACTGCGTTTGGCCACGCGTAGTGTTTATTTCGCAGAATACAAATACTTATCTTTTTGAAACACTAAATTAATGTTTGCTCTGCGGATGCTTTAAGTAAGGTGGCATTGTTTTCACTAAACATGACCTGCTTAAAATAATATATCAATACATAACTGTATTGCGAAATACTTTGCAGAAAAGCCAAGTGATGAAATTGCCCACTTATGTTAATAAAAATTGCGAAAGGATAAATTTTCCTAAGTGTTTGATCTTGCCAACACTTAGATACTTCGCAATGCTAGATTTTACCTAAGGATCATTTTGTCGGACTAAGAAGATTCATAATGTTAAAAGATTGTTTTGCACAAAGTACGCTTTGTTATGTGCACAATAACGAATGCAGAAATTACAATGGACAAGTCTGAATTATGAATAATTAAAGTAAAAGCGCTATATAAATAAAAGAAGTTGCAACTGCGAATGATAAATAAAGTGCGAATAATGTTATATTAACAAAGAGAACAAGTCGCAGATAGTTACAAAAAAGCAATTCATAAATTGCACGCATACATTAAAATAAACCAACTATAAACTAAAGCTTCAGCGCTTTAATGTCAGCGAATGTCACGCCTTCACGCTGACATAACTCTTCCAAAGCTGGAATGCTCACCTTCTCCACCTCTTTCTTAGCCACTTTTAATGCTTCGCGAGCATCATCCGTTGAACATATTTCGTCGGCTATGTCTGGTGGAAGGGGTTTGGAGAGATCGCCGAGCTTGCAGAGTAAGTCATACCACTCGCAGCGAGTGGCAAGTTTGGCAGCTTGAGAATAAGCTTGAAATTTTTCAGTGACGGGTTTTGAGTCCATCACTTTATCTGCGAACTAGGGAAGATACTTAACAAGTTGAACGAAATCATGTTCCACAGTGTTCGCTCTCCTATTAAGCTGGGCGATTGCTTCCTTCGCTTTCCCTAGCTGCGTTTTTAATTTTTCCGCTCTCAAGTACTGAGCGTTGGCCACCTAGACAGCATGTTCACGTTCATCTGATAAATCAGTGAACCGTTCTATGCTATCCATAGTAAGACAGAGCGAGTTATAGCAATTATATAACCGCTGTCTTGCAGGTTCAGCCAAAGTTAGACTGCGGTACTTTACCTTTGTTTGCTCAAGAAGAAATTTATGCAGTTTCTGATACAGTCTGTTGGCTTCCTCATCAGCTACAGCCTCTTCTTCATCAGCACCCTCTCCTTCTTCCTGATTGGACGCCTCTGCGTCAGAAGGAAGGGATGGGTCTTGCTCAGGCTCTCCTACCACATCTGCGGGAGTGCGGCTCCTGATGTTGTAGCGCGGATTAGTTTCAGCGGGAGACTCTGAAATCACAACTGAAACAAGATTAATAAATATCGCTAATTTATGCATAATATGCGCATATATGATTAGAAGTCGTAAAATTAAAATTATGCACTTGTCTCTTGTTCTGCAAGAGTATGCAGTCGTTTCTTGCGTGGAGTCGGTGAACTCTCCACCATTTTCCTTTTGCCCCGGTCCTCGCCGCCGGTAATGAAAAGCTCGTTGATGATTGGTTCATCAATCAGAATAATATCGCCCTCGCCCTCCTTCGGGCGGCGAGCAGGGCTGATTCTGCTAACATCAGTGGTCCTCATAACAAGGTCAAGAGGAATCTCTGCGAAAAAACAATGCGAAATGTTATACAAGGCAAAATGTATACTGTGAAATATGTTATGCGAAAAAAGACAAGTGAAATACCATTCTTGGCTTGATCAACTAAAACTGCGTCATGGTCGCTCCATGGCCACTGGATTGATACGTGTCCAATGTACAGTGGTACATTGGAATATGGCCTCACAATGATGCCCGCCTTCCTAAAAATACTGAGAACATCGTTCTCAAGATCATCCAACACCGGCTTCTCATTGACTTCCGAATTAATCTCCTCGCTCCACTTCCTCGGAATGTTGCTATCGACATACGCGGTATCGTTAATATAGAAAAACGAACCGCGCCAATTGCCGATGGAATCTTTAGGAGAAACCATTTTCCCAACTTGCTGCGGAATGAGAACCATCCCACATCAGATAAAATTAAGCTGTTAAGAGTGCGGAACACGGTTAACAACGGCTGCTTGTTGTTGGCATGTCAATACATTTCAAAAAGCACAATTTTGTTCACCGCATTTGGGTGAAGCTGTGCTAACGCAACCCTGTAGTGTTCGCATATACTGCGAACAAATTCGGTTAAAGGAAAACGGAGGTTGCCCTGCGAAATGGTAGCCTCATATACCGTAATCATACCCTTAGGGGGAGTATCGGCTATGTCCTCGTGAAGGGGCACGGTTGGAACAAAATGCCCAAGTGGCGGATACCACTCTCTAAGGGTTTGTAGTTTGGCCTCTGTCATATATGACACAAAACCGCCGGGAGTATGCATCGATGCAGAAGCAGCCATTAATAATATGCAAGGAAAAATTGAGTATGGAAGTGATGAAATTGAAGGTCGAATTGAGAAAATCAAAGGCTGAGTAGGCTAATTGTCAATTACGATTGCGATTGTAAGATTGCAAATTGAATGCGAAATTGGGAAAGGAAAGCGTAAAGTTTTTGTGCGGCGTTGTCTGCTATTGGGATTAGGGCGAGCAAGTTGAAAAGGTAATCATTGAATTTTAACGGCTGTAATTACTTTGACGTGTAAAACGGTAAAAATCTAGCCGTTAAAATAAGCTGATTTGACAGAATAGCGAAAGTTACCGTTGTAATTACGCGTTTCACCTAATTAAAACAACGGTAATAAATGGACAGTAAAAAATATATAATAAAGTTCGCGAGATATTTTAAGATGCACTTCTTTATTTTTAGAGTTTATCATGATGCATTTGCTTCGCGAAAATGCATCATAATAAACTGGGTGGACTTGATCATATACATAGCATTGTATATGTATATTTTATTTTCTAAAAAGCTAAGGACAGAACTACGCGGATTATAAGGCACAGTTATGCAATATTCGCTGAAAATAAATACTGCGGTTATGTATTTGCTGAAATGCCAAACTGCGGTTTGATCCGCTGACTTTTCGCGGAGAGCCGAGCATCTCGTAGACCGCGGATATCACGGATACTATAAATAGGGAGCTTGGCCTCTCATTTATAGGTTGTTGATTCTCTGCCATTTTCCTAAGCCTTTGTAGATTTCACTTGTGACTTTGCCCAAGGACTTCTTACATTGAGTTAAGGTGAATCATGCTAATCTATAATGAAGACCGGGTCGGGGTGGTTGATCACTTGATAGTTAAAGTGAAAAATGATCATCGGGGCCCAAAATAATCATCGAACATCCCATCCTCCATTATAATCTTATTGCACTCAATCCGTAATTAAGCAACATCATTAATTAAGGATTGATCATACGTACCTTTCCTGCAATATTGAATCTCAATATTGATACGTGAGTACTCATAATTTAACTTTTATATACTAATAGCGTATCCCTGACTAGTGCTCGAGTATTTAGGATTATGCATGCTTGTACTTTTGATATTGCCCTTAGACAGGTTAGGTTGAATCTTGAATTAGTTACACTTGCGGGTGAGATAAGGTATAAGATATGCATGTCCTTGGAAAGATAGCGAAAAATTAAGAACTTTTCCTTTAGATATCGAATGGTTTCGATGAACGAATTAGAAGTTATAATCAATTGAATTTTCGATATTTTTATTAAAAATGATTATTATTATCGTCGTTTTTATCGTCGTTCTAGTTTTATCTTATTATTATCTTTATCAATAAAAGGGATTTATCATTAAAAATTATTTTTTTTATTATTACTATCGTTATTATCGTTAAAGTTATAATTAGTATTATTATTATTATCCAATTATTATTATTATTATTATTATTATTATTATTATTATTATTATTATTATTATTATTATTATTATTATTATTATTATTATTATTATTATTATTATTATTATTATTATTGGTATTATTATTATTATTATCATTATTAATATATATATCATTATTTAAAAATGGTTATTGTTATTGTTATTGTTATTATTACTATATTATCATTAAGTTAATTATTAGTATTATCATTAATAATGTTATAGTAACTATCATTATTAACATTAGTGTAATTAAAACAAATATTTGTAACACCTAATTATTTTGATTACTATTATTATCATTATTATGAACACGATATAAAAGACGATTAAAAGCTATTATACGAAACGATTAGGAAATAATGGGTAAGAGTATCATGATGAAATTAAAATATTATAAGATATTGATTTAGATAAAATTGTCGTTCTTATTATTTTTATCATTACTATTATTATTAAAAGTGCCGTTATTATTAAAACTATCATTTTAACAAAAATTATCATTTTAATAGAAATGTCATTGTTACTATAAAATATCATTATTATTATTATTTTAAATAGAATTATTATTTTAAAGATAATATTAAAAATTATGTAAATATTAAAGTTATCATAATTAGAATTATCGTTTTATCATAATGTCATCTTAGTAATTATAAATATTGATATTTTTATAATAATAATAATTATTATTAAATAATACAACTTTTACTTACTATCATTATAGATATTATTTTATCAAATAAATATGTGACACAAATATATTTTACTACGTGTAATAACTTACTTTAATAATACCTATCATATTATCTTTATGATATTAAATGAACCCTATAAATTTTATTACTTAATATATATAAAAGTATATTTTATTATATAAATTTAATATAAAATTTTATTTATTAATAAATAAATTATATTATTTACTCTAATAAATCTTTTAAAAATATTTAAAAATATAAAACGACGATATTTAAACTATATATTAATCATGTATAGATTTTTGGAAATTATTTTGAGTCAAATTTACTTTTGTTGACTTTTGCATATTAGTCTCGAGCATTAGGATTGTGGTACACTATGACTTGACCTAATTTGTTAGATAAATATTGACCAACACATAAATATATATAATTAATTTAGGTTCGTGAATTCGAGGCCAACCTTGCACTTGTTCAATGACGTTATATGTATTTTTACTACGAAATACAATATGGTGAGTTTCATTTGCTCCCTTTTTAAATGCTTTTGCAATATATATTTTTGGGACTGAGAATACATGCGCTGCTTTTATAACTGTTTTACAAAATAGACACAAGTACTTAAAACTACATTCTATGGCTGGATTATTAAACCGAATATGCCCCTTTTTAGTCTGGTAATCTAAGAATTAGGGAACAGACACCCTAATTGACGTGAATCCTAAAGATAGATCTATCGAGCCTAACAAACCCCATCCAAAGTACCGGATGCTTTAGTACTTCGAAATTTATATCATGTCCGAAGGAGGATCCCGGAATGATAGGGGATATTCTTATATGTATCTAGTTAATGTTGGTTACTAGGTGTTCACCATATGAATGATTATTTTTGTCTCTATGCATGGGACGTATATTTATGAGAACTGGAAATGAAATTCTTGTGGTCTATTAAAATAATGGAAATAAATGATTATGATAAACTAATGAACTCACCAACCTTTTGGTTGACACTTTTAAGCATGTTTATTCTTAGGTGTTAAAGAAAATCTTCCGCTGTGCATTTGCTCATTTTAAAGATATTACTTGGAGTCTTTCATAGCATATTTCGAAGAATGTTGCATTTGAGTCATTGAGTTCATCAAAGATTATTATTAAATCAATTTATAGTTGGATAGTGGATATTATGAAATGGTATGCATGCCTGTCAATTTTTGATGTAAAGAAAGATTGTCTTTTAAAAACGAATGCAATGTTTGTAAAATGTATCATATAGAGGTCAAATACCTCGTAATGTAATCAACTATTGTGAATCGTTTATAATGTATATGAACGGGTCCTTTCAGTTGGTATCAGAGCGGTGGTCTTAGTGAACCAGGTCTGCATTAGTGTGTCTAACTGATAAGTCGATAGGATGCATTAGTGGGTCTGGACTTCGACCGTGTCTGCATGTCAAAAGTTTTGCTTATCATTTTGTGTCGAAAATTAACTACTTATCATCCTCAGAAAATTACCTGCTTATCATTTTTAGTCTAAGACACGTCTTGCTGCATTGATTACATGAATAGTGTATAGACAAAAATTCATATCTTAGCATATCTGCTAAATCATATCTTATCATATCTGTTACTTTAAACTTTGCCTGACATATCCCGCAAAGTCCTCCGTAATCTACGAAATCTTTTGATCTATATATATATATATATATATATATATATATATATATATATATATATATATATATATATATATATATATATATATATATATATATATTCTATGTAATTAGAATACCATCCGTTAGCCAAAATCATTTTATATCGAAAAAAAATCCTTTATCCAATCGTACAAAATGGAATTCGTCATCAGTTCAAGTCACTCAGATTCCGAAATGGAATCCCATTCAAGCTCCGAAAGCAGTGTGACCGAAATAGATCAACCAATCAGTCATCACCTATTCTAGATGAATTGGGGATGGGTTAATAGCCTCCTCAATCATTGGAGACAAGAAGAAGGTGATCCCTTCCATCTACCACATTGCCCTCTTGACGAAGAACCTGAAGCACTTACCGGCGAACCTGTCCGAAACACCATTTTCTCGCTCATTTCCAGAGTATCTCGTCACGATTATACATTACATCAAATTTTAGATTTTATTTATCCGGTCGTCCGAACCGACAGTCACCCCGGTGTAATAGAAGAAGTCAACGAGCTTCGCGCTCGGGTAGTGGCTTTGGAGAATATGGTGCAGAGATTACAAACACCAGCAGCAGCATCAGCAGCATAACCAGTACCATTACCACCTCCAACCACAACCGCGTCGTAAACCTCAACTTCACAATCTGTCCCACGAGCATCAACGTCATACGCACCATAGATACCAAGGAGTACCAACAACAATAACTGACGAAGTATTAATTCATAACTTCATTGGAGAAACATTCCGCGGCGATTATGTAATCTCTAAAGTCTTAGAGATTATCTAATCTAGCCCTAACCATAAATCAGTTAAGCGAACCAAAATGATAGAAGGAAGAGTAGAAACCCTGACAAAAATGGTGTGTGATTAACAAGCTAAACTTGCTTTACCAACAGCATCAATAGTACCATCAGCGTTATCAGCATCGTCAGTATAGTCAACATCCGAATCAACAACACAGATAACATCATAAACTCCGTCAGTTCAGGAATCACTGTGGACATCATTACAAATCAATAACGTGTATATTGTATCAACGAGTTATGAAGAATTAACTCATTCCCTCTGAAGAAATTATATGTATATTATATATATATATATATATATATATATATATATATATATATATATATATATATATATATATATATATATATATATATATATATATATAATTTTTTTTTTTGAAATAAATCTTTCCGTGCTAAGCTATTGTGTGTGAATCTTAACTACTCGGTTAATTCATATTACAAATATGCAATAATGTACATCCTTCGGCCGCAACTTAGCCAGCGTTAACTACAATCTCTATCGCAATTCAACAAATTCCAATTCATAATAAATCAAGTATATATTTGATTTTACACTTTCATCATCGATGTACCCGAAACTTTTCACATAACATCATTCATACTTTGCGAAATTCACAAGAATTCCACGAACCGAACATCATACATCAACAAATAACGAACTATTGATTCATAATTTCAATGTCATTAAAGAAATACTGCGTAAAAGTTATGTACTTTTTAAAGCCTTTAGGGATTTTTCAATTCTAGTTTCAACCGTAAATCAAATGAGTTTAATTTAACATTAACTCATTAAATCTATGTTACATCTGAAGAAAATATACGTATATATATTTTCATAAAGACTGTAATAAAATTCTTTTGTACAAAATATTAATTGTGAAATTTTTTTTAACGGGTAGGTAATACCCGAGAGATATATAAATTCACAATTAATATGTTACATTCTTCGAATCTGATTCAGCAAATCATCCATTATACTCCTTACTTTCACAACAATATACATTCTTTTATAGAAATCAAAACAACCATACTCATTCAAAATTTAATTACATATTCTGATTTTGAAATCTCAAAATTCAACTCGAGATATGACCAAAATCATCACTCTTAGATCCTTACATCTTTCACAAGCTATATTTTGACTTTAAAACTGTGTGAGAACATCAAATGTATGTTAACGATTACAATCTGTGTTCAAACCCTTCGAAAATTTCTGAAGACACTTCGAAAGATGAGCAATCGAGATGATGATCCAACCACATGTTACCGACAGTTATGTACCCGAAAAACTCTTGAAACCAAAGTAAAAGTTTAAACAACATATCCGCGTCAGAATCTTTGGCATTTATTAGCAAAAATAACTTTGCGACTCCTATTCAAAGTAGCCAGTTTTGTCACAGCTCCAGCAAGTCAACTTCGAATTTTCAGTCAGACTAACCTTATTATAACCTTGAGATATACACCATCGTTACCAGGGAACCTTTTACATTCCACCATATTATTAGCAGATGTACCAATAACTTCATTACCCTTTAACTTTAGTCTCTCCAAAAAGTCATTATAATTATTCATTGAAACCCCATCATTTACTCATTCGCATCTTGTAATGAGAATTGCCATACGAATCATTGGGAATTAGCAATCAGTATTTTGAAATCTCGCAGCATGTCTACGCCAACAGTTATATGTGTATATATAACGTCTATCTTCTGGACTTAATTTGAATGTGAAGTTTCTGAAAAACACTCCGAACTACGAACTGGTTCTTCGAAAATGGAAAAAATGCTGATGAAGCAGCAAAAACTATAAACGACTTTAAACAGTAAAAGCTGGATGATAATGATGAAGTGTGCTGGCAAAGCGCAGAAAAAGAGAAGTTTTGGAACTGGAAAACGGATTGAGCAAAGTAGGAAGGAGGCTGTGGACAAATTACAAAGACTGAACCTGACTTCAAAGGATCCAAATGATTCAGTACCTGCTGAGGTCATTAACGAATACCTTGCTCCTGACTCTAAACCCCTGCGGACAATATTCTTCATCATCCTCTGATATTAGAAATTCTAAAATATCATCATATCTTTCATTATAAATATCCTCCATATTTCTGAAGAAATTTTCTTAATTTTTCTTATTTGAAATCATTTACCTCTTCGCGCTATCTGTATTACATCATAAAAGAAACTATTTTAGTTTCTAAATTCTGAAACATTCAAGTTTTTGAAGTAGTGTTGGGAACTGAAGCATGAATTAGTATAATATAATGATACTTGATCAATGTGATTATATTACAGTAAGTCATGCTGAGTTTCTAAATGGAATGTGATGATTCACAGATCATAACATCATCATGTGCCATGTTATACGACTCTTGTATTCTATTTAACCTCTAAAATATCAAAAAAATATTTCTTGATGATTCCGCCTTTTCCAAGGTATTCTAGTAATTTGACAAGTTAAGATCGTGCCATCACAATTTCTTCCTAGAACATTAACAATGTTCATTCCGAAATTCATATCTGTGAATTCTGGACCATTACAAGCGGTGCTTAATCGCAAGAAGAAGAAACGAAAGGACAAAACTCCGAAATAGAAATTGGGCTATAAATTGCAGCAAATAAAAGAGAGCATTAACTGTGAATGATAATGATTATAGAAGACAGAAGCAGAGACTTTGAAATATAAGGGAACATATAAAGCCCAACGACAAACCAGAAATTATAAACCATATATATCGATGCATATAGCAATATAAAGACACGGGAGAACTAGAAACACTATAAACCCAAGAGTATAGTAGAAGTAAATAGATTTTTCCGACGGTAGATGAAAAAGAAAAATGACCGATATGAAAGTTAGAAGTATATCGAGAATCAGAACTGGATGGAGCATACTGATGAATACTTTAAAATATGAGTTGAGGGGGAAAGAATAGAAGGTGATGAAACATGACTAGGAACTTAGAAATCAACAGATTTAACTCACACAATGGAGGAATAAGTGAATCAAACCCTCTAGTGAATAGGTTAAGTTTTTTTTTTGATTAATTTAGTCAAACCACAACTAAATCAAGTGTGATTAGATCAACACCTGGAGCTATTATTCACCACCTGGGTGATTTGGACTGAGAGAGAATCGGAGGAGCTCACTAGATCTGAGTGCGTGTAACAAATGAGAGGCTTAACCTAAAATGAAGAACATAAGACTTTATATACCCCTGCTGTTGACTCACCCATATGATTCATTCATCACACGTACGAGTTGGCTTCATCAGCCGTACGGGTGATCACTCACTCGTGTCTTCTCATTTAGGTTGTAATTGTGACTTAGCTCAGCATCAACCGTGCGTATGAGCCTGTCAGCCGTACTAGTGAGGCTTCACTCGTACGTCTCACTAAGTCTAACATAGTCAAACATCTAAATCTCGTTCCTGCAGTTCCTGTAACCACATACAAACACAGATAGGATAATAACGAGCAATCATGGTGGCCTGTAAACTGTTGTACCTGCAATGGACGTGGGTAGATGTCTAGGGACTTGCATAAAATGCATCAACAGAAGGTGTGAGTTGTAAGGAAATGAAGGAGGTGAATTTATAAGAAAATCTCCGACAGAACAATTAAAATGGACGATCGCATTTAAAGCGGATCCTAATTCCCTTGATTACTGGAGAGTCAAATCTTATTAAGAAGATTTTCTTCAAATCCCTTGAAATCTGGGAATCAATCATATCTACGTCAAATGATAAGATGAATCTACACTTACTCATTTCATTCTTCTATGTTAGCTTCATTCGTACTCTTCATATAAATGGATTGTTTATCCAAATTATTCGCTGATGATAAAACTCTAATTTTCAGCCCGTATGCATCATGAAAACATACTTATTATCATTCACGACCTTTCCACTCAAATTTCGGGACGAAAGTTCTTTAACGGGTAGGTACTGTGACAACCCGGAAATTTCCAACCAAATTTAAACTTTAATCTTTATATGTTTCCGACACGATAAGCAATATTTGTTAAGTTAAATTTCAAGAATTTTAAACTATGTTAATACATTCATTAAACCTCTACCAAGTTCCAACGATTCACGAACCATTAAACGAATATGATTATATATGTATATGTGTATATATATTATAACTTGAAACGTAAATAAAATATTAGATTAAATACTTTATATGATTGTATCTGTTTCAAAATATTTATCAATGGAATTAGAAGATACTATCAAATGATTGAATTATCAGATATATTGAATTATGATTACAAGTCTCTGTTGAAAGGCCCACGTTGATTTGAGAAATCTTTCCATTTTAACAATATTCGGAAAATAGTAAAGTGATTTATAAATAAGAACAAATTGTCAATCATTGAGAACTAGACAAAGGATAGTGGAAGATTGAATCTCATAAAGACTCGATTGATCTATTTAGTTTCAAACGTACAAAAACGTTTTCAGTTTAAAAAGAACTTTATTATTAAAACGTATATAACTTTTATAAATAACTAGAACCACTTTTGACAACTCATTACTTAACTAGTATGATAAAGATAACGATATTTATATTTTATTTTATTAAATATATATAACGATTTAAATTAATATTATATATTTATACGCGTATTATACGTACATAGTTTTATACTTTTACTATACTTAAACTTTACTTTTACTTTATTTTTACTTTACTTTAACTTTAATAATTTAACTTTAATAATTCATACTTTAATAATTCACTTTAATAATTCATACTTTAATAATTCACTTTAATAATTCATACTTTAATAATTCACTTTAATAATTCATACTTTAATAATTCACTTTAATAATTCAAAAATCTATTATAAATAGAATTCAATAGGTTTCATTATTTCATAGAAACTTGAAAATATTTTTTCTCTAAACTCTCTTAATCGATTTACATATATATATTTACTCCGTATTATTTCAAGATATTATTAGGATACATAAAATATTACGACGGAGTGCTGTCCGAGTGATTTCGAAATTGTTTTTCGAGTGAGATAGGATTAAGGAAATTATGGGTTATAGCTATGGAGGTGATTGAGTATGGTTCATGGGTATGCTCGTGAGTTCAATATAGTGTTTATCATTTCCGTTGCATCTACGTACCTTTCCTGCAATATTGAATCTTATTATTGATACGTGAGTACTCATAATTTAACTTTTACATACTAATAGTGTATCCCTGACTAGTGCTCGAGTATTTAGGATTATGCATGCTTGTACTTTTGATATTGCCCTTAGACAGGTTAGGTTGAATCTTGAATTAGTTACACTTGCGGGTGAGATAAGGTATAAGATATGCATGTCCTTGGAAAGATAGAGAAAAATTAAGAACTTTTCCTTTAGATATCGAATGGTTTCGATGAACGGATTAGAAGTTATAATCAATTGAATTTTTGATATTTTTATTAAAAATGATTATTATTATCGTCGTTTTTATTGTCTTTCTAGTTTTATCTTATTATTATCATTATTATTATCTTTATCAATAGGGAGGTGATTCTCACACACCACTTGTTGATCCATACACACTATTTTATATGAAATTCCAATCCTACCCTTATATTAGTCAACATTACCATCTTTGTCTTTATGTTAAAAGTAAGGGCAAACTTGTCAATTTATGTAAAACAAGTGTGTATGGATAAAAAATGGTGAGTGAGAATCACCTCCCTTATCAATAAAAGGGATTTATCATTAAAAATTGTTATTTTTTTTATTATTACTATCGTTATTATCGTTAAAGTTATAATTAGTATTATTATTATTATCCAATTATTATTATTATTATTATTATTATTATTATTATTATTGGTATTATTATTATTATTATCATTATTAATATATATATATCATTATTTAAAAATGGTTATTGTTATTGTTATTATTATTATTACTATATTATCATTAAGATAATTATTAGTATTATCGTTAATAATGTTATAGTAACTATCATTATTAATATTAGTGTAATTAAAACAAATATTTGTAACACCTAATTATTTTGATTACTATTATTATCATTATTATGAACACGATATAAAAGATGATTAAAAGCTATTAAACGAAACGATTAGGAAATAATGGTAAGAGTATCATGATGAAATTAAAATATTATAAGATATTGATTTAGATAAAATTATCGTTCTTATTATTTTTATCATTACTATTATTATTAAAAGTACCGTTAGTATTAAAACTATCATTTTAACAAAAATTATCATTTTAATAGAAATGTCATTGTTACTATAAAATATCATTATTATTATTATTTTAAATAGAATTATTATTTTAAAGATAATATTAAAAATTTTCGTAAATATTAAAGTTATCATAATTAGAATTATCGTTTTATCATAATGTCATCTTAGTAATTATAAATATTGATATTTTTATAATAATAATTATTATTACAAAATAATACAAATTTTACTTACTATCATTATAGATATTATTTTATCAAATAAATATGTGATACAAACATATTTTAGTACGTGTAATAACTTACTTTAATAATACCTATCATATTATCTTTATGATATTAAATGAACCCTATAAATTTTATTACTATATATATATATATATATATATATATATATATATATATATATATATATATATATATATATATATAAGTATATTTTATTATATAAATTTAATATAAAATTTTATTTATTAATAAATAAATTATATTATTTACTCTAATAAATATTTTAAAAATATTTAAAAATATAAAACGAAGATATTTAAACTATATATTAATCATGTATAGATTTTTGGAAATTATTTTGAGTCAAATTTACTTTTGTTGACTTTTGCATATTAGTCACGAGCATTAGGATTGTGGTACACTATGACTTGACCTAATTTGTTAGACAAATATTGACCAACACATAAATATATATAATTAATTTAGGTTCGTGAATCCGAGGCCAACCTTGCACTTGTTCAATGACGTTATATGTATTTTTACAACGAAATACAATATGGTGAGTTTCATTTGCTCCCTTTTTAAATGCTTTTGCAATATATATTTTTGGGATTGAGAATACATGCGCTGCTTTTATAACTGTTTTACGAAATAGACACAAGTACTTAAAACTACATTCTATGGCTAGATTATTAAACCGAATATGCCCCTTTTTAGTCTGGTAATCCGAGAATTAGGGAACAGACACCCTAATTGACGCGAATCCTAAAGATAGATCTATCGGGCCTAACAAACCTCATCCAAAGTACCGGATGCTTTAGTACTTCGAAATTTATATCATGTCTGAAGGAGGATCCCGGAATGATAGGGGATATTCTTATATGTATCTAGTTAATGTCGGTTACCAGTTGTTCACCATATGAATGATTATTTTTGTCTCTATGCATGAGACGTATATTTATGAGAACTGGAAATGAAATTCTTGTGGTCTATTAAAATAATGGAAATAAATGATTATGATAAACTAATGAACTCACCAACCTTTTAGTTGACACTTTAAAGCATGTTTATTCTCAGGTGTTAAAGAAAATCTTCCGCTGTGCATTTGCTCATTTTAAAGATATTACTTGTAGTCTTTCATAGCATATTTCGAAGAACGTTGCATTTGAGTCATTGAGTTCATCAAAGATTATTATTAAATCAATTTATAGTTGGATAGTGGATATTATGAAATGGTATGCATGCCTGTCAATTTTCGATGTAAAGAAAGATTGTCTTTTAAAAACGAATGCAATGTTTGTAAAATGTATCATATAGAGGTCAAATACCTCGCAATGTAATCAACTATTGTGAATCGTTTATAATGTATATGAACGGGTCCTTTCATGTACCATCCTTCTTCTTGACAAACAAAACAGGAGCTCTCCATGGTGATGTGCTTGGTCGAATGAAACCACGTTCTAATAGTTCTTGCAGTTGGCTTTGTAGTTCTTGCATCTCGCTGGGTGCGAGTCTGTAAGGAGCACGAGCTATTGGTGCAGCTCCTGGTACAAGATCTATTTGAAATTCAACAGATCGATGTGGAGGTAGTCCCGGTAATTCTTTTGAAAATACATCGGGAAATTCTTTTGCGACGGGAACATCATTGATGCTCTTTTCTTCAGTTTGTAGTTTCTCGACGTGTGCTAGAACAGCATAGCAACCTTTTCTTATTGGTTTTTGTGCCTTCAAATTACTAATAAGATGTAGCTTCCTGTTGCCCTTTTCTCCGTACACCATTAAGGGTTCTCCTTCTTCTCGTACAATGCGAATTGCATTTTTGTAACATACGATCTCTGCTTTCATCTCCTTCAGCCAGTCCATGCCAACTATTACATCAAAACTCCCTAACTCTACTGGTATCAAATCAATCTTAAATATTTCGCTACCCAGTTTAATTTCTCGATTCCGGCATATATAATCTGCTGAAATTAATTTACCGTTTGCTAATTCGAGTAAAAATTTACTATCCAACGGCGTCAATGGACAACTTAATTTAGCACAAAAATCTCTACTCATATAGCTTCTATCCGCACCCGAATCAAATAAAACGTAAGCAGATTTATTGTCAATAAGAAATGTACCCGTAACAAGCTCCGGGTCTTCCTGTGCCTCTGCCGCATTAATATTGAAAACTCTTCTGCGGCCTTGTCCATTCGTGTTCTCCTGGTTCGGGAAATTTCTAATAATGTGGCCTGGTATTCCACATTTATAACAAACTACATTGGCATAACTTGCTCCGACACCACTTGCTCCGCCATTACTCGTTCCGACATCATTTGTTCCTGTCGTTCTGTTAACCCCTGGTCCGTAGACCTCACACTTCGCCGCGCTATGACCATTTCTTTTACACTTGTTGCAAAATTTGGTGCAAAACCCCGAGTGATACTTTTCACACCTTTGGCATAGCTGCTTCTGATTGTTGTTGTTGTTGCGGTTGTTATTGTTGTTGGGATGATTGTTGTAGTTGTTGTTGTTATTGTGCCGTTTGTTGTAGTTGCGATTGATGTTGCGATTGTTGGGATAGTTGTTGTTGTTTTGGTGACACTTATCACCGTTTTCCTCCCACTTTCTTTTGACTAGCTTCACGTTGGCCTCTTCGGCCGCCTGTTCTTTAATTCTTCCCTCAATCTGGTTCACTAGTTTGTGAGCCATTCTACATGCCTTTTGTATGGAGGCAGGCTCGTGTGAACTTATATCTTCTTGGATTCTCTCCGGTAACCCTTTCACAAACGCGTCGATCTTCTCTTCCTCATCTTCGAACGCTCTCGGACACAATAGGCACAATTCTGTGAATCGTCTTTCGTACGAAGTAATATTGAATCCCTGTGTTCGTAACCCTCTAAGTTCTGACTTGAGCTTATTGATCTAACAACCCGTCCTAATCCTCCTGGACAAGGTCATCAACATTTGGTCCCATTGCGATGATCGACTCCAAGTAATGTCCTTAAAATGAGCAAATACACAGCGGAAGACTTAATTCATACTTGAGAATAAACATGCTTAAAAGTGTCAACCAAAAGGTTGGTGAGTTCATAGGTTTATCGTAATAACAGTTATCAATAGTTTCAATAGACCACAAGATTTCATAATCATAAACATAATACACTCGCAAGTGTATGTAAAGCATTCTAAGTGGTTGAGCACTTGGTAACCATACTTAACACTTAATCAACGTCACATATTCCCTTTATTATGAAATCTCTCTACACTGTACCAAGTGTAGTCACGAAACGAAGTACTGTGCAACCGTTGAATACTAGTCGTCCAGTTCGGTTGGGGTTGTCAGTCCCGATATATCTATCAACAGGATTCGCGTTTACAATACCCATGTAAATAGTAGTTACCAAGCTACAGGGAAGTATGCCAGCGGTACAACTCAACGTAGAATGTATTTTTAAGTACTTGCGTCTATTTCGTAAACATTCATAAAAGCAGCGCATGTATTCTCAGCCCAAAAATATATATTGCAAAAGCAATTAAAAAGGGAGCAAATGAAACTCACAATACGATATTTTGTGGCAAAATATGCATACGACGAAATTGAACAATGCAAGGTTGGGCTCGGATTCACGAACCTATATTAGTAATATATAACAACTGATATTATAAGCATATAATGGTACTAAATCAAATCTTATTATATAAATATTATAAAAGTTTTATATTAAGTTCTAGTATATATACTTATTTATATATTATATTCTTAATTTATATGCTATACTAATAAATAAATTAAATATTTTTATTTTATATATTTAAGTAATTAATATTTACTATAAAATTATCATAATACATGAACATATTGCTTCGTAATTTTTTTTTATATTTTGCTTTAGTATTTATTTATTAACTTTTGTAAAACTTTTGATAGTGTAGGTACCATTTATGTAACTTATAAACTATTTAACTTCTTATTTTTCATAAGTTGTATGTACCAAAGAGCTTAAATATATATAATAAATTCTTGTGAAAGTTTGCAAACAAGGTTATAGTTCAGGGGTTAAAACGTATATTACAAAAACATGTCATCATTTTGCTCTGAATTCATACGTACAACAAAACTTAAAACGAGAGTGTTCAACTTTTTATTTTATTTATTATTATTATTATTTTTATTTATTTTTTTTGACTTAATATTTTCATGTGTAACTAATTTAGTTAATCAAATCTTATAATTGATTATGACAAAAGATTTTCTAGAGCCCACAGTTACATAAAAAAAATCATGTTAATAACAATAATTTATACACAGAGGCGGATTTGAGGGCATGCAACACGTGCACTCTCACGAGGTCCATAGTCCAAAGGGGCCTAGAGTGTTACTACTTAGCCAATTTTTTTTAAGTATTTACTGAACTTATTCGTACATATATTTAAAACTTTTGTATACAAAAGGGCATATTTTTTTGATAATTGAACAGTGCCCGTATGAAAATTTAGAATTGACGGGACGGCTCTGTATTATACATAATATATATTAGTTATAATATTATATAAACTGTAAATTTAAAACATAAGTTTTGGGTTTGTACCAGTGTAATAACGAAAGAGACGAGTAAGTGTTAGAGGATGGTTCAGTCGAGCAGCAAGAAGCAATATAGCAGCAGTAGCAAAGTCGACCTACCAAGTTGGGTTTGTTTTTTTTTTTTTGGTCTCGGTAACAGAACAACAACAAGTAGCAGCAAATATCAAATATTAGATTGGGTTTGGTTTAATTCCAAACCGAACAGCAAAGCAGGGGTGTTCGATTTTGTTTGGGTATCGACCATCGTAGCAGCAGTAGCCAGCATCAATGGTTTCAGTTTTGGGTGATCTTGGCTGTTCGAACAGCAGAGAGTAGCATGAACATGTAGACGTATTAGTTGCATTTAACAAGTTGAAGGTTATTGAGTTGTTGTGGGTTTCATTGAGTAGAAAAAGAAATAGGAGTAAGTAGAAAGTAATATATGAAAGTGTTAGTATAATTGGGTTTGTCTTTGTGTTCAGAGAAAGATATATAGAGATATATATCATCTCGCTTTTATAATAATAATAATAATAATAATAATAATAATAATAATAATAATAATAATAATAATAATAGTAATATGGATATATAGGTGGAGATGTTAAATTGTTTTGATGAATGGCCGATGGTGGTTGGAATGTTTGAGGTCATTTGGTTTGGAGGTTTAAGATAAAGAGATAAATGGAAATGAGAATGTGGTGGTGATTGTTTTACTTTTGAATACCTTTAAGTGTGAAAGACAATTGATGTTGCAAGTTGAGGATTAGATTTTTTTTTATCCATATTTTTGTTATTTGGCTACTTCAACCAATTAGGTATTGACAAAATAAAACTCTTTTATTGGAAATGAATAACTTTGTAATATGGAGTATGATATTGATTGATATATATATATATATATATATATATATATATATATATATATATATATATATATATATATATATATATATATATATATATATATATATATATATATATATATATATATATATATATATATATTTAATTTCAATCAATGCTATAGATTATAGATAAGTAAATGAAATAGATAGTACTTCGTAATAAACAAGATTAGTAATTAGTATAAAAGATTCTAATTAATTAAATAAATTGAAAACATGAAAGAAGAAAAAAAAATTGGTTTGGTCATAATCGAACAGGAAAAAGGAGAGGAAATAAAACACAAAGATAAAAGTGGTTGTAATGGTGGGGTTCCTTTTATAGAAAAAGAATCGATTATAGATACATATATATGTATGTTAAGAAAATTAGAAGAGAACAAAAACATAAATATCTAATTCAATCCATTTTCAATTGTGTTTACACAATCAGTGGCCACCATCAAATTTGTCCACAAAGAATTTGTGGCATTTTGTTTGATTTTTCTTGGGTTGGTTTTTGAACCGTAATGCAGCAAAAATAATAGTAGTGGTAGATGATGGTTAAAGTGACGATTGATGAAGTTTTTTTTTTTTTTTTTTTTTTTTTTTTTTTTTTTTTGTGAATGTTTAAAGTCGAAATGGGAAAACAATTTCATAATTTAGGAGGAAGGTGGGGTTTGTTATTTCGTATGATGCATGCATATGTGCATAAAAATTTAAAATGATGAAAGGAAGCAATTACAGTAATACCCTTGTGTCTCATAGGCTAAATAGTGAACTTTTAAATAACAAAATTTATTATATCGTAAGTTATTTTACATAAATAGTTATATCAATTAAATCTTATTTCAAAATATTATATATATTTATATTTATTTTTATATACTTTATATATATATATATATATATATATATATATATATATATATATATATATATATATATATATATATATATATATATATATATATATATATAACTGTTGTTCGTGAATCGTCGAGAATAGTCGAAGGTCAAATAAATTCATGACATAGTTCAAAATTTTTGAGACTCAATATTACAGACATTTCTTATCGTGTCAAAATATATTAAATCGTATCGAGAGTTTGATTTAAAAATTAGTCAAAATTTTCCGGGTCGTCACAATTGATCTCGGTTCTGGGACGGTACTTCTCATTCATCAAGTGCTTGAATGCTGACCACGGTAGCGCGTAAGCAGCATCTTGTCCCACTTGCTCTAGATAGGTATTCCACCATGTTAACGCAATACCTGTGAAGGCATGCGTAGCGTACTTCACTTTGTCTCCTTCAGCACACTTACTTATGGCAAACACCGATTCAACTTTCTCGGTCCACCATTTTAATCCGATTGGTCCTTCGGTCCCATCAAATTCTGAAGGTTTGCAGGCAGTGAATTCCTTGTAGGAGCATCCTACACGATTTCTTGCGCCGTTAGCTGTATTGCTAGATTCAGAGTTATTGTTGGTATGTAGCACGGCCTGTAATGTTTGAAGCAAGAAAGGCACGAAATTCCTCTTCGCTCATATTCAAGGTGTGTCGAGTAGTCGGTGCCATTTCCTTCAAAATAGTCAAATGAAACAATTTAATCATACAGAATATTAAGAGTAGTCAATAGTGTAATGACCCGGAATTTTCCGACCAAATTATACTTATGAGATTAATATTTACATAAATTGAACCATACCAACATGATAAGCAATCCAAATTGTTGAGACTTGTGTTTTTGAAAAGAGTTTTACACAACGTTTGACCGTCCAATATGACCGATGATATCACGAACTATATAACATACGATAATTATACGTTTGTGTATATATATGTATTTATATATATTTAACATGATCTAAGGATGGTTTAACATCTCATTGTGTACTAATGACAATGAGTTATAAGTATATTTTGAAACTACTAACTTAAGTTTTCAAAACGATAACTATACGTAACATTCTTTGATATATATACTTATAATCTATAATGCTTATACATGTATCGTATATATAATGTATTTAATCACTTTTTAAGGACTTAAATACATAAAACAATATAAGTATATTCACAAAAGATAGCTATATTTTAATTCTCATTCCGTTTCCTCAAGATTTCTATACGTATATCTAGGGTATATGTACCCGTATCATACCCAGCTTCTATACGTATTTACTATTGGTATATACACATCAAATCAACATCCTAATCAACATTATTACTGCCCTAGATATGAGGTAACTAGGATTTGTCAAGTAGTATGAATTATTAGTAAGAAAACAAAATTAGGAATCCTTTTCTTTCTTTATAAACTAAAAACGTTTTTATAAATGAACACCATTTCTTCACTCCATTTTCTCATACCTACACCCTCATTTCTCTCTCAAAATACTCCTAACTTCATACTTGATCATCTCCAAGCATTTTCCCCATCATTTAGCTTCAATTACAAGCCTTAAACACCATAAGAAAACTCTTTCAAGAACATATCAAAATAACCACCCATTTGAAGAAGTTTACTTCCAACCTTTTGATCTAACTCCACCACTCTTTGATTCCAAGATTATTTCTTATCTTTTGCAGTAACTTTGTCCAAGTAACTTGAGGTAGTAACCTTGTTCATAATCTTATTCAATTCATATTCATATAGCTATCTTATTTTGTGGTATAAAATTTTAACAACAAGAACATAGTTTGAATGATTTCAAACTTGTTCGCAAACTAAATAGATCCTTCTAACTTGACTTTTAAAACACTTCAAGACCTGTAATATATCATAATGATATGCTAACCTAACAATATTTAACTTGGTTTTACAAAGAACATCTTAAAAACTGAATCTACGTCGTCAGAGTGCAACCTGGGGCTGTTTTGGGTTGGATAATTAAAAACCATCTTGAACTTTGAATTAGAAGTTCATGTTCTGGAAAAATGATATTTCTTATGAATATGTTAACACATAAAAATTTCATGATTTAACTCAAAGTGTAAGTATTTTTAGAAAAATGATCATTAAATGTTGTTTTTATGATGGAAAATGATCACTTTCATAAGTTTCACCAAAGTTTGACCTATAACATATTATTTCAAATACAAACTAAGGTATTTTCAGTTCATATTCTTAAAATTTGACTCGATCCAAGGAAGTGGCAAGTTGAACCAACAAAAACGGAGTTGTAATGAAGAAACTACGACTAAAACAAGATTGGGTATCCGAAGCTAGTTTAGCTACGAAAATATTTGGAGAAAAAGTAAATTAATCATATCTTTTCTAATTAATATGATATTTTATATATAATTACTTATGATTTGATTTTATATATTTCAGGACCACCCGTAAACAACACGAGAAGATTAATCATAAGACCTCATGATTGTACGCAACACGTCATTTGACAACACGGTACTTTATGTACGCAACACGTCATTTGACAACATGGTACCATGGGTCGAGATTAATTCTGATCAATACGAATACGATGGGGTCTTTATTTATTTTATTTAAGCAACTAATTGTGGACCACTAACATCGGACTGCTAACTACGGACTAAGAAAATATTAAAAGTATTAAAAGTATATATATATGTAACGATTACTTAAAAAGAAAATATGTTGATATATTATATATATGGTTAGGTTCGTGATATCTATCGGAGACCAAGTCGAATTAAATACCTTCAAGGCAAAAGTGAGTTTCATTTGCTCCCTTTTTAATTGCTTTTGCAATATATATTTTTGGGCTGAGAATACATGCGCTGCTTTTATAAATGTTTACAAAATAGACACAAGTACTTAAAAATACATTCTACGTTGAGTTGTACCACTGGCATATTTCCCTGTAGCTTGGTAACTACTATTTACATGGGTATTGTAAACGCAAATCCTGTTGATAGATCTATCGGGCCTGACAACCCCAACCGGACTGGACGCCCAGTATTCAACGGTTGCATAGTACTTCATTTTGGTGACTACACTTGGTACGGTGTAGTGAGATTTCATAATAAAGGGAATATGCGCGACGTTGATTAAATGTTAAGTATGGTTACCAAGTGCTCAACCACTTAGAATGCTTTACATACACTTGCGAGTGTATTATTTTTATGATTATGAAATCTTGTGGTCTATTAACATATTGAAATGATTGTCATGATAAACCTATGAACTCACCAACCTTTTGGTTGACACTTTAAAGCATGTTTATTCTCAGGTACGAATTAAGTCTTCCGCTGTGCATTTGCTCAATATAAGGGCATTACTTGGAGCCGATCATCGCAATGGGACCAAATGTTGATGACTTCGTTCAGGTGGATTAGGACGGGTCCTTTCAAATAGTATCTCGTAGCATAATATGAACTCATTTATAAAAGCTTTTTCTTCATATGAGCATTTTATAAGTTTAAATTCGGGTACTACCTACCCGTTAAGTTCATACTTAGTAGCTAATATACAATTCAACTACTACAATTCCATATGAAAAACTAATTATAATAATATATCATATACAAATATTCTTCAAACTTACAACTTCGCTATATTACATATAACATGAAATATAGTACACTATGATACAGGACAGTTTTGAAGATAAATCTAGTTAATACGCAAGTTGTTCAGCAAAGGAAATTAAGACACGTAATTCATAAGTCCAGAAACAAGTCATGCATTCTAGTTTTACTAAGACGACTTCCCATCCTTGGTCTTGTGGAAAATAACCGTTATGACCATTAGCTAGGCAGCATGTTGTAATGTCGTCAAAAGGACGAGGTTTCGTAATGTCCAACAGCCCCGTAATAATCTAAAAACCTTGTTTCTCACCCCAACTACTGAATCCGTCACTTGTGGGAAAGTTTTATTTAAAAGCTGCAATCCGATGTTCTTTTTCTCACTTTGGTAAGAAGCGAACATCACTAACCCGTAAGCATAACATGCTTCTTTATGTTGCATGTTAGAAGCTCTTTCTAATTCACGAAATCCTATGTTGGGATATGTTGAGTCAAAATAGGTTCTTAACCCGTAGCGTAAAATTGCATTTGGGTTCCCCGCATTTAACGCTTTAAAGAAAACACGGCGTAACTTAAAGTCTCCCCAATGTGATATACCCCACCTATCAAAGGAAAGCTTTTTATAAACTAAGGCATTTCTGGAAAGTCGTTCAAATGTTTGACAAGTTAATTTCGCCATAACTAAATGTGCTGATGAATTCTGACCAACTCTAGACAAGATTTCCTCAATCATATCCTCTGGTAGGTCTTCTAAAATATTCGGTTGTCTACCCTTAACGTCCATTTTGTTTTTATACTGTAAAATAGACAAGGATTAGATTCGTAATAACAAATAATACAAGCAATTTTTACATTGAACATAAAAATACAAGCACACTACAATACATTTATTACACAACATGCTCACACCCCTCTAATCTAAATCACTGGTCTCTTCTTTTTCGGACTTGGTTCTTTTTCCTAATTTTCTAGGGATATATGATGTTCCTCTAATACGAGCCGTCGTTTTCCACATTGGTTTAGAAAAACCTGGTGGTTTAGAGGTTCCCGGGTTATTGTCACGATATTGAAAATACAGGTGTTGACGGTACATATAAAGTTCATCGGGGTCGGAATCAGATTTCTCTATTTTGATACCTTTTCCCTTATTATTTTCTTTTGCCTCATTAAATTGGGTCGGGGTAATTTCTATATAACATCATCGGAATCCTCATCAGGATCTGATTCATCAGAAAATTGGTAATTTTCCCAATATTTTGCTTCCTTAGCGGAAACACCATTGACCATTATTAACTTTGGTCCATTGGTTGAGGATTTTCTTTTATTTGACCGGTTTTCTGTGGTTCCTACTATTCCCCCCTCCGGAACCTCTTCTTCTTCCAGTTCCTCCTCTTCTGGTTCCTCTTCTTCCGGTTCCTCTTCTTTCGGTTCCGTTTCCTCTTCTTCCGGTTCTTCGGGAACTTGTGAATCTTGCCAATATATATTCGACTCTTCGTTATTATTAGGTGAGTCAATGGTATTTGTGCTAGAGGTAGACATCTATCACACAATATCAAACATGTTAAGAGATTAATATATCACATAATATTTACATGTTAATAATATATAGTTTCCAACAAAAATGTTAAGCAATCATTTTAAAGAAAACACGGTCGAAGTCTAGACTCACTAATGCATCATAACAAACTCGATAAGACACACTAATGCAAATTTTCTGGTTCTCTAAGACCAACGCTCGGATACCAACTGAAATGTCCCGTTCATATTGATTATAAACGTTCCATATTAATTGATTTCGTTGCGAGGTTTTGACCTCTATATGAGACGTTTTTCAAAGACTGCATTCATTTTTAAAACAACCATAACCTTTATTTTATCAATAAAGGGTTTAAAAACATTACGTAGATTATCAAATAATGATAATCTAAAATATACTGTTTACACACGACCATTACATAATGGTTTACAATAGAAATATATTACATCGATATATGTTTCTTGAATGCATTTTTTACACAATATTATACAAACATGGACTCTAAATCTTGTCCTTATTTTAGTATGCAATAGCGGAAGCTCTTAATATTCACCTGAGAATAAACATGCTTTAAACGTCAACAAAAATGTTGGTGAGTTATAGGTTTAACCTATATATATCAAATCGTAACAATAGACCACAAGATTTCATATTTCAATACACATCCCATACATAGAGATAAAAATCATTCATATGGTGAACACCTGGTAACCGACATTAACAAGATGCATATATAAGAATATCCCCATCATTCCAGGACACCCTTCGGATATGATATAAATTTCGAAGTACTAAAGCATCCGGTACTTTGGATGGGGTTTGTTAGGCCCGATAGATCTATCTTTAGGATTCGCATCAATTAGGGTGTCTGTTCCCTAATTCTTAGATTACCAGACTTAATAAAAAGGGGCATATTCGATTTCGATAATTCAACCATAGAATGTAGTTTCACGTACTTGTGTCTATTTTGTAAATCATTTATAAAACCTGCATGTATTCTCATCCCAAAAATATTAGATTTTAAAAGTGGTACTATAACTCACTTTCACAGATATTTCCTTCCTCGGAAATAAGACTTGGCCACGGATCGATTCACGAACCTATACAAATATGTACATATATATCAAAGTATGATCAAAATATAATTACAACCATTTTTATTATGTTTTAAAGATTTGAGTGTACTAAGTCAGTTGTCCTCGTTAATAACCTACAACTAGTTGTCCACAGTTAGATGTACAGAAATAAATCCATATATATTATCTTGAATCAATCCACGACTCAGTGTATACATGTCTCAGGCTAGATCACAACTCAAAGTATATATATTTTTGGAATCAACCTCAACCCTGTATAGCTAACTCCAACATTACTACATATAGAGTGTCTATGGTTGTTCCAAATAATATATATACATGGGTCGATATGATATGTCAAAACATTTGCGTACGTGTCTATGGTATCCCAAGATTACATAATATATTAGAATATATGTATAATACAATATAAGTTAGCTAGGATATGATTTGTATAGATTTGTTAAACATTTCCCGTAGCTAAAAAGATCAAAAATATCCAATCTTGTTTTACCCATAACTTCTTCATTTTAAATCCGTTTTGAGTGAATCAAATTGCTATGGTTTCATATTGAACTCTAATTTAAGAATCCAAACAGAAAAAGTATAGTTTATAGTCAGAAATTTAAGTTACATGTCAATTACTAAAGAGGTAGTCATTTCCGTCGAAAGAACGACATCTTGATGACCATTTTGAAAAACATACTTTCACTTTGAGTTTAACCAAGATTTTTGGATATAGTTTCATGTTGATATGAAAAATCATTTTCCCAGAAGAACATCTTTTAAATCAAAGTTTATCATAGTTTTTAATTATCCAAACCAAAACAGCCCCCCGTTTCACTATGATGGCGTATATCCGATTTTATGGTGTTCATCGTGTTTCCAGGTTTTAAATCATTAAGTTAGCATATCATATAGATATAGAACATGTATTTAGTTGATTTTAAAAGTCAAGTTAGAAGGATTAACTTTTGTTTGCGAACAAGTTTAGAATTAACTAAACTATGTTCTAGTGATTACAAGTTTAAACCTTCGAATACGATAGCTTTATATGTATGAATTGAATGATGTTATGAACATCATTACTACCTCAAGTTTTCTGGATAAAACTACTGGAAATGAGAAAAATAGATCTAGCTTCAAAGGATCCTTGGATGGCTTGTAAGTTCTTGAAGCAGAATCATGACACGAAAACAGTTCAAGTAAGATTTTCACCCGAAATAAGATTGTTATAGTTGTAGAAATTGAATCAAAGTTTGAATATGAATATTACCTTGAATTAGAAAGATAACCTACTATAAATAACAAAGGTTCCTTGATCTTAGATGATTACTTGGAATGGATTAGAAAGCTTGGAAGTTGACTTGCAAACTTGGAAGTATTTTTGATTTTTATGAAACTATATTTATGGAATTTATGAAGAACACTTAGAACTTGAAGATGGAACTTGAGAGAGATCAATTAGATGAAGAAAATTGAAAAATGAAAGTGTTTATAGGTGTTTTTGGTCGTTGGTATTTGGATTAGATATAAAGGATATGTAATTTTGTTTTCATGTAAATAAGTCATGAATGATTACTAATATTTTTGTAATTTTATGAGATATTTCATGCTACTTGCCAAATGATGGTTCCCACATGTGTTAGGTGACTCACATGGGCTGTTAAGAGCTGATCATTGGAGTGTATATACCAATAGTACATACATCTAAAAGTTGTGTATTGTACGAGTACGAATACGGGTGCATACGAGTAGAATTGTTGATGAAACTGAACGAGGATGTAATTGTAAGCATTTTTGTTAAGTAGAAGTACTTTGATATGTGTCTTGAAGTCTTTCAAAAGTGTAAGAATACATATCAAAACACAACATGTATATACATTCTAGTGGAGTCGTTAAGTCTTCGTTAGTCGTTACATGTAAGTGTTGTTTTGAAACCTTTAAGTTAACGATCTCAATTCATGTTGTTAACCCAATGTCTATTATATCAAATGAGATGTTAAATTATTATGTTATCATGATATTATGATGTATGAATATCTCTTAATATGATATATACATTAAAATATCGTTACAACGATAATCGTTAGATATAAGTCTCGTTTCGTAATTCTTGAGTTAGTAGTCTTGTTTTTACATATGTAGTTCATTGTTAATACACTTAATGATATATTTACTTATCATTTAACATAATTAACCAAGTGTATCAATATCTTAACATGATTCATATGTACCTAGTAAGACGTTATAACGATAATCGTTATATATATCGTTTTCGAGTTTCTTAATTTAATAGTCTCATTTTTATGTATATAACTCATTGTTAAAATACCTAATGAGATACTTACTTATAATAAAATCATGTTAACTATATATATAACCATATATATGTCATCGTATAGTTTTTACAAGTTTTAACGTTCGTGAATCACCGGTCAACTTGGGTGGTCAATTGTCTATATGAAACCTATTTCAATTAATCAAGTCTGAACAAGTTTGATTGCTTAACACGTTGGAAACATTTAGTCATGTAAATATCAATCTCAATTAATATATATAAACATGGAAAAGTTCGGGTCACTACAGTAAGCACTTATAACTAAGATGAACCAGTAGCGTGTAGAGTGTTCCCCATGGTCTTGCAAGGGTCAGCAAGGGAATTGAAACGCCCCATCCTAATCCATCCGGACGAAGTCCATATCGATTATAAATGATTCATAATAGTTGATTACATCGCGAGGTACTTGACCTCTAAATGATACATTTTACAAACATTGCGTTCGTTTTTAAAAGACAAACTTTCATTTCATCGAAAGTTGACAGGTATGCATACCATTTCATAATATCCAACTATAAATGACCTAATCCGTCATTTACTTAATAGTCTCTAATGAACTTCAATGACTCGAATGCAACGTCTTTTGAAATATGTCATGAATGACTCCAAGTAATATCCTTAAAATGAGCTAATGAACAGCGGAAGATTTCTTTCAAACCTGAGAATAAACATGTTTTCAAGTGTCAACCAAAAGGTTGGTGAGTTCATCAGTTTATAGTAATCATTTCATTTTCATCGTTTTAATAGACCACAAGATTTTAAATATTATAAATCGTGCAGAAGTCCCATTCCAACTGCACAAAAAAATATCTTTCATATGAAGAACACCTGGTGAGGATTCAAAATATAATAGTAACCATCTGTGCCGGTCTTTCACCCCACGGCTGAATACATGTGCCTTCAAAATATAGAACCTCTGTGCTGGTCTTTACACCGGCTGAACACATGTTTATAAAATATAGGACAATCGGTGCCAAAATGTCGTAAATAATAAACCATCCACCCAGCTCGGGAGCTCACACGCTCTAACGGAAACCGGGAACTAATGCGTGTCATAATAATCAACCCCAATCCCAGATAATTCTATCATAGAATGCAGTTAAGGTACTTGTGTCTATTGTGTCAAACATTTATAAAAGCGCATGTATTCTCAGTCCCAAAAAATGTAAAGAGTAAAAAGGGAATCAAATGAAACTCACCATACTGTATTTTGTAGTAAAAATACATATGACGTCATTGAACAATTATAGGGTTGGTCTCGGATTCACGAACCTATATCATGTATATATTATTAATACATGTCACATTTAATCTACTGAGTTTATTTATATTATCTAATGTATTAAGATTAATACCTTTATATATATAGGATTATATTAAGATATGTTTTTATATAACTACTACTTTATTTGGTAAAATAATATTTATAATGGAGAGTTGTAATATTTTTATAATAATAATGATACTAATAATAATAAATAATAGTAATGATAGCAAAAATGATAATAATAATATATAAAAATCTTGATAATGATAATAATAATAATAATAATAATAATAATAATAACAATAATAATAATAATAATAATAATAATAATAATAATAATAATAATAATAATAATAATAATAATAATAATAATAATAATAATAATAATAAGAGTAATACTAATACTACCTCACATGAAAAAGCTCCAAAAAGAAAATTACTGTCTTTGTGATGCGGGTGAGCTGGGCAATGAAACCAGCAACACAGCCAGCACGAGCTCAAAAGATGTTACACCCGAATCAGGCCAAGCAATGGTCGTGTTGCCATCTATTTCGTACCATCTAAGTGTTTTTAGAGCTGGTTCAAGAAGCTCAGGGGTACCCTACTTCAGTCCTTAAACTGGAGTAGTTATGTTTTCATGAATAAAGTTTTTGATAGTTGAAGGCAAGCCACCAATTAAGAAGAACCAGCTAGCCGGACCAGCAAATGAGCTTAGTTCAGCCAGTAAAGCTTTAATTCACTCAGCTGGGTAACCAGCAAATCGAACCAGCAAAGTTAATACTTAGGCGAACCAGCTAGTTCAACCAGCTGAAGAATTTTAGTTCAACCAGCATACGATACTTAGTTCAACCAGCAGGCGACGTTGTTTTTCTTTTGAGGGGCCAACTTGCTGATACGATTCAAAGTTTACTTATGCTTTTCAATAAGCCGGTCAGGTCATGTGCTTAACACGTGCGTGGCTATTCTAGAAGAATGTTAGCTGTCCAAGGAAGATTCTTATCTGTCATTGGATGCTTTTATCATGGGAAGGAGCACTAACAAATGGCAGGCTTTTTGCAGATTGTGTCCTTTATTCTTATTGGCTAATTTGTAATTGTTTGTCTTTTTTGTCTCCATTTCCTTTTTATGTTTTTGTCTTATTTAGAAAATAGCTGTTAAGCTTCTTCTATAAATAGAGAGCTCTTGTAATTGTAAAAACTTGGTTGATGATTGAATGAAGAGTTTGATAGAGCTTATCTATTTACCAAATCTCTGTGTCTTTACGAATCTTTGATTTCGGTGGCTAAGATTGGTTTTTTTATCAGTGTTTGTGGTGTTACTTTATCAAACATTGTGGTGAAATCCAAATCTTCATATCTGATATTATAGTTGTGGTGGAATCTTTATCAGCTGTAGTTGAAGATTTTGAGTGTTTCTAGATCTCTAATTGTGGTGGTATCTTTATCAATTAAGGGTTTAGATTCTCTATCCTTTGTGTTCTTATTTCAGAGTTTTATACTCTGTTTTGGGGTTGTTGCTGTTATAATTTGGGGGTTTGTGTTCAGATCTGTTTAAGTGAAGAAAGCTTGTTCTAAATTGCGATTTTAAAGTCATAATTATGCATCAAAGTGATATCAGAGCTTAGGTTGTTCAAATCGAAGCTTTCCTATCATTTTTATTGTTGTTTCAGTTCATACTCTGTTTTAGAGCTGTTAAACTTTATTTCAGATCTGGGTTTCTATTTGTTGCTAAAGGTCTATTTCAGATCTGATATTTGAAATGGCTGATATTCCAAGGAATATGACTCTTGAAGAAGCTCATAATCTTAGAAGAGATAGAGCTATTGAAGCTCTACAACATCAGATGGAAAGAATGGTTAACTTGTTGGAAGATGGCGTTCCAAGAAGAAATAGAATTAGATCTGAAAATGGAGACACAACTATTGTGTCTTCTAGTACTGAATCTGAGGATGGTAGCCAATCTACTGATGGATCTCATGCTTCTTCACAAAGAAGAAGAAGGTATAGGAAAAAGGCTGATGATTTGAAAGATATCAAGATAGATCCACCTGATTTTGAAGGATCCTCTAATCCTGAAGATTACTTTGAATGGGTTCAGGCCATGGATAGAATTATGGAGGTTAAAGGCTACGATGATAAAAAGGCCTTTAAAGTTGCTGTAATCATATTAAAGAAGTATGCTTCAATGTAGTATGATAATCTAAAAAAAGAAAGGCAATATGAAGGGAAGAAAATAATCAAAACCTGGTCCAAGTTAAAAGAGTGTATGCAAAAGAGGTTTGTTCCTCAATCTTACAAGCAAGAGCTGTATATCCAGATGAATACACTCAAGCAAGGCAGCTTGAATGTTGTTGATTACATCAGAGAGTTTGAGCAGCTCAAGATTCGTACAAATGTTAAAGAAGCTGAAGAACACACTATAGCAAGATTCGTTGGAGGCTTAAATGCTTCTATTGCTAATCAAGTGGAAATACAGCCTCTATGGACTTTTGAGAGTGCTTGCAAGCTGGCTATTCAAGTAGAGAAACAAGCAAAGAAGAAAATTAATTTTAAGTCTTATTCCAAGTCAGCTGTGCTGCCTATGAAGGGTCAATCATCTATGCTACCTAGGCATAACGAGGCAGCATCCAAAGTATCTAAAGGCAAAGAGCAGGTTGTAGCTGGTCCTAAAGATGATAGGAGGAAATGCTTCAAGTGCCATGGATTTGGGCATTTTCAAGCTCAATGTCCTAACCAGCGTGCTCTTACACTAAAGGAGATTGAAGATTTAGAAGGGGGTTTTGAAACTGAACCAGCATATGATGAATCTAATAGTGAAGAGTTTGTTGCTGCTGATATTGGAGAGTTTCTAATGATTCGAAGGGTAATGCACTCAGCTGAAACTATTGAAGATAAGAGCCAGCGTGAAAACATCTTTCATTCAAGATGCACAGTCAAAGGCAAAGTGTGCGGCTTGATTGTTGATGGGGGCAGCTGTGCAAACACAGCATCTACTCACATGGTGGAAAAACTTGAGCTGGTTACAAAGAAGCATCCTCATCCATACAAACTTCAATGGCTTAACAAAGGCAGCGAGGTAAAGGTTACTCGCCAAGTTACAGTTCCATTTTCAATTGGTACTGTTTATCAGGATGAGATTACTTGTGATGTTATTCCTATGGGTGCTTGTCATTTGCTACTTGGTAGACCTTGGTTATTTGATAAGTATGTCTATCATAATGGACACCAAAATACTTATTCAATGTATGTGAATGGAAAGAAGATCACCCTCACTTCTTTAAAGCCTAGTGAAATACCTAGAGCTGATCCTACTGTTAAGAATGATAAAGCTATGTTTATGACTCAATCTGAAGTTGATACTGAGTTAAAGGGTGGTGCTGGTGCTTATTTATTGCTGATGGTTGAAAGTGATGAGTTGAACCAGCATGATGAAATACCAGCTAGGGTAAAGCCATTGTTATTTGAATTTGCTGATGTGTTTCCTACTGAGTTACCTACTGGTTTGCCACCAAACAGGGGTATTGAACATCAAATTGATCTTGTACCTGGTTCTGTTCTTCCTAACAAGGCAGCTTATCGATGTTCTCCTCGTGAAGCAAAAGAATTAGAAAAGCAAGTTAATGAGCTGGTTGCAAAGGGGTATGTTAGAACCAGCATGAGTCCTTGTTCAGTACCAGCTTTGTTGGTTCCAAAGAAAGATGGTTCTATGAGAATGTGTGTAGATAGCAGAGCTATTAACAACATCACCATCAAATATAGGTATCCCATTCCTAGATTAGATGATATGCTAGATGAGCTGCATGGTTCTTGTGTATTCTCCAAAAGTTGATCTTAGAAGTGGGTATCATCAGATTCGAATGAAATAAAGGAGATGAATGGAAGACAGCTTTCAAGATCAAAGGTGGATTATTCGAGTGGTTGGTTATGCCTTTTGGGTTGTCTAATGCACCCAGCACATTCATGAGACTTATGAATGAAGTGCTCAGGCCACTTATTGGTCAGTTTGTGGTTGTTTACTTTGATGGCATCCTAGTGTACTCAAACACTAAAGAAGAACACTTGGATCATCTGAGGAAAGTATTTGAGCTGTTAAGGCAGAATTAGTTATATGCAAAGCTGGAGAAGTGTGATTTATTTGTTAGCAAAGTAGTGTTTCTTGGATATGTGGTTTCTGAAGAAGGCATTTCAATGGATCCATCTAAGGTGGAAGCAATTAGATCATGGCATAGTCCTTCTTCCATCACTGAAGTCAGAAGTTTTCATGGTTTAGCTTCATTTTATAGAAGATTTATCAAGGACTTCTCCACACTTGTTGCTCCAATTACTGATTGTATGAAGAAAGGGGTGTTTGAATGGTCTAGTTCTGCTCAATCGGCATTGGAATCATTGAAAGAAAAGTTAAGTTCAGCACCTATACTTGCTTTGCCTAATTTTGATATGCTATTTGAACTTGAATGTGATGCAAGTGGTGTTGGCATTGGAGCTATGCTAGTGCAACGAAAACGGCCAGTAGCTTATTTCAGTGAAAAGCTAAGTGGGTCCAAGCTAAATTATAGCACCTATGATAAAGAATTTTATGCCATCATTCGAGCTGTTGATCACTGGTCTCATTATTTGAAGCCAAGGCAGTTTGTTCACTTTTCTGATCATGAAGCTTTGAAGTACATTAATGGTCAGCACAAACTAAATCCAAGGCATGCAAAATGGGTTGAATTCTTGCAGATGTACTCCTTTGTGTCTAAACACAAGGCTGGTACTTCTAATATTGTTGCTGATGCTCTTTCAAGAAGATATTCTTTGTTGTCAATTCTGGAAGCTAGAGTTCTTGGATTTTCATTTGTTAAGGAGTTATATGAAGCTGATCCAGACTTTGCTCCTATTTTGAACTGTTCTCCTGCTGAGTCCAAAGAGATTATGTTGAGCAAGATGGTTTTCTATTCAAGGGCAGCAGATTGTGCATCCTAAAAGATTCAATCAGGGAGTTGCTGATTAGAGAAGCACATGGAGGTGGTTTAGCTGGTCATTTTGGAATTAACAAGACATTGGAGATCCTAAATGAACACTTCTACTGGCCATGTATGGATAAAGATGTCAAAGCTGTGATTAATCACTGTGCTACATGCTTTCAAGCTAAGTCAGCATTTCACAAGGGTTTATATACTCCTCTTCCTGTCCCCAACCAGCCATGGGAAGATTTGAGCATGGATTTCATTGTTTCATTGCCAAGGACTCAGCGAGGCAAAGATTCTATTATGGTTGTTGTTGACAGGTTTTCAAAGATGGCTCATTTCATAGCCTGCAACAAAACCAATGATGCTACTATTGTTGCTACTTTATTCTTCAAAGAAATTGTTCATCTTCATGGAATTCCCAAAACCATTGTGTCTAATCGAGATACAAAGTTCTTAAGCTATTTTTGGAAGACATTATGGAAGCTGCTTGGAACAAAGCTTTTATTCAGCACTTCTCACCATCCCCAAACTGATGGTCAAACTGAAGTTACCAATATAACTATGGAAATGCTGCTGAGAGCACTTGTGAAGAAAAGTTTGAAGGAGTGGGATTTAAAGCTTGCTCAAGCTGAATTTGCTTTTAACAGAGCACCTAATTACTCCACAGGAAAATCACCATTTAAAATCTGCTACGGTGCAAATCCACTCACACCCATTGATCTGATTCCTTTTGCAATTGAGCCTAAGGCAAGTGTGGATGCAGTAGCAAAGGCCAAAGAAATAAAGAAGCTGTATGAGCAAGTGAGGGCCAAAATTGAGAAGACCAACCAGCAATACAAGGCTAAGGCTAACCAGCACAAAAAGCAGCCCACTTTTATTCCTGGTGATCTTGTTTAGATTCATCTAAGGAAGGAAAGGTTCCCAGCAAAAAGGAAGAACAAGCTGATGCCAAGAGCTGAGGGTCCATTTAAAGTGTTGGGAAAAGTTGGTGATAATGCTTACAAAGTTGAGCTGCCTGGTGGTACTGCTGTGTCTAGCACATTTAATGTGGGTGATTTGATGCCATACTTAGAAGATGACAACCTCGAGAACTTGAGGTTCAAGTTCATTTTTAGAGGGGGAGGATGATGCGAGTGAGCTGGGCAATGAAACCAGCAACACAGCCAGCACGAGCTCAAAAGATGTTACACCTGAATCAGGCCAAGCAATGGTCGTGTTGCCATCTATTTCGTACCATCTAAGTGTTTTTGGAGCTGGTTCAAGAAGCTCAGGGGTGACCTTACTTCAGTCCTTAAACTGAAGTAGTTATGTTTTCATGAATAAAGTTTTTGATAGTTGAAGGCAACACAACAATTAAGAAGAACCAGCTAGCCGGACCAGCAAATGAGCTTAGTTCAGCCAGTAAAGCTTTAATTCACTCAGTCGGGTAACCAGCAAATCGAACCAGCAAAGTTAATACTTAGGCGAACCAGCTAGTTCAACCAGCTGAAGAATTTTAGTTCAACCAGCATACGATACTTAGTTCAACCAGCAGGCGACGTTGTTTTCTTTTGAGGGGCCAACTTGCTGATACGATTCAAAGTTTACTTATGCTTTTCAATATGCCGGTCAGGTCATGTGCTTAACACGTGCGTGGCTGTTCTTGTAAGAATCCGAAACTAATCATCCGGACGATGTCCATATTGATTACAAACGAGTTACAACAGTTGATAACATCGTGAGGTACTTGACCTCTATATGATACATTTTACAAACGTTGCATATAAAAGGCAATCTATCATTACATCAAAAATTGATATGTTCGTCTAATATTTCACAATATCCAAATGACCTAATCTGTCGTTTACTTAATAATAGTCTTTAATGATCTTCAATGACTCGAATGCAACGTTCTTGTATCATGGCTTAAATGGTCCCAACTAGTATCCTTAATATGAGCTAATGCACAGCGGAAGACTTAATTCGTACCTGAGAATAACATGCTTTAAAATGTCAACATAAAGTTGGTGAGATATATAGGTTTGATGCTAGCAGCGTTATAACAATCCATGGACCACAAGATTTAAAGTTTATACATAATACACTCCTCGTGTATGAAAAGACGTTGAGCACTTGGTAACCATACTTAACTAAAAGCCACAACAGCATACTCTTAAATAAACCCTACACCGTACCAAAGTGTAGTAACGAAACGAAGTACTGTGCAACCGTTAAATGCTGTTCGTCCAGCCCGATTGGGGATGTCAGCCCGATAGATCTATCAACAGGATTTGCGTTTACGCTCCTCAATCCGTTTTTTAGTTTCAACACTTCTCTTTTTTTCTGGGTTTTTCCAACATGCTGTACTTCATCGTAAACTTTTGACTATTAAGGTCGTTTACGGTTTTTGCTGCTTCATCAGCATTTCAAGAACTACTTCATAGTCCAGGATGTTTTTCAGAAACTTCACATTCGAAATATATAATTCTTAGGGATAGACGTTTTCGGTATAACTGGGAGAATTTCTACAAGATTTTCAAAATACTGATTGCGGATTTTGCCAAAGAGATAACGAGTTGCTGGTACGTCTGCTGATGATGTTGTGAAATATAAAAGGTTCTCCGGTAACGACGGCGAAAGGACAAGGTATAAATATTGAGATTATAATAGGAGTAGTCTCACTGAGAAGTCGAAGTGGAGCTGTGACATAATTAGCTTCCTGAAAAGAAATTGTAGGGTTGTTTTTGCTAATAAATGGCAAAGGATTCAACACGATATGTGTTAAACTATAAATTTGGATTCGAAAGTTTTTCAGGTGCATAAATCTTTCTTCCGTAGACGAGGTACGGCTGGTTCAACTTCTCGATCGAGGTGTTTTCAAGAATCATGAAAAGATTTGAACGAAGATTATGATTGTCGAGATACAATGAGGTTTAGAATGAAATCAAGTGGCAAACTTGAAGAATTGTTTAGTTTCATATGTTATAATCAACATTTTAATTCATTTAATTGTCCAAAGTTAGCAGTCCAATAGTCCGATTGTCCAATGGTCCAATAATTTCATATATAAATTAAATATATAATATTCGAATTAATTAATACGTATCGTTACCCGTGTATCGGTCTCAGTGTCGATCACAACTCAAAGTATATATATATTTTGGAATCAACTCCGACCCTGTATAGCCAACTCCCACCTTCACATATTGAGTGTCTATGGTTGTTCCGAAATATATATATATAGATGGGTCAATATGATAAGTCGAAACCTTGTATACGTGTCCCGTTATATAAAGTGCGTAAAATAAATAAATATATATCATGACCCATTATATAACGTGTTGTCTCAGAATTAATCCGACGTATTGTTGCACATGTGTCCCGACAGTATGTACAGTGCAGAAATTAAAATTGCGAGAATGTAAATTGCGATAAATTAAATGTTAATCAGTTAGCTGGGAACAGTTAGCCGGAACAGTTAGCGTGTAATCCTATCACAATTTCAATTAATTAATTCGTTTGTAACTAACACTTTTTATTTTTGTCCAATGTTTTCTTCGTTATGCCACTTGTTGGATTCTGATAGGTCAAAATCCAAATATGAAATTTGAATGAAAATGGTTATTCTGAGGTGAGCGGATGCGAATATCGGTGGTTGTAAGTAGGATAATAGATAATCGTTGAATCAGATTCGAAGAATGTACAGTGTAACTTATTAATGTGAATTCAAAATATTCCTCGGGTACTACCCACCCGTTAAAATATTTTCATCATTAACAGTTTGTACAAAAGAATTTTTAATTACAATCTTTATGAAAATATACTTGCATATATATTTTCATCGGATGTAATCATGGATTTAATGAGTCAATAAGATATTAAACTCATTTGATTTATCGTTAATACTAGATTACATAATCTCTAAAACATTAGAGATTACTTAGTCACCATATTGAACGAAGGTAATGGGGTAGAATGGTATATAAATCGAAGATATTCGATGTAGAACGATATGTAGAACGGAAATAAAATGAATAGGGCGATACGTAGTACGGTGATTATACTCAAGGTCTAATTTGTGACGTTGAGATTTATGACGTGGTTGTGGTTTGAGGGTGATAAAGATACCATTGACGTTGATGATAGTGATGCTGTTGATGGTGCTGGTACTGAAGATTGCGATGTTGATGTTACTGGAGGTACTGGTTATGCTGCCGGTGCTACCGCTGGTGTTTGTAACCTTCGCACCAAGTTCTCCAAAACCATTACTCGAGCACGTAGTTCGTTAACTTCTTATATTATATCGGGATGATTGACGATTGAAACGAGCGGGTGAGTAAGATTAGAAATATGGGATAGTATATAATTGTGACGAGATACTCAGAAAAGAAAAGAGAAAATGGTTTCTCGAACAGGTTTGTCGGTAAGCGTTTCGGGTTCATTGCCAAAAGGACAATTTGATGAATGGAAAGAATCTTCGATATGAAATGATTTTTGGATGTCGGATAATATTCTAACTATATAGAATATCTATATATATGATACTAAAGATTTCGTAGACTTCATGGGAATTTACAGCATATGTCAAGCAAGTCTAAGATACGCTAAGATATGAATTTATCAGATATGCTAAGATATGAATTTCGTCTATACACTATCGATGCACTAAATGCAGTAAGACGTGTCTAGACTTAAGAATGATAAGCAGGAAATTTTCCTAAGGATGATAAGCAGATAGTTTCCGACTAGAAATGATAAGAAAAACTTTTTGACATGCAGGCACGGTCGAAGTCCAGACTCACTAATGTATCTTAACAACTTACCAGTTAGACACACTAATGCAGACCTGGTTCGCTAAGACCAACGCTCTGATACCAACTGTAAGAATCCGAAACTAATCATCCGGACGATGTCCATATTGATTACAAACGAGTTACAACAGTTGATAACATCGCGAGGTACTTGACCTCTATATGATACATTTTACAAAAATTGATATGTTCGTCTAATATTTCACAATATCCAAATGACCTAATCTGTCGTTTACTTAATAATAGTCTTTAATGATCTTCAATGACTCGAATGCAACGTTCTTGTATCATGGCTTAAATGGTCCCAACTAGTATCCTTAATATGAGCTAATGCACAGCGGAAGACTTAATTCGTACTTGAGAATAACATGCTTTAAAATGTCAACATAAAGTTGGTGAGATATATAGGTTTGATGCTAGCAGCGTTATAACAATCCATGGACCACAGGATTTAAAGTTTATACATAATACACTCCTCGTGTATGAAAAGACGTTGAGCACTTGGTAACCATACTTAACTAAAAGCCACAACAGCATACTCTTAAATAAACCCTACACCATACCAAAGCGTAGTAACGAAACGAAGTACTGTGCAACCGTTAAATGCTGGTCGTCCAGCCCGGTTGGGGATGTCAGCCCGATAGATCTATCAACAGGATTCACGTTTACGCTCCTCACGTAATTAGCAGTTACCAAGTATAAAGAGATATGCCATGGTACAACTCAACGTAGAATTTATTTTTGATCACTTGTGTCCATAACGTAAATCATTTATAAAAACAGCGCATGTATTCTCAGCCTAAAAATATTTAGAGTTTAAAAGGGACTATATACTCACCTAATGTATTTTGTAGTAAAAATACATATAACACCATTTGTAACTTATAAGGTTGGCCTTCGATTCACGAACCTAATTAATTATATATATTTATATATTGGTTAACATCTATTTAACAAATAAAGTCAATTTACGGTGTACCTCAATCCTAATGCTCGAGACTAAAATGTAAAAATCGGTTTAACTTAAAATGATTTTCAAAAATTTTATGCATGATTAAATATAGTTAAATATCGTCAAAATTCATTTAGTAAATAATATAACTTATTTATTGTTAAATAAACTTTATTTAAAAAATACCAAAATGATAAATTACTAAATAATAATTTCATTAAAATAATACTTCTAATAAATATATTAATAATAATAATTTAACAGTTTTATTGATCAAATATAATAATTTGATAATTTTTAATAAAAATATTATTTGTTTTAATAATGATAATCATAATCATAATAATAATAATATTAATATTTTCATTAAAAAAAATAATACTTTTGTTAAAAATTATAACTTTTATGTTAATAATAATAAGAATTATAAGTTGACAATAATAATGATCAAATGGTAATTTAATAGTTTTTGGATTAAAATATTAAATGTTTTTAGATAATAATAATCATAATAATATTTTGATAATAATAAATAATAATAATAATCAAATAATAATAACGATTTTAACGACGACGTAAAAATAAAAATATTCATTTTTAAAAATTTGTACAGAAGTTCAATTGGCTATAACTTTAAATCCGTCCGTCGAATCCATTTGACATCTAAATGAAAAGTTTATAGTTTTTCGCCACCTTTCCAAAAACATATAATTCATATATCTTATCTTAACTGCAGGAGTAGCTAATTCAGATTCTATCCTAATGTATATTTTGATAAAAATAAGTAAATAAACATGCTTGATCCTAAATTCTCGAGCACTAGTCAGGGACACACTAAAAGTAAATAAAAATTAAGTTTAGAGTGCTCACGTATCAATATTGCGATTCAATATTGTAGGATAGATATATAAACACTCCGAAGGCGATAAATTTTAGTTTAGCTCACGAGCAAAACCCCCGATCCATATCCATAATCTCCTTAGCTACAACCCATAATTTCCTTAATTCTATCCATCTCTTGAAATTAGTTTTGGAACACTTGGACAGAGCCCCGTCATAGTAATTTTTTGTGTAATAATACTTATAATATTACTTTTAATCCCACTATTAGGATAATAATAATCATATTGATTTTGATAATAGAAATCATAATATAATTATGAATATGATTAATAATAGAAATAAATAATATGGAGTAATGTTATCTGTTCTCTGATTGCCTACGGAGTAATATATTTAAATTGTTTAAGGATAAACCGAGTGCTCAAAATGTTGGGCTTTTATAGACTCATTCTGGACCCACTAATTTCAAAATTTCAAAGTGATAATAAAAAAAAAAATAAAAAAAAATATATGAACCGCAATTTGCGGCAAACAACATGGACACGTAAAAAAGAAAACAACTTAACATTACATGTTTAGATTTTTATAATATATTTAATTTATTCAATTAATTAAATATTATATTATATTTACATTTATGGTAAAAATATAATTTTTACTAAAATGACACGGTCGTGGTCTCACGACTTATGTACCACTTTCGGTTTTTCGGGCGCACTTTCGTACGTTTAGAAAACTAGCCTTTTACGTTACGTGACGTGTACCTTTATCAATAACTAGACTTAAATTAATTAAAAACTAACCCACTCAAAGTGTAACTTAATCTTTTGAGAGTTGTGGTCATTTACTTGTATAAATCAAAATCTAGTTATTTTCCAAAGTATGTTTTTAAATCGAAAACGTTTGAAATATATTTAGTCGTTTTGTAAAATACACAAATATATATTTAGTAAATACATTTTATTTAACTATTTATTTTTAGTAAAAACACGGACCGTTATCATTTGAAATTTGTCAAAAGGTTCTAGAAGAATTCCGACTTTTAAGAAAACATTAAAACTTTTATTTTATTAAAATGACTCGTTAATAGTTTGACAAAAACAGTTTCAAATATTTATAAAATCTTAATATCTTTTACTCTCGCCGATGAATATAGTATTCTTATATCGAAACCTAATATTGTATATCTAATACTTTGTTATCGTTTACTATAAATAAATATATAACACATATACACATAAATGTTCGTGAATCGTCAGGCTTGGTCAAAGGGTAACTGATTATCCAAATATAGATTTCAGACTTTCTAGACTCAACATTAGGGTTTTTGCTTATCGTGTCGGAAACATATAGGGTTTAAGGTTTAAATTTGGTCGGAAATTTCCGGGTCGTTACAGTACCCACCCGTTAAAGAAATTTCGTCCCCGAAATTTGGTAGAGGTTGTCATAAATAACAATAGGAATGTTTTCATGACGAATATGAGGTAATAATAGAGTTTTATCATTATTGGAAGATATGGATAAAACGATTCGATCATGTGAAGCGTACGAGTGAAGCTATCACAAAAGAGTGAAATGGGTAAATATGAAATTGTTTTAACCGATGATGTAGTTATGATTGATTTCTGGAATTTACGGAAAGAAAGTCTTCGTAATAGAATCTAGTTCTGCGATGATTTAGGAAATCAAAATCTTCTTTGATTAATGCAATAATCTGTTCTGATTTCTCTGTCAGATATATTGCTATAAATCCACCCCCTTCGTTTTCCTTATTCTCCACACCTTTTATTCTTTCTTCCTCTACTCATTCTTAATATGCTCCATCCAATCCTGATTATTATTATACTTCTAACCTTCATATCTTTCATTCTTCTTTTTCATTTGCCGCCAGAAGAATCTATTCACTTTTATGATTTCCTTGGAATTATAATGTTTCTTATTCTCCCGTGTCTTTACGTCGCAATACGTATTGATATACACGGTTTGTAGTTTCTGAGTGATTATTGGGTTTTATATCTTCCCTTATACTTCGATGTCCTTGCTTTCGTTTTCTATAATCATTATCATCCACAGTTAATACTCTCTTCCATTTGCTGCGATTTATACTCCAATTTCTATTTCGGAGCTTCATTCTTTTTCTTTTCCTCCTTTTCAACTAAGCATCTTTTGTAATGGTTCGGAATTCGTAGGTATGAAATTTGGAATGAACATAGCTAATGCTCTCAGAAAGGAATGGTAATGACACGATTTTGGTTTGTCAAATTACCAGAATATTCTGGAAAAGATCGAATTATCAAGAAATATTTTCTTGATATTTTTAGAATTTATATAGAATGTAAGAGCCGTGTAACATGTCACATGATGATAGTACTGTGAATCATCACATTCCATTAGAAACTTAACATGACTTACTGTAATATAATGAAGTTGATCAAGTTTCATTATATTATACTAATTCATGCATCAGTTTGCAACACTGCTTCTGAACATTCCTATTTTAAACTCGGGGGTTTCAGAATTTAGAAACTAACACAGTTTCTTTTATATTGTAACGCAGATGTTACGGAGTGATAAATGATTTCAGATAAAGATAGTTGTGAAAATGTCTCCAACAATATGGATTCTCTATCCTTTGTGGTGGTATCTTTATCAATTAAGGGTTTAGATTCTCTATCCTTTGTGTTCTTATTTCAGAGTTTTATACTCTGTTTTGGGGTTGTTGCTGTTACAATTTGGGGGTTTGTGTTCAGATCTATTTAAGTGAAGAAAGCTTGTTAACAATCAAGACCAGGTCGGGGTGGTTGATCACTTGATAGTTAAAGTGAAAGACGATCATCGGGGCCCAAAATAATCATCAAACATTCCATCCTACATTACAATCTTATTGCACTCAATCCGTAATTAAGTAACATCATTAATTAAGGATTGATCAATTGACGCCATCTGTGGGACACGTTTTACAAATTAAACTGAAATTTTTTTGTTTCGTGCCATCAAACAATTAAATCGTCGGTTTAATTTCAATCGTGTTTTTGTTGTGATGATTTGCAGGTGCATACATCTAAAATCGGCAGTGAATTGCTTGATTGCTTAGAATAATGAGTAATATTGGAAATAACAGTGATGTAGTAGTCACTGTGCAAGCGAATGCCTATAAAAGAGGAAAAAAGCAAAAGTCCGCTAAAATGTATTATAATTGGCAATTTGCGCAATAAGCTTCCCGAAAATGCAGAGCGATAATTTTTCTGAAATGCCGATAGTAGTATCGTGCAAAATTGCGGAAGCTGACATCACAGTCATGAAAGTCCATGTCGATAACGGCAGTAGCGTCGATATTATTTACGAACAATGCTTTGCTCAATTGCCTGAAAGTATTAAAACAAACCTGCAAACAACCGCAGTTTCGCTAACCGGTTTTGCAGGAGAATTTTGATTACCTGAAGTAGTTATGTTTTAATGAATAAAGTTTTTGATAGTTGAAGGCAAGCCAGCAATTAAGAAGAACCAGCTAGCCGGACCAGCAAATGAGCTTAGTTCAGCCAGTAAAGTTTTAATTCACTCAGCCGGGTAACCAGCAAAATGAACCAGCAAAGTTATACTTAGACGAGCTAGCTAGTTCAACCAGCTGAAGAATTTTAAGTTCAACCAGCACACGAAACTTAGTTCAACCGACAGGCGATGCTATTTTCTTTCTAAAGGGCCAGCTTCCTGATACGATTCAAAGTTTACTTATGCTTTATAATGGTGTATCCGATCGTATACACACATAAAAGGCATAATAGTTGCATAAAAATAGCATCAGGAAGGCTGGAAACAACAGTTTTGTGGAGATTGTCCGTCCAGCGTTCTCCGCTGTACAGGCTGCTCCGTCATGCGTAAGCCCTGAAGGCCGCCTAGCGCATAAGCCCTGGCCGGAGAGCGCCGCATTTAGCATAAATTTAAGAGCACATGTAACAGAACGTATCATCATTTGACACTTGTCCCCAAACAAATCTGGTAGATCTGACACTATAAATAGACTCCTTGGGTCGTCATTTTACACAAGTTCAGATATTCTGACAACTTTGAGAGCTGAGACTTCACTTCTCTTTCTCTCTCTACTTTCTCTCACTAAAAGTCATCCGGCTAGCACTCTTACGCTCTACGGATGACAGATTGATTAAGCCACCCCACAAGTTTCTACACTTGTGAACCAGATCTGCAGGGATTATTTCCCGAGGGTAAAAATCAATCGGCAACACTCCGCCCGCCTAAAGCTAGATCACTTCTAGTCTCTTGTTGACATACTAATCCTTACCACATAAGGAAATAGGTGTTAACAATGGCGCCATCCACTAATGCAAAGAACAAACGAAACGGAAAAGGAACGAAAGCAGCTGAAGCTCCATTTGTACTTGAAGCAGTCAATCATCCATCAACTGATGACATGATCACTGTTGAAGATGTACCTATTTCACCACTAGATGGTACGATTGAAGAAACAGTTGCTGAAACTACAGAGAGGCTTAAACATTTGGCAACTAATTCGGAGAAAAGGCCAGTAATCGAAGAAGCGACAGCTAAAAGTGCAGAAAGACTTCCAAATTTTGTTACTAATCCAGAGCGACGACCATTGATGCAACCACGGCGATGTCCGTCATTTATACCTTTTCGGTGGATGGCGGATGGCAAAGACAAGCAGATAATGAAACGGCAATCTATATCAAAGTACAAGTTATCCAGGCTACATGACAAGCTGGGCAGTCTTATTGATGACTTTGGGGATGATAACGACTTGAGCTGTGATAATAATGACTCTGATGATGAAATTGACAAAGATGAGTTCATGTCAGAGAAGCAGGCAGTGTTGCTTTTAAATGACATTCTTAAGCAGACAGCTCCGGCAAAATACAAGCAACGCTTAGCGCAGCCCGCCGTCCGCGCTATGGCTGTGGACAATTTCTTTGCTCTCATTACTGGAGAACAAGCCACCAAGCCACCAGCCATGGCAGAATCTACGCAGTGGTTCATTGATCGAATTGCAAATTATCCATTGCCCAGAAATCTTGCTATACCAACAATTGGAGTTTATGATGGCACAATGGATCCGGAGGACTTTTTATGAAACTGCGTTATGAGGTTACAGCATTGGGAAGATGAAACTGCGTGCCATATGTTTCCTATGGTACTGCAGAAAATGGCACGCGAATGGTTTGCTAGTTTGCCGCCAAGGAGTATTACCAGTTTTCTCGATTTGAGAGCAAAATTTGTGATGCAATACCAAAATCTTCAGAGCTGTACTCTGACTCATCTTGATGCACACGAGATCACAATGTATCATAATGAATCTTTGAGCAATTTTATGAAACGTTATACACTTGAAGCACATAAGATCCCTGATTGTCCAGAATCACAGCTTGTATCTGGCTTCATTTTTTGTCTGGACCAGCGACGGTTTAGTGCACTTGTTCATGCATTACGGTATGACTTGCCAAAAACATTGCATCAGGCGTTGGAGGTAGCACAGAGGCATGTTCGAGCTGGTGAGCGTGGGTTAAAGAAGTTTGAAACTGGCAGCAGTAGCAAGCCGCACAACGGAGGACGGTATTTTGACAGAAATCAGAGAAGGAATGATAATTCAAATGGAGGATGGAGAGGAAACAATCACCCTAATGATTTCCACCACAACAGAAGGCCAATAGAAAGGCACCCGTTGATAATGGCGCTTACCAAAATGCCGAAAGAGATCCTTTTCACTGAACCAATTCGGACCACTTTCAGTGCTCCAGCACCTATGTAAGAGAGGGAGGGTCCAAAGAGTGAGTTGTGGTGTGATTTCCATGAGGCTTGGGGCCATGATACGGACAATTGTAAATCTTTGATGATAGAAAATATAGCGAAAATCAAGGCAGGAGAACTGAATTATTTGTTGCCTGGCAAATAGTACAGGAGGAATGATCCTCGCAGGAAATTTGCGTGGCAAAGGAATGATGGTTACTGAGGACGCCGTGGAGAGAACAGAAGAGAACAGCATGGCGGAAGAGATAATCAGAACCAACTGCAGTACGGAGAACGGATCACAGAGCGCGAGACAACTCTAGAAGTTGTAATCAGGATGGTCTGGATTAATGATGGTCATTATGAAGAAGGTGAATCATCAAACAGTAATTTGGACAGCTGGAGATATGCCCCAATTATCTTTCAACCAATTCAGAATTGGGCATTGTCCGTCCAACCAGTGATCATTTCAGCAGAGATAGCAAATAAGTTTGTCAATTGTATCTACACAGATACAGGAAGTGAAGCTGACATCATTTACTGGCATTGTTTGATAACTTTTCCAAGGCATGTGCAGAGCAGAGCTAGGCAAACGAGGTTGAAAGTTTCTGGACTAACAGGAGCACCGATAAATGCCATGGGGCAGATTCGTTTGGAAGTTGTTATGGGCACATTCCCATTGTTGAGAATGGAAACAATTGATTTCACAATCATAGATGGAAATTCTCGTTTTAATGTCCTTTTTGGAAGAACAGCTTTGGCTAAGTTTGGAGCAATAACATCGACGGCCCATGCAGAGGTCAGATTCCCCACTCCAAATGGAGTTGCAGCCATACATTCACAGTATGTGCAGCCAAAAAGGGAAAGATCAACGTTTGCAAATGGGCCAGAAGGCAAAATGAATCAGAGAAGGCGTGAAAGGTTATTCAGCGAGGAAGAAGTTCAGGAGTTTTTCATTCCGTAAGCAAGTGTGAAGGCCGGACAGCGCTGGGCGCTCGGCATATGAAGAAGCAATTTGTCAACAAGTTATCAAGAACAGTGTTTATCTTTTCAATAAAGAGCAGTTTCATTTAGCATTTCAATAAAAGCAGTCTTTTACAATCGTTGTACTCATGCCTGTTTGGCATTTGAAGAACACATTTCGAATTATATGATGAAGCAGCGTTTATCAAACTTACTGTGAACCATTGTGGTTATTTTGCAGTGCATACATTAGCAATTGCATACATTAAACATTCATGACGTACTAATTAGGCTTGATCCACCTAAAAGTCGTCATCAATCGTTTATGTACTGCACAATACTGAACAATAATTTTATATTTTTCTTAAACAAAGTGCTGCCCGTGACAAATGTAAAACATTACATTTATAACCTGCCCACAGAAGGATCGTATTTTTAAATACCTCTGATGGCGGAAGCTTTTGTGCCGGCCAGTAAAGGCACAAGGGATCGGCTAGAAAACATTTAAGTTTTACTAGAACGCACCGAGGCATGATACAAAACTCTGATACTTGTCATGATAAACATTATAAAAAATTACTTCACAGAACGAAGTTATATATTTTATGTATGAAGGCAAAATAATTAGCAATTCTTCCTCATATACTTTATGACGGAAGGCGTAAGACGGAGAGTTTATTGATTTATAGTCATTCTTCTAAAACACTTCATAATTCTTCCTCATTAATTTTATGATGGAAGGCGTAATCAGACATCGTATTCTTGATACTGCAAGGCATTTACATATGAGTTACCTTATGCACTTTTCAAAATGATTTGCTCAAATTATACACTGTACCATTGTGTATAGAAATTTTATGTTCAGGTGCATAATTGATTGGTTTTAAAGCGTTAAGCATAAAAATATATGCAACAAGCATATAAGCACACATAGTCATCACAATAAAGTTAGTATATATAAATAATGTTAAAGTCAGTAAGAAATTTATTACAAAACATTGTTTGAAATTTTTACAAAGATCAATTAAACTGCACGCCAAGCACATCTTGAGCAGAAGAGTCTTCTTTGCTGCATACTTCATCATAAACATTTATCTTCAGATTTATCAATTTGTTCTTGGCCTCATCAACTTTTTCTTGAGTACCAGGAGGCATAAGTTTGGCAATGGCAGCAGAAGGAGTTTGGTTTGGAGCAAGGCGTTTGAACAGCTTGCCGGTCACATCAGCAATAGCATGGGCGCAGGTAGCATCAACATAATCATTGTAGGGATTCCCTACAAGACTGGATCCAAGCACTTTAGCTATCAGACCTGGTACACCTTTCTTAAGCTTAGCAAAATTGCCCTCGCCTTTCTCCGCCCTCCAGAGTAGCTCAGCAGACTTCTCTCTCTCTGCACTCAGCTGTTTCTCCAGCTCACCCACTTTCACCTGCTCAGCATCCTTTTCCCTTGCAGAACAGCAGCAACATCTTGAGCACTTTTTAACTCAATTTCTTTAGCCTTTATTATTTTCTGCGCATCATTTAAGGCACGCTCAGCATCAGCAGCTCTTTTACGAGCATTTGCACTTTCATCTATGTCTTTACGAGCAAAGGCAAGAATAGACTCTTGATGTTCCTGCAATTGCAGTACAGAGTCCAGGTGGTTAGTTAGCAGTACATGAGCTGCTATAGTTGATTCACTGAGTTAATGAGAACGAAGAGCAGAGAATTGGGGTTTCAGTTCAGGGATAACACAACCCTGTACATCAATAAAATTTTATGAGTTATTTCAAACATCTCACATCAATAAATTACAAGCATATATATGCAGAGGGTCTTATCGTTCATACCTGAATAAGAGTTGCAAATTCTTTATCTTTAGTGGCGGGGTTTGCAATGATGGCTTGCAAAGCCCTCACATGAGCAGGAAGAGTTGGCTCTTGAACATTGGAGGAGGTGACAGCAGGATTAGTGATATTAGGAAGAGGAGAATCATAAGCAGAGTTGCCTTCAGGCCTATTTTCATGAAATTCAGATTCATCGAAGGGAGCAAAGTTTGGATCAGGCATTTTCAGGCCCTTCTCTCCTTCACTTTCAAGATTCCTCTCCGGCCTCCGGTCACCGCCCTCCGTAGCCTTCCCTTGGCTATCATCTGACTCTGCTAAAATTACTAACAAAAACAAATTAGTATTATGAACAAACATAACAGTTATAAGCAAAAACATGTGCATTTTCAAAAGAGAGTGGAATGGACATACTTCTCCTACGTTCTTGTCTTTTGGGTTGGAGGAGGAGTAGGGTTGGTTTCACCCGTGATGTCAATTGATGCCGATGTTTGTTGATCGGCGGTGGTGGTGTCATCCGTTGTCCGCTCAGTGTCTGTATGATCAGACCCGGATTCGCTGTCTGAGCTGCTCACAACAATTTCTTTCCCCTTTTCAGCATCAGCAGCAGCTTTAGCTTCAGCTGTAACTCTCTCCGCCTCAAGCTCTTCAACAGTTTTGTCATGAGCAGTGACCTCCACATCATCATCAAGATCGGGGGATAAAAGAGCAGAGCGGACCTGCATCACGGAGTTGCCTGCAAAGATTACACATTAATAGCAATATAAGTACACATGACAAACAGTGGACAAAAATCTATATATATAATAGGATGATCATATCACATCCTACCCTTTTTTTCTCACGAAGTACTGGCACAGAATTGCTTGGCCATTCTTGGCTCACTTTGCACAGCACAAGGATTCCCTCATACCTTTCGTATGATCTGGGTGGAATACGGAGTCCTTTCAAGCTATTTACTATCCGCTGTTCTGCGGGAGAAATTTTAACACCCTTTCCTATGCCAGCATCAATAGCACCCCACTCCCGGACAACGGAGTATTCCTCCGGAATAACAGTTTCATCAACAAAGAAAAATGGACTTTTCCAGTCCTTCAAGTTTGAAACTCTATTTAGACTAACAAAATGATTATTTTTTTACTATCAATAGTAAGCCAGCAATTGCTAATTGTGCGGATTCTAAACAAAGAGATAAAAACATTAATGCGAGGCTTTATATTAATAGCATTGCAGTACATTTCAAAAAGGATGATTTTTTGAAGACCATGGGGATGTATCTGACTAAGACAGGCCCCGTAATATCTAAGAAGGCAAAGAAGAAAGTTAGTAAGGGGAACACGGAGGTTGCCGTGGGTAATTTGTAAAGCGTATAAAGTAATTTTTCCCTCAGGAGGATTGTCAGCAGTTTGTCCGATAGTGGGAAGAACAGGGTTGTATTGATTGAGATGGCGAAAGGTAATCTTTAATCCATCTAAATATTCACTAGTCAATGATGAAGCCATCGTGCTAACTTCTGGAATGTCAGCAGTATTTGATGAAGAAGGCTTGGCGTGTTTTTTCCCAGTACTCCGTGAAGAAGCCATGATAATACAGTAACAGATATCAACAAGAAGAAAATAGTAGTAAGATGAAGTGTACTGACCTTGGAAGACGGTAAACCTTAAAAAGTTGAAGATTGAAGAAGGCGATGAAGATTTGGGAGAAATATGCTTTTTGGATCTTGGCAAAGGTAAAAAAATGATGGTAACAGGGTTATGACGGTTTTTATAAGGGTTCATCGGTGCAATTTTTATGGTCATGATTGAGACACGTGTATGGGTGAGTTTAAACGAAGGGTGCAAGATAACACTTTTTACAGCTGGAGGCGCGTGGATGATCTTAGCCGTAAAAAATTAATCATAACAGCGTCAGTAAAATTCGTCTGCATTTAATGCCTAAAATGTTTTCCCCAATGCAAGTGGGCAATGAACAGGCTGGTTTGGCATGCGTTATCAAAAGTTTAACAACTTAATCATTTTTCAAATGCTTAAGTCCTTAAACTGGGGGGACTTAATGGTGTATCCTATCGTATACACACATAAAAGGCATAATAGTTGCATAAAAATAGCATCAGAAAGGCTGGAAACAACAGTTTTATGGAGATTTTCCGTCCAGCGTTCTCCGCTGTACAGGCTGCTCCGTCATGCGTAAGCCCTAAAGGCCGCCTAGCGCATAAGCCCTGGCCGGAGAGCGCCGCATTTAGCATAAATTTCGGAGTACATGTAACAGAACGTATCATCATTTGACACGTGTCCCCAAACAAATCTGGTAGATCTGACACTATAAATAGACCCCTTGGGTCGTCATTTTACACAAGTTCAAATATTCTTACAACTTTGAGAGCTGAGACTTCACTTCTCTTTCTTTCTCTACTTTCTCTCACTAGAAGTCATCCGGCTAGCACTCTTACGCTCTACGGACGACAGATTGATTAAGCCACCCCCACAAGTTTCTACACTTGTGAACCGGGTCTGCAGGGATTATTTCCCGAGGGTAAAAATCAATCGACAACACTCCGCCCTCCTAAAGCTAGATCACTTCTAGTCTCTTGTTAACATACTAAGCCTTACCTCATAAGGAAATAGGTGTTAACACTTTACAATAAACCGGTCAGGTCATGTGGTTAACACGTGCGTGGCTGTTCTAGAAGAATGTTAGCTGTCCAAAGAAGATTCCCATCTATCATTGGATGCTTTTTATCATGGAAGGAGCACTACCAAATGGCAGGCCTTTTGCAGATTATGTCCTTTATTCTTATTGGCTAGTTTGTAATTGTTTGTCCTTTTTGTCTCCTTTTCATTTTTATGTTTTGTCTTATCTAGAAAGTAGCTGTTAAGCTTCTCCTATAAATAGAGAGCTCTTGTAATTGTAAAAGTTGGTTGATGATTGAATAAAAAGTTTGATAGAGCTTATCTATTTACAAAATCTCTGTGTCTTTACGAATCTTTGATTCCGGTGGCTAAGAGTGGTGTCTATATCAGTGTTTGTGGTGTTACTTTATCAAACATTGTGGTGAAATCCAAATCTTCATATCTGATATTATAGTTGTTGTGGAATCTTTATCAGTTGTAGTTGAAGATTTGGAGTGTTTCTAGATCTCTAATTGTGGTGGTATCTTTATCAATTAAGGGTTTAGATTTTCTATCCTTTGTGTTCTTATTTCAGAGTTTTATACTCTGTTTTGGGGTTGTTGCTGTTACAATTTGGGGGTTTGTGTTCAGATCTGTTTAATTGAAGAAAGATTGTTCTAAATTGCGTTTTTAAAGTCATAATCACGCATCAATAGCTCTATCTATTCTAAGATTATGAGCTTCTTCAAGAGTCACATTCTTTGGAATATCAGCCATTTCAAATATCAGATCTGAAATAGACCTTCAGCAATAATGGTGTATCCTATCGTATACACACATAAAAGGCATAATGGTTGCATAAAAGTAGCATCAGGAAGGCTGGAAACAACAGTTTTGTGGAGATTGTCCGTCCAGCGTTCATCGCTGTACAGGCTGCTCCGTCATGCGTAGGCCCTGAAGGCCGCCTAGCGCATAAGCCCTGGCCGGAGATTGCCGCATTTAGCATAAATTTCGGAGCACATGTAACAGAACGTATCATCATTTGACACGTGTCCCCAAACAAATCTGGTAGATCTGACACTATAAATAGACCCCTTGGGTCGTCATTTTACACAGGTTCAGATATTCTGACAACTTTGAGAGCTGAGACTTCACTTCTCTTTCTCTCTCTACTTTCTCTCACTAGAATTCATCCAGCTAGCACTCTTACTCTCTACGGACGACAGATTGATTAAGCCACCCCACAAGTTTCTACACTTGTGTACCGGGTCTGCAGGGATTATTTCCCGAGGGTAAAAATCAATCGGCAACACTCCGCCCTCCTAAAGCTAGATCACTTCTAGTCTCTTGTTGACATACTAAGCCTTACCTCGAAACGGAAATAGGTGTTAACAATGGCTCCATCCACTAATGCAAAGAACACACGAAACGGAAAAGGAACGAAAGCATCTGAAGCTCCATTTGTACTTGAAGCAGTCAATCATCCATCAACTGACGACATGGTCACTGTTGAAGATGTACCTATTTAACCACTAGATGGTACGATTGAAGAAACAGTTGCTAAAACTACAGAGAGGCTTAAACATTTGGCAACTAATTCGGAGAAAAGGCCAGTAATCGAAGAAGCGACAGCTAAAAGTGCAGAAAGACTTCCAAATTTTGTTACTAATCCAGAGCGACGACCATTGATGCAACCACGACGATGTCCGTCATTTATACCTTTTCGGCGGATGGCGGATGGCAAAGACAAGCAGATAATGAAAAGGCAATCTATATCAAAGTACAAGTTATCCAGGCTACTTGACAAGCTGGGCAGTCTTATTGATGATTCTGGGGATGATAATGACCTGAGTTGTGATAATAATGACTCTGATGATGAAATTGACAAAGATGAGTTCATGTCAGAAAAGCATGCAGTGTTGCTTTTAAATGACATTCTTAAGCAGACAGCTCCAGCAAAATACAAGCAACGCTTAGCGCAGCCCGCCGTCCGTGCTGTGGCTGTGGACAACTTTTTTGTCCTCATTACTGGAGAACAAGCCACCAAGCCACCAGCGATGGCAGAATCAACCCAGTGTTTCATTGATCGAATTGCTAATTATCCATTGCCCAGAAATCTTGCTATACCAGCAATTGAAGTTTATGATGGCACAACGGATCCGGAAGATTTTCTGACTATGTTTGAAGGTGTTATGAGGTTGCAGCATTGGGAGGATGAAACTGCGTGCCATATGTTTCCTATGGTATTGCAGAAAATGGCACGCGAATGGTTTGCTAGTTTGCCGCCAAGGAGTATTACCAGTTTTCTTGATTTGAGAGCAAAATTTGTGATGCAATACCAAAATCTACGGAGCTGTACTCTGACACATCTTGATGCACATGAGATCACAATGCATCATAACGAATCTTTGAGCAATTTTATGAAGCGTTATACACTTGAAGCACAGAAGATTCCTGATTGTCCAGAATCACAGCTTGTATCTGGTTTCATTTTCTGTTTGGACCAGCGACGGTTTAGTGCACTTGTTCATGCATTACGGTATGACTTGCCAAAAACATTGCATCAAGCTTTGGAGGTTGCACAGAGGCATGTTCGAGCTGGTGAGCGTGGGTTGAACAAGTTTGATACTGGCAGTAGTAGCAAGCCGCACAACGGAGGACGGTATTTTGATAGAAATCAGAGAAGGAATGACAATTAAAATGGAGGATGGAGAGGAAACAATCACCCTAATGATTTACACCACAACAGAAAGCCAATAGAAAGGCACCCGTTAATTATGGCGCTTACCAAAACTCCGAAAGAGATCCTCTTCACTGAACCAATTCGGACCACTTTCAATGCTCCAGCACCTATGGAAGAAAGGGAGGGTCCAAAGAGTGAGTTGTGGTGCGATTTCCATGAGGCATGGGGCCATGATACGGACAATTTCAAATCTTTGATGAGGGAAATCATAGCAAAAATCAAGTCAGGAGAATTGAATCATTTGTTGCCTTGCAAACAGTACATGAGAAATGATCCTCGCAGGAAATTTGCGTGGCAATGGAATGATGGTAGCAGAGGACGCCGTGGAGAGAACAGAAGAGAGCAGCATGGTGGAAGAGATAATCAGAACCAACCGCAGTACGGAGAACGGATCACAGAGCGTGAGACAACTCTAGAAGTTGTAATCAGGATGGTCTGGATTAATGATGGTCATTATGAAGAAGGTGAATCATCAAACAGCAATTTGGACAGCTGGAGATATGCCCCAATTATCTTTCAGCCAATTCAGAATTGGGCGTTGTCCGTCCAACCAGTGATCATTTCAGCAGAGATAGCAAATAAGTTTGTCAATTATATCTACACAGATACAGGAAGTGAAGCTGACATCATCTACTGGCATTGTTTGAGAACTTTTCCAAGGCATGTGCAGAGCAGAGCTAGGCAAACGAGGTTGAAAGTTTCTGGACTAACAGGAGCACCGATAAATGCCATGGGGCAGATTCGTTTGGAAGTTGTTATGGGCACATTCCCATTGTTGAGAACAGAAACAATTGATTTCACAATCATAGATGGCAATTCTCGTTTTAATGTCCTTTTTGGAAGAACAGCTTTGGCTAAGTTTGGAGCAATAACATCGACGGCCCATGCAGAGGTCAGATTCCCCACTCCAAATGGAGTCGCAGCCATACATTCATAGTATGTGCAGCCAACAAGGGAAAGATCAACGTTTGCAAATGGGCCAGAAGGCAGAATGAATCAGAGAAGGCGTGATAGGTTATTCAGCGAGGAAGAAGTTCAGGAGTTTTTCATTCCGTATGCAAGAGTGAAGGCCGGACATCGCTGGGCGCTCGGCTTATAAAGAAGCAATTTGTCAACAAGTTATCAAGAACAGTGTTTATCTTTTCAATAAAGAGCAGTTTCATTTAGCATTTCAATAAAAGCAGTCTTTTACAATCGTTGTACTCATGCCTGTTTGGCATTTGAAACATTTCGAATTATATGATGAAGCAGCATTTATCAAACTTACTGTGAACCATTGTGGTTATTTTGCAGTGCATACATTAGCAATTGCATACATTAAACATTCACGACGTACTAATTAGGCTTGATCCACCTAAAAGTCGTCATTAATCGTTTATGTACTGCACAGTACTGAGCAATAATTTTATATTTTTCTTAAGCAAAGTGCTGCCCGTGACAAATGTAAAACATTACATTTATAACCTGCCCACAGAAGGATCGTAGTTTTAAATACCTTCGATGGCGGAAGCTTTTGTGCCGGCCAGTAAAGGCACAAGGGATCGGCTAGAAAACTTTTAAGTTTTACTAGAACGCACCGAGGCATGATACAAAACTCAGATACTTGTCATGACAAACATTATAAAAAATTACTTCACATAACGAAGTTATATATTTTATGTATGAAGGCAAAATAATTAGCAATTCTTCCTCATATACTTTATGACGGAAGGCGTAAGACGGAGAGTTTATTGATTTATAGTCATTCTTCTAAAACACTTCATAATTCTTCCTCATTAATTTTATGATGGAAGGCGTAATCAGACATCGTATTCTTGATACTGCAAGGCATTTACATATGAGTTACCTTATGCACTTTTCAAAATCATTTGCTCAAATTATACACTGTACAATTGTGTATAGAAATTTTATGCTCAGGTGCATAATTGATTGGTTTAAAGCGTTATGCATAAAAATATTTACAACAAGCATATAAGCACACATAGTCATCACAATAAAGTCAGTATATATATATATATATAATGTTAAAGTCAGTAAGAAGTTTATTACAAAACATTGTTTGAAATTTTTACAAAGATTAATTAAACTGCACGCCAAGCACATCTTGAGCAGAAGAGTCTTCTTTGCTGCATACTTCATCATAAACATTTATCTTCAGATTTATCAATTTGTTCTTGGCCTCATCAACTTTTTGTTGAGTACCAAGAGGCATAAGTTTGGCAATGGCAGCAGAAGGAGTTTGGTTGGGAGCAAGGCGTTTGAACAGCTTGCCGGTCACATCAGCAATATCATGGGCGCAGGCAGCATCAACATAATCATTGTAGGGATTCCCTACAAGAATGGATCCAATCACCTTAGCTATCAGACCTGGCACACCTTTCTTAAGCTCAACAAAATTTCCCTCGCCTTTCTCCGCCCTTCGGAGTAGCTCAGCAGACTTCTCCCTCTCTGCACTCAGCTGTTTCTCCAGCTCACCCACTTTCACCTGCTCAGCATCCTTTTCCCCTTGCAGAATAGTAGCAACATCTTGAGCACTTTTTAACTCAACTTCTTTAGCCTTTATTTTTTTATGCGCATCATTTAAGGCACGCTCAGCATCAGCAGCTCTTTTACGAGCATTTGCACTTTCAGCTATGTCTTTACGAGCAAAGGCAAGAATAGACTCTTGATGTTCCTGCAGTTGCAGCACAGAGTCCAGGTGGTTGGTTAGCAGTACATGAGCTGCCATGGTTGATTCCCTGAGTTGATGAGGACGAAGAGCAGAGAATTGGGGTTTCAGCTCAGGGATAACACAACCCTGTACATCAATAAAATTTTATGAGTTATTTCAAATAGCTCGCATCAATAAATTACAAGCATATATATGCAGAGGGTCTTATCGTTCATACCTGAATAAGAGTTTCAAATTCTTTATCTTTAGTGGCGGGGTTTGCAATGATGGCTTGCAAAGCCCTCACATGAGCAGGAAGAGTTGGCTCTTGAACATTGGAGGAGGTGACAGCAGGATTAGTGATATTAGGAAGAGGAGAATCATAAGCAGAGTTGCCTTCAGGCCTATCTTCATGAAATTCAGATTCATCGAAGGGGGCAAAGTTTGGGTCAGGCATTTTCAGGCCCTTCTCTCTTTCACTTTCAAGATTCCTCTCCAGCCTCCGGTCACTGCCCTCCGTAGCCTTCCCTTGGCTATCATCCGACTCTGCTAAAATTACTAACAAAAAAAAATTAGTATTATGAACAAACATAACATTTATAAACAAAAACATGTGCATTTTCAAAAGAGAGCAGAATGGACATACTTCTCCTACATTTTTGCCTTTTGCCCTCCTCAGTACTCTTCACCCTTTTAGAGCCTATGCTCTTCTTTCTTGTCTTTTGGGTTGGAGGAGGAGTAGGGTTGGTTTCACCCGTGATGTCAATTGATGCCGATGTTTGCTGATCGGTGGTGGTGATGTCATCCGTTATCCGATCAGTGTCTGTATGATCAGACCCGGATTCGCTGTCTGAGCTGCTCACAGTAATTTATTTCCCTTTTTCAGCATTAGCAGTAGCTTTAGCTTCAGCTGCAACTCTCTCTGCCTCAAGCTCTTCAACAGTTTTGTCACGAGCAGTGACCTCCACATCATCATCAAGATCAGGGGATAAAAGAGCAGAGCGGACCTGCATCACGGAGTTGCCTGCAAAGATTACACATTAATAGCAATATAAGTACACATGACAAACAGTGGACAAAAATCTATATATATAATAGGATGATCATATCACATCCTACCCTGTTTTTTCTCACGAAGTACTGGCACAGAATTGCTTGGCCATTCTTGGCTCACTTTGCACAGCACAAGGATTCCCACATACCTTTCATATGATCTGGGTGGAATACGGAGTCCTTTCAAGCTATTTACTATCCGCTGTTCTGCGGGAGAAATTTTAACACCCTTTCCTATGCCAGCATCAATAGCACCCCACTCCCGGACAACGAAGTATTCTTCCGAAATAACAGTTTCATCAACAAAGAAAAATGGACTTTTCCAGTCCTTCAAGTTTGAAACTCTATTTAGACCAATAAAATGATTATTTTTCTTACTATAAATAGTAAGCCAGCAATCGCTAATCGTGCGGATTCTAAACAAAGAGATAAAAACATTAATGCGAGGCTTTATATTAATAGCATTGCAGTACATTTCAAAAAAGGATGATTTTTTGAAGACCATGGGGATGTATCTGACTAAGACAGGCCCCGTAATATCTAAGAAGGCGAAGAAGAAAGTTAGTAAGGGGAACATGGAGGTTGCCGTGGGTAATTTGTAAAGCGTATAAAGTAATTTTCCCCTCAGGAGGGTTGTCAGCAGTTTGTCCGATGGTGGGAAGAACAGGGTTGTATTGATTGAGATGGCGAAAGGCAATCTTTAATTCATCTAAATATTCACTAGTCAATGATGAAGCCATCGTGCTAACTTCTGGAATGTCAGCAGTAATTGATGAAGAAGGCTTGGCGTGTTCTTGGCCAGTACTCCGTGAAGAAGCCATGATAATACAGTAACAGATATCAACAAGAAGAAAATAGCAGTAAGATGAAGTGTACTGACCTTGGAAGACGGTAAACCTTAAAAATTTGAAGATTGAAGAAGGCGATGAAGATTTGGGAGAAATATGCTTTTTAGATCTTGGCAAAGGTAAAAAAGTGATGGTAACAGGGTTATGACGGTTTTTATAAGGGTTCATCGGTGCAATTTTTATGGTCATGATTGAGACACGTGTATGGGCGAGTTTAAACGAAGGGTACGAAATAATTCTTTTTACAACTGGAGGCGCGTGGATGATCTCAGCCGTAAGAAGACAATCATAACAGTGTCAGTAAAATTCGTCTGCATTTAATGCCTAAAATATTTTCCCCGATGCAAGTGGGCAATGAACAGGCTGGTTTGGCATGCGTTATCAAAAGTTTAACAACTTAATCATTTTTCAAATGCTTAAGTCCTGAAACTGGGGGGACTTAATGGTGTATCCTATCGTATACACACATAAAAGGCATAATGGTTGCATAAAAGTAGCATCAGGAAGGCTGGAAACAATAGTTTTGTGGAGATTGTCCGTCCAGCGTTCTCCACTGTACAGGCTTCTCCTTCATGCGTAAGCCCTGAAGGCCGGCTAGGGCTTCACTTTCTCTCACTAGAAGCTTCTGGCTAGCACTCTTACGCTCTACGGACGACAGATTGATTAAGACACCCCACAAGTTTCTACACTTGTGTACCGGGTCTGCAGGGATTATTTCCCGAGGGTAAAAATCAATCGGCAACACTCCGCCCTCCTAAAGCTAGATCACTTCTAGTCTCTTGTTGACAAAATAAGCCTTACCTCGAAACGGAAATAGGTGTTAACAAGCAACAAATAGAAACCCAGATCTGAAATAAAGCTTAACAGCTCTAAAACAGAGTATGAACTGAAACAACACAAAAAAATGATAAGAAAGCTTCGATTGAACAACCTAAGCTCTGATACCACTTTGATGCGTGATTATGACTTTAAAAACGCAATTTAGAACAAGCTTTCTTCACTTAATTAGATCTGAACACAAACCCCCAAATTGTAACAGCAACAACCCCAAAACAGAGTATAAAACTCTGAAATAAGAACACAAAGGATAGAGAATCTAAACCCTTAATTGATAAAGATACCACCACAATTAGAGATCTAGAAACACTCCAAATCTTCAACTACAGCTGATAAAGATTCCACCACAACTATAATATCAGATATGAAGATTTGGATTTCACCACAATGTTTGATAAAGTAACACCACAAACACTGATAAAGAAACCACTCTTAGCTACCGGAATCAAAGATTCGTAAAGACACAGAGATTTTGTAAATAGATAAGCTCTATCAAACTTTTCATTCAATCATCAAGTTTTACAATTACAAGAGCTCTCTATTTATAGAAGAAGCTTAACGTCTATTTTCTAAATAAGACAAAAACATAAAAAGGAAATGGAGACAAAAAGGACAAACAATTACAAATTAGCCAATAAGAATAAAGGACACAATCTGCAAAAAGCCTGCCATTTGTTAGTGCTCCTTCCCATGATAAAAGCATCCAATGATAAATGGGAATCTTCCTTGGACAGTTAACACTTTTCTAGAACAGCCACACACGTGTTAAGCACATGACCTGACCGGTTTATTGAAAAGCATAAGTAAACTTTGAATTGTATCAGCAAGTTGGCCCCTTAAAAGAAAAACAACGTCGCCTGCTGGTTGAACTAAGTTTCGTGTGCTGGTAGAGCTTAAAATTCTTCAGCTGGTTGAACTAGCTGGTTTGTCCAAGTATAACTTTGCTGGCTTGATTCGCTGGTTACCCGGCTGAGTGAATTAAAGCTTTACTGACTAAACTAAAGCTCATTTGCTGGTCTGGCTAGCTGGTTCTTCTTAATTGCTGGCTTGCCTTCAACTATCAAAACTTTATTCTTGAAAACATAACTACTTCAGTTTAAGGACTGAAGTAGTGTAACCCCTGAGCTTGTTGAACCAGCTCCAAAAACACTTAAATGATATGAAAGAGATGGCAACACGACCATTGCTTGACCAGATTCGAGTGTGACATCATTTGAGCTTGTTCTAGTTGTGTTGCTGGTTTCATTGCTCAGCTCACCCGCATCAATGCTGAAATGTCCCGTTCTTATTGATTAAAAACGTTCCATATTAATTGATTTCGTTGCGAGGTTTTGACCTCTATATGAGACGTTTTTCAAAGACTGCATTCATTTTTAAAACAAACCATAACCTTTATTTCATAAATAAAGGTTTAAAAAGCTTTACGTAGATTATCAAATAATGATAATCTAAAATATCCTGTTTACACACGACCATTACATAATGGTTTACAATACAAATATGTTACATCGAAATCAGTTTCTTGAATGCAGTTTTTACACAATATCATACAAACATGGACTCCAAATCTTGTCCTTATTTTAGTATGCAACAGCGGAAGCTCTTAATAATCACCTGAGAATAAACATGCTTTAAACGTCAACAAAAATGTTGGTGAGTTATAGGTTTAACCTATATATATCAAATCGTAACAATAGACCACAAGATTTCATATTTCAATACACATCCCATACATAGAGATAAAAATCATTCATATGGTGAACACCTGGTAACCGACATTAACAAGATGCATATATAAGAATATCCCCATCATTCCGGGACACCCTTCGGATATGATATAAATTTCGAAGTACTAAAGCATCCGGTACTTTGGATGGGGTTTGTTAAGCCCATTAGATCTATCTTTAGGATTCGCGTCAATTAGGGTGTCTGTTCCCTAATTCTTAGATTACCAGACTTAATAAAAAGGGGCATATTCGATTTCGATAATTCAACCATAGAATGTAGTTTCACGTACTTGTGTCTATTTTGTAAATCATTTATAAAACCTGCATGTATTCTCATCCCAAAAATATTAGATTTTAAAAGTGGGACTATAACTCACTTTCACAGATTTTTACTTCGTCGGGAAGTAAGACTTGGCCACTGGTTGATTCACGAACCTATAACAATATATACATATATATCAAAGTATGTTATAATATATTTACAACACTTTTAATATATTTTGATGTTTTAAGTTTATTAAGTCAGCTGTCCTCGTTAGTAACCTACAACTAGTTGTCCACAGTTAGATGTACAGAAATAAATCGATAAATATTATCTTGAATCAATCCACGACCCAGTGTATACGTATCTCAGTATTGATCACAACTCAAACTATATATATTTTGGAATCAACCTCAACCCTGTATAGCTAACTCCAACATTCACATATAGAGTGTCTATGGTTGTTCCGAAATATATATAGATGTGTCGACATGATAGGTCGAAACATTGTATACGTTTCTATGGTATCTCAAGATTACATAATATACAATACAAGTTGATTAAGTTATGGTTGGAATAGATTTGTTACCAATTTTCACGTAGCTAAAATGAGAAAAATTATCCAATCTTGTTTTACCCATAACTTCTTCATTTTAAATCCGTTTTGAGTGAATCAAATTGCTATGGTTTCATATTGAACTCTATTTTATGAATCTAAACAAAAAAAGTATAGGTTTATAGTCGGAAAAATAAGTTACAAGTCGTTTTTGTAAAGGTAGTCATTTCAGTCGAAAGAACGACGTCTAGATGACCATTTTAGAAAACATACTTCCACTTTGAGTTTAACCATAATTTTTGGATATAGTTTCATGTTCATAATAAAAATCATTTTCTCAGAATAACAACTTTTAAATCAAAGTTTATCATAGTTTTTAATTAACTAACCCAAAACAGCCCGCGGTGTTACTACGACGGCGTAAATCCGATTTTACGGTGTTTTTCGTGTTTCCACGTTTTAAATCATTAAGTTAGCATATCATATAGATATAGAACATGTGTTTAGTTGATTTTAAAAGTCAAGTTAGAAGGATTAACTTTTATTTGCGAACAAGTTTAGAATTAACTAAACTATGTTCTAGTGATTACAAGTTTAAACCTTCGAATAAGATAGCTTTATATGTATGAATCGAATGATGTTATGAACATCATTACTACCTTAAGTTCCTTGGATAAACCTACTGGAAAAGGGAAAAATGGATCTAGCTTCAACGGATCCTTGGATGGCTCGAAGTTCTTGAAGCAGAATCATGACACGAAAACAAGTTCAAGTAAGATCATCACTTGAAATAAGATTGTTATAGTTATAGAAATTGAACCAAAGTTTGAATATGATTATTATATTTTATTAGAATGATAACCTACTGTAAGAAGCAAAGATTTCTTGAGGTTGGATGATCACCTTACAAGATTGGAAGTGAGCTAGCAAACTTGAAAGTATTCTTGATTTTATGTAACTAGAACTTGTAGAATTTATGAAGAACACTTAGAACTTGAAGATAGAACTTGAGAGAGATCAATTAGATGAAGAAAATTGAAGAATGAAAGTGTTTGTAGGTGTTTTTGGTCGTTGGTGTATGGATTAGATATAAAGGATATGTAATTTTGTTTTCATGTAAATAAGTCATGAATGATTACTCATATTTTTGTAATTTTATGAGATATTTCATGCTAGTTGCCAAATGATGGTTCCCACATGTGTTAAGTGACTCACATGGGCTGCTAAGAGCTGATCATTGGAGTGTAAATACCAATAGTACATACATCTAAAAGCTGTGTATTGTACGAGTACGAATACGGGTGCATACGAGTAGAATTGTTGATGAAACTGAACGAGGATGTAATTGTAAGCATTTTTGTTAAGTAGACGTATTTTGATAAGTGTATTGAAGTCTTTCAAAAGTGTATAAATACATATTAAAACACTACATGTATATACATTTTAACTGAGTCGTTAAGTCATCGTTAGTTGTTACATGTAAGTGTTGTTTTGAAACCTTTAGGTTAACGATCTTGTTAAATGTTGTTAATCCAATGTTTATAATATCAAATGAGATTTTAAATTATTATATTATCATGATATTATCATGTATTAATATCTCTTAATATGATATATATACATTAAATGTCTTTACAATGATAATCGTTACATATATGTCTCGTTTAAAAATCATTAAGTTAGTAGTCTTGTTTTTACATATGTAGTTCATTGTTAATATACTTAATGATATGTTTACTTATCATAGTATCATGTTAACTATATATATATCCATATATATGTCATCATATAGTTTTTACAAGTTTTAACGTTCGTGAATCACCGGTCAACTTGGGTGGTCAATTGTCTATATGAAACATATTTCAATTAATCAAGTCTTAACAAGTTTGATTGCATAACATGTTGGAAAAATTTAATCATGTAAATATCAATCTAAATTAATACATATAAACATGGAAAAGTTCGGGTCACTACAGTACCTACCCGTTAAATAAATTTCGTCCCGAAATTTTAAGCTGTTGAAGGTGTTGACGAATCTTCTGGAAATAGATGCGGGTATTTCTTCTTCATCTGATCTTCACACTCCCAGGTGAACTCGGGTCCTCTACGAGCATTTCATCGAACCTTAACAATTGGTATCTTGTTTTGCTTAAGTCTTTTAACCTCACGATCCATTATTTCGACGGGTTCTTCGATGAATTGGAGTTTTTCGTTGATTTGGATTTCATCTAACGGAATAGTGAGATCTTCTTTAGCAAAACATTTCTTCAAATTCGAGACATGGAAAGTGTTATGTACAGCCGCGAGTTATTGAGGTAACTCAAGTCGGTAAGCTACTGGTCCGACACGATCAATAATGTTGAATGGTCCAATAAACCTTGGATTTAATTTCCCTCGTTTACCAAATCGAACAACGCCTTTCCAAGGTGCAACTTTAAGCATGACCATCTCTCCAATTTCAAATTCTATATCTTTTCTTTTAATGTCAGCGTAGCTCTTTTGTCGACTTTGGGCGGTTTTCAACCGTTGTTGAATTTGGATGATCTTCTCGGTAGTTTCTTGTATAATCTCTGGACCCGTAATCTGTCTATCCCCCACTTCACTCCAACAAATCGGAGACCTGCACTTTCTACCATAAAGTGCTTCAAACGGCGCCATCTCAATGCTTGAATGGTAGCTGTTGTTGTAGGAAAATTCTGCTAACGGTAGATGTCGATCCCAAATGTTTCCGAAATCAATAACACATGCTCGTAGCATGTCTTCAAGCATTTGTATTGTCCTTTCGCTCTGCCCATCAGTTTGTGGATGATAGGCAGTACTCATGTCTAGACGAGTTCCTAATGCTTGCTGTAATGTCTGCCAGAATCTTGAAATAAATCTGCCATCCCTATAAGAGATAATAGAGATTGGTATTCCATGTCTGGAGATGACTTCCTTCAAATAAAATCGTGCTAACTTCTCCATCTTGTCATCTTCTCTTATTGGCAGGAAGTGTGCTGATTTGGTGAGACGATCAACTATTACCCAAATAGTATCAAAACCACTTGCAGTCCTTGGCAATTTAGTGATGAAATCCATGGTAATGTTTTCCCATTTCCATTCTGGGATTTCGGGTTGTTGAAGTAGACCTGATGGTTTCTGATGCTCAGCTTTGACCTTAGAACACGTCAAACATTCTCCTACGTATTTAGCAACATAGGATTTCATACCGGGCCACCAAAAATGTTTCTTGAGGTCCTTGTACATCTTCCCTGTTCCAGGATGTATTGAGTATCTGGTTTTATGAGCCTCTCTAAGTACCATTTCTCTCATATCTCCAAATTTTGGTACCCAAATCCTTTCAGCCCTATATCGGGTTCCGTCTTCCCGAATATTAAGATGCTTCTCCGATCCTTTGGGTATTTCATCCTTTAAATTTTCCTCTTTTAAAACTCCTTGTTGCGCCTCCTTTATTTGAGTAGTAAGGTTATTATGAATCATTATATTCATAGATTTTACTCGAATGGGTTCTCTGTCCTTCCTGCTCAAGGCATCGGCTACCACATTTGCCTTCCCTGGGTGGTAACGAATCTCAAAGTCGTAATCATTCAATAATTCAATCCACCTACGCTGCCTCATATTCAGTTGTTTCTGATTAAATATGTGTTGAAGACTTTCGTGGTCGGTATATATAATACTTTTGACCCCATATAAGTAGTGCCTCCAAGTCTTTAATGCAAAAACAACCGCACCTAATTCCAAATCATGCGTCGTATAATTTTGTTCGTGAATCTTCAATTGTCTAGACGCATAAGCAATCACCTTCGTTCGTTGCATTAATACACAACCGAGACCTTGCTTTGATGCGTCACAATAAATCACAAAATCATCATTCCCTTCAGGCAATGACAATATAGGTGCCGTAGTTAGCTTTTTCTTCAATAACTGAAATGCTTTCTCTTGTTCATCATTCCATTCAAATTTCTTCCCTTTATGCGCTAATGCAGTCAAGGGTTTTGCTATTCTGGAAAAGTCTTGGATGAACCTTCTGTAGTAACCAGCTAGTCCTAAAAACTGGCGTATGTGTTTCGGAGTTTTCGGGGTTTCCCACTTTTCAACAGTTTCTATCTTTGCCGGATCCACCTTAATACCTTCTTTGTTCACTATGTGACCGAGGAATTGAACTTCTTCCAACCAAAATGCACACTTTGAAAACTTAGCGTACAATTCTTCCTTCCTCAATACTTCTAACACCTTTCTCAAATGTTCACCGTGTTCTTGGTCATTCTTTGAGTAAATAAGTATGTCATCAATGAAAACAATGACAAACTTGTCAAGGTATGGTCCACACACTCGGTTCATAAGGTCCATGAACACAGCTGGTGCATTAGTTAAACCAAACGACATGACCATAAACTCGTAATGACCGTAACGTGTTCTGAAAGCAGTCTTTGGAATATCATCTTCTTTCACCCGCATTTGATGATACCCGGAACGTAAGTCAATCTTTGAATAAACAGACGAGCCTTGTAGTTGATTAAATAAGTCGTCGATTCTCGGTAGTGGGTAGCAGTTCTTGATGGTAAGTTTGTTTAACTCTCGGTAGTCGATACACAACCTAAATGTACCATCTTTCTTCTTGACAAACAAAACAGGAGCTCCCCATGGTGATGTGCTTGGTCGAATGAAACCACGCTCTAAAAGTTCTTGTAATTGGCTTTGTAGTTCTTTCATCTCGCTGGGTTCGAGTCTGTAAGGAGCACGAGCTATTGGTGCAGCTCCTGGTACAAGATCTATTTGAAATTCAACGGATCGATGTGGGGGTAATCCCGGTAATTCTTTCGGAAATACATCGGGAAATTCTTTTGCGACGGGAACATCATTGATGCTCTTTTCTTCAGTTTGTACTTTCTCGACGTGTGCTAGAACAGCATAGCAACCTTTTCTTATTAGTTTTTGTGCCTTCAAATTACTAATAAGATGTAGCTTCGTGTTGCCCTTTTCTCCATACACCATTAAGGGTTTTCCTTTTTCTCGTATAATGCGAATTGCATTTTTGTAACAAACGATCTTTGCTTTCACTTCTTTCAACCAGTCCATACCGATTATCACATCAAAACTCCCTAACTCTACTGGTATCAAATCAATCTTAAATGTTTCGCTAACTAGTTTAATTTCTCGATTCTGACATATATTATCTGCTGAAATTAATTTACCATTTGCTAATTCGAGTAAAAATTTACTATCCAAAGGCATCAATGGACAACTTAATTTAGCACAAAAATCTCTACTCATATAGCTTCTATCCGCACCCGAATCAAATAAAACGTAAGCAGATTTATTGTCAATAAGAAACGTACCCGTAACAAGCTCCGGGTCTTCCTGTGCCTCTGCCGCATTAATATTGAAAACTCTTCCGCTGCCTTGTCCATTCGTGTTCTCCTGGTTCGGGCAATTTCTAATAATGTGGCCCGGTTTTCCACATTTATAACAAACTACATTGGCATAACTTGCTCCGCCATTACTCATTCCGACACCATTTGTTCCTTTCGTTCTATTAACCCCTGGTCCGTAGACCTCACACTTCGCCGCGCTATGACCATTTCTTTTACACTTGTTGCAAAATTTGGTGCAGAACCCCGAGTGATACTTTTCACACCTTTGGCATAGCTGCTTCTGATTGTTGTTGTTGTTGCGGTTATTATTGTTGTTGGGATGATTGTTGTAGTTGTTGTTGTTGTTGTTGTTGTTGTTGTTGTTGGGCCGTTTGTTGTAGTTGCGATTGATGTTGCGATTGTTGGGATAATTATTGCGATTATTGTTGTAATTGGTGTTGTTGTTGTATTAGTGATTCTTATCACCGTTTTCCTCCCACTTTCTTTTGACTTGCTTCACATTGGCCTCTTCAGCAGTCTGTTCTTTAATTCTTTCTTCAATCTGGTTCACTAGTTTGTGAGCCATTCTACATGCCTGTTGTATGGAGGCGGGCTCGTGTGAACTTATATCTTCTTGGATTCTTTCCGGTAATCCTTTCACAAACGCGTCGATCTTCTCTTCCTCATCTTCGAATGCTCCCGGACACAATAGGCACAATTCTGTGAATCGTCTTTCGTACGTGGTAATATCAAATCCTTGGGTTCGTAACACTCTAAGTTCTGTCTTGAGCTTATTGACCTCAGTTCTGGGACGGTACTTCTCGTTCATTAAGTGCTTGAATGCTGACCACGGTAGTGCGTACGCATCGTCTTGTCCCACTTGCTCTAGATAGGTATTCCACCATGTTAATGCAGAACCTGTGAAGGTATGCGTAGCGTACTTTACTTTGTCCTCTTCAGTACACTTACTTATGGCAAACACCGATTCGACCTTCTCGGTCCACCGTTTCAATCCGATCGGTCCTTCGGTTCCATCAAATTCCAAAGGTTTGCAGGCAGTGAATTCTTTGTAGGTTCATCCTACACGATTTCCTGTACTGCTAGATCCAAGGTTATTGTTGGTATGTAGCGCAGCCTGTACTGCGGCTATGTTTGAAGCTAGAAAAGTACGGAATTCCTCTTCGTTCATATTCACGGTGTGTCGAGTAGTCGGTGCCATTTCCTTCAAAATAGTCAAATGGAACAAGTTAATCATACAGAATATTAAGAGTAGTTAATAGTATTTCGTAGCATAATATGAACTCATTTATAAAAGCTTTTTCTTCATATTAGCGTTTTATAAGTTTAAATTCGGGTAGTACCTACCCGTTAAGTTCATACTTAGTAGCTAATATACAATTCAACTACTACAATTCTATATGAAAAACTGATTATAATAATATTTCGCGTTCAAACTTTTATACAATATTCTACAAACTTACAATACCGCTTATTTTACATAAAGCATGAAATATATCACACAATAACTTTGATACAAGATAGTTGTGAAGATAATTCTAGCTAGTACACAAGTCGTTCAGCAAAGGCAATAAAGACACGTAATTCATACGTCCAGAAACAAGTCATGCATTCTGGTTTTACTAAGACTACTTCCCATCCTTGGTCTTGTGGAACATAACCGTTATGGCCGTTGATAAGACAGTGTGTTGTAACGTCATCAAAGGGACGAGGGTTACGTAATGTCCAACAGTCCCGTAACAATCTAAAAACCTCATTTCTTACCCCAATTACTGACTCCGTCACTTGTGGGAACGTTTTGTTTAATAGTTGTAGCCCGATGTTCTTGTTCTCACTTTGGTGAGAAGCGAACATTACTAATCCGTAAGCATAACATGCTTCTTTATGTTGCATGTTAGCCGCTTTTTCTAAATCACGAAGTCCAATATTCGGATATATTGAGTCAAAATAATTTCTTAACCCATTGCGTAAAATAGCATTTGGGTTCCCCGCAATATATGCGTCAAAGTAAACACATCGTAACTTATGGATTTCCCAATGTGATATCCCCCATCTTTCGAACGAAAGCCTTTTATAAACCAAGGCATTCTTGGAACGTTCTTCAAATGTCTTACAAACTGATCTCGCCTTAAATAGTTGTGTCGAAGAATTCTGACCGACTCTAGACAAGATTTCATCAATCATGTCTCCGGGTAGGTCTCTTAAAATATTGGGTTGTCTATCCATTTTGTGTTTTTATACTGTAAAATAGACAAGAGTTAGATTCATAAAAAAAATACTTATTAATACAAGAAATTTTTACATATATCATAAAGCATAAGCACACTATATTACATATATTACACCACACGAATACAACTATCTTATTCCAAATCGCTTGTTTCTTCTTCTTCTTCGGTTTTGGTTCGTTTTGCCAAGTTTCTAGGGATATATGATGTTCCCCTAATGCGAGCCGTCGTTTTACACATTGGTTTAGAAAAACCTGGTGGTTTAGAGGTTCCCGGGTCATTGTTACAACTTAAGGACTTCGGGGGTTGACGATACATATAAAGTTCATCGGGGTTGGAATTAGATTTCTCTATTTTTATGCCCTTTCCCTTATTATTTTCTTTTGCCTTTTTAAATTCAGTTGGGGTAATTTCTATAACATCATCGGAATTCTCGTCGGAATCCGATTCATCGGAGAATTGGTAATCCTCCCAATATTTTTCTTCCTTGGCGGAAACACCATTGACCATAATTAACCTTGGTCGGTTGGTTGAGGATTTTCTTTTACTTAACCTTTTTATTATTTCCCCCACCGGTTCTATTTCTTCATCCGTTTCCGATTCTTCTTCCGGTTCCGATTCTTCTTCCGGTTCCGACTCTTCTTCCGGTTCCTCTTCGGGAACTTGTGAATCAGTCCACGAATCATTCCAATTTACATTTGACTCTTCATTATTATTAGGTGAGTCAATGGGACTTATTCTAGAGGTAGACATCTATCACATAATATCAAACACGTTAAGAGATTAATATATCACATAATATTCACATGTTAAAAATATATAGTTTCCAACAAAATTTGTTAAGCAATCATTTTTCAAGTAAACACGGTCGAAGTCCAGACTCACTAATGCATCCTAACAAACTCGATAAGACACACTAATGCAAAATTCTGGTTCTCTAAGACCAACGCTCTGATACCAACTGAAATGTCCCGTTCTTATTGATTAAAAACGTTCCATATTAATTGATTTCGTTGCGAGGTTTTGACCTCTATATGAGACGTTTTTCAAAGACTGCATTCATTTTTAAAACAAACCATAACCTTTATTTCATAAATAAAGGTTTAAAAAGCTTTACGTAGATTATCAAATAATGATAATCTAAAATATCCTGTTTACACACGACCATTACATAATGGTTTACAATACAAATATGTTACATCGAAATCAGTTTCTTGAATGCAGTTTCTACACAATATCATACAAACATGGACTCCAAATCTTGTCCTTATTTCAGTATGCAACAGCGGAAGCTCTTAATAATCACCTGAGAATAAACATGCTTTAAACGTCAACAAAAATGTTGGTGAGTTATAGGTTTAACCTATATATATCAAATCGTAATAATAGACCACAAGATTTCATATTTCAATACACATCCCATTCATAGAGATAAAAATCATTCATATGGTGAACACCTGGTAACCGACATTAACAAGATGCATATATAAGAATATCCCCATCATTCCAGGACACCCTTCGGATATGATATAAATTTCGAAGTACTAAAGCATCTGGTACTTTGGATGGGGTTTGTTAAGCCCATTAGATCTATCTTTAGGATTCGCGTCAATTAGGGTGTCTGTTCCCTAATTCTTAGATTACCAGACTTAATAAAAAGGGGCATATTCGATTTCGATAATTCAACCATAGAATGTAGTTTCACGTACTTGTGTCTATTTTGTAAATCATTTATAAAACCTGCATGTATTCTCATCCCAAAAATATTAGATTTTAAAAGTGGGACTATAACTCACTTTCACAGATTTTTACTTCGTCGGGAAGTAAGACTTAGTCACTGGTTGATTCACGAACCTATAACAATATATACATATATATCAAAGTATGTTAAAATATATTTACAACACTTTTAATATATTTTGATGTTTTAAGTTTATTAAGTCAGCTGTCCTCGTTAGTAACCTACAACTAGTTGTCCACAGTTAGATGTACAGAAATAAATCGATAAATATTATCTTGAATCAATCCACGACCCAGTGTATATGTATCTCAGTATTGATCACAACTCAAACTATATATATTTTGGAATCAACCTCAACCCTGTATAGCTAACTCCAACATTCACATATAGAGTGTCTATGGTTGTTCCGAAATATATATAGATGTGTCGACATGATAGGTCGAAATATTGTATACGTGTCTATGGTATCTCAAGATTACATAATATACAATACAAGTTGATTAAGTTATGGTTGGAATAGATTTGTTACCAATTTTCACGTAGCTAAAATGAGAAAAATTATCCAATCTTGTTTTACCCATAACTTCTTCATTTTAAATCCGTTTTGAGTGAATCAAATTGCTATGGTTTCATATTGAACTCTATTTTATGAATCTAAACAGAAAAAGTATAGGTTTATTGTCGGAAAAATAAGTTACAAGTCGTTTTTGTAAAGGTAGTCATTTCAGTCGAAAGAACGACGTCTAGATGACCATTTTAGAAAACATACTTCCACTTTGAGTTTAACCATAATTTTTGGATATAGTTTCATGTTCATAATAAAAATCATTTTCTCAGAATAACAACTTTTAAATCAAAGTTTATCATAGTTTTTAATTAACTAACCCAAAACAGCCCGCGGTGTTACTACGACGGCGTAAATCCGGTTTTACTGTGTTTTTCGTGTTTCCACGTTTTAAATCATTAAGTTAGCATATCATATAGATATAGAACATGTGTTTAGTTGATTTTAAAAGTCAAGTTAGAAGGATTAACTTTTGTTTGCGAACAAGTTTAGAATTAACTAAACTATGTTCTAGTGATTACAAGTTTAAACCTTCGAATAAGATAGCTTTATATGTATGAATCGAATGATGTTATGAACATCATTACTACCTTAAGTTCCTTGGATAAACCTACTCGAAAAGAGAAAAATGGATCTAGCTTCAACGGATCCTTGGATGGCTCGAAGTTCTTGAAGCAGAATCATGACACGAAAACAAGTTCAAGTAAGATCATCACTTGAAATAAGATTGTTATAGTTATAGAAATTGAACCAAAGTTTGAATATGATTATTACCTTGTATTAGAATGATAACCTACTATAAGAAGCAAAGATTTCTTGAGGTTGGATGATCACCTTACAAGATTGGAAGTGAGCTAGCAAACTTGAAAGTATTCTTGATTTTATGTAACTAGAACTTGTAGAATTTATGAAGAACACTTAGAACTTGAAGATAGAACTTGAGAAAGATCAATTAGATGAATAAAATTGAAGAATGAAAGTGTTTGTAGGTGTTTTTGGTCGTTGGTGTATGGATTAGATATAAAGGATATGTAATTTTGTTTTCATGTAAATAAGTCATGAATGATTACTCATATTTTTGTAATTTTATGAGATATTTCATGCTAGTTGCCAAATGATGGTTCCCACATGTGTTAGGTGACTCACATGGGCTGCTAAGAGCTGATCATTGGAGTGTATATACCAATAGTACATACATCTAAAAGCTGTGTATTGTACGAGTACGAATACGGGTGCATACGAGTAGAATTGTTGATGAAACTGAACGAGGATGTAAATGTAAGCATTTTTGTTAAGTAGAAGTATTTTGATAAGTGTATTGAAGTCTTCCAAAAGTGTATAAATACATATTAAAACACTACATGTATATACATTTTAACTGAGTCGTTAAGTCATCGTTAGTCGTTACATGTAAGTGTTGTTTTGAAACCTTTAGGTTAACGATCTTGTTAAATGTTGTTAACCCAATGTTTATAATATCAAATGAGATTTTAAATTATTATATTATCATGATATTATCATGTATTAATATCTCTTAATATGATATATATACATTAAATGTCTTTACAATGATAATCGTTACATATATGTCTCGTTTAAAAATCATTAAGTTAGTAGTCTTGTTTTTACATATGTAGTTCATTGTTAATATACTTAATGATATGTTTACTTATCATAGTATCATGTTAACTATATATATATCCATATATATGTCATCATATAGTTTTTACAAGTTTTAACGTTCGTGAATCACCGGTCAACTTGGGTGGTCAATTGTCTATATGAAACATATTTCAATTAATCAAGTCTTAACAAGTTTGATTGCATAACATGTTGGAAACATTTAATCATGTAAATATCAATCTAAATTAATATATATAAACATGGAAAAGTTCGGGTCACTACAAATGCCACTTTAATTGCCTTAGTCCCTAAGAAGCAATGTCCTGAATCTATTTCTGAATTTAGACCTATTTCTTGCTGTAATGTATTGTACAAAATTATTAGCAAGGTGTTGGTTAATAGGTTGAAGACATGCTTGGATGATATAGTTGATGTTAATCAGTCTGCTTTTATTCCAAAAAGGCAGATTAGTGATAACATTATGCTTGCTCAAGAACTGATGAAGGGTTATAGTTGGAAAAAAGGAAGGAAAAGGTGTGTTTTTAAAATTGATTTGCAGAAACCCTATGATACAGTGGATTGGGGTTTTCTTGAAACCTGTTTGAAAAAGTTTGGGCTGAATGATGTTATGGTAGGGTGGTTAATGACTTATGTATCTAGTACTCACTTTACTGTTTCAGTCAATGGTGGGCAGCATGGATATTTTAAGGGGCAAAGGGGATTAAGACAAGGAGATCCACTTTCTCCTTATTTGTTTACAATTGTAATAGAAGTTCTTAATTTATGTGTGAAGAGGAAGATTAGAGATAATGGGGGTTTTCAATACCATCCTGGCTGTGAAAAGATCAAGTTGACTCATCTGTGCTTTGCAGATGATCTGCTCATGTTTTGTAAGTATGATCTTTCTTTTATCAGGTTACTTAAAGAAGCTCTTGATGAATTTGGGTCTTATTCTGGTTTAAAGCCTAATGTATCTAAGAGTACATGTTATTTGGGAGGGCTTATTGATTCAGATAGAGTGCATGTTGAGGGTATTATGCCTTTTCTTACTTGTCAATTGCCTGTTAAGTATTTGGGTTTACCTTTGCTTTCTTCTAGACTGAAGTGTAAGGATTGTAAGCCATTAATTGATAAAGTGAGAACTAGGATTGAAGATTGGAAAAATAAGAGTTTGTCATTTGCTGGTAGATTGCAGCTCATACAGTCAGTTCTATCTTCTCTTAATGTCTACTGGATGTCAATGTTTTTACTTCCTAAATATGTAATTTATGAGGTAGAGAAGCTAATGAGAAGTTTTCTGTGGAGTGGTTCTGGTAATGGTAAAGGTATGGCAAAGGTGGCTTGGAAAGATCTTTGTTGCCCTAAGTCAAATGGTGGTTTGGGAATTAAATCATTGTGCAGGTGGAATAAAGTGTTAATGTCTAAACATATATGGAATATTCTATCTTCAAAAAAGTTTATTTGGGTGAGTCGGATTCAGCAGTATAAACTGTCTGGCAGAAACTTTTGGGATATTAATGTTAAGCCAAAGGCATCTTACAATTGGAGATGCTTATTGAATATGAGGGGTGCTTTTAGACTAAAATTTTTTAGTTACTTGGGTGATGGGATGAGTACTTCCTTCTGGTTTGACTATTGGCATCCTTCAGGTCCTCTCTCTGCTCTTGTTTCTAATATTGATATTTTTACTGCTAGAGTTGGTAGAGATTGTTTGGTTGGCAGTTTTCAATATGGGGACACTTGGGTGTGGCCTTGGTGTTTGCTTGAGAATTTTGATACCCTGTTTTCATGTTATGTACTTGAATTAGTTGCTAGTAAATCTGATGTTGTTAAATGGAGAGATAGTAATGGCAGTTTGGCTGACTTTTCTGTGGGTATAGCTTGGAGAGATTGTAATTCTTTTACAGGTGTGGTGCCATGGTATAAAACTGTGTGGTTTTCACAAAATATTCCACGACATGCTTTTATTCTATGGGCTGCTATTAATTGTAAATTAGCCACTCAGGACAGACTTGAAAGATGGGGAGTGCATGCTGGTCAGGTATGACCTCTGTGTTTAATGACTAGGGATTCGCATGACCACTTATTTGTTGCCTGTGATTATACTAAACTGATTTGGAAAGAGTTTAAGGGTATGGCACATATGGATGATGTCATTAGTTTGATTTTGGATGGTAGCATTTCATGGCCTGAGTTGATTAGCTTGATTGCCAAAATGCCTTGTAACAAGTCGGTTTGGAGTATAGTTAGAAGGCTGGTTTTTGCTGGGTTGGTTTATTCAGTTTGGCAAGAAAGAAATTGGCAGATTTTTCAGCAAAAAAAACAGAAATTATGATATTCTTTTTAAGAATATTTTTGAGGTAGTTCGGTTAAGGTTGTGTGGTTTGACTTTTGTTGACTCTGCAAATGTTAGAGGTGCAGCTGCTGTGTGGGGCTTTGGTTTTAAACTGCCTAATTCTAACCTTCTTGATGTTTAAAATGTTGTGGTGGTGGTATCTTTTGGGGTTAAAGGCAAAAGTTATTTTCAAGCTTCAAGTCGAAGATGGCACAAGGATAATGAAGGCTTTGGATAATTTTTACTGTATTGTTATTTCTTGTATTTGTAATTTACAAGTTGTCATTCTAGTTGTGTGGTTTTTGTTTAAAACTAGAAATTGGTATTGGTGGTTGTTTAGACATAAATTTGGCTTACTAGGTTGATTTAATGTATTTTATTTTCCTAGTGTAGGCAATTTTGTCAAAGTGTTTCGGATGATCACTTCAAAACATCCGCCCCATGTACTTAGTTTTTTGTGATTAATAATATTTCTCCGGGGTACCGTCCCCTTTACCAAAAAAAACTCGAAATAAGTATCGTAACACATGTTGCAAAACTATAACAAGTTGCAAAATCTCCCGTTTTGTCCGATCTTCGCGTTTTAACTCCAAAACAGACCAATGAGCAAAACTCATTCTATTACATTGGCAATTTCAGTTTGAAGGCGTTCGGAGTCGTTTAGAGGCCTAAAAGTTCGAAATAAGCATCGTTACACATGTTTCAAAGCTATAACAAGTTGCGAAAGCTCCTGTTTTGTCCGATCTTCGCGTTTTCACTGATCATATACATGGCATTGTATATGTGTGTTTTATTTGCTAAAGGCCTAAAGTAGAATTACGCGAATTATAATGCAAAGATATGAAGTATTCGCTGAAAATAAGTATAACAGCTATATTTCCGCATAAATAAAGGACTGCGGTTTAATCCGCTGAGTTTCCGCGGATAGTTAAGTAATTCGCAGACCGCGGATATATCGAATACTATAAATAGGGAGCTTGGCCTCTCATTTAGGGGTTGTTGATTCTCTGCCATTTTGCCTAAGCCTTTGTGATTTCCACTTGTGACCTTGCCCAAGGGATTTTTACATCGCGTAAAGGTGAATTATGCTAATTAACAATCAAGACCGGGTCAGGGTGGTTGATCACTTGATAGTTAAAGTGAAAGACGATCATCGGGGCCCAAAATAATCATCAAACATTCCATCCTCCATCATAATCTTATTGCACTCAATCCGTAATTAAGTAACATCATTAATTAAGGATTGATCATTTGGCGCCATCCGTGGGACACGTTTTACGAATTAAACTGAAAATTATTTGTTTTGCGCTGTCAAACGATTAATTCTTTAGTTTAATTTCAATCGTGTTTTTGTTGTGATGATTTGCAGGTGAATGCATTTAAAATCAGCGGTAGGTTGCTCGATTGCTTAGAATAATGAGTAATATCGAAAATAATGGCGATGTCGTGGTTGCTGTGCGAGCAAATGCTCAAAAAAGAGGAAAAAAGTGAAAGTCAGCTAAAATGTATCATAATTGGCAATTTGCGCCAATTAGTTTCCCGAAAATGCAGAGTGATGATTTTTCTGAAATGCCGATAGTAGTATCGTGCAAAATGTAGTGACCAGTCCTAATCCATCCAGACGAAGTCCATATCGATTATAAACGATTCACAACAGTTGATTACATCGCGAGGTACTTGACCTCTATATGATACATTTTACAAACATTGCATTCCTTTTTGAAAAGACAATCTTTCATTACATCGAAAGTTGACGACATGCATACCATTTCATAATATATCTAACTATAATTGACTTAATAATAATCTTGATGAACTCAACGACTCGAATGCAACGTTTTTTGAAATATGTCATGAATGACTCCAAGTAATGTCTCTAAGATGAGCAAATGCACAGCGGAAGATTTCTTTCGTACCTGAGAATAAACATGCTTTAAAGTGTCAACCAAAAGGTTGGTGAGTTCATTAGTTTAACATAAATAATCATTTCATAATCTTAATAGACCACAAGATTTCATATTTCCATTTCTCATAAACATACGTCCCCTGCATAGAGACAAAAATATCATTCATATGGATTGAACACCTCGTAACTGACATTCACAATATGTATTTAAGAATATCCCCATCATTCTGGGATCCTCCTTCGGACATGATATAAATTTCGAAGTACTAAAGCATCCGGTACTTTGGATGGGGCTTGTTGGGCCCGATAGATCTATCTTTAGAGTTCGCGTCAATTAGGGTGTCTGTTCCCTAATTCTTAGATTACCAGACTTAATAAAAAGGGACATATTCGATTTCGATAATTCAACCATATAATGTAGTTTCAATTACTTGTGTCCATTTCGTAAAACAGTTATAAAAGTTGCGCATGTATTCTCAGCCCAAAAATGTAAAGGGTAAAAAGGTAAATGAAACTCACCTAATGTATTTTGTAGTAAAAATACATATAACGATATTTAACTACCGAACAATGCAGGTTCGGCCTCGGATTCACGAACCTATATCATTTGTATATTTATTAATACATATATATTCGTATTCAAATGAATATATATATATATATATATATATATATATATATATATATATATATATATATATATATATATATATATATATATATATATATATATATATATATATATATATATATATATATATATATATATATATATATATAAATTTATTAATTACATTATTTTTATATTAATAACATATATTTTTAATTTGTATGTACATTCAAATGGTTAATATTTTTATAGTTATATTAATATATTCATAATCATACTTGTTTAATGTTATATTAAAAAAAACGATGATTTGTTGTTTGTAAGTGTTTATATAAATAATTTTAGTAGGTTTTATATATATAGCTATGTGTAGTTTTAATATAAGTATAGTATATATAATAAATATATTTTATGTACAAAATATTTATTTGTTTAAAAATGATAGTTTCGATATTAACGATTTACTAAAAAGAATAATCATAACTTTATAAAAAAAATAATAATGTTAATAATAATAATATGGATATTGTTAATAATAGTACTAATAGTTATAAGAGTGTTACTAATACCCGTATTAATGAAAATAATAATAAGTTGTGTTATTTTCGTAGTAACAATAATAATAATGATAATCATGTTCGTAATAATAATAAAAATTATACTTTATATTAATAATAATAATACTTTTAATTCATAATAATATTACCTAACAATAACGAAATTTATAATACTAGTGATCATATCATCAATTTTAACATAATCATAATTTATAATAACAATAATAATAATAGTAATAATAATAATAATAATAATAATAATAATAATAATAATAATAATAATAATAATAATAATAATAATAATAATAATAATAATAATAGTAATAATAATAATAATAATAATAATAATAATAATAATAATAATAATAAAATTAGAGAGCTACCTCGCTTGAAGAGAGTCTAAAAAAAAAAAATTAGTTGCCCTTGCCCGGGCTTGAACCCGAGACCCCTCGTTTATACAATAACACCCCTCACCATCGAACCATCCTTGTTTCTTTCTGAATATTATCACATGAAAATCTATTTAACCCATTTTCTTGTTTTCTCCAAATTCTTCTTCTTCCTCATAATATAAATCGATCAGACCAATTCAATCAAAAGCAATACACCATGAATTTGTTTTTGAATTCATAACTAATCAGAAAACGACTCGTGTGATCCTTAACCCAAAAAAAAAAATAAAAATAAAGAAGAAAGCAGCAGCAGCTGCTATATGATAAAAAAAATGATTTTAAAAAGCAAAACATTTTACAAGATTGTTACAACATAAACTAAGTTTCAAATGCTTCATATAATCTTTCTCCATCCTTAATTGAAATAGAAACGTAAAATCGAGCTTGATTTTCACAAAGAACAAAACATTTGACTTTTTGAAAAATAAGTTTGACTTCGAAATTCTATTTCGATACAAAGAATTGGGAAGTGAGATTTTACAGAAAGATTGACTAGATGAATACTAACCTAATTGCATTTATAGATTTTGAAAAAAACTACCAAATCAAATTCTTGCAATTCGAGTTGAAGAATAAAAGAACGGCTCCTGTTTTTCTGTAATATATCTGATTAATTCGTTGGCTTAATTAATTGTAACAGATAATTTCTAATTCAAAGAGGAGAAATTGAATGATAGAAGCAGAAAAAAATAAAGGGTGTCTCCTGTGTCACAAGCAGCACAGAAAGATAGAAAAAAAAATATGATATAAAAAATCAGATATTGATAATGATATAGATAGATAGCGCGTTAAAATATCTGTATGCAATATATTATACTGATTTAATTATATTGATAAACATATTAACAAATATAATACCCTTAATATTAATAATAATAGTAATAAAAATATTAATAATGCACTAATAATAATAATATTAAAGATAATAATAATAATAAATAATTAAATTGTAACTATAAAAATTTATAACATTAATATTATTATTTGTAATAATATTAACTATAACAATATTAATATTAATATTGATAATCATATTTATTGAATTCAATAATAATACGACTAATGATGAAAATGAACATGATAAATTTTAAATAAGATTTATAATTTTTGGTAATAATAATTATAATTTTTCTACTACTTATAATAATATTGATTTTAGTAATGATAATAATAATTTTTGTAATAATAATAGATGATAATTTTTCATAATAATATATTTATATTAATAATATTATAACAAATCAAATTTTATATCTACTTATAATATTAAAATAATAAGATTCATAATACTGATATTAATATTAATGTTAATATTAATTAGAATAAAGAAAGTAATAATAATATTACTATAACAACTAAATTTTAACTTATAATAAGATTTCACATTTTAACCTTACATGTTATAAATTTTTTTAATACTTATGTTATATAATAACATATTTGGATATGTAATATTTGTATAATTTATATATATAATACAATGTACATATATTATTAATTATATAGAAATCATTCATATATATATATATATATATATATATATATATATATATATATATATATATATATATATATATATATATATATATATATATATATATATTCATTCTAATAGCAACTTAATTATTATATATATAATTTACATTTTTAACTTTAATGTTTATATTAAATTTCATTATTTCCAACTATTACTATATATATACTTACATTTAAATTTACACACAATTGTTCGTGAATCGTCGAGCATAGTCGAAGGTCAAATGAATATATGAAATAGTTCAAAATTTTGAGACTCAACATAACAGACTTTGCTTATCGTGTCGGAATCGTATAAAGATAAAGTTTAAATTTGGTCGGGAATCTCCGGGTCATCACACAAAATTGCAGAAGCTGAAAGTGCAGTCATGAAAGTTCATGTTGATAATGCCAGCAGTGTAGATATTATTTACGAAAAATGCTTTGTTCAGCTGCCGGAGGGTATTAAAGCAAACCTACAACTAACCGCGATTTCGCTAACTGGTTTTGCAGGAGAGTCTTCATTGCCCATGGGCATTTTTCCATTAGAAATCGAGCTCGCCGATGAAAATGACAACGCTTTGGCGTGACAGGCGCAGCTAGATTTTTATGTTATGTGACCCTCATCTCGCTATAACTTGCTGATGGGAAGAACCGCTATAAGTAAATTTGGAATTATCCAGTCCACAATTCATGGCATGATCAAATTTCCAACATATAAGGGGGTTGCCACAATATGTTCAATGAGCATTATGCCTATTTGTACGACTATTAATGTAAAAGCCGCAGGGCAGGAAACTGCTGATGATGCTGATAATATGGAAATTATTAATCCCGCATATCCTGAGCAAAAAATTAAAGTGGGACGCAATATTAGCGCGGATACTAGGAATAAAATAATCCAATTACTTGTCCAGTGCATGGATGTTTTTGCTTGGAGCGAAAACGATATGACTGGTGTTCCGCGTCATATTGCGGAACACAGGCTTAATGTAAATCCAGCCCTAAAACCTATAGTGCAAAAGCGAAGGGGTATGGCCCCGGACCGCGTGAAATGGTTGTGCAAAGAAGTAGCAAAATTGGTGAGAGCTGGAATTTTGCGTGAAGTTCAATACCAATCGTGGATCGCGAATCCAGCGTTGGTGAAAAAACCTGATGGTTCTTGGAGAATGTGAATTGATTACAAAGATTTAAATAAAGTGTGCCCCAAAGATAACTATCCGCTACCAGAAATTGATTTAAAAGTGGAATCTTTGCATGTTTTCCCGTATAAATGTTTTCTGGATAATGGTGTATCCTATCGTATACACATATAAAAGGCATAATGGTTGCATAAAAGTAGCATCAGGGAAGACTGGAAACAACAGTTTTGTGGAGTTATCCGTCCAGTGTTCTCCGCTGTACAGGCTACTCCGTCATGCGTAAGCCCTGAAGGCCGCCTAGCATGTAAGCCCTGGCCTGAGAACACCACCTTCCGCGTAAATTTCGGATCACAAGTAACAGAACGTATCATCATCTGACACATGTCCCCGAGCAATCTGGTGGATCTGACACTATTAATAGACCCCTTGGGTCGTCATTTTACACAGTTCAGACATTCTGGCAACTTTGAGAGCTGAAACTTCACTTCTCTTTCTCTTTCTACTCTCTCTCACTAGAAGTCATCCGGCTAGCACTTTTACGCTCTACGGACAACAGATTGATTAAGCCACCCCACAAGTTTCTACACTTGTGAACCGGGTCTGCAGGGATTATTTCCCAAGGGTAAACATCAATCGGCAACACTCCGCCCTCCTAAAGCTAGATAACTTCTAGTATCTTGTTGACACACTAAGCCTTACCTCATAAGGAAATAGGTGTTAACAATGGCGCCATCCACTAATGCAAAGAACACACGAAACAGAAAAGGAACAAAAACAACTGAAGCTCCATTTGTACTTGAAGCAGTCAACAATCCATCAACTGACGACATGATAACTGTTGAAGATGTACCTGTTCCGCCACTAGATGGTACGATTGAAGATACAGTTGCTGAAACTGCAGAAAAGCTTAAGCATTTGGCAACTAATTCGGAGAAAAGGCCATTAATCGAAGAAACGACAACCAAAAGTGAAGAAAGACTTCCAAATTTTGTTACTAATCCAGAACGACGACCATTGATGCAACCAAGGCGATGTCCATCATTTATACCTTTTCGGTGGATGGCAGATGGAAAAGACAAGCAAATCATGAAAATGCAATCTATATCAAAATACAGGCTATCTAGGCTACTTGACAAGTTGGGCAGTCTTATTGATGACTCTGAAGATGATAATGATTTGAGCTATGTTAATAATGATTCTGATGATGAGGTTGATGGCAGAGATGAGTTCATGTCTGAGAAGCAGGCAGTGTCGCTTTTAAATGACATCCTTAAGCAGACAGCTCCGGCAAAGTATAAGCAACGTTTAGCGCAGCCCGCTGAAATGTCCCGTTCTTATTGATTAAAAACGTTCCATATTAATTGATTTCGTTGCGAGGTTTTGACCTCTATATGAGACGTTTTTTTCAAAGACTGCATTCATTTTTAAACAAACCATAACCTTTATTTCATCAATAAAGGTTTAAAAAGCTTTACGTAGATTATCAAATAATGATAATCTAAAATATCCTGTTTACACACGACCATTACATAATGGTTTACAATACAAATATGTTACAACAAAATAAGTTTCTTGAATGCAGTTTTTACACAATATCATACAAGCATGGACTCCAAATCTTGTCCTTATTTAAGTATGCGACAGCGGAAGCTCTTAATAATCACCTGAGAATAAACATGCTTAAAACGTCAACAAAAATGTTGGTGAGTTATAGGTTTAACCTATATATATCAAATCGTAACAATAGACCACAAGATTTCATATTTCAATACACATCCCATACATAGAGATATAAATCATTCATATGGTGAACACCTGGTAACCGACAATAACAAGATGCATATATAAGAATATCCCCATCATTCCGGGACACCCTTCGGATATGATATAAATTTCGAAGTACTAAAGCATCCGGTACTTTGGATGGGGTTTGTTAGGCCCAATAGATCTATCTTTAGGATTCGCGTCAATTAGGGTGTCTGTTCCCTAATTCTTAGATTACCAGACTTAATAAAAAGGGGCATATTCGATTTCGATAATTCAACCATAGAATGTAGTTTCACGTACTTGTGTCTATTTTGTAAATCATTTATAAAACCTGCATGTATTCTCATCCCAAAAATATTAGATTTTAAAAGTGGGACTATAACTCACTTTCACAGATTTTTACTTCGTCGGGAAGTAAGACTTGGCCACTGGTTGATTCACGAACCTATAACAATATATACATATATATATATCAAAGTATGTTCAAAATATATTTACAACACTTTTAATATATTTTGATGTTTTAAGTTTATTAAGTCAGCTGTCCTCGTTAGTAACCTACAACTAGTTGTCCACAGTTAGATGTACAGAAATAAATTGATAAATATTATCTTGAATCAATCCACGACCCAGTGTATACGTATCTCAGTATTGATCACAACTCAAACTATATATATTTTGGAATCAACCTCAACCCTGTATAGCTAACTCCAACATTCACATATAGAGTGTCTATGGTTGTTCCGAAATATATATAGATGTGTCGACATGATAGGTCGAAACATTGTATACGTGTCTATGGTATCTCAAGATTACATAATATATAATACAAGTTGATTAAGTTATGGTTGGAATAGATTTGTTACCAATTTTCACGTAGCTAAAATGAGAAAAATTATCCAATCTTGTTTTACCCATAACTTCTTCATTTTAAATCCGTTTTGAGTGAATCAAATTGCTATGGTTTCATATTGAACTCTATTTTATGAATCTAAACAAAAAAAGTATAGGTTTCTAGTCGGAAAAATAAGTTACAAGTCGTTTTTGTAAAGGTAGTCATTTCAGTCGAAAGAACGACGTCTAGATGACCATTTTAGAAAACATACTTCCACTTTGAGTTTAACCATAATTTTTGGATATAGTTTCATGTTCATAATAAAAATCATTTTCTCAGAATAACAACTTTTAAATCAAAGTTTATCATAGTTTTTAATTAACTAACCCAAAACAGCCCGCGGTGTTACTACGACGGCGTAAATCCGGTTTTACGGTGTTTTTCGTGTTTCCAGGTTTTAAATCATTAAGTTAGCATATCATATAGATATAGAACATGTGTTTAGTTGATTTTAAAAGTCAAGTTAGAAGGATTAACTTTTGTTTGCGAACAAGTTTAGAATTAACTAAACTATGTTCTAGTGATTACAAGTTTAAACCTTCGAATAAGATAGCTTTATATGTATGAATCGAATGATGTTATGAACATCATTACTACCTTAAGTTCCTTGGATGAACCTACTGGAAAAGAGAAAAATGGATCTAGCTTCAATGGATCCTTGGATGGCTCAAAGTTCTTGAAGCAAAATCATGACACGAAAACAAGTTCAAGTAAGATCATCACTTGAAATAAGATTGTTATAGTTATAGAAATTGAACCAAAGTTTGAATATGATTATTACCTTGTATTAGAATGATAACCTACTGTAAGAAACAAAGATTTCTTGAGGTTGGATGATCACCTTACAAGATTGGAAGTGAGCTAGCAAACTTGAAAGTATTCTTGATTTTATGAAACTAGAACTTTTGGAATTTATGAAGAACACTTAGAACTTGAAGATAGAACTTGAGAGAGTTCAATTAGATGAAGAAAATTGAAGAATGAAAGTGTTTGTAGGTGTTTTTGGTCGTTGGTGTATGGATTAGATATAAAGGATATGTAATTTTGTTTTCATGTAAATAAGTCATGAATGATTACTCATATTTTTGTAATCTTATGAGATATTTCATGCTAGTTGCCAAATGATGGTTCCCACATGTGTTAGGTGACTCACATGGGCTGCTAAGAGCTGATCATTGGAGTGTATATACCAATAGTACATACATCTAAAAGCTGTGTATTGTACGAGTACGAATACGGGTGCATACAAGTAGAATTGTTGATGAAACTGAACGAGAATGTAATTGTAAGCATTTTTGTTAAGTAGAAGTATTTTGATAAGTGTATTGAAGTCTTTCAAAAGTGTATAAATACATATTAAAACACTACATGTATATACATTTTAACTGAGTCGTTAAGTCATCGTTAGTCGTTACATGTAAGTGTTGTTTTGAAACCTTTAGGTTAACGATCTTGTTAAATGTTGTTAACCCAATGTTTATAATATCAAAAGAGATTTTAAATTATTATATTATCATGATATTATGATATATAATATATCTCAGTATGATGTATATACAGTTAAATGTCGTTACAACGATAATCGTTACATATATGTCTCATTTCGAAATCATTAAGTTAGTAGTCTTATTTTTACATATGTATTTCATTGTTAATACACTTAATAATATATTTACTTATCATTTAACATAATTAACCAAGTGTATCAATATCTTAATATGATTCATATGTACCTAGTAAGACGTTGTTATAACGATAATCGTTATATATATCGTTTTCGAGTTTCTTAAATTAATAGTCTCATTTTTATGTATATAACTCATTGTTAAAATACCTAATGAGATACATACTTATAATAAAAACATGTTAACTATATATATAACCATATATATGTCATCGTATAGTTTTTACAAGTTTTAACGTTCGTGAATCACCGGTCAACTTGGGTGGTCAATTGTCTATATGAAACATATTTCAATTAATCAAGTCTTAACAAGTTTGATTGCTTAACATGTTGGAAACATTTAATCATGTAAATATCAATCTCAATTAATATATATAAACATGGAAAAGTTCGGGTCACTACACCCGCCGTCCGTGCTGTGGCTGTAGATAATTTCTTCGCCCTCATTATTGGAGAGCAAGCTACAAAGCCACCAGCTATGGCAGAATCTGATCATATACATGGCATTGTATATGTATATTTTATTGGTTAAAGGCCAAAGGCAGAACTACACGAATTATAAGGCAAAGCTATGCAATATTCGCTGAAAATAAGTACAGCGATTATGTTTTCGCATTAATGCAAGACCGCGGTTTAATCCGCTGAGTTTCCGCGGATAGTTAAGAAACTCGCAGACCGCGGATATTTCGAATCCTATAAATAGGGAGCTTGGCCTCTCATTTATGGGTTGTTGATTCTCTACTATTTTGCCCAAGCCTTTGTAATTTCCACTTGTGATCTTGCCCAAGGGATTTTTATACCGCGCAAAGGTGAAATATGTTAATTAACAATCAAGACCGGGTCGGGGTGGTTGATCACTTGATAGTTAAAGTGAAAGACGATCATCGGGGCCCAAAATTATCATCAAACATTCCATCCTCCATTATAATCTCATTGCACTCGATCCTTGATCAAATTCCACAAGGAAGACGGATCTAGGATTGATCAATTGGCGCCATCCGTGGGACACGTTTTACAAATTAAACTGAAAATTTTTTGTTTCGTGCTATCAAACGATTAATTCTCTGGTTTAATTCCAATCATGTTTTTGTTGTGATGATTTACAGGTGCTTTTGTAATACGCAATCAGTCGATCTGGTCGACAATCATGATGACAAATGTAAAGCAAACTGGCGTTTCTGCGAATGCTGATGCATTACCTGGTGATTCGCAGAACGTTGTGATATTTCCATTGCAAATAAATGCTATAACAGCGGGAAAATCGGTTCAAGAACCGATCGCTAAAACATCCGCTGAAAACAATGCTAGTGACTCGCAGCCAGAAGTTGCTGCTGAAAAGATGATTGTGCGAAGAACTTTGCTGCAAAATCGCAATGAAACAATCCCTGATGGGAAGCGACCAAAAGCTTTATCTAGAAAATCTAGTCTGCGAACTGACAAAATTGTTGGTACTATAATCGAGCAAGCTAAGAGAGATGCTAAGCGTAATTGCGAATCTCGCATACCGCGCACTTACTTATAGCCATTGAATGATTCAGGATCACAAGTTGATCGTCTAGTTCTTAAGCATAATGATAGCGATAGTGATAATGCAGAAGATCGCATTCATTTGAACTCTGCGTACAAATCAAAAATGGCAAAAACACCAAGAGAAGAGAGCGAATTTTCTGATGATTCGGACAGCGTAGAAGAGTTTGTTAAAAATCCACAAATTAAGCAAAAGCAACCACCAACACCTTTCCCTCGCTATGGAGAAGAAGGTGACACATCTGACGCTGCTCGCAGAGAAAATGCCCAGAATTTTTTGGCGGATGCTTTCAGAAGCATTGCGACAAAGTCAATGCAACATAAATTTGACCAACCAAATTTTTTGCAAGACATGCTTACCAAATTTTGTGCGGAGAATGCAGATACTCGCACAAAAAAGTCAACAGAAATCACCACTGCTGCGGACAAGTTTGTCCAGCACATTTCTGATTATCCAATTGTTTCTCCGCCGATCGTGCCGCCAACTCTGGGAGTCTACTCGGGTTTAACCGATCCTTTGGATTTTCTACAACGCTTCGAAGGCGTAGTAAGCACTAATAACTGGGATGAACCAGTCGCGTGTAGAGTGTTCCCCATGGCCTTGCAAGGGTCAGCAAGGGAATGGTTTCATAGTTTGCAATCTCGCAGTATCATTGGCTTTGTAGATTTGCGCGAAAATTTTTTGCTGCAGTTTCAAAATCTATTACCGCAGAAAAAGACACACATAGAATGTCACGATATTAAGCAAGGCAACAAGGAGACTCTAAGTGCACTACTTACGCGGTATATTTACAAGTGCCAAAAAATTCCACGATTGAATGAAGATCAGAAAATTTCTGGTTTTTTGCATGCTATTAACCCACAGCGACATCCTACTCTTGTGCGGAGGTTGCGAAGAGATGTCCCGCTGACTTTTGCAAAAGTTCAACAGGAAACATATGATTATCTCCGCGGTGGAAAGGATAGCAGTATAACCCCTGCGTGTGGATGGGGTAGAGACAAAAGTTGGCGAGATGACAATGACACTTTTCGAAATGGTAACAGTGATAATTACCGCGGATCAGGTCTTCCGCCGAGAAATGGCAGCGGTGGATACCCGCGAAATGATAGGTTTCAAGGCCAAAATGCTAACCATGGATATGGCCGCCGTGATCGCTATTCTACGCGAAAGTGGAGCAATGAATCATTCAACATCATTTAGACGCTAACAAAAATGCCCAAGGAAATTTTGTTGCAACAAAGAGTTGCTAAGTCTTTTCCTGATCCGCAGCCTTTGGGAGAAAATAGCAGGCGCGATAGATCAAAATTTTGTGTTTTCCATGACGATTACGGTCATGACACCAATCGTTGCAGAGATTTGGCGGAATTCATTGCAGAAGTAATGGTGTATCCTATCGTATACACACATAAAAGGCATGATGGTTGCATAAAATAGCATTAGGAAGGCTGGAAACAACAGTTTTGTGGAGTTATCCATCCAACGTTCTCCGCTGTACAGGCTGCTCCGTCATGCGTAAGTCCTGAAGGCCGCCTAGCGCGTAAGCCCTGGCCGGAGAACGCCACCTTCAGCATAAATTTTGGATCATGAATAACAGAATGTATCATCATCTGACACGTGTCCCCGAATAATCTGGTGGATCTGACACTATAAATAGACCCCTTGGGTCGTCAATTCACACAGTTCAGACATTCTGACAACTTTGAGAGCTGAGACTTCACTTCTCTTTCTCTCTCTACTTTCTCTCACTAGAAGTCATCCGACTAGCACTTATACGCTCTACGAACGACAGATTGATTAAGCCACCCCACAAGTTTCTACACTTGTGAACCGGGTCTGCAGGGATTATTTTCCAAGGGTAAAAATCAATCGGCAACACTCCGCCCTCCTAAAGCTAGATTACTTCTAGTATCTTGTTGACACACTAAGCCTTACCTCATAAGGAAATAGGTGTTAACAATGGCGCCATCCACTAATGCAAAGAACACACGAAACGAAAAAGGAACAAAAACAACTGAAGCTCCATTTGTACTTGAAGCAGTCAACAATCCATCAACTGATGACAAGATAACTGTTGAAGATGTACCTATTCCGCCACTAGATGGTACGATTGAAGAAACAGTTGCTAAAACTGCAAAAGGCTTAAACATTTGGCAACTAATTCGGGGAAAAGGCCAGTAATCGAAGAAACGACAACCAAAAGTGCAGAAAGACTTCCAAATTTTGTTACTAATCTAGAGTGACGACCATTGATGCAACCACGGTGATGTCCATAATTTATACCTTTTCGGCGGATGGCAGATGGCAAAGACAAGCAAATAATGAAAAGGCAATATATATCAAAATACAAGTTATCCAGGCTACTCGACAAGCTGGACAGTCTTATTGATGATTCTGGGGATGATAACGACCTGAGCTATGATAATAATGACTCTGATGATGAAATTGACAAAGATGAGTTCATGTCAGAGAAGCAGGCATTGTTGCTTTTAAATGACATTCTTAAGCAGACAACTCCAGCAAAATATAAGCAACGCTTAGCGCAGCCCACCGTCCGTGCTGTGGCTGTAGTGACCCGAACTTTTCCATGTTTTTATATATTAAATGAATTTGATATTTACATGATTAAATGTATCCAACATGTTAAGTAATCAAACTTGTTAAGACTTGATTAATTGAAATAGGTTTCATATAGACAATTGACCACCCAAGTTGACCGGCGATTCACGAACGTTAAAACTTGTAAAAACTATATGATGACATATATATGGATATATATATAGTTAACATGATATTATGATAAGTAAACATATCATTAAGTATATTAACAATGAACTACGTATGTAAAAACAAGACTACTAACTTAATGGTTTTGAAACGAGACATATATGTAATGATTATCGTTGTAACGACATTTAATGTATATATATCATATTAAGATATATTAATACATCATGATATCATGATAATGGAATAATTTAACATCTCATTTGATTTAATAAACAATGGGTTAACAACATTTAACAAGATCGTTAACTTAAAGGTTTCAAAACAACACTTACATGTAACGACTAACGGTGACTGAACGACTCAGTTAAAATGTATATACATGTAGTGTTTTAATATGTATTCATACACTTTTGAAAGACTTCAAGACACTTATAAAAATACTTCTACTTAACAAAAATGCTTACAATTACATCCTCGTTCAGTTTCATCAACAATTCTACTCGTATGCACCCGTATTCGTACTCGTACAATACACAGCTTTTAGATGTATGTTCTATTAGTATATACACTCCAATGATCAGCTCTTAGCAGCCCATGTGAGTCACCTAACACATGTGGGAACCATCATTAGGCAACTAGCATGAAATATCTCATAAAATTACAAAAATATGAGTAATCATTCATGACTTATTTACATGTAAACAAAATTACATATCCTTTATATCTAATCCATACACCAACGACCAAAAACACCTACAAACACTTTCATTCTTCAATTTTCTTCATCTAATTGATCTCTCTCAAGTTCTATCTTCAAGTTCTAAGTGTTCTTCATAAATTCTACAAGTTCTAGTTTCATAAAATCAAGAATACTTCCAAGTTTGCTAGCTTACTTCCAATCTTGTAGAGTGATCATCCAACCTCAAGAAATCTTTCTTATTTACAGTAATATATCTTTCTAATACAAGGTAATACTCATATTCAAACTTTGATTCAATTTCTATAACTATAACAATCTTATTTCGAGTGGAAATCTTACTTGAACTTGTTTTTCGTGTCATGATTCTGCTTCAAGAACTTTCAAGCCATCCAAGGATCCTTTGAAGCTAGATCCATTTTTCTCATTTTCAGTAGCTTTATCCAGAAAACTTAAGGTAGTAATGATGTTCATAACATCATTCGATTCATACATATAAAGCTATCTTATTCGAAGGTTTAAACTTGTAATCACTAGAACATAGTTTAGTTAATTCTAAACTTGTTCGCAAACAAAAGTTAATCCTTCTAACTTGACTTTTAAAATCAAATAAACACATGTTCTATATCTATATGATATGCTAACTTAATGATTTAAAACCTGAAAACACGAAGAACACTGTAAAACCGGACATACGCCGTCGTAGTAACTCCGCGGGCTGTTTTGGGTTAGTTAATTAAAAACTATGATAAACTTTGATTTAAAAGTAGTTCTTCTGGGAAAATAATTTTTCTTATGAACATGAAACTATATCCAAAAATCATGGTTAAACTCAAAGTGGAAGTATGTTTTCTAAAATGGTCATCTAGACTTCGTTCTTTCGACTGAAATGACTACCTTACAAAAACGACTTGTAACTTATATTTCCAACTATAAACCTATACTTTTTTTATTTATATTCATAAAATAGAGTTCAATATGAAACCATAGTAATTTGATTCACTCAAAACAGATTTAAAATGAAGAAGTTATGGGTAAAACAAGATTGGATAATTTTTCTTGTTGTAGCAACGTGAAAATTGGTAACAAATCTATATTAATCATATCCTAGATAACTTATATTGTATTATACATGTATTCTAATATATTATGTAATCTTGGGATACCATAGACACGTATGCAAATGTTTTGACATATCATATCGACCCATGTGTATATATTATTTCGAACAACCATAGACACTCTATATGCAGTAATGAGGGAGTTAGCTATACAGGGTTGAGGTTGATTCCAAAAATATATATACTTTGAGTTGTGATCTAGCCTGAGACGTGTATACATTGGGTCGTGGATTGATTCAAGATAATATATATCAATTTTTTTCTGTACATCTAACGTTGGACAACTAGTTGTAGGTTACTAACGAGGACAGCTGACTTAATAAACTTAAAACATCAAAATGTATTAAAAGTGTTGTAAATATATTTTGAATATACTTTGATATATATGTACATATTTGTTATAGGTTCATGAATCGACCAGTGGCCAAGTCTTACTTCCCGACGAAGTAAAAATCTGTGAAAGTGAGTTATAGTCCCACTTTTAAAATCTAATATTTTTGGGATGAGAATACATGCAGGTTTTATAAATAATTTACAAAATAGACACAAGTACGTGAAACTACATTCTATGGTTGAATTATCGAAATCGAATATGCCCCTTTTTATTGATGGAATTCAACACAACAACAAGTTCATAATGTTTATATAATCACAAAACCAATTTTATGAGTGTAAAGTCAAGCGGAAGCATTATTTCATTTATAAACAAGTGTTTATGTTAAACCATTTTGATTGAATTCCATGTTAATATCAAGTCTTTAAACATATGTTTAAAAATAAGATGAGAAGATAAGAAATGTACCTCCTCAAGCTAGTTGAGGGTCGTTTTCTTAGTTGCAAGAAGATGGTGAAGATGATGTTGATTAATGGAGCTTCAAAGCAATGAAATCTTAAGAGATAATACCCCAAACTCTTCACCAACACCTTATGCAATAGTTAGGATTTTATGACACTAGAATTAGCTTGCAAAAAAAAAAAAGAAATGAACTCTCTTTCCCTCAAGAAAGCTCACGGCAGCAGCAAGGCAGAAAGAAGCTGTCCAGTTTTTTTTTACAAGTTAAAATATCATGAAACACT